>NC_063166.1:9869372-11069372 GCF_023159225.1 Perognathus longimembris pacificus
GAGGTTGAAAAAAATCCCTCCCTGTGTACATTTTGAGAGATAAGTGTTTTTATTTGGTACAGTTGCATATTCATTTCCAACAGACTGCATCCTAAAAGAATTGGACTTTTATAGATCCTATGAATATTCAGAGAGTCACCAAAACCAGTTCTGTCCTTTACCTTATGTATCTAGACCCATCTGTCATTTGCTTGCTAGATGGTTCTGGTTCTGTATTGTGGCACTTGCCTTTTGAGCAAAAGGCATTTCTGGTGTTGATGACGGGGGCATGGTGGTACCTTTGCTGCTGTAATTGGTGTAGAGGGGAGGATCTGTTGCTAGGTTCTGCCTGTTTCATGATCTGGCATGATCTCTCTTAAGCTCTTAGGGACTTGTTTAGGATGCTGGCAGCAAGGGAAGGTCTGATGGCTATTGTGCCACTAGTAAGTCATCAGGGAACTTGGCAGGCTGGCAAAAGCTAGAAGCCTTATCCATTTGCATTTTAATTGGCATGACCATTAGCCTAAAGCTCAAAATTTAAAAGTTGTCCCCAGGAGCTCTTTCTCCTTTTACCCCACCCCCCGTGTTTCTCAGTCTGATGTGTATTTTAAAGAAAAAAAAAAGCCAACAAGAGCTCTCCTGTCTCTCAACATTTAAAACCCATACCTCCTTTGATAAACTTAGAAATTCTACACCTGCCTCAATATTTAAGATACTAAGTAAAAAGTAAGAATTGGAATAATGACTGGGTATAAAGATATCCTTTTTTTGTTGTTGTTTTTTTGAACGCCAAATGGAATTGTTGCGCAAGCGAGAGTGGCCTGCTGGCTCTGATGGCTTTCACTGTTTGGGCTGGTGACAGAGCATGGTGTAGGACACTTTCACATCAAGACTGATCAACTGCTTTGTTTTCATGGTCACACAGGATGGAAAGCCTGCTCTCCAATATAGTGGCTCTGTTATAATTCTAGAAAGTGCCTTTTCAGACTATATATGTACCTATTTGCCCCCACATATATTTTAATATAACTCCTATATCATCTTTTACCTCCTTCCTGCTTTAAATACTTAAATATGAAGAGAATAACAGATGAGAATAATGAAGATGGGATAAGTAAGACATTCTTATTCAAGAGCACATCCCCCCTCTCTGCCAGTGGCCTCATGAGACTGTGTCACTCTGCTTCTCCTCTGCACTGTCTTTATCTCTCCAGATCTACCTGAGTGGCCAAAGGGGCTGGCCCTGTCCTCCAGTCTTACTTGCACAAAAATAAGCCAGCCTCTGCCGTTCCCATCATGGTAACGGTAACCTTTGCTCTGTAGAGACCTGTAATACCTTAGGTAATGAGATTTTATATCTATAGCTACATATATCTGCATATATGTATATAATACACACATTCACACACACACACACACACACACACACACACACACACACACAGACAGGCTTAGTGCAATAGCAGCCCATGAGGCACACAAAAATAAAAATACAGGTCTGTTCCCTTTTTTCCCCTTCCCAGAATTTAGTGATTTTTGCTTTGAACATCATCTTTGGGTCTTCTCATGTATGATAGTTAAAGAGAACAGGGGTTTCATAGATGGAATTCTAGGTGGGTTTACTGATTTATCCGGTGCTCCTTGTGGTGTGACTAAATCTTCTGCATTCTCTCAGTGGTAAGGATGGAAGATCTGTGTAAATTCCAGGCAGTGGGGGCTGAATGATTATACTCGCCTCATTACATTGAATCCTCATGGCATTCTATGAGATAGAAACAAAACGTTGTTGAAGAAACTAATCACAGCACAATCATTCGCCTAACGTAGTACATAGCACTGGGATCCGTTCCCAAAGCTATTGGTTGCACTTCGCATTATGAAGAGTTGCTTTTGAGATTCCACAGAAAGGGTTGATTCTCTCAAAGTGTTCAATTAAAAAAATTTTTTTGATGTAGGTAGAAGAAGAATTTAGCAAATTATCTTTTCTTTTGAAAATAAACTTCCTCATTCTAGCTAGTAATTGGAGGGAGTAAGATCTGGGCAGTACTTTCATGCCTTTCAGTTTTTGTTGAGTAGAAAACCATGACTATTAGAACCAAGTTACTCTATTTAGGTTCTTTTTTTTTGGCCAGTCCTGGGACTTGGACTCAGGGCCTGAGCACTGTCCCTGGCTTCTTCTTGCTCAAGGCTAGCACTCTGCCACTTGAGTCACAGCGCCACTTCTGGCCATTTTCTGTATATGTGGTGCTGGGGAATCGAAACCAGGGCCTCATGTATACAAGGCAAGCACTCTTGCCACTAGGCCATATCCCCAGCCCTCTATTTAGGTTTTTATTATAACTAGAATTATTATTGCTTTTATGTGAGAAAGCACTATGATTTTAAGAACAGAAGTTGATAACATGTCAAAGGTATTTGAAGTTATCTTTTCCTACAGCCTCAAAAGAATTTGGAGCTCTTAATTCTGGATTTGTTTTAATAGGAGTTATAGTGATGAAAAATTGGTATCTATACAATGCCTTTTTCAGATTTGTAGACCTTTCCTGTTTATTTTTTGTTGTTTATTTTTATAAGTAGTTGTGCAAAGGCATTGCAATTCCGTAAGTCAAGTTATGAATGCAGTGATTCTTGGTCAGTGTCACCCCTCCTTTCAGTCTCCATTTTCCTTCTCCTACTCCTTACCCATAGTTCAGTGTTGTTTTTTTTGTGAGCCTTTATTTGGTATGAGTACTGTTGTTTTTTTGTTTGTTTTTGTTGTTGTTTTTGTTTTTGGCCAGGCCTGGAGCTTGGACTCAGGGACTGAGCACTGTCCCTGGCTTCTTTTTGCTCAAGGTTAGCACTCTGCCACTTGAGCCACAGCGCCACTTCTGGCGTTTTCTGTATATGTGGTGCTGAGGAATCGAACCCAGGGCTTCATGTATATGAGGCAAGCACTCTTGCCACTAGGCCATATCCCCAGCCCATAGTACAGTTTTACATAATGTACATTGCATATGACTGCATTTGCTAACCCTTCATCCCTCCATTCATGCACCCCCTCCTTGCTGCCCTCCTCCTGAACATGTTACAATGACCCTTTTATACTATTGTTTTAAAAATAGAAATGCTTATATATAGGAAAAAAATGAGTAAAAGATTTTGTATTCTCCAGAATTTGTCATAGATGAAATAAAATTAGAAAACAAAAGTGTAAAGTTGACAATGGAAGATGCTATGACATCAAGAGTAAGTGCAGATATAAACAACTGAACTAAAAGGAAAATTGAAAAAAGGAGCTTAAGTTATTATCAATCACCATTCAATATGAAAAAAATTTGCTACTGAACTTTGGCCTTTGAGAATCTGCACTTTGAACATTTGGTCACTGGAGGGCGCTGTGCTACTGCAAACCACTTACTGTAGTCAAGTCATCAGATCTCTTCATTTTTTCCTTCTCACTAAAAAGATAAAGGATTTATATTCTTGTAATGCCAAATCAGTTCATACTTAACATTCAGCCTTTAGCTGTGGAAACTTGTTTGAATGACAGTAATGGCTTCATTTCAAGTTATTTAAATGTTTAATGCTGTGTAATTTACTCAAATGTGTATAATCCTTTATTTAACTAGATGAAAATAATATACTGTTAACATTGTTTTTAGCATTAATTAATGTAACTAATTAGAGTTAAGAACACTAAAACCAATCTCTCTGACTTCTCACATGATCAGACTGTGGAGAGGGCTTCATTCTGGCCCACGCTGGCTCTGATTCAGTGCTTATCCCCTCTTAGTCCTGCTTTTGGCCCCTCGCACATGCCCTCTTTGCACATACCCCCTCTCTGCTGCTTTTGTACTTAGCTTGATCTTCATATCCCTACAGGTACTCTTGATAGCAAAAGTGATTAACGTAGAGCCTTTTCCTGCTAAAACTTACCCTTCCAATGCAGGGGGCCTTAGTATTTTGTTCTTCCAAAATGGATGGAGTAATGGCTGAAACCACTAAATTACTATCAGTGCTTAAAAAGTTGGGGGGGGGGGGGGAGAAAGAAGTGTGTGTTGACATCACTAGTTCTGGCACCTGTGAGATGAGTGAGAACTCATTTTCAGCAGGGAAAGGTGGAACCTCAGGATTCCTGGCTTGAAGGCCCTGTCAGCTCAGCTCTTGCTGCCACTGCCTCTAATAATGCAGAAAAACAAAAGCGTGTAAGTCACTGCTGCTTTCGGAGCTTTAGTCTGGTCTTGGAAATCAAGCGAACACAAGTCAAAACTAGGTAACAGGTTTCTGCTAGCTCCTTGTACTGCTGTGATGGGTTACATTGAAACTGCTGGCTACAGCTCTGTTTGTTGGCATAAAATTTTCTTCTTTAAACATATTCCCCAGAGGTGCCAGAGAAAGGAACATGTTTACCCATTGTAATTGTTGATAAATATCCTTTGTTCAGGATAATTAAGTCACGACAAACTTTATTATTATTTTAAATTCCTTGGATACTTTGTAATCTAGATAATTTCTTAGTGGCTAAAGTTGTAGAAGTGTCTCATTCTTTTTATAATAAATAGTGGGTTAGAATTGTAATAGAATAGAATTGTTGTTGAATAGAAATAGTTTCTCATGGATTTTTACATCATGTGGCTTTTATATATGGTGACACTTTTATTTTGTGAATAAATCAAATTGAAAGCTTAAATTTAATTTCATGTACAAAATGGCAGTCTTACTATTCAGCATATAGACTGAAGTTTATCAACAGTTTTATAAAGGATTTATATGTTTGTGCCACATGATAATTTTAAATATTAAATTTAACACCTACACATAGGTAAATAACTGAAATTTTAAAATTCCCTTTCTTTTTGGTAATGTAAACCACATATTATTCCTATATGGAAGAAAATGTAAGCATATAGAGAGGACAGACACAATCATATATGAGGCATGTTGACCCACACATGAAAGAGACTGAACTGATAAGCTGAATATGAATACCTGTGTTCCACTACTCCAGATGCATCTGTTGAAACATAGTCTCCATGGTGATGACATTGAAATGACTGCTCATTCTTAAATATATGCTGTCCCGTTCTTTGAGATGAGGTTATGAAATTCATGAATGAGAGTGATGATAGTTCATAGTTCATTGATTTAGTTGCTTTTTCCTGCTTTCTGTCCCCTCAATAATACAAGTGCTTAGCACTGCTGGAGCCCTGCCCTGCATTTGATCCTTGCACAGTGTAAATGCTGCCTCATTTTATAACATGGGAAGTAGAGGCAAAGGAAGATGAAAACTACTTTACTAAGACCTCAGAAACAGTATGAGGTAAAGCTCTGGTTTCTTGCTCCTTTCTCCAGCAAAAGGTGGGGTGTGAGCCTGGGGGGTGAGGCCACTGAAGCCTGAATGGACTCGGTGAACGGAAGAGCCCAGGGTGTGGCCTCTGAGCGTGCAGCTAGCCTTTGTTTCCCTCTATAGGATAGGTTGCTGCAGTGTGTTGCTTCTGTGTGCCGGTTTTCTCATCTCTAAAAGAGGACCTAGTTATTTCATTGTATTTAGATACAGTAATCAATGGAGGAGTTTTGATTTAATGGGAACTTTGAGTGGGGAGGGAGTGCTATTTGTACTGTAGTTTTGCCTTCTGGTTTTGCAAGGGGAAAAGTGGCTCTTTTTATTTTTAGTTTTTACATGAAAGATGGTAAACAACTGTGAAAAAGAAGGCATTGGAGGGCTGGGGATATAGCCCTAGTGGCAAGAGTGCCTGCCTCGGATACACGAGGCCCTAGGTTCAATTCCCCAGCACCACATATACAGAAAACGGCCAGAAGCAGCACTGTGGCTCAGGTGGCAGAGTGCTAGCCTTGAGCGGGAAGAAGCCAGGGACAGTGCTCAGGCCCTGAGTTCAAGGCCCAGGACTGGCCAAAAAAAAAAAAAAAAGAAGGCATTGGAAGTGAAGCAGATGAATGGGCATCCTCCGTCATAGAACACAGGGAAGAATTACTTTCATCACCCCTTAGATTCCCATTGAACCAAGGAGGAGACTTATGATTTGGTTTTCTTCTTGTGTTGGCTCCTCACTTCTCAGTTTCTTCTTTCTTGACAATGACGTCTTTAAAATCTTTTTCTTGGCATGTGATAATAGGTTGATTTTCATGAGACATGCAGTATTATCAGGGTTTGACTGATAAGATTAAATTAAGCCACAAAGGGCTGGGAATGTGGCCTAGTGGTAGAGTGCTTGCCTAGCATACATGAAGCCCTGGGTTCAATTCCTTAGCACCACATATACAGAAAAAGCTGGAAGCAGCTCTGTGGCGCAAGTGGTAGAATGCTGGCCTTGAAAAAAAAGAAGCCTGGGACAGTGCTCAGGCCCTGAGTTCAAGCCCCACAGCTGACAAAAAAGAGAAAGAAAGAAAGAACGAACAAACTAGAACATGTCTTCTCCTATTTGACTTTTACTGTGAACAGGACATGTAGCATTGGGACTAGGCTCTTCATGAAAGATGTGAGGTGAATATGATTGGCCCTCTAGATCTGGGTTTTTACATTTCAGATTCAGCCAATCACAAAACAAAACAAAAAATGTTAACTTCTGCCTACACTGCATGTACAGACTTTTTCTTATCAGTTAAGCTACATAATACAACTATTTACATTGCATTAGGTACTATAAGTGATCTGGGGAGAATCTGACGTCTACAGCAGGAGGAAGTATGTAGGTGATATGCAAATAGTGTACTGTTTTATATAAGGGACTGGAGAATCCTTGGATTTCGATATTCAAGGGCATAGTGCAGCTCAATGTTCCTGTATTGTGGAGAAAAGACTGTAAATGGCCGTATAAAGAAAGAATCAAGCTCATTGTGAAACAGAAACTCATGCTGTGCTTATCAAATAGAAAAATGTTTTCATTAATGCTTATGGTCCTTGTTGGTGAGAGCAAGGTTAAAATATCCTGGAAGGATTAGTTTTACCTAGGTATATACTACACAATTGTGCAGCCATTTAAAATGTTAGGAAATTTTACATGATACAAAGATGCTCGCAATTTTGGTGGAAAATTTTCTAAAATAATATTATTCTAATTTTTAAAATGACATGTGCATATGTTTTTTTTTAAGCTGTAAGGAAATACACCAAATGTTAAAATGCATTTATCATGGCTTGGAGAGACTATGAATGATTATTCTTTTCTTTACATTTTTTTATTTCTAAATTTTACATAAGGATACTACTTTTGAAATTTAAAAAGGCATTGTTAAAAGAGAAAATGAGAATTTTTACATCACACATTGTTTGCAGAGCTGCTGGTTTTGTCTGACCTTTTAAAAAGCCGTCTACCGTCCCTCAGTTTGCAGAACGCGTCTCTGTAGTGCGCTAAAGGCCATGTGGCACTGCGAGGATAGACGTGGCCTAGGAGTGTAGAGCCGTGGCTGCGCTGTGCCATCACAGCTGAAGTCACCACCCTTGTCTTCATGTACAGACAGACATTGTCCACAGTTTGTATGGCACCTCCTGGAGCTTCCCAATTGGGCAATTCTGATTCTTCCCCAAGCCTTGTAGCCTCCTCCTTCCCTGTTTGTATCTCCTATTACTGTCTGGTGAAGCCTATGTTGAAAGCAGATCTACTTTAAAGTCTCACTTATTATAAGTGATCTAGGGAGAAATTGATATCAACAGCAGTAGGAAGTGTGTAGATGATTTGCAAATGATACAGTGTTTTATATAAGGGACCGGGGAATCCTTGGATTTTGGTATCCAGGGGCATCATGGAACTCCATGGGACTTTATGCACAACTACATGTATTTAGTACTTTTCACGTCTTTTTTCCTCTGTTCTGCAGTTTGTATTAGGGGCTTTTTGCTTGCTAGGCAGCTGCTCGACCACTTGAACTATACTTCTGGCCCTTTTTTTGCTTGTTAATTTCCAAGTAGAGCTCTGACCAGCCTCATACCACGATCCTACCTGTGCCTCTCCCTGTGATTACAGGTGCATGTCACTGTGTCACACTTTTTTTGAGATGTGGGGGGGGGTCTCACTTGCTAACTTTTTGCTGTAGCTGATGTCAAACTGTGATCCTCCTGTGAGAAGCTGAGATTATAGGCATGTAACACTATACCTGGCCCCTGAATCTATTTTTAAGTTAGAGGTCAGAGTCACCAAACTTGGTGAAAGATCAAGTAGTAAATACCTTTGTAGGCATTTCTTCTTCCATTTAAACATTTAAAATCTGTTCTTTGCTCATAGTTCATAAGCAGACATAATTTTCTGACATCTGTCAAACTCTGAGAGGAAACAATGAATGACAGAAGAAAACTTTCATAATAATGAGCAAACACACACACTATTTTGTCTAATTCCTCAAATATCTATATAACCAAAAGATGGAAGACAGAATTGTGACAATTCGGACTGTGGTTCATTTCTGAGCCCTAGATTTGGACAAAATCTCAGAAGCTGACCCTTGTGCTTTCAGTAGGACTGCATTTCGTGCTTTGATTTCTCCTTGCTGAACAGCCTAAAAACACAGATTTTAGACTAACTTGGCCACTTACCAGCTGTATGGCCATGACAAGTTAGCCATGCGAGTCTTCAGCTTTCTCATCTCTAAGAGGAGGATGGTTGTATTTCCTGTCTCATAGGGTCGCTGCAAATGCCAAAAGCAGTCAAGCTTGTAAAACACATTGGTGCTCACTCTACTCTTTCTCCTCTCTTAGTGATAATGGGGTTTGAACTCAGGGCCTTGTACTTGTTAGGCAGGTACTCTGCAACTTGAGCAATGCCTCCAGATCTTCTTTCTCTCATTTGCTTTTTGCCGGTCTAGTCTGGACCTTGGTCCTACTATTTATACTTCCTGTGTGGCTGGGATGACAAATGTGCACCACTGTGCTCAGCTTTATTGGTTATGATAGATGAGATCTTATAATCTTTTTGGCTCATACTTTGATCCTTCCATTCTCTGGCCATCATCTCTTTTTTTTTTCCACTTAAGAGGATATTTACTATTTTTCCTCAGATGCTAATCATAATCTAAAATACTAGTCAACCCCAGGAAGTGTTTTCACAACTCTTAACTCCATGTTATATACTCTAGAGCTTGTCCCCAAATCCTTTTTCTTCAATTCTAGTTCTAGTTGCTGAGGTCTGGTGAATTCCCCTGTACAGTAGTTATTTTTTTTTATTTTTTAATTTTTTTTGGCCAGTCCTGGGCCTTGGACTCAGGGCCTAAGCACTGTCCCTGGCTTCTTCCCGCTCAAGGCTAGCACTCTGCCACTTGAGCCACAGCACCGCTTCTGGCCGTTTTCTGTATATGTGGTGCTGGGGAATCGAACCTAGGGCCTCGGGTATACCGAGGCAGGCACTCTTGCCACTAGGCTATATCCCCAGCCCCTGTACAGTAGTTATTTTTACATCTCCCTTTATCCTCCTTGAGCCCTTCTGCAGTGGAAGAGCAAGAGCTGAATGTAGGATCCTAAATAAGGATCTCATCATCATTTCATTCATACATTGAGTAAATATTTACAGAGTATCTACAGTGTGCTAAATAATGTGCCTGGAACCAAACAACAGCAAATGAGACCCAGGTCCTGCTTTATAGTAGGTGGGTTACACAAATGAAATTTGAAGACATAAATGAGATACTTGTAATACTTTGACGAGACTGGGATGGGGGTCATGGATGCCAGCAGTTGGCTGAGTTTGGGCAAAGAGCCTTTGAGCAGGATAGTAAGGGAAAGTCTCTCTGAGAAAGTCAGTTGAGCCAGGACATGGATTGTGAGAAGCTGGTCAGACAGTGAATAGCAGGGGTAATATCTATAAAGGAGGACCCAGTTTGGGTGTTTGTGGCACAAAAGGCCTTCTCCTTCTGAATCTGGTGGGCACTCTGTGAGGTGTTAAGGAAATGAGAGCAAAAAGGTAGACAGGAACAAGTCCTGCAGGGCCACGGCAATGTAGAATTTATCCTAAGGATGATGAAAAACCATGCAGTGGCTTAAGCCACATGAAGCAGTAACTTTGTTTATAGTTTTGAAACAACACCCAAGACTGAGAATAGACTGTAGAGGAGACAAAAAGTTAGATAAGGAGGAAAAGTGGACAGATGAGCCTGGGAAGGAGCTGCCAGTGAGGTAGGATGAGCATTGTAAGGACACCTGAAAAAGATTGTCCTTCCGTGGGGGCAAAGGGGAGATAGGAGTGGGAAGTGGATGCTACACAAGATATATAAGAACTTGTTGAGCCAAGTTGGAGCTGATTGGTGAGCTTCTTGGGAGCCATGTCAGAAGAGTCATGGGAGGAAAGAATTCGGGAGACAGGGCTAGCAATAAATGCAGAAGTGAGAGTACTATCATTGGGAAGGGAAGCAGAGAAATAGAGAAAATGTTGGAGGAGGATCCTGCGTCAAGGGAGGAGGGTATTGAGGTATGGTTGGGTGCATACTGGAATGATGCCAGAGGAAGAAGGACTGGATAATGGATGAGAGTGGTGTTTGCAGGAACCATATCCCTGACCCAGGGCAATGGCCAGATCCCAAGCTCAGGGAGACAAGGTTTTGGTAAGACTGAGGTCACTGCTTTCTTATCACCAGGAGAAGCCAAGCGAGTGGAGTGGATATGTATGAATGGATTGAATGAGGCAAGGATGGAAGCATCCCCTTGCACTCATGGCCCCTGTGCTGTGCTGGGTCTTGGTGGCTATGATGGCTCTCTAGCTCTCTAGCTCTTTCACTGCCTTGGTATTGTTGCAGTGTAATTTCTTTTCCTTATCCATCTCAGATACAGGTCTGTTTATATGTCTGTCTTCCCCACTAAACTGGCATCTCTTCAACAAGAGCAGTTATCTTTGTATCTTCAGACAGCTGAATGTTTGGCAAGAACTGAATTGAAGGAATGACAGCTACATTGGTACAAAGGATTTGTATAATGGCTTCCCAAACAGGCACTACAAAGGGAACTGAGTGGAGAGCATGAATAAAACTGTTTATATTATTAAAAAATTGATGAGGTTTTTTTTTTCTTTTAAGTGGAATAAATTGTCACTGATCAGCAGAATGGAGTGGCTAAAGGTGGAAATACAGACTCTCTTGACCATATGGGCATATTAATGGTGGGCATTCTTTGGTGGGTGCACATTTTTAGGTTTGGGGAAATGTGGGAACCAAGCATGTATGGGAACAGCAGGTGCCAGTTTGTTCCAGAGGCTATGGAGTGTGTGGAACAAAGGCAGATCAGCAAGAGATGGCCTGAGCAGACCCGGGTCCAGGGAGAAGGCACAGCTTTGCAGAAAGTTGCAGTTGAGCATTTGTAGCTCTTTCCCAAATGCTTTCTACTTGGATTAGGCAAACCACAACAAAACAAAAGAACTACTTTTCCCTTCAGTATTATGCAGCACTTCCTAAATGAAACATGACTCTCTGAGTTACAAGCTGCCCCTGGCAAAGAGGCTGGTTGTCAGAGCATAATCTCGATGCATGCCCTGAAATTAATGTTCCATGGGCGCTCCAGATTTGTGTGACGTACTGTACGTTATATCTAACCCAACTGTTCTTTTAACTGCCTGCATTAACTGTCATGAAATGAGTTGCCCTGAAAGGAGCCATCTAAATAAGGAAGCGCTTATGCCTTTTTATATCTCTTTACTGCATAACCCCAGGTCATCACTGTTGGTATTGGGAATTTTCTCTCCCAGGTTTCACTGTCTTTTCTTTACTGATAGCAGACCTCCAGATCTTGTTTTCCCTCTTTCAGCTGCCAGGTGCTGTTCTGCCAGCCCCACTGAGGTTGGATGCAGCATGGCCTCTTCATCATGTGTTCCTCTTTCCCAGAGGCCTGTAGGATACTAGCTGAAGACAAGCTCAGTGAGAGCTTCCCATCCCAGAGTTTATTTGCTCCAGACTCATTACTGTGCTGCCTTTATCATTCCCCTGCATTTTTACTTTTCAAAACACTTTAACGTGCAGCCTCATTTTATTTTACATTGAGCTGACAGCCTAACATCTCACCAAGTATCAACTGGGAATACAGTTCTGCACTCTTTGTGCTGTGCCATCTTGCCAAGTCCTGTCTTTGTTACTCTCCTTCAGAAAGGAATTAATTTGAATTACATGATGCTATGATTGTCTCCTTGAAGAGACCTGGATTCTTGCACACTTTAGGGAAGTATCTGTCTGTGAGTGATTTGAGACTTGCAGCTTATATGCCATTTCTCCTCTCCTTTCCTTTTCATGTCATCATGGAGCTTCCTCTTGTTAGAATGAGCCTCTCCCTATTCATTGCTTCTCTTTGTTTCCTTTACCTGAGAGACACTAGTACAGATGGAAAGACATTTTTAAGTCCAAATATAATGCTCTATATTTAGAGGAAAGACTTTTTAGAGAAGGGCATTTTTTGGAGAAGGTATTTATGTTGTTGGAGGTGCCAGGTGTTACAGTGCTTCCCCAAATGCACACCATGCCATTACATCTTACTATTGAATCTTGTGGGATGGCTACTTGGTACCTCTCTATAGTTTGAGCTGCGCAGGAGTGGCTAGATCTTGGATAGGCACTGGATCAAAAGCATCTGTGAGATGGGACCACCAAGCCACCCTGGTGGATGTGGCCAGGACTCCTCAATCCCACCTTACAACAAGCACTTTCAGAATTCAAGATTCAAGTCAAGGGAACTAAAATCTTTCAATGAGTTCCTCTTGGCGGACTATTTTTAAAAGGTAAGACTTAGGCATTGGGCCTCTGTCAGCTTCCACTCACTGTTCATCATGTACTTGGGAACTGTCTCCTAGCAGAGCAAAGCACACGAAAATCTCTACTCGAGTGCTGTTGGTTGTACTCCTGTAATTTCCATTTGGTAAGAACATAGTTTACGGAGAATTTTTCAAGCTTTCTGAGATCTCCCAAGACTCTATTTTGTCTTCATCTGCAGCCAAAATAATTGGAGCACTGTCAGTCTATTTCACCAGCACTTCTTAAGGTAGAGTGCACTGCTGTTGGGGATGTTCAGATAGACCAGAGGAGTTGCAGTGTGCAGTTCCTCCTGGAGCTGTGCCCCTCTTTCTGGGTATCATAACAAGATCAAAATTCAGCTCCCAGGCATACCAGCCCAAAGCAGTCATTATACAGTAGCTTCCTTCCTCATAATTTCCAAAGGTTCCTCTGATTTTTTTTTTTTGGACTTTGTGGTGATTTCAGTTCTTTCTTCAAGGAAAACAGGATTTTTCAGTCCTTACCTAAGTGGCTGAAATAGATTTCTACCACCTTTGAAGGCAAATGAAGCAGGCCAGTTTATTGCCAAAAGCCCACCTTTTCTCCCCATTTTCAGTTTTCTGCTTTGCCTGCATATCTACATTCTTCTCATAAAGACAGATGAAAAATGTTCTGCTCAGGGCAGCATGCAAAAAATTAAGTTTAGTGATTCAGGAAGAGGAGAGTGGTTGGTAAAGAGTGATGGAAGGCGTGTGTGTGTGTGTGTGTGTGTGTGTGTGTGTGTGTGTGTGTGTGAGAATGGTGGTGTGTAGGTAGGATTTGAACTCTGGGCCTTGTGTGTGGTAGGCAGGTGCTGTGCCACGGAGCTACACTTTCACCTTTGTTCCTTTGTTTATGCTGGTTATTTTTAAGATAGGATCTCACACTGTGCTTCTCACTCTGTGCCTGGACTGTAGTCCCCCCCCCCCCCCCCCGCTTTTGTTTGTTTCTGGGTTTTTTTTGTTTGTTTGTTTACTTTGGTGATCTTTTTTTCTGTCTAGGCTGGACTGGAACCATCATATTCCCAATCTCAGTCTGCCATGTAGGATGACAGACACAAATCACCACTTCAAGCTGTTGGTTGAGATGAGGTCCTGTGAACTTTTCTGTCCAGCTGGCCTCAAATGAAATCCTTCTGATCTCAGCTCACCAAGTAACTAGGATTATAGGTGTGAGCCACTAGTGCCCTTTGAGTGTTGATATTTGATACCAGCTTCCCTGCTGGTCATGGGGGAGAGGATGATCTCTGATGGCTCACATCTACAATCATAGATATTTGGAAGGCTGAGATTAGGAGGATTGTAGTTTGAGGCCAGCATAGGCAAAATTCATGAAGCCTCTTCTCAATCCCACAGCTTGGTACAATAGCACAGTTTTCTCATCTCAAGCTGTGTGGGAGAGTGAGATTTGGGAGGATTGGGATTCTAGACCAGCCTGAGTGGAAAAAGTCCTTGAGAGTGTCTTCTCCACAGAGGGAAGTAAGACACAGTGGTACATACCTGTGATTCAGCGACATTGAAATCCTAAAGTAGGGAGATTGTGGGTCAGGTGCATGCCCTGGCATGAAGTGAGACTCTCTCCTAAAAATGACCAGTGAAAAACAGGGGTGGAGGTGTGGCTCAGTGGTATCCTGCCAGTTTAACAAGCACGTGGCCCTGAGTTCAAACAACGGTACTGCCAAAAAGGGGTGGGGAGAGATGGAGGCGCTCAAATCCTAGTAGTAGACTATTTTATAAGCATCTTCATGCCCAAAGATACCAGAAAAAAACAAACAAGAATAAATGGATATCAGATATACGTAAACTAATCTAATATTCAAGTCAATAGGTACAAACAAAATACTTCAAAGGTGGCAAAGATAATGAGAGCATAGTGCACATAAATATATAACCTTTGCAGCCCTCATTTACCCATTTACACAGATATTAATAGTAAAAATTTGGGACTGAGCTTCCTTCTCTAGTAGAAAGCATTTGAGGGAGTAGAGAGGAAACAGCCTGTATCGGCCACTTGCTACCACTTCTTAGGTGCCAATCTTAGGTATTCTTCTTAGATAAAATTTTTGCACTTTGTGGCTGGGGATATAGCCTAGTGGCAAGAGAGCTTGCCTCGTATACATGAGGCCCTGGGTTCGATTCCCCAGCACCACATATACAGAAAACGGCCAGAAGTGGCGCTGTGGCTCAAGTGGCAGAGTGCTAGCCTTGAGCAAAAGGAAGCCAGGGAGAGTGCTCAGGCCCTGAGTCCAAGGCCCAGGACTGGCAAAAAAAAAAAAAAAAATTTTTTTTTGCACTTTTATTGGTATATATCAATTATACAGAATAAAGGATTTCCTGATGACATCTTCATACGTGTATATAATGTACTTGGATCATATTCGTCCCCCCTCCCTCCCTCCCTCCCTCCCTCCCTCCCTCCCTCCCTCCCTTCCTTCCTCCCTATTGATCTGGTTCCCTTTCTCTTCTCAAATAGTCCCCCTTCTACTTTCATGTATTTTTCTTCTTGTCAAAGTGAAGTACAGAGGGTTACAGTTTCATATGTAAGGCAGTGAGTACATTTCTTATCCAACTTGTTACCTCTTCCCTCATTTCTCCCCCACCCCGTCTCCCTCCTTCCCACTTCTCTCCCCCCCATGAGTTGTACAGTTGGTTTACACCAATTGGTTTTGTAAGTATCACTATTGTAATGGTTTGTCTCTCAATTTTGATATTCCCTTTGTCCGGGGTACACTGCAGATCAATTACAGTAATAGCAGGGGCAAAACCACAGGAAGGGAATATGAGAGAATAAAAAAAGTGCGGTTTCACATGGCATGTTGAAAATAACTACATCACTGATATGCCGCTTATTTCCATAACTTGGAGTTCATTTCACTTAGCATCATCTTATGTGTTCATACGGTCTTTTTTTTTTTTAAATTAAGATTTTACATATGAGGGAATCTAGTATTTGTCTTTCTGAGTCTGGCTTCTTCAGCTTAACGTGATCATCTGTAATTCTACCTGTTTTCATGCAGATGATGTAACTATTCTTTATGTCTATATAAAATGACTCTGTATGTATGTGTGTATATGTACATATATGTATATATGCAAATAAAATGGCTTTTAGCCACAGCAGTACTATTAACTGTGGTTAACTTTCATGTTCTCCAATTTCAATGATGTGCTCAACTATAACCTGAAAATTCTAGAAATAAACATATATGTGTGTATACATACATGTATCCATATTTTTTCTTTATTTGTCTATAGTTCGGCACTGAGGCTGATTCCATAACTTGGCTCTTATGAATCATTTTACAGTGACCTTGAGGGAGGCAGGTTTCTTTATTGTATGCTAACTCAGATTCCTTTGTTTTTTTTACCCAGGATTAGTACAGCTGGATTATATATTGGTTATATTTTCTTCTCATTATTAAGGTGATGTACAGAAGGGTTACCATTTGCTAAGTCAGATAATGAGTACATTTCTTTTTGGGCAATATCACCCTGACCTTCGCTCTTTCTCAGTTTTTCCCTCCCATACCCACCTACAGGTTGTATACTTTACTTTCCACAGTGTCTAGTGAGTAGTAGCATTGCTGCATTTGTTCACAGCTTTGGCCCTCTATTTCTGTGTCCCCTTTGTCCCTCCCCCCATTAAAAAAAAACACCTCATACTGATTTCCAAAAGGCTGGACTAATTTACAGTCACACACACTTTTGTCTCACCTAATCTTGTTCAATATCCCTGTGCAACAAGAACATTCTCATTTTTGCAGATGAAGAAATTGGAGCTCAGAAGGTTGCACAGTTAAAAAAAATGATGTGACCAGATTTTAAAAATAAGATTTAGTTGGCACCAGTTATTCCTCTGACTCAGAAAACGGACACAAAAAGAGCACTTGAGCCCAGAAGTTCAAGACTAGCTCGGGTAGCATTGTGAAGTTCCATGTTAAAACCAGACAAAACAAAATAGGTTTGTCTGATTCTGTAAGCTTTGTGTGGTCTTTCTTTCCATCTGACTATGCCCTATCACCAGAGAGCCATTGATGTCTGCATAGCAGCCTTGCTCAGTTTGAGTCAAGTTAGTAATCCTGAAAGGACTCCAGGATAAAAAGATCTCCTGTAGGCCAGGCACAGGTGGCTCACACCAGTTTTGGCAGGAAAATTTGTGAGATTCTTATCTCCAATTAGCTTCCCAAAAAGCCAGAACTGAAGCTGTGGCTTAAGTGGTAGAGTGCTACCCTTGAGAACAAAACCTTAGGAACAGCACCTAGGCCTGAGTTCAAGCCCAAGGACTGGCAGAAAAAAAAAAAAAAAAAGAAAAAGAAGAGAAAAAGACCTCTGTAGAAGCTTTATAAAAACAAATATCCTCAGTTATTATTGCTTTCACCCTTATTTTCTTAACTATAATCAGCATTGATTGTTTCTTATTCCCTGATAGCATTAAGTTATGATAACATTAGGGTGGTAAAAAATAAAATCAGCAAATATAGATACTGCTCTGTAGATGAGTAAGATTCAAGAAGTGGCAGCAGTTACAATAGGTCTTATCTAAAAAGTAAGGATATAACTACAAAGTGCAGACTCTAGAAACATTTCAGATAAAGATAACTGTTTGCTAAACAAGCCTTTTTTGTGATAAGAAGAAAAATTCAATCTTGCTTTTTTTTTTTCTTCTTCAGTTATGGGGCTTGAACTCAGGGCCTGGGTGCTGTCCCTGAGCCTCTTCTTCATGCTCAAGGCTAGTGCTCTACCACTTGAGCCATAGCACCATTTCCAGTTTTTTTTTAAATTTAATTTTATTGTCAAGCTGATGTACAGAGTGGTTACAGTTACAGTGAGTACATTTCTTGTCAAAGTTGTTACCACCTCCCTAATTTTTCTCCCATGTTCCCCAATTCACCCCCTCCCCAAGTTGTACAGTTACTTTACAATGTGTTTTCTTTTAAGTATCACTGTTGTATTGGTTCGCTGTTTGTCCTTTGTCTCACCATTTTGATGACCACTTCCAGGTTTTGAGTGGTTTGAGATCAGAGTCTCACGGGGACTTCTCGGTTTGGGCTTGCTTTAAACTGTGATCCTCACATCTCATCCTCCTGAGTAGCTAGGATCATAGGCGTGAGCTACTGGTGCTCAGCTCAGTCTTGCTTTTGAGTATGGTATTGGTAGAATTCTTTTATAGACAAGAATTTGGTCTCATAAAATAAGCAGTGTATAGTCAGTTTTATTCACACATTACATGTAGCACATGGTAAGTACTAGGTAGAGAGGCAAGTTGAGGTGAACTGATCAATGAGTTGCAAATAAAATGGCTTTTAGCCACAGCAGTACTATTAACTGTGGTTAACTTTCATGTTCTCCAATTTCAATGATGTGCTCAACTATGACCTGAAAATTTTAGAAATAAACAGGTTCTAAATTTTACAGAACTCTTATTGTAGAACATTTTTGTAATTGTCCTACTTTATTGTTGCTTTAAATCTCTCACTACACCTAATTTATAAATTAATCTATGTTGTAGGTATGCATAAGAGAACACATAGCATATGTCTACATCCACTGGAGGGTCTGGTAGCACCTGCTGGCAAGGATACCAGGGTCCTTTGTACTTCATTTTGTTCTATTCCCTCACCATCTGTATTAATCTCCTCTCCTCTCACTGTCATCCCCAGTGATTAGAGAAGAAAACCCAGATTATACTTTCTCTTTTCTGCCCTCCACTTCTGCCTCAGTGGAATTCATGCCATTTCAGGAGCTCTTCCCTTTTAGAAAGACATCTGTCTTTGTTGTGCACCACCGCCTGGTCTGCAGCCCTTATTAATCATCTTGAAAACCCCCACCCACCCCAGGTGCCACCTCACAGAAGCCTAGATACCATTGACAGGATCCCTCTTAGTGTTGTTGCTACTTTGTTTCCTGTGCATATTTCAGAAATCAGTTGACAAAAGTTTCTATTTAAAAGCTCCAAGGGAAAAATTAGGTAGAGTAATAACATTTTCATATTATTATTTGCCATATTGGCATTGAAGCAGAGAAATCTGTTAGAAAAACTGTTTGCTCTTTTCCCATGTGCCTGTGTTGAATATGTGAGCTAGATATGCTGTCTCTATTCTGAAGCTGTCATGTGCTATAATAAGTGGTTTGACACTTATTATCTTTTTTAATACAAAGAGGAAATTGTCAGAGTTCACAGCAGTAAAATGGGTCCTTTGTTATTTGTATATTTTTCAATTGAAAGTAATTTTTACCCCCTTTGCTGTGATAAACTGAAGTGTGTGTGGTAAAAATGGATGGCATGACATGAAATGCCAGAGTCTGGACAGTATCAAAGCATAGCAGGATTCTAACAAACCATTAATTGGTATTTCCTAGAACTAATGTTTATAAGCAAAGCTGTCAACTCAAATCACAGCCTAGCCTCATAGGATCTTAGTGCTTTATCAGAATAATTATTCATCAGTGACTTTAATACCTCTTCCTGGAGTTGTTAAAAGCTTACTTTCCATGCCGGTTTGTGAGCACATATCCTACACCCTGGCTTTACTCAGCCCCGCATCCATCCATTCCAGAGTACAAGAGGGAAGATGTAGCTTCTCAAGTACACTGAATTATGCTTTTAATTTTATATCCCTAGGAGGAATTTGTGATCAGATTATTCTAGCCTTAGTGCTGTGCTGGCTTGAAAGTCATTTTTAAAGTGCCTAATGGTTAGGCTTTAAAAGTAGTACTTTCATTTACTTTCAGTGAGCCTTTGATATTCAATAGTTAGATTATATGGAGTGAAAAACACAATGACAATCTCACATTAATTTTGTCTTGTCTGCCAAACGGACATTCAAGAAATCAGATGGAAATGTCCAAACTCACTTTGAACAGTTAAGGAGAAAGGCTCTTGGAGGCAGGTGTGTAGGACGCCCTTGAGAAGAAGACTTCTGAATCTAGAGCCTCGCATTTCCAGGCCCAGCTCTGCCACTGCCACTCTTCTCCCAGGGCCCTCAGAGAGACCCGAGGTTGCTCACACCCATCAGGCCTCTCTGTCCACTAACCATCTGCTATTCAAAGCAGCAGCTTTAGGCCACATAGCAGAGTCCTAGAAGATTGCAGTTGTACTTCTCTCAGAATGGACAGTGGCTGCTGTATTGAAATAAGTTCTTCATTTTGCAAGTATTAAATGCCTATATATATATATAAAGTGTTATGTTTGGTGCTGTTGGGCAGGTTAAAAAGGCACAGAAGAGTAATTGATGAATGAAATCAGCGCATATTGCAGTGATGTCAAGTGAGTGCTTTATGGAGTAGATGTTGAATACAGGTGGCCTTCCAGTCTAATCCTGAAGAACAAGTATGTGCCTTTGGCAGACAATGGCAGAGTAGGCCCATGGGAAACTGAATGGAAGAGCAAGATGGAGATAGACTGAAGGAGCCTTTTTAAATGTAACCATTACCGGAAGATTTTTCTGGGACTAAAAATATGACTATAATAGAAAAAAAACCTTGAGAACATAAAGATCACCTATAATTCCTTGTCCTTAGATCATTACTCTGATAAAAGTATTTCTTTTTTCTTTTCTTTTTGGCCAGTCCTGGGGCTTGAAGTCAGGGCCTGAGCACTGTCCCTGGCTTCTTTTTGCTCAAGGCTAGCACTCTGCCACTTGAGCCACAGTGCCACTTCTGGCCATTTTCTATATATGTGGTGCTGGGGAATCGAACTCAGGGCTTCATATATACTATGCAAGCACTCTTGCCAGTAGGCCATATTCCCAGCCCTTGATAAAGGTATTTCTTTAGGAGGATGTATATGTGTACGTTTAAAAAATTGAACTTTGGATTTATTTTTATTTATGTTTTATTTTCTGCTCTTTTCATTAAATATCATTTCACTTTTCTCTTTGCTATTAAATATTCCTTGAAAACACTTTTGCATAGTATTTCATTATATAAAGACAATTTGTCTTTTCCTGTATTAAAGCATATATAGATTGTTTCTGTTAGGAACAATTCTGTGATGAATAGTCTAGTATATACATTTTACTTACCTAGTTGTTTAAAAATTATGCTTCTACTTTCATATGGAATTGGATGGGGCAGGTGAGAGTGTAAACTTGTTGTTGAAAGCATTAGATAAGCTCTTTTTTTAAAAAATCATAACGTTGACTAAGAATTTGACTGTAGAAAACCAGTAGAATGGTGTCTGAGAAAGAGACTGAACAGCAGTCAATCATGTAATCTTTTTTTTTTTTTGGCCAGTCCTGGGCCTTGGACTCAGGGTCTGAGCACTGTCCCTGGCTTGTTCCCGCTCAAGGCTAGCACTCTGCCACTTGAGCCACAGCGCCGCTTCTGGCCGTTTTCTGTATATGTGGTGCTGGGGAATCGAACCTAGGGCCTCGTGTATCCGAGGCAGGCACTCTTGCCACTAGGCTATATCCCCAGCCCCCAATCATGTAATCTTTGAGGAGGCAGAGATTTAGGGATCAAAGTTCAAGGCCATCCTGGGCGTGAAAGTTCTTGAGACTCCATCTCAACCGTATATATTATATATGTAATATATACACACACATATATGTATTATATAACTGTGTGTATGTATGTATATATGTATATATATATTTATACCATGTATAGTGGTACATGCCTATCATCCTCAAAGCATAAATAGGAAGATCCTAGCTAAACCAGTCCAAGCATAAAGTAACATCCTACTTTAAAAATAACCAATGCAAAAAGGGACCGGAGGTATAGCTGTGGTGGTAGCATGCCTGTTTAGCAAGCATGAAGCCCTGAATTCAGTCCCCAGAATCACCAAAGTAGATTGGGTACTAGAGACTTCCTCTATTGTGGGACAGGTGGAAATATGAAAAAAGAGCTGTGAGAACTGATTCAGATGCCATTTTTTTTTTATTCATTCAATATATCCTGGGAATGAAGATGGCTTCTATTACTACAAGTCAGTCCTAGCTTTTTCTAGAATTGTTGGATTACTTGCATGCCTATTTCCCCATTTTCACTCTTGGTTCCTTTCATTTTCTACTTAGCAATTAGCAATTATAAATAAGATCCTGTCTGATTTATACATAATCCTTTAAGCTCCCCACTGTATGGCAGCATCACATAAAACCCAGCCCCTAAATAGCACCTGGATAGCCATTGCCCATTATTATCACCAGGCTTACTGACTTTGCAATTTCTAAAATAGGCTGACCTCTTTCCTGTCCTAAGGTTTTCCTGTTGACTGTGTTCGTGAATTTTTTCCCCATCCAGTAACTTGCATCTCAGTTTTCACTACCCAAGGAAATCCCCTTTAACCATGTCTCTCCATATCTTAACTTCTCATGCTTCTTTCATAGAGACCAAGTATTTTTTTTAATGCACTTATCAAGTTAATTTGTAATGACACAAATGTCTCCCACACTAGACAATAACCTCGGTGAGGGGGGCACAGGTCCTGATTGCTTCATTCTCACTGTTCTTGTTGTATGGAAGAGTGAAAGGTAAGTAATTCTAGGCTTCGTAGGATTTGAACTCCTGTTGAGTTTCCACATTGTCTCTTAAGTGTAGAAGAAGAGGATCAGAAATGATGCACAGGGCTTTAATTTAGATGGTTGATAGTTGATAGGATAAAAATGATGTTGACAGAAATGGTAGATCCTTGACAGATGATGAATTCTATCTTAAGCATTGAGATTTAGGGATGAAAAGTTGGATAAAATCCATTGGAAAGACCCAGCATACCAGTACCCATTTCTTGCCTTAATGAAACAAACCATATTGCTCTTTCATCAGAAAACTTTAAGACTCTAGAGTGTGTGTGTGTGTGTGTGTGTGTACATGTGTGTGTGTGTGCATGTGCACACTAGTGTGCCAGTGCTGGAGCTTGAACTCAGGGCCTGGGTGCTATCCCTGAGCTTTTTTGTTCAAGGCTAGTGCTCTACCCTTTGAGCCACAGCTCTACTAGTATCTGGCTTTTTAGTGGTGAATTGGAGATAAGAGTCTCATGGACTTTGTTGCCCAGGCTGGCTTCCAGCTTTGATTTTCAGATCTCAGCCTCTGAGTAGCTAGGATTACAGGTGTGAGCCACCAGTACCAAATGAGTCTTTTTTTCCCCCCAAGGATGTTGGTTTATTCTTCTGAATTGCAGATAAATAAATAGAAAAAATTAAGCCTTCATTTTATTCTTCTCTTGAATTTGTGACATTCTGCCATTCCATTACTAAATCCCTGGCATGGAAGATCTTCATTCTGTTCAAAGGGGGAAACATATGCTGGAACTTTCCCACTTCCTCCCTCCTTAGCCATATCTCTTCCCAGCAACCTTCACTTCTGTAATTTCAGAAAAACAAGTGACAAATTTTAAAAGTACCAGTGTCTTCGTATTATCCAGATCCAACCATAGTATCAAGCTTGCAATATTAGATTTTGAACATAGTGTTCAAAGGCTTGTATTTTGCAGAATTGCGAAGATAAATTTAAATTGGAAACTGGTCTTTCTGAAGAAATAATAGAAATATCCTGTGCTCTGTGAAATGTGAGTAATGCAAGAATGGGCTTGATTGTACTTGAACAGGATTATGATCTTAGAAAGCCAAACCTAGATATAAGACCTCGCATATTTTTTGGAAAATGAGTGAAAATATGAACCTAAACCTCAAGTCATGTAGGTACCTTTTTGCCTTGTAGCCATAGAAGTTACACAGTTTTTCTCTATGGGCTGTTTTTAATGTATTTTTTTAATGTGTAGACTACATTTGACATGTCGGTAAGGTACAATGTATAAGGAGGTCATACATCATTTTAAGACATTCTGTAAAAGACAAAGGACTTGTCTTTTGCTGCTTGGGCTCCTTTCTATGACAGCACCACTCCCCTTTCAGTTACCAACTCAGCCTGACACAGTTGTACTTGCTGCTTAACGCTCTGTAAAATGTTATTTAAATATTTCTAACTTATTGTTTCATGCTGGGTTTTATGGTACATAAATTTCTATTTAGGCCACTAATTTACAGTAGAAGTTTGTTACTAATATCACTGCAGGCTCCATCCATCTAAAAATATTGCTCATAACCTACGCTAAAAATATGTTATATATTTGCACTGTATGTAAACAGTGCTATGTTTTATTAGTGTGCAGTGCTTTGTCTATGGAAATGTTGGTATTGCAGCATATATTTAGAGGGGCCAGGAATGCAAGCGTGGTGGAAAGACTAGGAAAATGAAACCCCTGCAGGATGGGATTTATGGAATTTTCAGAGTGCTTGGCAGAAAAATCTACATAGAATACATTCTCTGCAAAGACAATGTGGAATGTTGTAGACTGTTCATAGAAGCTCTGGTATTCCTGTATTCTCCATATTTCTAACTGGTTTATAGAGGATTTAAAGTGCAAATATATTCAGCTCAAAAGAGGCCATTGTTATGGCTTTATTTTTCTTTCAAAAATGTTTATTAAATGGGGCAGAAATAACATAAGCTGGATCTTCTTTTTAGTAAGGAAAGAACATTATTCTAAGGAGCAGCATGTTGATGTCTTTCTCTGAGTGTCCTTAGATGCAGGAGCTGACTTATGGGATGATTGGTGTAAGACTTTAGAGGAATTTCTTTGGATTGTTTTGATCAGCTTTCAGCTCTAAGTCACAGGCTCCTTGTATTGAATTCTCAGCTCTCGTGCTGTCCTTCTTCAGGAAAACTGAGGGAGGGGCAAGTAAATTAATTGTGAGTTAGTCCTAGTTACAGTTATACAGGCCCTAGTGCATCTGATTTCCTGGGTGAGAAAGATGCATTCATTCATTCTTGTATCAGAAACATTACAACTTGTGGGCCAATTGGAAAGAATACTGTGCCTCCAAATCAGTTTGGATTGTTAGTGAAGCTACTTAGAGCTGGGCCCTTGTCACTTTACAAAAGGTATACTGAGATTTAGTAACCATGTTCATAAATGAGAATACTTCAACTTGTTTAAAATGCCTACCTACTTTGGAATAGTATTTGCAGACCTGTAATCCCATCACTTGAGAGGCTGTGATAGGGTTGTCAGTTGAGGGCCAGTAATGAGATGCTTTCTCAATCAGCCAATCAATCCTATTTGCAGAAATTACGACTACTGGTTGTGCTATTAAAATAGTGCTGCTGTGTTAAGTTTACTGTCCTTTATTTACATGGCTTCCCCAGTGCTCCAAAAGCCATCACCTGTGATAGTTTTTATTTATTCAATAACAACAAAAACTCTCAAAGAATCTTAATGTAGCAAATGAATCTTGGACAACAGTTCTCTTTCTAGTGAATCATATCATTAAATCTGACTCTTAGGGCCTCTGAGGTAGGTAGCACTTGGCAGTTACTGGCATTATGCTTGGCCTGTCTGACTGAGTCAGGTCCTCAGGACTGATCTCTGAGGGCAGACAGAGGGTGAAGTGTGCTTTATTATCAACATGCTGCTCACCAAGCCTTCAACTCTTTACTGTACATAGCTACACCCTCTACCACTTCTCCTGGTGGAGAACACTGCACAAATGTATGAATTAAAATGATATGGGATTTCCCAAAAGCTAACTACTAGATCATTAGGATGAATGGAATGGAAACTGAGTAATTAAGGTTTTCCAAACTGACCTTTTTCACAATCAATCCAGCACTCCCTCATCAACATTTTTATCCAAAGATAGGACATAGTACATGACTACCTGGAGTCTTCAACCTGTACCTCCATTTTCAAGACAAAGGCATCTTTTGGTTAGTAGGAAGTTCCGTAGCATGGATCATGGGTGCTTTCTGTTAATCCTGTGTAGACATAGCACATGGCTGTGCTGGACAGGATGACAGGTGTGAAAATTAAACCACTTCATGGCGAAGTGCTCTACTTTCTTATTTTCTTTCGTCCTTTGGTTATTTTTTCTGTTCCTATAGAAAGGAAAATAAAGCCCATTTAACAACTGCAAAGCATGCAATCTTCAGATCCCTTAATGATTACTGGCAACAAAACATATTTATGCCTTTAATAAGGAATTGAAATTTACTACTCACTAAGTAAGTTTCCTTCTATCCTTTTTTTTTTTATTTTAAGCTGTTGGTGTTAGGTGGAACAATTTGGTTTACAGGCTTTTACACTGGTGTTTTTGTTTTCTTGAGGAAAGGCCTGCCACTAAGAAAATTTGGAGACATTTGTAAATTCTTCTGTACATAGACAATTTATATGAAATATTAAGGTATTTTTCTGGCTCCCAAGTATCTAAACCAGAAGGATAGCTGGCTGTGAGACTTTAATGTAGGGGCAAAAATGTGGCTATGGATTAGAGTTGATATTTTTCAAGGAGAAAAGCAGTCATTTGCAGAATCCAAATTAAAATTATTCAGATAAATAATCATGCTGCATGTATAATGGTCTCCCTCAGGAAGACATTATGATGCCACAAGGCACACAGGGTATTTGAAGAGTGGGCTCCTTAAAACACCATGCTCTCCTTTTCCCATATTACTCAGCATACCTGGATAAGTAGGGACCATTTGACAATGAGGGGAATCTTTGAAGCCTGGTCACATGTCAGTAGTAAATGTTGAGCTACTGTCTATTGCTTTTGCCTCACACTGAATATTTACTTGTTAGCCAGTCATACTTTTCTGAATAAGTGGTTTTGTTTTTATTTTTTTGCATACAAGTTTAGATTTTTACGAACACAAACAAATCACTGTTTTATTTCCTTAATCGGGAGTGGAATTATCTCTTTCATTCTTTTCATTGAGTTTCTAATCTAACTTCTGGGATTTTCCCTATGTAGACAAAGACAAAGTTACATAGTTTGAATAAGACTGAAGGAAGCTTTGCTCAGAAAGAGTTCACCAAATACCCTTTGAATGGAAGTATAGAAACTGTATTTATGTTTATAATTCTTCTGTTCTTAAGGAAGGAAGGTTTTGTGCTGACAATGTGATAGTCTTTCATTGACTTGTTGACTAAAGGTTTGAATGTCTTCTCGGAGTCTTCAGTGGCATATATATAGAAGAGTATATAGAAGTATAGTATAGTATAGTATAGTATAGTATAGTATAGTATAGTATAGTATAGTATAGTATATAGAGTATATAGAAGAGTCTAATCTCTTTTGAATTGAATTTCAAGAGCTATCTAAGGAAATCTTGAGAATTAGAGAGGGAAATAGCACATAAATCATGCTTTTTATTGGCTGGCTATGTGGTAGATGCACAGTAAGTCTACTAAAGCGGTGGTATTCAGGGGAAGGAAGCTTGCACTTGCATGGATGATCATCAGAGAAGGCTTCCAAGTACATGTTTATACCAGGTGTTGGAAGACACTCAGGATTGATTTAGACGGGAGAAATAAAATGTATTTCTCACAAAAGTTACAGATGTAGAAAAGGACATTTAGAATATGACTTTTGTTTGACCTAAATGAAGGCGAAATTCATAGGGAGATAGTAGCAGTTGACATTGTGGTGTGACTGTCAACTTTATGACTGTGCCATGCAGCTGGGTCTGATGAAGATTAAACACTAGGAAATCACCGAGTTAGAACTGTGCTTTAGAATGGTGTTCTGTGAAGCCATGAACCAACTAGATTAGAAGGAAGACTAGGGGGTACAGAAAGAGTACACTTTGGAGCACTTATTTGGAATTACCTACAGCAAACTAAGGTAGATCACTTTAAGTACAGACAGTTTATTATATGCCAGTATCTCAGCATACCTGTTTAAAGAGGGAAAAAACCAGAGCAAAACAACTAAGATAGAAAAACAAGAGCCTGAGTGTGAAAGTACAAAGGAAAGGTCAGGTTTGAAAGGCATCTTGGAATATAATCTACAAAGGGTGGAAACTGTATTGAAGGTTGGAGGCAAATGAAGGAGTAAGATTCGAATGTTGGTTGGAATTTTAAGCTCTTGTAATTGTGGAGCCAGAATAGAAATATAGGAGTCAGAGAAGAGAAGATGAAGCACCATTTTTTGTTGTTGTTTGAATTGATGAATTTCATGAACATGCTGAAGTTGAAATTGCCAGCAAGATATCAAAGTAGCTTTGTGTGGAGGAAGGTCAAAATGTGGAGCCGTGTTGCCTGTGGTAGATTAGGTTAGAACCTGCACACGCTAAACTGTGGTTACAAAGAGAAGAAATTACTTAGTGATTTATTACAACTCTAACTTTCCATACTATCCCTAGTATTCTTTTTTTTTTGGTGCTAGTCTTGGTGCTTGAACTCAGAGCCTGGGTGCTGCCTCTGAGCTTTTGTGCTCTACCACTTGAGCCACAGCTCCATTTCTGGCTTTTTAGTGGTTAATTGAAGATTTTTCTGCCCAGGTGACTTTAAACCATGATCCTCAGACCTTAGCATTCTGAGTAATAGGATTACAGGCATGAACCACCAGTGCCTAGATATCCCTAGTATTCTTGATTAATCTTATAAATCAGTATTGTAACCTGATGTAGTTGAAGATGATTTCTGAGATTTTTACACTGGATTTATTATTGAGATATCTGTAGGCAGAAATGCTAACAGAACATAAATTCAGAAACAAATAATTTTGTTTGTTTATGTGAAGATGATAGTCATCCTGTTATGTAGAGTGACAGGAGGGCACACACAGGATTTTGTGTGTGTGTGTGTGTGTGTGTGTGTTTAGAAAAAAACATCTAATTTCTGGAAAGCAAAACTAAAAGGGAAGAAGTAGACTGGATCCTTCTCTACAGTTGTCTTTCTCTCTTTCTGTGTTTTTGTGATTTATCTTAATAGCTTCTAATTCTATGATTCTGGCTTTATGTTTTAATTAATGACACAAACAGGAAAAGCTGTCATTTGCATTTTAGTTTAGTACCATTCTGACATATTGTGTCTCTGTACATTTGTTTGGTTATTCATGTGTTACTGCTCTTGAATTTTTATATTTTTCATTTATCAATGTTATAGTTATTCTGGACATGAGAGGTATTTCAGATATTCTAGATTCCTTAATAATATTGAAAAATGCCAGATTTAAAAAATAAATGGCAAGTATTTACTGCTGGTTCTGTTCATTCAGGGTACCCACTCATGCTTTTGTGTTAGCATCCCTTCCACACACCTGACTTTGGCTTTCCTACCTTTGTATTTGTATTTTAAAAGTAGTAATCCATCCAGAGATAGAGTACATACTCAGAGTACTTTACCCATTTTCTATAACTGACTTATACTTAAAGAGAAATACTTTGGACTTTTAGTCCCAAACCACAGACAAAAACAAAACTCACTTTTCCTTCTGAGGAAAAAAAAGGAGAGAGCTAACAGTTTTAGTAGCTTGAAAGAGACTGATACCATTACAGATTCTATATGTATTAAAAGAGAAAAGAAGACTCTTATGAACAACTTCATAATTCAGACAATTTAGTTATAATGGACAAATTTATGGAAAGACAACAACTAAGTCACACAGGAAAAAAAGTAACTAGAATAGCCATAGATCTTTATTAAATGTAAACTAAAAGCTTTCCCATAAAGACATACTAGGCCTAGATGGCTTTAGGCTTCAGCTAACCTATTATTGTATTTAAGAAAGAAGTGAGACTCTACACAAGAAGTGAGAATCTACACAAATTCTTCTAGAAAAAAAGTACAGGGAAAAATTTCCCAATACATTCTGAGGCCAACATTACCCCAATCCCAAACTAAGAAAATATATTATATAAAAAGAAAATTACAGACCAGGCCCCCTTATAGAACGCATATTAGTCAAAGCTTAGCAAATTGAATCAGTATATTCATAAGAAGAACAACGTATCAAAATCAAAAATCAAGTAGCTTTCCCCCCCTAGAATGCAATACCGGTTTAATGTTCAAAATCAATATGTAGTTTACTGTATTAACAACTGTGTTAGTTTGCTAGGATTGTCCTGACAAAACAACAGACTAGATGCTTTACACACGGCACACGCACACGCACATGAGCACACACACACATACACACATACACATACAGAGAGAGAGAGAAAGAGACAGAGAAAGAGAGAGAGAAATTTAGCCTATGTACTGGTAGCTCATGCTACCCAGGAGATTGAGATTTGGAAGATCACTGCTCAAAGAGCCTGGGCAGAAAACTCTGAGATATTCCATCTCCAAAATAAACACAAAAGCAGAGCTTGCTCAGGTGGTAGAGTGCTAGCTGAATAGAGCAAGCAAGTTCAGCAAGCACAAAGCCCTGAGTTATGAGTTCAAACTTTATTACTAGAAAAACAAAACAAAACACAACAAAAAACCTCACAAAACTACTTCTTTGGCTAGAAATCCCAAGATCACAATATTGGCAAATTGAATTTCTTCTGAGGCATCTTTGCTTGGCCTTTCTTCTCTGTGTGTAGTTGTCTGTGTTCTATCCAACCTCTTTTATAAGGAACAGCTGTCGTATTGAATTGGAGTTCACCACAATGGTCCCATTTTAACTTAATTACCTCTTCAGAGGCTCTCTCCCCAGGTGCAGTAGTTGTACCTTGAAGTCCTGGGGTCTTGAGATTGCAACCTGTTACTTAAGGTAGGGCGTAAATTAAGCTTGTAGTATCTACTAAGCAAAATTGTTATTGCAATAAAGACAGTAAAGTAACTATAAAATTCACCACTCTTCTTAGCAGTATCAACAAAAACCTCCTAAAACATAAAAAAATCAACAGCTAACTTAATACTTAGTTGCAAAAGACTGAATGCTCTCTGTGCCACCCCACCAATGCCCCTCACTCCCCCAACCTCACATATCAGAAAGTGTTAGGAATATCCATTCCTCTCCCATTCCATTTAGCATTGCCTGGAAGTTCTATCTCTTGCAGAACAAATAAGGAAGAGAGAGAAATATTCTCAGATATCATTGCTGTCTACGTAGAAAGTTCAATGGAATCTACTAAAAAGGAACTAAAACTAATCAGTGAATTTAATGAGGTCACAGAACATAAACCATTGAGTAAAATATTTGTGATGATTTCAAGGCATGGGTGGCTCATGCCTATAATCCTAGCTAATCAGAAGGTTGAGATATGAGGTTTGTGGTTCAAACCCAGCCCAGGCAAGAAAATTGGTGAGACTCTTATCTTCAGTTAACTACCAGAAAAATGGAAGTGATGCTGTGGCTCCAAGTGGTCGAACACTAGCCTTAAGCAAAGGAGCCCCGGGACAGTGCCCAGGCCCTGAGTTCAGGCCCCACAACTGATACCCCCCAAGTTAAAAAACAAATCATTGTGATGGATGTCTGTATTCATTATCATAATGTAGTAATAATGATTGCTCTTGTCAAAATTCATCATATTTGTCAGGCGCTGGTGGCTCACACCTGTAATCCTAGCTACTCAGGAGGCTGAGATCTGAGGATTGTGGTTCATAGCCAACTTGGGCAAGAAACTCCATGAAGAATGGCCAAGAGACATATGAAAAAGTGCTCTACATCACTGGCCATAAAAGAAATGCAAATCAAAACAACATTGAGATTCCATGTCACCCCAGTAATAATGTCCTATATCAAGAAAACTAACAATGACAAATGTTGGAGGGGGTGTGGCCAAAAGGGAACCCTAGTTCATTGTTGGTGGGAATGTAAACTGGTTCAGCCACTCTGGAAAACAGTATGGAGATTTCTCAGAAGGCTAAACATAGAGCTCCCCTATGACCCAGCAGCTCCACTTTGGGGCATCTACCCAAAGACCACAAACAAGAACACACTAAAGCCACCAGCACAACAATGTTCATTGCAGCACAATTTGTCATAGCTAAAATATGGAACCAACCCAGATGCCCCTCAGTAGACAAATGGATCAGGAAAATGTGGTACATATATACAATGGAATTTTATGCCTCTATCACATTGCTCCACTCGTAAGGAAATGGAAGAACTTGGAAAAAATTATACTAAGTGAAGTGGGCCAGACCCAAAGAAACACGGACTCTATGGTTTCCCTCATATGGAATAATTAGCACAGGTTTAGGCTAGTCACAGCAGAGGATCACAAGAGCCCAATAGCTATACCCTTATGAACACAAAAGATGATGCTAAGTGAAATGAACTTCATGTTATAGAAACGATTGTTATATCACAGTTGTAATTACTTTCAACATGCAATGTGATACCGTAGCTTCTATTGTTGATGATCCTCTTGTATCCCCTTTCTGTGGTTGTACCTGCACTATCTCTGTATCTTATCTGAGTACATTGGAAACTGTGTATGTAGGTATTAGAACTAGGAACCTGAAAGGGAATACCAAAATCGAGAGACACAGGGTAAAAAAGACAAACAATTACAAAAGCAATACTTGCAAAACTGTTTAGTGTGAATCTACTGAACAACTCATGGGGGGAAAGAAAAAAGGGGAGGGGGGCAGGGAGGAATGAGGGAGGAGGTAACAAACAGTACAAGAAATGTATCCAATGCCTAACGTATGAAACTGTAACCGCTCTGTATATCAGTTTGACAATAAAAAAAAAAATTAAAAAAAAAAGAAAGTCCATGAAACTATTTGGCTCTCAGAAAACTGGAAATGGTCCTGTTGCTCAAAGTGGTAGAGCACTAGCCTTGAGCAAAAAGCTCAGGAACAGCACCTAGGCCTGGAGTTCAGGCCCTACAGCCAAAAAATAATAATATGGTCATATTGGATACTTCAAATATATGCTGTTTGCATCAATGAAATTTCAATAAAGCTGTTAAAAATAACAAGCTAAAACTACTTTACCTAAGAAGGGATTGGGGCCCAATGCTGTGGCTTATTTCTGTAATCCTACCTACTCGGGAGTCTGAGACCTAGAGGATCAGGCCTGAAGCCAGCCAGGCATAATAGTCTATAAGACTCCATCTCACAGTAACCAGCGAAAAGGTGGAACACTGGGTGAGCAAGAGTGCAGGGGCCCTGTGTTCAAACCCTGGGGCAATGCCCTACTCCCCCACCCAAAGGAATTGGATTGAAGCTCACTGTATTTCATTAGATCACAATGGAATAAAACTAGAAATGAACAACTAAAATTACAGAAAGTTTTCCAACACCTGAAGACTGGACAGTGTATAATGGGTCACAGGAAGAAGGGAAGAAGTTAAAAAAAAAATTGTACAATTGCCAGGCACTGGTGGCTCCTGCCTATAATCCTAGCTACTCAGGAGGTTGAGATCTGAAGATTGTGGTTCAAAGCCAGTCCAAGCAGGAAAGTTTGTGAGACTCTTATCTAGTAAAAAGAAAAAGAAAAAAGCCAGAAATGGAGCTGTGGCTCAAATGATAGAGTGCTAGCCTTCAGTAAAAGAAGCTTAGGGATAGTGCCCAGGACCTAAGTTCAGGCCCCAGGACACACACACACACATACACACACCACACACACACACACACACACACACACACACACACACACACACACACCAACCCTAGAATATAATGAAAACAAGAGTATAAGTTATCATAACCTTTGAGGTACAGCAAAAGCAGTGCTAAGAGAAAAATGTATAGGTATGTGTACCTACATCAAAAAGAGAGCTCTCAACCTAAGGATACATCTCAAGTTCTTGGTAAATCAAGAACTAGCCAAACCCGCAAAGTAACAGCCATAAAGAATTAATGAAGATGGGGGAAGAAATTAATGAACAAACAAACAAAAATGGTTCTTTGAAAAGATAAATAGTATTGATAAGACCCTTAGCCAAACTAACCAAAAAGGGAGGGAAGCTCCTTTTTGCTCCTAACAACTGAGGAAGCTGAGATCAAGAGGTTCAAGGTTCAGGGCAACCTCAGGGAGAAAAGTTCCCAAAACTATTTCGGAATTAACCTGCAAAAATGTGGGCTGTAAGCATGACTCAAATGGTAAAGGACCAGCCTAGCAAGCAAGCCAAGCAAACTCCAGTACAGGCAAAAAAAAAGGGGGGGGGGTGAGGAATAGACCCAAATTAATAAAATTAGAGGTGATATAGCCTAACAAAATGAATAAGAATAAAAAAGGCTGGAGTAGAATTATGAAGCTTAGGGTTTTGACCAGCCTAGAAGAAATCCTACTGGAGACACTGAGGTCAATCTGCAGTTGTAAAACTCTTGTCAGTCTCTTCACCTCCAGAGGGCAAGCAGGGTGAGTGGGAGAGACCCACTCAGGACCAGGAGGTGATTTCCTGAAGCACAAAATTCATAGACAATGGTTACATGGACGAAAACTAAAGATCTCCTCAAGTATTAAGTAGTTATCTAGCTTAAAAAAAAAGTTCTCCTTATGAAATGTAACAAATTCCATGGGCAGGCTATGTCTATATAGTATAGGGAGAAACATTCCTTTTTGTTTATTATAAATTCACTAGCTATTAGAATGCCCCATTGTTCTTATATTACCCTAGTAAATCCTTTTTCCTTTTCTCTTGGAAGGGGAAATAAACACGAAACTGCAGCATGCATAATGATGTTCAGACCAATGTTACCAACCAAAGCCAAATAGCAACAACACGCTGTCAGCTTCCTGAGTGGAAATGACATAGGGGCAGTCTGTTTTATCATCTCTTGGATCCAACTATTTGATGATTGCTGTGATTTTAGAAAGGAAGAAAACACAACCTTTAAATACACAACAAAGCTCATGTACAAATAAGATTGTTTGCATTTTCTGACTGTTTAAGATTTAGATGCAGAGCCTTAGAATTTAGTGTTATAATGCAGGAGTCTGTTGACTTAGTGTTATTATATAAACAAACATATCACCTCTCTGAACAAATGATTTTGATGTGGATCCCTCCATTCTCTTCAGCTCCTGTTTTGCTAGTTTATGGCTAAATTAGCTGGTTTTCTGGTTGATAGTGCATTGTAAGTTGCTTGAAACGATCTAAAGATGATGAAACAAATGAAATAACACAAAGCTAAAGTCTATTTAATGTTTTCAACCACAACAGACAAACCAGTTTGAGAGTAATAATAATGAAATGGCTCTTTTAGGATCGAAAACTGCAGGGTGGCCTCTAGTTTAAAGGAATTGGTCACTGGGAATAATTGTATTTGCAAATGTACATTTGTGTATATGAAATGGATCCTTTGATAAAAGTCTGTGAATTTACCCCCTTCAGAGTACCCTTATTGTAGGCATGATTTTCAACTATGAAGGCTTATTGGTAAGAAGAGGCGAAGCTCGTAGTAATAACAAATATAACACCTCAGAACTTAGCATAAAACTTAATATAAAAAAATAGTTTCTTGGGAACCTAGACTGAAGGAAACTCCTTACCTTATACTTAGCTGTGCTGTCTAGAACATGAGTCTTTCATACTGGAAGAGGAAGCTGTGAAAGTCACAGTGATATGTTGCAAGTTTGGTATTGATGGCTTGTGCCTGTAATTCTAGTTATTTAGGAGGCTGAAATCTGAGGATTATGCTTCAAATGAGGCTCTCAAGTGTAAGCCCCTTTCCCCCCAAAACAAAAACAACAATAACAACCTAAATTGTCAAATGGAGAATTTAGTGTCAAAGTGGATTGTCTTTCTTTTTGTCTTTTTAAATTTTTTAATTGTTGTTATAAAGATGATGTACAGAAGGGTTACCATTTCATATGTCAGGTAAGGAGTGCATTTCTTTTTGGACAATGCCATCATATCCCAGTTTTCCCCTTCCATCTCTACCCACAAATTGGATAGTTCTTACTTAACATACTAGATTCTTTTGAATTGAATGTTTAGGCTGTTTCCTAAGTCTTTTAGTGGGACCGGTCAAATGGGAAAGGAATCGAGTAGCAGTGACAGGGACTGCTGGGTCCTTTGCATTCTTAGAAACACCCAGAGTTTTTCATACTTGGATCATCAAATCTTCAAGACATTCTATCTTAGTTAAGCCTAGTCATCTGTCCTGTTCCCTTTTAAACTCATAAAAGAACTCATTTTGCAGGTAGGAAATGAAAATTAGAGAATTCTCAAATTGGTTCTAACATGACAAATTGCAAATATATTTAAGGCTCCTACTCTTGGACTCCAGTCTCCTTAAAGCATCTCATCTTTGAATCATTGTACATCTTATGTACTCTGATGTCATTTTCACATATTGTGCTTGTGTGAATCCCAAACACTTGTTTAGCACTTATGAAATATAAGACACCACAATATGTTAGTTATAGATATGAAAAAGACATGATCTGTGCACTTGAAGAAATCATAGCCCAAGTTGAGGGAGAGAGAAAGACAAAGGTTATATGTCACATAATGTTAGAGTCCTGAGGTTTTGACCTTAATTCCCCTATTTTCCCTACCTATACTCTACTTTCTTCTAAATATGTGTATCTAATTCTCAAATTTATTTCTCTGCTCCAGGCTCCTTCTTGTGTTCCCATCCACTAACTAGAAATATTTACTGGGATGTCTTAGGGATTTGAAATTTAACATGCCCCAAATCGTGATTTTGAGTTAATGTTCAGGTCCATTCTTTTTCCATCCCAGTAAACATTAGTGTTAGCCTGTCTCTTATGTCATCCCGAAGCCTCAGGGTCATCCTTGATCCTTTGGTGTTTCCTCCATATTTGAGTCCCTGGTTAATTGCTGTTAAGTTTCACTTCAGGATATATCCTGAGTATCTGCTGCAATTCATTGGCACTGCCACCACTCTGGGTGACACCTTGCCTTTTGCAGTAGACTCCTTACTGGTCTTTTACTGACTCTAATTCTTCCTGTGGTAGCCAGACAAGTTTTAAGGAAGATGAAGTTATTCTCTACTGAAAAACTTTCAATGGTATCATACTTTCAGATTTCTCCAAGGCCTGTAAGATCTTAAATCCTCATCTCATTCTTGTTTATACATCTTTTATTGAACTCCAGCCACAATAGACTACCTTCCCTTCCTTGAGCTTGCCTAGATATCTCTCTTTGGGGTTCATCTCTCATTGATCTCCAGCCACAATTCTCTTCCTTGAGCTTCCCTAGCTTTCTCTCTTCCAGGATTTTGCTTTGCTCATCTCTATGTACCTGGATATTCTATTTTTTTTCCTGCCTTTTTTATTGTTGGGATCTGAGCTGAAATGTCATCTTCTCCGACTTGTTCTTAATAGCTGCATAGTATCATGTTATTATTTTTTGTCCTTCAGAGTGCTTATTATAATGCTATGTCACATAATTTAATGCAAAGCGATAGCAAAAGATTTGAACCAGAAAATGACTTTAAAAACAAACTGATATTTGAGAAGATATGTAAAACAATATACAAGGGAAAGAATATTATAAATCACATATGTGGCACAGAGTTTATATCCAGAATACATAAAGAACTCTGTGCATGCATGTGTGCGTGCATGCATGGATGTGTGTTTGTGTGTGTATGCACGTGCCAGTCCTGGGGCTTGAATTCAGACTTGGGTGCTGTCCCTGAGCTGCATTTTGCTCAAGGCTAGGGCTGTACAACTTGAACCACAACTCCACTTTCCACTTCCTGCTTTTTAGGTAGGTTAGTGGAGATATGAGTCTTTCCTATGGACTTTACTGCTGGGGTTGGCTATGAACTGCAATCCCCATATCTCAGTCTCCCGAGTAGCTAGGATTACAAGTTTGAGCTCCTGGCGCCTGGCTATGTAAAGAACTCTGAAAACTCAACAGTATGTAGAGACAGCTAAAAAAAAAAAAAAAATTCTTTATTGAAACCAAAGATTTGCTGGGTGCTAGTGGCTCACGCCTATAATCCTAGCTGCTCAGAGGCTGAGATCTAAGGATCATGGTTCAAAATCAGCCTAGGCAGGAAAGTCTGTGAAACTCTTATCTCCAATTAATCACAGAAAAAGTCAGAAGTAGTGCTGTGGCTCAAGTGGTAGAGTGCTAGCCTTGAGCAAAAGGAGCTCAGGGACAGTGCCCAGGCCCAGAGTTCAAGCTCCAGGACCAGCCAAAAAAAAAAGCTAAAGATTTGGTCAGGTATTTTGTCAAAGGCAGAATGAAGATGGCAAGTGAACAAATGAAAAGATGCCTCATATCATTAGTTATGAGGGAAATGCAGATTGAAATTGCAGTGACATACTGGAACCACACCACAATAAGACTTTTAGTAAAGCACCTATAGTACCAATCTTGGCAAGGATGGAAGACATGTGCAGTTCTCAGACCTTGCTGGTTGGGCTGCAAATGACCCAGCCACTTGAGAGAGAAGTTTGACATTTTCTTATGAAGCTATATTAAGCTATACTTAATACGAGTATGCTATTCTATTTCTTAGAAAAATGTAAACTTAGGTTTCTATAAAAACCTGAGTAAGAAGAGTATTTGTAACAACATTATTAATAGTTCTCAAAAACTGGATTTAACCCTACTAGCCATTCAGTTGGCAAATTGTGGTACATATCTATTATAGAATACTACTCACCAATTTTAAAAAAAAAGATAAGTTACTGATAGACGCAACGGCCTGGATGAATATTAAGTATTTCATGCTAGGTGAAAGAAGTAAGATTTAACAGATTATATATGGTATGATTTCACTTGCAAGTCATTTTGTGGGCAAAAAAAGAAAATCCATAGCGCTGAAAGGAAGAACAGTGTTTGCCAGGGATTGAGATGGGATCAGAATTTCTCTACAGAATGACAATATTAAGGGTCTATTTTGGGGTAATAAAACTTTTGTAGTTGTTGTATGGCAAGTCCGTGAGTCTATGTATCTTTTAGACTCATAAAACAGTATACTAAAAAGACAAATTTATGACTTTTGAATTTTACCATAATCTTAACATTTGAAAAAGATCATGGGCAATTCTCTGTAAACACTGGGTAATCTTGATTTTGGTTTCTGGGTTTTATCATGATGATTGCTTCAAAGTGCAGTTTTTATTCTTTGTAGAAGAGAAGTATCTGGTTGTAGGAAGTGTTGGTTCCTTTTGGAAATCCAGATGACTGACATTCTTTATTTATTCTCCTCATTTTTTTTTGTTTTGTTTTTTTTTTTTTTTGGCCAGTCCTGGGCCTTGGACTCAGGGCCTGAGCACTGTCCCTGGCTTCTTTTTGCTCAAGGCTAGCACTCTGCCACTTGAGCCACAGCGCCGCTTCTGGCCGTTTTCTGTATATGTGGTGCTGGGGAATCGAACCTAGGGCCTTGTGTATCCGAGGCAGGCACTCTTGCCACTAGGCTATATCCCCAGCCCTATTCTCCTCATTTTAAAAATTAGCTTTTGTTAAATGAGTGAGATTTCATTTTCTCATTGTCTTATTTTATTATGTGCAGTATTTAATTTTACCATAGTGATGGCTTTTTAAAAGTCACTTTGGAAAGATTTTTTTAGTTAAATTTTCCTGAGAAAGGATTGATTTTTTTTTCCTGTGCTTTTTAACCCAGTATTCTATGTATGAACTTTATACTTTTTAACCCCAATAATTAGACTAATAAGATATGTAATAAAGTGTCTCATACGTATGTATGTGTATTTGGTTATACTAAGGCGTTTACTCAGGGCCTCACACTTGCTAAATAGGCACTCTTCCTCTTGAGCCATCTCTCCATTCCCCTTTTGCATAAGCTGTTTTCAAGATTGAGTCTCTTTCACTTTATGCTTGGCCATCCTAGACTTCCTACTTGTGCTTCCTCAGGGAACTGAGAGTGACAGGCACTTAGCCACTGATTAAGATAGTGTTTCATGAACTTTCTTTCCTGGGCTGGCCTTGAACTAACCCTCTGACCTCTGCCTCACAAGTAACTAGGATTACAGGCATATGCCCCTATGTTGTTTTTATTTTTGTTTAAATACTTTGTGATCTCAAAGAACCTCTTAGTCCATCATAAATGTTAATGTTGAGTTAACTGAACGTTAACATTTATCAGACAATAGTTTATACTTTAATTTCATTATATTTTATAGTAAGTCATTATGCCAGTGTTAGGTTAATTACTTGAATCCTAGACCTAGGTGCTTGAAGAATTTCCATTTTGAAATGCATCAGTCATTATTCACTGCACTTTTTGATCTCCTTTGAAAAATATCTACCATTTTTTTTTAATTAGTTCTCTAAATGGAAGAGAACCTCTTTTTTCTTTGCTGTGGGCTGGCCTGGTATACATGGCAGCATTTCATTTGTATCTAGGACTCATGGTTGGATTTCAAATGTGCCCTCTATAGTCCAGCACCATTTGAAACTTACTCATTTTCTGATGTCTTAAGCAGCTTGATTTATTGATGTAGCAATTATTGCAGTTGTACCATTTTAATTCCCTCCATCATCTTCTCCCTTCATTTGGGATGATATGCAGGATGACATTTGATGTCCCAGTGAGTACCGTAAGAGAATGTTGAAGAGCTATGTAGGGACCATTCCTCACACAGAATCCAGCCAGCTGTCAGGTTGTCCTTAATCAGAGTGTGGTAGTGTAGGTACATCCTCATTTTCATCATAGCATTACTTTTAGAATGTGTCATTTAAAAACTATAAAACCAAATATTTAAAAACACTCTGTTTGCTTTGCTGAGCCTTGCCGTTGATTTTGTTATTTTATGGACTGCTATAGAAGAGTCTATTGTTAATCACGTCCTAACCCTATAAAATATGTAACAAGCTGCTGAGCAGAAAGATGACAGTAGACAGAGAACAGAGTTTCATTTGAATTCATGCAAATGCAGAGGTTTCCAGAAAGCCATTTTTAAAGCCACATTTTGGAAATAAAACAAAGAATAACACGTTGGAGTAGAAATCTGTAATGAAACCCATAATAGCTGAAAGAATACAATAAATTCTGCAGGGAGAGTTTTTCATTTTCTGTTCCTTTTCAAATTCTAATACTAAACTCTATTAGTAGTCTGTAGAAAATGATGAGACATGAAGCTTTGCTGGTGTATAACTATTACTAATCTGTTACTTTGCATAAATTTTCACTCAAATGATTGTCTGTGGTCTTCTTATAAAGGACATGTTATATGCTTGCCAAATAAACAGATGAGACCTATTAACTATCTTCTTAGAACCAAATAGTACTGGAATTTGTAGACATTGGCATTTTTAAACATGGGGCAAAGAGAAGGGTCAAATTCAAGGAACACAGTATATTAGTGCCAGTTCAGATATCTTCCATCTTGAGTGAATTGACACCCCTTCACATGAAGGAAAGCCGTTTTAAAATTTTTTATTTTATTTTTTTATTATCAAACTGAGTTACAGAGAGGTTACAGTTTCATACATTAGGCATTGGATACGTTTCTTGTACTGTTTGTTACCTCGTCCCTCATTCCCCCCTCCCCCCTCCCCTTCCCCCCCCCCATGAGTTGTTCAGTTCATTTACACCAAACAGTTTTGCAAATATTGCTTTTGTAATTGCTTGTCTTTTTTTACCCTGTGTCTCTCGATTTTGGTATTCGCTAAGGAAAGCCTTTTTTATGCTTATTTTAAGGATGGTGGTGGAAGTGGTTTAATCTCTACAAATAGGTTACATCCTTGTTTTACTTCTAATAATTCTAACAGCTGATCATTTCCTCCTCTATAAACTTTGTCTTCCCAATTTCAGCTTATGAAACCCTTTTTATTTCTTGGACACATAGACTTATAATTTAAATTATCTTTGATTCTTTTCTTTTCCTTCAAATATTTAAGATACTGCCAAGTTCTTTTGATTCATCTTTCATAATTTCTCTTATATCCATCTCTTCTTCCATTCCCATTGCCAGAATCCCAGTACAGAACAGTATGGCCTCATGCCTAAATTATTAACATGTTTAATTGGTTTCCCAACCTCTTGTTCATTCACTTCCAATTTGTCCTGACCACCACCACTTGATTTATCTTACTAAAGCATGGCTTTTTTAAACTTAGCAATTTGAAACTTTGGAAATATTTGAAATAAGAGTTGAGTCATTTTTAAAAGACAGCACAATATAATGGTATATTGACTCCAGAACCAAATAGTTAAGATGTGGGATTCCAGATTAGTCCCTTTGTTGATGGCTTGACCTTAGGGAGAGAATTGCTTGACCTTTTGGGGCTTTAGGGTCCTCATTTGATAGTAGGGAGAATGAAATACTTGTTGTTATGAGAAATATTACAATATGTAAAATACATGGGTTAGTGGGTTTGATGGATGACAGTTATTATCAGTAGTCTGGAGGACAAAATAGAGAACTGGACCAGAGCTAGGAAAGGAAAGGGATGTGGGGAAATGCTTTGGCAAAAGGGAAACAAGTCTTTCTACATCTACACATGCTGCTTCGGAAAGCATGTGGACTTTAAAAATATGTGCTTTTAAAAAAACAATGTTCACATTTTTTTTTACAATGTTCAATTCTTTATTTTTTTTTCAAATTTTTATTATCAAACTTATGTACAGAGAGGTTACAGTTTCATATGTTAGGCATTGGATACATTTCTTGTACTGTTTGTTACCTTGTCCCTCATACCCCCCTCCCTCCTCCCCCTTTCCCTTTCCCCCCATGGGGTGTTCAGTTCACTTACACCAAACAGTTTTGCAAGTATTGCTTTTGTAGTTGTTTGTCTTTTTTTACCCTGTGTCTCTCGATTTTGGTATTCCCTTTCAATTTCCTAGTTCTAATACCAGTATACACGGTTTCCACTATCTCTGTAATCCTATCAGAGTATATTTGAAACAATGTTCACATTTTTAAACACGTCTAGGCCATTCCAAATGCACCACAGTTTTATTCAGATACATGAATGAGACTTTTTTGCACACCCAGATGAAAGACCACTGGTTTTGATAACTTGGTGTTGACTTTTCCACATTGTAGTTTCATAGAGATCAGTTAGTGCCAGATGGGAACAATCAGAGAAAGATGGAGCATGAATCAAGAGAACTCAGCAGCAGATACTAGGGAACAATTTTGGTCAGAATGTTGAGGCAGAAATTTAAAAGGGGACTATGTAGGGGTCACTGGGTACATCACGAATGTAGAAGAAAGAAAGGACTAGAAAGTCTAGTGTGGAAACAAGCACCCAGGAGTTGGAATTGCACATGGCACTTGGGCAGTTTCATTATCTTTGTGTATATCCCCATCCCTATGCCATAGGAAAAAACATGAAGCTGTGGTTCTTTTGCCTGTCTTCTGCAACTTATGATTGTTTTGACAATTGAGGAATATCAGAATGTTTGCCATTTATAAACAATTTTGAGGTTAGTGGGAGTTTTAAGAGTTGGTGGTGTACACTGTGTGAAATAACCACTAAAAATACCTTTTGTCAAAGCCAGCCCAGGCAGGAATGTCAGTGAGACTTTCATCTCCCATTAACATAAAAAAAAAAAAAAGCCTGAGTAGAGCTCAAGTGGTTAAGCACCAGGGTAGTATACATGCCCTGAGGACTTGGACACAGGCACAGACAGACAGACAGACACACACACACACACACACACACACACACACACACACCTTTATGCCTGAAAATGCAGGAAGGGAATGGCAGCCACTCATCTGTGAGTTTGAGCCAAGGGTTGTGGACTGTCTGAGTACTTACACACGGTGCTAGAACCACAGAGGGCATCCACCTTCAGAAAACTTATTTTTTCCATTCACTTACGTTATTTGTACAAGGGGGATTTTCATACTTTTATACAATGTCTTCCAATCAAACTCACTCCTCTGTCCTCTCCCTTACCCCTTCATTGACCATATTCATCCTCATTTACCCTTTCTACCTACCTGCCCTTTCCCTCTGAAGTGTGCCAACCTCCCCACACCCCCTTGGGTTGACGTCATTTATTCTGCCCATGATTTAGTTCCCTTCTCTTCAGTGGGCCACAGAAAACAATGCTAGGCTTTTCCCCAGGTGAGAGAGTCCAGGTGAGTTATTAGAAGGCTTCCTTTCTGTAAGCCGAAATACCTAGTGTTCACTTGTTCTGGTTTTGACTCCTTTCCCTTTCCTAGACACATGGCTCTGAATGCATTCCAGTTTTTCTATGACCTTGTAAAGTGGAACACTCAGAACCCAACTCTGTTACTGCCAGGTCTCTGAATTGTGAGAGAATAGTACCCAGATGGGCCATGTGCTTGTATCAATTATTTCCTCATATGGTCTTCATAAATATTGTAATGGAAAGTTGGGGACAAAGGGTTGATTAGGATAACCTTTATTAAGTGATTATATGACAGCCCCAAACTAAAGAGATAGGAACTGGCTTATAGTGTTCTTGGTAACTGTTAGCTGCTAAACTTTGCAACAGAAAATGGTAAGGTAGGATACTGTTTTTATTCTTCACATCTTAGCATATAAAAATGTTTCTCCCATCCCTGTCTTCCTTGTTAGAGCTTTCTCCCCACCCCCCACACCTTTCTTTTTCTTTCTTTATGTGTTAAAGATTCTGCATGTATCAGGCTAGAGAGGTTATCTATATTCCTCTTCGCCACAGGTACATTAATGGTGGTAAAACAGTGGAAGATGAGGGAAAGCCATCATTTTCATGCCCTTTCTTTCTCTGGTATGGTCTATTTTTATTTGTGCCAGTACTGGGGCTTGAACTCTGGGCCTTGTCTTCTTCCTTAGGTTTTGCTGAAGGCATGCAGTCTACCACTTGCACTCTACCATATTAAGTCTTGCATGCTCCTAGAAAGGAGAACTGGATCTCAGTAACAGTCAGTAGAAATAATTAAGACTAGTTCCTTTTTTCAGGGGGGAGGTTATTTAGAAGGAAGATAATTTAGGATTCTATATCTTGATATTTCTATGAGGATAGGGGAAGATAGAAACGAAGAGATGAATTTAGAAAAGGGACAATGAGAAAGAGAGAGGGACAGAGACAGACTGACTGAGGTTGATTTTCTGTACACTAATCCTTACTATAATGATAGAGAATGTTGAGGACACTGCTTTGGAGAAGAGGAGAGTGGATGCTCTGTAATAGGAAGCCAGTGTGGACATGACAAGATAAAGAAAGGGCTGTGAGATAGGGATGGGCATACGTTGTAAGTGAGTGAACAAAAGTGAGCAGTAGGTGGTGACACAGCTCTAAGGATTGAAATATAGGAAGTTGAGCCAGGGGAAAATACGTTTGTACCCCTTAGCCCCAAACTGGTTCAGCAACCTAAAGTAATGTAAAGTATGTTATGGTTCTGCTTTTCTGTTCATGAAGAACATCTGTCTGTAATGTCAGTGTTTCAGTCCCTGTTGATACTCAACACAGCAGTCAGAATCTTTTCTTCTGTAAGTTAGTATAAAAATATGGTCCAGGGGGCTGGGAATATGGCCTAGTGGTAAAGTGCTTGCCTTGTATACATGAAGCCCTGGATTCAATTCCTCAGCACTACATAGATAGAAAAAGCCGGAAATGGCGCTGTGGCTCAAGTGGTAGAGCACTAGCCTTGAGCAAAAAGAAGCTAGAGACAGTGCTCAGGCCCTGAGTTCAAGCCCCAGGACTGGCAAAAACAAAACAAAACAAAAAACCAGAAATATTGTCCATTCTTGTAGGAAATTGTTCATGTGGCCCTTGTGTCACTCACCATTCATTTTCCCTTTAAGGAAATGTTTGCTTGACAAAGGAGAAATCAAAATTATTCTATCCAGACTGAATTACTTATAGTGCCTTTGATTGTTTTACATTTAATAATACAGGTGAGATGATGATACATGGCTTCAACTCAGAGCAGGTGTGTTTGTGGCTGAGCAGAACCGAGAGGGGGAAGGTTCTGATGACATCATCTTAGTGTCATTGGTATACACATTTTCCTTCTTTATGTCTTCAGTACATGTTTGGCGGTGATTTTAGCAAAACTGGGGTTTGGACTCAGAGCTTTGTGTTTGCTACTTGCCTCATGCCCTCTTTTCTCCATCTCTTTTTGTGTTCATTATTTTTGAGATAAAGGTTTGAGTTTGTACCTAAACTGAAATTCTCCCATTTACCGTTTCTTACATAACTAGGCTTACTGACATGCATCACTGTATCCAGCTTTGTATTAATTGAGATGAGGTCTTTAGTCCAGTCTGCAGCCATGGTCCCTGATCTCTGCTAGGTAACAGTGGCATCTAACAAAAACTTGCATTATCAAGGTGCTGTGATGTTGTTTGATGTATTTTTTGATTAAATGCTTTGTACTTATATTCCCTTGCCATGATGACTTTTCCTGGTTCCTTAAAATTGGAATTTCTGCCCTCTCTGAGGAATTTTGGTAGTGGAGTCAGGCTTCAGTTTTGAGAGAATGGCTGTCTCCCAATTGTCTTTCCTAGTTGTATAACTTCCTGCTATACATCTGTATGGCTTTAAATTTTGTTGTGTCATATGTAAAATTGGACTATTGATTACATGTACTTCATAGGTTATTATCTGGAATAATGAGGTAATACATGTAAAGCACTTAGAATTATATCTGGCACAGAGTCAAAGCTCAATAAATGTTTGCAATTACTGCCTTCCTTGTATCTCCCAGGATGAGGTACTAGGTTTTCCTTATTGTAACTAAGTGGCATCTAATACAGAGTCAGTATTAAACTAGAAACCTTCTGTAACACCTCTGGGGTGCTGGCAAACTGTCAAAGAAATGGAGAAAGGTTAACCAGTGGAAATAAACTACTGCTACCCCTGAAAAACCTGCCTTTGCCCTGGTTCTTACTTGTAGCCCAATGGCACCCTGGATGGGATTGGGGCTCAGTGTTCCTGAGGTTCTCGCTCTCTTTTTTTTCTTTCCAATCATTTTCCTGAGCATCTGTTTACCTTAGTGTTGGCTCTGAAGAACAGCAATGATTATCCTTGGGGTTGTGAATCTCTTTAACTGTCCTCTCTACTTTTCCATAGGACTTTGAGAAACACATGATAAATGAGATTCTTTATTCTAATAGGGAAAAATCTAAATTACTTGATTAACTTAGGAGCTCAGTATCAAAAATGCTCTAGATTTGGCTCACACTAAATTAGAAAATCTAGCTGTGTTGGTTCCCTGATCAGTGTGGCATAGGTGCTATAGTTCACCACCTCTCCTTTAAATGTTGAGTGAAATATACATAATGTTTAATTAGTATATATTGGACAGAACACAATAGTGTACTATAAAAGAGGCATTCAACACATTAGAATATGTCTTATGACATAAATTTGATATACCTAGAAGCAATATGGCAGCTATAATATATAGTAAATGTTTAACACTAATAGTAGTTGCCTTTTTACAATCTGGAAGGGACTTGATGGGAGAATGTAGAAGTTGTCCAGAAATGTTTATTCTTAACTTTTCTGAGCAGGTCTCCCTTCAGCTATACCCTTAACCACTGACCCTTGTCAAATCTCCAGGTACTGACTGGAGCTGAACGCATTGGTCAACACTGTGTCCTTGTCACTCTTCCACTGTCCGCAGCACTTGACTCACTGGATTGTGCTCTGCTCCTTGGAACACGTCATCTCCATTTTTACTTCAGGACATGGATCTCCCCTGTCTTTGTCTTCTTTCCTTCTCCCTGAAGAGCTCTGTACTTCATCCCTGACCTTCCCCTCTTCTCCAGGTGTACTCATGCCCACATTCTTGGTGATCTCATCCAGTCTTAGCAACTTCAGGCCATTTCTATGCTGATCACGCCTAACTGTGTATTCCAAGTCGTAATTAAGTTGCCCACTTGACACTCTGATTTTAATAGACATCTGAATCTAATAGGAGCCAGGGCACATTCAGAGCTAGCCTCCACAGTCCCTTCCTCCTGTCAGACTTCAGCATTTTGGTAAATTGCAACTCCATTCTAAGTTCCACCTCAGCCTCAGAAGAGTTGCTGAACATTGAACATTATCTCCTTTGTCATCTCAACAGCCTCCAGCCCTGGCCACCCCTCCCCCCCTCCCCCTTTTATCTTGTGCCTGGATTATTGCCACAGCCTAGTGCCAGGGAGTAAGCTTCCATCCTGTCCCTGGAGTCTGCTCAGTCTTGAACATTTCAGGAGGTTCTTTCCCTCTTAATTATTATTAATGAAACCCTTTTCTCTCTGTGAACTATGTACTGAACAGTCAGCCTGGAATTGTCACTTTACAAGCATTGTAAAGTAAGATAGATAGGTCTAGGAGATAAGATTAAAGATGATTACATTAAAAATGTGAGGAAAGTACATTACAGTTTTCACAGTTCTTCTGAATATGACTTTTTTTAAAAAAAGGACAGTAAATGCAGAAAAAGTCAGATAATATTTTCACACTTCTTTTCAATGAATAGAAGTAAAAAATTAATAATGTAAAAAGAACATGAATCCAGATAAGATATTTGCATCTTCTATTTTTTACTTTCTCAAACTGTTGTGAACTGACAAATCCTGCAGTTAATGAACCTCAGAGCCTTGGAGGATTGGGCAGGGTACTGTCCCCTGTGCCTCCCTTGGGGCAGTAAGTAATAGACAGGGAACTTTGACATTACTTTCCTCATTCTTTCTGTCTTTGTGTCACCTTGACCTATTAATCTTAAACTTATACCTTGGTTAGGGTTGACTCTGTATGTATGTATGCAGAATCATTCTCCTTACTCCCCAAGCCTAGGATTTATTATAATTTGTTTTAATGAAATGCTTAATGTACATTATCACCAATGAAAGTCTTTTTAATACTTTGTTTGATTCTGCATTTTTGGGAGGACTGAGAGAAACTGATCTGCTTAAATACTACAGAAATTCAGGGTAAGAGCTGAGTGATTGGAGTGTGTATATATATGTGTGCGCTTGTAACACAACTATCATCATGGGAGATGTGTAATTGGTAGCACTGCTTTTCTTTAAAGTTAATTTATGTTATTATTTTAAAGATGATATACAGAGGGATTACAATTACATGAGTCAGGCAATGAGTACATTTCCCTTTGTACGGTATCTTCCCTTTTCCCTCTTTCTCCCAATCCCTCTCTTCCATGTCCACCCGCAAGTTGTATATTTCACTTTCATCTGTGTTCAGTGAGCTCCATTGCTGCACTTTTTCACCTTTTCCCTGGAGTCCTGTACCCTTGAATACACCATGCATAAAGAAGACAGAATCATCAAAAAATAAAAATTAATAGATCTCTTATTTCTATATCTGGGAGCTCATTTCAATATATATGTTATTTTATCTAAATATGAAGAGGCATGTAGACATTGTGAGTACTGCCTGTTTGCAGACATTGAGAGAGGCTTGCTCTGTGACTTGAATAATGACAGCCAAGGTATACTTAGCCAGTGGTTCTGGGCCTTGAGACCTGGGAGCTCAAGCCAGGCACCCATACCTGTCCTATTCACTAAAACTCCATAAATGAAAATGTTAATGTAAACATATATGCAGATTAGAATATGTGTGCACATTATTGCTTCATTAGCTTCAGGTTCACATAGAAAAGATTCCAAAGCCTTTCCTCTTAGTATTGATTAATAAAGTAGTTAGGGATCAGTAAGAGGAGGTTTTAGACTTAAGGTGGGTAATTAGCATTGTGCCCTTTTGAGTGCTCCTTGTTCTATTGCTTACGTTAACTGTGGGGATGCAGCTCCACCATTTGCCTCATGCTTTATATTCGTTAAAATGTTGTTTCCTATCTACCTACTTGCTCCAGTACAGGGCAGAGATTCGATGTAACTTTTGGTTTCAGGAGACTTAAGAAGACATTTATGTCATTCAGTGGTTTTGCTCCAGATTGTTAACTTGCACTCAGAATGTAAATATTTAAAATTCCTACAGATCTGTGGTTATAGCAGAATATACTTATGATTAGAAATATAGAACTTCATTGGATTCTGGGTTTTTTGTTGTTGTTTTACATTTTGGTGTATTTCAGATGTTTTTAAATCATGCTTTCTTGAAGTTATTTATTTATCTGATGTAGGAGTTAGGATTCAGGGTCTTACAAGGCAGGTAGTCTACCATTTGAGCCATACCTCAGCTCTTTTTTTTTTTTTTTTTTGGCTTTAGTTCTTTTTCAAGTCAGGTATGTATTTTTATGATGGACTGGCCTTGGACAACTGTCTTGTTCTCTGCCTGAGTAGCTGGGATCACACGTATGTTTCATCATACCTGCCTGACTCATTGAAAAATAAATTATTATCAAATAAATAGATTTTCTCTTAGAGTTGTTGTTTTTTTAAATGGAGCAAGCATATCCTGATTTCATCAAATGTTTGATGGAATTTTTCATACCATTTTGTAAATGGGAGCAAGGGTAAGCTAGTACTGAGCTCCTGTTGGTATAAATTGCCTTATGAGATGGTACAGTTGCACTCAGAACATTGGTTCTTCAGTCAGTTTATCACAGAATTCTGATTTTGGCTCTGTCATGACTAGAAACCCAGATAAAAACAATAGGCAAGTGCAGAGGATAAACACAGGAGATGAGACGAATGAACAAGAGAAGCTGCATTATTTAACAATCACATGGGAAATACTCATTTATTCATTTATATTGAAAGTGTGTTGTATCAAATACTACGCTTGCTGTTGGGAATACATGGGAAGACAAAGAGCAACAAGTCATGGTGTCTGCCTTCAAGTACCTTTCCAGATTCTGCTGAAACGAATGCCTGAGTAGAGCAGGTATTAACACTGAGGTGTGTACAAAGGCCTTTGGGGGTCTAGAGATGGGGGAGATCATTGTTCATCCAAGGTGCTGCTTTGTGCAGCCCTCCTTCCACATGCCATCTCCCAAGGAACACGGAGTCTGCCAGCCTCCTCTGGGTCACCTTTGCAAAGGTCCTTCTTGGGCTAGGATGTAGCTCAGTGGCGATGCACTTGCCTAGCAAAGGCAATGTCCTGGGTTCAATCCCCTAGTACCAAAAAAGAAAAAATGTCCTTGTCTTAGTCCATTTTCTTCTACTGTAACAGAATACCATCAGCTGCTAATTTATGAAGAATAGCAAAACTTTCTCACAGTCTTGGAAGTTCAATCATCAAGGGAGGATCAACTGATGAGGGCCTTCTTGCTATGTCATGTATGTCATAAACATGAGAGAAACAGAGATTGTCACAACCCCTACTCTGGAGTCGTTCCCCCCCCCACCCCCCGCCACCACCCAACCAACCAACCCTTTCTGGAGATGAAGGCATTAATCCTTTCTGATCACAGAGCCTCTGTGATCTAATTGCCTTTTAAAGATCCACCTGTGATACCTCAGTAGTGACAATTAAATTCCAACATGAGTTTGGAGGGGACATCATAACCATGAAGGTCCTTGGTGGAGAGCCTATAGATGGTTCACTGTTCTAGCTCATTAATCTTTGTGTCCTGGCTGGCTCTACTCCACCACTCTCACAAACTCTTCTTCCCAGAGCCCAGACCTTGAGAATAGCTGCAGGTGTCTTTGTTCCTCTTTCCTTTAAAAGGTCTGGTGGACTCTTTATGCAAATATGGAAAGGTACCTTCACTTATGCAAATTTTGAACATTTACACTTCCTAGTGCCCAGGAGCAATGTTCCCTCAAACATTCTGCTGTTCTGGAGTAACAAACTCTGAAGGTTAAGCTACTGGAACAGTTGAATCTTGTAATCAAATGAGACTTTTCTAGTTAAGTGCAGCATTCATAGCACACCTCATAGTCACTGTGCTGCATCATAATTAGAGAATGGGTGACCCAAGAAAATACAATTAGTAGTTCTTTTATAAAGTGAAAATAGATCTTGGAGGACCTTTCTTTTCCCTTTGTTACTTTTCCATTCTAGAATTATCTTTACTGTTGACAGTTTTTCTTGAGACTACTATAATTTAAGCTTTCTAGTATACTCATAAACACAGCAATCCTTTGGCACACAGGTTTGAAAACCAAAATTCTAGCACTTGTGTTGGATTACCTCTTTTGCTTAGTTGAGAGGATTGTTTTTCTGTGCCTAGGGAACCTATGTAGGTTCCTGCTGTTCCTTCCTGAGCTGGCCTTTTCTCAGCTCCAGCTATACACTGTGCTCAGATCCTTCTCAAGAGAAAGTCTGGCCTGTCTATAGTAGGCCTGCCATGGTGTGTGTCTTTTTGTTTGTTTCTAGTTCCCCACATCACTAAACATGCTGTTTGGGCTGAACACCAATGCCTGTACAATACAAAGAGGCATAAGTTCCTTGATTATTCATCCTGGCAGGATCATGTGAGCATCGTGGTGTATAGAGGGCACCCAGCAGGACATCCCTGCAGACCTGGGATGTAGGATACAGAGCCTAGAGAGACTTTACCTGGTAATCCCACACTGAGAAGTGATGCTTCATTCAGGTGTTTTGGGGGCCATTTGGGTCTGGCTGGTCTAGCTCTTCTTCCGGACAGGATACTTCATCATTTACTGCAACCTCTGGGAATAGGCTTAAAGCAATCTCCACCCAGATGTCCATCCTGACCAATCTATTTATAAAGGCATTGAAGAGCTTTATCAGATTTAGCTTCTGAGATGGACTTGGCATTCAGTAACATTTGATGACAAGAGGCAAACTGGAGATTCCTCTCTTATCTCTCCTTGGATGTACCTTATACACAGGATCAGGCCTGAAAGGATTCCTACCTTTCCCCCTCTTATCTTTAGCTGAGGAGCTAAAATTTGTAAGTGTGGCTTAACATCACACTAGTGTTTTTAATGCTGGAACTGCAATGAAGATCCACTTCATTCGGCTGCAGATTCCTAGTTTATTTTGAATATTTTCAGCAGAATAAAGACCTCTGTACCTTATAAAGAGATTAACTTTGGAAACTTCTGTAACTCATTCAGACCCAAGGCTAGTAGATACATCTAATAATTGCAACCTATAGCTGACTAAGAACTTGAAGTCGCTGGAGCACTGTCATCAAGCCCACTGTTAAGCAATATTACATCTTTTTCTGTGTCACACACTTTTTCAGTTGTTTTAAAATTCCTTGCCTTTAAACTGAATGGACAGTATGACCTTGTGGGATGAATTTTGAATGGGCTCTGCCATCTGCTTGCTGATGCTTAAAATTTATCTGAAGGAGACTAAGATGTTCATTCCATAATTAGAAGTGAAAGCCATAAGATGCAAATACCTTGTGCACATAGCCCATCTGAAGTCATTCACAAGTTACAGTCAATGAGTGTGAATAAAAATAATACTAATAACCCTCAGTTCCTTTTAGGTGTCTTGTCCCATGTAGATATTTTGAATACTGTTAACTCATAAGAGAAGTGGAACCAGGAATTGAGAATATAGCTCCGTGGTAGAATGAGCAAAACCTTGACTTCAAACCCCAACACTCCCCCCCCACCCCCCCACCCCCCCCCCCCCCACGTAGAACACACATAGTCCTAGCTACTGAGTAGACTGAGGCTGGAGAGCCACTTGAACTCAGGAGTTTGAGGCCAGACTAGGCAACAAAGAGAGAGAGAGAGAGACACACACACACACACACACACACACACACACACACACACACACTCTACATGCACTCAAAATTAGAAAGGTAGGGCAGGGGGAAGGAAATAAATTGCCAATATTATTTTTATTTGCAAATGCTAGTGTCTTGAATGGTGTGGAGTGACTTGGCCTTGGGCAAGCTGCCCAAGTGAAAGCACTACAAGGCATGGACCCTTTCACAGAGGATTTAAAAATCCACCCAAGACTAATGAGCTTCCAAAGATATTCTTTTAGCCCACTTATTATTATTTAGCCATAGAACTCAGCACTAACTTATTTTTTCTTTTTTGGTTAAGGGGCTTGAACTCTGCCTGGGCACTGTCCCTGAGCTTTTTTGCTCAAGCCTACTGCTGTACCACTTTGAGCCACCAGCTCCACTCCTGGTTTTCTGGTGGTTAACTGGAGATAGGAATCTCATAGACTTTCCTGCCTGGGCTGGCTTTGAACCACTGTCCTCAGGTCTCAGCCTCCTGAGTAGCTAGGATTACAGGTGTGAGCCACCAGTGCTCAACTTAGCACTAACTCTTATCCTTTGACTTGGTACATTTCAATTTTTTAAATTAACTATTAAGGTTCTAATCCTCAAACAAAAATTAAGTCTTTCTTACTTTGACCAATTTGGTGTTAGTGTGTCTGTCCTTTGGTGACCAAATGATCATTTGTAATGGAGTTAATGGATTTGATCAAGGATATCTAAGCACACCTATGCCTAGAAAACTGTATGAAATAACTAGCTAAATCATGACATCTAAGAAAAATTTCAAATGGAGATACTTTCAGTGGTGTTAAGCGAGTTTTATTTTTCACACACGGTCTCATTTTGGAGCCTTAAGTCCGTGTTCTGCAGAAGGGGCCACATCTTTATTTCACAGAAAACCAGAATTCTTATTCTTATCAAGCCCAACATACTCTTTTTTTTTTTTACACATAAACTGCTTTTTAATTTTTTAATTACTTATTTATTGTCACAGTGATGTACAGAGGGGTTACAGTTACATACGTTAGGCCATGGGTACATTTCTTGTACTGTTTGTTACCTCCTCCCTCATTCCTCCCTCCCCCCTCCCCTTTTCCCTCTCCCCCCATGAGTTGTTCAGTTGGTTTACACTAAATGGTTTTGCAAGTATTGCTTTTGGAGCTGTTTGTCTTTTTAATCCTTTGTCTCTCGATTTTGTTATTCCCTTTCACTTCCCTAGTTCTAATACCAGTATATACAGTATCCAGGGTACTCAGATGAGATACAGTGATAGCATGGGTACAACCACAGGAAAGGGGATACAAGAGGATCATTAACAATAGAAGCTACGGTTTCACATGGCATATTGAAAGTAATTACAACAGTGATATAACACTCATTTCCATAACATGGAGTTCATTTCACTTAGCATCATCTTATGTGTTCATAAGGGCATAGCTATTGGGCTCTTGTGATCCTCTGCTGTGACTAGCCTAAACCTGTGCTAATTATTCCATATGAGGGAAACCATAGAGTCCTTGTTTCTTTGGGTCTGGCTCACTTCACTTAGTATAATTTTTTCCAAGTTCTTCCATTTCCTTATGAATGGAGCAATGTCATTCTTTCTGATAGAGGCATAAAATGCCATTGTGTATATGTACCACATTTTCCTGATCCATATGTCTACTGAGGGGCATCTGGGTTGGTTCCATATTTTAGCTATGACAAATTGTGCTGTGATGAACATTGTTGTGCTGGTGGCTTTCGTGTATTCTTGTTTACTCTTTTTAAAAGGTATATAATACAGTGCTTTTCATTTCTATGAGATAAAAGTCATAGAAAATACAAACTACTTACAGACATACTTTTTTTTAGAAAAATCAATATGACCCAACTGGGTTTTTTAGTGGAATTTAATAGCCTGATTCTAAAATTTATAAAGAAAACATGAAGGGTCAAAAATAGCCAAGTCACTTAGGGAGGAAATGATGGAAACCTTGATTTGTTAGCTTTCAATACTTACCCAGAAGGAACACATGAGGACTTGTGAGGTACTGGGTAGAAATTCATTTTACAGCAGTTTGCTAAGTTAACTTTTGTATTTTAGTTTGGGGTTTGTTGGTCATATCACAATGAAAGGAGTTCGAACAAATCAATATGATGTTCTGGCTGTGCCATCCAGGAGAAATGAATGAATGAAACTGTAAAACTGAAGTGCTCCAGGATTCTTCAGTGCCCTCTACCTCTGCTGTGTAAAGTTACTTGGTATATAGCCTTGTAACTGTATTTTGATAAACTCTGTTTAATTGATTGAAGAGCAGCTTCCTTTATAAGTGTGTGTGTGTGTGTGTGTGTGTGTGTGTTGTGTGTATGTATTTATCAGTCATGGGGCTTGAACTCTGGGCCTAGGTGCTCTCCCTGAGCTCTTCAGTTCAAGGCTAGTGCTTTACCACTTTGAGCTACATTAGCACTTTCGGTTTTCTGGTGGTTAATTGGAGATAAGAGCCTCACAGACTTTCCTGCCTGAGCTGGCTTTGAACCACAGTCCTCAGATCTCAGCCTCCTGAGTAGCTAGGATTTCAAGCATGAGCCCCTGGCACCCAGCTGTATCTTTTTTTTATTTTATTTTATTTTATTTATTTATTTTTATTTTTATTTTTTTTTGGCCAGTCCTGGGCCTTGGACTCAGGGCCTGAGCACTGTCCCTGGCTTCTTCCCGCTCAAGGCTAGCACTCTGCCACTTGAGCCACAGCGCCGCTTCTGGCCGTTTTCTGCATATGTGGTGCTGGGGAATCGAACCTAGGGCCTCGTGTATCCGAGGCAGGCACTCTTGCCACTAGGCTATATCCCCAGCCCAGTATCTTTTTTTAAATTGACACATAGTAAATGTACATATTGATGGACTATAGTATGACAATTCCATATATATAGGTAAATAGATCAGATCAGAATAAATGACATTTGTTACATCATCTGAGTGTATTATATATTATTTCTTTGGGGATTATTCAAAGCCCCTTTTGTTATTTCAAAATATTAAATCAGCTGTTCTCAATCATAGCTGTCCTAATTTGTGTTGTAGAGCATTTCAAGTTATTTCTCCTCTTCTCTTGAACTCTTGTACCCATATCCAGGCACTTGTTCTGTGTATGTGCTGGCAACTGTCCCTGAACTTTCCTGCTAAAGGCGAGTGCTCTACCACTTGAGGCACAGCTCTCCTTCTGGCCTTTTTTGGCGATTAATTGGTGTCTCATGGACTTTTCCTGCCTGAACTGGCTTTGAACCAGAATCCTGAGATCTTAAATCTCCTGCATAGCTAGAATATAGGCCTGAGTACCAGCACCTGGCTTCATTTCTGAATTGAGATACAATCCAATTGCTTTTAGTGTACTTAGAGTTTAACAGCTATTGCCACAATTAATTGTAGGACATTTTCATACCTCAGATGGTGACCCTGTATTCTGTAGCTGTCACCTCCATGTTTTCCTATCCCTTCTAGCCCTGTGCAACAACCAATCTGCTTACCTTCTTCTGTGTCTATGATACATCTGTTCTGGGTGTTTCATATAAGTGGAATTATATAATATGTGATGTGTTTGTGTGTGCATGTACATGCACATTTGTGCTTTATACTGTGTTTGGCCTTGTCTTAGTCCATTTTCTGTTACTGTAATGAAATACCTGATACTAGGGCTTGTAGAAAGAAAGAAACAAAGTTTATTTAGCTGTTTTGGAGGCTAAAATTCTTAAAAGAATGACATAGGACCTGGTGAGTCCCCTCACAAAGATGGCATTCTGGAAGGAGTGGCCCTGAGAGGGAAAGATCACATAGTGAGTCAGGAAACAAGTGTAGCTGGGGTCTGCCGGGTTAGTGCTCTCATGAAAACCACAGAACAACCTCTTTCAGGGGCATCACTGACAGCAGTACTAACAACAACCTGCTGGCTCACCTCCTAAACATAAGATAATCACCACACTGGGAGTTCAAGTCTGAAAACTGAAACACTGAAACCATGGTTGCCTTCTTCCACCTAACATAACTCCCGCCCGACTCACCGTGTTGCAGCACAGGTCATCTTTCCATGCTCTTTTACAGGAAACTCATATTCCATCATATCATAAGCCATGTTTGTTTTTACATGCGGCAGTTGGAATGGGGTTGTTGAGAGCTTAATATTTCTGATCCTAGTGCTGATAGGATTTACTTGGTTATTGGAATGAATGTAAGACTTTTTTGCTTCATCCAACCCCCCTCAAAAAAAAAAAAAGAATAGCCAGCTAATAGAAACAGTGTTTTAGTCCTTTTTCCATAACCTTTTTTGAGGTTAGAGATTGCACGCAATCTATGCCCAACTTCCCCCAACAGAATCCCTTTGGGGCCAGCAGGATGGGTGAGGTGTGTGGGAAACAAGGCCTACCCTTAAAAGATTATAAAATGTATGCATTCTGGGAGCAAATTACCAGTACTCCTATATAAAGGTAAATCCCATGCTGTAATTTCATCTTTTCTTTTCCTTCAGTGTAAACAGCTGTTTCATGAGAATAGGTCTAATGGTCTTTGCCCTGTCCTGCTGAAGAACAGTGACATTGTAGTCATATTCCTTCAGACTATGTATTTTTGCCTAGAGTGGTATTGATGAAAAGTGTAGTATACACTGTACCTCTGAACCATGCCCCCAGCCTAGTACATAGCAAAGATACAATGTAGTTTGGGCATTAAAGCAACAATCACCTTAGTAAGCTGGGCATGGTGGTGCATCCTTACAGTCCCAGCACCCTGGAGGCTGAGACAGAGAGGTCATGAGTTCAAGGCCAACCTGGGCTACATAGTAATACCCTATCTCAAAAAATATTAAAGAAATAAAACTCCTGATGGCAAATAGATTGGAAAGTCCTACATGAGGAGGAAAATGGTTACTTAGAGGGACGTAGGAAATTTTAGATTTCCTAGGGTCTCCTGTGCAACCCGCTAACTCATTAGCCTACTCACACATGTATTCTTTTCTCCTCTTCTTATTGGCTGGAGATTTGTGCATGGTGGAGAGGAGAGGGAGTGGGCCAGAATGCACTTGGGCAGATGAGCACAGACTGTCTGATTTGAGAATAGATAGCCCCGTACACAATTAGGCCAATTTCTGCATCTGAGCCTTAACACATTTACATGGTAGTTGTGCAGCCCTCAACATATTTCTCCCTGTACTTAGAGTCAGAAAAGTGATTTTGTGTAATTTATTTCCCTTGGAAGGCTCATCTCAGGCCAACACTTTTGTTTCATCAAAATCCTTTATATTTTCCCCTTAAATTTCCATTGCAGTTAAATCTGACTCTTTATGGGCCATAAGCAAAGACATAAATGATAATAGGAAAAAACATTCTTCAATTATAGGAGGCAAGAGTTCTGGGTACAGTGTTCAGCTGCTTTCTTTTCCCATGGAGTAGAAAGCTGATAAATGACTTTTGAAAGTGCATACTCACTCTCTCCTCTCTCTCTCTCCCTCCTTTCTTTTTAAATTTTTTTTCTTTCTCTTTTTTAAAATTATTTTTATTTTTCATTTTATTGTCAAATTGATGTACAGAGAGGTTACAGTTTCATACATTAGGCCTTGGGTACATTTCTTGTACTGTTTGTTACTTCCTCCCTCTTTCCCCCTCCCCCTCCCCCTTTCCCTTTCCCCCCATGAGTAGTTCAGTTGGTTTACACCAAATGATTTTGCAAGTATTGCTTTTGGAGTTGTTTGTCTTTTTTTTTTTTTTTTTGGCCAGTCCTGGGCCTTGGACTCAGGGCCTGAGCACTGTCCCTGGCTTCTTCCCGCTCAAGGCTAGCACTCTGCCACTTGAGCCACAGCGCCGCTTCTGGCCGTTTTCTGTATATGTGGTGCTGGGGAATTGAACCTAGGGCCTCGTGTATCCGAGGCAGGCACTCTTGCCACTAGGCTATCTCCCCAGCCCCAGTTGTTTGTCTTTTTATCCTTTGTCTTTCTCCTTTCTTTCTCTCCTCTTGCTCTCATCTTAACCTTGGAGGCGAAAAGTGAGCTGAGATGATCAGTTATCTAAGACAAATGCTATTTCATATTACAAGGACGTGAAAAGTCAATTAAAAGTAATATTCATGTACTTGTTTGTTTTTTCAACAAATCCTAGCTGTTTGTGAATGTTTTATTGGCTGCTAGGGCACCAAGGTAGATAAGACAAGCCTCACCCTCTAGGAGTTACATTCTAGGCAAAGGACATAAATTAAAATAGCAAGTAAGCCTAAAATCAAGCCAGGCACAATGGCTCATGTCTGTAATCCTAGCCACTCAGGAGGCTGAGATCTGAGGATTCCTGTTGGAAGCCTGCACAGACAGGAAAGTCTGTGAGGCTTTTATCTCCAATTAATCAGCAAAATGACAGAAATGGAGCTGTGGCTCAAGTGGTAGAGCATTAATTAGTCTTGAGCAAAAGTAGCTCAGGAACTGCACCCAGGCCCTAAATTCAGGCCATTCAGTATTGGCAGAAACAAAACAAAACAGCAATCAACCCAGTGGAGACTACCCCAGGCATCTTAAAACAAGCATCTACAGTAAAAAGTAAAGGCCAGTTAAGACTTGAAGTACATTGAATTTAAGGGAAAAAGTCAAGAAAGAGAACCATACTTAAGAAGAAAGATACTGATGAAGAGCAGGAAGAAAAAAGACAGAGTAGTGTTACAGAAGAATTAGATAGGCAGTCATATTACAGCATATCATTATGCTAAATGCACAGCAGTCAGCAGGATTGAGAAATAACTGGACAGATCCATTGGAGGGGCAGGGGATGTCAGTGGCTGCATGCTGAGGAATGAATGGGGAGAAAGAAGGAAAGAGATTGATAGGAAAGAAGAAAAGAGAAAGGGTAATAACTAGGGGGAGGACATGGGTTGTGAAAGAAAGGGTATATTTTTCTTTCTTTTTATAAAATGATATAAGTGTGTGGGGGGGGGAATGATGAATTCGAATCAGCATGGCCCTTTGACTTACACTATAACTTATTCAAAGAATTAGTAAAATTTATTGGTAGAGCCACTGTAGGCTATTATTTTTTAGATGCCATGAAACACAAAAGACAGTAAAAAGTAGAGAATTGTCTCTGGATGACCCCAGTAATTAGGCATGCCTTCCTGTTCCAGATAGCAGGGAAAGTGTTACAATATGTCATCAAACATGCCTCTTAAAATAAGCACCTTGACAAGTGCCAGGCACAGAATAACAATCACTGCACTTCTGCAAATGGTGAGTTTTCTGGTTGTTAAGCCTACAAAGCAAGTTAGTCAACATATGCCCAAGCTTTGGCAAAACTTTTAGGGGTGCTGTGAACTGTGAGAATTTTAAGTGGCCCCATGGCTGGCATCACAGGTGGCAGGAACAGCATTCTTTCTTCAGGAAGTGCTGTCTATGTGCCAGGTATTGTGTGGGACACTCATCACATACCAGGCCGCTCAGTTTCTCTAACCTTCATGTAGATACTGTATTATTCCAATTTTATGGATGGAGAACTTCTTCTACATTACTAATTATAGGACAAGCTCCAAAGAAACAAGGTTTGTTGTTGTTGTTGTTGTTTCTTTCTAATCTGGACTCTGTGTTAAAAAAAAAAAAGTAGCGTTATCACTGTGGACAGGTTCCAAGGTAGGGCTGTTCCTTAAGAAAGAATGAGGCCCTGTCCAATGTAGGGAAGGTATTGTGCTCCTTAAGAAGCAATGCTTAGGGGCTGGGAATATGGCTTAGTGGCAAAGAGTGCTTGCCTTGTATACATGAAGCCCTAGGTTCGATTCCTAAGCACCACATATATGAAAAAGCCAGAAGTGGCGCTGTGGCTCAAGTGGTAAGAGTGCTAGCCTTGAGCAAAAAGAAGCCAGGGACAGTGCTCAGACCCTGAGTCCAAAGCCCAGGACTGGCAAAAAAAAAAAAAAAAAAAAAAAAAAAGCAATGTTTAAAAAAAGAATGACACATAAAACTAAGGTATCATACTGTCTACCAGTCATGTTTCTTTGTGTTGTTTGTAGTTTGAGAAGTGAAGAGTAACTGATTATTTAGAGAGAATAGTCCAGATCATTAATTGATTAAAAAAAAGAATGTCCTCTGAGAACAGACTTAGAGCAGGCCTTACTTACAAAGCAGAAGGCTTCAACAGGGACATTCTTGTTGGGTTTATGATGTAAGACATCTGAATTGGATCTTAACTCATAAAAATTGGGATATCTTCTTTTAAAATATCAGATCACCAGTGGTTTTTGAAAATCAGCAATGTACCAACATCATATTTTCGTTCTCTACCAATGGCTGCTCTCTTCAACATGAACACTCTTCTGGGCTCCTGGTAGGCATTCCAGTTTACCTCACTTAGTCTAAACCATATGATCCAAGGAGAGGGGTCCTCCAGGGAATAGACAAGCAAAAGGAAGGAAAGAAGAAATGAAGTAACTGTTAGGTTTTAATTAGGTTAAAAAATCCACCATGCGGTCTTCAAGCACAGAGTGAGTGATAGAGGTCTTGCACCAGAAGTAGAGAAGTGGGTAAGTGGTGTGGCATGGATGCGGGAACCAGCACTGGTAACGATGCAAAGTCCAGTGTGTGGTTCTTAGAGCAGTTCAGTCTATGAAAAAAAGGGGTGGACAGGAAGGGAATTAGCCTCCAGAAAAAGAAAAATGGTGGGAATTCTGCCATTCCTGACCCTGAGCCCCTCCTGGGTTTTGGCACCATTATGTTAGGTTTTAATTAGGTTAAGGAATCTACCATGTAGTCTTTGGGAGTAAAGAGAGTTTATTCCTGAGCTGCCCACCCTTGGCCTTGCACAAGGTGGGGCTGTGCACAGCAAAAGGGGCAGACACAGGGGTGGGTAGGGGATAAGTGGTGGTGGACAAGGAGAAGGTGTGACCTCAGAGTCTGGTCACCTCCCACAGTCTGAAGGAGGAGTGACCAGGGTGGTCCAGGATGTGACCTCAGAGAAGGGGGGAGGTAACTGCCTCCCTTAGAATTATTTTGATCCAGGTAAGAGAAAGTTTTTGTGATTCCTTGTTTACAAAGCTTTGGATTCTAAAATAGTCTTCAGGGGCTGGGAATGTGGCTCAGTGGTAGAGTGCTTGCCTAGTATGCATGAAGCCCTGGGTTCGATTCCTCAGCACCACATAAACAGAAAAGGTCAGAAGTGGTGCTGTGGCTCAAGAGGTAGAGTGCTAGCCTTGAGCCTAAAGAAGCCAGGGACAGTGCTCAGGTCCTGAGTCCCAAGCCCCAGGACTGGCAAAAAAAACAAAAACAAAATAGTCTTCAATATTCTTTGTGTTTAATTTAGAATGATTGAGATCAAGGGAAAATAAAAACAAATGTGTGAGCAATTTAAAAACAAAACTTGGAGATGGATGTAATCTGTAATCCTAGTACCAAGAAGATTGATTCAAAGAAGGGTGAATTTGAGACCAACCTGAATTACAGAGTAAGACCATATCTCAAAAAAGACACCAGAAAGTTCGAAAAAGTGCCACTCCGACTACCTACTAAATTTCATTTAAACAGAAGGCTACGACAGGCAGAGCCTTTGGCAGGAGAGATCCCAGGTGGCAGTGACAGAAGCTTAGCTGTTAACTCTGTCTCCAGGACCATTATACAAGTGTGAATACATAAGGAAGCTTACTGTTTATTTTGGTCCCATTTCCAGGGGAAAAAAATCAGTTATCTCCAGAAAGAAAGCAGGGAAGATCTTTCTTTTGCTCTTTTATCTGATGATAGTAGATTGGCCAATGGGTCCTTGAATGTAAGGATTCCTGAACCAGTCTGAATGGGTAGGGAAATATTATGGGGTTTATTACTTTGTAATTTGATCCAGCTTTGATGACTCTTTGCATAGCTCTTTCAGGATATCCTATTGATTACCTTGTGGTCACAAACAGGGAAACAATAAACTACCCTTGGAAAAACAAATATTTTTGCTTTTTCTTGAAATAGTCCCCTAACTGATTTTGTCTTACATCTTCTCTGCATTTAACTACCCAGCGGGCCTCTCTTTTTCTCAGTTAGAACTGAAGTGAGTCTAGCATGCTAGGAAAATAATTTTAAGCACATGTCTGAAATCCTATAAAACCTCAGCCAGACTTTGCAAGGGGCTACTGCGCATTGCACAAAGATGACCTTGTTGACCTGTTCTCTGTCCCAACTCAGCCTTGTGCACAGGCTTTAGAAAAGGCAAACATGCCAGAACATAGTGTCTCTGTGCTCCAAAAGAATCTTGCAGTTTGAACTCATTCTAAAGCTGCCAGTGAATTCCATTGGGAATAAGTGTTGGAATTTACAGAAAACAACTGCTTAATCTGTAGTAATTTTATTTTAGTGTGTGATTAATACACACATTACAAGTTGGATTCAAAAAGAAGATGACATTTTAAACAGTTTTCCTGTGGTCCTCAGGAAGTTTTCCAGACCTGAAAGGAAGTGGAATTTAAAATTCCTTTGCAGAGCAGTGGGCTGCAACCCTCTTGAGGGCTGGTTCTGGGGATGACACGTTCAGCACATGCTGCTCCACTGAGACTCACTCAGGGTTGCCCTGCAACACATTTTTATTTTGCTTTGCCCTGGTTATGTCCATGTGTCTATTTATGAAAAATGGAAGTAAGATAGAAAGGAATTTACACCCTGAAAACTTCATTCTGGGTCCAGTTCTGCCACTTACTAGCTATGTGAATCCTTTTTAGACTGGTCATTGAGCTTCTCTGAGCAAGGTGGTAAAACCACCTGTCCTATCTCTCTCTGTCTCTTTCTCTGTCTGTCTCTCTCTCTGTGTGTCTCTGTGTCTCTCTGTCTGTCTGTCTGTCTGTCTGTCTCTGTCTCTCTCTCCTAGGAAGAACTGATGTTAGATGAAGTAATGCATGTGGGAGCTTTCGTTTTCCCCAATGTGCTTCTCCTCTCAGACATCACACATCCAGGAACAACCTTTTAATCTTCCAACACTAATTTTAAGTGTTGAGGTATCAACAAAATATTTTCCCAGGGCTTCCACTACCAACCACTGCACTATCTGGAATCAGAATACCAAGTCCAAACTGTAAATGAAAAGTGTAGTTCCCTCATCTAAGAACTCTTTCCAGGGGCTGGGAATATGGCCTAGTGGCAAGAGTGCTTGCTTCGTATACATGAAGCCCTGGGTTCGACTCCCCAGCACCACATATATAGAAAATGGCCAGAAGTGGCGCTGTGGCTCAGGTGGCAAAGTGCTAGCCTTGAGCAAAAAGCGGCCAGGGACAGTGCTCAGGCCCTGAGTCCAAGGCCCAGGATTGGCAAAAAAAAAAAAAAAAAAAAGACTCAAGAACTCTTTCCAATTTTGACAAGAAATTTAATGGAATAGTAATGTATGTGTACACCTGTATAGTGTGAAGAGAGGCTTGCTTAAACTTGCTGATAATCACTAGAATTTGGAGGTTTCAAAAATAAATAAATTCTCAGGCTCTAGATCACAACCTCAGTGGCACTTATAGCCTGGAAGAGGATTTTTCCTTTGGCCTGTTTTGATCCTCCTTGTTGTTACTCTTGCTGAGACTAAAAAGTTAGTGCTCTATATGAGCCAAGTCTTGGTAAGAAGCTACAAGACCCCTCCCACAGAGTTGCAGAGAATTGCCTTCTTTATCTTCACCTGACCTTTACCTAAGGCCCTTTAAACATGTGTTAGATCTAAGCTTAGGCTTTGGGTTTAGAGGCCCCAAACACGGCCCCCTTGAGCATCTTACCAGTGTATCTCTCTTAAGATCCCTTAACGGGTGCTATTCTCTTTAATGCTGTTGATCTCTGAAGCACACACATCTCAACACCCTCCCAACTTCTTCCTCCCTCAAATACTTCCTCAAACTATAATTTCTAACTTTTGCACACTGCTGAAGGAAAGTTTTTCTAGGCACTGCTGAATTCCTTAGTTTCCTCCAATTCTTCCCCTTCTTTTTCTTCTTTCTCCTATCTTTTCTCCTTCCTCTTCCTGATCTTTTTCCCCTGTCTTTGAGACCAAGTAGCCAGACTGGCTTTGTATTTACAATCCTCCTCCAGAGGATTCTGGAGTGCTTGGGAGTGCTGAAATTATTGGCATGCACTATCATATCTGCCTTTTTTGGCATCTAGAATATTTGTGATTAATACGGAAATGCAAGTAAAAGCATTATGATTACTAATTGCATTGACTTCTATTTATTTGAAAGCATTTGGCTTTTAAAAACTGTAGAATAGGGGCTGGGGATATGGCCTAGTGGCAAGAGTGCCTGCCTCGGATACACGAGGCCCTAGGTTCGATTCCCCAGCACCACATATACAGAAAACGGCCAGAAGCGGCGCTGTGGCTCAAGTGGCAGAGTGCTAGCCTTGAGCGGGAAGAAGCCAGGGACAGTGCTCAGGCCCTGAGTCCAAGCCCCAGGACTGGCCAAAAAAAAAAAAAAAAAACAAAAACAAAAACAAAAACTGTAGAATAAATCTGTACAAAATAATTTGAAGACTTTACACTCACCAAGCAATATATCATTGGCTTTGGAAATTCAACACAGGTGGGTGTGTGTGTGTGTGTGTGTGTGCGTGAGAGAGAGAGAGAGAGAGAGAGAGAGAGAGAGAGAGAGAGAGAGAGAGAGAGAGAGAGAGAATAAAAGCCAGTAAAATTACTAGTAGTATTTTTGCAGGAACTTAATTCCCGTTATAGATTCAATATTGGAGCAAGGATTAAGTTTCTGATTTGAATTTTATTTTTCAGATTTCTAACTCCCTACAAGTTTTTAATGTGCTGATACAGGGTTACTGTTTTTAGGTCATGGCAATTTGGCTTTTCTAGAAGGTATTCTTTTTTATAAGTGACTGACAGGAATCATTACTCTTCGTGGCAAGACACCAGAAGTTGGCAGGATCTCTACAACAACTGTCCAATTGGATTTATTTTTTTAACCGTTGTGCCAATTTTCAAATTATCTTCAGTTAGAGGGCATCTGTTTTCTTAAAAAGGTTCAAAGAGAGTGATACACACTTAGTCACAGCCCTGCCCAGGTCAGTTGTGAGGGGACCAGAGGCCCTTCCTCAGACAGACTTAATATTTAGCACTGTGGACAAAAGCCAGAGATCCCAGTACGTTCCTAGAATTGACCAAGTCAGAGCCACAAACATTAGGCAGTTTTTTTGTGTTGTTCCTGAAGCTTTCACTTTGATTCCTTCTGATAATGTTTAGAGGTATGAATCGAACTAGAACTGCTTTGTAGTGATTGACAGTAAGCACTAAAGGCCTCAGGTAATAGTAGTGTTTTTTCTACCTCAGCCTCTTCCCAGTATGAATTTTTAAACACTGAAAAGAAAAGGCTAAAGCTATAAGCAGAAGAGATTTCTGAATTCCCCTCTGGTGTGGCAGAATTAATTGAAGTAGAAAGTATTTGTAGTGGGAGCCACTCTGGAGCCAAGCTCTACCATTTCACCTGGAGTTCAGCATTCCCAATCTGAACCCCTGGTTGGCTGGTCAGACCAATTTGATAATAACAAGTCAGGAACAGAACCCGTCTGTTTATTTTCCTTTACCAGCAATAACAACTAGAAATGCTTGTGCTTGTTTGAGCTTTGCCCTCCCTAGAACCCCATGTTTGCTTTGAGTTTGGTGTTTGGCAGAATGAGAATCCTATGCATGCCAGGCAGGCTAAGGGATGTGTGTTTAGTAGGTTGGAATTTTGTTTTCTTTTTTTTTTTTAATTGACTTTGGGCAGGAGCTCTCTGTTTTTAAATGCCTGACTCTCCTTCCTATTGTCCCAGCTGCCCTATCAGTATGAATGCATCCCAATTTTGGAACTGTGTGGGAGGAGATGAAAATTTGTGTGTCTTCTTCCTTTACCTAGTGAGTTTACACAACTAGATCGATCAACTGCTGATCTTGATAGAAAAGACTCATAAAATTGTGTTCTTTAATTTGGCAGGGGGGAAAATGGCTAGTGCTCAAGAGGAGATTTATATCGTTTACCTTTAGGAGAATTAAAAAACTAATATATGATTTATATACCATAAATGTCATCATTGTTAAGTGTATAATTAAGTGGTTTTTAGTTTATTTCAGAAACTTGTATAATCATCACTGCAATCCTAACATTTCTACCCACCAGAGGACTCCATGCCCATGTCTCCAGAGATTTGTCTGTCTGCACATTTCATATAGTTTAAGTCACATAATGTGAGTTGTTTTGTGTCTGTCTTCTTTAACCTGGCAAAATGTCTTCTCAAGGTTCAACTAGTGTTGTAGTGAGCATCAGAACCTCATCCTGTTTGCAGCTTAGTAATGCTCCATTCTATGGGAATACAATATAATTGTACACAATAGTTTTAATTGCACACCTTTGTGTCCTGTATCTTTATTCTCTTGGGTATATCCCTAAGAGAAGGAGGTATATAGTTCTTCTTATAGTCCTTTGTCATATGGCAACTTTTGAGGACCTGTTTCCCATGGGAGCTGTGTGACTTCACATTCCCAGCAGCAGAGTGGGACTATTCTGATCTCTAAACTTCCTTACTAGCTATGAATGTTAATAGATTTATTGATTATAGCCATCCTTGTGGACATTTTATTGTGGTTTTGATTTGCATTTACCTGATGACTGTATACTAAGTGTCTTTTCATGTACTTCTTGGGTATTTGCATATCTTCATTGGAGAAATGTCTTGTTCATGTGCTGTGCCCACTTTTCAATTGAGTTGTTTTTTGTTTACATACTCAGTATTTAATTTGGATTACTTGAGGAGTTTATTATATAGTCTAGATACTAAACCCTTATCAGATGTGTTTGGAAAGCTTTGTGGGCTATGTTGGCCTGTACTTCCCTTTGGTGCAGTTCTTTTTAGATTCTTGCTTGCCTATTTCTGTGGGTGCTATCACCAAGACTGGTTATTGACCCTACCTGCCTTTGCCATGCTGTAAAAATCTGTCGGGCGGGGGGTGGGGGTGGGGAGGAAGGAGGCCTTTGCTCTAAAAACTCACCCTGGGATTAGTCCCTCTGGTGACCTGCTTGGAAGTGGTGGTTTGGTTATATGTCCTCGTTTTTCTCCATATGATCTTCAGAGTGATCCATCTGGGAAGAATGCGATGGACCCCACAAATGCTGTCTAGGGTATCCAAATCTTGAATTGAGTGGCCTGTTAAACAGGTCTGTGTCAAAAGTGATGAATAGTTTTTGTGGATTTTGAGCAAGTTGCCAATCGATCAGCTCCTGTTTAATGAGAGAGAGGCGCTGTAAGAGGAGCAGAAGCCCAGCTGCCTGTTCTGGAGCCACCTGCCTTTTCTCTTTACTTCATTTTCTTGCTAATGAAGGAACCAATTGGTTTAGAGCGATCAATGCTGACCTATTAGGATCAGACATTGTTTTGGTGTTGCCAAGGCAATTAAATTCAGCTGGGTGAGGATTAGAGAAAGGCTGTGAAAAGAGAGAGAGACAAACAAGGGACTTTTTATTCTGAAGCAACCTTTCTGATGTTAGAAGTATAAGAAGAATTAGTTAATAAAGACTCATTAGAACATTTTTGTTCTTGGTAAAATAATCAGAAGATTTGTTGACATTAGTTCTTTAGTTCAGCGGGGTTTTTTGGGTTTTTTTTGTTGTTGTTTTTTGTGAGTCCTGGGGCTTGAAATCAGGGCCTGAGCACAGTCCTTGGCTTCTATTTATTTATTTATTTATTTATTTATCTATCTATCTATCTATCTATCTATCTATCTATCTATCTATCTATCTATTGGCCAGTCCTGGGCCTTGGACTCAGGGCCTGAGCACTGTCCCTGGCTTCCTTTTGCTCAAGGCTAGCACTCTGCCACTTGAGCCACAGTGCCACTTCTGGCCGTTTTCTGTATATGTGGTGCTGGGGAATCGAACCCAGGGCCTCATGTATACGAGGCAAGCTCTCTTGCCACTAGGCCATATCCCCAGCCCAATCTCTACTCCATAGTTGTTTTTTTTTTTTTTCGGCCAGTCCTAGGCCGTGAACTCAGGGTCTGAGCACTGTCCCTGGCTTCTTTTTGCTCAAGGCTAGCACTCTGCCACTTGAGCCAAAGCGCCACTTCTGGCCATTTTCTGTATATGTGGTGCTGGGGAATCGAACCCAGGGCCTCATGTATACAAGGCAAGCACTGTTGCCAGTAGGCCATATCCCCAGCCCCTTGGCTTCTTTTTAAAAGCTCAAGGCTAGCTAGCACTCTACCACTTGAGCCACAGTGCTAACGTCTGGCCTTTTCTGTATATGTGGTGCTGAGAATCGAACCCAGGGCTTCATGCATGCTAGACAAGCACTCTACCACTAGGCCACATGCCCAGCCCCTAGTTCTTAAATTTAGGGAGATAAGGAACATTACTTCAGTGATCTGACTTAAGGTACATGCTTTTTTTTTTTTTTTTTTTTTGCTCTCTTCCCTATTTAAAGCTGTGACTCATCCAAAGAACCCTGTCCAAGAGACTGTGTCTCATAATAGGTATTGCAGTCTATGTATGCTAGATTTTCTAAAGCAGTTCTGATTTAAAATAGCATAGCCTCTCCTCATTCCATTAACAGATGACGTGATCCAAGAATTGTTAATCATTCTATCAACTGAAGACTTGATAAAAAGTATAGCATATAAAACCTCTAAGTTGGGCATTGGCAGCTCATACCTACAATCCTAGCCACTCAGGAAGCTGAGATCTGAGGATCACAGTTCAAAACCAGCCTGGGCAAGAAAGACCATTAGATTCTTGTCTCCAATTAACCACCAGAAAACCATAAGTGGATGTGTGGCTTAAGGTGGTAGAGTGCTAGCCTTGAGCGAAAGAGCTCAAGGACAGTGCCCAAGCCTTGGGTTTAAGCCCCATGACCAACAAAATTTGAAAATAAAATAAAACCTCTGAGAGCAAGATTCATGAACTTTATCACCTGGGCACATGTTCCTCCCCCAAGTTTCAGCCCCAGCATGGTGCCTTCCACTTAAATGCTCAATAAACTTTTAAGTAAAGTGACTATCACTAACCAACTGAATGATGAGAGATTGGATGTCAGTTGGGCACCGGTGGCTCAAGCCTATAATCCTAGCTACGCAGGAGACTGATTTTTGAGGACCAAGGCTCTAAGCTAGCCCAGGCAGGAAAGTCTTTGAGACTCTTATCTCCAATTAACCACCAAAAAGCTGAAAGGGGCGCTGTGGCACACTAGCCATAGCTAGCCTTGAGAACAAAAACTAAGGGACAATGCACAGGTCCTGTTAGGATTTGAAGACAGGTTAGGATGTGAACACTTGACTATCCATGGTTAGGGAAGCAGCAGAAACAAATATGAAAAACAGGAATGAAAAGTAAATCAGGGAGACCTTTCTAGAATGGAAGATATGAATTCAAGCAGGAGTTTCCACACTTGGATTTCATAGATGAGTGTAATCTACAGAAGTAATTTTGCTAAGTGAAGATGTAGACTATCACTGCTCTCCCTTAATACTAAAATATAAAGTGGGTTTAATTTTGGCAAAAAGTAGGGAGGAGTTCTTTAAGTTGGTTGTATTTTGTTGTACATAAAAGTCTGTAGTTCTTTCTGCTGTTTATTTACAGGAGCACAGGCACTGGCCTCCTGTGGCTTGGTCCTTCCTTGTAGGATACCTCCTGCAGAGTTTTCACCAATGTTGCAAAAGTGACTGAGGCATTACTGCTGCTTCCTCTGTTATGAGTGGCGCTGTGCATCAGTTTAAGCAGTGCTGGCAGTTTCCTTGATACTGTGCATGTCGGTAAGGGTTGATTAACACCTTTGAATGGAAGGTGATGTCTGGACATCTATGTGACCTGTTTTTGATCCTCGATTGGTCTCACATGCTTTTTGTCATGATTTGTATGTTGTGCTTGGCTGTTATATTTTTCTTTTTGTCCATGAAGATTTAAATATCTGAAACAGGAATTATTGTGGCTATCTTAGAATACTCTTCTGGCTTTTTCATGGGATAATTGCCTCCAAAACGAGCAGATAAAATTATACCAGTTGTCTTACACCTTTTTTTAATCCCACACCCATGAGAAGGTGTTAGACCTCACTAGTCATCAGGGATATGCAAGTAAAAACTAAGATGAGATACTATTTTATACTTACTAGATAGCTAGAGTCAAAAAGTCTGACAATTGTGTTGGGCTTCTTTTTCTTACTTTGAACAGTTCCTGTACATTAACTTTACAGACCAGTATATTGCTTTTCTGTAGGAATGCTGTATCATTGCAAGTCACATGTAATTAGTGGTTTTAGTGCCTATTTTTAAAAAGCAACAAATAAGTAAAATTAGTTTTCATAATACACTTATCCCAGCTTTCTGAAGATAACATTTTGATAAGATACTTTAAAATTCTTATTTTCAAACTGACTCTTCAAAATCCCATGTATATAACCCAATTGAGATACATTTTTTCCCTTGTTTCAGGCTTAGGTGCCTATGTACTTACTGTCCCTTAGTTGGTTTTTTGTTGTTGTTGTTGTTGTTGTTTGTTTGTTTTTGGTAGAAAGCTAATGCTATACCACTTGACCCACAACTTCACTTCAGGCTTTTTGCTGGTTAGTTGGAAAAAAGAGCCTCAGATTTGTCTGCTGAGGCTAGCTTTGAACCATGATCCTCAGATTTCAGCCTACTGAGTAGTTAGGATTATAGACATGCACACTGGTGTCTGGCTCAAAACACATTTTTTTTTTTTTTTTTTTTGCCAGTCCTGGGCCTTGGACTCAGGGCCTGAGCACTGTCCCTGGCTTCTTCCCGCTCAAGGTTAGCACTCTGCCACTTGAGCCACAGCGCCGCTTCTGGCCGTTTTCTGTATATGTGGTGCTGGGGAATCGAACCTAGGGCCTCATGTATCCGAGGCAGGCACTCCTGCCACTAGGCCATATCCCCAGCCCTCAAAACACATTTTTTAAAAAATTTATTTTATTGTCAAAGTGAAGTATAGAGGGGGTTGCAGTTTCATTGGTAATACAGCGAATAAATTTCTTATCCAATGTGTTACCTCCTCCCTCATTTCCGCCCCCCTCCCCATTCCCCCCTGCACCCTCCCCCCGCATGTGTTGTGCCTTGTCTCTCGATTTTGGTGTTCCCTTTCCCAATTCCAATACACATATATACAATATCCAGGGTATTAAAATGAGTTACAAAAATATTTTTTATTGGCAGTATTTGCTCTGTATATAAACTTTAAAGTTGAAAAGCAAAGTCACATAACGTAGGTATACCTATAAGTTTTACAATAGTTGAAGTATCACCTTTTAAGTTTAAATTAAAATTTCATTTACTTGCTCCCTCCATATTGTAAGTATTAGTGCTATACTACAGGATAGCACGGTTCTGTGGGATAGCCTCCTACATACACTGTGAACTGTGCCTGTAGTTCTGGCATTAATATATGTTAGATCGCTTCTTTGAGAAATGCATTGTCTTCTTTTTAACTGCTTTAATATTATTTTTCTGGTCTGTTTTCCTCATCTACTTCTGTGTGTATGTGTAACAGTTCTTCTTCTTCTCCTTCTCCTTCTCCTTCTCCTTCTCCTTCTCCTTCTCCTTCTCCTTCTCCTTCTCCTTCTCCTTCTCCTTCTCCTTCTCCTTCTCCTTCTCCTTCTCCTTCTCCTTCTCCTTCTCCTTCTCCTTCTCCTTCTCCTTCTCCTTCTTCTTCTTCCTTTTCTCCTTCTTCTTCTTCTGCTGCTGCTGCCAGTCCTGGGGCTTGGACTCAGGGCCTGAGCACACTGTCCCTGACTTCTTTTTGCTCAAGGCTAGCACTCTGCCACTTGAGCCACAGCGCCCCTTCTGGCCATTTTCTGTATATGTGGTGCTGGGGAATTGAACCTGGGGCTTCATATATACCAGGCAAGCACTCTTGCCACTAGGCCATATCTCTAGCCCATGACAGTTCTTAAATGCAACATGTTGAGATTCTTAAAGAAAAGCCTGGTAACAAAAATGTTGGCAATGTTATTGAGAAATTATAACTGTCATAAACTGTTGGTAGGAATTAAAAATGGGATGGCTACTTTGGATACAGTATCAGTTCCTTAAATTTTTATTTTGAGAGGTGTGTGTGTGTGTGTGTGTGTGTGTTTTGCTGGTCCTGAGGCTTGAACTCAGGGCTTGGGTGCTGTTCCTGAACTACTTTTGCTCAAGGCTGGTGCTCTACCACTTGAGCTAGAATTCCATTTCCAACTTTTGTTTTTCTTATTTATTGTCAAAATGATGTACAGAGAGGTTACAGTTTCATACGTTAGGCCTTGGGTACATTTTTTGTACTGTTTAGTAGTTTATTGGATATAAGACTTTCCTGTCTGGGCCAGCTTTGAACTATAATCCTCAGATCTCAGCCTCCTGAGTAGCTAGGATTATAGGCATGAGCCACTGGTGCCTGACAGTTTCTTAATATTTTAAATGTCTAATTACCCTTTGACTTAGAAGTTTCACCTTTAGGTATATACTTAAGAGAAATAAGCGTTTGTTCTCATAAAATTTTGAACATAAATGTTTATAGTAGCATTATTCATAATAACAAAAAGGTAGAAACAATTCATTTGTCTGTCAGTTAATGATTAGGTAAACAATATGTGGTAGATCACACTGAAATACTTTTTAGTCATGAAAAGGAATGAGGTGCAGGTATAGCTACAATATGAACAAACTTTGAAAGCATTATGCTATGTGAAAGAGGTCAGTTACCCCATTTATATGAAACTGTCCAGAATAGGCAAATCTATAGGACTGAAAGTAGATTAGTGGTTGCTTAGAACTGCTAGAAGGAAGGTGATAAAGAATCCCTTCCTGCAGAAGGGTGTTTCCAGTCACTTCATTGTGCCGTCACAGACAAGTTTTATGGAGTGATAAAAATTTTCTGCACTAGTGGTGATGGTTGTGCAACTATGAATTACTGCGTTGTATACTGTAAGTGTGTGAATTGTATGTACACTTAAACATTTTATAGACTCCTGAAGTGTATGTACCCACTTTGGACATCACTCTTTGACTAAATGATAGACTGTAATGTGTGAGGCAAGCTAGGCTTTCTGGGAGTTTCTTGTGAAAATCTCTGAGTTCATCTTTGCATCTTGAGAATGAAAGCCTTCCATTACCCACTGGTAACAGGAGAGGGTAGAGAGTAGAGCACCAGTAGGGGGTATTTCCAGTCACTTCACCATCACAGTGGGGTCCGACTAGCAAATGATGGCAATCATTGATGGCCCCACAATCTCTTACTTTGTAATTACTGCTAGAATTTGTTCTGTATATATGTACAACTCCGTGCAGAGAGAAAGGAAGGATCCTATTTCCAGCTTCATGACATAAACTCTGTTTTTATTAAGAGCTTTGACTGACAATAAATCACCGACTGAAATTTGAGGCACCAGAAGCAGAGAAGAAAATGTAACCTACACAAAGTACCATTAGAGTACATTCATAACTTCCAAGATTTTAAAGCAATTATGTATCAGATTAAGGCACCTCATTGTTTTTACTCATTTTTTTTCTGTTGAGTCTTCTTGATCCTTTGTGCCATTTCTTTATCATGTCTGTCAACAGTCATCCATTTGGATATTAGTGCATTTGAGTGATTGGAAAAGGTAGTATGTAATTACAACACATAAAAATTTTTATGTACTATAAAGTCAACTGTAGAGGACAGTTGGTTGTAAAGGAATGAGCACACCCACTACTACCCAGAATAAGATGTTTCACAGGGTTTCTTGACCATGGTGTTGGTGTTGAAAGGTTATAGGGAGTATTTTAAACTTCCTAGCTCCATTTGAAATGTACAAAGGACACGACATTACATTTAGTTGTTTTTTGGTGCAGTCATGTATCATTAACAATTTATTGTGGCACGTCAAGCCACAAAACAGAGCACATCTTCAGCATATTTCTTTAGCAGACAAAGGTGCAGATTTTATGTATTAAGTTAAAGGAAATGAGACTTTCCCAGGAAGGATAAGGAGAAAGAAATTTGGCTGTGGTTATAATATATAATACCTCTAAAATGTGGTGAAAATAAGTTTAAAAGATTCTTTATTAAATTCTTACTTCTATTAATTAATTTCTACACTATAAATTATGAGAGATTCCTGCCAGTTAAAGACAGTTAAGTGATCAAGTGGAGAATAGGGTACATTACACAGTCCTAAAAATAAATGATTATTACACTATTGACAGTTTCCCCCTTTGTTTAAAAAGAGCTCTTTTGCTAGTTTAAAACCTGTGCTCTAGTATGATCCAGATTTCTTTTTTGAGAAAGGATAAGACAATACATCATAAAACAAAATTTATTAACCCCTTTAAAAATGTAGCTTTTATGATTACATTTTAATATTTCAGAAGTCATAAAGTTTTAACCTCACATTCCTATTTAAATGATCCTGAGGGTTTTGGTATTTTTATTTATTAGATACAGTGTCATTTCAAGGTTAAAGTTTAGAGACAGAATAAGTGTTTTTATACAGAAACACAAAGCATATAACTGACTTGCAGCACACTGTATTTGAAAGGCTCCGTATCAGATCTATAAATACAGTAACTTTGTTTCCAGTCAGCTGATATGAACTTTGGGAATATGGTAGAGAGAAAAGGAAGATTATTATACTGTGTCCTGAAAATACACAGCACATGTACTCCCTTTGCTTCAGCGGACAACATAAAGCTGTAGAACAAGTCATTATAAGGGTCTTAAGTAAACCGTTTCCTAACAGCTAATATGGGTATCAAGTTGCACCAACTTCCTTTCATTTTTCCTTTCACAAAACAAAAGTGCCCCTAATGTTGGAGAGCTGCGGATGCTGCCATTGTACAAGTCAGATAGGACAGAGCCCCTAGTTACTGACAATATGGTCAGGCTCCAGCCAATTAAACTGTGAACCTCAAAGCTGTTTACCAAAGCAGGATTTCTGTCAGGGGCAGTTATACTGGAAGTGTTTTCTTGGCACAAAGTGCACATCCGAACATTTAAATCCAGATATGCTAACAGATGTCTCTTGAGCAACAGCATCATAAAAACAGATTTCACTTGAGTGAGGAAAATACTTTTTCCATCATTTTTTATTTTTCACTTGGAGATTACATTTCACTTTAGACGACAGCCCACGGACTATGATTAGAAGGTAGAATTGGTAGGTCCTATCAATGTGAAGTGAGCACATGCATGTCCAATGAAAGTAATGCCACTGCCTCTGAGAGCAGGGCATGCTAATGAAACTGGACATTATTTTTTTTTCCTCTCTTGGCTTTCAGGCCTCTTTTCCATAAATGTCTAACACACTGTGAATTTGCCTTCTCCTTTAGGATTTTGCACAAATGTATTTGGCATCTGGGCAAGTCCTTTTCTCAAGAATTTAGTGAAATAACTTATCTATTGGATGATTTCTCCTCTGGGCACAGATGGAATAAAATGAATGATACACTTTTAGAAGGTTTCTCCCAAATCCATATGTTAGATCATGTGGCTACTATTCATAATCTCTGCCACAGTAACCAGATACCAACTTCTGAATAACAAATATTAAAGACATTATCCCTTCATGTGCCTTTTGTCTTACTATTTCCAAATGCCTCTGCAACAAACATACATAAATATTTCTATAAGGAAATGTACTAGAAGTTGAAAAGAAACATGATTTGATGATTAGACATTCCTAGGAATCCAAGACTAAATTCCCAAGTATTTCTTTGTTCATTTTTATCTGCAAAAAATCCTTCCTTACTACACAGTGTAGGTTACAAATATACAATTGCATATTGGTATCCTTGAGGGGCTGGTTTTCAGATCTTCATGTAATGTCAGATTCTACAGTTGCTCAAGCTTTCTTATAATAATGGAGTACTTTTTATGTAGAACTTGCACATTTGAGGGGACAGTATTGAGATTGAGTTTAAGGCCTTATACTTGCTAGGCAGGTGCTCTATCACTTGAGTCATTCCCTCTGCCTTTTTTGTTTCTGTTTGATTGATTGTGCTAGTCCTGAGTTCAGGACCAGCACACTGTCCTCGATCTTTTATACTCAAGGTTAGCACTGTGCCACTTGAGACATAGATCTACTTCTGGTTTTTTGGGTGGGTTATTGGACATAAGAGTCTCACAGACTTTCCTACCTGGGCTGGCTTTGAACTGTGATCCTTAGATCTCAGCCTCCAGAGTTACTAGGATTATAAGCATGAGCCACCAATGCTTAGTGCTTGTGTTATTTTTGAGGTAAGATTTATGCCCAGGAAGGCCTGGACCATAATCTCCTGTTTATGCTTCCCATGTACCCATGTAGTTAGGATGACATGCATGTGCCACTGTGGCCAACTTTTAATTGGCTGAAATGGAAATTTTATGCAGTTTGTCAGAGCTGTCATAGAAATGCAGTCTTCCAGGGGGAGGATGGAGGGGGTATGAGGGACAAGGTAACAAACAGTACAAGAAATGTATCCAATGCCTAACGTATGAAACTGTAACCTCTCTGTACATCAGTTTGATAATAAAAAATTGAAAAAAAAAAAAAGAAATGCAGTCTTCCTCAAGTAGCTGGGATTATAGGCATGAGCCAACCTTCTTTATGTATGTACTGTTAACCAGTTTCCCCATTTACTCTGCCATTGAAGTTTTTGATAATTAATTTCACACATAAAATTAATTTTTATGCAGTCATCAATATTATTACAGAATTTCAACTTTGCAATTATAAGTACATACTCAACAGTTTACTATTAAGGTTTGTATATCAACATGTTGATTTGAGACCCTTTTGTACAACTACTTACAATAAAAAAAATTGTATGTCGAGTATATAAGGAGATTTTTCACTAGATTTAATCTAGGACCACTCTCTGTGTTACTATTCATGAGGACTTCTAATAAGTACCTTATGGAGATATGGTACTTATTCTAGTTTGTAAATGCTAACTGATCTAACTTGTGTATGAGCTGAGTACCCTTTTGTCGGTGGAGTACATTTTGCATATCCAAAAGAACCATTTGCCAAAGGCTAAGAGGAAAGAGAAAAAGGGATTTATATCTGACAGCAGTCTTTGTCTCCTTTAATACCATTTTATTGAATTCTTCGTAAGGTGAAAACTACTCAGTGAATCTAAAGATACACAAATTAGGCCTAAAGAATCAAGCACATTGCATGTGATAGCAAAGAAGCAGTAAAACTTTATATAATGCAGTGTGCTTTATTTTTATATAGTCTAATTCACAGCATCACAAGACACTTTATAGAAAGAATCAATTGTAAGCTTAAAAGGAAAAGGAAATGTTAAGGTGAGATTTAAGGACAGAATATTTTCTAATTGTGCACTTACCTTGCAACTGAGTCAGAATCACTGTGCCTTATATACTGCCATTTTAAAAGTTAGCCTGAAGGTTTTCTCTGTAACGCCAGCCTGCCAAAGGGAAGAGGAGTGTCAAGTTCCAGTGAAGCTCTCCAGTTGTCTCTGCTTCAGCCACTTGGTCAGTCAGCCTTGGAGTGGAGCAAAATTCTACCCAAAGCCCTTGCTTCTTATTTATTTTCTCCGTTGTCCACATAGGCCTTCTGTAAAACATTGAAATTAGAAATTAGGCATGTAAACCTGATGAAATACTGGAGACTTCATCAATCGCCTTAAGAAATTGGTTGAGATAAGCCTACCTTTTCTCTAGGTGTAGATCTGTACCTGAGAGCAGTCTGTTGTATCAGGCCAAAAAGGAGATGTATGTCACTGAGTAGCATAGTGTACTTAAGAGAAATTATGACTTGCAGTATATTCAGATAGCAGTCATTGTAATTCTAATTATCCAGTCCATTCAAAGTACTGGATAGGTTTTCATGATAATAACACCTCCAAGAAGAGCATGTATAAGGTAATAACCATACAGAGGTATTGAGTGCCCCGAGTGCATAGACTGGGTAAAATGGATGATAGCAGAATCCATCAGCTTGTCTCTATTTCCTTTGTACACAGGTGCCATAACATTTGATGTGTATTGCAGGGTGTTAGGTTTCTTAGTGGTCAATGATGTCCCTTTTATCAGAGAGTTCACACTGCTATTATTTCTAGATTTAGAATAATTTTGTTTGGCTTTCATTCTGCTTAACTTAAATGTCTGTCCACATATGGGCTTCCTTCATCATTTGAGAGGTGTATGTTTTATATGTCAGCCTCTATACATGATATTAGTATTGCACAGATTGTGGGGAAGTTTTGGCATTTAGAATAAAATTTCCTTCCCTTAATTTCTTTCCTATTATTTCAGTTCCTTGTTTTCTACCACACTACAAAAGTTTATTGGAATATCCTTCAAGATTATTTGTATAAATTAGGTTCATATTTAGTCTAAGGTCATTAGCCAGACTGTATGCCTGTTTTGGGGGGGAGGGGAGGACCAGTCCTGAGGCTTGAACTCAGAGCCTTGGTCCTGCCCCTGAGCTTTTTTACTCAAGGCTAGTGCTCTACCAGCTCCATTTGCAGCTTTTTTGGCGACTAATTGGAGATAAGAGTCTCACAGACCTTTCCTGAGCTGCCTTTGAACTGCAATCCTCCGATCTCGGCCTCCTGAGTAGCTAAGGTTACAAGTGGTAAGCATCTGGCACCTTGCCAAACTGTAAATTTTTAGTCCTGCTTAAGTGTTCTCTCTGAGATTTTCTTCACACACACACTACTTTCCCTTACATTTGGTGTAACATATTTGGTAGGGGGGAGAAAAGCACAAGCTGTACCACAGAAAGAACGTATGTGCCTTCCTACACTCTGCAAGGGATAATATGGAGTTCTCTTTTTGCTCCCAAGTCTAGATAGGCTTTCAGGTTGTACTGAAGGAGACATGTGTGAGATTACAGAAATAATATGGCTTTCTTTTCCTGTCATAGGCATCCTACATGTTTGTTTTGTTTGGTTAAGGTTAATTACCTTAGGAAAGTTTACTGTATAACAAGCCAAGTCCAACTTTACATTTTTAGGTAATAAACTGGTAGCACTTTGGAAAGAACTGAGATTGCACAATGCACAGCATGTTTATATACATCCCTAGCAAACCAACCATGGGTGGATTTATTTTCCTATTTGTTCTTTTCCTTTGGATCTTCTCTTCCTAGAAGTCTGTTCAATAATTCAGGTAAATTCCTTATGATATTGTTGCCAGAGTTCAGGTATCTGATAACCCTTTCTGCTGTGGTTAGGAGTGATAGACAAAAATAGGAGGAGGTCATTCCCAGCCTTAGCTCCCAAGCCTAGAAGCTTCCTGACCCCCTGTCCTTTGCAGTCACTACCACTAGCTCAAACTTGCCTAGAAGATCGCAAGCACCCTGAAGGCACAGACTTTGTAACTCACACTAAAACTTCTTAATGCTAAGCCTCTACTACACTACTATGCATTACGATTGCCCCATAAACATTGATATAATGGAAAGCAGGATATACAACTTAGGTGTGCTATAGTTTCTACTGAAAATGAAATTTGGACAAGTGTCTTTTCATTATGGCATTGATGTGAGGACTTTACAATGTGGGACAGAGGCCCCACAGACAGTTCAGCATTTTTTCCCCAAACCTTTCCCAGCATTTATCTAATCCTGGCATATCTTGCCTCCTGACTTCTCCTTCAACGCTGGTTTTATCGAGGGACTTAGAATTCCATAGGTAGAAGGACTATTGAGTGATTCAGTCTGAGCTCTTGCCTTAAAGGCTAGAGTGTATGAAAGACAACCATAAGCCTCTTTTCCCCTCAAATCTCCAGAGTGATGGCTATCACACCACAGCTGCTCCTAGAGACTGCCTTGTGGTTTTTGGACATTGTGTTCCAAAGATCACTAAAATGTCGCTGCTAACTGAATCCCTTTCCTTGTCACTATAGTCAGGGAAGAAAAGCTAGTGACACGTTTCTAAGACACAGTAGGTGTATCCATAGGTCTATCAGTGCTTTCAGGGCCACATAAAAGGTATTGATTTCATGCTGATTTCTATGCAGGGATAGTTCTTTCCCTAGGTCTCTATTGTGTGTGCATGAGTGGGGCGGGGGTGGGGCCTGTCTGAATGCATGCAGATCTTTCTTTTTCAAATAATCTGTCTTAAATGGAAAGCATTTCCATTAATTAGTTCATTTATTCTTTTGATTATGCTAAAAATAAGGAGTCTCAGGGAGATAGTTCTCTTATTAGGGTACAATAAGTTTAAAGCACTGTTCAGTTTCTACATAATAGTGTTGGTGAAAAATAAAAATTTGAGTATTAATAAATCTAGCTATGAAGTTTACATAATGTAATTTGTCTGTGCTATCCCTCCTTACCATATGTAGTTTGAATTTTGATGCTTAGAAAGCTTATATTTCAAATAGGTATGGAAGTAGAGTTGAATATTGCTAACCCCAATACCTTATATTCTTTTTTTCAGTTCTGATTTCTGACAATACAACTGCTAAACCTGAATTTTAGTCTAACATTAACAAGTGCATATGTATCTCACAGGAATGCTTCTGGAAGAATGCATTTTAGGGTTTCGCTAAAAAGAAACTCACAATAGTTTTCTTTACTATATATTGGGTATTTAAGTAACATACTAATAATGGAGAAAACAGAGATGATTTAATCATAATTTCTATAATCAGAGAACCTTAAATCTTATTAATTCTGGTCCAAAGGAGAGAAATAAATCAGTGCACAAAATAATTTGTCCTAAAAGCAAGATTGCCATGAGTTGTCTTTCAGTAATTATATGTAATGCCACCTGAAATGTACAGTCTGTCTACTAATCAATTTAATAAGGAATTTTTCTGGATCGTACATTATTTTCAGTGGTGTCCAGGGAGTCACTGGAGAGAGCAAAATGATATCTTACTCTTTTGATCTCTGGTGAATCTCTCGGAGTGATGGGTCCTATGTTCTTGGTGCTGGTCACCACATAGATAGCCAGCAGCTCTCAAACTGCAGAAAAGCTAATAGGACATAATTCCCATAGAAAAATAAACATATGCATGCAAAGAGCTCACAGAAATCCAGAACATACAGTGGAGAAAAATGTAGGGAGTAGGGCCAACATAGAAATCACCTCCCTCTCTCCCATGCTAGGATCCAACCTAACACCTTGTGTGTTTTCCATTCTCCACCCCAACTAAAGTTCTCATAGAATATGACAGACTGTTGCTGTACTTGTAAATGGAATTACATGACCCTTATGGCTAGAGGGGAGAGTTTTGGGAGGTGTCAGAGGCAGGAAATGATAGCAGTCATGTCAGGTTTTGGTAAATTCTTAGGAGGAAGACTGGAATGAAGCTCACATGATCTGAGTGGAGGATACCAAGGGGGAAGCCAAAGCTTCTAACCTGCTTTTCTAGGACCTTTGAGCACTGGATGGGACCATAGTCTTAGTGCTGAAAAACCAAGAACATACCTCCTGCAAAGGGAAAATAAACACAGAAAGTGATAAATTTGTTTTTCCTGAAAATATGGACAGAAAGGGTTTTATCCTGTTCTGCTTCATACTTTAAAGTGTTATTTTTTTCCTTGAAGGATCCATGGATTGATGGAGCAGGATTTTCTTTTAGCTGCTGTAGCAATATGTTTGATTTTTAGAAAATGGGTTATGTCAGTTCATACCACGCCACTAAAACCCCAACTCACAGCTGCAGAAATAGCCTGAGGAAGTGACAAATGAGTGTACCTCATCATACCGTGATTAGGCTTAGCGTGTTTGAATAATGAGTGTGACTCTGCATGGTAAGAGAATAAACTGACACTTTTACAAAGATATAATCTCCCAGGAATTTTGATGATATTTAAATTTTAATCACTTTAGATTTGGAGTTATGAGTAAGCAGGGTATGGCTAAAAATTCTGTCACTTGAGGCCCAGAACACTGTTGTTGACACATGTGACTGATGACCCAGGAGAGAGGGAACTGTGTACATTATGTGATTCCTGTGGGACTTGCAGAGCCGGGGGTATCTAATTGGACCTGCATATTTTACATCGAGGTGTTGTGATTTGTTGTTCTTAGTCCACGAATAAGAATAGTCTTCTTTTGTTTTATTCGGGTTGTCCAAGACTTATATAGAGCTTCCTTTCAGAAACAGACATTGAGAACATATAAGGAACAAGAATTCTAATTTTTAAAATTAATTTCCCCAGTTGTAATCCCAGGTTAGATACTGATATGAAGTGGGTAGCCTGAATAATGCCTGTACTATACTTACTGGATTCACTCTGGGCCTCACCTTATTTTGTGAGCTAACCATGTTTACATTATTTTCAATGTGCTGTGTGCAGATTACAGAAAGATTGGGAAGCTGCAAGATTTATTATTTACAGAAGGTGGACAGTAGAGTCTATTGCTTTAGGAAAACACACAGCTCAGAGCAGCAGCCTGTCCAACATTAATGAATCATGGCTATGGCAGTGACCTTGAGAAGTCATCCATCTCATTCACACTGTGTTTCTGCACACCACAGTGTCTCACAAACCCCCCTGGGTAGAACAGTCCTGTCTGTCTTTTGTAGGTGAGACCCAGGGAAGGAGGGTCCACAGTTTCCCCTGGTCCTCCCAGCCCAGTGTTCCTCTGATGATGCTAAGTGCATTTAGCATCCATCACAATTATATCGAGTTAATTTTATTCATTGCTGTCTGATTGGCGGACACTTTCAGGGCTTAAAGTTCTCTGTCTTTTGGAGAGAGCCCAAGTTAAACTCTTGCAAAATAAAGGGTCTCATCTATGCATGAAACACAGAACGGTAAATTGTCCCAGGAGGACCGGATCATCTTTCAGTAAACTAATACTGCTGAGATCCATTAAAGCCATGGGGGGCTGCCAAGTACTCACATCCTACACTCATCAACTTGTTTTTTTGCTGACCACTCAGTCAGTCAGCAAGAGCAATGTGATAAGTCTTGGATGATAAACATGGTTCTGTTGCAGAGACAAAATGGATCACAGCAGAGAAGAGAAAATGTTTCAGATGAGGAGATAAATGCCAAGAGCAAGGTCTTTTTAGATGAGAGCAAGCCCTTTCAGATACACCAGTCTTCTTTCCTATGTGGAAATTGGAAGGGAAAATAATACGTAACGTCCCACACCAGGCCTTTGGCTTCAGCCACCTGCAGGTTTGCAAACAGTTCCAAGTTAAACCCTTGACTCCAAGGCATGTTAAGGGCAAATTTCAATACTTGCTTAATAGAGTAGAGACATTTGTTGCAATGAAATGCAGATCTGCTGTTAGTGTGAATTTATTGTGCTGCTATAGCATCTTTATTATTTCCTATAAAATACAATCTGATTTAAAAATAACTGGTCCTATGACACTTACAAGGTTGAATCTGATGGGATGTCCATTGTAGATGAATAGCCCTGTAAATAATTTATGTCTTTTGTCACTTCTGTGTGGATTCTCTTAGACCTACTGTAATTAGCAATAAGTTCTAGGGTAAACTAGAGAGTGAAAGTACCAAGAAGTCATGTAGGTTAGTGAGTACTATTGATTCTTTAAAATAATTCTATAATAATGACCATGGGAAAGAAGCCAGTGTTTTTCCAAGTCTGATTAATAGCGGGTTTAATTCATAAGCTTTAGAGCCCCAAGCAAAGATTCATTTGTTTTCAATTCTGTTTTATGTGTTTTGGAGCATTGAAGCTTGGGTAGTTTATTTAAATGAGGTACATTTATGACTTTTAATATGATTGCCCTCCCATTTACACAGAAAGTAATATATTACATTCAAAGAGGCAGGTTGAGTGAGTAATAACTGGCCATGAAACCGTAGAAGGTGATGAGGATTCCATACTGTGTGTCACTTCACCACCCCTGGACTGGCTGAAACAAACTAGAGTATATAATCAGGACACAGAACCAAGCGGGAAATGTGGTCAAGCTTCATTAGAAACCAGGGCAGGGAGTAGAATGTGGTCATGAGCTGTTATACCTTTTGCTCTCCTCCCAGGGCTGAACATTCTCTTTAATCACTGCCTTTACTTGCAGACTGAATCGAAGAAAAGCCAAATCTCTACTGGCAAATTAGGACAGTGTGGTAGCATGAGTTAAGTTAGAAGCCAGAGCAGGTATGAGTGGAAGATGGTGAGGTTGAAATGTGTGTGGAACATGTATTCAGACATGCTTCTTAGCTTAGGCATCTGCATGTGACGAGGAGGTCAGTACTTAAGCCATGTCTTGTCTCAGGATGGTGTAGATTATCAGTGAGAGGGACGAAAATAAGTAGAGCTAGCTCTGCAGGCTGTAGAGCAGCATGGCCCGCAGTCCATCAGCACGCTGTAAAGGATCAAGCAAGCACCCGGTTGCGAATAGAACTTTATATTTTGAATAGAATTTATTTAATGGGAAGGCAGGAGTGTGTCTATAACTTTCATCAGATTAGTAGTCCAAGAATCAAACAACATGGAAGGAGCTCTCCTGTTGAGTGTCTTTCTCGAAGTGGGTAGTATTTTTCCCAGGGCATAAAAATATATTCTTGAGAGGAAAAAATTCTTGTTCTTTTTTGGGGGTTAGGTTTTTCACACAGGATCTTGCTAAAAAGCTCAGGCTAGCTTAGAACTGACTTAGGTTGCCCCAGCTGACCTTAAATTCACCATTCTGCCTCAGTCTGTGAAAGGCTGCTGTTGTAAGTATGCACTACCATGCCTGGCTTTAATTTTACTATTTTTAATGTACATGATGCAGACATATGGGTAGTATATCAGCAGACATACAGTATGTCTGTGGGATTAAGATGGATAGTGTTTCTTTAGTGAGCAAAGGAAACCTTATGCTTTTGTTTTTGTTTGGGGCTTTGGACTAAACCCAGGTCCTTGTGCATACTAAGGTGGTAACTGAGCTCCACCCACAGACCAAACTTCATACTTCTTTTGAGACGTGCCTGTCTACAGAAGCTACTGCTGATGCTCTGAGTGAAAAATGGAAGGGTTTGTGGTTCTAATCAGCAGTGGGGAAAAAGAAACAAAGTTTCAGTGGAGCAGGGTCTTCACACATAGCTATGACTGCCTGCTAGTGAGTAAGGGACATTCCTGCTGCTAGCCTTGGGGAACTGAAGAAAGAAGATGCAGATGTGTTTGGAGTTGCATTGCAGATGCTGATCTGAGCTGAGCATCCTAAACATGTGGGACAGTGGCTAGCGTGGTAGGGTGCCACCCGTGGGCAAAAAAGTTAAGCAAGAGTCCAGGCCCAGAGTTCAAGCCACACAGCTGGCACAAACAATAACAAGGAGAGAAGGTAATTCCTGGACGAACAGATACTGTGGTGCCCCCATCACCTAAGACCTGAAAGAGCTAGCACAATCCACATAGTTTTTCATTTCTGACCAGTAAGTTGTTGAACACCCTTAAAGAAAGATGTTAAGAAACCCAGGGCCAAATCACCAAGAATCAATAACTTGTTATTCCACGTGTTCTGCAACACAAAAAGCTGGCATGTTGCTCTGAAGAACCATCATACTAAGAAAAATGAGGAAGAAGCTGCAGGATATGCTTAGTTTTTGGCCAAGACAATGTTGGACACTGAAGAAAATGGTCACAAGCAATGCCAAGAGTTGCAGGCTGTCCTCTTTCTGAGAGCTTCACCTTCCAAGTCAAAAGAAGAGTTTCTAAGAGCAACAAAGGAACAAGATAAGACTTAAGGAAATTAAGGTAGAGGTGACTTTAAAAATGACTTTTTATGTCTGTGATAATGAAGAACGGGTTACAAAACCTTAACTTGGAGTAAGAGGGCTATGTGGTTCTTACCTGTTTTAGTGTTGGTGCCTAAAAACTTGGACCCAAAGACTGATTTTTACAGGCTACCCCTTTCTCCATCCTCTTGTCATATGGCCATCACCACTACCACCACTCCTTATACCGGTGTATCTACCAATAAGAAAGTATTACAGTGTGTCGCGTTTAGTAAGAGTATAGGAAATAAAGTGAAAACATTTGCTTTTTCAGACAGTAATCATTTCTATTCATAGTCTAGTATTCTTTCAAATGGTATCTATAATGTAACAATGTGTAGAGTTAGGAACACATCTTTAAACCAGTCTTCTCCGCTAATAGAATTTAGTTATCCTATTTGCTGGCTGATAAAGAAAGTACTACTTGAAGTCTAAGAAGCTTAATGCTTCCAAATATTGTACACCTCTGTGCTTATCTCCCTCCTGTGTCTAATAATTTTCTCTACAGAATATTTATCAAACCCTAACTGTATACCTGACGCTGGATCTAAATGCTGAGTAGCTATAAGGAATTCACGAGGAGCTGACCCATCCTTGAGGGGCTTCTCTTCCCAGCTCATTCAGAGGCAGGACCCTGTCAGAAGCTATGCTCTGAGTGTTCCTTCTCTGGAAGACCCTAATCACTGCACAGTTCCAGGAAGCTGCCACTTCATGTAATGCATTCTGTATATTTCAATCTTAATCTTTTATGAGTCCATTCTAGGAATGGATGGACAAATTAACCAAATTTTACTAATCTTTCCATTATTCTGTTTAATGTAAGTTATTGGCCATCCTTGGGGCCAGCTGAGAGAAGCAAGTTTTGGGAGGGGAAAGCAAGATCAGCAGGTTTCTGGCCACTGTGGTTCATTAAATCAGAAATCATTTATCTGCATTAACTCCTGTTCTGAAATGCTCACATTTTTAAATGTGTGGGTGAGGATTTTCATAGGATGAGGGTCTACTTTGTGCACTTCTAAGAAAAACACCTGGGCCCTTTGAACCCGTATTCGTCTTGAAGCTGTGTTACAGTAAATGGGACTCATCTGGCCTTCACAGCAAGTATGCTGAGAGCAGGCTAGTGCGCTTACCTTAACTAGCCAAAGACCAAAGGCAGCAAAATTGCTGTGGCAAACACACAGGAATGGTAGAGGAAGCAGCATATATCATTTGAAGGGACAATTATTCTCCTTCTACTCCTCGTGAATGGTCATAAAGCTGAAAGTTATCTTTTTTTTTTTCCAGTCTCCCAGAAAAGCCTCATAAGATAGATCACCATTACATTTATCATTCATTTCTATTTTCCTTCAGTTGTATGCTTAAATCTGGGGACATTTCAGTGTGCAGGAATTTCCAAAAGATTTGGCTTTTAAGCAAGTCTTTTAGTCTTAATTTATAAGCCAATAATGAATTCTCTTTTGCTAAGAAAGACTGGGCCTCTGTTTGACATGTGTTCTTTGTTCTTCTCTGGTTAAAATGTGGAGTACATCCATGCTTTGTATGATGTGCTTGGGCGTACAGCTTCCCCCCACCCCCAGTCTACTTTTGGCATCAGTGATGGGGAAATGGAGTGGTTGTTTGGTAACTTAGATAGCTATCAAAATTAATCTGTAGACAGGAAGAGACTCTCCTTGAAAGGAAGCTGTAAAGCTGTGCCTGTGTAGCACTGAAACCAGACTTTTAGGCCACAGTGGAAGTGAAGGAGCAGTGCTTATTTTGGAAATTGGGACCATTTTTTGTAGAGATAAAAATTGGCTAGAGGGGCTGGGAATATGGCCTAGTGGTAAGAGTGCTTGCCTCGTATACATGAAGCCCTGGGTTTGATTCCCCAGCACCACATATATAGAAAATAGCCAGAAGTGGCGCTGTGGCTCTAGTGGCAGAGTGCTAGCCTTGAGCAAAAGGAAGCCAGGGACAGTGCTCAGGCCCTGAGTCCAAGGCCCGGGACTGGCCCAAAAAAAAAAAAAAAAAAAAAAAAAATTGGCTAGAGTGGATTTTTAAAAAATAGCTTGTAAATTCGTTACATTTTGATAAATCAGTCCCATCCACTTATAAAGTATATCATACTTTTTTAATTCTGAAAAAAATATCAAGTTGACATTTTCTTAGCCTGAAGCATTGAAGAACCAGATATCTTAAGGAAACAAAGATGAGAGCCAGAGTGCAGTGTGCAATCCTACTTTGAGTGGGAATTTACCCATTCCACATACAAACAAAAATCTCTTTGCTTTGTTTCTTCTCAACCTTGCTTCTGAAACAAGCCATTGTCTGATCTTTGAGCTGCCCTCCCTCCTTGCTTCTTTCTTCCTTCTCCTGTTTTTATTGTGGTGCTTAGAGTTGCACCCTGAACTTCATGCATCCCAGAAAGTACCTCTACCTCCATTTTTTTTTTTTTTTGGCCAGTCCTGGGGCTTGAACTCAGGGGCTGAGCACTGTCCCTGGCTTCTTTTTGCCACTTGAGCCACAGCACCACTTCTGGCTTTTTCGGTTTATGTGGTGCTGAGGAATCCAAGCCAGGACTTCATGTATGCAAGGTAAGTACTCTACCACTAGGCCATATTCCCAGCCTCTACCTCCACTTTTTAAATGAAAATATTATTTGTCCACAATTGGTCTTTAAATTATCCATTATGGACTGTACAGAATGGCACTTATAAGTTGACCTGACTTTCTGGGATTTTATTGTCACTTATAAGTGGGCTTGTTGATCTTGCTACTATAGATGACCTAGTTATATATCAGTTATGATAAGCTATAAAAATTAACTCCCAAGTCTATGGCCAGTGACTCTTGTTGTCAAATGGAAATGCAATTTTAAAAAGTGTCAGGGGGCACAGGAATGGAGGGAGGAAGAGTGAGCAGCAGATGTGGTCATTATATTCAATGTACATTATGTAAAAAATGAACTACATGACAGGAGGGTAGGGATGGAAGGGAGAAAATGGGGAGAGCAAAAGAAGGCGTGACCTTGACCAAGAAGCATTGTACTCATAATCTGACTTACGGAATTGTAACCCCTTTGTGCAACTATTTAACAACAATAATAGTAGAGCCAAGCTAGTGGCCTGTGCCTATAGTCCCAGCTACTTGAAGGTTAAGGTGGGGGACAAGAGGTCATGTGTGCCAGCCTGGCCAACCACGAGACTCTCCCCCTACCTCAATAAAAATAAAAAATAAAAGAAGAGTTTACCTGCTCTTGTTGTCCTATGTGGGCTAAGCAGTTACATCGTTCCTGAAACATAACCTTGCTGTTTTGCTGTGCTGAAAGTTTAGTTCTTCTCTTTCAAGTTTATGAGATGAAACAAGTTCAACACTAGTGGTTGTGCCTTGTTTTACTCTTCCCTAGTGAAGACAGTGACAAGGCCTATCTCATGAATTAAGAGATTTTAATGAGATATAAAATAGGTACTTAGCAATAGTGTCTAGTGTGGACTCTGAATTCAATAAATGTTAGGTTCTTCATTAAAACTTGCCATTATTATTGTACAATGGACCGTTCACCATTAGCCTTGGAGTTAAAGATACTACAATTTAGCCCAGTTTTGAAGATACCTTTGAAGACTGATTTAGTTAACAGTCTCCCAAAATGCTTTGGAATTTGTATTGACATTGGAGAAGCCCTAGCATGTAATATATTTTTTAAATACTTGATCCATTTATACAAAACCGGGACCTTGCCAAATGATTTTGACAGGACTTCAACTTGTTTGGTTTGTTCTTTTTTTTCTATTTCCAGTCTCTGGTATATCATTATTTTCCATTTTATCCTGTTGAATGAGATGAAAGGGAGTAAAGTTAAAGGATTTAGTCTAGCATTACTTGAATTGGTAGCAGAACTAGGCGCAGAACCATTGGACTATGCTGTGGGGACATGATTAATTATATAGAATTTTTCCAAAGCTAAGGTAACATGTGTCATATCATATTTACTGCCAAGGTCAGCAAGAAGTACTGCAGTTTTTGTCTTGTGGATTGAATTGCTTAAGTGTTAATTCTAAATACTTTACCATAAATATTTAATGCAAATAACCAATTTCCACTTAATCATAAAGCATAGCTCTTGTTAGTCTGAAAGCGTTTGCATGGAAAATTACATATCACTTTAATGTATTTTCTGTCTCTTTTTGTGTCCATACAAAAATAACAAACCACAGATGTATAATGACATCATCACTGAACCAAAGAAGGAAGCGAAGGAAATCATTTGTTGAGCCTCAGATTTAAGCTGTCCCCTATCAGCTTAGTAGTGTTTTCCTTAGTATTTTTAGGGAGAAGTTCTTTGGTGTAGCTTGAGCTCCAAGATCAAGGACAGTTGACACTCGTTCCTGCACAATGAGCCCCAAATTTAAACACAACGTCCTCCAAATGTCCCTTGGCACCAGTGAATGTGATTTTTTTTAATGCTACATTAGTTTCTCTAGTTCATCCCACTCAGCTCCATTGCATTTTCTCTAATGTTGTGTCCAATTTTAAATGACTTGAGTGATGGGCCTTCCATCTTTTACCTGGCCAGTGTAACCCCCAAGTGCCCAGGAGCTCATTCCCTGTGACAACTCTACTGTGGCAGACCTGAGGAAGGGGTGGCAGAGCGCACAAGGCTTTAATTGCTGCCTAATCGGCTATAGCAACCTGCACATTTTATTAAGAGGGCATTTAAAATTAGCATTATTATTCCAGAAGATACTTTCATACTGCAGTGAAAATCATGCTGAGAGAATGTCTGATACATAACCTAATTGCAACCACTTTCTTAATTTCTTCCCATTACTCCTGGTAATATACCTCTCAAGCCATTTTATTTTTCTTCTCTTTGTACTTCCTTTTGTCTCTTCCCATTCTGCTTTTTTCCCCCAGAGTATTGATAATAAGCTTAATCTTGCCAATAGAGCTGCAGTGTATATATACAAGCAGAGCTTTCAGGTGTGGAGTAGTTTAAAAAAAAAAGATACTAATAAACCTCATGAAAATAGTTAATGTACATCTTCTTGTTACAATAGTTGGGATACTTTTGATTTTTCTTTTTGGATGGAACCCAGGACATTGCACTTGCTAGGCAAGCGCTGTGCCACTGAGCTACATCCCAGCCCTGATACTTTTGATTTTTAAAAAGATTTTTCTTCAGGGTTGGAGGTATGGCTCAGTTGGTAGAGTGCTAGCCAGTGAGTGAAAGCGGCAGGTACTGAGTTCAAGTCCCAGTATCAGACTCAAAAAAAAAAAAAAGAAAGAAAGAGGGCTGGGAATATGGCCTAGTGGCAAGAGTGCTTGCCTCCTACACGTGAAGCTTTCAGTTGATTCCCCAGCACCACATATATGGAAAACGGCCAGAAGGGGCGCTGTGGCTCAGGTGGCAGAGTGCTAGCCTTGAGCGGGAAGAAGCCAGGGACTGTGCTCAGGCCCTAAGTCCAAGGCCCAGGACTGGCCAAAAAAAAAGAAAGAAAGAAAAGAAAAAAAATATTTTTCTTAAAGGACTTTGGATGTAGCTCATTGGAAGAATGCTTTCCCAACAAATGAGGTGCTAGGTTTAATCCTCAGCACTAAAATAATATATATAATACATATTATATTATCATATTACATATCTATATATTTAAGCATTGCTTTCTTCTCTTAGGTCATTTGGTTCTGTCATTTCTAGGCCATTTTTTTCTATTACGGAGACTCCCAGATTTCAATAATATTCTTCTAGGGAGGAATTTTTTCATAGTAATGATACTTGAGCAACAATGCCATCACCCCATAGTTATTTAATTCTATTGTAATATAAGCAATTTTCCAACCTGCTGACAGTTGTCACCTAGAAGCCTTAGTGCTGACTTTCTTTTCTTCTGCTATACATATCAAATTCCACTGCCTCATCCTGCAACTATACATTGTGATGTCATCCTACCAGCGTGTCCCTTCCTTGTCGAAAGGATTTTGAGAAAGGAAACACTGTCTTCCCCTGGGAAAATCATTTGTTCTTTGGGAATAATTGATATGCTTCAGAAACAATTTCACATAAATACTGTCTACCTTGATGAATGGTGCCAATCTTTAAACTTGCTTTTGGTAGACCTGAGGTTCAAGCTCAAGATTTTATTCTGGCTAGGAAGGTACTCCACCACTTGAGCCATATTCCTAGTCCTAAATCGCATCCACACACTGTATTGATAGTAAACACTGAGGAGAGAGAGATTGATGCTTTTTGGGATGAGTCAATACTCATAGGACATTATATGTAAAGAAGGTATCATTTGAGCTCAGCTTGAGAACTTCAGGTTCACTCAGGAAGAAAATCATTTCTAAGAGTTGAGACCCCACCCCATGCATGAGAGATAGATACCAAGAGTACTTTGGGAATGACCCATGGTTCAAATATAGGGCGTATGATAGAAGTAGCTAATAATAGAGCCAGAAAAGTGAGCCAGACATAGACTAAAAAAAAATGGGCTAGTATTCCAGTTATCCAAAGGAACATTGACACCCCCCCATAATACTCTTTGCTTCTGAAATGTGTGTTTTTATGTATGATTATGGGTGTTCTGTTATGATTTAGAGTAATGGTTTCCACATTAGATTCTCTGCCTCATTTCAATCAAATCACAATCTGTTAAGGATAGCATTTATCTATTTCTAAAGCTCCCCAAATGATTCTGATGCAGAATCAGAGTTAAGAACCCTTGTTCCAGGACATTGACACTTGAACAGATTCATGGAAGGCACCCAAGGAGACCCCCATTAAAGTAGGAGGGGGTGCCCTTAATTCAAAACCTACATATCGGGCTGGGAATATGGCCTAGTGGCAAGAGTGCTTGCCTCATACACACATAAAGCTCTGGGTTTGATTCCTCAGCACCACATATATAGAAAACGGCCAGAAGTGGCACTGTGGCTCCAGTGGCAGAGTGCTAGCCTTGAGCAAAAAGAAGCCAGGGACAGTGCTCAGGCCCTGAGTCCAAGGCCCAGAACTGGCAAAAAAAAACACCAAAAAGAACCTACATCTCCCTCACACTGGCAGAAAATGGCAACCCCTCCCACCCTTATCACTGCAGCATTTAAACTTGTTCAAATCACTTCTACATACTAGTAAATGAAAGGAACCCCTCTTGACTGTACAGTCCCTGTAGTCATTATTCTGCTTTTCCATACTGTCTTTCTCTCCACAGCCAAGCTCAGGGAGGGGGGAGGAGTTCCACTCCTGATGCTCCATTCCAGTTCAGTCTAGACTCAAGTCCCATATGACTTCCCCATCCTCCCCTGCCTCCCAGGGTCTCACCTTCCCAGTCTTTGCATGGCTGCTGGATGTGCAGCCATCCTGGTTTCCCATTCTCCCTGGCCTTACCCCTCCACACACACCTTTTAGAGCATCTCTCTCTCATCTTTTTCTACTCAGTGGTCACATGTGGGAAACTTTTCCCAATCTTCTTACGTGCTGCCATGCTGTTAGTGTAGAGCTTGTGTAGCATTCACTAATTTGTATTATGAATTATATATCTTCGTTAAAAAGGGGGGCCTTTTAGGAACTAAATATTTGTTCCCTTATCTAGTGCCTAACAATGCTCAGCATGTAGTAGTTGTCCAATAAGTACTCAATAAATTACGTGAATTGTATTTAATATCTTTGAGTAGCCATAATATGTCACCTCCCATGTACTGAGTGTTGAGTGTGTGCCTGGTTCCCCTCTTCCCCCAGTGAAGTACTATTACTTTCTCCTTTACAAATGAGGAAACTGAGGTTCCAAAGAGTTAAGTGAATAAACCAAAACTGAGTTACTCTTTCTAGTATTTTAATGAAATGGATATTTCACACGTAATCAGAATTAGGGGATTTCTTTAATGTAGGTTGTAAAAGATTTCAAGAGTACTGTATTCTAGAGTATTTATTTTGTAAGTTGATAGCATTACTAATTATCGCTGGTATTTGCCAAGGTAATTTTTTAAAAGCTATGATGTTATATGGCTTAAATGATTTGGTTTTTGTGTAGTATTTGTAATTTTGCTAGCCCTCCAATGAAAGTAGAGGCTCAGCAGTTCATTCTGTTTGAGAATGAAAAGAGACCAGATAATTAAAACCAACAGACTTTGCCATAGCCCCAATGTCCAGTTCTCCCCTCCTACTGAGAAACCTCTTAAGCCAATAGTTTGGAGGTCCTGCCTAGGAAACATGCTCTTCTCCACTAATAAGCAGTGTAGTGGCCTAATGAAGGGCCAGAGGAGGGAAAAGCAGAGTGGAAATGATGGTTAATCCACTCAGAATTGCCAAGCTCTGTGTAATTGAGTTTTCTTTGCCTTCCCTCTTTCCAGAGTTCAGTGTGTTAAAGTCATTGAGGGATGCACTGTTTCTTTAGGCACCAAGACAAGCCGTGATTTTGGTTTCTGCTGTGATCATTTTAATTCAGCTCTGAAGGCTAGACGGCTTATGCTCTGACAGGGACTCCAGAAAAGAATCTGCAGGAGCTCAGATGACATAGCTCTCATTTCTGCTGAGAGTCAAGCACAGAATGGCCTTTTAAATGCCCTTGTCTGTTAGACTGTACATGATATGGGCTGAAAAGCATTTGTGTGGCAGGAGCGGCCCTGGAAGATAAGGAAAACTGCTGAGAGGAATATGAATGCAACCCAGCTTCAATAGGTCCTAGAATGGAGATGGATGTTGGTGGCACTAGATGAGCAACCATCATGGTTTCCTGGCATGTGAGATGGTCAGTGCTAAAACCAGGCCCATCTGGATAGATGGCCATCCCGTGTGTTTAACTGAACTTTCTTTAGCTTAACAGAAAGTTCACAGTTTGTTGAAATGACTTCCTATTGCCCTCATTGCTGTTTGACTTGTTGGTGACCCAGGAAAACAAGAAACCTGCATGTTTCCTCCTGACTCCTGCAATGTGAAGTAGTATGGAGTCTTGCTTAAAGTTCTCTGCCTACTCCTTCTGCATCTTGCTCTCTCATGTCCCATTGTCCTGCTTCCCTGCCCAGGAGTTTTGTCTTAGTTTTCCCACCCTTGCCTGCTGCCTGTGCTGCTGTGGCAGCTCAGAGGATGAGAGGGGATGCACACACAGTGTATACTCTCTTCTACTTTGGCACTCACTTCCCATGGCTCTGCTTAGATGCAGCTGGCTGAGCTGGGGCATTAGGGAGCCTCCAGGGAGCCCACAGCTGAACCTATCAGGTCCCCTGCAGCAGCTGTTATCTGAAGTGACAGCAGCAAAGGAAGGATGTAGTGCCATGTGCAGGAAGAACACCAGACAGGCCCGTCTCTACTCCAGAGGACCTAAATCACCCCATCTGCATGTGGAGCTGGTGATTGTGCTGGAGAGCGGGAAGGGGAGGAGATGATGTTTTTTCATAGTTATCAAGATAAACAGAGCAGCCAGGGCTGTCTGTGCAGCTGCTTCAGTGTGAGGATGAGCTGAATTATTTTATTTTTACTCGGTAGGAATTAACACATCTCCCCTTTTCTTTCAGAGAGAGGGGGATCATAGCTAACAAAACCAGCCAATGATTTGAATCTTTCTGCAGAATAGTGATAATTTATGGGATTGTCTGGACATACCCTTGTTTGGACATTTAATTAGTGAAAAATCAATCCAGGAGATGGAGAGGCAGACATCTGAAGACGTGATAGAAGGAAAGGGATGAGGAACTGATAGAAGAGCAGCAACAAGGTGACAATGTTATTTTAAGACAAGAAGGAATAGGGCGTCATAGCCTTTGGGCTGAAGTTGGGAGTAGAAATTAGGAGAAGTGGTTATTATATCCTGTATTATCAATAGTCCTAAGAACCAGACAGTTTTAGTGATAATGTCTTTGTGGCCATACCAGCTTGGAAGTTCCAAGTCTCAAACCCCTAGAGTCCTGCAGAAATCCCTGCTTGAGCCCTTGCTCTATTAGGAATAGCCAAAGGTACAGATGTCCCTTGTGTATGGTAGTAAAGGTAGAGGTAAGAGGTTGAATACATTGATTCTCTTTTTTTTCAGACTAAAAAGATAGGAAGTTTTCTTTTAGGCATAAATGCATAAATATAAATAAAATGAGAAGAGAAGACAAAAAAAAACATGGAAAAGGCTATGAAACAAATGAACAAAAGCCAAATGATGTAGCAGGCTCAAGAAAACTGAATCTTAAGATGTTGAATTACACAGGTTTAGGAGTGAAGGGCAACCAGGAGGGAGGCTCTGTCATCATCTTGAGCAAGGTGAGTAGGAAAGGGCTAAAATGAGAAAGATTGTTGGCTGCATTTCTGAAACAATTAAGAGCTCTCCCCACACTGCATAGGATTTTGCTTATCCCCAGCCTGATAGAAAACTAGTCTAAGATAGTTGAGATCATCCTCCAGGTGGAGTAAATACCATATGCTGAGAGCTGCCCCTACCCTGCCCTGTTTCACCATAGAGCTTCTAGAAGTCTGTCAGGACTTCATCCTGAGAGTGGGGATTCGAAATATATTCCTAGCTAACCTAGAATTTGAGAGTAGGGTTTTCCTGACAGCTTGACCTACTTAGGTAACAAAAAAGTGAGGCCCAAAGTCCATAGGCATCACCATATTCTCAAATTTCCTGTTAGATTTCTAATTTTCTTCCTCACAACTTTATTGACAACTAGACATCTGAGAAAACTGGCATGAACATAAAGATCTAAATAAACAAAAAATATGTAGGGAGAAAAAAACTAAGAAAGTGAAAAAGTATTACCATCTTTAGAGAGGTTAAAGTACTTACAGCCGTTCCAGACCAAGAACAAGATATTGTAAATAGGAGCATCATAGAATTATGAAGTATAATTAGAATCTAATATAGTAAAGCAGAGATGGAAAGCTCAATAACAGCATAGATGGTAAAGTTGAGAGTCAGTCAAACTAGCAAAAAAAGATAGCACAAGAAGTATAAAAATGCAGAGCAAGATTATCAATAGCATCAATTCAGGAACAGTTACCAAAACTGAATTATATGGGTTTCTAACTTTTAAGTGCCTTCTGAATGCTCAGTACAATGAAAGAAAATAGTTTGCAAACACAAGCAGCGTAGAGGAAAATGTACATGCTTCCAGAGCAAGACATAGTTTTAAGAAAGAAACTAAATTAAATATAATAATATCTTTACAATACAAAATGAGTATGACAGGCAATAAAACAATTCATTTAAAGCTCTAAAGGAAAATTATTTCCAGTTATATATCCAGCCAAATTACCAGTCAGATACAAAGTTGTATTGAACATATACTCAAAGTCTTAAATTTGTAATCTCCAGAGACCACTGTTGGAGGAACATTCCATCAAGATCACAGTCTACACCAAGAAGGAATAGCATGTAGTACATGGTGCAGGCTTTTTATCACAGCAATCCCTTAGAAGGTCATGACACATCTAGTATTACCATTTGCATTGACTTAGAGGACAGCTGGACTGGCTCAGAAGGCCTCAGAAATCAAGATGATGTCACAAATAAGAAATTGCTAGATATACCTGATATGTCTGAATGTCTAAGTGTAGTCAGTTGAATCAGAGGAAGGAGATAACAGTGTTGAGATAACACACCAACATACACAAAAATCACCACTATTTCTAATTATAATGGAAAAATTCTGCAAGAAAGTACTCCACATATTATTACTTGTGAATAACATTTACATAATCGTGATGTAAACATAGCCTATTGATCCAACCAAGTTGCCATGTAGTCTAAATTGGTATGAGAAGGGTATATACAAAGAGGGGAAAGGTAAATCCTGCCTTCTGTAGTAGGGGATTGGTCGATAAAGCCTAAAGCCAGAAGATCAAGACAAAACATTAGAAGCATGTTAATTATAGATGTAAGACAAATCCTAAAATAATAAATTAAAGCAGGTAATAGTGGTTGCCTCTGGGAGGGGAAGAAATGATGTGTGGAAGGTTTTATCATAAACCTTACAGGCTATTTGACTTTTTAAAACTATGTGTATGCATAAGTTTATTTTTAAATGTACAAAAAGAAAAATAGGTAAGCCAGCCCTCTTTTGTTTTAATGAAGAGTCCACTGCAATAACAATAGCTATTAGTAATATTATAGAATCTTCTTGTTTGCTCAAAATAAATAGCCTCTCACCAAATGACATGTTTTACTTTACATCCATTACATCAGTTTTCTGTTCCTGAGTTTCTGAAACAAGTGTAAGGATTGGCATTTTCTTTCTGATCACTGACTTAGCACTAATACTGTACCAGTATAGGATAGGTCATGAATGGTTGACTCTCAAGAAGCTTGGGGGAGGAAAAAAAATTATTATTATTTTTGCCAAATTACTCCACCTCACAACCTGCTTGCTAATCCACTAGCAATACGGATTTTGGACAGGCTTCAAATTAAATTTAGCAGTGCATAGGACTCCTAAAACCAAGTGAGCATATGGTAAAAGGACCTTTAAGTTGATTAGGCAGACTGTCGGGTTTGAATATTTTTCTGTCTGCTTAGCTCCTGCTGCAAACAGCAAAATCTGTAGACCACCAAATAGCACTACTTGTAGCATCTTGCTATTCTCTTTTCTGTTTTGTTTGTGTTAATGTTCTATCACATTGGAAGAGTTTGGAAGCAAAATCTCTAATACTAGTATTGTTGAAATTAGTGCAGTAGTACTTCATGCTGTTTAGAAATTGGAGTATAGCCTTCTATGGTAAAAATTAGTCATGCACTTGAACTTTAACCCTAAGATGGTACATTATACATATCCATACCAGTTCAGGCTTCCAGGACAAAAATACTTATGTGGGTGGGTATGTTTCTCTCTCCAGTTTTTGTTTGCATTTCCTGTCTGTTGATGGTAAGTATTCTTCTCATTTAGTCTAGTATTGTTCTATTTAGTACTCTGCTTCTCATTAATAGCTTTGTACATAATTATACGGATGCTTGTTATTACATGCTAAGTAAGTCTCTCTTTCCTTCCTTCCTTTCTCTCTCCCTTCTTCCTTTCTTCCTGGCTACCCTTCCTCCTTCTTTCCTTCCACTTTTCCTTTCCTTATCCCTACTCCTTCCTTTAGGTAGAGGTATTAGAATTTCCCAAGGGGGGGGGGAAAGGATTCCTGACATTTTCTATGATCACTGAAGAGTCTGGATAGTAGGAGACATATGTGGGGTTTTTGTAAGTTGGGCTTGTTTTCCCTAAATATATTCTAGTTAATTCTCTGAGGAGCCAGTGCCTGGAACACACCTTTCTTTATGTAGGTAGAAAGAATAGTCAGGCTCCAAGAGCCATAGGTTCTATTGAGCTTTGAATTCTGTAGCCTGAAGATGAATCTATATCACTATATCACTATATCACTACATGTAGTTATAGCATCTATTTTATAATATGCACTAGTAAATATATATACAATAGATATTTTATAATTAATATATACTAATAAACAAAAAGTTTTAAAAAGAGAATTTCTTCTTTAAAAGGAAAATCTAAGAATTAGTCTTAAGAATATAAGCATGATACACCCTGAGAAACAGTATCTATTGATTTTATAATATATCCAAGCCCGTGTGTCAACCAGTTGTATGTATTAGGTATGGGTTTTCGTGAAGGAAACAATGCCTGCAAAATACTTCACTGTTGGTGGGAATGTAAACTGGTTCAGCCACTCTGGCAAGCAGTATGGAGATTCCTCAGAAGGCTAAATATAGAACTCCCCTATGACCCAGCAGCCCCACTTTTGGGTATCTATCCAAAAGACCACAAACAAAATCACAGTAATGCCACCAGCACAACAATGTTCATTGCAGCACAATTTGTCATAGCGAGAATCTGGAACCAACCCAGATGCCCCTCAGTAGATGAATGGATCAGGAAAATGTGGTACATACACACAATGGAATTTTATGCCTCTATCAGAAAGAATGACATTGTCCCATTTGTAAGGAAATGGAAAGACTTGGAAAAAATTATACTAAGTGAAGTGAGCCAGACCCAAAGAAACATGGACTCTATGGTCTCCCTTATTGGGAATAATTAGTACAGGTTTAGGCTAGTCATAGCAGAGTACCACAAGGCCCAATAGCTATACCCTTATGAACACATACGATGATCCTAAGTGAAATGAACTCCATGTTATGGAGACAATTGTTATATCACAGTTGTAAATACTTTCAACATCCCATGTGTATCTGTAGCTTCTATTATTGATGATGTTCTTGTATCACCTTCCTGTGGTTGTACCTACACTATCTCTGTAATCTTATCTGACTATATTGGAAACCGTGTATACTGGTATTGGAATTAGGAAATTGAATGGGAATACCAAAATTGAGAGACACAGGGTAAAAAAAGAGAAACAACTACAAAAGCAATACTTGCAAAACTGTTTGGTGTAAGTGAACTGAACACCTCAGGGGGAGAAAGGGTAAGGGGGAGGGGAGAGGGGGGTATGAGGGACAAGGTAACAGTACAAGAAATGTATCCAATGCCTAACGTATGAAACTGTACCCTCTCTGTACATCAGTTTGATAATAAAAATTTGAAAAAAAATAAAAGATTAAAAAAAAAGCTGCACATGGATGTCCTTTGTGTTGTCAGCTTTCATTTTCATTCCAGTGTTGGTTTCTTAGGAGTGTGGAGCAAAGGTCTGGGATTCCCTCACTCTCTAATCTCTGTTTATTCCTTAGTTTTGACACTTTTTGCTTCTTTTGAGACTATCATCTTATTTCTCAGAGTGTCTAATGCTTATTCTTAGAAAAAAATCTTAAATTTTCCTTTTGAACAGAAAATTCTCTTTCTAAAAAGTTTTTGTTTACTAGTGTATATTAATTGTGTAAAATAGTGGCTTTAAGCATGCATATATGTGCCACTGTGTGTGCCTATATATATACATACACATATATATATTCCAATTCTAAAAGGAAAGAAAAGCGAATCTCCAGCCCTTTAAATTTTGTTGCTATACATGATATATACGCACTGTAGTCTCAGACTGAAGAAAAGGGAACGTTATCTTGGTCACCATGATACCAAAAGCAGTCACCAAATGAGTTCGTACAGATTCATAAGGAAACTAACAAATTTAATTTTCTTCAGCTTTTTCTCTAGTGCACAATTCCATTAGGCTCATTTGTCAACATTCCTGAAAATACACAGCTTATTGGATGAATGGAAAAAAGATAATGCAGCCATTTTAAAGATAAAACTAGTGAAATTCCTTTTCCCACCCCTAGTATCATGGGCTAGGAGAGAAGTTAATGAAAAAATGCAAATGTTGAACTTTTAGTAATTTAGCTCTATTTCTTAAAGTATATTTTGTGTTGGCTTAAAATGCTTTATTGAGTAATAAAATTGGTTAACATCATTCCCTCGTAGGAATTCATTCACATTAGCACAGAAGAAGGAATTGGGTTATTCATATTCTCTTTCCTTCTCCCTCACCTCCGCCACCCCCTCACCTCGTTGCCCTTTCTCCTTCTTTCCCCTCCCTGCCTCTTTCCCTTATTCTGTTTTCATCTTATTTATTCTACCTCCATTTCTCTTTATAATCCCTTGAAAAAACACATTCTGAAAATAAGATGAAAACTAAACTGAGATAGTGTTTCTTCCCATGAAATTCGGTTCCTCTTTTTCCCTCTATTCCTCTTCCTAAGAAGACTACATAATTGGATCTTTGGTTTTGTCCTACTAAGTATCTATCAAAGGTATCTGTACCTCAAGCTGATTTGTGTTGTACCGTGTTCTTAAGACACCGTGTTCTTAAGACAGTGCTGGTTGTGCCTTCCTATTTGACCAGCTTTAAAAAATTCTCCCAGGTAACTGTTTATCCTTCCAGTTTAGCAAATTTGTTGACACTCGACAATTATTTCAATTCTTAATCTGTTGCTTCCTGACTTCAGATATGCTTTCTATAGGGGAGTGGTTTTATTTGTATGTCAGGCCTATATCATAGACCCAAAGCCAGCAGCTGACATATAGTAAATGTTTAGTTAATATTTATGGGATAAACACTTCTTGTCATGGATAGAAGAGAAAAGGAAATTACTTCTTCCTTAGCCTTGTTTTGTTTTGCTCTAGTCTTTGAGGTAAAAGCAGGAGGGTTGGTATTTCAAGATTAAGTACCCTGAGTGAGTGGTGATAAGCTCTTTTGTCCTTTGATTGGTGTTTCAAGATTAAGCACCATGAATGAATGGTGCTAAACTCTTCTGTACTCTCTGCCACTGAGACCAGTGGGGGCTGAGAGAAGTGAGGAACTTACCTAGATTTCATACTGAATGCATTGTGAAGCTCTTTGACTAGCTCAGGTCTCTCTCAGACTTTTTGTTCTTTTTCCTGTGTATAGTGAGTTTCTAATTCACTATAAATGTTTTTGAATTGAAGTTTTTGCCTGTTTTTCTGGCCCATTCCTCACAGGGAGGGGTTGGCGTGATTTGTTGTACCTACCTGGTGTTTATTGAGCCTTGATTAATAGCACATTTACCCAGGATACCTACCTATAAGGGCTACTGACTGGCAAATGTGAAAGCAAAAACTTTAATATGGTAAATGAATTTCAGAGCTTATATCATTTTCATATGATTTGTGTAAATACTATTATGTTATTTTTGTGATACTAATTCCAAACTGTTTTATAAGTTGAAATCATATTATAGCAAATGTTAGGCTCTGAAAATTTAAAGGACAGGAAAAAGTTATTGTCCCAGATGCATCCCCGCTCAATAAAACCAAAAAATACTTATCTCTAGTGTTAGAATGGCTTTCTGTTTTGAAAGACACTGAACTTTGATGTATTAGTAATTATTTTTACCCATTGTATACCCTCTTTACACCAGGTTCTATATAGCATCAATTTTCTCTGGAAAACAAGATGATTCTTGTTTTGTTTGCCCTTCAGGTTTAATAGTGCAGGTGCCCAACGTGATTGCTTCCTTTGCAGGGCCAATGTCCAGACAGAATGGGCCCGGCTGTTCTCACAGACAGTAGCCTCTGCTTAGGCTAACTGCACACCGTGTTTAACCTTTCCATAATTCTTCCTCTCCCAAATAAGCAAATGCTGCCGGGGCCCTTTGCGGAAGTGAGTAGAGGAGAATCTATAGCTCCACAGATCAGCCAGAGGGAAGGTTTTGTAAGAGTAACAAATCTTTCCTGTTGCAACATGCTTTTTCTAGAAGCTTTTTGTCATTCTGGCAGCAAACTGTTTTCCAGTTGCTGCCTTAGCAACAAGACCTGAAGTCACTTCTCTTCTAGTCTGTGGTTTGATTACAAGAGCACTAACATTATACCCAAAGCTAGAAGAAAATATTAAAGTATGGGAGAGCTGCAGAATTTACCTGCTTCTTTCTAAAAGAATTGTTTATATACATTCTCAGTGGGAAGACAGGAAAGGTCAAATAGTAGTCATGGAAATGGCGAATTCAAGCACCCAGGTGTCCTAAAGCTCTAGTAAATGCTGTGGTTCAGGTTCTTGCTACGTGGCCTCTCTGACCACAGCAAGTAATAGTTTTTCCGTGGCCTTTGAGTTCTCTGTGCCAAATGTTAAAGATCCGGTGTGTGCCAGCCTTAGGCTAACTCTGGTTTTCATTATGCTTTGTTTAACCCAAGAATATAAAAGTTCACTTTGAGAATAAAACTTCGTTTATCAAAGATTAGAATTCTTATGGGGTTTGGCTCCACTTGATCCCTTGAGAGCTTATTTAAACATTTCTTACCAAATTCAATTCTATCTCTTAGTAGAACATACTGAACAGAGAATACACCATGACTGAGGCAAAGGTTAAGGATTAACTCTAGCCACAGTGGCTGTTGTCTACCAGAACCAATGATTACAGAATTCTGGGGCATTGATGCAGGAATATACAATTTGCTAGCCTTCTGTATTTTTATTAATATGTTAAATAAAGATATTTGGCTAGAAATCATTTTCGGTAGTGTTCTAAGATGAAATGATGGAAAAGTAAGCCAGGCGCCTGTGGCTTATACCTGTAATCCTAGTTTCTCAGGAGGCTGAGAGCTGAGGATTGCATTTCAAAGAAAGTCCGTGAGATTCTTTAATAAAGAACCAAAAAACTGGAAGTGGTGCTGTGGCTCAAAGTGGTAGAGTGCTGTCCTTGAGCCGAAGAGCTTAGGGACAGTGCCCAGACCCAGAGTTCAAGCCCTACGACCAACAAAGAAAAAAAAAATGAAATGATGGGAAAGTAAAGTATAGTAATTTGTACCTTTCCAGAACAAGTAGGGATTATAGGGAAATCTCCAAAGCAAAGCATTCCTAGGGCACAGTACTGTAATATCTCTGTAAGGAACTACATTTTTTTTAAATAAGTGAGAACTCTAATATCCCAGGGTTTGAAAAAACAAATAATAAACCCTTCAGTGGGGATGGATAACTGGATCACATGTCCTTGACCAGTCTCCCTAAATTTTGCTCTCTGCCAAAGAAGAAAGCTAGGAGGAGGAAGGAAGAAGGGATGTGGGAGGAGGAAGACAGCTAAATTCTAATCCCATATATGGGCAAAAGATTCTTTCTTTGCTTCCTTAAAGACTAAGGACTCAAAGCTGCTAATAACCACGGAGCCAGGAAATCCACGTTCTAAACCTCACCAGCTCCCTGTGGCTTATAGAGCCCATCCTGCGGCTCCTGAAGAGGGAGAACAGGATGCTGCCTGTGCTGGTGAAGCCTGCTCCTTGGCCTGCCCCCTAGTGAACATCCTCTGCAGCAACCAGTCAGGGAAGCTCTCCCAGACACCCGGCTTTCTCAGTCCAACCCCAGAATGGTCACCATCCAGCAACCTCTTCTTGGAATTGCTATCTAATGGTATCCTTCGCTGTCAGGCAGAGTAGATTTAAAAAAAAAAAAAAAAACTTCACTCTTTTAAATACCATGTAAAGTTTGTATTACTGACCCTTCTTCACAGAGGAGGGAACTGAGGTTCAAAGGGGTTTTAAAATAAATTATTTTCCCCATTGTGGCACATCTGATAGCAGGTAGTACTAGAATACAAACCTGTCCTGTTGGACTCTAAAGCCATGCTGTTCCCAAACTCTTCTGTGCTTTCCAGTTTTAGCAGGCTGTCTATCCTTGGAGACTTTAGGCATTAGTAGAGACAGAATCTCTTTCACTCAGAGTGTCACAGCTTTGAGAAACTTTGTTATTTGAAACATCTTGTTCTGAGTTGTGCTCAGGATCCAGATTCTGTCAGCCACTTGAAGACAGCTAACACAGTGAAGCAAGAATGTTGGAAACGGGCTCATGCGGACACCATCTACCCTCCTCAGAACCAGCCAATCTGTTGCCTATCTGCCTTCTGCAGCACTATTTAAGTTTTAATTATCTTCCAACTGTCTGAGCTGCTGTTGAGGACCACAGAGAGCACAAAGGATAGCTGTTATAGTTTTCAACAGTGGTCCTCTCTAATCACTGATGAAGTCACTAGCTGCCATTGCCTTTATTACCAGGTTAAGTCAGGGAGTGACTGGACTTGAGAGAGAGAGAGAGTGCTTTAAAGGAAAGAAGTCAATGTTGAGCTTTGCCTGTTTGATTTCTGAAGAAAAGATGGCAGGGCTGGGGATGTGGCTTTGTGGTAGAGTGCTTTCCTGGCATGCATGAAGTGCTGGATTCAGTTCTCAGTACCACATACACAGAAAAAGAGCTGGAAGTGGCATCCTGGCTCAAGTGGTAGCGTGCTAGCCTTGAGCAAAAACTCAGGAACAGTGCCCAAGCCCTGAGTTCAAGCCCCAAGACTGGGTTGGGGCGGGGCGGGGGGGGGGGGAAGAAAGAAAAGAAAAGATGGCATCTACTTTACCTGTTCAGAAGTTAAGATGAAAATTGGCTCTATTTTTTCAAAGGAAGTAAAAAATAAAATCCTGTTTCATCCTTATCCCCAGGGTTTTAAATTTTATTATTTTTTTTTAGCAACTCTGGTTTTAATAACTTGTGTTCTACCTTTGGGATGCCTTGTGTTGTGAGTCGTGTTGAGAAAGCTTGTTCAAGTCTAGAATGGTATGCCTCCTCACCTCAACTCTTTTTTTTGGCCAGTCCTGGGCCTTGGACTCAGGGCCTGAGCACTGTCCCTGGCTTCTTCCCGCTCAAGGCTAGCACTCTGCCACTTGAGCCACAGCGCCACTTCTGGCCGTTTTCTGTATATGTGGTGCTGGGGAATCGAACCCAGGGCTTCATGTATACGGGGCAAGCACTCTTGCCTCTAAGGCCATATTCCCAGCCCCCTCACCTCAACTCTTTATTACTCCTAAACAGACCAGGGTCTCTGAATTATTTTTCTTTTAATTTTATTATCTTTAAGTAGCTGTACAAAGGCTTTGCCATTTAACAAAAAGCAGTTTATGAACACAGTGCATTTTGATCAGTGTTACCCCTTTCAACATTCTCACCCATCCCTCCCAACCCACTCTTTCCCTCACTTTGCTTATTTTTATAGGATATACCTTAAATCCTTAACTGTGTTCTCCTCACTTCTCTTCTTAATTTATTCTACCCCTCTCCCCTTTACTCCATCCCACCCCTTTCAAGTACCTGTTTCCTGGTGTTTATTTTGTTTGACTTTGCCTTTCTAAGTAATGACACTATTTGAGTTCCCCCTTGAATCTACCATATTTCAGCTAATATATTTGTCTGCACTTGCTTAACACCTAGTGTATTTACTCATATGTTTATAAGCTAATTCTAGCTTGTATATATGAAGGAAGACATGCAATATTTGTCTCTCAGGGTCTGAGTTATTTCACATAATTTTTTCCAGATCTTAATTTCCCAGCTACTACCACCAGTCAATGAAGTTAGTCATTAATTGAAACAATAAGCCATTTCTGTTCTGAAGCTTTAGTATAGGAGGAAGTGCTTGATAAGAAGGAGCCTGCCTTCTTTCTTTTGATGTTACCATTTTAAAAATATGTATTCAGTAAGAAATTTATGCCAGTTTTGTAAGTTATGCTATAATTTTAAAGAGACTTAGGAACTATTGTAGAAATAGAATAATTAAAGTGGCTATGAACAATACATAGAGTAGGATAGTCAAGAAGTGTGATATGCCGTGGTGAATTGCTAATTTGACCCAGCATTATGCAGCAGAGATAATATTATCTTCATATATAGAGAATTTTTTAAATCTGGAGACATCTCTCAGTGCTTTTCCAACTATCTATATTATTTTGTTTATTCTTACAAACACTATCATTAAGGCTGTAAAATGTATTCCAGTACAACTTTTTTTATTTTCAATTGCTTCTAAACAGGGTCAAGGGGAGGGGAACATTGCTTTAAAAATTTTTTTTTAACACTTACACTAGGGTAAAATTTGAGAAATAGCTATGATCTAAATTTAGAAAACTTGATTCTATATAATGTTTTGAAAAGAAAGACAAGGAAGGAGGGAACCTCCCAGCATCCCCTTTGGTCTGTCTAGACTATATTTAACCTTAAGAATCACCCAGGGGAAAGGCCCGTTAGTCACTTCCTGGCTCTTTGTGCACACTGGGAGAGCTATCTTTCTGTTGGTAGAGATTTGACCTAGGGAATAGGAAAATGATCTGATCAAATTCCACCAAACCTGTTCCCTCCAAGGTTGCAGACAACAGCACTCAGGCTATCATGGCTCTGTGCGGTTGAAAATGCTACCCTGGTTAAGTTACTGTGGGTTTAAGGAAATGGACAAAATTAGATTCTGGCCAAGGTGCCAGATTGAATGCACCCCTTCCCTTCCAGAAAGCACCAAGGAGGTTGCCATTGCCATCAGCTAAAGACAACACAATCCAGAGGACTCACACAATTAGAAACTTATTTTAAATGACTCCACCCAGATGAGTCCAGTGGAACCAGCCCCTTCTGTTTACTCTGAGGGTTGAGGAGATCAGGACCAGCCTTCTGCTTACCCCACAGGCTCTGGTAAGAGGGATAGTAGCTTGATCCTCAGTTCAGGAAGAGTGTTGTCTCCCTGCAGCAAGGATGAGCACACTGACAGCCAGTCCAAGAGATCACATTAATATTGGTTATGAAGATGAGTGATCAGCTCATGTCAAGGAGCAGATGGCCTAATGAGGTACATAGGGAACACCATGAGATACAGCCTTGAAGAAACAGGAAGGAAAACAGCTTTTGATACCAAATCCCTAAATAGGGTCTCCTTAATGGGAATTTTTTAAATTAGTTTTTTTTTTTTACCTTATACTGTTAACTTAGAATGATGAGAAATATAAGGAAATTACTGAATTAGTGAGCGATGATTAACTCAGAAGTAAAATTATATCATCTAAACTGAAGGTTCTTTTACCCACAGAGGGAGGATATTACCAAAACCTTGCCCAGTCTATCAAATTCTAATTGAAATCTGTTCATTTAAAAATGCCTTATCTTGAGTGTATAGTTCATAATTTGGGAGAGCTTTATCAGTTAATCTAGTTATTTTTCCTGGTTCTTCCTTTGAATTCCAGTAAGACAGTGCATGGCACATACCCGGTGGAATTGTGAGGCTCTCAGAAGAGTGAGTTTGTCGGTTCATGAACCTGTGAACTGTCAGTCCTGTTGGAGAGCAAAGGGAGCAAGTCACCCCATGCCTCCAGGGAGATGGGCAGGGCGAACAGGCCAAGACCTAGTAGACAAAACTGCCCTGTGTGCAGAGGCCAGATCTGTAGGGCCTAGAGGGAGCCTGCGGAGCCCTCTGCAGATCACTTTCTCTGGTCAGGCGCAGACTTCCCAGCAATCATTTGAGGGTGAAGGGACTGGTGTAAGTATATAAGATTAACTTTCTAATGGGACCTAGGAGCAGGACTTAAAAGACACTGAGGTTTTCAGCAAAGGATATGCATTTTCCCTTTGGAACAGGGAAGCAATAGTGATTTCATGCATTTCTCTCCAATGGATCAAATCTTTCATTGAGCTGGGATGCATTTGATTTTGCCTCATTTGTGCACACATGCAGAGATACAGCCATAAGCAACCATTAGTTATTCTCCAGTACAAATGTCTTGTGGGCATATATTTGGACTGACATTCAGAGTGATATTCCAGGTACATCCAAGTTTACTTCATTCTCTGGGAAGTGACATCTCCCTCTGTTTACTCTTTTCTTCTAGGTTTAGTTGAAGCCAGCTGTCCTGCTAACTATGTGTTTAAGTGGTATACCTTATCCTGTTATTTTTTGATTGGTTGGTGGAGCTCATTTACAACAAATTTTCTTTTCTTGTTACCCTCAGGTATATTCGAATAGTTGGGACTCATAACACAGTGAACAAGATCTTTCACATTGTGGCTTTTGAATGCATGTTTACAAACAAAACCTTCACTCTGGAGAAGGGGCTGATAGGTAAGTGTTAAAATTACATATTTATATATATATTTAGAGATATTTTGTCTTCAGATACTTTGTTATTACATTAATTCATCTTAATCTGCTCTAAGGGCTAGGTAATTTGAATGTCTTCTGGCTGAGTGACAGAGAACATGCCACATTCTTGGAAGCAGTAAAAAAATAATTGCAGTAAACTTAAAAGAATGTAAATATACTAGTAATTAAAAATTGAAATATTTTAATAATTCATCCAGATTTGCAGTGTAGTATTTGCTCTTGATAGCCAAGCAAAAACTCTCATACCAGGGGCTTTTCCTGGGTGAGATTGGTAAGGCTCCGTATAATATGAATCGGATGCTCATGCTTTGTAGGGCGATGAGGGTACGTTGGCTTTTGATTTGATATGAATGGTGTGCTCAGTGGATTTCATGGACACGCCAGTCCATATTTCCATGCTTTGTCAAGTTCTCCTTAAGAAAAATGCTTGCCTGAAATTTAAATAAAACCAGAGCAGCTAAACTGCTGTTGCAAAAATCAAGTTGCTGGGTAAAAAATTCTCCCTAACTGATCTTTGGGAAGAGTATTCTTGATTTTGGATCAGTTATTTTTCTGTGGGATGTGATTTTGGTTTTATTTTAGGTAATGCTTTTAGCTGGTCATTGTGTACAGCTCACCCCAGGTCTTGATGTTTGAAATAGCAGTGAGTGGCCTTTCCTTTCAGACTACTTATTCCCTGTATTCCCTTTCTCTTTCCTTTGTCCACAGGTTTCTACCCCACTTCAGCAAAGATCACAGGTGGGCTAGTGAGGTCCTTGCATCTGTGCTTCTACTGCTGCTTCCTTTGAGAAGTAGCTCTGTATATCCAGGTGCCCCTGGTCATAGGACCCCACATACAATTTTGTGCCTTTGGGCACAGACTTACTTCTTACATTTTTCTCAAATCCTGTCCATGTAGGGAAAACCCATCCACATTGATCTATATTATTAAAAACCGGTAGTAGTAAAATGAAAAAAATGGGAATTTTGGCTCCAAATGTAAACTAAAAATTCCATCTTTGAATAGACATCACCTAAATTTTCCTAACACCGGCTGCATTTCTACTTATAGAATCCTTTTCTTATGGAAATTTAAGAGAGTACTATTAACATAGTAAGAGTGGAAATTCTTCCACTGTGTAAAGAGCTTTTAGAGCTCAGCTAAAATAATTGTTTTGGTTTTAACTTTGTTATGGGTGTAATTTTTAAAATTAGACATCAGTGTTAATTTTTGTTATTTTTGAGTAATTTGAAAACATGTTTGAAGCACTATGTGGTGTCATCCATCATCTTCTAAAGGCAGTTTAGGCTTGTGGAAAGAGGTCTGTGGGCCAGAGCGCTCCTCCTGCTGTCCTGGTGTTTGGTAACCTGTGGGGCTTGCCATGTGTGATTGTGAAGCCAGGAGAGGCCTTGCTGAGGAGAGTCTGAGGAACCAAGGTCTTTTTAATCACAAGATGCATAGCATCATTTCAACTCGATGGGCAGCATTTTTGAACATGTGATAGTGAAGGTGCCATCTACTTGTCAGTCTCTCTTCCTATTGAGGAAGAATAGGTTTGTGGACACTGTAATTAACCAAGAAACAGGCCTGTCTGGCAGAGAGGCCATTACAAGAATGAAACTCAGTATCTGCTGTAGTGAGGGAGGCAGCTGTTGGCTCCATGTTCTGTCCAGCATTATCAGAGGCTGTAATGGTCTCAGGCATGTCAGGTAAGGAAAGAAGATTGCAGATATGCAAGAAGTAGTTTTGGTGTGTAGCCAATGCTGTGCTTTGAGCTCTTTTCTATGACACTCACAAGTTTGACTACGAAGAACACTGTGAACACTGTAATCATCTACCTGTCACAGCCCCTCAACTGAATGGGAACAGTGGTGCAGGTAGGCAGCTCTGCATGTGTCTTGCCAACAGATGGCCTGCAGTGGGAATCCCATTGGCCCTTCTTGGGACCATCTTCACAGCTTAGAGCTGCTGTGTGGGACAGACAGAGAGGTGGTATGAGTGTGATAAGTGCAGGGAATCACATTATCCTCTGACATTACAGCTTTATTTAGAATACAGAGATGTTTGAAATGTAGTGGGCTAGTTTCCTTGTTGATTTTCTCAGGCACCAGCCTCTCAGAAAGGAGTAGTCTGCTAGCCAGGCTCAGATATGTCAAAATTTACCAGGAAGTTAATTTGGTCGTTTGTTCATTTATTTATTTAGAGATGAAACCTCACTGGGTTGCCCCCAGCTACCTCTCACTCATGGGGTCAAATGATCCTTAGCCTCAGTTCCTTAGATAGCTAGGACTGCACATGCCTCTGAGCACCCAGTTCAGGCATCACTTTTCACTGTAGCTTCCCACTTCTTACTCCTTCTGTAGCCTATGAAATAGTCACTCTTCCCTGAGAATTAAAACTACAATAATGTCATGAATAACTGATCATCTTCATTTCCTTCTGTGTTTCTAGTCAGGATCTTCTAATTATTCTCCTGTAGGCCTTAAAAATTACTTTTAAGGTATCTGTATTTCTAAGGTCAGATTTTACTGCTTCAAGGATGTCCTGCTGTGTGGGCTATATGAGATTTTGGTGTTCTTTTCCCACCACTAGGCATTTTTGTATAGTCCAGGCTGGCCTCAAACTCATAAGCTTCCTGCCTCCATCACCTGAGTGCTGGGATATCAGGCATGTACCACCACCACACCCCCATTTGATAACAGCTTGTCACTCTACATACTGCTTTACTTGTACAGATTCATGGCAAGGTTTGAAGTCCTCCAGGTTCAGATATCCTTGGGAATGAATTCCAATTTGACCACCTGCATACCTTTCCAGTCAGTGGCTGTTTCTGGATATTGCTAAAATGTATTGTGTCAGAAGGCATGTGTAGGAAACCCCTACTCTGTCTTGCAAAGGTGGCATGGAAGCTGTAGAAGAGGCTACTATGTTATAAGCTTTTAACCTCCAAAGGAATGTGTTTGCTAGCCTTGGCAATAGTTTGTGATAAATCCTGGACCTGCCAAGTTAGACTTTTTCCTGAGGATTGCCATATCTTTCTTGTTTGTTGTATCTTGGGTTTACATTCACTTCCTTGAATTTTTTTACTAGTTATTCACATAGAGAATATCCCTTTCACCTTTCTTCAAGAATTATACTTCATAGCCTTGTTTAACTTCCTGTGTCCTACTTCCTCTTTATGGCATTATTTTGAAGTTGATCACAGATGTTTTATCTGTTAATATTTCATTATATGTCTCCAAAATTAAGGCATCCCTTTTGTAGCTGTAATCATAGTTCTATTATAGTTTTCCCAAACCATAATTGTAATTAAACAGTAATTCTTTTTTCTTTCTTTCTTTTCTTCTTCTTTTTTTTTTTTTTTTTTTTTTGCTGGTCCTGAGGCTTGAACTAGGCCGGGTGCTGTCCCTGAGCTTCTTTTATTCAAGATGAGCACTGTACCACTTGAGCCACAGTACCACTTCCGGCTTTTTTTTTTTTTTTTAGTAGTTTATTTGAGATAAGAGTCTCATAAGTTTCTTTCCTGGGCTTGCTTTGAACTGTGATCCTTAGATCGCTCATGTTTCTGTGTAGTGGGAAATGACATTGAGAAAGCTCAGTGAAAGAATGAGAGATGGTCATTGGTACTGTGTTTGTCACTGTTCCTGGGCATTTCAGGAGGCAGAAGTAGAAAATTTATGCACATATGTTTATTCATTTATACATTATAGACTTACCAGATAAAATGTAATAATGAATATGTCCTGACTCTTCTACTTGAGATTCAAATTCACACAGGCTTTATTTAACCTTTCGATCTGTCTTCTATTTGCTGTTCTCCTTACAGCACAATAATTTATTTATTTTATTCCCATTTGTACAAGATAGTCTTAAAGCAACAGTGCCAACAGTATCATGAACCATATGGTCACTCAGAATAGTTTAAGACTTTTATAATTTTCTTTTTGTCCTTAGGTCATATAGTCCACTGGAAGTGTTTAGTAAAATGGCTGCTTTAAAGTCACTTGAAAGTCACTGGAACTCACTGTAGTGGTATATAGTTAGGTTCATATGGTACATTTTCCTCCAGTATGTATGTAGGAATTGTCTTTGAAATGTTTTTGATTTCATGGTTTCAAAGTCAAATCTATAAAAGAAAACCCAAGCTTCTATTTTTGTCCCCTCTTCCTATGTAACTATGTATTTTTTTCTGTCTAGTGTATTTGGCTATCCTTCCATTTAAAAATATATCCTTATGTATAAATGTATCAATATTTAGCATATCCAAATATAAATACATGAAGCTTGTTAACATTTCATTTTAAATTTATATTAAATATCTTAATAAATATATAAACTTGATCTATTTGTATTGACATGTAGTATATGTTTATACTTTATACCTCCTACCCTTCTTAGCAACATTTTTCACAGACTTTTCTCTGTTTTGTTCATCTGTACTCGTTTCATCTGTATAGCTATGTGGTACTCAGCGTTAGATATGCCGTTGTTTATCCAACCAGCTCCCTATGGATGAGCCATTTGGCTGTTTTTCTCATTTTGCCCACATATTCTTTGGGATAGATCACTAGAGGAGTTCTTGCATGATCAAATAGTGAATGCACATAGAATTTTGCATGTGTTTTGCCAAATGTCTTTATAGAGAGGATACTATTTTAAAATTTGCACTGGCATTATACAGTAAAGACCATTTCCCCACAGCCTTGCCAGTGGAACATATATTGACAAACTTCTGGGTTTTCGCAAGTTGAATAGGTAAGAATGATATCTCATTGCAGTTTTAACTGCATTCTCATGAGAGAAATTGAGCATCTTTTCATATGTTTAAGGACCATTTCCACTTCTTTTTTCCTTCTTTAAATAGCTTTTCTCTTCTTATGAGTCTCCTAGATGAATAGAGAATACACTTTTAGTAAGACCTAGGGGAGCATTTAACTTCAGCTGATATTACAGTATGGTACTCATATTAGGGGAATCTTGTTTTCCCTTTTAAGGTCTCCTGGATCTTCTGGGAAATGTCCATAAGTCCTTCTCCATCCTGGTTCTTGGCTCCTCTGCTGTGCATAAGAGATAGTATCTAGAGCATCAAGGCAGGCTCAATATCCAGAATTTTTATTTCTTTTTGCAAATACTGGGGTTTGACCTTAGGGCTTTGCCCTTGCTCAACTTGCTGGCTTAGCTGTTACTCTATCACTTGATTCACGCCCCCAGAACTGCTTTTTGCTAGTTATTTTGGAAATGGAATCTCACAGACTTCTGTACCAGGCTGGCTTAGAACAGCAGTCCTCTGCATCTCAGCCTCCTGAGTAGCTAGGATTATAGGCATGAGCCACAGCACTCAGCAATATTCAGGAGCTTGGCGGGTTCCAAGGATAGGAAGAGGACAATCCTAATACCAACCTTAGGTCTTTATGAATTACCTGTATGTCTAGTAGTGTTGGGGTCCATCTTTCTTGCCTTGATGGAAGGGGCTTGATGCACCTCCCCCAGCCCTGGGGAATGCGGCGCTGCTACCCCCTCTGGATTGGAATCCAGAGAAACCGGTTGGACCAACCGGTTGCCAGCCAGCCCGGCACCTACCAACCCCGCCCTGGCTCTGCACGCTCAGAGTGATGCTAGCCCTTGGGGGTCAGGTGACAGCTCTTGGCCTATTGGAATCCTGGCCAACCCCCTTCCTTCGGAATCATCTCCCCTTGTCCTTCTCTCAATAAAGTCAGTTCGCTCTCAGAAGCCAACTCCGTGGTCTATGTACGCTAGCTCCAATGGAAGGATAGCGGCCACATTACCACGTAGGTCACACGCGCGCCAGGCTGGACCGAACCCCCACGTCTCACTCTAATTTACCTGCTGGTCGGGAGTTGGGGGAGAGGACATTACGGAGGGCAGGAAGAGAGAAGAAAGAGTCTGAGCCGGGAGGGGCAAGAAAAAACCCCCAACATAGTAGCATGAGGCCAGGAAGACCAGTTCCTTTTTTGTTTCTGGTTGTACCGGGTTAAATTCAGGGCTATAGCCTTGCTAGGGAGGTGCTCCACCACTTGAGCCATGCCCTCAGCTGACCAGAATACCTTTAAAAAATTATATGTGTAGGTTCTGTTTCTGTACAGTTTCATTATTCTTTTTAAAAATTTTATTGTAAAGGTGATATATCAGAGGGGTTACAGTTACAAGAGTCAGGTAATGCGTTAATTTCCTTTTGAACAGTGTTACCACCTCCCTCGTTCTCTCCCAGTTTTTCCCTTCCCGAATTCCCCCCAAAGTTGTATAGTTCATAACTAGTTAGTTTCTTTCTGGTTAGCAATTGACAGGGCAGCCTATACTGGTAGTGCAAGCAAGCATAGAAACTCTGTTGCTGAAGCTGTCTGACACTTGACTGTCACCAGGCCTGGAACTGTGCTTTCTGAAAAGATTGCTGGCACCCATCTTATCTGCCACTCCCATCACTAACAGAAGCTGATAGAACAGAACGTGCTCTCTTCCTTCCTCCAACATCCCAATTTTCCACCTGTTTCTTCGGTTGGTTGAACCAAAAGCCAGTCTGGTTAGGGGTGTCTGAGAGCTCCAGCTTGCCAAGATTTAACCTCAGAGATAAAAAGAGAGGGAAAGACAGAAGCTGAAAACAAACAGATGGCTGGCACAAAGCCAGAAAGACAGCTGCCTTGTAAAAGGGGTCCTTCAGTCAAAAACCTGCCCTCCCTTTCAGAGCCTGTGGACAACACACCAACTAGGTATGAAAATGAGAACAACAGAGAAAGCCACAAAGACGTGTGGGAAAGACTATTTAGTAGGGTGAGAGGAAACCAAACGTATTTTCTTTCTTGGTATGATAAGGCTTGATGAAAAATGGTGTTTTGAGCTGGGCCTTGAAGAATTCAGTAAATTTTATAGAGCATAACAAAGTGCTAATTTACGTAGCAACAAAAATAGGTGACACTTATTTCCCTCAGAGGAGCTGAAGGCAGGAAGTAGAAATAGGTAGTCTATGGTTGTGACTCTCATTTAAAAGTACTTTGAGATTGTAACAATATGTTTAGAATGCTGTAAAATTTCTGGGAAAGTAAACAGAGTTGGAAATCTGTGTGGTGAACAGCTCTTGGTCTTATCTGAACTGGAGATATAATCTGACTTCTGTGCTTTGCAACTGTGTCTAGGAAAATAAGCTGTCCTGCAGCAGAGACAGATCAGGGAGCCTACTAGCCTGAGAAGGCCTGAGAGTGCCGAGAAGTAGCCTTCCCTGCCAGCATGGTGGCGGAGGGCCTTAGTGTAGCTTCCTCTGATAAGTCTCCAAAAGGCTGTTTGCTTCCAAGACCCAGTTCTCTACCTGGATATTAGCCCAATTCTAATTGTCAGTGAACCTTAACTTGTTTAACTACTTTAAATTACTTGTATAAGGCATACATTTATAAAGAGACTACCAAGTGTATTGTAGGCACTGAGGATCCAAAGAGTTTTTTTGGTGAGTTTTTTGCCTTGGTGGTTCAGATGTGCTAATAGAGGAGAAAGCCTGAAACACCAGATAATAAACAAAATAAGTCGTGTATTGAGAAGTTTCAGCAGATGAAATGAGAACACAGAACAGAAGAGGAGTGCCATCCTGAGCTGGGGTGGGTGGGCCCTCCCAGTGCAGGGGACGAATCTGCTGAGCCTTTTGAAAGGCCTTGTCTCCTACCCACACCATATTCTTTGTCCCCTTGTGGTGGGCTACTGCCTTCTATAGAGGGCTGAGGAGTGGGATTTGGTTACTTGTAGCAGTCACTTTTTACTGTAGATGTGTATAAAGTAAATGCCTCATGATGATGCAGATAGGATAAAGTGCAGTTTGTCCCATTACTTTTCACAGAGCCTATTTTCTCAAAGAAGAATGGGATACAGTTGTCACATCGGAGATACTGTTGGATAATTGTCACATCATCAGAGATACTGTGGTGATGGTTAGAAAATAACTTCTTCACAGTCATTTGGCATCCCCAGTTCCCTTTGTGTCCATTTGCCTACATCTGCATCCATTCATTAGCCTTTCCATTTTCTGTATTGTTTTTTAATTAAAAATAGCCTAAAAAGGTGTTTTTTAGTTTTCATTATTATAGATTTTACTTCTACATTTTATAGGATTTTTTTTTTTTTTTTTTTTGGTGAGGGGTAGTGTTGTCCTTTTAACATAGGGTCTCACATTTACTAGGTATGTGCTCTACCACTTGAGGCATGATTCCAGGCCTTTTCTGTTTTAGTTATTTTTTGGAAAGGGTCTCACATTTTTGCCTGGGGCCAGCCTTAGGCCACAGTCTTCCTACCTCTGTCTCTTTAGTAGGTGGGTGATAGGTATGTGCCACTGGGCCTTGCTTATTGATTAAGATGGGATCTCACTAACTTTTTGTCCATGCTTATCTTGAACCTTAATCTTCCCAATCTCCATCTCCTGAGTACTTGTGATCGTAAGCATGAACCACTGTCCTAGCCTTGACATCCTTTTTTTTTTTTTTTAACTAACAGTGTTCTTGGAGCTACCTATGAGCTTTCTCATTAGTCATACTAAATCAATATGTCATACTAATTAGTCATACTTAAGGAAGCATAGCATTAGTGCAAGAATAAACTAGCAAATAAATTAAGTAGTTATCCAGACTCTGAAGTAGACTTTTAGGTTGTGTAAGAATACAGTATAGGGTCAGGTTTGAAGACAGCCTTGCCAGAAATGCCAGGGAGACTCCATCAATTAACCAGTGAAAAGTGGTAGAGTGGTAGAGCGCCAGAAGTAAGCAATCAAGCCAAATAAGTACAAGAGGCCCTGAGTTCAAGCCTGGGTACCAGCATAAAACAAAACAAAAATTGGAGTACTAGCATAAAACAAAACAACAAAAAACATTGTCTAATAGGAAAGAACAGAGAACAGAGAAACAAATCCACACATGTGCTGTCAGTTGATTTATGACCAAAGTGTCAAGTGTGTACAATGAGAAAAAAAAGTCTCTTCAATAAGTGATGGTAGGAAAAGTGAGTATTTATGTGAAAAAGAATTAAAATGAACCTTTATTTCACACTATAAACAAAATTGAATTCAGTTGGATTAAACACTATAGCATGAGACAAGAAACTGTAAAACTACTGAAGGAAACATAGGGTGGGGAAACTACATGATATTGGTCTGGATAATGAATTTTTGGATTCAACTCCTAAAGTCCAGACAGAAAAAGCAAAACTAGACAAGTAGAATTACCTCAAACTAAAACACTTTTGCACAGCAAAAGAAACAACAGTGCAGAGATAATCTATAGATTGGCCTAAACTATTTTGCAAGCCATATATCTGAAAGGGGAACTAATATCCAAAATATATAAGGAGCTCAAACAATTCAACACCAAGATTCCCCCCAAAATCCTAGTTGAAAAAATGAAGGAAATAACCTCAATAGATATTTCACCGAAGAAGACATATAAATAGCCGACAGATGTGTGAAAACACTCAAAATCATAAATCATTAGGGAAATGCAAATTAAAAGCACAATAAGAAATCGTCTCACACCTGTCAGAATAGCTGTTATCAAAAGATGAAAGTTAACAAGTGTTGGCAAGAATGTGGAGAGAAAGGAACCCTTTGCACACTGTTTGTGGGAATTTAAATTAGGCCAGCCATTATGGAAGCCTGTATGGAGGTTTTTCACAAAAACTAAAAAAAGAATTAATATGTGTATATATGTGTGTGTATATATATATATACACACACACACACACACACACATATATATATATATGTATGTATTAGAACTAGGGAAGGGAAAGGGAATACCAAAATTGAGAGACAAAGGATAAAAAGACAAACCAATGCAACAGCAATACTTACAAAACTATATGGTGTAAACCAACTGTCCAACTCATGGGGAAGGGGGAGGCAGGAGAAAATGAGGGAGGAGGTAACAAGTTGGATAAGAAATGTACTCACTGTCTTACATATGAAACTGTAATCCTCTGTACTTCACTTTGACAATAAAGAAAAAAAAAGAATTACCATATGATTCAGCAGTCCCACCTGCACATATTTGCACATTGTAGATTTACAATGTTTGTCATAGATCTGCAACTCTCATGTTCATTAAGATACAGAATCAACCCAGGCCCTTCAACATATGACTACACAAAGAAAATGTGGCAAATAAACATGATAGAATACTACTTATCTTTACAGAGGAAGAAAATTCTGTCATCTGTGACATGGATAGAATTAGAGATCATTTTGCTAAGTGAAATGAACCAGGCATAGAAAAACAAGTGCTACATGTTTTTATTAACATGAACAATTGAGCACCCAGAACCTAAGCAAAATAGTGCTTACAGAGACTGGGAGAATAAAGTCAATGAAAGCTCAGAACGAATAGGCTTTATTATTATTACACAGCATGCTAAAAAAAAATAGTTGGTAGAGTATTGTAAGCGTAGTGTGGTAATGAATGCCCTTGATTCCAGCTACTCTGCAGGCACAGGCAGGAGGATGGTAAATTTGGGGCCAACCCTGCCAAAATTAGGGATGCCTTAGCTCAAAAGCAAAATATCCGCAAAAGGGCAGGAGGCATGACTTAGAAGTGATAGAAAGCTGCCTAACATATGTAAGGCCTTAGTTCAATCCTTACTATCTCTCATGCACACATATACGGTATTACACATTTTAAGTTACTAAAAAATAAATTTCCTGCTGGGCATTGGTGGCTTGCACCTCTGAACCTAGCTACTCAGGAGGCTGCGATCTGAGGATTGTGGTACAAAGCCCAGGCAGGAAAGTCTGTGAAACTCTTATCTCCAATAAACTACTCAGAAAAAGGCTACTCAGAAGTGGCACTGTGGCTCAAGTGGTAGAGCGCTAGATTTTAGTGAAAGAATCTCAGAGCGCCCAAGCCCTAAGTTCAAACCTCAGGACTGGCGCGTGCACACACACACACACACACACACACACACACACAGAGTAAATTTTAAGTGTTCACGTTGAAAAAAGGTTAAGTATTTGAAGTACAGGATATGACTTGATTTAATTATTCCACATTGTCTTCACAAATTACATCATATATGATAATTTATATCATTATAAATTGTCAATTTATAGTGTAAGAACCTTTAAACAATATAGGACTGTGTTCAGTAAAATAAAACATTTCTATGTTTTATCTTGTTATTAGAGTTGAGTAATGTTTTATGTTTCATTGCACCTCTCTCTTGCTCTTGCTCTTGTTCTTTCTCTCTCAGGGGTTACCTCTTCATATTCTTTGTCAACTTTTCTTTTTGATTGTTTGGCATTTGGTATATACTGTATGGACACAAATTCTTTGCCTTTTCTATATATTACAGGTATCTTTTCCTAGGCTGTGAGTGACCTTTTTTCTTTGTTTATGATTTCTTTCATGTCAAATGGTTTGAATTTTGAGTTGATTATACCTGTCAGTCATGCTTCTGCATGTTGTCACTTGCTTAGAAATTCTGCCCCCCACTCCACAATATGAAAATACACTTTCCTGCAGAAATTGCTAGAGATTGGTTGGTCTTTTGGCATTGTTGGGGTGTAAGTATGGTTTTGGTCTGAGGTAAGGATCTAGTTTTTATTTTTAAAATACAAGAACAATTGTCTTGAAATACTAATTTCTCTTTTCACTGATGTAAAATGAGCATGTGTCATAGACTTACAGCTATTCTAGTTCTGTGCTTTATATTTTGCTATCTCATACTACAAATATACACTCATAGTTACTCTTTTTTCCTAACTTTTTAGGCTATTCTTTCAAATTTTCTTTTCCAGTGAGCTTGAAAATCAGCTTGTCAAGACTCATTTTAAAATTCTGTTGGCAAAGATGTTATAACATGAAAACGCATAGTGCGAATGTTGAGAAATGGGCACTCTCCCATCATGTGAAGTAAGAATTGTACAAATGTTCTAGAAAACAATTTGATGATGCCTGTTAGAAGTCTCTACCTTTAGTAATTTACCCCATGGATATATGAACATTTCTCCTATACAGATGTTCACAACATAGTATTGTTTATGATACCCCAAAATGGGGATGGTCTATAAATGCCCAACAACAAAGGCATAATGAAACAAATCATGATATGCATATATCAGCCATACGTAATTTAGAGAAATGCCCATAATACAGTGTAAAGTGTAAGTACCATCTTTATAGCCAGAATGATGCCAATCTATGAAAGTTAAAGATCATTTTGTTTATTTTTATTTTTTAAAGTTAATTTGCTTTATTGTTATTATAAAGGTGATGTACAGAGGGATTACAATTACATGAGTCAGGTAATGAATACATTTCCTTTTGTACAGTGTCTTCTGTTGACTCTCTCCCAGTCCCTCTCTCCCGTCTCCACCCACAATTTGTATAGTTCACTTTCACCCATGTCCAGTGAGCCCCAGTGCTGCACCTTTCACTCCTTTTCCCTCAAGTTCTGTACTCTCTTCCCATTCTCCCAAAGATACACATTTGAATACACCATACGTAAAGAAACAAAGACAGAAAAAATAATAATTTTTTAAAAATCTCTTGTTCCAATACCTTGGATTTGTTTTCAATGTGTTTGTATTATTTTATATAAATATGAAGAGGCACATAGACATCGCACCTTTTTGTTTCTCTCTTAAGACTATTTTCTTGGTCTCACAGTGTGTGAGTATTTAGAATCCTGCATAACTTATTATATATCCCAGTGTCTTTTAGATCTCATTTCTGCCTACACTCACTGCCTACAAACACTCAGGTTTGTCTCTCTGAGCTTGGCTTACCTCACTTAACCTCCATTTCCCTAAAAAAACACATTATTTTATTCTTCTTAATGGCTGTGTAAAATTCCATTGTGTATAGGTACCACATTTTTTGGATCCAGTCATCTATTGTGGGGCATCTGGGCTGTTTCCATATCCTGGCTATTGTGAATAGTGCAGCAATGAACATAGATGTGTAAGATTATTTTTTTACACAGGACGGGGGGAAGTTCAGCATATATTAGTTGTATAATGGAGGGGGGTTCCGTTGTGACATTTCCCTACATGCATACAACGTATTCTGGTCAACTTTACTCCCTCCATCATTCTTCCCTGTCCCATTCCCCACTCTTAACATCTTCTTAGGAGGCTTCATCATTCTGTTTTCATGCACTAGACTAAATGTCAAGTTGCGAAAGTTAAACATAATACATTTATTTTCCAGGCACCTTAGTTTGCCGAGACAGTCATAAATGGGATGACTTAAGGGACAGAAATTTATTTTCTCACAGTTCTGGAAAGTTTGAAGTATAAGATCAAGGTATTGGCCGGCTTGCATTCTCCTAAGGTCTCTTCTTGGCATGAAGATGGCCAGCTTTGCAGTGTCCCCACATGTTCTCATCTCTGTCTTATTGAATCTTGGTCTTCATATAAGGACACCAGTCAGATTAGATTACGGCCTCTCACCTTATAGCCTATTTAACTTCGTTGCGTCTTTAAATGCCCTGTCTTTTTGTGTGTTTGGTTTGTGTGGGTTCTAGGTCTTGAACTCACCGCCTATGCTCTGACCCTGGTCCTTTTTTGTTCAAAGTTGACACTGTACCATTTGAGATACAGCTCCACTCTCCTGCTTTTTGGTAGTTTATTGGAGTTAAGACTCACATTTTCCTGCCTGGGCTGGCTTCAAATCACCTTAGGTCTTATCCTTCTGAGTAGCTAGGATTACAGGTGTGAGCTATAGCCAAAGGTAGAAGTTAAATGGGAGTTGAACAAACTTTCCTTCTAAGGTGTAACAGCTACAACATGTGAATTTAGAGGGGAGGGCACAATTCAGCTGTAATAGGACATGAAATGTCCATATGGAAGCCCATCAAAATGCTAACAGGAATCCTTGCTGTTGGCTTATAGATGATTCGTTATCATATTTTTCTGCTCTATGTGTTTTCTTCAGTGCATATGTATTAATTTTATAATCAGAGGAAATTTGTGTTTCCTTTTTTACTAATGCTATTTTCCATGCTGCCTTCCTAAGTAAGAGCTGAGGCAGAGTGGCCAAAGGCAGTCCTAGGGCCCGCATGTTCCACATCCCACTAAATTCATCAAAGTCCTCTCTCTGCCTGAGACAGGGTAATATCTTTAAGCCATTTCTACTGGATGAACCATACCAAATAAAAAGGTAGAGGTGTGTGCTGATACACACCTGTCATCTCAGCTACTTGGTTGGCAGAGATTAGGAGGATGAGGCAGAAAGTTAAGAGAGCCCCATCACACAAGCTGGGCCCAATGGAGTATGCTTGTGATTCTAGCTTCACAGAAGGCATAGGTAGGTGGATCATAATTTGAGGCCTGCTTCAGTTAAAAAAAGAAATTGAGGCTCAATATAATAAAAACAGCTTAAGCAGCCAGGTATTTGTGGCTCATTTCTTTGATCTTAAAATAACTGGGTATCTGAGACCTGAAGAATTGTAGTTCAAGACTAGCCCAAGCAAATACGTTTTTGAGACCCTTTCTCAACCAGTTGTTAAGCGTGGTGATGCATGCCTGTCCTCCTAGCTATGTGAGAAGCTGAGACCAGGATGATCACAGTTCCAGACCACCCCTGGCAGAAGAGTTCAGAAGACTATGTCAACAGAAAGAAGCTAGATGTGGTGATGCATGCCCGTCATCTCCAACCATGGCAGGAAGCAAAACCAGGAGGATCCTAGCCAATGTGCCTGCTAGGTCAGGAAGGAAAGCTATCTCAAAAATAAGCAGCGCAAAAAAGGCCGGGAGTTATGGTTCCGTGGTAGTGTGCCTAGCAAGTGTGGAGACTTGAGTTTAGAACCCAGTACCACCAAAAAAGGAGAGTGAATACGTAATGCAAAAGAGGACGGGATGTGGCTCAAGCAATAGACCAGGTAGGTAACATGTGGACCTGAGTTCAGACTCCATTCCTCCAATGTATGTAATGTATTCTATAATTTTGTATATATTGTATGATGATAATTTTGAATAATGACAGCCAGGCTGTAGCAACAAAAAGCGTATCGCGGTTTGTCTGAGGCTGGGGAGGAATGATCCAAGGCCACAGTAGGGCAGAGCTTCATTATCCTGGTTGTGCTGATAGTTCCCCAGGCATCGACACGTATCAGAGCTCACCAAACTGTACGATTTAAATATGCGCAATTCAGTGTGTGTCAGTTCTATGTGTAAGTTAAGATATTTAAAATGGGTAGTGGAGGGGGGAGGCTCAAAAAAAGATTCTGGTAGTCTCTGGGGCATTGCAGCCTCACTTATTTATTAAGCTAGTGATGCAGGGAGTCTGTGGACCACAGGGAACCATTATGAATTGGAAGCTGTTTGAGCATGCTGCTGTATAAAATATCTGGAGAGGGGCAACTACACCCAGTGTCCCTTCCTGCCTCATAATCCTGTGAAACAGGACTTGGGCAGGTCACTGATTTGAATACAATGATGTGATTACATGATAGTGGAAGCCTGGTAGGTGAGCCAGTCTGGGGTATAGCAGTCTTTTTGAATTTATTGGCTCATTAATATTGTGAAGATGGTATGTTTCTTTTATAGCTGCATTAGATACTTATCTTTTTAAGGATTGGAATCGGTATAGTGCCACAAGAGAGAATGTACTTAAAAATCACAACATTACCTGTGGTAAAATTATCATAAAAACTACCTAGTGCTCAAGCAGGGGATGACTGCAATTCTGCCCCCATAATGACAGGAAATGGTCGTTGGTGAAGTTGTTTTCCATGAAGCTCTGATGAAATCAACTAAAATGGTAATAAAACGGAGTGTAAAAGTGAGGGACTCGAGTGAGATATAAAAGTGCAGAAGGTGGTAGAATGTTCAAATTGGTATCCTCACGAAATGATTCTGTAAAATATCAAATTCGAATTGATTGAGTTCTTCATTTGGAACTGTCAGCCCTGCAGGCAGGTCCCATGGCTGTTTGGAATGGGACCTGCTATACGATTGGTCCCAGACCTTCAGGTCACTACTATTGTGCTAATAACCATGGAGTTACTGAGAGGCAGAGAAATAGGTTTTTATGGCAATTGGTAGTTTACCAAAGGCTGATTTCCCTCCTCCTGGCTCGGGGAACCAGTCACCCTATGAGAATTATCATACTGTCCCAGGGATTCTTTGATGAATTAATATTCAGAAGATGCCTGTTATAAAAAATTGGAAACATAGCTCAGTGAAACCTCAGTGAGCTATGTATGGCAGCACACTAAAATTACACGATCAGAGATATTTTTATATTACAGAAATAACTTTCACATTGATATGATGTTCGAAATGGCAGATCTATCCCCTTGCTACTCTGCTACCACCCTGGTAAAAGCCACAGTCACTTCCCCTTAGTGGGTCACTGCTGTCTACTAGCTGGCCTTCCCACATCACCTCAGTCATTCCCACCATTTTCCTCTGCCCAGCTAGAGTTATCTTGTCCGAACGTACTCTTGACTAAAATCACTGCCCACAGAACAAAGTTCAGAATCTTCATCATGCCCCTTATTGTCTAAGCTCTGTTGCACTTTGTGCACTTGCTGCATTTTATACAATTAATTCCCCACCTGGCTTTCTGTATTCAGCCCAGGCAGGACTTCTTTACACTTGAGAGACCACATACCCTTTCCACTCACCATTCTGTCTGAAATGATGCCTCTGCTCTTCTCTTCCTTATCCTCACCTCATCAAACCCCTTTACTTGCTTTTAATTCTTTAAATTTCATCTTAATGTCACTTCTTTAAAAAGCCCTCTCCGTCTTCTTGCAGTGTAGATAGTTTCTTTATTTGATGATCATAGATCTAAGATGTTTCTTTCCTGGTACTTGTTTTCATTTGTGACTATACATTTATTCACATGATTTATAATAGTAGGGACTGTGTCTGTTTTGTACACTGCTGTATTCTCAGTACTTGGAATTCTGGTAATAAATGTTGGCTGGCTGGATGGGTGGATGGATGGATGAGTGGGTGGATGGGTGGGTGGGTGGATGGATGAATAGATGGAATGATATGTTACATTCTGAGGTCCAGAAGATCAAAACAAATGCCCATTCCCACTCTGCTGATTTGCTATCTAATAAATAAGACACATAATCTCAAATTTGAGTGAGTAGGTAAATTTGTAAATGTAGAATCTGAGTAATGAGTATTGACAATGTCATCTCACAAAAAAGACTCAATCTCTCTAAGCCTGAAATTTCTGTTGTAAAAGGAAAAAATTAACCTAATGTCCTTTTTTACAATAAATATCCCTATGTTAACCCTATCCCTCAGAACATAATATGGCATGCTCAGCAGTTTGCAAGGACTTTTCTTTTGCTATTTATTCTTTGAACCTCACTCTTGCTAACTTTTCTTTTGGATACTATATCTGGTTTGTTTGGCTATTTAATATACACATATTCTCATATAATCTGTACTATTGATAGTATTGTAATTTTTTAACTTCTGGAATTTTGGAGGTAGTAGGGTTTGAACTTAGGGCCTCATATTCTGTCATCTGTCTTGTTTGACTAGCACTTGAGCCATGCTTCCAGTTCTACTTTTTGCTGGTTATTTTGCAGATGGTTATTTTGCAGGTTATTTTTTTTGGGGGGGGGGGATGGTGTCAGTTGTGGGACTTAAACTCTGGGCCTGGGCGCTGTCCCTGAGCTCTTCAGCTCAAGGCTAGGGCTCTACCACGTGAGCCACAGTGCCACTTACAGTTTTATGGTGGCTAGTTGGAGATAAGAGTCTCACAGACTTTCCTGCCCAGACTGGCTTTGAACCTTGACCCTCAGATCTCAGCCTCCTGAGTAGCTAGGATTACAGTCATGAGCCACTAGTGCCCAGCTTCATGGATCTTTTTTCTGCCTAGAATAAACTTCACATTTGGATCTTCCAGGTCTCAGTCTCTGAGTAGCTAGGATTACGTGAGCCACCAGCTCCTGGCTCCCAGAAACATTTTTTATGTTATGAATCATTTTCTCCTTTATACATCATTGCATCCTAGTGTTATATCCTAGTCCATTATATATCCTGCTATATACCAGACCCTGCATTAAGCGTTTTACATAAAATCACCTATCCCCCACACCAGTCCTGCAAGGCAAGTGGCTACTTTCATTGTTACCTGTTTCATTCACTTGTTTCCGTAGCATTGATGCCTATGATGTCTCCAGCCTCTCACTCTCAAAAACATAGCAGCACTGAATTTCTTTTTCTCTTTCTCCCCTGTAGGATCTGGTTTAAAAAGTGAGATCCCGGGGCTGGGGATATGGCCTAGTGGCAAGAGTGCCTGCCTCCCATACATGAAGCCCTAGGTTCAATTCCCCAGCACCACGTATACAGAAAATGGCCAGAAGTGGCGCTGTTGCTCAAGTGGCAGAGTGCCAGCCTTGAGCAAAAAGAAGCCAGGGACAGTGCTCAGGACCTGAAAAAAGTGAGATCCCTGAGCCAGAAGCATGTACTTGTCTAATTTTGCCCCAAACTTCCAGATTGCCTTTTTCATGGTGTGTTTTTCTATTCCCAGTGTAATGACCGGGAAGTAGTATGTCACCATTGTTTTAACTTGCCTTCTCTGTTTCTTAGTCAATTTCTCAGCACTGCTCTACCTCTTGAGCCACTTGCGCGTTTTTTTTTATGTTTCATTGGAGATAAGAGTTTCATGGACTTTGCTTCCTTGATTGGCTTTGATCTGTAATCCTCAGATCTCAGCCTCCCGAGTAGCTAGGATTACAGCCATGAGTCAACTGGCATCCAGCCAACTTCCCTAAGTTCTTGATCAAGCCTCTCTTTCAGTCTCCACCAGAACAAAATCAGAATATGTGATGTTACTGTACAGACAGCCTCCGTTCTTGTGAGTGTGTATTACTTCAAAGCATTGTGGTAATCTTCACATCATTGTTATTTTTGCTTTCAGCTGGCTGAAGACAGTGCATACAGAGAGCATTGTTTGTCAGACAGTAACTGCCTGGCACACACAGGCTGTATCATGGCAATTAAGCTGAGATCCACAGACTGGCAAACAAGCCATAAAAGCAAAAAGGCAGGAATTCCTGTGGTAAATGAGTTACAATAATCTTATATCTCACTGTTTTACATATGTGACATTTTGTATAATAAACAATTATCTGCCTGCTTTTGACATTTCAAAGTTAATTCAAAGAGAGTTATGAAACCCACACTGTAAACGTCACCTCCCCAAGTGAAGTGACAAGTGGTTGTTGGCCTCCAGAGGTGAGCCCTAATTCTTCCTCACTATGCACTCTGTACCTCTTTACAACCAGTTGGTGTTTCATTGTCTTTGATAAACAAGATAATTGATATAAATGAATGTGATCTTGTAAAATGGTTCCCCAATTGCAGATTTTCAGGCTGGAGGTATAATTTTCCTTATGGCATTTTATTGTTCATCTTTAAATGGATAGATTAGTTAATCTGCCTGCCTTCCAAAAGAAGGCATTAGGTGAGTCACCCCTTATCAGAACCCACAAAAACATTGACTGAAACTAGGACAGAGGAAAAAAAATGACTAAGGGCCACATTAATGAGCAAGAACCTGTGATTTTTGTGTGCGAGGCTTAGGGTTAGAATGGCAAGGAAAGTATCTTGGAGACAGCACAAATCAGCCTCTTTAGGAAGAGGAAAGGACTGTGTGTTGAAAGGGACCATGGCTCAGCATTCTCCCTTCCTCCTCCTGTCTACCCAGCCATTGTCAGCCTGAATGTTGATTTTGCCCCACACAGACAGACAGAGGATCCTAAGTGAGAAAGCCTGAATGTGCCTTCTTCCTTCCTACTTGTTTTTTTATTTATTTTATTTATTTTTTATTTTTTGGCCAGTCCTGGGGCTTGGACTCAGGGCCTGAGCACTGTCCCTGGCTTCTTTTTGCTCAAGGCTAGCACTCTGCCACTTGAGCCACAGCGCCACTTCTGGCCATTTTCTGTATATGTGGTGCTGGGGAATCGAACCCAGGGCCTCATGTATATGAGGCAGGCACTCTTGCCACTAGGCCATATCCCCAGCCCTCCTTCCTACTTGTTGAAAAGGTTTTAGGGCTTTACAAAATGACCACCTTGTATCAGCAATTAGTACTCAGCATTTTCAGTTAGAAAGCTTGAATGCCAAGGACTGAGCCAGCGCCATTGTAAGTTTGCATCCAGTTGGGAAGTTAGGGGTGAAAGAACTGACAGCCTCTTCTGAAACATTCTCCCCCTCCCCCCCGCCCTCCACTCTACCTCCTGAGTGTTGTGTCTGTGTGTTAGGACAAGAAGGAAGAGCGAATGGAAAGTAGGAACCCACCTAGGAAAGAGTACAAAATGAGATTTTCATGACTTCCTTTCGAGGGGAAATGTTTTTTCAGCTCTTCACTTAGAATCAGTGTTTTAACACAATAATAATTAGCAGCCATTTTAATATTTAGTTTAAAATCTAGTTTACACTCACTGCAAGAAAAGTGATGGTGAGATGAGGTGTCTTCCAGGACAGTTCTGTGTGGCAGGGTTATCACACTGTCTCTCACAGATCCAGCACACCACGGGTGCTTTGCTGTCCGATTTAATGTCATCTCTTCAGCGAGTGAGCAAGGAAGGGAGCGGTGGGCTGCCTCCCTCCCCCTTCCACTCTTGAAAGGTTAGCCTTTCTTCAGAACAGTACAGGTTTTCCCGCAACATCTGTCAGCTTGGCAACGAGCACACCCCAAGGAAACGATGAACATTTGAAGACCATCTAAATACTGCAGGGGACCTTTCCTCTCCCTCTCCTCGCTTCTCCCTCCTGCCTCCCCCCACGCAGAGTAGAGCAGCCACATGGCATTTTCACTCTCCATCTCACAGATAAATTATAAGCCCATTTGTATCTATGATTTCTTTAATGAGTTTTGATTTGCTTCTTCCATTGTGTTAGCTCTTGAATCTTGAAAGCAGCGCCTTCCTAGAAGGCAGCAGTGGGCAGACCCTTTGTGATTAAGAGAGCCCCCCTAGCCACTGTACTGTGAGCCCAACAGGCTTCCTTGGTCTAATGACTCTGATGATCTTGATCTGATGCAGTAGGTCAGAAATTGCTGTCCCCAGCAAATATCGACCCGGAGGAACTGCTTTCTCGGTTATTCTGAAACCGCCAGCTGCATATTATGCTTGCAGGTGCTAATAGTATTTTGCAGGTCAGTAGAATTGTTATTGGCGCTTCCTTCCTTTACCCCTATCTTTTTACAATTATAAGGTGGCACACGAGCCTAAATGTCTCTCTTCTTGTGTAACACACAGAATTCTGAAATGCCAGTCCCACCTATCTTTCCACACTTAAGACCCAGCACTCCACAGCCGGGAAGGGCAATGTCAGGATTTTGATTCTTTGGAGCCCAGAATGCTTTGCAAACCTCATTGAAATAAGGACATAAAATAGGGAGGATGAGTTCAAATCCCTGTCCTGCCACAAAAACATTAAAAATAAAGAAGGAGATAAAGGAGAAGAAAGGATTACTTTCTGTAAGGTTGAGAAATCACCTGGGCTGGTTAAGTGACTTGCTCAAGTTTGTCTAAGAGATGTTCACAGAGCTGAAGTTAGTTTTGTGAGTGCCTAGTTTCCTGGCCATTGCCTGGTAGTGATTCCAGAGGAGAACTTGGGAAGGGAGGACAGCCATTTCCCCTCAGACTTGGAGTACTGAGGTGTGAGGGCAGAGAGCTAGAATACAGAAATAAGATTCTCCCTAACAGACAGGTATGAAAATATTTATAATGAATATGGTTTTAAAATAATTGTTTTCATTTTTTGTTTTCCAACCCACTTCACAGTAGCAAAAGGTTTTACCTTTTATTGTATTTCAGACAAGCTCTTTTCCATTGTATTCTATAAATCTAGCCTGATGCGGGGCTGGGAATATGGCCTAGTGGCAAGAGAGCTTGCCTTGTATACATGAAGCCCTGGGTTCGATTCCCCAGCACCACATATATAGAAAACGGCCAGAAGGGGCGCTGTGGCTCAAGTGGCAGAGTGCTATGCTAGCCTTGAGCAAAAAGAAGCCAGGGACAGTGCTCAGGCCCTGAGTTCAAGCCCCAGGACTGGCAAAAAAAAAAAATCTAGCATGATGCCATTCCCTCACTCTAGGTTCACTTGGACCTTCAGAAACTAGTACAAACTGTTTTACCAGAGCGATAACTTTTACTTCAAAAGTATGAGTGAAGTTTTTTCCAACATACTCCAGACATTTTGTTGTTGTCGTTGTCTGTTGTGGGGCTTTAATTTGGGGCCTAGGCACTGTCCCTGAGCTTTGTTTTGCTCAAAGCATTCTACCACTTTGAGCTACAGGTTTACGTCTGATTTTTTCTGGTGGTTAATTGCAAATAAGCATCTCAAAGACGTGCTTACTCAGCCTGGCTTCGAACCACAATCATCAGACTTAAGCCTCCTGAGTAGCTAGGATTACAGACATGAGCCACCAGTGTGTCTGGCAGTAAGCCAGACTTTTTAAAAACTGGGTGGTCCAATTTCCTCAGGACCATGCATCACTACAGTCACCTAGGGCATTTCCCAGCCCCCTCCTGGCCTTGGTGGTGCCTCAGACTATAGCTGACAGTGCCTGGAGGCAAGCTGTTCCTTCTGGAAACCTGTGTGTGGTTTGACTAAGGGCTTCCTGGCCACCTTTATCTACATACATTCAGGCCTACTCTCAGACCATGTAATCCAGATGGTGTGGAAGGCTTAAGTATGTGAGAACGGGGGTCATTACTAACCTTTCCACCTCCATAGGCTGTGGCAGGAAGCTTCTGTCAGAGTGGAATTGGAGGAGCTGGTCTGACCAGAGCATGTTCTCTGTGACACTCAGAGGCCCGTAATGTTTGAATACCACACTGCTGACAGAGTTGTTAGTAAAAATGCACACCGTATAGTTAAAGAAACATTAATCAAGCAATTGAGATTTGTTTGTGGCATACACTGGTTAAAGTTTGAACAAGATGTAGCCTCCCAGCTTAAAAAAAAAAAAAAAGAAAATCTATTACTTTATTAAAGGGACAAAATTTTTTTTTAAATACCTAACAACTTCACTGTGGCTTTTAGTAGTCTTCTGTGCATGTTCTGTGGATGAGAACCCCCAGCTGTGCGGATATCTCTGGTCTTGGGTGTCAGAATTTTTGTGACCTGACAGTGGATATCATGAAACAATAATTTGTTAATTTCAATATCCTTTACAATATAAGGAAAATAATTCCATGTAAAATATGTGCTGCTCTAATTCTTTGAGATTTTCAACCTTGCAAAACCAGTTTCAATGATTGTTTGTATGTTGGATTTTTTATTCTGTTACTGGCATAAATAACTTTTTGGTATGTTTAGGGAGCAAATATAGATGATATTTCTCTGATTGATTATGTCCAGAGAAAAGAAAATCACCCCAATGAGATATTGCCTTATTAGTTCAAGCACATTTGAATGTTTGGGCTATCTTTCTTACACCCGAAATGCCTTTGTCCTTAGTTTCAAGGCCGGCGTACAGTGCGTCCCTTTGACACACTGCAGTGCTTGCTGCTGCTAAATAGCTGATCCATTCCTTAAGGTTTTTTTGAATTGAAGATTTTCTCAGCTAAATCTTCCAGCATTTAAAGTTCAGAGGAAGAAAACTGTACTTCAGCTAGCCTGGGAATGAGCTTTCCTTCAAAGGCCCTAGTGAGAGGAGAGAGTCAACTCATGGATCCTAGGGAACTTGCACAGTTGAGACCCCACTGCCCACCCCACCCTCGTCCCTGAGGATAACCTTCTCTGGATCCTCATCTTCTACTAAGTAGGCCACTTCCTCAAAAGGGTTTCGAGCTCTAACTTCATGATGTTTACATCTGTTTGGGGTGGCATGCCACATTTGAAGTTTAGAAAAGTGTTACCCCCTCCTCTCCTAGGCTGAGATAAAGCCCAGCATAACTGGCAAAGTAGAATCTCAAGCTGCGGCCTGATATATGCAAAGCTAGCAATGGAAAAATAGGAGCTAGTATAAGAATGATCAGAATATGCAGATCCTAATAAAAAGAGAAGGAAGAATCTTTGGAGAAGAGGGCTTCATGATCCAACAGGCACCTGTTTTCTTCCCATTTCTCTGCCTTCCCACCTCCCTTGTCCCCTGTGAGGCCAGAAAGACAAGTGGTAATCCCTGAATCTTTTGGGACTGTCTTTAGGTAGCTTTGCAGAGGCAAGTAGGAAGCTTTTGGAAAGGAGCTGTAAAAGCATATGCTATAATTGGTCCCCCCTCCCCCTTATACATATGATGTATGGTTGAAAAGTGGTTTTCCTTCATCTGGTTGATAAAACTAGAAATTGATGTAACTCAGTGTATGTGTTGAAGAGTATGCTTTTTCAGTATTTTGATAGTTTCCAAGAAAGATGGGCTTGCTCTCTAATTAGCTATTGTTCTTTTACAGCTGTTCAGACACAACAGCTGTGGGTATTTTTCCTTTTACAATAACTCCACAGAAGGCTAGATTGCAGTTGGATTGGAAGTTTGTGTGATCAGCAACAAGTTCTTGGATAAACCTGGGACCAGCCCCAGGGTGTTAGTTAGCCCCCTTCAAAAACAAACAAACAAACAAATAGTAAGACTGTTGAATATATAAGCGGAACCTCAAGCTAAGAATAGCTTTATTTTTTATCAGAAAATAATTTGTATCTAATTCTTAGCAATTTACTTAGAAAAACCTCTTGTGAGACTTTGAAGCACTTGTTTGCTTATATGAGCCCCTGTGCTGTTAGAAAACAATTTTTGTAATGAAACAGCAAGGGAAATGTTGACTAAGCCCTCCATAAGCACAGTTTTTAAAGATAACCGTCTTTAACAAGTTGTGTATTTACTTCATTTAAGAAAATCTACTTCAAGTGGGTTTTCCCACCTATCAAAGGTGATCTCTGGAGACAGTTAAATAACATGTCAGCCTTATCTTTAAATATAGCTAGTACAGGTGGCCCTAAGGTTATGTCCTAGTGAAGTAATACTGCCTTTTAAAAAATTTATTACTCCTGAATTCAATTTACTGGCGGGCTGTTGGACACCCCTGGTGCTACGTAAGAATGGGGAACTGTAAAATTATTTTCAAATCTCTTTTTTTTGCCATTCCTCACAGTCTGAGCTATTCCAACATTCACACACTTGCAGAATGTATACACTTTGTTAACATGCAACTTTCTCATTCAGCAGCAGCAAATTAAATTTGTCTGAGCAGAATTGTTGTGTGCACAGAGGGAGAAAAGTAATTTCTGCCCAGGCAGCTCCCCTTTGCCTTCAGCTCCCAGCACAAACTATTGTAGAAGGCATATAGCTGAAGGGTGGCAGAGGAAACCCAGGATGAGACAGACGCAAGATGCTGGGTTCTGGCGTATGGGTGTGTAAACAAAGTGACACAAATTGGGGCAGAAATTCCAGTGAGACAGGGAAGAGACTGGAAGACGGGAGATGAGGCACAAAGCCGAGTCCCATCCAGATGGTGTTTCTAATAAACTTATCAGACGCATATGAAAGAGGGTAATGAACATTCAGAATAGGGAGTGGCCCCATCCCTCTGGGAAAGAAAACAGCTTGGCACCTTCTTGGGTGGCAGTCAGGTGAAATCACTCCACCAGAACATATTTAGACCATTAAACATTAGGCACCCGAATAAGCAAGCCAACCATTGTGCTTTCAGAAACAACTACCCATAGCCCAAGTAGGTCTTTTCTTCTTTTTTTGCCAGTCTTGGGGCTTGAACTCAGGACCTGAGTACTGTCCCTGGCTGCTTTTTGCTCAAGCACTCTACCACTTAAAGCACAGCAACACTTTTGGCTTTTTCTATATATGTGGTACTGAGGAATTGAACCCAGGGCTTCATTTGTACGAGGCAAGCACTCTACCACTAGGCCATATTCCCAGCCCCCCTTCCCCAAGTAGTTCTTTTCAGAAATGGAGAAAGTGCCCTCAGTACATTAATAAACACAGTGGTAACACTCCAGAGAAGCGTTCCCTTCCAGGTTCCCTGGGTATATCTGAAGAAGATAGATAAAAGACCTTTTATAGCCTTTTTAAACCACATTATAATCTACATATCTCCTTCCCTCTTGCCCTCCAAGATGACTTCTGTCAAAAGTACTTCATTCTGCTGTGAGTAACCAAATTTTATGCATGTGGGTTAAATTTTTAGAGAAGTTAAAAGGCCAAATAGAGGGATGTGATGACTATATAGTAACTCTTCTGCCATGGGCACATTTATTTTCTTTTAATGTTTAGGTCAATACCCAGAGATTGATCATACTTTATTTTTCTAAAAAAAACAAAAACAAAAAACCTTTCACTGACAAAGCAGTATTTTTTTTTTCTGTTTTATCTGGTATAGTTTAGATTTTTTTTTTCCTTTTTCTTTTTTTTTTGGCCAGTCCTGGGCCTTGGACTCAGGGCCTGAGCACTGTCCCTGGCTTCTTTTTGCTCAAGGCTAGCACTCTGCCACTTGAGCCTCAGCGCCACTTCTGGCCGTTTTCTGTATATGTGGTGCTGTGGAATCGAACCCAGGGCCTCATGTATACGAGGCAAGCTCTCTTGCCACTAGGCCATATCCCCAGCCCCTAGTTTAGATTTTTTAGCTTTTGGTAAATAACTGTAGTTAGCAAGGCAAAGTTCTATAACCTAAATAGATATAATTTTCTGGGTGTAATCCATTCAATCAACCTTCATTGAGCCCTTACACACACACTCTCTCTCTCTCTCTCTCTCTCTCTCTCTCTCTCTCTCTCTCTCTCTCTCTCTCTCTCTCTCTCTCTCAACATATTCTAAACCTCTAATTGTCAGGTTAGGTAAGACTGACATATTGATTTGGATATAAAGAATTGAGATGGTGCCAGAATGATTTTCTCATCTTGGTAATTTACAGGAGGTCATCTAGCACGGAGTCTGTGCCCAGATACCTATCCTCTTCTTTGCTCTCACTGGCATCATTTGGTCATTATACTTGTTAATTTGATCCATGATCAAAAAGTAAGAATGAGAATTAACAGAATAGTGCTCTTTTGATGTTGTATCCTATGAAGTATATAATAGGTTTGATTATCAAATTGCCAGCAGTTCTAGAAAAAGCTATTTCTTAAAAGGGAATGTGGGACTTGGGGTTGATTTCATTAATCTAGTCTGTTTGGGTGTGTACATGTGGGTTGCGTCTAGATTGGTCTCTTTGTAGATGTAGACGTTGACTACCAACCACTAACAAGACTGTGATAGAAACAATGATATGTTATTATTCAGCACAGAGGAAATAAGATTCCTTGTTAAGAAAGCAAAGTCATTGATGTAAAATATTCCCTTTTGTAAAATGGCTATTAAAAAAGGAATTCTGAGTGCTAGTTCCAGCCTCAGGAGACTGAGGCAGAGCAGACAGAGCATTCCAGACCAGGCTTGGCTATGTAGTTAGACCTATCAAAACGCAAACAATAGTAAACAAGTTGCAGGTAAATGCAGGTAAATAAGTCAAAACTGTATGAAATAATAACTGGTATGGGGAATATAAAACAAAATAGAAGTAAAATCTTAGATAACAACGACAAGGTGGTAATGGTTTGATTGTTATTAAAAAGTGTTGCTGTCATTAGGAAAAGCGATTATATAATTTTTAACTTTAGGCACTGTTAGGTCTGAGATGGTTGTCTAAAGTTTAAGAATAATTAGTAAAAGAGAAGAAATGAGATATATGACTTCTAAATCAAATCAGTAGCAATAAGTCATGGGGAAATAAAAGGAACTTTTTTTGAGACAATATTTAGCTCTTCTTTGCCTCATCTTGAGTGCTAAGATTAGAAGTATGCCCCACTATGCCCAACAGAAACCATAACTTGGCGAGCAAATAGGAACAAAATGAACAGAAAGTTAAGGGAAACAAATAAAGAAGAAACTCTTACAATAAGAAGTAAAACTAACCAAATGCATTAATAACAACAATTTATGTAAGCCATATAAATCAGTGAAAAGACAAAGGACACTGAATATTTTTAAGTTATTGTATGTTATTTATCATAGACACAAAAATAGAAAGTGGAATCGTTTTAAGAAAATAATAACAAAGGTAAAGGTGCTATAGTGATTTAGCATCCGATAATGTAGATGTTGGAACAAAGGTATTGTTGGAAATAAAGAACAGCAGTATATAATAATGAAAGATTCAGTCCACCAGAAAATAAAACTTAGATGATAAAAGTGAAACAACATGTCTCGAAAATATTTAAAACAAAAACTGACAGAATTATAAGGCAAACCAGACAAATATAGATTTAGCAGGAAATTTTTATAAACATCGTCCAGTATATAGCAAGCATATATGTGATTTTAATAACATAATTAACAAGTTTGAGTTAACAGACATATAGAACCATGCAGACCTCAGATTAGAAAACACACATTCTCTTCTGGCACATATACAATGTTAATCAGAATTATGCAAGTACAAGGCCACAAAACAAATCTCAAATCCTATGAAGTAATATTTAATGTCAGTGTATTTGAAAACTTAAAATGTCCTTTTTTTTCCTGATAAGACCAAGAATATCTAAAAAATTTTTGAAGAAAAAGAAGAAAAGAAAGGTGGGAAGAAGAGGCACTAACCTTAGGAGATTTTAAGATTGCTCTTAAAACTGTAGTAACTTGTTGGCAAGGCAGTCATAAAACAGAATAGATCTTATAAAAATGCAAATATATAAAGAAATTTCACATATGACTAAAAGTACCAGGTTAACAAGAGGAGGGTAAACTATATATTAAGTGGTACTTGGGAAACTGCCTATTCTTCTGAATACAGGATGAAGATTATACTCATTTCACAGTATTCTAAGGTAAATTCTAAGTAGATTAGAGAACTAACCATAAAAAGAAAAATCTGGCCAGGCACCAATGGCTTACACCTGTAATCCTAAATACTCAGGAGACTGGGATCTGAGGATCATGGTTTGACACCAACCTGGGCAGAAAAGTCTGTAAGACTCCTATCTCCAATAAACTACTTAGAAAAAACCCAAAGTGGCACTGTGGGTCAAGTGGTAGAGTGCTAGCCTTGAGCACAAAGAAGCTCAGCAGCACTCAGGCCCCGAGTTCAAGCCCCAGGACTAGCCAAAAAAAGGGAAAAAAATCTGAACACTATTAGGAGAAAATATAGGCAAATGTCAATTTGTGTAGAAAGTAATTTATGAATAAAAAGGAATATTAAATATTTCAACTCAGTATATTGGTATTTTATAATTCAGTTAGAAAAATAATAGGAAATAGACAAAAGGTAAAAATAGAAGAGATAGAAAATGATTCTAGAGGAAAATAAGAGAAAAAATTTTCAGCCTGGCCCTGGCGGCTCATGCTTATAATCCTAGCTACTCAGGAGACTAAGATCTGAGAACCGTGGTTCAAAACCAGCCTGGGCAGAAAAGTCCATAAGACTTTTATCTCCAATTAACCACTCAGAAAACCGGAAGTGGTGCTGTGGCTCAACTGGTAGAACTCTAGCTTCGAGCTGAAGAGGTCAGGACAGTGCCCAGGCACAGAGTTCAAGCCCCACGACCAACCAAAAAAAAAAAAAAAAGTTCAAAAAGTGAACGACTACAACCACATTGACACATCATTTCATACTAACTAGTCTGACTTTTAAGAGTTGGTGACTATGTGAAACAACAAATCAGGAGTATGCTTTTTTTTTGGTAATGATTACTTTGGAGAACAATTTCTTTTTTTTTTTTTTTTTTTTTTGGCCAGTCCTGGGCCTTGGACTCAGGGCCTGAGCACTGTCCCTGGCTTCTTCCCGCTCAAGGCTAGCACTCTTCCACTTGAGCCACAGCGCCGCTTCTGGCCATTTTCTGTATATGTGGTGCTGGGGAATCGAACCTAGGGCCTCGTGTATCCGAGGCAGGCACTCTTGCCGCTAGGCTATATCCCCAGCCCTGGAGAACAATTTCTTAAGACATAGAGAAGCTGAATTAATATATCTATACCACTGTATCCAAACACAAGGATAATTTGACTTTGCGTGTGTGTGTGTGTGTGTGTGTGTGTGTGTGTCTTTGTACTGACATTTATACTATATATTTTTTATATATTCCTTTAAGAAACTCTTACCCCAAAACCCAAGAGGACATTTGTTTGTAAAGAAAACAGTGACAATCTTAGTGTCCCTCAGCAGAATAGGTAGATATTTTTGAATACTCACACATTAAAATCCCTTGTATAATTTAAACAAATGATTAGCTTTATCATCTACTGAAGGTGTCTTCATCCTGGTTTAATATCTCTGATAGGTATAAATATTGTTCATCAAACCCTCCATTTTTTTTTCCCCTCCTGAGCTTCATTACTTTTTCTCCCTGCCTAATCCTTTGAGGTTAGGTAGGCCTTGTGACTTGCCTTGGCCAATAAAATGTCAGCAAAGTGATGTATGTTACTTTTAAGGAGAAATACTTTCAGAGCCAGTGCTCTCTTCATTCTCTTTCTACTGCTGCTGTGATTGAGGAAAGGTCAGTATGAATCCTCTTGTCACTAGGATCCCTAAATGGTGCAATGAGGAGAGCCACCTGTCTAATTGAGTACAAAATGAGACTGGAAAATAAATATATGTTACATTGAGCCACTGAAGGGCTGGGAGTATATGTTCCTGCAGCATAGTCTACCTAGAGTATTTTGCTGTCTTAGTTCAATTTACTGTGCATCTTACCCCCTCTCTTCCAAATTTTAGAACATTAGCTCCTTTCCAGGAGACAAAGATACCAGGACTTACCCTCTAAAGTTAATCATTCATGTCTGTTTTTGTTTCAAAGTCATCGGAAACTTCTCTCTGAGCCCCATTTCTGTTAGGAAACTGTCCTTAAAGACAATTTCATCACTATTTTGTATGCTGCTTTGGAATTAAGCTTATAGTCAAGGTATTCATCACCGGAAAACCCATTCTCTTCCCCCTTTCCCTCTTCACTCTCTTATTTCTTTATTTGTGGATGAACTTCCTCATGTATAGAGAGCAAATCAATTAGTGAAGGACCAATTAAATGAAGGCTTAAGTACAAGTATGTCCAACTTTGAGAAATAGGTGTATTGCTTAGAAGATAATGCAAGATCATGTATATCACCATAAAATTAGAAGAGTTATGCCTTGGAGGTATTATTGCTTGCCATCTTTCTTTTCAGATATTATAAAATACTGAAAAGTATATCAGGTTAACATTGTAGCTTTTGGTTAAATAGGTTATTTGTTTAAAGAAAATATAGACTTTGGCTGAAGAGCATAAACATATAGAGAAGGCCCCTGGGACTTAAAATGCTCTTATCTTTTATTATCCCTTCCCAGTGTTTAGAGAGTCCCATCACATTGAGCGGCCATCATTTTGTGGGAGCTCTTGACTTTTATAAATGAGCAGGTTGATATGAACTTGAAGTGGAGAGGGAGAGAGAGAGAGAGAAAGAATCAAAACACAGCTGTTTTTCCAAGATACAGCAGTTCATGAACAAAGGAAAGAGCGAGCATATGTGTCTCAGTGTACAGAATAGTAAACAAAAGAAGGAAATGGACTGAGACCAATTGTTTATTCTGAAAAGGAATTGATAGTGTCCTGGATCACTATGTATCCTAATGTTTTGAATTTACAAATTTTCTACTCAACATATATATTATATTTATTATTATATACCTGTAGCTCTTTAATTTCAGTTGCTGGGTCAGTGATTTAGCTCAACAGCAGAGCTTCTGCTTTAGTTTGTGGGGGGCTCTAGATTGGCTCTCCAGCAACACACACACACACACACACACACACACACACACACACACACACTTAATTGTTGAATAGCTTCTCATTTCAGTACTATTCTATAATGTGTAGTCTCTGTATTTTCTAGGTTATCTTGTTTCTTTGTAATAAAATACTTTAGGACTAATTACTACACATGGTTTTATTTATTCCAACCTTAGGTTCAACTTAAAATTTTTTCTTGGCTCCCATCTTAAGCAAAATGTTATAGTTTGCATTTTATTACTGGTTTGAGATAGTAATTAATTTTGTTCTGAGCATGCTGTTGGGATATATTCACTTCACATCCTGATGCCAAATATTGTGTTTGGATTCACAGTTCCCATGGAGAACGTTGCAACGATTGCTGATTGTGCCAGCGTGATTGAAGGAGTCAGTCGGAGCCGAAATGCCTTGCTGAATGGGGACACTAAGAATTACGATTGGGACTCTGGCTACACGTGTCACCAGCTAGGGAGTGGTGCAATTGTTGTTCAGCTGGCACAACCATATATGATTGGGTCAATACGGTGAGATTTCTTTGCATTCACTGGTTTAAAAAAAATTTAAATGCATAGGAAAATGCTATTTTGGCAAAATGATGATTAAGAGGACAAGCAATGAAATACCAAATGTTTATTTTTGTTGGTTAGTAAAAGGCACCAAAATTCAACTTTTTTTTTTATATATATATATCCTGAGGTTTGAACGTACGGTCTCAGCTTACTGGTTTTCTTGCTGGACATGAGCCACACCTCCAGCCCCAAATTCAGCTTTGGGGGACTAGAAAAGAGGCCCTCTTTGGTATGGCTTACCTTCTCAAGTCTTGGATATAAGAAAATGTCAAGAGAAGATGTGTGGATGAAAAAATCATTTTCAGCTTTATTAAGTGTCTTTATGTAAAATTCAGATAGTCCAAATATGAAACCTGGGTTTAGAAAATCTGCATGACTTTTGTGTTTGAGTTTTAAAAATTGTTGTTAGTTTCCTTTAAGAAACTTTAACTCTACTTGATTTGTAGGATTATACTATTGATTTTTACACATTTGCTGGTATGAGAGGCTTGAACTCTGGGCATTGCATCAGCTGGCTTTGCTTACTCCCAGCTAGCACTCTACCGCTTGAGCCATACTTCCAGTCTAACTTTTTTTTTTTTTTGCCAGTCCTGGGCTTTGAACTCAGGGCCTGAGCACTGTCCCTGGCTTCCTTTTGCTCAAGGCTAGCACTCTGCTACTTGAGCCACAGCACCACTTCTGGCCTTTTGTATACATGTTGTACTGGGGAATTGAACCCAGGGCTTCATGTATATGAGGCAAGCACTCTTACCACTAGGCCAGATTCCCAGTCCCCAGTCCAACTTTTTGCTAGTTAGTTGAAGATAGAGTCTCTCAGACTTTTCCATTGAGGCTGGCTTTGAACCTCAGTCCTCTAGGTCTCATGCTCCTGAGTACCTAGGATTACAAGTGTGCACCACTGGCACTGATAGATTAGTTTTTAAGTGTGAGACTGATGATATCCCTCAGAGAGCTTAAGTATTGCTCACAAGAGCCAACTGGGTCTCAGATAGGTTATTGGTTTTTTGTTTTTTTTTGTTTTGTTTTGTTTTTGGCCAGTCCTGGGCCTTGGACTCAGGGCCTAAGCACTGTCCCTGGCTTCCTTTTTGCTCAAGGCTAGCACTCTGCCACTTGAGCCACAGCGCCACTTCTGGCCGTTTTCTGTATATGTGGTGCTGGGGAATCGAACCCAGGACCTCATGTATATGAGGCAAGCTCTCTTGCCACTAGACCATATCCCCAGCCCCCTTATTGTTTGTTTGTTTTTTTTTCTCTTTCCCTCCCTTCTTTTCCCCTTTCCTTCCCTTCCCTGTAGCTCCCAAAGAGCTTCAAAGGAGGCCTCTGAAAAGAGTTCATGTAAATCATGTCTGTCTGTCCATCTACCTTAGTCTTCCTGGTGTAGGAGGTATTGATAATGCATGTCTGCTCACCACATTGTGCTCTACTGCATTTCTTTATTCTTTCCTGTTTGCATCTTAGAGAGAGCACAAAAAGTCAGACAATAGGAGTCTAATAGGCACAGGTTTGTTGCTGTTCAGGCTAATAACCACAGAGATTAATGCTGCTTATAAGTTCTGCAGATACCCTGAGGAGTAGAAAATCAGCTTCTTGGTGACTTCAGACTGCTAGATTTCTTTATTTAAATTGTCATCCTCATTTCCTGAAGGGCAACTTCACAGGCTGAGTACCACAGGCAGCAAGTCAGAGTTAGCAACCTGGAGTTCAGACTGAAGGCTGGAAAACTCAATTGCTCTGTAGGAAGAGGGAAACAACCAGCCAACAAGCTCAACAAGCTGCTGACACAAATAAACTTCTGTCAAACCACAAACACCCTCCTTCCTGTTAGTCAGCTGCATGCATTAATTCAAATACTCATCCACTATCTATTAAGCTATTCTAGAATTTGTCAGAGATGTGAAATGTGTCTGTGTATTCCCAGTATAGTCTATCCCTCTTCACTTAAAAAAAAAAAAACACCTGGAAAACACTTGTCCTTCTTTTGTCTTCCAACACTTTTTATGGTCTCTACAATTTCTTCAAGATTACCAGTCGTGTCTCTAAGATTACATCTGCAATTTCTTTCAGCAGGCTTTGGGTGTAACTCATCTGAGCCAGGAGACTTGAAATCATTGAAATTGACTAGATACTCTCTTTCACTTCACCTATTTGGGACTTCAATTTTCTCTTTATTATGTTTGTTCTGCCATTTCTAATTTGAAGACCAGTCTTCTTGCCAATGAAGATTGAAGCAAGCAGGCAGCTTAGTAGCTCTACCAACTCTCTTTTAATGTTCTCTGCATTCCATTCACTTACCTGGTACTCTATGCCCACTTCTTCCCATTCTAAGAGTGTTCTGTACACACCTCAACCAAGATGGCCCACATTCATTTCATTATCTTCCCATGAGTCCTCTTTGTATTCAGTGGCCCCATGCATCTGCCCATTGCCTGAGCCTAAGCATGAGGCCCTTTCTAAATTCCTCCTTCTTCTTCACCTCTCCATTACTGTCCTGATATCAGACCTGACATTCTGGACACTAACTCTCAAACACCTCACAGGCTCATCCACTCTTCCATCCCACTGCCATTACTCCAGATGTGCCTTTGTAGTTCCACTTTTCTACCTGACCTTCAGACTTCATCTGACCCTCTCTTCTTACCACATGTGGCCCTCAGACCTCAGTGGCCACACTCCTCACCATATCCTTAGAGGAGTCTTGGCTACTGTTTGCCTTCAGATGAAAGTATTGAACAGTACTCTGTGACTTGCCTTTTGCATGCATCTCCACCAGATTACACATTCCTACATGTGTTACACCACAGCCTGTCCAAGTAGTATTTTTCATGTGGATCTTACCTCTTATCTCCGTGCCTTCAAATCTCTTATCTTGTTGTTCTCACTGCTTGCATCACTTGCTACCTTCTTGTTTGCACCTCTCCCTCCATCCCCGACCCCACTCAGGTACTTTTTGTGAAAGTGATATACAGAGGGGTTACAGTTTCATACATAAGGCAGTGTGTACATTTCTTACCCAACTTACTACCTCTTCCCTCGTTTTTCCCCTGCCTTCCGACCCAGGTACTTTTTACCTGAATGTTTCTATTCCCCTTTCCAGATCCTACTCTTTGGGAATACTTCTCTAGCCTTCCATCGTTTTCTGGGCATACTGATACATCCCCTTCAACCACCCCCACATTCTGTATAAAACTGTGGTCAAGCATTTATATATGATGGTTTACTTGCTGACCCCACCCAGCCTCAGCTGGTATGTAATAAAGCCTATGGCAACTTAATAAGCTTTTCATGACTGGTTGAATGTCCCAATGTGGTTGTCAGGGTGACAACTCAAACTGAAAATACACACAACCATCTTGGCTTCTAGTATCACTGAAGAATCACAGATGTTGAATCTGACTCCAGGAAAGTATGTCACTAGGGTTTTAAGCAAGAGAGAATGGGCCCACTTGCTTTTCTTTAAATGTGGAATGAAAATGGTTCCCCCACACAAGTTTTCTTTCCTCACTTGGGGGGGTGAGGGGTGGGGAGCTGATGAGCAGGCATACAACTAAAGTCAGAATTGTGTATCACAGCACAGTGTGAAGCATCCAACTTCCTTAAGCCCAACTATTGTTTTTTTTTTCAGTAAGAAAATCCATGCAACTGAAGCTCTGTATAACTAGCTGAGCGTTCAAAGAGACACGTCTCGGTGAAACTAACATTATGTTGTCAGGAACTGCATTTGCCTCTTCTGTGACATTATTAAGAGGAAAGAGAGAGAGATTTCCTAGCTACCAATGCCTGTGGACAATGCTGGATGTCTTGGCAGGCTACAGTTAGCAGCAGCTGATATGCGCAGATAGACATTTATTGATATGAAACTAGATCAGTGGCACTTCTTCATGGGGATGGGTAATTGGCCAATGACAGGTTGATTAGTCAGTGACATTTGACCCATGGCTTCTATTTCTTGTGATGACTGACTTACTTTCCTAGTCACTGTATCTGCAGCAGCCCTGGGATTTAGAATCAACACCTATAGGGAGAATATTACAGAGCTGAGGCTCACTCTTTCCCCCGCTTGAAAATTTGGTATCTCTTCCACCCCTGGTGAGGTGGGTTATCATGTGGTTCTCAGGCTGAAAACTCAGATTTCTCTGTGATGGGTGATCTCATAAAGGTCTAGATAATGAATTGCCTTGATCATTGTGTTCTTTATTCTGAAGAGAGGACACCGTTGTTTTGTGGATAAGATTTCTTTTGTTTGACTGTTTTTACCTACAGAAAAGCATTTCTTCCTCTCCTGAGAGTTTTCCCTGTGTCTGGATAGGCACGGAGAGCCTTTTTTTTCTGGCACAAAGTGCTTGGGCATGGCTGTGGTCTTGGGAGCCCAGTCCTCCCAGTGTGTTCAGGACCAGTACCCTGTGGTATTGCTCTCTGACCATCATTTTTTTTCATTCATTCAACGAGCATTTACTAAGCCTTTTTCCTGTGCCAGACATAGTGTCTTACAGATGCCGAGGGATACAGCATTGAAGAAACAAAATATTAGTGGGGTCATAGAACTAACACTCTACTGGGGATAGGGGACATAGCCAGTATATAAGCATCATTTGTAATATTTCAACTGTTTGGAAGTACTGTGGGGAAATCAAGAGGGAGGAAGACGAGGGGAAGAGACTGCAGTTTTAGGATGTGGGCTCAGGGAAACGTCACTGAGAAGGGTGATACTGAGAGAGCAAGCTGAAGGATGGGAGAAGCTTGCTCCCTAGGGATCCAGGTCGCACACCATAGACAGTGCCAGGCTCTGAGGTGGGGACACCCCTGGTAAGCTGCAGGAAGGGGGCAAGGCAGGGATGGAAGGCAAGCGTGCCTTACAAAGATGCTTTCCTGCTTCTCACCTAGCCTGCCCAGCTTGCTTCTGGAGAAGCAAGGGCAAGCCTCTTGGTCCTGACCATTTAATAGGAAAACACTCCTTTATCTTTTGTGCTCTTTCCCAAGGCAATGTAACTGAGAAGCAAAGGAGTTTGTCCTTGTTGCTAAGGTTTATAGGCACAACAAAATTTACTCATTTTGTTTTAGAGAAGAAGAAAGAAATTACCTGGAATGTGCCTTAAAAGTGGATAATTGAGTTGTAATTATATCATTTCCATGCCATTTTAAAAACATTAAAATTTAAATAACAAGAAATCTTCAGAGGCCTGACCACATAAAAAGACCAGAGCAGAGTCATAATAACTAACCAAATCTACCTAATGTCTTAGTTTATAGTCCCTCTGCCACTTTAGTTTAAGACTTATTATCTTTCTACTTGCTAATCATGATATCTTATTAAGTATTTTCAGAATAGGATGAGGAATCAAATATGCTATGCTATTAAGTACACCTGTCACCCAGTCTTTTTCAGCTAATAAATGCTACCAGCACGTCGCTGAAACCTTAATTATAAGATAGTCAATTAAATAACCAATTTTTACAACAGCTTGAAAATAAATGGTTTTGTAATGGACATGTGCAACAGTGTAAGCAAAATACTCATGATGCTCTGCATAGCAAACTTAATTTTAAGTAATAGGCTGTCCCAAATTGAGATGATGCCAATGGACACAACTAAATAGATTCCCTGTAGGTGTTGTGAGGATTAAGTATTTCTAGTTCCTAAATAGGAACATATATAAATGCAGTGTATGTACAAAATGAGTCTATTCAAAGTGTGTTCTTGATAGGTATTCATAATATCTTCAGTCTATGGGTATGAACCTCTTATTTTGAAGAAGGAAAAGAATTCTGCCACTTACAAAAGGTAACATAGCACAGTGTGTATGAACCACAAATAATTTTTTCAGTTATTAAGCACATATGTAAAGAAAGAAGCAAGAAAGAATGAGGTAGGGAAGGAAAGAAGTTAGGGAAGAAGGAAGAAAGAAGGAGGGAGGAAGGGAGGTAAAAAGGGAGGAAGGGAAGACTCTGTGTGCCACTGTGGTCATTCAGGCCTAGTTTCTTGGTGAACCAAGCCTAGTCTGTGTTCTGCTGCTCTTTCCCAATTGCCTAAATAGGATATCTGTTCAGTTTTTAAATTTCTAAGGCCCCTTTTGATCCCCTTCTTCCTTCTGCTTACACTCTACCCAACTGTCACTTATCTGCTTCTTACCCAGAGGAGAGTAGTCATAGCTCATCACACTTTGTTTCCTACTTTATAATACTAAATAAAGGCTTAGTCCATAAGGTTGGGGCAAGGAATTGAAGCTAATGTTTCAAATAATAGTTGATAATTATTTGAGTATCTTCTACTTCTATGCTGCCCCCTCCCCAATATCTAACAGGATCACAGATAATCCCAAATTGAAGATAGTGATTTTTTTAATACTGTGATGAACTTGGGTTTCAGCAACAGATCACAAGTGCCTACTTCGGCACCGTGTGCTATGAGTACTCAATAAGCATTCATTGACTGAACTGACAACTTGGCGTGTTAGTGCAACTAAAAGGAGTTCTATCTATCAACTAAATTGGACATCATATTTGCTCAGTGTGTCTGATCTAAGTGTATGTGAGGAAACTGTTAAAGATCTGGCACCCCAGCCAATGACGGAGATGAAACTCTGGAGTTAGTCGTTAACACAGGTGAGACTGCCTCCCTCCCTCCTTCTGTTCATTCCATTTCATTCCATCTGAGTGCGGCACAGACGAGAAGCACATCTATTTACATTAAGACAGCCTTCTTTGCAATCTAGAGAGCTAGAAATTTCCTTTTTATAGTCTGAAGAATACAACAAACATCTAAATATATGACTCCTCTGCCTTGGATTAAGATTGCCTATAATTCTAGCTGAAATTGGAAAGATATTTTACAAAATTTGCCTCGTATCAGTCATGCTGAGCGTCATCTGTCACAGCCTTGAGCTGAGGAATTTTTTCTTGTCTCACTGATCCATGATTTATTTGCTAAGTGTTGTTTCTCTGAGAGCCAATCTGCATCACATTGAAGTCTCCTCTTATCACCCTCAGACTTCAGAGCTCTGGTTTCCAGAAAATTTGTAAAATAAGGAATCATACCTATGGTTCCCAGTAGATAGATACTGGAGTCTAAAACTGAATACTTAAAAGGCCAGAAATCCTGGAGACTGGAAACCAGTAGCTGAGTTTGGGGACATAGGAAATAGGCTGCAGCCGGTTTCATCCTAGAGAAATTTCAAGACCAGAAAATATTGCTATGGCAACTAAATTGTGTGTGAAAAATACAGAGGGATGCTAGAATTCCGATGTTGTTTGGAAAAGCAGGAAAGGTTAAATGCCCCTAAAATATGTTTGTGTGTGTGATTTACTTTACATGTCAACCATTTGTCTCTCTTGAGTGATTGGGGAACTCGACAACTAGTCATCTTAAAATATGGCTAGATATATAAAAAGAGAAATCCTTTTTCCCTCTCTCTCTCAAAGGTGAACCCTGTAAGAAGATATTTTTACAGAGGATTCAACCTCATTTTACCTCAGTATTTCAAACATATATTTAATAATTATTCAGAACTGCTATTTAAAATCCTTCCTAAGCACTCACTATACAATCATTTCAAAAACCAGAAGTATTCATTGACCCTAGAAGATCAAAAGAGTGGAACTCATTAGGCATTAGCTCCTGGAAAACCCCTTCTGTGATGGTTCTCTGGCAGATGTTCTGGATACTGCTGGCCCCGGATGAACCACACAGGGTCACAGGAATGTGGTTGCTCTCATGAGAGCTAACAGAAGCATAGACATTTTGGCAAGCTGATGAAAATCTTTACAAATTTAGGTAGATCAAATTGCCTTAATGAAGTTCTTGACAGTTAAGTAAAGCTATTCTAAAAGCTGACAAAGATCACAGCCACATTTTATATTTAATCCTTAAATTAATCCAAAGTAGTAATGTACCTTGAAAATTTCATTGCCCAAACAGCCTGAAATCAGACTTTTTTTCCACAAGGGCCCAAATTTGTTACCTTGTTAATAGCTTCTCATGTCAGGGCTTGCCCCCAGCCCCGTCCCCAAGCTTAGCCCTTTGTAAACTACAAGACAAAAAGTAACTTGATAGAAACATTTTTATATATGCTATTCATAAATTAGCAGAATACTGAAACCAAAAAAGTGTTCTGCTTCCTCTTCTGGCCTCGCCCAGAAATAATAATTATGACGACCAGCTGGCGGTCCTCAAGGACTCCTTGGGCAATTCTCTTGGAGACTCTGGGGCTTAGCTCTTGCTGAGGAATCATTTATTTTCTGCTGCGTTGCCTCTTTCAATGATGTATCAGATTCAGTAGAAAGGTATTGGTTCCATAGATAAATGTAGACTGTGCTTTTCTGCCTGGATTTTCTTTCCTTGCTGCCCTTAAGACCTAATGTGCTTCAATAAAGATGGCATTGCCAGTCTGTGACATGATGCTTTTAACTTTTTTGGGTTTTTTTTGTTTTGTTTTTTGGCCAGTCCTGGGGCTTGGCCTCAGGGCCTGAGCACTGTCCCTGGCTTGTTTTTGCTCAAGGTTAGCACTCTACCACTTGAGCCACAGCGCCACTTCTGGCCTTTTCTATTATGTGGTGCTGAGGAATCAAACCCAGGGCTTCAGGTATACAAGGCAAGCAATCTTGCTACTAGGCTATATTCCCAGCCCTGACATAATGCTTTTAATCATGACCAGATACCACCCAAGATGATTTAGGGTTTCCATACAGTTTAATTTTTGGAAATGGCTTAGTGGTTCTCCTCTCCTAGTTGGCATGTCTTTCAGCAGCTGTTGTGTTTTTTTTTTAATTTAATTTTCTTGTCCAGGTGATGTACAGAAGGGTTACAGTTACATATGTAAGGTAGTGAAAACATTTCTTGTCAAACTTATTACCTCCTCCTTCATTTTTCTCCCACCTTCCCTCCTCCCCAATCCTCTCACTCTCCCCTCCCCTCAAATTGCACAGTTAATTTCCAACATATTGTCTTGTGAGTATTGCTGTTGCATTGGGTATTAGCTGCCCTTGCAGTCTTCATTTAGGAGATGAGGAAATCAAAAGAATATTGGGCTCCTTTTCCTCTCACTTAAAGTGTAGGGAGGCAGCTGGCACTAAAACTCCAGTTCAAAGATTGCATGTGTTGCATTGTCTTATACAGCCTCTGATAGCCCTCAAAGAAAACAAGAAAAGGCTTTGCTACGTCCTCTGATTCAGCCCACCCCTAAAACTGTAAATTATAGAAACTCCGGTTAAATGTTGCAACTAAAGCTTGACATTTGTTTTTATTATCAGCACTCATTTGCTCCAAAGGAGGTTAGATTTGGGTTGCATTTGGCTGCAAATAACAGAAAATCAAATTGAGAGAGACTTGTAAAATGTTTTTAAATTAATTTTTGTCTTGCTTTTGTTTGTTTATTTTGGTTTCACAAAACAAAAAGTCTGTAGAGATATGGTTTTTCTATTCAGTGAGCTATGCCATTTTCTTGGTCTTCTCCATATGTATTTTTGCCCCAGAGAAACAAGACAACTGCTTTTGTCTTAATCACCATGTCTGTGTTTAGGCAGGAAGGAAGAGAAGGGCAAAGGGATAAAAGGATAAAAAGCCTTACCATCCAAGTCTGTCCCTTTTCTTAAGCAAAAGCAGAAGCACAGCTGACTTCCACTTACAATGATTAGATGGCACTATGTAATATAGACAGGTTAGCTAAGAAGGCCATGGTAATAGATTGGTTCACCTAGTGAACAAGTCTGCCACATATCCCTGCCTGCTACTGGAGATGTCACATCTGCTTTGGAGCTTTAAAAAAAATCTTCCTATTTCATGTGTTCTGCTTATTTTATTTTTATAAACACCTTTGTTGAGATGCAGCTCACGTACCACACAGTTCACCCATTCAGCGGAAGCTGTCTTTCCCATTTATTTTTCAGACTTTGTTTTTTCAGTGCTGGTGGTCAACCCTAGGGCCTTAAACATTCTAGGTGAGTGCTCTACCACTTGGCTACACTGCCAGCTTTCCTTATTATTATTCATTTATTTGATGGAGGGTGGAGAGGAAGAGTCTCACTGTATAGCCCAGGGTAGAATTGGACTCATGATTTTCCTGCTTCTGTCTCAGAGTGCTGGGATTTCAGGCATGTACCACCATGCTTTGGTCTATTTATTTTTAAAAGTTGTCTCTTTAACACACGGCATCTGGGTGTATCCAAAAAAGTACAGTGATAGTTGTGTTTTATATTATTCTCAGTTTCAGAAGGTGTCTGCCTACTGCTTACAATTCTGACCCCAAATGAGAGACATTACTAATTATATATGGCTGATTTTTTATTCATGAAATTTACTTCCTAAGAAAAACTGTAAGCTTCTGTTACGAATATTTATTCTGGCTTCCCTTAAATGATCTGTATTTTATCAACATAGTGATAAGCCATATATATAATGAAGCTTGGGAAGCAGTCAAGATCTTAAGCTTCTGTTTGCTCAAAAGAAGAGACTGGAGACTAGCTTAGAGGAAGAATGCTTGATTACTATATAAGAGGCTCTAGGTTCTATCCTAGCACTATTAAAAAAAAATTAGAGGGAAGGAAGCATATTTTTATCACAGCAGAATTTTTAAGATAAAATCCATACAGAATCTGTAAACCAAATATACTTGATCAACAAAATATCTGTTTAGTTACCCAAGTTATAGAGTTATCTATTCTTATGTAGACAGAAAATTCTAATAGCAGAACCTTCACTGAATATTCATGTTGTCTTGTAGTGGCAAATCAATTATGTCAGAAGTCCCTCTAGAGATAACATTTCAGTGTTTAAATCTGGAGCTTAAAAAGTCCTCCTGCCTTGGAATGAAATGATGCATACAAGACCTGTGACTTTCAAAGACGTGGTCACTGACTCTGGTCTGTTCCTCCTCTAGCTTCTTAGGGCATGTGGTAGGTAGATGTTCTGTTTGGGATTTGGGTTTTATTTTTAAGGAATACAGTGGGTGTGTCGGGCTTTGGGGAGTTTTGAAACTAGAAGTACAGTCACTGGAAAGGTTATTAGATCAATGCCATAATCTAAGTTATTGGAGAAGAAATTCAAATGTTATTCCGTTTCCTTCCATCATTTCTTTGGGTTATTCTCTACACTTCATTTTGTTAGTCATTTGTTTGTTCAAGGTACTAGGGTAAGACTGTTGGTTTGTCTCAGGGACAAATCAGTGTTAGTCAGTGGGGAGCAATATCTTTTCTATATTCACCCTGATTCTCTGGTACTAGAGTGTGTTTTGTGTTAGTTCTTCCTTAAATTTTAGTGGTAAGAACCAAGAGTAAATTTTGAATCTTAAAAAGAAGAAGGGACAGGCTAAGCCTTCTCCTTGTTTTGCCTTGAACTTTCAGTTATTTGAACGAACTTGGGAACAGGAAGTACATTTTGCCTAAGGGTTTTGAGCCCAAATTTCTATTAGCAATAGAAATTTGAAAGATCCAATTACCCATTGGAATTTTCCTTGGCATATACTTTCCCCAGGAACCTTAGCTTAGGGGTGGTTGGATTCTAGGTTAACAGATCTTGTTTCTAAGTCCCTTTGTTTCCTAATGGGAACAATGTCCCATTTAATGGTTCACTGAAGTCAATGTGAGCCTCATCAATTGTCTTCCTGATATTTAACCCTTCTGTATTCATTTCTTCTGTAACGTTAACAATATAGCTAAGCACATTTCATCAAATACTGTCCATAGGAACCCTGTTAAGAATTAGTAAGGCATCATCTATAGAAAAGTGATGGTATTCAGATAAACAATGTTGTGTTGATAACAACCTTTCTAGTAAAATAGGAGATTGGCTTTGTCAGGATGGTGCTCAATGCAGTGATATTTTAGTTGACCATGGTAGATTGATTTGATTTATCTGGGAAGAATGTTTTAAGCAGGCATCCATTAAAAAATTAGTTCTTTAGGGATTCTAAATGAGTTGTTCTGTTAAAACAGCAAATACCATAAGGTTTTTTATCCTTCTGTGGTTAGAGGCTTCCCTGGCCAGCTGTCCTGTAAAGGCTTTTTACAACCACAATAGGCAGGGTTGAGAGATAGCAGCAGATAGATCTGTACTAATCTATTTCCTCCTGGTGTGGTTTTTGTCTGTAGGGTCATCTTTCTCTAACTGATGTGTTATCATTTTACTGCTGTCATGTTAATTGCCCTATCAATAACTATATAACTTTTGGACATATTGTTTATGGACTTTTAAAAAGTGACTATAACTTCCTCAGCCTACTCTACTGTTTCTCCCCCTATGCCTATGGTTGAGATCTAGAAGGTGACGATCCTGTTTGCATGTCTTCAATTTGAGAATGTAATTCCCGGGTACTTTATCAATTCAAGGAATAGGAGGGCTTGGGAGTACTTTTCAGTTTTAATTGAAAGGCTTTTTTTTGGGGGGGGTCTCATATCTTTTCTGTTCTTTTATTCTTGAGATAAATACCCAAACTGAGGGTGAAAACAGCAAGCCAAGCATTGTCAGTTCTGTTGTCACAGTAACAAAGATGGAATTGTGACTAGAACAAAATCTAAAAACTCCATGTGGAATTTGCTACATGAAAAATCTTTGGAACATTCAATAGAAGAAAAAGATTTTAGACATTTCTAGGTTAAGCCCAAGTATAGCTTAAACTGTACCTTTATTTCCAACCTTGGTGCCATAATTCTTTACTGCTCAATGAGACCAGCTTTAGTTTTCTGTTGCTGTGGGTGGCAAGCTTGTTTTTGTAAAGAGACAGGTGGTAGATATTTCAGGGTTTGCAGACTACATTGTCTGTGTGGTAACTATTCAATGCCATTTAGTGGTGTTACTGTGTTCCAATAAAACTTTATTTACAAAAGCAGTGCTTCATTTGTTGAGCAGTTTTCCTCACTGACTTTATTGGCCCATATGGGTGAAAGCAGAGTCAGGGAATTTCACTTGCCTTTCAGAGTTTCAAAAAAAAAAAAAAAGGGCTGGGGGGAGGCTGGGGATATGGCCTAGTGGCAAGAGTGCTTGCCTCCTATACATGAAGCCCTGGGTTCCATTCCTCAGTACCACATATACAGAAAATGGCCAGAGGTGGCACTGTGGCTCAAGTGGCAGAGTGCTAGCCTTGAGCAAAAAGAAGCCAGGGACAGTGCTCAGGCCCTGAATCCAAGCCCCAGGACTGGCAAAAAAAAAAAAAAAAGTAATAATACGTACAAGTTTGATATCAAAAGGTATAAGTGTTTAAAATCAACATTTAGTCTGGGGACAAAATATATATCACGGACCAGTAGTTTTCCTACTGTATTTTATAGGGGAATCAACCTTTATTATTATGTTTTTAATTTGTATAGTTGATGAACAGGGGAGTTACAGTGGCATAAGTAAGGTAATGAGCACATTTCTTTTTGAACACTGCTACCTCTCTCCTCATTTTCTCCTGCTTTCCCTTCCCCACTCCCATGTCCCCAAGTTGTAAAGTTCATTTCTAGTGAGTATCATTGTTGCATTAGTTCATCCTTTGTCCTGATGTTTCTGTGATTCCCTTTTCCTTCCATGGATCAGATAAACTTATGTATGAGACAAGGGTACAGAAAACAAAACAACAAAAAAAGAAATAACTGCAAACAGAACATAATACAAACTTGTTTCCAATTCTTGGAGTTCATTTTGGTATGCTTCATTATATACGGTCATATGCATCGTATATATGGTCATAGCAATTGGACTATTGTTATCTTCTGCTAAGAATATCATAGACATATTCTAGTTATTACAAATGAGGGAAACCATGCAACCTACATTTCTTTGGGCCTGATTTGCTTCACTTAATACAATTGTTTTCTAGTTTTTTCCATTTCCTTATGAATGGGGAAATGTCATTTTTTTCTGATGGAAGCATAGAACTCCGTTATGTATCTATACCACATTTTCCTGATGCATTCATCTTCTGAGGGATATCTGGGTTGCTTCCATATCTTAGCTATGATAAATAATTCTGCAGTGAATATTGTTGTGCTGGTAGCTTTAGTATAGCTTTGTTTGTGGTCATTTTTGTAGATGCCCAGGAGTGGGATTGCTGGGTCATAGAGGAGCTCTATATTTAGTCTTTTGAGGAACCTTCGTACTGCTTTCCAGAGTAGCTGAACAGTGGGAATGAGCCTTGTGGGCTGGCTGCCACAAGGAGGGACAAGAAATCTGAATTCAGAAGTACAGTTCTTTTCATTGTTGTTGTTGATCTTAGTTTAATTTTTTATTGTTTTGTGGTTTTTAGTAGTGATAGAGATCAAAACTATGGTTTTGCATGTCCTAGGCACGTGCTCTACCACTGAGCTATATTTTCATCCCCCAATTCTACTTTTACCTATTTTATAAATTGTCTTCCAAGATGGTTGTTTAAAAAATAAAAGGGTTCTGTTACTTTTTAAAGTACTGGTTTCCATTTTCTTAATTAGTATATTGCCATTTTGTTATGGGTGTTTTAGAAAAAGTATCAAAAGATTTATTACATGTAACTTTGCAATTATTTTTTTTAAGAAGGAACCATGGATTATCAAAATCTATTTTCCTCTCTTCCCCTTCCATCCACCCCACCCACTTAGAAGAGGCCCTGGATGCAGACATCTGCCATTCATCTACTGCCACATTGCCTCGGGGCACTGCTTACTTGGGCCGTCTTCTACCAGAGGACAGAAGCAGAGCCTATGGAGCCCTCGAAGGTCCATGTGGACTCAGGAGATAACTGGAAGCTCACCATTCTTCTTCCCATCTATGCTCATCTTCCCTCAGGCTGCTAGGGGTCTCATCTCCCAAATGCTCAGGCTGTGCTGACTGCACACCATTCCAGCACTAGCTCCTTGGAGGTCGTCTCTGAAATGCTTCCTAGCCTCGTCACACAAACACTGATTGTTGGAACCGTCATGTGTGACTCAGACAGGTTGCTTTAACCAGGCTTTGTTGTACCCCTCAGCACAAATCTTAATTTTGGCTCTTAGGGATTCAGTACTAAAGCAGGAGGAACTGAGAGCTCATCTGCTTTACATGGGGTCCTTCCTTGGCTTCTGCCTGTACTGTGTGTGAATCAGGACAGTGGCTTGAGGGTGTGGGTGTGCACTACCTCTGTGTGCATTGGATACCTCTGTGGTGCCAGAGCTGTGCTCTCAGCATGTCCATTTGGATCCTATCTGCCAAAATAAGAAGGACGTGAAAGGGTGGGATAAATGTGTGTTCTTCTGGATGAGGATGGGTGAAGCAGCAGAACAAAAGTGACAGTGTGGTATCCTAATGAAGCCTCATGCTGTACTTAACTCCACGTGGCAAGTTCTAGCTGACAGAGCCTTTGATAAGAGTGATTTATTCATCTCAGCCTCCTTCACTCATTTCTTCTGGCCACCAGAGAGCCTGGTTTCTGTATGGGAGTTTTCCCTGGTAGCTTGCCTAGAATACATCTTGAAGGGTTATGTACATGGCCTGGAAACTGTCCCCATGCTCAGTTCATGGGGTGAATATTCATGCCGGCACCTGGAAGGGTTACTTCTAAAAAGGCAGCTCTTCCAGAATCAATCCAGAGAGGGAGTGTTTTTCTCTTGTCTGAGGATCCTTCAGCCAAACAAATGTGGGAGTTGGGGCAGGTACCCCACAATTCCAGCAAATATTTATGAGACACAAACTGCATCCTCTTGTCTTCAGCAACAGCAGAGGGGGAGAGTACTGGCCTTATTGGACCTGTACTCTGGGGAGAACAATGTGAGTGACTCTAAAGGGTGGGAGTTAGGGCTGGTGTTCATTTAGCCTTTGGTCCTTTAACCCACACTGGTTTGGTTTAATTATGACTGTGTGGCAGTTAGGAAAGTTAGAGTTATTAATGTTCAGTTGAAAATGTTTGAATTAAAACTTGTGATCCCAGCTTTGAAGACCTGGATCAAGAAAACTGTACTGAGTGGCCAGTGATCAAAAGAATTACATTGAAACCCTTAATTAGACATTTTTTCCTCTAGCTGTTACAAAAAAAAAATACATAAAATGTTGCTTATTTTCTAGCTTCTTGCCATGCTTCAAAAGATTTATTGCACAGTGACATATTAAATTGATTCATTATCTTTTGTTTATAAGAATGGATAGGATTTGGGCCTGTATATACTGGTGAAGATGTTACTACTACTATTCTCATTAATGTCTTTATTTTAATGATAAGTCATGTATCACAGGAATAATTAATATTTATCAGATACCTCAGCCTTCAAATAGAATAATCTACTTACCCTAAGTGTTCAAGTTGTATAACACTTGCAACTATCATTTGATTTTTGTGTTCTAGAAAATGGTAGTCTTTCTGTGAAAGTCCTCACAAAGGATCTCGGGAAAGATATTCATCAGAAAAGGGAGTATGAAGACTGTGGAGCAGCTTAGTGTTAAGAGTGCTTGCTTGCAAAAGGGACATATGGGGAGGAGATTTTAAAAACAGACTGGCTGGCTGGGTGTACCGGAGCTAGTACAGGAGGGAGAGAACCCTAAGGAGGAATGAGCAGCCCCCAGCACAGGTGGTACCAAGAGGGACCAGGGCCCCGAGTCAGTGGAGAAGTGTTTTAAAATCACTTTCAGCAAGAGCTCTGGACTTTGTAGATTGTGCCCTGTGGGGAAAAAGAAGATGATTCATAGTTAGAGCAAAGGTCGAAACCCAGATCTGATTCAAGTGCAGAGGTCAGGCTGATAAAAGAGTGGAGATGATGTGGGAAAATGTACTAGCTGTGTTAAGAGAGGCCAGAAAAGAGATTTTGGTAAGAACAAAAATAGAAGATGTGATTGAACAGGAAGAGATTTTCCTTATAGTTTGTCCCTCCTGGAATGTTCTCTTGCTTATAATATTCAGCAAAGAATGTTCCCACCTTGCTTTCCCCTTCCAACTCTCTTTATCACCTGGTTGAGAAAATGGCAAAGATCTACCTATTGCTAAATTGTAAGGTATCCCGCAGACATATATCCCTATGAAAACTTGACCCAAGGGAGCACATTGGGGCCATGGAGCTTATTGAACTTCTCCTTGGCTCCATTTCATGGTGGTTGGCAATCTGTGAGCATGTGGACACATACTAGCATGTGGCCAGAGGCAGAAACAGAGAATAATTAATATTTTCATAAATTATCTCCCATCATTTTCGTAAGTGGCGTGAGGGCTGGGGAGGAGGATTGGCTGTCAGGAGGTTGTTTTCTGATTGAAGCATTATGTAGTCTGTAGGATGTTAAAGCTGTTGTACCTGGATGAATCACCTGGCTTTTGTGAGAAGTATGATTTACCTGTAATTCCTCACCCCTTTCCCTCATCCTCTCCCGCCCTGCTCCCCACATCGCCTACAGTTCCGTAAGTGGAGCTTATGCCCTTGAAGGCCCTGTGCTGGTGGCACGGACACTACCAGACCACCCACCATGCTGCACATTAGATCCGGAACTGTCTTGGTCTTAAAAGTCTGGTGGAGAGGTGCTTGGGTGTTTGTTTGTTCTCAGAAGACAAAATAAAATCCCTACCACTTAGCATAAAGTGAGATAGGCTTATTCTCAAGCCTATCTCTTTTCATCTTCCTAAGGGACAGAAACGTTCACACAAATGCTTATTACCACCAGCTCTTAGAAGACACTGATTCTGGCCTTTTTCAGTCCCATCGCCTAATAACCTCAGCAGCAAATGAAGCTGATGGGATATGGACTCTGAAGCCCAGTGCTGTGGTCTGCCTCTAACTTACCCTTTTCTGATCCTGCGGGTGAGCCAAATCGGGCCTATCCCCCTGACTGTGTGTGCGTCACGGGAGGAGGTGGTTGCGATCAAGGCAGATGGCCTTGGTGCAGAGGGAGAGATCTGTAAAGGCTGCATCCCTGCTTAATGTGCCCCTGCCCAAAAGGTCTGGAACATAATGAGGCTTTACCTTTGAAAATATCACAGAACCATTTGATCAGTTCCTGTTATTTTTTTATGCCAACAGCTGGCTTAAGGAAGGCCTATATGGGAAAGAACCATCTTCAAAAATATAAGAAAAGTGTTTTTCTTCTCAAGGGCTGTTTGGACTGGACAAAGTTTTCTTATCTATCCACATTGAAAGCATAAAATGAAAGAATTTTCTTCATATTGATTATGTAATTTGAAATCAGGATCATAAGCCTGCGCTAAAACTTACTTGTTAAAAGTTTGACAAGTGATTAAATAATCTGTAAAAGATGGCTTGGGCAGTGTTTACCCATGTAAGAAAATTAGCCATCGCACTTAGAAAAATAGATTTGCATTGAAAGCAGGAAATGTGCTGATTATAAATTGTTTTTCCCCCTCTGAATGTGATAATGTATGCGAAAACATTTTGAAATGGGTGAGGTCTGTGTGAATGTAGGTGGGACTGTCTTGTTGTTCGCCACACATCCACACTCTGAATGGACTCAGTGTTGCAGCTGTTAGCTGAGCTGTTGGGTGGAATATAGAGCTCACTTTTTACGTTATCACCTGAACCTTGAAATTAAAACTTAATCCCCCTAAGGTGTGAAAATATAGCCTCAATGAGCTATTCAAACTTGATTGCTTTGTATTATCTCAAAAATTTGGAATGCTCACCTTGATCCAGCTACCCACAGTTGTGTCCTGAAGAGTTAGTCTCTTCTGCATGTAAATAATTTACCTGGATAAGGCTGTATCAGATGTACGAGTTGACCAGAGATGCACCCCTTCCTTATATTCCCTCCTTTCCCAGTGAGAACCCCATGAAATAAAGTGAGGTGGCAAAATACACACAGGAACTTGAGTGTCATTTTCACATCACTTTATTTCAGCCTGGGTCTTCCATTGAACACAGACACCATACAGTCCAGACCATTTCAAGCCTGATGTCACTTTGCCCTGCCCATTGCCATTGTTCTAATTGTCTTGGAGATGTCACCTACTTCTGCTGTAGTTTTGATTTGGAATGTCTCCCACAGCCCCATATGTTGAAGGGCTGGTTGGTCTCTAGCCCATAGTATTCTTCTGGAAATAGGACCCTTAAGAGGAGAGGCCTAGTGGAAGGAAGTTATTAAGTCACTAGGCATATGCCATTGGAGGGGACTTTATGACCCCAGCCACTCCCTGGTTCTCTCTCTTTTCTGTTTTCTGGCTCCCATGAGCTAAGCAGCTTCTTCTATTCGTGCTACATTACCACAGGTCCCAATGGGCTGGCCAACCATAGACTGAAACCTCTAAGACTATTAGCCAACATAAACCATTCCCCCCCCCTTTTTTTGTGGGTCATGGGGCTTGAACTCAGGACTTATGTGCTGCCCTTAAAGCTCTTCGCTCAAGGCTAGCTCTCTACCAGTTAGAACCACAGCACCACTTCTGGTTTTCTGGTGGTTAATTGGAGAAAAGAGTCTCATAGACTTTCCTGCCCAGGCTGGCTTTGAACCATGATCCTCAGATCCTGCCTGAGTAACCAGGATTTCAGAGGTGAGCCACCACTGCCCAACAACTACTTTCTTTTTAAGTTGATTGTGTCAGATGTTTTGTCACCATGGCTGAAAGTTGACTAACACACACCCTGCCTTTGAGAGATTAAACAATTGTTAAGGGGCTGGGGATATAGCCTAGTGGCAAGAGTGCCTGCCTCGGATACACGAGGCCCTAGGTTCGATTCCCCAGCACCACATATACAGAAAACGGCCAGAAGGGGCGCTGTGGCTCAAGTGGCAGAGTGCTAGCCTTGAGCGGGAAGAAGCCAGGGACAGTGCTCAGGCCCTGAGTCCAAGGCCCAGGACTGGCCAAAAAAAAAAAAAAAATTGTTAAGCAGTACACAGACTCCTGGATGTCCTCTGACCAACTTATTTCTCAAGAATGCACTCCATCTAATGAGCAGCCTGTATTCCCCTTCCCCAGGTGTCATATGAAGACCAGAATCCCCTTTTCCCTACAAGTTGTGACTCACTTAGAAGCAAGGCCCTGTGGTGATAGCTCCTCAGAGTCCTCATGTCTGAAATCTGCATGGCGCCACCTGGTCTCCAGCACACATTTTTGATAAAGCCTCCTTCCCTGGCTCTGATCTCCTGCTGAGAACCTCATTCTGGACTTGCATTCCTCCAGCAGCCCTTCTCAGTTGGACCTTGCTCCCTATATGAAGAGGAAACTACATAATTGAACCCTGTGACAGCCAGCAATAAGAAATAGCTCTCTTTGAGGAAAAAAAAAATCTCAGTTTCTCACCAACAGAGTTGTTTCTCTGAAGCTGTGTTAAGTTCCTTGGCAGCAGTTACATGATTCCTTCTGCCTGTTGTAGATATTAGAGATTAGAATGGAACTCTTAACGTGTCTTCTTTCCATTTCTCCTTCAGACAAATGAGAAATGGACTCTTCTGAATGAAGCTTACACCCTAGCTTCCCTGAAAGACCACAGCTGCTTACCTCTGGCCCTCACTGACATGTCTGTTGCCTCTGTTCTTCTGTATCACACACACCCTTCCCGGCTCCTGTTCTGAAGTTAGTCTGCCTAGGAGGCCTCAAAGTGGTCAGTGCTCTTCTTGTCCCTCATTCCTTGGCTCCACACTGTGTCTTCCTGCTGCCCAGTTACTCTGCCAGTGGGTTATAAACTGTGCCAATGGCTCCATTTTTCTGAGGCCCTTGTCCTGAAGCTCAGCTGACCCCACTGAGTTTTTTTCCAGGTTTGCTTTGCCTTTCCACCCACACTGCAGTCCTGCTGACTCTCCCCCCTCTCTGTAAAGGAACGCATTTCCTACTTGAATGAAAAAACTCCCATCATTTTATGCCCACCATTCTTGCTCTTCACCTGCAGAATTTTCTCTAGGGTCTGAGGTGTTATTGCTTTGTTCATTGCCATTACACCTATTCTCTATGATACCTTTTTTGTCCAATGCACTCTGCTTAGCTTAGGCTCCTTCCTTTGGTTCCAAGTGTCAGAAACATAAAGATATCTTTCATGGTGATAATAGTATTCTCACAAGTACTCAGGCAGAAACTCTGATGGCCATCACAGGGACTGAACCCAGACATGGGAATCTGTCGGGGGCTTGGGAAGCCCCCTGCCCCAGGATGCACTGCCTGTCTTTTCTACTTCTTCATTCACATGACTTTCTTTGCATCTTTGCACCTATGAAGAAAGAGGGCCACCCCAGAATGCCTGCATCCTCATTATCTCACTTAAGTGAACAGGGCCAATTAAAACAGAATCTTACATAATTCTCAGTGTTTGAGAAAGGCGATCTGATTAGCCCAGCATGAGTCGTGAGGCTTCCAAGGATGCAGTCAGGTCTACAGGACAAACTAGGCCCAGGAACTCCCTGAACCTACTTTTAAGAATAGCTGAAATCGGGCTGGGGATATGGCCTAGTGGCAAGAGTGCCTGCCTCATATACATGAGGCCCTGGGTTCGATTCCCCAGCACCACATATACAGAAAACAGCCAGAAGTGGCGCTGTGGCTCAAGTGGCAGAGTGCTAGCCTTGAGCAAAAAGAAGCCAGGGACAGTGCTCAGGCCCTGAGTGCAAGCCCCAGGACTGGCAAAAAAAAAAAAAAAAAAAGAAAGAATGGCTGAAATCAATTCTCAAAGTGAAGAGGCACAGACATACCAAAACACCTACCACATGTCCAGTAGCAGAGGTTTTTAAACTGTTAGATCCACAGGACCCCTGGGAAACCATGAAATCTAGACTTTTTACTCGGGGAAAATATAAAGCCTAAGTATGCTCAGTGACTTGCCTAGTGTTACTTAGTACTAAGTGCTAAGGAATTTTTGAATCATTAAATGGAAAGCAGCTGTTTCTAGAGTTCTTTAACAAAGAACCATCTGTATGAATTTTTGAGGTTAGGAGTATCTTTGACTTTGAACAGTAAATGGATTTGATGATAAGTTATTACAGCATTACTAATAGCCTCATAGTTGATCTTTAGTTTATAAAACTCTGAACAGCAGCAGCAGTGTGGCCCCAGGCCATCCACGGGAGTCTGCACAAAGGATAAGCGATGAGAAACATGCAGCAGGGCCTTGTTCCTACTCCAGAAGCCACCAGTTCTGTGGAGAAGCTCTTGGTCTTACCAGTTAGGCCTCAGCCATTGTTCACAATCTAGCATAGAATTAATCCCTTAAGAAAGGGATGGGGGGGTGGGGAATGCCATTCAGCATAACATAGTTTGTCATCCTATGCATAATGCAGACTTTCCAATTAGAATGCTACAATTTGGAAACTTTCTACACAGACTGATGAGAGAGCAATTATTTTAAGAAGGGAAAACTCAGTCCACTGGGTTTGCCTCAAGTCACTTCTGACTCAAGCCGCAAAGACAAGAGTTATGAAATCATATTTGCTATTGAATTTTGTATCAAAACACCAGCAAGGAGAGCAATTAGTTGCTGTAAACTGAACCCCTGGTAATCAATGGTATGCAGCCAGCCAGAGCATTTATGGAAGATGTAAGCAGAATCCCATCTGCTAATCAATTTTAGAAAACCCAGCACCTACCGCTTTTAGGGAAACACTATAGTAAGAATAGGAAGGATGGAGAAGATACCATTTAATTTCACCAGGCATTTCATGCGGTGCTCATTAGAGGGTTTGTGGTAACAACTAAACAGACCTGATATGCATCAACAGATCTTGGCCACTTCTTTTGAAAATGGCTTTTGGAGATTGATTGGAGGTTTATAGCTGTTTTTCTTTTATGGGGTAGGGAGAGTAAAGAAACTCATCTCAGCTAAGGTCATGGAGTTCTGTCCTGGGCAAGCTCACTGTACAAAACATTCCAAGCCAGATTACAAGTCAGGGACCTCTCTGTGTTTCTCCAAACGTAAAGACATAAGAAGGGACTGCAGGCATGAGAACCCAGTTCCACCCCATTCAGGAGAAGGGACTGAGCCAGTGCTTTCTTTACTGTACTTGCTTTTTCGGTTGAATCAAGTAAAGGATTTTCATTCCTGGTGAAACTGAATTCAAGCAAATACACATCCTGACCCATGAATTAGAACCCCTCTTATAAACTCTACTGTGTAGGAGTCTGAGCCCTGGTTTGGTAACCTGCAATCCATCAGTGTCCTTTCTACTCAAGAGTCACGATGACCCCATGTCCCCAGCCCCCAGGGACTCTTAATAGAGAAATAGAGAGACATCTCAACCAGCATGTACACTTGGCTGCTGTTCAGAGAAAAGGAATTTAGGCCAGGAGAAATTATTGAGGTAAAGATCGATAGACAAGGCTAATAAAAATTAATATCTTCAGCATGCAAACTATGATGGGCAGTAGATTAATGTCCTTTAGATATAGAGGGCATTTGTAAGTCATTAACAAAAGAATTCATATAAATAGAAAATGTGTAAAATGTTCAGTTTCATAGAAAAACACTGCAAATTAATGAAATATGTTCTGGCAGTATTTTTTTTTAAACAACAACATTGGAGATGGTGGAAATACAGGCTTGTAGTGTATTACTTATTACAGATCTTTGGGTACACGGAGAAGAGAAGTACATTGTAGTATATACTGAAGCTCCAAATTGTTATTAGCTCTGCTCCAGGAATTTTACTTCTAAAAACTTTCAAAGGAAATAATAATAGATATGACTAAAAATGTCCACACTAAAGCCAGGCACTAGTGACTCAAGCCTGTAATGCTAGCTACTCCAGAGGTTGAGATCTGAGGAGCACAGTTCAAAGCCAGCCAGGGCAGGAAGTCCTTGAGACTCTTATTTCTAAAAGGCCAGAAGTGCAGCTGTGGCTCAAGTGGTAGAGCACTAGCCCCAAGGATAAAAAGCTCTAGGACAGGGGCTGGGGATATAGCCTAGTGGCAAGAGTATACATGAGGCCCTGGGTTCAATTCCCCAGAACCACATATACAGAAAATGGCCAGAGGTGGCACTGTGGCTCAAGTGGCAGAGTGCTAGCCTTGAGCAAAAAGAAGCCAGGGACAGTGCTCAAGCCCTGAGTCCAAGCCCCAGGACTGGCCAAAAAAAAAAAAAAAAGCTCTAGGACAGCTGCCAGGCCCTGAGTCCAAGCCCTAGGACATTCTCTCTCTCTCTCTCTCTCTCTCTCTCTCTCTCTCTCTCTCTCTCTCTCTCTCTCTCACACACACACACACACACACGTTCATAACAGAGTTTTTATTACAGTGGAATCTTATCAGCTAAATACGTGTTTTAACACTCTCGTTAAATAAATTATGACACATCCATAAATGACATACTATGAAATTAGCACATAGGACATAAATATATAGATGGATATACAAAAATACTACAAAAGTTCATAATCATTAAACAAAAGAAGCATTGTACAAAGAGTTTGTAATGTGTGTATGAGTTTACATTACTAGACTTACAGATGATCTTTATTTTAAAATAATAAAAATTTTCCTGAAGACAAATTAGAGCCTGGTACCAGTGGCTTACTCCTGTACTTCTAGCTACACAGGGAGTTGAATCTAGAGGTTTGCAGTTTGAGGCCAGCCTAGGCAGAAAGATCTCCCAAGACTCCGACTTACAAAAAAAAAATCAACAAAAATACAGGTTAAAGGCGGCATGGCTCAAGTGGTAGAGCACCTGCTGAGCAAGCAAGCTGAGCAAGTGCTAAGCCCTGAGTTTAATCTCTATTTCTCCCTTCCCCCAAATAAGAACGATATTGCAGGAAAATAAATGGAACTAGAAGTTGTTAAGTGAAATAAACCAGTCTGAGAAAGACAGCTAAAGCATGTTCTCTCTCCTAGGCTGAATCTAGGCATTAAAAACATAAAATGAATGGCATGAGTTTAAAATGGAGGGGCTGATTGGGAGAAGGTAAATGAGAGAAGGGGAAAGGGATTACTAAAATCAAAGTACTTCATGTGCATATATGATAATAAAACAATGATACTAAAATTTATAAAGAAGGGGTAAAAAAGAATAATGAGGTGAGTTTAATCCAAGTACATCATATGCATCTATGGAAATATCACATTGAAATTATTTTTACAAATTAGTATGTGCTAATAAAGACAGAAAAAGCAAATTGACGGACTTTATATTATAGCCTATGCTACTTATAGGACATGTGTGCACAATTTCAAATATTCTTCCAATATCACCTTCACACCGAGAATCTACTGAAGGATAATTGCCCATCCTCTTTATCTTCTGTGTATCATATATCCTCTTTTTCCATGAAATATTTTGAAATCCAATTGGGTAGTTTCCCAAAAGGGATTGATGGTTTTCATTTAGATACTGTGTAGAAACACTAACTCCTTATCTGGAAGAATAGGAATTGTGACAAACCTGGTTCTTCAGAAAGAACCCAGAATCCCAACAGGGAAAATAGCCTGAGCGAGGTCTTCCAACAAAGCTATTATGGTGAAGAGAATGATTATTAATTAGAAGTCTTTTTCTAATTTTAGTAGCACACATACATTACTGATACCAAGCACAATTACCACTACAAACAAAGAACTAAGGGGGAAAATACACAAGGTGGTCCTAATCCTCAACAATAGCTTTATAAGTAACATTAAGCTGAACTTGTGCAAAGGATTTTTATTGGCTGTTAATGGAAAATAATACAAGCAGCTTGAAAATGTGACCCAGGCATATAAACTGGAAGTAGAAGAAACATTAAACAGTGGGATTACAGAAGTGGGCTTTGGGTCAGGTTAGACTCTTTTTTTTTTTTTTTTTTTTTTTTTTTTTTGGCCAGTCCTGGGCCTTGGACTCAGGGCCTGAGCACTGTCCCTGGCTTCTTCCCGCTCAAGGCTAGCACTCCGCCACTTGAGCCACAGCGCCGCTTCTGGCCGTTTTCTGTATATGTGGTGCTGGGGAATCGAACCTAGGGCCTCGTGTATCCGAGGCAGGCACTCTTGCCACTAGGCTATATCCCCAGCCCCCAGGTTAGACTCTTGTATCAATCCCTTATGAACTATGGGCTTACACAGCTTAGTAGTTTTAAATCTCACTTTTTTTCATTTATAACTTAATGAAAATAATAGTACTTACTAAAAGGCGACTTAGGAGTTAAGACAAATTGTATGGGGTGCTTAACACAGTGCCTTAAAGACAATAGTAAACATTAAAGAAATTGTGGCTATCATGATCATTATTACTACTGTTGTTAAAAAGGAGAGGGCACTGTACCTGTAATCCTAGCTACTTGAAAGGCTGAGATTGGGAAGATTGCCGCTTAAGGCCAACCTGGGCAAAAAAGTTCTTGACACTCCTCAATACAAAGCTAGACGTGGTGGTGCATGGCTGATAACTAACTGCAAAAGAAAGCTGACTACAATAGGCAATTGTGCTCAAGTGCACATAGCAGGATGCAAGACCCTATCTCAGAAAAATAGCCAACAGAAAATGGGCTGGAGGTGTGGCTCACTGGTAAGAGTGCCTGCCTCCCAAGCATGAGGCCCAGAGTTCAAATACTAGTACACAAAACAAGGAATATACTTGCCCAGCAGACATTTACTAAGTATGAGTTGTGTATGAGACACTGTTCCAGATATTGTGATTAGAAAAATTACTTTAGACATAGTACTGCCTTCAGCTCACGATTCTACCATGTAGGAGAAGCAAATGCATGTGACAAAATATACAATAAGATATTGCATGTATTTTGCATAGGAAGGACTTAAAAGGCTAAAATCATATGAAACAGTATCCTTTGTCAAACTGCCAGAAGCAGTACTGATCCTGTATTGCAACACTCAGATTCTACTTCCTTTAATTGATAAAATAAGACACAAATCTTTTTGCACAGTGTGATGAATATATCCATGTTCCTACCACTCAGATTAAAATGATCACATTTTCTCTATTCTAGAAGATACTCTCATAATATTTCCAAATCAATATCTTTTCCAGAGGTAGCCACTATTCTGAAACCAGTAGATGAATTTTGTCTGCTTTAAGCTTTGTATAATACAATCACTGTTAATACTCAAGTTCTTAATGGTAGAAAAGGAAGATAAGAATATGAAAAATAATAAATTCCTAAATAATAAAGTTGTTACTAGCTGGCCACCCATAATCCTAGCTACTCGGGAGATGGAGATTTGGGAGAATCACAGTTCAATGCCAGCCTGGAAAAAAAATTTTTTTGCAAGATCTCCATCTCAACCAATAGCTGGGTGCAGTGGTGCATGATTTTCATTCCAGCTATGCTGGAGACTGACCCTGGGAGGTTCATAGTTCCAGGCCAGCCCCAAGCAAAACAGTTTGTAAAACCAGCCAGGTGCCTGTGGCTCCTGCCTGTAACCCTATCTACTAAAGAGGCTGAGATACAAGGATCACACTCTAGAGCCCTAGGGCAGGAAATTCTGTATCTCAGTTAACCACCAAAAATGGATCTGTAGCTCAAGTGGTAGAGTGCCCTTGAGCAGAAAAGCTCAAAGACAGTTCCTAAGCCCTAAGTTCAAGCCCCAGGATCAGCACCAAAAACATTTTCTGAAACCCCATCTCAACAGGAGAAAGTTGGGCACTATGGAATGTACCTGCCATTTCAACTGCAACAGGAAGCCCAAGTAGGAGCATCATACATAGTCCAGGCTGATCTTGGCCAAAAGCAAGAACCTATCTCAAAAATGACCAGAGTAAAGGAAGGGCTGGCTTAAGCAGTAGAGCACCTGTCTAGCATGCTCAAGCCCTGAATTCAAACCTCAGTACCAACAAAAAAGAAGGGTTTTACTAATGAGTATATTTTAAAACGTTTTAATTCCTTTCAAAAAATTGTCTATAGCAAACACTTTCTTGTCTTTATTCCCTAAAAAATACAACTATTATGTAGCATTGTCTTTCTATTAAAGAATATGGCAAGCCAGATGTAATGGCTCACATCCCACCACTTGGGAGACTGAGGCAAGAGGATTGAGTTCCCACTTACTTGAACTACATAGGAAGACCCTGTCTCAAAGCAGGGACAGGGCACACAGCCTTAAAGTACGTAGGTTGTATACCATGCCTTTTTTATATAAAACACATTTGCATCTACACACCTTGGGTGTGATAGTAGTAGTCCTAGGACCAGGCTCCCACAAGTGCTGTCTAAATCAAGTAATCTGACTAAAGTCATGCCAAAACACTGATAAAAATGAGAAGGAACTTACACTGTGATAAACAAAGGCCACAAAGGTATGCACAGACTCATCAGTGTGTGTGGTCTGCCAGATGTTACCCTTGGTCAACCCTGAGGACTACAGTTGAGAAATGGAAGAAGGATACACTCCCTCCTAAGGCATTCTGAAGAACTGATTTGTGAATAGACTCCTAAAGAGAGAAGCTACAGATGGACTCCAGCTGTTTTCCTTTCATATGGTTGTTGGGATTCACCATCTTTCTCCAGTTCTAGAATGGGGGGGGGGGGCAGGGAAGGAGGTGGAGGCTGGGGTGTTGGATAAAGTAGACACTGATTGCCTCCTGTGCCAGTAGCCTTGTGACAGAACCTTTATTTCAGCCTGGTCTTCTCTTTCTTCAGGTTATTGCTTTGGGACTGTGATGATCGAAGCTACAGCTACTATGTTGAGGTTTCTACCAACCAGCAGCAGTGGACCATGGTGGCTGACAGAACAAAAATCTCATGCAAGTAAGTTGTGCCCTTCCTGGATTTCATCCTAGTCACAAAGATAGTATTTCCTGTGGCTTCGGACATTCCAGAGAAGATTCATGGAACCATTAAATTATGTTTTTATTTACAGGTTAAAAACATATTTTAGTGATTCTTTATTTTGTTTAGGACTACTAGACACTTTATCATAAAAATCTACTTAATATAACTATACAGGCTTTATCTTATGACTTGAAAATGACTTAATATGTCGAAATAGGGAAAAAGACAGATACTTTTCTTTGTAAGTCCAGTCTCAGTCCCTGCCTGCATCCCACACTATTTCTTTAGGATTATTTTCTTCCTTAGAGAATTTTGCTGGAGCTCTTGGTATTTCAGTACTTTTATTCTAGGGCTCTGTCTTACTTTCCACCCTCATTCTCAGGGCTAGCTAAAAATGTATCTCAGTGTTTGGCTCTACTGTTGCCTAAACTAAAGAAAGCTTATATATTAGGCTCTTCATGCACAACATAAGCATTTAATGCATCTGGCATGGGGGCTTTGTAAGAACTTACCTGGTTACAGCAACAGGTAGGAGGAAGGATTCTGAGGCTCTGACCAACGGAGCATCACAATACATAAAAGAGTTTGGGTTGTTTTTATGTAGAACAAGATTATCTGGGATACAAAGTAGAGCCAAATGGCTGAAATTTCTTTATCCTTTTACCACTGAGTTATGATTCTGTGTTTTAACCATAAAATGATCCTGAATTTAAAAAAAAAAAGATCTGAATAAAGGAACACATAACTAACAAACCAATGACTAAGAAGGCATTATGATATTCTGGTTATATAAACATTTTTCACAAATTATCTAGTAATTGGTTGGGCTTCAGTGAATGTTCTGTGCCAGTGAATATGTACCTTCTAGGAAGAATTGTACCATGTTCACATCAAATTAGGTTTTCTTACAAATGCTTAGGATTATTCCACATGTTAAATAGCTTTTTATTAGACAGTTTTTGTTTTCTTGAAGTTACTAATTGCCTCTTTTTCCTGTTACAGAAGTTTCTGGTTAATTTTGAGCAGATTGCATCCTGCACTTTCTCTGCAGCTGTGATCATAAAGTTTTCTCTTTTCTTTCCTATCTAGGGTAGCTATAGAATGTATTGGATTATGTTTTCTTTTCTGTAGAGTTTGCCAAGGGTTTAACAAAATCCTTTCAATGAGGTATTGACCTTGGGTCTAGATCCTTTTTCTTGATCTACACCCCTAGATACATGCTAGATGTGTAATGTCAGTTGTTATTAAACAACATTGATTGCTTATGATCCCTGGCCCATAAATTATGTCTGTCATGGGAAGGACTTTTAAGTATCTGGTTGGAAACCGTAGCTCTGGGCATCCCTGAGTCTAATGATGTTTTGTAACTGGCCATGTCCCTTTTGATTCTGGGCTCTATGCTTATGGAATGATCACAAGGGATATTGGTCTCTCTCTGGAGTGTGAACTTATACCAGTGTCTCCACACTGCCCATGTTGAGTCTTACTTATCTGAATAGTCCCTGTGGGCCAAACAGTTGAGTAAGCTGATACGAGGAAGAAATACTGATGCTGCCCTGGAGCTGTATTTCATTTTGACTCTTTGGTGAGTCTGAAGGCACATATGGCTTGTTTGGATCTTTTTGAATTGGAACATTTTAGTTAAGATTGTGTGTAACCATTACAGAGTAAATATGTAGGTTTTTTTTTTCAGAAAAGATATATGAGCAGCAGATCTTCACAGTTCTTCTATATCTGAATCATAGATTGAGTAGAGAATTCAGTCCTTTCAGAACCTTGGACTTATTGCCATCTAGCATCTAATATTGCTGATAAAAAATCTAACGTCATGGGGAGAGGGCACAGAGTTAGTGGAAAACAAGTGAACCTGTATAGCTGTGAAGCCCACAGCTACACTGGACATTGATGAAAGTAAACCAAGCAACTGGGCAGGAATGAGAAGGAGGGAATGAGAGAGAATAGGAACAATGATACTAAGCAAAAGGAAAGAAATGTACTCAGTACCTGACATATGTAAAGGTAACTCCACTGTATATCACCTCTAAAACAACAATAACGTAATACAAGAAAGAAAGAAACAAAGATATGACATCAGTCATACTCCTATTTCTTAGAGAAATTTTTATTTCTCCTTAGAAACTTTGAGGATCTTCTTTTCATCCTTGGTGGTCTTAAAGTTTGCAATGATATGACTGGCTATGGGTCATTTTCTCAAACATACAGTTCAGCTTGCTGCAATATAGAACTCTGTGTTCGGTTCAGTTTATGAATGGAGGATATTTTATCTTGTAACATTTTTTTTTAGAAAAATCATCAAAATCATTGACTTGCTAATGTCTTCCTTTCCAGTTTACAACACTTTATGAATGCATTTCCTTTGTAGTTCTTTAATGGTACATCAGTGACTCCCAGGAAGGGAGAGATAAATATGCCCACAGTGAATTCTCCCAAAACACTATGATATGGGCTTACTTAGCATCAGTTGTTGAGCATAAGTGTATCGAGAAAATGTGATATATATCACACAATGTACATACACACACATATACATACAATGGAATTTTATTCATATATCAGGAACAATAATATGTCATTTTCAGGGAAATGGATGGACTTGGAAAAAATTATGTTAAGTGAAGTAAGTCAGACTCAGAGAGACAAAGGGGTGTATTTTCTCTCATATGTGGAATTTAAACATAAATTATAACATGTATGTAAACATATACAGGGCCATATATATACATATGTACACACATACACACACAATATCAAACTGAGTATGCCATATGCATGCAGCAGTGGATTTCAGTGTTAAAACTTACTTGAATAATTAACTGACACTTTTAACAAAATGAATACCAGGAAACTGAAACAAACATGTTTTCTTTGAGGTGGGTAGTTCCTAATGGGGAAAGGGGAAGATGAAAGGAGAGAGGAATGATGGGCAAATAAAGCCATAATATTCAATGTGGGGTTGGGATAGATAGATAGAGAGGGAATGTATTAAATTTTTTTGCCATTTAACAAAGCAGTTTATATGTACAGTGCATCTTGATCTGTGTCATCACTTCACCGTATTCACTCCCTTTGGACTCACCCCTTCTTTTATTTCTTAGTTCTGTGGTGTATATACAATGAATTCTTGCCTGCATACATAGCCTAAATTTTAAGAAAAGTGAGGAAAGTCAGGCATTGGTGGCTCATGCCTGTAATCCTAGCTACTCAGGAGGCTGAGATCTGAGCATTGCATTCAAAACCAGCCTGGGCAGGAAGGACCATGAGACTCTTATCTCCAATTAACCACCAGAAAACTGGACGTGGCACTGTGGCTCAAGTGATGGAATACTATCCTTGAGCTGAAGAACTCAGGGACAGTGCCCAGGCCCAGAGTTCAAGCCCCACGACTGACAGAAACAAAAAGCAAGAGAAGGGGTGGGTTGGAGTGGCAGATGAGAACGTTGAAAGGGTTGACATTGATCAAGATGCACTATGTTCATAAACTTCTTTGGTAAATGGTAGCTCCTTTGTAGAACTCCTTAAAAATAGTAAAAGTATTCAAGAAACCAAAACCATCATTTTTAATTAAAGTAGAAAGACTATCTTCTTTCTAGAGTATTTTAGTATAATCAGAGCATATGGAACTCAAACACCTATGTCTTCAATACAAAGTCTACTTAAATGTACATTACTGAGTTTATTACAAAGTTAATTTCTACTTGCTAAAATTGATAGGATTTATTAAACTGAATTTCAAATAAAAGTTTTTTTTAGAAGATGGAGAGAAAATGATGGAAGTTGTAACACTGATAAAGAAGCATTATACTGGGGCTGGGGATATGGCCTAGTGGCAAGAGAGCTTGCCTCGTATACATGAGGCCCTGGGTTCAATTCCCCAGCACCACATATACAGAAAACGGCCAGAAGTGGCGCTGTGGCTCAAGTGGCAGAGTGCTAGCCTTGAGCAAAAGGAAGCCAGAGACAGTGCTCAGGCCCTGAGTTCAAGGCCCAGGACTGGCCAAAAAAAAAAAAAAAAAGAAGCATTATACTCATATATTAACATGTTTAGTTGAAATCCCTTTGTATAATTACTTAAAGATAATAATACTTGGAGACAGCAAGGGAAGTGGTGACATTGTCCAAAAAGAAATGTACTCATTACCTGACTGATAAAACTGTAACCCCTCTGTACATCACCTTTATAATAACAATTTAAAAAAATTTAAAGATAATAATGAAAGAATTCATTGTCCATAATCCTCTATAGCCTTCTTTCTTCCTTCCTGACTCTCTGTCCTGTTATATAGCTGTCTTGCTCCTTGCCAGGTATACGTCCTTATAAACTGACCTCATTCGTTTAACCATTTTTTCACTAGATCACAGTCCCATTGAATAACAGCTCTGCTTGAAGTTAGGGACCTCAGCCAGCATCTCCAGGCCTGGAGCCTTAGAAAACATCTTGGCAAATGTAAATAGCTGGTTATAATCTAGAACTATCTAGTCTTTCTAGATTTTAGCTTCCAGTTTTCTCACAAATTTTCTGTCTGCCAAATTCGCCACCCAGATTCCCTTCTGAAAATATTTTCTCCAATGTAAGAGTTCATTTTAAATGACGTTGAAAATATGGCTCAGTGGTAGAATCCTTGCCTGGCAAGAATAAGGCCCTAAGCTCAACCCCAATACCACTAAAAATAATTTTCTTTTTAATGCTGTAGGCTGGGCATGTGGCTTAGCTGGTAGAGTGTTGGCCTGGAATGCACAAGGTACTGGGTTTCCTCTCAGAGCACTGAATAAATAAATGAATTTTCAAGCAGTTTGAAATCACTGAAGAAAATACATAATATATTTTTTCTTTCAAAACAGAGCACAAAATTATAAAGAGTACCACCAAAATTAGAGGGGAAATAATAGAAGTTTAGAGGAGAACCAAAGGGAAATGTCAGATTGTTAATAATGATTGTGTAGTTGGATTGTGAACATTTTTTTCCTAATTTTCTACATTTTTGATAAATTTACATGTGTTTCTTTTAAAATCCAGAAGAAGGGCATGAGTGTTTTTGGTTTTTTTTTTTGCTACAGACATAAAGGTTTTGTAGATGTTTGTCCTTGCCATTAATTAAGTAACATAAGCTGGGAGAGTGGTGTATTTATACACTGCCAGCAGTAAATCAACAAAATTAAATAAGTGCTGTACATGGCGGAATCCCAGCAGCTCTTCAGGACCTTGACACCACTTACCCCCAGCACAAGTTGTGCTTCCCTTTAAATGACACTTGAACCTCATTCTCCTCATGCTTCTCCTGGAGGACACTTAAAGCCTGATCTCCAGCGCTTCCTCCCTCTGCCTTTCTCTAGGGCTTCAAAAACCATTTCCATCTGAGCCTGCCTTCTCCCAGGGTCTGGCCTGCAGGGAAGGTTGGGGCAGACGAGTGGAGCAACCAGGATATACAGGATAGTGATTTTCAGAGGTTTCTCTGTGTCTTCCCTGGGAAGCACTCTCAGTCTCTGTGTCCTATATGGCCTGGGTGGGGCCCGCTGTCTATTTTCTGGTCTTCAGCATGGTTATATCCACATCTGAGAACTCTTGTTTCCTCCCTGTTGAGTTTTCTGTAACTTAGACCTGGGGAAGGGCTGTGTTCTGGCCTCAGGTCTCTTTCTGTAGCTGCTATTTATTTACCAGGAATCTTCGAAAGACAAATCATGTTTCTTCTAAGAGCTGCTGAGGCTGAGAATAGCAGGATAAATTAAAGGTGAAGACATACAGCTTCAGTAAACTCTTCCAGAGTGAACCAAGATTGAAAAATGGCACATTTAAACCTAGTCAATTTACTTTGCCTGCAATTTTCTACATCTTCTTTCCCATTGTTGGTGATGATGTTGAAAAAGCGATCTTTCTACCTATTTTATCTGTTAGCTGGACACTCAACAATGCAAAAACCTTGGGCTGGTTCCAGGGGTCATTGCTGGCCATGTGATTTGGGGTTGTACATAAAGGACAAGAAGCTTGTAGTCAGTGTCAGCGTGGAGCTTCTAGGAAGGGACTGGCCCTCTGGACTGTCATGTAGATCCCACATTGAAATGTCACTGTTGCTCCTGAGTTTCTACTGTCCTCAGATTTCTCATTCCTGCAGAGCTGGAGGAGTGTGTTTACTTGTTCCTTCCACAAGTGTGAGCCAATTAATGGGCCGTGGTTGTGTAATTGTCATTTTAAAACTGTTCAGTGAAGATTTTGTTGTTCTTTCTTCATACTTATTTCCATTTTTCTACACAGCATTTGACAATAATGAAAAAGCTGGTCTTGTTCTTTCCTGTACTTTTTCAAAGGGCAAACACTGATGTTAATTTTGTCAAGACTTTTATAACTTGAGCAGTAAAGAAACATGTCCCTGTAAGAATAGCAAAAAAGAAAAGAAAAAGAAGAAAAATAACAGTGAAGCATACCCCACCCCCACCCCCACCATTCCCATAGGAGGCATATCCTGGTGTTAATGATGAAGTATAAGCTTGCCGTACAGAAGATACCTACATGCTGGACCAGACTTGGAGAAACCTGTTAATCAAACTCTGTTTTATAAGGCTAAGAAATGCCTCAAATAAGCCATGAGCTGGTGGCTTATGCCTGTAATCCTAGCTGCTAAGGAGGTTGAGATCTGCGAATTGTGGTTCGAAGCCAGCCCTGTTAGAAAAGACCCTGTGAGACTCTTATCTCCAGTTAACTACTCAAAAACCGAAAGTGGGGCTGTGGATCAAAGTGGAAGAGTCCTATAGCCTTGAATAAAAGAGCTCAGGAATAGTGCCCAGGCCCTGTCAAGTCCTACAACCAACAACAAAAAAGAAAAGAAGAAGAAGAAAGAATAAAAAAGAAGAAAAAAGAGATGCCTCAAATAGAATATTTTGGAGTAGAACATCAATAAAAGTCAGTCATTTGTATCTGGACCTTCAGAAGGGACTTAGCATTTGTACTGCAGAAAGCTTTTGTGTAAAAATTTACCCACACACTGGAAGGTGTGGAAAAGGGACTTTTTTTTGTCTAAGTATGTGAAGCATCTAAGTTGAGGTTTCAGTGGATCCTCCAGGAGGTTCCTCCCTTCCCGGAACACTTGACTGATGCAGGAGCTGGAAAGAAATGATGCCTTCTTAGCTGATGAGGAGGGAGAATCTGCAAGCCACGTTATTCTGTGAGGGTAATCATTTTTTTCTTATGCCTTAAAAAAAAAAGGAGCATTCCTCAATAAAACTTCCTCAGTGATTTGTATGTACGTGGTTAGAAAAGTTTTTATTGTATTATAGAAATAAATTGTATTTTAATGTCACATTCCAAATGACAAAAGTAACTCAAGATCACAGTAATCCAAGTTCCATCATTCTCTCCCCCTCCACACCCCTCTTCTAACTGCCATTCTCCCCCCTCACCCCCCCACCACGTTCTCTCCCTAACTCTTGCTGCATTGGACTTTTCAGCCCTGCCCACCTGTGTTCTGGATCAGGACTAGAATTCTTCACATGACTCAGATGCCTTGCACAATTGCTCCTGCCTCACCACACTCACCCACACCCAGTCTCCCTGCTCTTTCTGTGAACCCTATGTCATGCTGTGTCCCAACAGAGCCTTTGTACTTGCCGTGGTGTCCTCTGTCCGAAGCTTGCTCCCCTGCCCCAGCCCTTTCTCCAATTAATCCCCATTATCCTCTTCTCTGCATGATTATCAAGTTACTATGGTTCTTCCCACCCATGAGTTCCAAGAGAGCAGAGATCTGGTCTCTTTTCCCCACTCTCCTTCTATCTGTTGTAGCCTAGCAAGGGCCTCATGCTTGTAGGAGGTAGGGACCATGTGTACTTGTATAAATGAGTGGATGCATGGGAGTCATCACTGTCTCCCATCACACACACAAGCCACTTTCATGTGTCCAGTTACTGTGTAGAGATCCTGTTGTCCTCGTGGAGGTCAGTCAGGAAATCCACGCATCCAGTCTGGATATTGTCCTGAGGAGCAAGGATGGGTTTGTCAGGGAGAATAAGAGTTGTCCCACATGATGTAGTCTTTGCACACTGTAAATGTGTCTTTCCAACTCTTCTTTATTCATCTATTATTGACCTGTCATCCTTGATTCATTTACAGCATTACTCCACAGATTGTCATTCAGTCTTTGCCAGAGGTTCAGGTTTCTCTGGTCACAACATCTTTTCTTGCCCCTCAAGTTAATGACTCGGATCCCCCAGTAACACTTTATCAATTGAGGTTGGTTATTGGCCTAAAGTCCATTACCTTTATTTTTAACCACTCTTGGGAGAATAAGGTTTTTTCTTCCTAGAGAGGCCAAGTGCTTTTAGAACTCTTTGCCAGGGCTGGGAATATGGCCTAGTGGCAAGAGCACTTGCCTCCTACACATGAAGCTCTCGGTTCGATTCCCCAGCACCACATACATGGAAAACGGCCAGAAGGGGCGCTGTGGCTCAGGTGGCAGAGTGCTAGCCTTGAGCGGGAAGAAGCCAGGGACAGTGCTCAGGCCCTGAGTCCAAGGCCCAGGACTGGCCAAAAAAAAAAAAAAGAAAGAAAGAACTCTTTGCCAACTATGTCCCTTTCATATCAGAAATGGGTTTGATTTAAAATCTCATGTTTGTAAGGTTAGTATGTTTTTTTCTGAAGTTTCAGAGTAAAAGGTAGGGGAGAAAAAGAGGAAAAAGGGTGGGGGGGGAGAGGAAGAGAAACTGAGAAAGAAAGAAACTGACAAACTCTGGAGAGAGACTGAGAATTGCTCAGGGTGGAGTCTGATCCCAGAATAGACCTGGCTGTGGGGTCCTCAGGTTCCTCCTACCTGCCTTGGTCTTGGGATGGCTGCGTGGGTCCTGCCTATTACCATGCTATTAGCATTTGGTTGGCATACTTACCATGACCCAGCCTTGCGTCACCAAGGTGTCCATTGCTGATAGGCAGTGCAGATACAGAGCTTACCCTTAAAGACACAAAACAGACTGGACACCAGAAACTGAGTAGTAACTGTCATCATAGACATGCATTTTAAATATGATCAGCACAGGCATCTTCATGACAGGAAAGCAAATCCACATGCTGTCCAGTGAGCAAAGACATAGGATGGAAAGGCATTATAGTTTGGATCATAACTCTTGCAGTGGTCAAATTGTAGCCAGAAGTGAGCAGCCAGCCTCTGCATTCTAATAAGCAACTTCTGTTCTGGTAACCATGCATTGATGAGCATGAGCTTGCCCCTATCCCAGAGTCAAGAGGACAGAGATACCTCATCTTTTCTTCCCATGGTAAAAAAGAAAATGGCAGGTTATGTTCCTATGAATTAGAGTGCAGTGTGCATGTGGAATGAACTCTTAGATCTGAAGGAGCTCTCTTCTTTGTCTTGGTCTCAGCTTCAGCTATCTCTTCCTTTCCTACTTTCCATTAATCCACCCCTGCTTTTTGTGCCAGTCCTGGGGCCTGAGTCAGAGCCTAGATGCTGTCCCTGAGCTTCTTTTGCTCAAGGCTAGTGTTCTGCCACTTGAGCCACAGCTCAAGTTCTGCCTTTTTTTGGTAGTTTATTGGAGATAGGGTCTCATAAACTTTCCTCCCTGGAGTGGCTTGGAACCATGATCCTCAGATCTCAGCCTCCTGAGCTAGGATGACATGTGTGAGCTAGCCCCATTAGCCCTTTTTACAGCAACTTTCCCCCTCCCTCAGTACCAGAAAGTTGTTAGATTCTGGTTCAAAAACAAACAGCTGAACAAAGTACCCATTGCATAGCCTGGAAAATTGGTGATTTCCCACCCACAGGACCTGTGAACTTTAAAGTCACATAGAGGAACAAATCAGAAATAGACTTGCCTTCTAGAGGCAAAGGCTATAGATTACCAAGAAATCCACCTATATTTTTACGAGTTCATACTCTGTGACCACAGAATATTAATTTGTCTAGCCTATTAGTATATCATAATTCATACTTTGAAATGGGTTTTAAGAGTACAGTCCTTACACCAGTGGTCAAATCTAGATTATCTAGGGGTTCATTATCTCAGCTACAGAACATATTAGTCTCTGTTTTTCTTCTCTTTGCTTTCCTAGTGCTACTTAAGAAAAATCATTACACTGTTCATTAGGCCATTTGTTAAGACTGTTTTCTTCCACCAAAAAAGACTGCATGTATGTTTTTCCCTTTGTTTTAAGCCAAGATCCATAAAGCATATTTTCCCCACTGTTGACATTTTCTTTTCACAATCTCTTGAAATGGAATGTAAGTGAATTCCACCACGGTGTTGTAAATTATGTCCTGAGTATCAGTAATAAACATTCCTTACAAAGTTTTAAAGTGTAGTTCCAGGGTGGTGACCATCTGGAATTGTACACATTTACCAGCTGCTGGGAAGGGAAGGAGGGAAGTACTTTCTGCTCATTCATTTTTGCCTCTTTATCCAGATCGAGACAGCAGAACAAAGCCCACATAACACACCTAAACAGAGCAAAAGAATGTTTGCCATCCTGGTGATGGGGCTTAGCAACCTCCACCTGATGACTGGCTGTCTTGTTCTTCCTCCTCCCTCCACACAGCATTGCATGTTTGTCCCGGAGAGCTGAGAAAGCTGGATGGTATCACTTACTTTCCCCCTCTGTGGGTCTCTGAGCCCTAGTGTAAATACTGGATGGGTGGAGGCTCGGGAAAAGATGACACATGTTAGTTTTGCTCTATGAGATGAGAGTGACTTGTTTGTATTGTTCTTCTTTCCTTCCTAATTCTCTAGGGAGCTACTGAGTTCTCTGTGGGTCTCAGCAGTTCTGACTACTGAAGCATTGAATGTGTTGGTCCTTTCTCTAGGGTATGATGAAGGAGAGGTTTCTGGGAGCTTATTTGTGTGTTCCACATTTTGGAATCTTCTGCAGTCATTTTTTCCCCCTAACTGAAGTAAAAATCCAAACTTTGGCTAATCTGATGGGGAGGTTTTAAACTAACAGGGCTCCAAAGTTCAAGTCTTTCCTGTACCACTGAATGCTTTGTAGCCTAGTCGGTGAGTATTCTCAAGTGCTTCTTGCAGACTGACCTAAGTCCCATTGCCCAGAGATTTGATTATTTTGCCCTGTGAAGACAGAGAACTAGGATAACCTTAAGTGATAATCAAAAGTCTCTAGTAAAACATGGGATCTATAATAACAAACTCATTTTTGGATTTTTAGTCTAATTTTCAAATTTAAACTTTCACATTGTGGTTACATGGTATTCTTAGATTAATATTACTTTTTATACATTTCTAAGGAGATGAGAACACATTCTAAGCCTTTCATGTTTGGGAATCGAACAACTGATATTTCCAGATACTGTTTTCTTCTTTTGCCATTTCCTTCAGTAAGATATGATACAACCAATATTGAATTGTTGCCCTGTTGGAATGCTAGGCCGTAGGGCACAGGCAGGCCTGTGTTAGCTCAGTAATCTGATATTTATTCATTCATTAACTTGGCAGACTTACTTGAAGCTATTGCTTTAGGTCAGGCACCATTGTTGGGCATGCCCTTCCTCTATGTGCCATTGGTCAAACTATCCCAGCAGGCTCTGGGCCCATGAAGACTGAGAGATATTGGTCCACAAATACTTAAAGAAATATGTGAATTTTGATGTGCACAGCTAGGCCACATCTTGGGCTGAATTAATGAGGATAAAGCAGCAGCATGTTAAGTCTGGAAGCACATACTACATAGACAAGTGGGCTTCAGCTGACTAGATAAAGATCACTGCATTTCCTTCAGCCTGCTGGATGGAGGTTCAAACACGCCTGTGAGCTCAGGTTACCCCAGAGATGGCAGGATCACAGTCTGCACACTCGGCCAGTCGACCTTTGGTTACCATTTGTTGGAAGCAGCCACCTCAGCCGTAGGATCTGATGCATGGTAAATGGGTGGTGTTTTGCTGCACTGTTGTGTAGCTGATCCGGCTGCCCACTCTATGATAAGAGAAGTGTGGTAATACTCTGTAATGAACACTTGGGGTTTATATAAACTGTGTAATGCTACATAAAGTAAGCTGTAATTTTCCACTTGGGCTAGAAAACAGGAGGATTCTACTTGGCTTTTCGAGATAGCCAAAATATGGGTGCTTCTTCCCTACTCATGGGTATGATGAAATTTCAGAGCCATCTTTTTGTCACAAGATGGATTGACAAGTTGCTTCCCAAGATTGTCCAAAATGTATACTGGTTAATCTTGCCTTAGAAAAGTCTGAGTCAAATAAAATGGCTCCAAAGTAGCCATTTATAATAAAAAGACTATATACATTCCTAAACTCATTTCAGCTGTCTCCTGGCTGTGCTTTTCCTCAAGGGATTGATATCTTAAAGCTAGCCCAATAGCTTGGATGATAAAACTGCCAAGTCTCAAGTTATTGTTTTAAATTTCCTAGAAGAGATTACATCTTAAGTGTGAAGGGAACTCGCTGTGGGTGACTCCGTGCCCTTCCAGAGACTGAGTGTTGTGCTGTTTGCTTCTCACCCCTTGAGTCTCATGCTTTCGGGATTGGACATGCACATTGCATGCTCTGATTTTTTTTTAATCATCAGAAAATACAGTTAAAATGAAAGCAGACAAAAGCTATTGCATTGTAGCCCTACCTCCTCTATTTAAAATTAACTTTTTACTTTTCCTTGACGCTTAGGACAGCATAGGATTCCATGGTTTTTGAGTAATAAACTAAGATTGTTGTCTCATCAGACTGTTTTTTTTTTCCTTTTCTGAGGAAGGACTTACACTGTCTGTTCATTCCTTTGTTTCTGTAGGCCTCTTGGTAACCATTTGCTTCTATTCAGTGAATGTTGAGTTTGTGATATCAGAGAGCTCTTAGGAGGCACCGTGATGATAGGAGCCCTGGTTTTTCCATGATCATTGACCACTGCCATTTACTGGTCACAGAGCTGCACCTTGCTTGCCTTGCCCTTAGTATATCTCACTCGCTAAAATCGGTATCTCAGTCAATGGTGGCAATAAGGTATGGAATTGATGAACTAGTCCGGTATTTAAAATGTAGTTTGAAAGCTGGTAATATGGCCTAGTGGTAAAGTGGTCGCCTCGTATACATGAAGCTCTGGGTTCAATTCCTCAGCACCACATATATAGAAAAAAGCCGGAAGTGGCGTTGTGGCTCAAGAGGTTGAGTGCTAGTCTTGAGCAAAAAGAAGCCAGGGAAAGTGCTCAGGCCCTGAGTCCATGCCCCAGGATTGGCAACAAAAACAAAACAAAACACAAAATGTAGTTTCAAAAAATGCCACAAACATTGTATCTGTTCATCAGAATGACAGATTGATCCCTCTGTGTATGGACACCAGTGAAGTTAGGAATAAAGGAGAAGACCAGACTTCTTGGATTCTGGTATGAAAGAACATATGTACCAAGAAAGTCTGTCCTCTCATCTGATCCTTCCCAAGTATCACCTAAGCAGCAAAATGAAGTTAATTGATTGTTTGCTGCCTGTGTGGGCTTAACATTTCATTCCAATCATGGAAGGGCAATCTGTTAGAACTGAAATAGCAGGCCAGTTGTGCCTTTCTGAAGTTTGGCTGCTGAGCACGGGGATGCGGCGTGGAGCGTGCGCTCGGTGACCAGGCTGCCAGACCCACATTTGCAGCATTGCTTATGGAAAGTGCTTCCCATCCGCCTGGCACAGCTGTGCCCTTGCAGCCCTTTGATTCCCAGACCCGAGTCTGGACACCATCTCAGGGACTGGGGACTTGGGAGCTATTGTGTGCTTCCTCCCTCTGTGCCTTCCACTGAAACAGCGTCCAACTTTCTGCATGGGGAGCTGCAGCCGCTCTGCCCAGGCAAAGCACTGACCCAGGTGGAAGCAGGATTTTAATCAAATGCCAACAAACAGCCCATTTGCTATTGAAACCTCTAGAGTACTCGTACTATTGGTACCCACATTTCCCACTTGTCTTTCTGGTATTTGATTTCTAGCCCAATTATGTAGTCTTAGAGGTTTACTTAGATCATGTGGATAAAATTAGGATTTTTAATTCTTGAGATATTCATATTTAGGAGCTTTACATGGAGATTCCCCCATTACATATATAATAATGTATATTAGCAGACAGTGGTAATTCAGATGAATCTCTTTCCTTCAAGGCAGAGGTAGTCTGCCCTTCATTTGATATGGGTGTTATTGTTTACCTGTGTCAGGATGTGGAATATTTGGGCTTTGGCTTTCCAAGTTGTGCAGTGATATCACAGACGAGTGTTCTCCTTTTGAAATACTTAGGTCATATAGTTTGATAATGTCATTGCAAGCAAAAAGGCAAAGAGGGATGTGATGGAAAACTCAGGATTGCATTTTCAGAGAGGACCTGAAATGTATACTAGGATCACTGAGTACTAGTCTCTTTTCATTTGTAAAAGGGACTGAAAAGTGGTTAGTGTGGAAGCAGCAAAACACCTGGTGTCATCCACACCATCTCCTGACTGGGGCACTCTGTTCCTACACAGGAGCATTCAACTTGTACTCCCTCGAGCAGTAAACTACAGAGTTCCAGAGTGTCCACCCCTGGCACTGAGGCCCTGTTTTGTGCAACACTGTCACTTCAAGTGAGTCCTGTCCTTTTTGCCTCATCCAGGCTTTTCTATGGGCACACCGTAAGGATCTGTACTCACTACTGTATTTCATACTATTAGTTTCCCTGCCTCTTTGTTTTAGGCATTTGAAAGCATTCTGATAAGTGTTTATAGGCTACTCAGACTTGCAGAGAGGCCCATGGCACCAGAAGAGGAAATCTGAGAACCACCTCCAGGCCCCCATATGAACATCTGTGGATAATGCTGCAGCTTGCTTCTTGGGCTGCCCCAGTGACTGCCAAGAATATGGAACCAGAACTGCAATAGCCCTGTGGTTCTGGAGTTGACTATGCATCTACTGTGTGCTTGACTGGGGTTGGGCTCAGTCTGCACCATGGGAAGGACACGCTAGTTGCTCAAAAATGCACACAGGTGGGGCTGGGAATATGGCCTAGTGGCAAGAGTGCTTGCCTCCTACACATGAGGATCTTGGTTCAATTCCCCAGCACCACATATATGGAAAATGGCCAGAAGGGGCACTGTGGCTCAGGTGGCAGAGTGCTAGCCTTGCGTGGGAAGAAGCCAGGGATGGTGCTCAGGCACTGAGTCAAAGGCCCAGGACTGGCCAAAAAAAAAAAAAAAAATGCACACAGGTATGAAAGTGCAAATCAGTGTCAGGATTGTGTTTAGTCTAAAAATACTTCCTGTTAGTGGTCATGTTCCTGGAATAGTTACTATTATATTAGGTCCTTGTGCATCACCCATTCTCCATATCTGTAAAGTGCCATTCCTAAAAAAGGCTTGATGGTTAGCTCTGAAAGGCTGATTATCCTAAAGTAGTACACTTTTTTTCTATGCTATACATATATAATAGTTATGTCAAGTGTAAAAGAGAATGGATTTAACTCTGGGGTTCCTTCTAATATTGGTACACATGTTTTTGAACTCATGGACCATGTGTTGTCATAGATGCAGAGATAGATGCCCACATGCATGCATGGTCTACAAATTAAATAGTTACACAAGCTTTGAACTATTCTGCACGAGGTAGAACCAACCCCTACAGCAGCTTCTCTCCCTCTCCTTAGCACATTGGAACTGTCATTAACCAACTTGAGCTCAAGCAACTACAGGGTGACAGCTCCACCTCTAGAGCAGAGCTTGCAAGCTCAGGTATTCCTCATGGAAAATACAAAAACAAAAGAAAAAAACTGCAGTATATTAAATGCCTCACTTCCTGGACATGAAGGCTATAGCAGATTCAGTTATAGTTTTGAGCAAAACAGTCATCTGGAACAACCAACAGAAGGGCACAAGGTCAGAGGAGTGGCTTCAAGAAGGGCCAGGAAGTTAGTCTTCTCTCTCTAAAGTCACAAATGCATCCTCATGGCTGGAATCCTCCTAATGAAACATTAACGTCCATTAGGTGTTGAGTGTGCATTGAAAATATCTAAACATTCGTATTTTTAGCATGGACACAGTGGTATCAGTTAAAATAATTATCCCTTCCTGTAATCTAAAAGCCTTATCTCTCTCTACTCTTACTTTTTTAGAAGGCAGATGTTTTAAAACTGATTTGAAAATCAAATTTGCCCTTCAGTGATTTCATTTGAAAGAAAGAGAGAAGTAAACATTATAAAGAAGGCTTTTGGGTACATTATGCATGCAAATGTGGCAGTCCAATTCCGGCTCTCAAGTGGAGGTGGAGGACTGCTCTGGCTGAGAATGTTGAGTTTAAATGAACAGAAAGGTCATGGACCCTCAGAATCTGTTCTTCTGTCATTGTATAGCAGGGCTGTTGCTTCATGTTAAACTTTACCTGCCAAGAGGTATTGTTGAAAGGCTGTGACAGGTAAGGAGGCTCCATCAGTGGTGCCATGGCTGTGTTTACAGCTCAGCTTTCTTGATGCTTTGTCTCTCCCAAGCCCTTTGCCGGGTGGCAGAGTGAGGCTGGGTGGAGAGTGGGGTTTGCTCTTTCCCAGACACCACCCTGCTGGTAATGGGAATCTGGAGGGGAAGCTGTGGTTGCAAAATTTAAATATGTACTGCCAAGAATCTGATACACTTACAGGCTTGTGTGATAATCCCTTCAAGGGCCATGGACCATCTCTTCTTCAACTTAAATCACAGTTTGGCACAAAGCCTGGTATGTGGTAGGAGCCTAAAGATGATTTCATGAAAAAATGAATGAATAAACTTAGGGATGAATGAGTAGTTATATTTGGGGTACAATTTTTGTCTTTTAAATTGGAATTGCAACACAGATTTTGTCAGGCTTATGGCGAATTAGATAAAGGTTATCACAATGGAAGAACAGAAGATGAGATTTAAACTAATCCAACCAAATTCTTGCTCACTGTCCTGAAGATTAAAAATTCAAGCCATCCTAGAGATCTGGAAAGAAGAGGTCTCCCACTAAGAAAGCATGACCACTCTGCCTAAAATTAGAATTAAAAATCCAATTGGCTGAGCTTCTCAGTGGGCGGGTCCTGGCAGGGAGTGGATCCTCTGGGAGATCACAGCATCCTTGGGCAGGGCTTGCTGGAGTAGTGGGCTTGGCTCAAGCCTGGGCTTTAGGAGGAAGCATGCTCTCTTTATGTGATACTAATCCATAGTCCAAAGAGACTCGTTTCAAAAGGCCTCATTAAATGAATTGCAGCTAGGAAGTCCAATGACAGGAACCTTTGGGGAAGAGCTTTATGTTACACTACATCTCTCTTGTATCTTTTATCTCTTTTCGGTTTGAGAATCTTTATTTATCTCTGGCTTCTTGGGAAATGTGATGAAAACTTTTCAGGGCTCTTCTCCCTTCCACCCTCCTTTCCTGCTAGATGGGCTTACAGAAGCAAAAGAGCTCTTCCAGGAGGAGCTCGTACCCCCTCACTGCTCCTTCTCCTCCCCTCTCCTCAGCCTGAGCAGGCACCTCTGGGGGTGAGCTGCTGCTGGTGGCGCAGAGAGAGAGAGAGCTCTTCTGAACACATCTACCTAATGCTATTTATGGATCTCCAAATCATTACCACGGATTGTACAAGGGCCTCTTTCAACAAGCGCTTCGGCTCCCGCTGCATGTGAGGCATGGAGGAGTCAAGTGCCACCATCGTACTGGGGTGGAGGTATGGATGGGGTGAAGGGTTCGCTGAACTCACTCCTGCATGCTGGAAAGTACATTTCCTGTGTCATAGACCTCCCTGGAGAGCCTTTGCAGGCAAGACTCAACAGCCCATTGACAAACAAAAATGTGAGGTTTTACCAAAACAAGATTTTTGTCTTTCATGAGAACTTAACCACTTAGGAAAAGAGATAGTATAGGAGAGGCTGAGGATACACTTGCCAAATGCGTGGATGACTGATCTAATATGTAGTAGAAAGTATGCCAGCCCTGCTATGTATGGTCACAGCAGCAGTAGTCATGATGGTCCCTCGGAAACTGCTCAAACACCTTCAGCTGATAAAAGGACAAACATGTACAAACACGCACATGCCATGTGCTCAGGGAACATGGTTTGGTAGTAAGAAGAAGTAAAGTCCCAATGCATGAAAATACTTTGTTTAGTGAAAGAAGCCTTGTGTGCAAAAGGTCTAGAATAAACAAATGCACAAAGAGAGTAGGTCATTGGTTTGAAGAGTTTGAGTAGAGAGTCTGGGTAGAATGTTAACGATGTGGATTTTCTTTTTGGTGTGATGTAGTTTCTAAAGATAGCTGTGGGAAGAGTAGCACAACTCTATGAATATATTAAAACACATTAACTCGGGGCTGGGGATATAGCCTAGTGGCAAGAGTGCCTGCCTCGGATACACGAGGCCCTAGGTTCGATTCCCCAGCACCACATATACAGAAAACGGCCAGAAGTGGCGCTGTGGCTCAAGTGGCAGAGTGCTAGCCTTGAGCGGGAAGAAGCCAGGGACAGTGCTCAGGCCCTGAGTCCAAGGCCCAGGACTGGCCAAAAAAAAAAAAAAAAAAAAAAACACATTAACTTGTATCCTCCTAAAGGGTAGATTTTAAGTCAGGCATGATGGAGCACACTTATAATTACAGCACTTGGGAGACTGAGGCAGGAAGATCACGTGTTCAAGCCTAGCCTGGACTGCAGAGTGAGACTGTGTAAGGATTGTGTTAGAGAGGGAGTGCTCTGTGCAGGGAAGGTCCTCATTTTGTCCTTGTGTCCATTTTGTGGGTGTGACTACTCCAGAGTATAGAGCTTCTGCAGCTTTCAGCCCACAGAAGGACAGATTGCTGATGGAGCTCTGGCTGTTAAGGAAAGAAGCTAGACTAAACTGTAGCAAAAAAGGGTAACTTTGCTCTGCCTTTTCCTGACAGTGCTTTTGAAAACGAAGAAGAGAAATGTGGCCAATAGATTGACTTTTTCCTCCTCTCCTATTTGCTGCCTCAACCCCATCTCTCCTTTACTTGTCATGATTCTTTCTTCACAGATGTGTGGCAAGACCAGGATTACTTTTTTATGATACCTGGGATTGAATTTAAAAGTGTCCTACCATTTGAGCCACACCTCTAATACCTTTTGCGTTTAGTTTGGCAGATAAGATCTCACTAACTTTTTCAGGGGCTGGCTGGAACCGTGTTATTTCTTTCTCTGTCTCTTAAGTAGCTGGGCTTAGATGTGTTTGCCTCAAGATTAACTTCTTAAACATATTCTAATTTATATATAAGAATCCAGAGATTTCACTGTGCAGCTTTTGAGTTACAAGAGGACAAACACACCGGTTCCAGTGCCCTTTATCATGTGAGTAGGCTTGTGCAAAGAGTCAGCTCTGTGGCATTGGGGCGGATGCGCTGCTGGGCTCTTGATGGGCCATTTCAGCCCCTTTTACAGCCTGCTTTATGTGCTGGCCAGTAGGTCAACGGTGTGAGTTCTTACTGTAAATAGAGTCTTACACCGACATTGTAATGGCATTCTAAGCCAATAAAACTCAGATTTTGAAATCAGAATGAGCCTTGTCCTTAATATTGTATTGGGCATAAGTATATATAAATGAAGGAGTTAGACACATTTGCATGAACTTGACCTGACGGAACAGCAGCTCTCATAAATGGCTCTTTTGATATGAAAACAGTCTAATTGTGCAGGCACAGAGCTGCACCAGTAATGCAGAGGTCTCTCAAAGTGCTTGCTTTTAAGTAGCATGTCTGTGTTATCCTACATAATACATTTTTTACTACCAATTATTATCTGACCTAACTCACTGGTGGTAATTCAATTTGATTCTTTGATGACATCATAAAATATTGATAACAAAGTAGATAATAATAATGGTGCAGCAGTGGAACTGAGAGCCATTTTTATTAATGCAAGCAAAGCCATAGCAGACATTTTTTTAAAAATTTTTCTCATTCTCTAATTCTCACCATAATGCATTCATTCAACAGACATTAAGTGCACCTGCTAAGTGTTAGGCACCAGAGGGAGCACTTTAAGTTTACATCATAGTAGGGGGAAATAACAGATAAGTAAGAACGTTTTAACTCTTGGGAGTCTGTGAATCAAATGAAACAGAGAAGTTGCCAGAAAAGTCTCTCTGAAAAAGTGAAATTTGAGCCAAGATGAGTAACAGATAAAAACCAAGGCTTAAGGCTCCTCCCAAGGCTCAAGGAAAGCAAACTTCAGGCATCAGACATTGGTGTATGTGCAGAGTAGAATTCAAGATGGTAATGCTAAAGTGTGGTAAGATAGGAGATGAAACAGAGAGACCAGTAGCTTTCAGATCAAGTGTGACCTGTTGATCTTCATGTGGAGTATGAATTTTATCAGAGAGCAGTGGGGAGTTGCTGGAGACTTTTGAGCAGTATTATTGGCCCTAGAGATGGAACCAAGGGTCTTGGGGGGTGGGCGTCATGCACTTTCCCACTGAGCTAAACTTCTTGCTGTATTTCTGCTTTTAAGTACATTTTCACCCAGCCCTGATAACTCACAGCTGTAATCCTAGCTACTCAGGAGGCTGAGAAACATGGATCACACAGTTTTAAGGCAGCCTTGGCAGACAAATCCAAGACACTCTTATCTCTAATCAGTAAAAAGCCAGAAGTGGTAGTATGGCTGAAGTGGTAGAGCACCAGCTTCGAGCAAATAAGCCAAGCAAGCGCAAGTACCAGCACAAAATTAAATATATAGATATAGATATAGATATATTCTGGCTGCTGTGTAGGCAATGAATGGTAGAGCTAGGTATGGAGCTAGAAAACCAGGAACGAGGTTATTGCTATAACCCAAATAGTAGATGAGGAAGACTTGGACATAGGCAGAGGCAGCAGAGATTGTGTGAGAAGTGCTTGGTTGTGGAAAACAGCTGATAGTCTGGGGTGGGAAATGGGGTTCCAGGTATTGTCAGGGGTGAGGAGAGAACGGTTTCCAGTGGTTTCCTGCTCTGTTCTTTGTCTTTAACATTTTGTCATTCTTACCCATGCTCTGAAAAGCATGCTTCTCAGGTTTCTGGATGAGACAAAACTAGGAGGGATGACTAATGTGATAGAAGACAAATGTGAGGTTCAAAATGATTTTTCTGAGCTCTAATGTGGGACCAAACCAACGGGATGGGATTTAATGGGGATGAATGTGATGCCCTCCATTTAGGTTCAGAAAATCAATTGTGTAAGTACAGGATGAGGGCATTCAAGCTTGAGAGAAGTTTATGGGAAAAAGAGCTGTGGTTCTGATTGGCCACAAACTCGATACAAGCTAATGTTACCATGGGGAGTTAGGTCTTGGACAGTCTGAGTCTCATGAGGTCAGAACACACCTAGTCACTTGTCCATGCTTGAAGAGGAACATGAAAGGTGGCCAGAAGATGAGAGTTCAGCAAGCTGTTTGGTTGGAAGGCAAATGGAAAGAACTAGGAGGAATAAAACAAGATCCATGTAAATCATCCAGAGTTGTAGGACCATGATAATTGGCATTACCTACAGAGCCAGAATGTGGGTTAGAAACCCTAGTTCTGTAAAACCCTAGAGGTTGGCACTAAAATTCTTTATACCTCAACACATCTTTAGTGAACATCTGTCTACTCTTCACTGGTTACTGTATTTTCATACATCAAATGAAATGCCTAATTAATATGGTGTTGTTGTTCTCGGTCAGTTGTGGGGCTTGAACTTGGGCCTGGATGTTGTCCTTGGGCTTTTTTCCCCAAGGCTAGTGCTCTACCACTTTGAGCCGCTGCACCACTTCGAGTTTTCTGTGGTTAATTTGAGATAAGATTCTCATGGCCTTTCCTGTCTGGGCTGGCTTCAAACCTGGATCCTCAGATCTCAGCCTCGTGAGTAGCCAGGATTGCAGATGTGAGCCACCAGCACCCAGCTTGATTAATATGTTTCTGGTTTGAGAGTGGTTTTAGATTCTTAGTCAAATTGGAGGGAAGTACAGAGATTTCCCACATATCCTGCCCTCATGATGGCCTTCCCGTTATCAACTCTCCCTTCTACTACATTTGGTGAGCTTGAGCCTACACACCAAATTCCCCCAAGTCTACAGTTTACTTTAGAATTCACTCTTGGCGTATTCTGTGTATTTGGACAAATGTTTAATGACACATATCCACCATCAGAATGTCGGGCAGAGTTTTCTTTGCCCTAACATTTCTCTCAGCTCTGCCTATTCATTCCTCCCTCCAACCATCTTTACTTTTCCACAGTTTTGCATTTTCCAGAGGGTCATATTGTTGGAATCATATAATATATAGCAAATTACATTTTTTGTACTATTACCAGGGCTTGAACTCACTAGGGCTTCAACTCAGGGCCCCATGTTTTCAATTAGTTTGTTGTTGTTTTTTTTTCAGCTCAAGGCTGGAGCTCTCCCACTTGAGCCATACCTCTGCCTCCAGCTTTTTTCCCCCTGATTAATTGAAGGTAAAAGTTTCACAGTCCTTTCCAAACAGCTGGCTTCAAACCGTGATCCTCAGATCTCAGCCTCCTAAGTAGCTAGGATTATAGGTGTGAACCACCAGTGTCAGGCACACATTTCTGAAAGAGAGAGCGGGAAAGGGGAGAGAGGGAAAGAAAGGAAGGAAAGGGAAGAAAGAAAAGAAAAAAGGGGGTGGGGAGCAGAGGGAAGGGTTCCTGAACTTAGGAACAGAGGTGCAAGTTAGTGATTACAGATGCCATTGTAAATGGGTGCTGAGCCCGGTGAGGACACGGTTGTGGGAGTGGCCATTGTAAATGAGCGCTGAGTGCCGCAAGGACACCATTGTGGGAGTGGCCATACTGCCCAAGAGGGATTGAGAAACACTGCTCATGCTGAGCCTGGAACAGTGAATGGGTACTGGCGGGGCACTGTCTGAGAGGAAGAAGCCCAGAGTGCTCCGGGTAGAAGCAGCAGTGTGTGCAAAGCCTGGTGCGTTCTGGTAACTACGTGGCTTGGCCTGGCTGAGGGCACAGGGCTGGCTCTTGGTTTGATGGTAAGGAGGATTTGTTCATAGGTTACCTGAGCAGCCCCTGAAGTTTAGTATGCCATGAGGAAAGGGATTGGAGAGAAGCTGGTAGGGGAAACTGAGACCAAATAGTGGAAATCTCTAGGTGTGTATGGGGAAGTTCAACCTTATTTTTAAGTTAGTAGAGAGGTTTGATGAATCTGTGATTTATTTAACAGCAACACTAAGCAGAATGAATGGATACTCACAGAGACCAGAGACAGGAAAACGAGCGCTCATGTAGGTGAGAGGCAATCAGTCTAGACTAGAGCTATGGCAGTCAGGATAGAAAGCATCCCAGGAAAGAAGCTAAGGGGGGCTCTGAGGAGGGCAGGAAATGGGACACAGGGCGTGGCAGAGTTGGAGCAACCAGTAAACAGGTTGAGCAACTGAGGCCAAATGGTTAGAGAGAAAAGTGCCAATTGTAGCAGAACCCACCATTCTGGAGTCTGTCTGCTAATTGGAGCACAAGATGCCTAACCTCTGGGTATGGAAAGACTAACTGTCCCCCCTTCCCCCATATCACTCTCACCCAGAGCTCCATCAGCAGTAGGAGCTGCATGCACAAAGGAAAGCAGTCCCACACTTGTTTCTAGATGTGGAGCTGTGTCCTTCTGTGGTGTCCTGATGGCCTCTCTGAGGCACTGTTGAAGCTATTCCTAGCCATCCAGCACAGCCAGCCCCACTGCCTTCCATGCCACAGAGCAGAGGGGACAGCAACTGTGGCTGACAAGTTTGCAATCAGCTCTGCATTCTGCAGCTAGTTTTTTTAAAGGCTCATTGCTAGGCCTTCAAGAATATTCGATTAGGAGAAAGCCAAGGAGTTTGGAAACCAGAATGCTGAGTGGGACTGTCAGCTGTAAGCTACCTAGTAAACACATGTGTCCTTAGAACAGGGCTGAGTAACAGCAATAATACTGCAGCTAGGAATTAGAAGTACAAAAACCCAAAAGTGGATTCATTTGGAAAGAAGTCAGAATTCCAGAATTGTTAAAAAAAAAAAACTTGAAAGGAAATTTCTGCCCTGTTTGTCCAGTGTATCTCCTTGCAGTAACGTGTACAGCTTCCCTCTTAAGTGGCTCCGTGCTGGGGACTTGAGGCACACATTGGATAAGATCCACTCCAGGACACACTTGTTAACTGGTAACCCTCACCCTGCCCCAACCTCTGCTTGTCTCAGCTGCAAAATCCTGGGTCAAACTGTGGTTACAAAGTCGATTGCTTCCAAAGCAAACCTGCTGTCTTTGAGTCTTTGTTTTATTCCGGGCTGCTCTGTCAGCTGCAGGCTTGCCTTTGATAGGCCACAGCAGTGCTTTTCATGTCTAACTAGTGTTTTAATGTTTGTGAGAGACTGTGGTTAATTGGATCCCTATGGTACCACAAAGGGCTTTAGAAGCCCCTTATGTCTGGGGAGATGATTCTGTGATTGTGTATATGTGTATGCACACGTGTGGGTCCTCCACTGGAGACAGCACCACAAGATTTACATGTTCCTAGACCTAGACCTCGGGTTTAAAGGTTGTTTTGTTTCTAATGAATTCCTAGTGATTGTACTTATTTATAGGATACAGTGTGATGTTTCTATATATGTATAGGTTGTATAATAATCAAACCTGTATATTCACTCCCTCGTGTGTTTATCATTTCTGCATAGTAAGAACATTAAAAAAATAACTTGTAGCTATGATGAAGTGCCCAGTGTAATTGTTAACCATATTGTTAACCATATCACTCTAATGTGCTTTAAAAGAGACATTATTGCTCCCTTCCAGCTATCTTTGTACCCATTGGCCAGTCTCTCCTCATTCCTTCCTCCTTTCCTCCCAGTTGGTAACCACTCTTCTGCCATCTTCCGGCTGCTTCTGTAAGATTGCAGCACCCTTTCTGTCATGCCTGAGTGCTCTTCCCCATGGCAAAGAGGCTTCTGCACACCTCCAGTCCCCTATGCTGTCCTGTGTATCATTAGTTCTCTTCACCTGGATCATACCCTTCTTGTAGTTCAAGGTTGTCCCTACAAAGGAAGGTCATAGGTGCCTGCTCTTTCCAGGCAAGCCAGAGTTGGTCTCGCCATTAATTTCTTCCAGAGCATGTGTTTCTTTCCTTTACAATGCTTGTCACAATGTCTAACTTAATATCATTTGTAATTTACTTGTATTTCATTAGGCTTTATGTTCCATGAAAAAGGAGAGCATGTCCGCTTTTCATATTTATGTTCTCAGCACCTCAATAATACCTGGTATCTTTTGATGCCTTCTTAATCATTGAAGCAGTGGTTCCCCAAGAGCACAATCCGTTTAAGGCCAGTTTAGAGTATCCCTTGTCTCCAAGTAGAAAATAGGTTAGGTTCTGTGGGCCCGTCCCATTATCATCCTGCCTGTGCATTTGGGTGTTGGTGACCTGGTTTAAGCAGCCTCTGAGCCTCCAGGACCTACCACTAGGCAAGAGGTAGCCTGAGCCTCACCGGGTCAGTTCCTTTTCCACTTGACCATGTGTTGTAAGAGAGAAAAAATAGATGGCTTTGGGGCGCCAGAGACAAGGATGGGGACCAAGTATTTCTTCCCTTTGAAATTTCAGTAGAAATGCAAAGGCTGCCCTGGGGCACTGCAGAGAGCATGCTGTGTGTCTTTCTGTCCATGAGGAGACTGACATCACCACGTGTCAGCAGAATTCCATCAGAAGTTACTTGCTCGAAACTACAGTTGACTTTCTGACCCACATTTATGGATTTAGCCTAATTAAATTGTGGAATTGCAGTGTGACATTTCATTATTACCTTGAAATTACAATTTCATTCTGATGACCAGGCCTTGTAAACAGTATAAGCACCCCTGACACACTTGCCCGCAAACAAGCTCCATGTTCAGCTGACAGTTTATTATGAGTGCTATTTGGATAACTCGGATTGAATATACAAATCATGAGAATCAAAAGTGGTGGGGGACTCTGCCTGAACCAGTCCCACGGTAATGGATCTTCCTGGCTCGCAGCTCATGGTATTCCATAGGCCTTTCCTCTGTTATTTTTGCCTTTCATTTGCAGCACTCCCCAACCTTGATTCAGACCTTCAGTGGTCTGGGCTCCTCTGTTTCTACAGTTTGCACATTGAGTGTACTTTGGCAGGAAATCTCACAGAAGCGTTTGTATGAGGTTTTAAAGTATTATTCATCCAACATTGGTTTTGCCTCCAGGATCTTCTTCCCCAAGCAGTGGCATGGGATTTCAGCAGTCCTTTTCTTTCTCCTCATAATGAGATGGCCCTCATCCAGATGTATGCTCGCAGCCATATCTAAGACTAGGACTATTGCTCAGAAGGCTGAGCCAGGCAGACAGATAAATCCAAGAAGAGAAACGGAAACATAGAAAGGGAGCTTGTACCGGCCGCAAGACTCAAATCTTACTACTGAATAAGCCATACCTCACAATTTTAACACAGTTTCAGTTATTTTAAAAGAGGGATTTCCAGGGCAGGACGAGAAATAGGTGTCATTTTGGGAAGACATTGGGGCTGGGTGTCACTGACTTTGTTGTTAAAAAGGGCAAATAAAACAAAGGGAGTGGTTGGCAGTGGTGACCAGATTGAGCAGGTGTGGTATGGTGGTGAGGTCAGACTGGGGCGGGGGAGGCACTGGGCAGGGAGGAAGAGATTGACTCCTAAACTCCGAGTTCCTGTGCAGGTCTGTCTTGCCACATCTAGGAGAGCAGCGGGCTTTCTAGATTAGTGAGAGCGGCTGGAAGGATGACATGCAGGTGCTTGTTAAAACAATTGACACGGGCTGGGGATATGGCCTAGTGGCAAGAGTGCTTGCCTCATATACATGAGGCCCTGGGTTCAATTCCCTAGCACCACATATACAGAAAATGGCCAGAAGTGGCACTGTGGCTCAAGTGGCAGAGTGCTGGCCTTGAGCAAAAAGAAGCCAGGGACAGTGCTCAGGCCCTGAGACCAAGCCCCAGGACTGGCCAAAACAAAACAAAACAAATAAACAATTGACACATCTTCCACATACTCAGGATTTCTGAGAACTTCATCCCCGCTGGCTTGCCCACATGAATTAGGGCTTGTTTTGTTTTTATTGGCATATATTAATTGTACAATGGGGTTTCATTGTGACATTTTTATATATGCGTATAACTGACTGACCAAATTCGGTCCTTTTATTTCTCTTCCATGGGATTAGTTTTTAAGTGACAAGTAAGTAAAGAAAGCAGCAGGAGGAAAGCTAGATGAGAATGCCAGAAAGAACATGGGTGGCCGCACACCTGCCATGTGTGTGGTGAATTTAGCCATAAGTGTATGTTTTACATGTCTGCCTGTTGACCTTTACATTTGACATATGTGGTTGTTTCTATTTCTGAGAGACAGAGGTGAGTGTATATATTCCTCAGCTACAATGTTCATAGTGCCCATTACCTAATATACAATGCATCTCATTTAGTCTTTTATTAAAATCAGGATTCCTTTGTTCAGTAAATAAGCTGAATGAATTACCAGTGCTGATGTCGTCTTTTCTCCCTTCATCAATGTGGTTTTTAAACATTTTTATTTAAAGTGCTATGTAGCTAAGAGCCCTGTTATTTGAGGCAAACCTTATATTTCAGTGTCAGATGCATGATGCACGATAAGTGCTTAGACCAGTCTCTTCCTTTTCTAGGCTTCATTTCTTCCTCTGAACGCTGAATAATTATCCCAGCTCCTCCCTCATTCTGTAGGGATATTTGGAAGGTAAATGAGACCACAGTTCTGACAGCATCGCCTGCTTCAGGGGACGTCTGTCATACCGTTAAATCCTCATTGTTCTCTTCTAACTCCCCCCCGCCCCCCCACCCCACCCCGCCAATGCTGTGGTGCTCATAGTCTACCTGTGCTTTTCCTTGCAGAATGATTTCTGTTCTATGCCGAGGCTCAGCGCAAGGCTGTGCTTCAGGGCTCATTGTGACATTCTCTTTGTGGGCAGGAACTCAGTGGAGCCTGCATGTCTGTGCCCCCCTGCATTGGGGAAGATGGTGGCGATGGCTTCCTTTGGCCGAGGTTTTGAAGAGGGAGGTAGATGGGTGATTACGGGAAGACAGGTGCTGATTTACCTGTTTGCCACTTTATTTTCTTTTGGGAGGCAGTGTTCCAATTTACTGCATTCCTTGGAGGTTTGACATATCAATTAGATGTTATCGACAGTAATAGAGGGGCAGTTGCTGTAAATGTGAAGTTTTTACTGGTAGGCCATGAAATGACACCCCAAGGGACCGCAACAGAGTGGCATGATAAATATCGTGTTACCTGCACACAGGCAGAGGGACTGATTAATAGGGAAGGAAGATTCTGTCTCCTGCACTAAAACGTTATTTATTCATTTGCTGTCAATCAAACCTTCTGTTCTAATTGGCTGAAAGGTTAAATCATCAAGATCTGCTCATAAACCAGGTTAAGGTAGGAAGAAAAGCAGTGCTAAATCATAATCAGTGGCTTTGTTTATTTACTACATTATTGCATCTGCATGACCTTGGAGATCCCTCCTCTACTCCAGTTACAGTGGCAGCCCTGGGCCAGGACGTCTGAGCGTAGAGGACTCAGAGGCCTGCCTGCAGTCTGAAGGCTCTGAGCTGGGCTTGGTGTGATGTGGCCCCAGCATAATGAGACCCGCCACTCCTCTTTCTGCTGCATTTTTAATATGTGGCTCTTACCGTGTATGACACTTGTAAAAGGAAGAATTACTTTCAGAAAGACAAATATATTTCCACACTAATGGTTTTATAAAGATGTCAGCAAATACGTATAGACATCACTAAATCACATTTTAAAGCCAGGGTTCTCGTTGTGATAAATCTGCATTATCAAGTCTCATTTCTGAAATGAATCATACATTATAAAACTTTATGAGAGTTGAGTAAAAGATCCCTTGTTGCCCAGTGCAAGTGCATATTGTCAAAACATGCAGAAAGAATAGCTTCAACTCTCAGCAAGCAGAGAAGGAGCTCTCCTACCTTAGAAGTCATATTTCACACACAAGCTAGTGTCAAGTACAGGCTAGTTTAGGGTATAAGGAGCTTTTCTCACTGCCAAAGTAGCTTATTCAAAGAAAGCCAGTAGTAAATTTGTGAGACTACAGCTTGCTCTACAGTGGGGCTGGCAAAGGTCAGACTCCAGAAACAACAGTGCTGACCATCTGTCTACAGTCCAGGATAGCTTTCTACTCGTGCCAGTCACCCAGCATCCTGGCCCTGGCTTTCCCACCAACCTCCAGGGCCTGCAGCCCAGATGATAAAACACTTGAGCAGAAGCTGTATATGCACACTGTCTCTCATTGCCTTGATAGTGAATGCATTCACTTCCATGGTTGTTTGACTATTTTAAGCACAGTCACATCAACTCATGCATCGGATACACCATATTACCATATTAAATTTAACACAGGAAAGCCTGTTGATGTGCCCTATTAAAAATGCATTAGCCAAAGAGGGCCCGATGGTCCACTATTTGGAGAGCAGCTCTGACGAGAAGGGCAGGGTACATCACTTGTCCCCCTCAGTGTAGGAAAGGATTAGCACTTGTGCATTTGTAGACCTAAGAAGCTTGTGTTGTAGAAAGGTATTAACAAATGTTTGTAGGTGGCTCAAATGCAAAAACCAGCCAACACGATCTTTTTTTCATCTTTCATTGACTTCTGACTTCATTGCAGGAACATAAGCGTACTTTAAGAACACCTAGTTTTATTTGTTATTGTGTTGGCACACTGTATTGTTGTCTTGGTACACAGGTGAGGTACATGAACAGTGGACTCCTAGATGACATGACGCATTCAAATGGTTTTTAACTCTGAGAGTTCATCAAAAGGATCAAAATCAAGACACAACTCAAATGATAATGCCTGAAGAAGAAATAACCAAGTAATGGCTAAATATCATCTGTAATCTCAGCATTCATGAGACTGAGATTGAGTCTGGCCTCACCCATGTAGCAAGACCCTGTTCTCACAAAACAGATTGCATCTTAAGAAGGCTGCACAGCAAGCCATAGCAGGGTACATAGGCCAATGGTGAGGTTCAGGGCTTTGGTAAAGGAAGGTTTGGAACCGGAGTTAGCCACAGCCTGCTTTTGCATAGCTGAGAACGTTTGGTTTTTATGTTCTCAAAGGACTTTTAAAAAGTAAAAACAGGGCTGGGGATATGGCCTAGTGGCAAGAGAGCTTGCCTCGTGTACATGAGGCCCTGGGTTCAATTCCCCAGCACCACATATACAGAAAACGGCCAGAAGGGGCGCTGTGGCTCAAGTGGCAGAGTGCTAGCCTTGAGCAAAAAGAAGCCAGGGACAGTGCTCAGGCCCTGAGTCCAAGGCCCAGGACTGGCCAAAAAAACAACAACAACAACAACAACAACAACAAGTAAAAACAAAATGACACAAATTTCTGTGGGCTGGAAAGCTTTAAAATGCTTACTAGCTGCCCCTTTATTTTATTTATTTTATTATTATTATTATTTTTTTTTTTTTTGGCTAGTCCTGGGCCTTGGACTCAGGGCCTGAGCACTGTCCCTGGCTTCTTTTTGCTCAAGGCTAGCACTCTGCCACTTGAGCCACAGCGCCACTTCTGGCCGTTTTCTGTATATGTGGTGCTGGGGAATCGAACCCAGGGCCTCATGTATATGAGGCAGGCACTCTTGCCACTAGGCCATATCCCCAGCCCCACTAGCTGCCCCTTTAAAGAAATAATTTGCTGACTAGGGGTAGGCATAGAGTTTGATATAGAACAAGTACAGCAGCCAGTGCTATAACTACCAAAAAAGAGGGAGAACCAGATGTGCTTACAGGGATGCGTGGCCTTGCTCACCTAACTGCTGACTTTCTGCAGTACTCCCCATTCCTAGAAGTGGGGAGATTGAAGTCGGGGCACAGGCAGAGTTGGCATGTAAGAGAGAGGCAGGATGTTCCTCGGGAACAAGGTGGGGTGGCAGGAGAGCAGTGCCTCCTTTGCCATGATAGCCTACTGTGTGCCTCCCAGCCTTGCCCTGTGTCATCTTAACCACCTGCGGGGGAGGCTTTTCCGGGGCTCACAGCAAAGTCTCTAGAGATTATGTGATTCACTCAAAGCAGTGAAGCCAGCAAGGAGCAGATCCTGGGCCAAAACTCAACCACCATGATTTCGAGTCTGAGGAACCTCCTGCTCTACCACAGCACTTCTCACATCCTGCTGACCCTAGGCAGGCGAACCTCCCCACCGAGCCTTTGGAGTACCCAGGCAGTAGCAAGTGGATTCCACCTGCCCTAGGTCCTCCAGTCTCGCTGTCACTAAAATGTTCTACCCGAGGCTTTGGATTCCATTAGTCTAAGGCCCCCATGATCGTTCCGACTTGCTGCCTTTTCACTAGGAGGCATGGTTTATTTATTCTCTCTGTATACTAGAGCAGTATTCTCCAGATTTGTGGCACTCAGACCCTCATCACCACCAAGGACGCTTTAGAGATACCCAATCTCTGTTCTGGGCCCTGGCCTCCAGTGACCATCCTTTCCAGCTTCTGTGAAATCAAGTCTCTGCCTATGAGTGACAACTGAGAGGTTCTGGATAATGGAAAGCAAAATATACTGAGACAGAGCTTTCAAAAAAAGAAAAAGAAAATAATAAATTTCCAGGTCCCCACCCATACCTACTTGTGAGTATAGAGCCAGCCAGTTATACGTTAGCACACCCTCCTGACCATGCTGGATCACTCAAGTTTGAGATCCCTGGAATAGCCTCAGGGTGTGGGTGGGTGTCACAGTTGAACACACACACACACACCCCTGACCTCGGGAACTGACAGCACAGTTCACTGTTGAGTGGCGCCTCTGTGGGGCAGTGAGTATTTTTCTGCCATAGCCAAGTCTTCAGATTTAGTCACAGCCACTCGGCACTTCTGTACTGAGGGGAAATGCTAGACGAGGAATACAGGACATAAAACTGCTGGGGCCCGTGTATTCAGTCAGACAAGGATGGACTACAGTTATTAACAGGAGGGATTTTCGTTTACTGTGGGGTCCCTCTCTCCGGTTTTTTTCTTTTTTAGTTTAACTCTGTCTTAAAGACTCCTCAGAACAAAATTTCAGATCTAGAGTTCTGCTGACTTAGCGGGCGAGTAACACAGCTGAGTGATAGAACTGCTGGAGTTCCGCCGTCTCCGCAGCTCGCACCCACAGGCCTGCGGGGCTGCCCAGCAGATGCCACGTGATCCCCATGGCACAGAGCCACCACAAAGGGGGAGCCGGGTACACCACCCGGCGACTGTAGGAAAATCTACCATGTGCTTTCACACACTTGGTTGAACTCTTCAAAAATATTGACTAAACCACTTGCCAGCTGTGATTACCAACAGCTGTATTTGACAATCTTTGACAGAAAGCCAATGGGCATGGGCAACGTCATCTAGTGCTAACAGGGCCTTCATTAGCAGCTTTGAGGGCCTGAGTGCTTTCCTGGCCCTGGAAGAGTGATTGCTGTCCCCTGGTGCTGTGTACTCAAGCGTTGGCAAACTGTTTGCTTAGCGAGCCCAGAGGCAGACACGAAGCCTGCCTGTATGTCTCCATCACTCTGAGGGTTTTTTATGTTCTGATCTCCAGGAACACAAATAATATTCTTTCTAAGCCGCTCCAAAATACAAGTGATAGAAAATATCATGGAAAAGGTGAATTGCCAGACAGTAAGCCCTCATGACCGAGAGCTTATTCATAAAATGATGACAAATTTATTGCACACATTCACTGCTGGCTTTCTGAGATTAATAGCTGATCTATCTGATTTTAAAGCCTGACAATAGAATCAGAAAGAGTTACTGGTCACTTTTCTCACCCATCCCTTTCACCCAGCAACCTTCTTCTCCAAGAAATAATACAGAAAAATAAGCCGATTTAGCTCAGCAACATCCTTGCAGTATTTTATTGCCAGAGATTTCCATGTGCCAAGGATAACTTTTAACCTTGTTGAATGCAATCTGACTTCCTGGCATCTGCCTTCAACTCTGAAAACCCTCAGGGCAGGAGCCTAGCATGGCAAATAACCAGGGGTAGATTGAAAGGAAACCTGAGAGGAAGCCATATTTCCCGTATGTCTCATCACTGTTTGTTTACTATGAGGTAGTAAAACAATATTTTTGATGCCTTAACCTTGTGGGCATCAACAAGGCTAAAATTCAAAGCAGGTGTTAACCCTAGACACACACACACACACACACACACACACACACACACACATACACACATACACACACACACACACACACACGGTTTGCAAAAATACAGAGAGAATCTCTGAGGTTTCCAGCCTGAAGGAGATCAGAATTCCTCACAAGAAGCAAAATCCTCTCTGATTTTACTTGGATGGCCCTTAAAAATTATCTGAGGATTTCCCCTGCCTGGCTTGCTATACCTCCAGCCCTTCTTGAGGCCCAGCTAAATTGGGCACAGACCTAAACAGGTGGGGGGCATCTGCATTGAGGCCTCCTGGGGGTGGACCTTACAGTTTGGGTATCTGATTTTGTGTCATGCATTCGTGAAATTATTTGACTCAAGTGTATTCCAAACAGCCCTGTTGTCACCTGCTCTGTCTCACTGTCTGGCTGCTGTGTGGAAGGAGCAGGCAGGCTGCCTGGACCCTTCCGCACTGGGGCACTGAGGACAGAGGCAGAGGAAGCCCACTCCCCTCATTCCAGGCCACAGCACCGCAGGAGCCGGAGGAAGGGCACATGCTGGGCACATGCTGGGCATACCTAGAGGGAATGCACACATTGTACAAGGCCCAAGAGGGTCTAGGCAAACAAAGGCCGGACCCAGAATGTCATCCACACCACACTGAGTGGTGGTGAGGAGTGATTTTTTTGTTTTGTTTTCAGTAAAATGTTTGGAAAGGAGAAATGGGGGGCGGGGAAGGCTGAGTGAAAGAGCGCTTGCTTGGCATACATGGGATGGTGCTGTCTTCAGTAGCGCACGCGTGCGCACACACACATATTTTTTTAAAAACATTCAGGCCACAAACATCACTTCAGCTTGCACATCATTCACTGTCTTGACTATTCTCATTGAATGCAGTACATTAATTGTGTTAAATGTGGACTTAATGTGTATTCTGAAAAGAGCCTTTATGGGGCCTCCCTCAAAGACCTGTCACCTTTTTATTACAGAACTCCTAGTCAGAGATCCCAATAAAATGCTCCAGGCTAGGCTTAGGCAGCTCAGGGCTAAGAGCTAGAGTTTTCATCATAAAGGAACATTTTTGTGGACTCTGGAGATTTTTTTTAAGCTTTCCCCAATGCCTCTGATTTCTAATCTCCTCAGCTGCAAATACCAGGCCCTTAAAGGCTGAGAGGAGGAGTCTATTTTTAAATTTTTTACTGAATATCTCCCCAGTGTTAGGTGCGGAACAGCTTCAACGTGTCATCAGCTCTGGAATGCCCGCAGGAGAGTAGTGTAATTTTTAGGTATGAAATTGATCCGTTTTGATTGTTAGGAGGTCTGATGGCCCTTCTAGAAGGCCTCTCCCTTGCTCGGCTGTGTGCTCTCTGATGGGTTTCTGGGGGCAGGGCCAGATTTTGTTTAGCATAGCATGGATGGGCCCTTGGCATGAATTTCCAGAAAAGCAACCCTTTATTTTAAAACCTGAAATTCAAAGGGGTTAGTCCTCATTGTGTTCTAAATCCCTCTGGTATTTCAAACACTAGGAAATGAAATTGCCAAAATCTTAACATTTGAAAATTGGCTCCTGCCTGTGCCTGGTTCTCACATCTCCAGTGTGTGTCTGGGAGGGAGTGCACTTCTGGGGAGAGCCAGGTGTGGGGCAGTCACCAGACCTGGCGGGGGGGGGGGGGGGGGGGGCGGAAGTAGGGGGGATGGAGGGGGGCAAGAGCCTCCACAGAGATGTTTGCTTGCTGCCCTGCTGAAAGGAACCACTTACATCAGTAAATCAGTACCTTGCTTGAGCATTGTTTGCTTAGGACAGGGAATCCTCTGGGAGCAGCAGACAGAATCTTCTGTCTCCCCTCACAGGCCTCCAGAGATGTCTTTTGGCAGAAACATGGTTGAGGCTGCTGGCTTTGCCCTTGTTGTTCAGCAAAGACTTCATTCTTAGCTGTTGCTAGACTGCAGGAGAATTGCAGCAGTGTCCAAGCCCCTAACGAGGCACTGAGAGGTCAAAAGCAGGAGCGCCCGAGCACCCAGTGAGCAGCCTGAGTGGATCAAGGTATTGGAACCATTACAGGCCCATGTTCCCCGTCCTGCCTCGCTGCTTTTCAGGTTCCCTGGCCTGAGCACAGGCCTCGCTTAAAGTAAACCGTGCATTTCTGTAAGGACTTCAAATATCTGAAAGCCCAGATCCACAGTGTCCCTTTGGTGTGGCCATACTGAGAAAGTGCCTCTAATGTGGGTGCCGAGTTCCTGCAGTGGGCTCTGCCCAGACTCCTCTGCTTTCCTGCAGGGAGGACCCAGCCCCTCTCCTGGACACCACCCGGAGCGGTCTCTAATTTCTAACATTGCTGGTTTCCTTATGCCCATCAGTCAATAGTGGGGCAGACATGTTCTAAGGGACTTGGACAGTGTAGGGCATGCTTACAATCCCACTACTAAGGCAGCAGATAGGATGATCAGTAGGTCAAGGCAAGCCTAGGTTATGTGGTGAGACCTTGGGGATGTGAGACCTTGGTGCTGGGCACTTAGCTGCATGGTCTGAGCATTTATTTCCAGAGGCAGCCAGGAATTTTGGCCATCTAGATGAGTCCCTTTATTTGTAAACCGCACACGTTCCTGCTCAGCCTCTTCCTGCCCTTCCCTTGCCAGTGCAGGGTCTGCTTGGTAGGGTTCTGCAGGGGACCTTGCCTCTGTGGACCTAGAACCTTATGTGCCATTAATGAGGCTTGAACAAGATGACTTATAAGTCCTTCAATATCAGACAAGGTGGAGCCAAAGTGATTTTTTTTTTTACACAAAATCCATATTTATTGAGGCCTACAAGAACTATCAGGACATAGAGCCTGGAGAATTTGGGGGTGAAGACTCTCCAACCTTCCAACTCCACACTGTCCCTTGGTTCCGATTCCTTCCCACATTCTAGATCCTGAACATCGAATAGGATAAGCCTGGATCTAGTTCTCTGGTGCTCACTTGCCTGAACTGGGCCTTAAATTCATGGCTTCGCACTCTTGCTTGCCTTTCTTAGTTTTTTATTCAGGGTTGGTGCTCTGCCATTTAAGCCGCACCTCCACTTCTGGCTTCTTGGTGGTTAATTGGAGATACATGTCATGGACTTTTCTACCTGGGCTGGCTTTGAACTGCGATCTTCAAATCTCAGCCTCCTGAGTAGCTAGGATTTTAGATGTAAGCCACCAGCACTCATTTCTTAAGCTCTTATTTGCATAGAATCTTCTTAGATGTCTGAACTTTGCAGTATAAACCATCAAACAGCTCAGCTACATTTCCAGCTTCACTAGAAAAATTAAAGCACAAAGACTCTTGAGGAGTCCAGAGTCTCTCTAGCTGAGGCCGTGACCCCGCTGGTGTTTGGGAGACCCTGGAACAGCTCGTAGCCATGTGTCATAGACACACTGTCCTTGGGGAAGTCTCTGGTCTTTCTCTCACTTGCACCTGATAGGCTCCTGGAGAAGGCAGATAGTAGAGGCTAGTAAAAGTCATTCCTTATAAGCTCCGCTTGTGACAGAAACCTTGTTAGAAAGAACGCTTCTCTTCAGAAGACTTCCCAATATTTGGGACTGTTCTCAGCAGATCTTAAATTTGTGAGGGGGAAACTATTAGACTTTGTAAGAAAGAAATGCCTAGCCAAGAGCGTGTCTTACAGTTACTAACTTGATTGACATGGGCCTCCCCTGTGTCTGTGCCACACAAAGGTTTTTGCCTGTGTGTAACACACACTACCACCACCACCACACCAGTTGTGTACACACATGAAGCCAGAGACAGGAATTTTCTTTCCTCCAGACCATTTTGCTTCTAGCACAGCTGTGGCTGCAAGAGAGAGAAAAGCACTTGGCCGCACAGTCTGTTTATGTGTTTGAGCCGAGAAAGCGATTTTTGTTGCAAGGAGCTCTAAGTGAGACAGACAGAGTCAGAGAATGAGAGAGAGAGAGATAATTATCTAAATTATGTTCGTGCTATTATCGAAGACGAATATAGTTAAAATGTAATTAAATATGACGGGCTAGCAGGATGTAAGCCAAGCTTTGGAATGCTAATCATCAATTACTGTGTCCCCTTAGGGGAATCAAGGAGCGCTATATGGTAGAGTGTGGGAGCGGGAGCTGGGGGTGGGGGCCGGGGTAGAGTATGCAAACAGTCCCCCTCCCAGGCTCATTCAGGCACTCCATGCAGGTCCCTGCACACATACCTTTCTGTGGCTGCCACAGGCTTTAGAAGCTATCAGCTTTGCTCATATGGGTAGCTGGCAGCTGGGTCCAGGCCTTCTCTTTGAGAGGAAACTCCTCTCAAAGAGAAAATTGCCCTCTGAGCAGAGAAGGCAAAACCCAAGACCAACTCACCTTAAGTGCGAGTGCCTCTACCAGAATGAGGACAGAATGCCCCGGTGCAGGAGCCGCCAAGTTGCTCCCCTCCACCCAGGCATCCCGGAGGGGAGGCTCTGTGGACCCGAGAGGCCACTCACCTGGAGCCCTTGCACCTAGCCATCCAAGTTGTTGACAAGGCCCACACCCAGAGTAGGTGGGGAGGGGGAGAGGCTCCTGATGTGCTGCCAGGCTGGGAACTGCTCACCTGTCTGGAGCCAGACTGCTAAACACAGCCCAGGAGAAGGGACACGACGGGAATGAGGCTACAGAGTCGTCCTTTCACCAGCCACGAAGAGTTCATTGTCAGGAGACAGCTGTACTTAATTTCTTCTTCTTCCTCCTCTTCCTCCTCCTCCCACCCCTCCTCCTCTTCTTTTCTTCTTCCTTTCTAGGCAGGTGTCCTTACACTTGAGCCGCACTTTTAGTCCTTTTTTGCTTTCGTTATTTTTCAGCGCCAGCCTCCACCTTGACCCCCTATTTACATCTCCCACGTAGCCGAGATGACAGGCACAGATGGAGTCTTGAGAACCTTTTGCTTAGGCTGGCCTCAAACTGTAATCTCATCACTGCCTCCTGCATAGCTCTTACTGCAGGCATGCACCACTGCTCCAGTTCTTACATTTGTTTTAAATAGTGAAACCTAATTTGCTTTGGTGCTACATTTCCAAAGAATTTTGAAGCTAGTGAACTTCTTGTGCAAGAATTAAACTTCAAACCATTCCGTTTGAATCCTGACTGAGTTCTGAGGCTGAGGTGGAAGGCAGGTCACTTCCTTGGATGAGTAAGTGATGTCATTGAAGAAGCCACCAGAAGCCAAAGGGCCCCAGCTCCTGCCACCATGCATGCCAGATCTTGTGAGGAACCAGAAATGTCAGCTTTATCATGAAATCTCCCAAATTTTAAGTGGGAGCTAAATCAGCCTTTAAAAATAACTCAGCAACCTAGCAAACTATGTCTATGAGCTTCCCATGGCCAACTTTGATCTTCGCCTGGTGCCTAAGGCTTCTGATCCATAGTTTTCCTGCTGATTCTGGTCTACAATCAGAATAGACAAGCTTGGCCCCACTTTTCCTAAGCCTAGCACACAGGGGCTTCTCAATAGATAGTGGTTGAATGGACAAAGTCCAGACACTGAGATAGCAATAAAATCTAGTTAACTGTCCCAGCTAGAGCCAGGTCTGCCCCACCAGGCTTCATTTTGGTGATACTGGAGTTGTAGGGCTAGGAGAGACCGGGTGCTGACTTAGGGGCTATGCCACAGCGGGTGCCCTCTCTAGCTGTCTCCAGGGAGTCCGCAGTACAGACCTGCAGGCCTGGATTATACAACAATTCCCACCTCACCTAGCGTCATGGAAAATGCTCTCCTCCTCCGATCACCCTTCCATGGATCATCTTTAAATAGATACCTTTAGGCATGATTAAAGAGATGAATGTGGTGCTTGGCCCATCACCACAGGGAGCCAGGAAGCCAGGGAGCTTGCATGGAGGCCAGCGGGCAGCTGTGGGGTCGGTGTGAGAGGCACACTCAGAAAGAACGGTCACAGACATCCTCTGGCAAGTCTCCACAACACTCACCCTTTGGCACACATCTCCTCTCAGTGCCACCGACGTAGACAGGCCACTGCTGTCACTGCTAAGAGCTCGGTGGACAGGAGACAGCCTTTATTACTTCTTCCCTTTGTAGGAGTCTTTCCCAGAGGCTCATGTCTGCTGTCTAGCCTTTGCATCTCTCTTTGCCACAGGCTTCATTCCATGTTTTGGATGGGCTTGCTTTAAAACCTTTAAAATTTTAAAAATCAAATTTATATATGTACATAATATAACACTTATGTGGAATCCCAGGACTTATAAGAAAAAGCAAGAGCATCCCGCCCCACCCTTCCCTGCCCAAGTTACACTCCAGTTTCCTTTTTCCTGTTTTAGAAAACTTTAATAATTTGAAAGAATACATTTAATATAGCTTCCAAATAAAAACTTATAGACAGTAAAATGTCTCTTTCTCACCCGGCTTCCTCCAGAGATAGTTTAAAACAAATGTGTGTCTTCTCCATGATTTTTTTAATACAAATTGTCATGTACCTTGGAGATCTCTTGAGTTTCCCCTGTCTCCATGGAGACAGCAAGGATGAGCCATCATTTGTGTAACCAGTTCTCAGTGATGAGCAGGTAGGTTGTTTCTGTTCTCCTACCATTCAGCTCTCACAGCTGGAGCAGTGCAGGGAATCACTAGCTCAAGGGGTCACCAACATTGACTGTCGGGAGTGAGTCAGTTCACACTTCCTCCCACAGCGTGTCCAAGTGCCTCTGCCCACTCACCCACTTGTTCAGTGCTCATGGGCAAATGCACTCATCTCTTCATCTCTGACCTTCTCATCTGTAATTTCCTATTTCTAATCTATGGCCATATTCTGGGTTTTTGTTGTTGTTGTTTGTTTTGCTTTTGCTTAGTACATTCTATTCCTTCTGAGCCAGTTGTTAGTTTGTTTTTCTCTTGCTTTAGTTAGTTTTCAAAGAGAAACTCAAATTTTTGCCAGGACAGGCATCAGACCACAATCTTCCTACCTACTCCTTTTGCATAGCTGTGATTACGGGTGGGCACCACCATATCTTCCCATGTATTTCTCAATATGTTGTTTCTGCTACTTTTTTGGGCGGGGGGAGGCGGGGGGATCAGTCATAGGGCTTGAAGTCAGAGCCTGGGTGCTGTCCTTGAGCTCTTTGGCTGAACCATAGTGCCACCACTTCCAGTTTTCTGGTGGTTAACTGGAGTTGAGAGTCTCACAGACTTTCTTGCCCAGGCTGGCTTTGAAGTACAATTCTCAGATCTCAGCCTCCTGAGTAGATAGGATTACAGGTGTGAACCACTGATTCCTGTCTTTGCTATTTCTTAATTCCATTATAAAAATTACTTTCTGTCTTCCTACTTTGAAAATATCCTTTCAAATTGTTTGTTATCTGGTACCATTACCCCAACAAGTACACACCGACTCTTCCTCTCTCGCCTTAGTTTAGCTTGACCATAACTTTTCTTAGCATCAAAATCACACCATGTAATTTGTTCAGCAAGAACCATGTAGTCATCTATTATCACCTTTTTTTCTAGAAGTAAAGATTATTTGGTCTTATGTATTCCTATCATTCATTGCTTTTCTGTGTACTTACCACCCAGCGCTTGTGTTAAATGGGAGAGCCCTTTGCCTAACTGTTGAAAGGACAGTTTCTCTCCACCTGATTCCTCCCAGTCAGTGGAGACCCTGGCCCTGTGGCCCAGGGCTCTCATCTCAGGACTTCCCACCTCATTCTCCCATGACCCATCCTCCTTGCCTGCTCTCCTCCTTGTTTCTGGACCCATAACTTTTCCTCCACTTCATGTAGTTCTTTGTTCTTGTGGAACACTTTTTCTGGTGTTTTCCTACAGATATGCATTGGAGGTGAAGTTTGAGAGATTTTTGCCTGAATGAAAGTGTCTTCGTTCTGTCTCACACTTGACTGTAGTTTGGCTGGGACTAATTTTACCCTCGGCATTTAGAAGGAAGTTCTTCTTTATCTTCCAACTCCCAGTGTCGCTTTTGAAAACTCCCACGTGAGTGTGATCCCCGGTTTCTGCACTGACCTGCTTTCCCTCCTTCAGAGGCATTTGCCATCCTCTGAAGTCTCTGAGCTGCTGCGTGCTTTGCTGTGGACGGTTCTCATTCACTATGGAGGCTGCTTGGCAGCTTCTGTAACATGGAAGCCTCTGGAAACTTCCTCGTGCATCCTTTACTGTTAGCTTGTATTTTCCCTGCTCTTTTATTGAAGCATGTACTGATTGGAGAGAGGATCTTCTACTTTGACTCATTCTGTTTCCTTCCTTTGTCATGTTTGACATTCTGAGGAAATTTCCTCCACTTAAGTTTTTTAAGCTTTTTGTTGAATTATTCATCTCATAATTACAATTTCCAAGAGCACTTTCTTATTTTCCAAATGTTTCTTTTTCATCTCATTTTATTATTTCAAATGTATAATAGTATTTTCTTTTTATGTCTCTGAGGATAGCGTAGATTTTTTTTCCTGAAGTTTTATTCTGCTTATTGAATTGTGTCTGTATCCTGAGTTTTTTTTTTCTACTTGCTTTCTATCTTTATCTTTTATGTTAGTCTTTCCTTGGTGACCCATGATGTGCTGTCTGCCTTTAAACACTAGACAATGAGAAAACTGGCTGGAAGCCCTTTGTCCACCAGTGGGTTAGTAGCCTCACTGTCAGCAGGCAGAGGCTGAGTGTGTCACAGGGGAGCTCTGCCGTCCATCAGAGCCACCCGCCTCCTAACCTCTCACTGGAGAGCTTCGAGCTGCATGTGGAGCTGCGTGTGCCGTCTCCCTTCCTGCAAGGTCGTGGCTCAGCTGCTACTTCCAGGCCAATCCTCTAAAGCACTGTGCCTCTCAGTGTGCTCACACAGCTGCTTTGACCCATGGTACATCTTTACCTTGGTCTCCCTCCTACTGCAGTCTAAGCTCCTTGAAGGCAAGAACTCTTCTTTGTCCAGTCCCCAGAGCCTGTTCCTAGTAAGCTTGATAAATGTTCAGGACTGGGAGGAAGGAGGAACAGAAGAAAGGAAGAAGGCCAGTGACTGACTCTAGGTATTTCCTCTAATCTCTGGCCATCTGGCTAAACCTAGATCATAGCCTAAAAGCCGGGGACAGATGTTCACTTCCTTCCCTCCATGCCCAGCCACTATAGACCCATCCTCCCCTGTGCCTCCTGTCCCCAAGTACAGGCCTTCTTTGGTCATGGTCTCCAGAGCGTCCCTGCCAAGTAGAGAGTGGCTGTCCCCACTGTGCAGAAGGAAGGGAGACACTTGAGGCATTCACTTCCTGTTCTCAGCTGGTCCTCCTGCCCCAGCCCCCTGCCCACCATTGCCCTCCCGGCTGGCTGGTGGCACAAGGAGCTGAATCTCTGGTCATCTGTGCAGTATGAGCTCTGTGTTGGTGTGTGATACATAACACACGTGTTTGGTGTGGGGTGGCATATGTTAAAGTTCCTTTTTGCCCTTTTAGTGGAGGGAGCAAGATGTAAAGATTAAGCTGTGAGGTGCCGTGGCTCACACCTGTCTTCCACTCAGGAGCTTGAGATCTGAGGATCCTGGTTTGAAGACAACCTGGGCAGGAAAGCCCATGAGACACTGGTCTCCACTTAGCCATTAAGAAGCTGGAAGTAGAGCTGTGGCTCAAGTGGTAGAGTCCCAGCCTTGAGCCAAAAAGCTCAGGGACAGCACACAGGCCCCGAGTTCAAGCCCCACTACCAGCACACAAAAAATTAAAAATAAATAGAATATTAAACCACAGATTCACTGTCATGTTTAACTGCCAGTCTGGCCTTGGGTGCAAGTACTTTCTTGGCTCCATCTCCTCAGAGTTACAAAGTCCTGTACAGAAGGTTCTGTGATAGCTACCCTTGGCATGGGATTGGTAAGGCAGGACATGGCCAGACTTAGGTTGGAGAACTGCTCTGCACAGAGCACTGCCGTCCTCTCTCCCGTCACCCTGGGCTTGCGCCCTGGGGAACACATGGCTGCCCTGTCCTCGCTTCCTCTGGAAAAGAGACAGATGTCCTCAGGTTACACCCCAGCAGGCAGACCCCACCGCTGCCCCCCGCCCCGCCCAGTCTCCCCAAAGTCTTCCATTGGCAGTTGAGTTCCTCCCACCTCCAGCGAGTCCTTCCTTCACTCACACCACACTTGCATTCTTTCTTCTCTTTCTTTTTATATATTTCAGAAGCTGTTTAAAGCTATAGAAAAAATTAAAAGTAATATAACATTCGCTTACATTCTCAGCCCCCAGAACTGACCGTGGTTAATATTCCTCACATATACTTCCTGGCTTTTTTCACTTTAATCAAAGACATAAAGTCTTGCCTGTTCACATTGAATCTGTTTGTTTCCGGCAATCCCTTTCCTCATCCTCTCACAACCACCATAGAGTTTAGCACCTGTTTCCAGGCTCTTTAACACTACTCAGCAAGCTTGATCATTTCCATGGATAACGCTGCACATTGGGTGCTGGCCTTGCTTTGTTTTTTTAGGACACCTTCTAGGTTTGGATCTGTCTCTCTGTACTGCTGCCTGTGTGCAGAGTGCCTGTTGGGCCTCTCAAGTTCACCGAGTAGAAGGATTAGAGACTCTGGAGTCATGGCGCACGCACACAGAGCGAGCTGTTAGGAATTCTCTGGGACCTGGGAAATAAAACCCAGAGGAACTGTGACCAGCCAGGGCCCCACAGTGGAAGTTGTTTTTGTTTTTGTTTTGTTTTGTTTGTGTGCCAGAAGTAAGGCTTGTACTGAGAACCTGGGCCTCGTCCTTTGAGCTTTTCCACTCCAGGCTAGAGCTCTACCAGTTGCTCCTTCGGTGGTTAATTGGAGATAAGAGTCTTACGGACTTTCTGCCTGGGCTGCCTCAGATGTCAGCGTCCTGAGGAACGAGGACTAAGGCGTGAGCCGTCAGCACCCAGCTCTGGAAGTTACTTGAAAGTTCCCTGTTGTTCTCTTTCTAGAACTGCTAGTCATTAAGTCAGTGGTTGTTGACTCTCCACAGCTGTGGGACATCACACCGATTACCACCCACCTCCGCTTGCCTCAGCCTCTTCACCTCTGCCACGAGACTCCCCTCGCTGCCCATCTACCATCGTGGGGCGGATGGTGGCTGCGAACCACACGGTGGTCTGCTGGGGACAGGCCTTTGGGGTGGCACTCTCCTGGTGACAGATCCCCAGGGTTTGTAGCTGACAGCTGTGATTTTTACTGTGCAGCAGTATTCCATCCTCATTCCTCAAGCAGCTTAGAAAAGTTGTTTTTAAATCCCTTGTTTTTCTGGCTTGTTTAATTACTGCTATGGCAACATCATTTTCGTTTCCTTTTCTAAGCTTCATAGATGTAGTTTTTCAGCCTCATTATGAGTTGAATTGAGTTTTGTGGATGGGCCTAGGAATCCCATCAAAATTTATAGCTTTATTTCTTGGGAGAAATTGCTTCCAGGCATCACACAGCCGGCTGGGAGGGAAGTTCTGAAACAGCAGCAGTCTGTAAGCTGGGACCGCTGTACATTTCGCATTGTTCCCTAATTAGTGGAGGGATGGCTGATCTCCCTGGTGGGATGAGGACGGTCTGAAGGGCCACGTTGCATTTCGCAAGGATTCCTTCCTAACACCCAGCAGATGCCAAGCTCAAGAAAGCATTCAACCAATGCTTGTCTGACTCCACCACAACCCAGCTGTGCAGTGTCCTCAAAGACTTGGGTGCTGGCGGGGTCACCTTGGTCCATCTCCCCTTCCCATCAAACTTGATAACTCTCTGGTAAGGCCCATTGGAGCACTGGGTCTTCCCCAGCACTCAGTAGACCTACCTACATTCTAGGTGTTTGTTTCACATTTGATAATGTGCTTAATCTTCACAAAATATTTCAGATAATTGTTCTCACTTGATAGATGAGGAAGCTGAGGCCCAGAGAGGTTAAGCAACCATTCAGAGTTCAGATGGAGAATCAAACCCAGGCAACCTGGCACCAGGCCCAATTGTCAACCATGTGCGACCCTGCCCTACGCCATGAAAGATAAGAGATTAGGTCTGCTGTCCTGACTCCCCTGTTCATCCTCTGAAACCAGACCGTTTTCCCACTGGCTTCCTGTCATATGGTCGGTGGTAGATCACTGGAATTTATGTATGTGTGCATATGCATATGCACAGTATAGAAAAGTACAAAAGTAAAGTCAGTATTCCCCACTTCCAGGGGATCAAATCCATGGCCTACATGGTCTGCTAGGCAAGCCCTCTGCAACAAAGCCACACCCTGGCCTTCAAGCTAAACTCTTTTTTTCTTATTCATTTTTTAAGATTTTAAAAAATTTGCTCCCATCAGTTTTACAGAGAGGGGTTTGCCATATTTCTATGCATGTTTACAATGTGTGCAATCAGTTCCTCTCCTCTGTTACTATTCCTGCCCCCCTTCCCCCTTTCCAAAACAATTTCAACAGGTTCCATTGTTCTGTTTCCTAGTTGCCGATGGTCTGGTGGACAGCAGGCAGCCTCCTTCATACTCCTGGTTAGGCTGATCCCCTCCTGCTAGCACCTGCCCCCCCCCCAAATGTCTGTTTCTCCTTCCTTACCTCCCCCCTCCCCAACAAAGCTAAAAATCGTAATCACTACTTTGGCAATCATCTCTAGACGGGTACATTCTCTCTGTGTCTCTATTTCTCTCTCTCTCTCTCTCTCTCTCTCTCTCTCTCTCTCTCTCTCTCTCTCTCTTTGAATCCATATGTATGTGATGCATATTTACAATTGATGTCATTGGGACTTGATAGTAGAAGCCCTGATGAGTAAGGAAAGGGCCATGATTTGTCTACTAGAGAGCCAGTGAGGGTTGGGACTCCCATATGCAGTTTTCTAGTTCATGGTAAACTCTCAAAGTAAAGGCAACATGGATTTTTCAGACTCCTTTTGCTCCTGTGCAGACTCTTCCCCAGGCAGGGCCTGGCTTGGAGCTGGGCAGCTGCCACAGTCCAGGGCTCTTGTGTTTCCTCTAAGGTGGAAGAGGTGTTACTCACGAGGGGAATAATGCCTGACAACAGTCTGTCACCAAAGCATTGTGACGTGAACTGCATGGTGGGCGGCTCCTGCCCCGTGAAATCATAGAGAAAGTGGCATCTTTTAAGGTTGCCCGGAGACTGCGAGTGCGGCTGGGTGTGGTGATGAGCACTCAGAGCCAGTTTGTCATTTCTACATTGCGCCACCTGTGGTGATTTCGAAGAAGTTGGGGGGAAATGGATCTGGTAGCTGGGCAGGGAGAGGTGCTCATTACCTCATCTTAACCAGCCTCCCTTCCCACGGATACTTTGCTCTTAGGATCGGTATCTAGTTCTGCTGGAAATGAAATCATATATTCAGCTCTCAGGCTGTGTTAGTGCAAATGAACTCTAATGTGATTAGATACTAATGCAATGTAATGGAGGATTGGTATTAAATTGAGACCTTCTGATCTTATTACTCTCGGATGCTCCCCCGGCTCAGGCTGTGGACCTGGCCCTGCCCAGAGCCCTAGGGCCAGGTGGGAGCCTGGGGGGCAGGGGGGAGAGGGAGTCAGGCCGTCTGCCTGGGGCACTCCCCAGCCTCACTGCCTGTGCTGAGGAGGAAGGGGTGAGCCACATGCGGTAAGCTCAGAGCCGTGCAAGCCATGGGGACTGAGAACTTCCACGTGCAGTCTCACCCTGTGCCTGAATCATGGGAAGACTGTTAAGCATGGATTTAGAAAGCTGAGGGGGAAAAAAGCTTCATTCTGTAGCCTCACCTCTACCCTCCCTCCCGCCCCATCTGTATTTGTGCCCAATAGTTGTGACAGGCTGTTGTCCTTCATCCTCCTCTGTGTCCCTTCCCTGGAAGGGTGGTCTGAGAAGCAGGTGGAGCAGCTTCGGCGTGTGTACTGCAGCTTCCTTTAGCGGGGGAGGTAGGGCCCACATCCCACACAGCGCTGCTCTCCTCCCCTCGCCGGCTGCAAGAAAGAGGCTTAGCTCAGAAGTGACCGCCAGGCGTGTGGGATCCCCACAGCCCGCAGGCCTTCCCTGCCTGCGGGGGACCAGAATCCCCCACAGGGACATGGGGTCAGAGCTCAAGCTCCGCGTGGTCAGGCAGCCTCACCTCCATGTATGAATATAACATTTTTACCCAGAGAGTGATTTTTCTTACTCTGTTTTCAGAAAACTGCTTTCGGAGGCACAGCCTTTGTACACAGGATGGTAACGACTTTTTAATGACCTTAAGAGGACTAGAGTCCAGGCAGCAGTGAATCAATCTCAGTAGGAGGTGTGCAGAGAGAGAGAAAGAGAGGAGAGAGGAGAGAGAGAGAGAGAGAGAGAGAGAGAGAGAGAGAGAGAGAGAGAGAGAGAGAGAGAGAGAAGATGGAGCACCTGAAGCAAAGGGGGAAAAAACAAACTGCAAATACATATATTTTCTTTGCTAGCATTACTTGGTAATTAGACAATTACAGGAAACAGCTTCCCAGCAGCTGGCATTTCCACTGTGTGAACGGAGGAGGGATGGCAGCTACTGTGAACTCCTCACATTTATTACAGAAAATATTATCGGAGTTTACAGTGGTGGGTGTCATGGGCTCCTCTGGTGCATTCTGATGAGCATTAGGACAAGAGATCTCCTCCCCTTGGCGTTTGTTCTAGGCCTCTCTGGCTGCTATCCAGATAAACTGGCCCCACCCGGGCTGATAGGTGGAGAATTGCCTCTGAAATATGGGGGATGCGCTAGAGAACAGAGATGAGCCAGTCCTGAGTGCGGGCTTCGTGGGCTGTGTTTGGAGGCAGGAGAGAGGGGAGGCTTGTGGAGAATTGGCCTGCCTCGGCGCTGTCTTTGCTTGTCAGTGAGTGAGTGACTTGGCCACCATTGGCCCAGGTGTGGGACTTGCCCCTCATTCCATCAGCCCTTTGAAGTGGTCCTTCCCCGTCCCGTGGTCCCCTGGTGCAGATGAGGGGATGCAGGTTGCATACTCCTGCCTAACTCGTCTACATTTCCATTTACCACAGTCTTGCCACTTCACTTGCTAAGAGCCCTGAGTCACATTCGCAGACAGTAGGGTGCCTTCTTCACAAGATGGCGGGCTCCTGAGGCGACACTGTATCTCCTCCTTCCTCTCCACCTTGGAGAAATCCTGCTGCCCCCCCCCACACACACACAGTGCCCCCCCACCCCCCAGTGGACACTGCTCCAGCACTAACTACACTGTCTAACCAGCAAATGGTTGTTTCCTCTCACAGGTCCTGGCAGTCGGTCACTTTTGAAAGACAACCTGCCTCCTTCATCCGCATTGTTGGAACACACAACACAGCGAATGAGGTAAGGATCTCTCTTCTGGAGAACGCTGTGATATTTGTGATGGCCAGGTAAACATCTAATTTGAGTTAAGTGGAGCTGTTTGCTCTGCCTGCTAATGGCCTGTTGTTGCCACAGCTCCGTGCAGAGGAAGCCCTGCTCCCGCCCTGTGGGGCCATCATTACCGTGTATCTGGAAGTCTCCCTGCCAGCAAATGAAAGCAAACACATAGTGCTTTGGTTTCCTCCAGCCGCTGCCAATTCAGCCACCACCCAGACCTTGAAAGGTCAAACTCCCTGGCCCAAACCTCATAGTCCTTGACCCTCTGAGTATGGTGTCTAGCCGGTGGCTGTGCTGTTAGCTTGCTTTGCTTGTCTCTCTTGCTTGTATGTCATCATTCCTGTGCAGTTTACACCTCTGGGAAGCCAGAAAGCAGCCGTGAATCCGCGTTGTCCCCTCGCTCTGCTCTTTCCCAGTTCTCACAGTGGCCTCGTGGGCCACGGGGAAGCTCGTGCGGGGCCCTGTGCTTGGGACTTAGTGCTCTGTGGCTCCCCCTTGGGATTCTTGGTGTTTTTTTCTTTGAATTGTATAAGGGAAACCCCTCTGGAAGATGGAGGGGTCGGGGGAGATCCCACATGCTCTGCCCCCCCCCCCCGCCCTTTCTGTCCTTCTCAGTACTGCTGTCAGTCTTCTGCCCCCTGCCTGGCAGGGGCCGAGGTGGGGGGGTGTGTGTGAGTCCTGAATGCCAGTCCAGGATAGGGCCCTCGATACCATCTGCGGCACTGGCCTGAAGGTCACCCCTGCCCAAAGGAGAGCAGCGCTGAACAGGGCCTGAGCAGATGGAGGGAGAAAGCATCCTTCCGCTCTGTGAACGCATGGGTGAGGGCCCCCCTCCCCCCGGGGCAGTCAAGGTGTGTCTACACCTTAAAAAAGGAAAACTATGACCATTTCCATTCATTTTGCCGTCTTACTTAATTAGAATCACACCCACAATGGATTTCTTCCAAGAGGAGCTTGTGAACAAACAGAAACCTGATGTTTTCTCCTCACCCTTCAAAACAAACGGGATGATTTCAAAAGGCCTCCCAGTTACAATAACAAATCATTGCCATGTTTTTAAAACAAAATTCAAGAATTCTAAAAATCAAGCCATAAAAGTACTTTGTGTGTGTTATAACAAAAGTAAATGCAAATCTTCATTTTAATATTTATTTTATCACTAACCCATAATATTTCGAAAAGTTGGAGGTGGAGCTGTGGCTCAAGTGGTAGATTGCCAGCCTTAAGCAGAAAAAAAAAAGGAGAGCTAAGGGATAGTGCCCAGGCCCTAAGTTCAAGTACCAGCACTAGCACACAATAAAAAGGGAAAGAATTTCCAATAAATTCTAAATTTACTTACCTCTTAAGCTATGCTAATTATGTGTTTACTTACTAAATATGAAAGCATTGAAACTTATCTTTATAAGTAACATTGAATAAAAATTAATATTTTCTCCTTATAGTCCTTTTATTCCAATGTATCTCCCCTCACAACACCAATTTTGAAATCACTTATTATAACAAGGAATTTTCATGTCACGAAAGACGGAACCTGCTGTCTAATCGGGGCCTCTTCCAGGCTTGCCCTCAACCCAGCCTGTCATTCCCATGACCCAAAAAGATTCTTGGATGTGGTACTTAGAGGTTTTCCTTGGTGAAGAGTAGCTGAAGTTATCACAAACGAGCTCTCTTCATGACAGTTTTCTCCAAAATCTCTGCAGCAGCAGGGCTACCAGCCATCCGGGCACAGACTGGCCCAGCCAGTGACCCGGCCAGAAGTCCACTTCTTCACTGGTGACCCGTCTCACTTGGCTGATGAGTAACGTGATCTGCTGCCTTCCTGAATCCGTTTTTGGATGAGCAAAATAAAGTCTCAATGTAGTGCTGTCAACTGACAAACATCTTAGATCCTAAGGTACATGATGAGCAGGGCCATCGGGCGAGCCGGCTGAGCTGCCATCCTCAGAGTGCGCCGGAAAGACCGTGTGACAGACCCGGAGAGAGGCAGTCTTGACCTAGCATGTTGGTCTGGAATGTGAGCTGGAGGACGCAGTGTCACCTGTCTTAGAATTCTCACAGGGCCAGTATGGAGGTGGGCAGGAAGGGGCACATCTTAGTGGGGCAGGACTTCCGGGACACCCCTGCAGGGGAAGTGGCCTGGGCAGGAGGCATTTGTTGCGTTGCGGGGCCCGTGGGGTGACCGCCTACTTCTACTGCTGACCAGCTGTGAGCCCCCCGTCCCTTGGGTAACATCGCCCCCTTTGTCAGCCCCTCTGTCTGGAGAAGTTCACCCCTGTTGTCACCACCACCACCTGGCAGACCTCAGGTTTCAACTCCAGTCTCTGTGCTCAGAGCTGGGCACATTCTGAGCGACTCCTATCGACCCCTTCATTTTCATTTTATTAATTGTCTTAGCAAAATAACAAAGGCACACACCTACATCCTTAAAGAAACCCAGCTGAGTTTAAATGAGATCGCGTCTGTAGACCTATAAAAATTATCCATTGGTATTAAAAAGAATGGAAAATGTCTCTTTTATGGATTTTCTGGTAATCTGGGTTTGAGTGAACATTCTGGAGTGATATTTCAGGCATCAGGGAGCTCAGCAGCACAGAAGTATGAGGTGTTACAGAGGACTGTAGGGAGAGTGAGCTTTCTGCAGTACAGAAAGACAGGACCACACAAAGGCAGCATCAAGTCAATAGCAGCCCCCGAGGTGGTATTGACAGCTGTGCTGGGCCCTCGGGTTCCGCTGCGATTACTGAGTTTGCGTGGGGAGAGGGGCCGGGTCACGTCCACCTTGGAATCTAGGCACACAGCAGTGCCCAACACACGTAAGCATAGAGCCCCAGTGCACTGAATCAGTAAAGGAATGAATGAGTCCATCCGGACAGCCGTCTCTCCTCCCATCAGCCAAATAATCGAAGGAGAAGATTTAGTAAAATATCTTTATTATCGAGAGAACAGAGTTCTAGAGTCATCATATCAAGGCTTTTCTTAAGCCACTGAGTTTGGCACATAGGAAAGTGTAGGTAGCAAATGTCCCTAGTTTGAAAGCCTTCCACACCACACTAATGATTGTGCATGAAAGTAGCAAGCATGGTTATTGAGCACTAAGCATCAGGCCCCACCTCCAGCCTTTGCACTTCACCCTCGTGTGTGAAGTGGACGCTGCCCTTGTCCTCTTTTAAAGATAAGGACGATGCCAAGTACTGACTCAAGTGTGTAGCAGGGGGGCCGGCGGGGGGGGGGGGCAGGGGGGTGGCGCCGCCCTCTGTGGTGAAGCTGCTTTCACCCGGTGGCTATTTCCACCCTTCGTCGGCTCACTCGAGAGACTCTTGTACAGCTCAGGATGCCCCGGGAGGTGCTCTCAGCACAGCGTGGATCCCCAGACACCCAGCAGAGCCCGGCAGCCACCACCCAACACCCACCCCAGAGTGGGCGGGCGGAGCCCCTGTGTCCTGCCCCAGACACCATCGGAGTATAGGATCCACTTCACGTAACCCTCAAAAACAGTGCCGCTGCCTGCACCAGTGACAAAGCTGCCGCAGGACAAAGGGCAGGGAGGCTAGGACAGGCGGCACGTGGACAGCCCCTGCTCCGTGACCCAGGCGGGCCTCCAGTAAACTGTACCCACAGAGCGCACATTTCCGTTCTAGGCACCTTCTGGTGTATCGTTTTCACAATGGGAAGTTTGGTTTAAAGCAAGGAGGAAACGTGGGTAAGGAAAGTGAAGGGGAGAAATGCGCAGGGGCATCTGCCACCGAGTGATCGAACTGGAATTTGAATCCAGGGCAGCCGGCTCTTCACATCCAAGTGCTGTGTTCCTCAGAGAGGCCAAACACACTGCAAAGGGCTCAGCCCTGGCCCTGAACACCGGCAACTGAGTCAGGCTGTTCCTCGGGCCCGCGGTAGGACACTGTGAGAAACGGAGGCAGCGCCCTTCTGTAGGGAGACGGCGGCCCCACTGCATGGTAGCCAGCCCCGAGTCGGGGTTCTGACATGTCGAGTGACCACGGCGGTGGGCACGGAAGGGCGGGGGCCGGCAGCAGCCACACCTGCTGTTGGGGGCCTCGGGGTGTGCTGACATAGGGTGCATTCTCCTTATCCACGAATGGATCCAGTGGTCCTTGGGGCGGATAGGCAGGACTGTGCCTTGGAGGATTCTGGATTGTTCTTCCTCCCCTGTGCTGTGTTGGGAACAGTGACAGGCCGCAGGCGTGTGCAGGGGCTCTGAACAAGCGGGGCATCCGCAGGACAGAGCGTCTGCAAGTGGCTGCTTGAGCCGCCCTCCAGGACTGCTCAGCCCCGAGCCTGGAGGGAGGCAGAATTTATTTACAGGCTTCTGTCAGGCCAGAGAGTGGCTCTGGCTCCCAGTGCCATCCTCGTTCCCATAGCAACATGTGGCTCTAGTGGAGGGGAAAAAAAAACACACAGGGAAACAGATTCCAAAAAGTCTAAATAAATGCCCTTCCTTGGCCTGATGGCAATTGTTTCACAAGCCCCCCACGTGCCAGAGCCCCGGCCGGGTGTGACCACACCCTCTCTGCCTCGCAGGCCCCTCAGGTCTCTGTGGGTCCTCCTCTAGGCTGCGGGCTCGCGCCCCAGGGAGCAGCGGCTGGCATCTAGCAGGCAGGGTGGAGAGGCACAGCCTCCGAGAGGTTTGGAGCAAACAGAGGGGAGAGAGTCCCTGCCCGCGACCCGCCAGTGCCCAGAGCCCATGGTGCCCGGGAGCCCGGCCCTCCTGAGGACCATGGCTAAGGCCGATGTGTGGTGAGACCTGTACAGGCGTAGACGGCCCAGACATAGCCAGGTTTCTGGTGACTCCGGGAGGCCGTGTGCGTGTGCCAGCGCGAGGCGCCGGGAGACGTTGGCAGTGGAGCAGCAGGGCCTGAGTGGGGATGGTTGGGCCTGGTAGGCAGCCTGGGCCCTGTAGGCTGTCCTAGTGCCCCAGCAGGAGGCGGTGACCAAGTCTCCACCTCACTTGAGAGCAGAGATCCTGTTGTGGCATATGGGTGTCCCTGACACCCAGCACACGGCGGTCCTCCATGAAGCCCTCCAGCGCCAAGGCTCCGAGGCCACTGGGAGTCAGGAAGGAGGCAGGGATAAGGGAAGACAGCCACAGCTGTGCTCCCACATCCTTGGAGAACAAAGGGCCTGAGGGATTATGGGCAAGCCTGGGGTCGCTTAGTGCAAGAAATTAAAAGGCCAGGAAGTCAGTGGTTCCAGTGAGCGGATCCCACAGAGCCCCTGATTTCAGGGTTACGCATGCAGATAAGGGCCAAGGCCGGAGCCTACAGAAAAAAGGCTGGCTGGCACTGAGAGCAGGGAGGTGGGCCTGAGGGGAGGGGGAAGGAGGGAGAGAAAGCCAGGAAGGAGCCTGGCCCAACCTCCTACCAGCGCAGCGCCCAAAACCACTTGTCTCTGCCTGGCAATGGGGAAAAGGAACCAGAAGTTACAGGCTCCTTCTCAGCAAGTCAGGAAAAGATGGAAGTATTTCATTTGTTGCTTAATTATGAAAGAAGATCTTTTATTATTAATTTATTGTCAAAGTGATGTACAGAGGGGTTACAGTTTCATATGTAAGGCAGTGAGTACATTTGTTAAACTTGTTACCTCTTCCTGCATTTTTTTCCCACCTTTCCCCCACTGTACAGTTGGTTTACAGCATAGTGTCTTGTAAATATTGCTGTTGCATTGGTTCCCCCTTTACCCTTTGTCTCTCCATTTTGATGATCCAGTTCCCTTCCCAGGGTACCAAAATCAGTTACAGTGACATCAGGGGTAAAACCCAGGGGAAGAAAGACAAAAGAAAAGACCTAATTTTACGTTGAAAATAACAATGATAAACCACTTATTTTCATAACTTGGGAGTTCATTTTGCTTAGCATCATCTTATGTGTTCAGATGTACATAGCTGAAAGAAGATCTTACGGGAGCCTCTTTGTGCTTAAACCCATTTTGTGAAAGTATCTGTTGGGAAGAGAAGAAAACGGACTGTGTAACCAAGGACAGAGCGCTGTCCCTACACAGCTCATCCTTAGACCTGCGTGTCAGAGCAGCAGTCATCTGTTCCCTGAGCTGGCCTGGGAGAGGGCACCCACAGATCTGGGCAGGGGAGTGCCCGGAGCCGGGGAGCCCTGAGTCGCTGTCCAGTGATGAGCCAGCAGCAGAGCGGCCCCCCAAAAGACAGAATGCTGGGGCCACTCTGGGGGAAGTTAGGAGGGCCCTCTCCTGACAGAAGCCTGTCTACTGAGTGGGGATTTCAGACATCTCAGAAACCTGGAACAAACTCATCTTTTTATGTGTTTCTTAGATTTTGGTGTTTGCTTCCCCCCCTTAAGTGGCTTAAAAATACATCCATCACTTTGTGGCCAAACTAATTAAGACTAAAGAGTGACCCTCCCTGGACTGTGGGGCCACACCCATAACCAACGGCAGCCTGAGAGTCCAGATCCCTGGAAGCAGCAGGCTCAGCGCCCCGGGAAGGCTTCAGTCTCCACCAGCACGGACACGCCCGGTGGGGACCCCCACCCCCCCCTGTGCTGGAGCATTTCAGTGTCTCCCTGTCTCCAGCAGCTCCGCTGTTTTCGGGGCTGATAGAGAGGGGCGTTTTGTGGGAAGTTCTTGGTCTTCCTTCTGCTCTGAGGTCTGTGTGTGACCACGTGCTTTTTTTTTTTTTTTTTTTTTTTGGCCAGTCCTGGGGCTTGGACTCAGGGCATGAGCACTGTCCCTGGCTTCTTTTTGCTCAAGGCTAGCACTCTGCCACTTGAGCCACAGTGCCACTTCTGGCCATTTTCTGTATATGTGGTGCTGCGGAATCGAACCCAGGGCTTCAAGTATATGAGGCAGGCACTCTTGCCACTAGGCCATATCCCCAGCCCCGTGACCATGCACTTCTGCATGAGAGTGGCCACCGTCACCAGTGGGGCAGACGGCTGCAGAGCCGGGGGGCAGGGCGGCCTGGTGGAAGGGAAGCCGTCTGCAGGGAGCACACATCAGAACCGGTCACATTGCGCCTGACGTATGGCAGCCATCGAGAAGTAGGTATCTGTTTCAAAAAGATATGTTGCCCTGCGAATGTGAGTTGAAAGCTCGGATCCGAAATCCTATTTGTATTGGTTGGCAGGAAGTGGCCTGTGGAAATTACTCAGGAGAAACCACGGAGGCGAGGTAGAGCCATTGATCAGCATTTATTAAATTTTCTCAATTTCTGCTATAGTTCACAGTGGACTCAGGCCAACTTGGGAAAATTATCACAGGCTTCCGCTTCTAAAACCCGTGAAGGTAGGTCGAGCCAGGACTGCCGGGGAACCCTTCTAAGGAAGGCAGCATGGTGAGCAGCTGCTCGCTGGCCAGGCGCCGGGGCTGGGGTGTGCGCCTCGCTCCCGACCGGGTTCACGGAAGTGGACACCGCAGGCTGCCGCAGACATGCCCGGAATCGTGGCTCCCAGAGGGGCGAGGCAAAGTGACAATCACCAGTAGCTACAGAGAAGGACGCCCGGACTGTGACGGGGCTGCGTCGATTCCCACACACGAGTACATTGCAAATTAGCCGGCTCCTCTCGGGGGACAGATCCAGGGCCCGCCAAAGATGGTTCCGCGAAGGTGCCCCTGCGCGAGCAGCAGCAATCAAACAGGCTAATGGGATACACGGCTGCCAGAGAGGGGAAGGGAGAATGACGAGGCAACCGAGTAATGGCTTTGCATAAATCAGAACGGAGCCTCTGCCGGGACGCCTCATTCGCTCTGGGGGAGCGCCGCAGCCTCGGGAGGGACGGCGGTGCCGCAGAAAGCCAGAAAGCCACCGAACCGCACGAGCCTCTGTGCCCGAGCGAAGCCGAGGCCGCGGACGGGCAGGAAGCTTGCCAGGCGCTCCCTCCCCCCAGCGCAGTGACACTGCCCCAGCCATCACGTCACGGCCGCGGCGAGGGGCCAGCCTTCCCACCCACTCTGAATTCCGTCCTGACGGCGCCGCTCTGCACCCGGCCTGCCTCAGTGGCCGTGGGCGGTGCCAGTAGCTCAGCGCGCCCGCGTGCCCGCCGCGGCCCGCGCCGGCCGGGTGCTGCGTTTGGCTCCCCGCTGGTGGGCTCGCTCGTGGGCTGAGCCCGGCGCCCAGAGCGGGCGTGAGGACCGGCTGCCGCTGCGCTGCCCGGGGCTGGAGTCCTGCCTCCGTCGCCCCCCCTGGAAGGCTGCGGCCCTCCTGTCTGCTTCCGTGCCTTCCAGCCCTCCGGGCACCAGCTCTCTCCGCTGCCGACCCTCACCTGCTCTCCAGAGGAAAGGAGCCCAGCACACCCTCACCCCTGCTGAGTGTGAGTGTGAGTGCACACACCACCCGGGCCGCCAGTCCTGGGGTCACCTGAGGTCACGCGGCTGCCTCTGCCCGGCCCGGCCCCCTCCTCGAGGTCGGAGCTGGTACTCCACCAGACCCCTGAGGATCACAAACGAAGGCCGTGCCCACCACGGCCGCTCGTGCCCACCGCCGTCCAGTTATGCAGGGGCTGAACCCCGAGGAGGAGGGTGAGGATGGCCCGATGTACACAGACAGGGCCGAGCAAAGAGCAAGACCCCAGCCTCCAAAAGAACCAGAGCAAGAAAGACCCGAGGTGTGGGTCAAGTGTTAGGGCGCCTGCCTACCCAGCCAGCCTGAGGCCCCGAGTTCAAACACCAATACTAAATAAGCAGCAACAGGGTGCCGAGCACCCCGCACAGGAGCCCCGTGGAGTGGAGGCCCGGGACCTGTCCCTTCAGAAGGTCCCATGGCCGCTTGTCAGTCAGCTCGCGTCAAATTTTGTGAGCTTTTGTTTTAAACAGCTCCCTCTCATTTTGTAAACGCTATTCCACCTCAGGGACTTCAAGGCTTAAAGGTTTGTAGTTATCTTCTCTTAAAATGCTTAGATCGCGTTGAAGTGATTCCCACAAACATATATTCCTTTCATTACCTGTATTGACTTGAAGATCAAGAAGTCCCTGCACCTGGGCCCCAGCCTGCCCCGCGCCCTGGGGGGGAGGGAAGGGGGGCGTTCCAGTGTGGCCTCCCCCCTCGCCTGCCCGTGGGCCCCTGAGGAGCCGCTGGCTCCCGGCCTGTCACCTGTCACCTGCCTTCGGGCTGCCCCCACCCCCTGCCCTGGGGCAGTCCCCGGTTCTGCACCGACGCCCACCTTGCACCCTGCCCCTCCACTCTTCACGCGCTGTCCGTGCGACATGACAGTGATCACTTCCCTGTTGCCTCTGCCAGGAGGCCCCCGCGAGGCCAGGGCGAGGTCCGGACGCTGGCAGAGCGCCTCCCCCCTCCGCAGTGGGCCTGGGACTCGGAGGGTCCCCCTGATGCAGGGGGGGAGCCTGCCGTGAGCTCTGTGTGTCAGACCAGGCGCACAGCTAGGGTTGTTCTAGAAGTTTCCCGGAACACAGCGGATGTGTCCAGGGTCCCAGCAGGGGCTGGGCCGGGTCAGGGCTGCACCGCCGTGGACAGCGGTCACCCCACGTGTCCCCCGCCCGGGGGCGTGTTTGTGGATTCCGTTTTGGTCTGCGCGGCGGGGTGCGGGCCGAGGCCCCTGAGGGCGGGCGGGGTGCGGGCCGAGGCTCCTGAGGGCGGGCGGGGTGCGGGCCGAGGCCCCTGAGGGCGGGCGGGGTGCGGGCCGAGGCCCCGGAGGGCGGGCCGGGTGCGGGCCGAGGCTCCCGAGGGCGGGCGGGGTGCGGGCCGAGGCTCCCGAGGGCGGGCGGGGTGCGGGCCGAGGCCCCTGAGGGCGGGCGGGGTGCGGGCCGAGGCCCCGGAGGGCGGGCCGGGTGCGGGCCGAGGCTCCCGAGGGCGGGCGGGGTGCGGGCCGAGGCTCCCGAGGGCGGGCGGGGTGCGGGCCGAGGCTCCCGAGGGCGGGCGGGGTGCGGGCCGAGTGGTAAGCTGCAGGGCAGATGTGAGTGGATGCGGGGGTTAGTGCCGCTCCCGCCGGTGGGGGATGAGGTGGGGCTGGGGGCGGGGGCCGGGCCTCGGTAGCCGGGAGGACACCGGGCTGCCCGTCCACGCGCTTCACACGGCAGGCGGAGGGGGCGCCCCCGCCGAGGCTGCCATTCCTACAGAAGCGTAAGGAACAGGAAGGGCGGATGAGGACCTGACCGCCCGGCTCAGGTCCTCGCGGTGACCCCCGTCATTCCCACGCGTCTGTCAAAGGCCGTCCCCGGGAGCGGCCACGGGCGGGCGAGGGGGAGGGAGGGGGGCGGGCAGCTGCTTCCACGGCTCGCATGGGCGGGACAGGGCCGGGCCCGGGACAGTGCTGGCACCGCGGATAGGGGAGGGGTCCTGCACCGCATCAGCCGGGCGGAGCGCAAGGCGCGTGACCCGGGCGCGCGGAGCGGAAGGCGCGTGACCCGAGCGGCAGGCGCGTGACCCGGGCGCGCGCGCTCGAGCCTGAAATGGGAAATTGGAAGCGGAGGTGGATGAATGCGTGGAGACCCGCGGTCTCTGCGGCGGTGCGGGAGGGGCCTGCAGTGGACACGCGGCGGCTCCTGTCGTCTCTCTAGCTTGTGCCCGCGTGTGCCAGCCCCTGCCCTGGCTGGGGTACTGGGCACGGCCCCGGCGGCCTCGTCCTCCAGGGCACAGGCAGGAGTGTGTCCCCCCCCCCCCGCCCCGGCCCCCGCCCCGGCCCCGGCTCTCCCCGCGCCTCCCCGGCTCTCCCCGCGCCTCCCCGCGCACGCGCGCTGCACCTGGAAGTCCGCGTCCTGGCCCAGCGACGGCTTGCTTTTCTCTTCTTTCTGTGGACTTGAACCCAGGGCCCGAGCGCCGCCCCCAGGCCCCCCTCGCCCGAGGCCAGCGCTCTGCCGCTGAGCCACGGCGCCACTCCAGCTTTCTGTGGGTAACTGGAGAGGGGCCGCCCGGACGTTCCCGCCCGGGCTGGCTTTGAACCGGATCTCACCCTCGGATCTCAGCCTCCGGAGCAGCCGGGATGACCGGCGTGAGCCGTCGGTGTCGGTCGTCGCTTAGAAGGTGCTGCCGCTGGGGTGGGGTTGGAGGCAGCGCTCGGCAGTCCCGGCAGGGCCCAGGTGTTCCGTCGCCCCGTCTGACCCGAGCCGTGGACGTGGCCCCGTGGCAGCTAAGCCGGGGCATTGCGGCGGGGGGGGGGGGGGGGCTGTTTGCTTTTGTGCTTCCGTGCCGCGCGCTCTTCCCGCGCCGTCTGTTCCCGCGCCCCGGCACGTTCGCCCCTTTCCTCAGGGCGCTGCCCGTCCACATCCTAGCTGGCCCTGCGCCCTGGGGCGCCGCCCGCGCTCAGCCCCGCAGCCGGCTTCTCACAGGTTGTTTAGACGGATCCCCACCTCGAGGGCGCGTGCAGCAGGTGCCCAGGGCCGCGAGAGCCCCGCCCGCGGAGTGGGGGCTCCCGGCCTGGGGGCGGAGGAGCCCACGAGGAGTAGCTTTAACTACCGGATCAGATTGTGGGATGACCCCCCGCCACCACCCCCCCATCTTTGAACTCTAGGGCATTTATTTACTGTTGTGGTGACTGGTCAGCCTTTAGTTGTGTGGGTGGGGGCGGGGGTGGGGATCCGGATGGGGCCCGGGGTGGGGACCGGGGTGGGGCCAGGGTGGGCACAGGATCCCGCACGGTCACTCCCGCCCTCTCTCCCTCTGCCAGGTGTTCCACTGCGTCCACTTCGAGTGTCCCGAGCAGAGCGGCCAGAAGGAGGACGGCGGCGAGGAGGCCGGGGCGGGGGACGTGGGCCCCGCCGGCCAGCTCGACCCCCACGCCCTGCGGGCGCCCAGTCCAGGCCCGGACTCACGATCACCCAACCGACAGCACCAATAAAGGAGGCGGCCCACGAGGCGTGGCTCGGGTGGGCCTGGACGCGGGCGGCCCCTGGCAGGGCCCCATGGCCGCCCTCCTGCCCCGGAGCGGGCAGCCTTTCTCCAGGGAGCGCGGGCGCCACGTCGTCGTCTGGGATCAGCCGGTCCCGGGGGGAAGGCAGGTCAGGTCTTCCGTCTTCACCAGGTCCACCACCGGCCCCACCTCTAACCCACGCGGGGCACAGCACGCCAGGCGGGCGGGGCGGAGGAGCGGGGTGCTGGGCCCGGCGGGCGGGGCGGGAGGCGGGGTGGGGCCGGGGTGCGGTGGGGCGCGCCCGGCTCCTGCTCTGAGGACACCGTAGGGCAGGCGGCTGTGGGCCTCGCGCTCATCGTCCTCGGATCGCTGGGTCCACGCGTGGCCTGTCTCCCCGAAGAGCCGCAGCGAGCTCGGGGGCCAGGACCGAACCCGCGAGCTCAGCGCTCAGCGTGAGGAGCCCAGGCTGGCGCAGTCCAGCGCCCTCCGCCCGGGAGCCCGCGGCCCAGCGCCCTCCTCCCGCCATGCCCTCCGCCCGCCATGCCCTCCGCCCGGGAGCCCGCGGCCCAGCGCCCTCCGCCCGCCATGCCCTCCGCCCGGGAGCCCGCGGCCCAGCGCCCTCCGCCCGCCATGCCCTCCGCCCGGGAGCCCGCGGCCCAGCGCCCTCCGCCCGCCATGCCCTCCGCCCGGGAGCCCGCGGCCCAGCGCCCTCCGCCCGCCATGCCCTCCGCCCGGGAGCCCGCGGCCCAGCGCCCTCCGCCCGCCATGCCCTCCGCCTGGGAGGCGCCCCCCCCCCCCCCCAGCAGCGGCACGGGCGCCGGGCCTCGTGGCACCGGGTGGCCGCGCACCCCCTGCTGGTTCTGGGCCGCACAGCCGACCCCAGGGCCCCGCAGACCGCGCGGGCACACGGGCGGCGTCCACACGCGGAGCCGGGGCTCACGGCCGGCCGGGCATCCCTGCCGCGGGCCGGGGAACGGAGCGAGTCAGCAGCCGTGGAGCCCCTGCCCTGTCAGCGCCCTTGGGGTGCTGGCTCCCCGCAGCCCGAGGAGGCCGTGATTGATGGGGGTCGCCGCCTGCTCAGCACCCGCGCTCCCCACAACCTCCACGGGGGCCTCCCTGCCGTGCCCCCCCTCCCCTCCCCGCTCTCCATCAGATGGGGGGGACACGCAGCATCCCGACACGCGTGGGTCAGACCTGCTCAGGACTCCAGGCCACAGGAGCTCGGCCTTGGCCTGCGGGCCACGCGCGAGGTGTCACCGAGGGGCCGGGGGCGGAGGGTGGGGGGAAACCCGGGACAGCCGTCCTGCACCGAGCACCCCGACCCTGGAGACGCTCGCTGGGCCCGGGCCGCGCCCTCCCTCCTTGGCGGCGAGGAACGTCTCAATTTCTCTCTACATTATCACTTTTAAAATCGCATTAAATGACGTGCTGGTTCCCGACGAGACGTTACCGCGTGTGTGTTCCTAGAAGGGGATGGGAGCGGGAAGGAAATGGTTCCCAGCCGGCGCGGGGTGTGCGTGTTAAACCCACTCCTGGGCGAGGGGGGGAAATGAGTCTTGAATTGTGCGACCCCTCGCGCTCCCCTTCCGGCCGCCCCGGGGACGGCGGCGCTGTCACCCCGGGCTCGCGGCCTGCGGTCCGCGGGGAAGGAGCGATCTGAGGACGGTCACGGTGCTGCCCCGCCCCCGCCCCCCCACCCGCCACGCCCCATGTTTCCTGGGTGACAATCGCTTGTGACTCCCAGCGCTGGCCGGCTCGCTGGTCACCCTGCCCCGCCCCAGCTGCCAGCCTTTTGCTGCTGGAGGCCAGCATGGGGGGCGGGGGGGGGTCCCCGACCTTGACCCCTCCGCCCCCTCCAGCAGCGCCTCTCCTGCGTGGCCCGCAGCGTGGTGAGCGCGCCCTGCCGGGAGGGGCCCGGAACTGGGCGCGGCGAGTGGCGGCTGCACGTGGCCTCCCTCCGCGGGCTCCACACGACACGGGGTCTGGGGGAGGCAGGGCTGGGCGGAGGGGGCTGAGGCGGCCCGTGGAGGGTGGGCCTTGGGGTTCCACCCCCCCCCCCCGCCCCGGGACCTGGGTCTGACGCCGCCCAGGGGCGCTTTGCCCGCAGGAGGAGCCGGGGCTGCACAGCGCCCGCTGGCCGGGACGGTGTGGGGCTCTGCTGGGTTCACCGCCGACAGCCGGGACGCGGAGGGAAAGCCCAAGGGGTAACCCAGGGGCCGGTGCCCGGCGTCTGCCGGCCATGGAGACGCGGACGTGCCCTGCGACCCCAGGGCAAGGCGCTGCCCGCCTCCCCGCCCGGCGCCTGGGGCGTTCCTGCCGTGGGGGCCAGGCTGGGCCTGGGGGCCCGTGGGGTGGCAGCTGGGCGTCCGGCCAGCCAGAGGGGTGGGGGCAGGGCGGGGCGGGGTGGGGGCCCCCAGTCTACCCTACGCCAGCGTGTGCGGTAGGGAGAGGGGGCCCCAGCTGAATCTGAAGCTGGGGGGCGGGGGTCCTGTCTGCTGCCGAGGGCCGCTGGGTGACGGCCCGGAGCCCCGAGCTCCACGCACCAGCTGTGGCGGCCCGTGGCGGGGGAAGCGGCCGTGCCCAGCCTCAGGAAGGCCGGCCGGTGACCAGGCCCGTGGGGGGTGGCTCCGGACACGAGTGGAGGGGCGGCCGTGTCCTAGCGTGTCTGGCGCGGTGGATCCCGCAGAGCCCCGCGCGGACAGGGCTGGCGCGCACCCCGCCCTGGCTGGCCTGCCCTCCCCTCCGGGGCTGAACGCCGGCCGGGCGGCAGGGCGGCAGGGCGGCAGGGCGGCAGGGCGGCAGGGCGGCAGGGCGGCAGGGCGGCCGCTCTGTACGGCAGCGGGCCCGGCCCGGCCATCCCTGCCAGCCGCGCGCCGGCTCCAGGCTCGCACCTCGGCCACCATTTCTTACTTTCCATGGTGAAATGGCCCCCATCCCCGCAGCCTTCACACGCGTCCGCGCCCGGCCACCGCGGGCCCGCGGGCCCCCAGGCCCGGTCGGAGGCGTCACCTGGGCGCTGCGGTTTTCCTTGTGAGAACGCGTCCCTCTCGCGAAGCAGGGCACGGCGGGCTCCGTCCCAGGAGACGGCGGGGGTGGGGGGCCGGGGACGCCCCGAGGCGCCTGCGCCCTCCAGGTGACCAAGCACGGGGCGCGGACACTCACAAAGCCAGCTTCAGAGACCCCGAGGAATGAGACTCTAAAGCCACCGACGGCTTCCGAATGACCGAACGAGGAGAGAAATCTGGAAGAGCAAAGCCCTGGCCGCGGGGCCGCGTCCTGTCCGCCCGCGCTCGCCGGCGCCCCCCCCCCCCCCCGCACCGGGTCGGGGACGGCAGGGGTCCCCACTCGCCCTGCTCTGTGTGCGTGTGTGTGCGTGTGTGCGGTGCGCGGCTGGGCGGGCGTGGCACGAGGCGAGGCGGCCCCAGGCCGTCCCGGTGCGACTCCTGACACCGGCGCCCCGCGGGGCCTCGCGGCTGCTGACCACCCAGCACCCCGCGAACGCCCGGGGCGAGGCCTCGGCGCCAAGGCCAGCTCGGAGGACACGCGGCGAGCCAGGGTGTCGGGTCCCCGCCCGGTGCCCAGGGCCGGCCGGCGTCGGGTGCGCGCCCCGGCTCTGACCCGGCAGTTGTGAGCGCGTGTGCCCGCGTGTGCCCGCGCCACGTGCACGTCAACGCCGCCGCAGCTCGGCTTCCTCCCGTGTTCTGGTTGGGCATTTGCACGCTGGTGCAAGCGCTTCGTGTTCTCCTCGTACCTCGGGACCCGCAGTCTTCCCCGCGCCCGGAAGGAGGTGCACAGCGGGCACCTCCGTGACTGCAGGGCTGCCCTCTGGGGGGCGGCAAGGGGCAGGGGGGCCGCCTGTGGGCATCGCGGCACCCAAGGCCGCGTCCACAGCCGCGCCCCGCCTTCCCGAGCCTCCTCCCCGTCCGACGCTTCCAGGTGTGTGACCGAGCCCGGCACCGCAGGCACGGCCGGCGCCGATCCCCCACTCTCCCGGGGCCTTCGTCGCGTCCCAAGGCTCGGCCTGGCGGGGGTGTGCAGACACATCCGAGGGGAGGGTCCGCCCAGAGAAGAGGCCCCGCCCAGAGAAGAGGCCCCGCCCCCTGCTGGAGCTTCCGTCTTCCCATGGGCCCCAGACGTCACCTCCCCGCTGCCAGGAGGCCAGGCCCCACCGCCAGGCAGCGCCACACCCGCCCTCACCTGCCAGGCCCGCCACACTTGCCTGCTACACCTGCCCCGCCGCGCCGCGCCAGGCCAGGCCGGCGCCTCCGGAGGCCCGCACGCCCCGGGCTCGGCGCAGGGGGCACTGCGCTACCGCTGGGCGCGCGTGGGGCGGGAGAACAGCTGGAATACAGAAACCCAAACTTTCATACGATCGGTTTAATTTTTTTTTTCAGCAGGAAAAAAAAGGAATAAAGTTACAAGATTCTTTTAATATTTTCACAATGTTAAAACTAAAACTGAGCTCTAGGCTATGTTTGTAAGTAAATCTAGAACACAAAGGGTTAAATAAGATTTTCTCTTTAAAGATACAAGAATTTAAGCTTTCCTTACATTTAACAAACTTCACAGAACAGACACTGCAGGGCGGCCCCTCCTCCGGGGGCTCCGGCCAGGCCCCGCCCCTCCCCGCCGCGCCCCGCCGGCTGCCAGGGCGGGGCGGGGCCTGGGGCGCCCACGGAGGGCGCCGGCTGCGGTCAGAGGTCAGAGGGCGTGGCTTGGCGACAGTGGTAAACTGGGCAGACCTGGCCCTCCGCCCTGGGCTGCCCTGGAGCACGGTCTGGTCTGGGTCCTGAAGCGAGAATTAAGGCTGGAGACTTTGCATCGGATTCCACTGGGAGGGGTGGAGGGGTGGGAGGAGGAGCTGGGAAGAGCATGATTTCCTATTTCGTTATTTTGGACCAAAAAACATTTGCAGTTGCAGGGGTCCCACTATTCATTTGCAGACACGGATGAGCTCTGTGGCTCTAGACAAGGCCAAGGTGCTGGGTTCGAGACTGCACAGCGGCCCGAGTGTGGGGCCCACGGCCTCAGAGGAGCCGCCGCCTTCACCGGCCCGGGCAGCCAGGCCATCGCCAGCGGGCCAAGGCCTCGAGTCCCGTCCAGCCGGCCAGGCCAGCGCCGGGCTGCCAACCACGTCCAGGCGGCGGCGGCGGCGGCCCGCTGCGCCTGCCCTGCCTGACCCCCGCACCGCCCGCCCACCTGAAGGGGCTCGGGCCACAAGCCGCCCGCCCGCCCGCCCGCGCCCGCGCCCGGCCGCCGCCTCTCCCAGGGCCCAGCCCTGCCGCGGGCCCGGGGAAACCGGGGAAGGCCGGGGAGAGCCAGGGGCTCCGCGCGGAGGAAGAGGCCCTGGGCGGCGGCTCCTCCGGGCCCAGCAGTCATGGATTCCTGGCGACTACAAAACGTCTTAACAACAAAAACTCCCAATTCAGAAATCCGAGCGCAGGGGCCGCGCCGCAGCCGCCGCCGCCGCCGGGGCCCGAGGGGGCCTGGCCACCTCTCGCGGCCCGGATCCCGTGTAGCAAAGTGGGGCTCTTGCAAAGTGAGGTTACTGCTTCTTTTCTTGTGTGATGAGTTTTTCCATAACAAGTCAGGTAAAAAAAACTTCCGTAAGAATCTGCCCCCCACCCCCCGTTTCCAGCTCCGCGGGAGCGCGCGCGGCAGGCCGGGGCCGCGCGGCCATCAGGTCCCGGCTGCTGGACAGGGGCAGGCGAGGAGGTGAAAGGCCCAACAGGAGCTGCTGGCAAAGCCGTGTGCGTGTGGGGCCTGAGCCCCAGCTTCCACTCCTCCATGACTCAGTCTCCATCTGGAACACTTCTGCTTAAGGCTTTTTATAAGTTTGACTCCAGCAGTGACAGGTATATGTTGTTTTAAATCCACTAGCCATGCTCAAAAAATATTCTTCATGTTTTAATTTTATACAATGGCTAGCAGGCACCTTAGTAACCAGCCAGAAATCAATTTCAACCACCATCAACCCCTAAACTACAGTACCAGGGTGGCTGGAGTCTGACGCGTGCCCAGTACAAGGTGTCTGGCTGACTTTGTCCTAAATAAGGCTAACATTAGTGAACTAAGAACAGCGTCGTGTGGCGGCCGCGCCCGGCCTTCAGGAGCACCCCTCCCCGATGCGCTGGCAGGAGCGCCCCACTTTCCGGTCCAGTTTCACCATTTTCATGATGGCTTCCTCTCGGCCGCGGCCCATGTGGTCAAACGTGCAGTCGTGCTGCTCCGGGAGGCGGTGCAGCATGCAGAACACGAAACCTGCGGGGAGAGCGGACAGGCGGTCAGGGCGGCCAGGGGGTGACGGACCCATGCCGCAGGCCTGCCCGCCCTGACGGGGTCTGCAGGCTCCTCTCGCCTCTCCTCCCTTGCCCTCCCCGCCCCCCCCCCACTCCAGGCAGACCCCCTGCAGCTGCTCGGCACTGCCTGGACCCTGGAGACCCCAGACAGCTCTGGCCCCAGCCAGCCCCGGCACAGTGGGGTGCACAGCACGGCCGACCCTCCACCAGTCCTGGCTAAGAAAACCGCAACGTGCAGCACAGGTCACCCCATTCCCTGGAGGCCGGGAGGGAGCACGGCGGCCGCCTCTCCAAGGGAAACAGCACAGGAGGAGGGACGAGGAAGGGAGCTCAGGTGGGGCCCAGTCGCTGTCGCCCTCTGGAGGTGTCCACCAAGTGCCCTGTCCTGCCTTGCCCGCCACGTGGCCATGGGTCTCCCCCCTCCCTCCCCCCCCAAAGGACTGGGGAAGGCCCACGGAGCAGAGAAGGCGCGTGGAGGCCCCAGGACTGGTGCCGGGGGCGAAGCCGGCCACGCCCTCCAAAGGCTGACCCGCGGCTGCGGGGCGGGGCCACGCCCTCGGGGCGGGGAGGAGGCGTGGCCAGGGCGGGGCTGCTTCTCCTCACCGCCTCCTCCCACCCAGCCGCGGTCGGTCCAGGCAAGAGGAAGATGGAGAAGACCCCAGTGAATCCGAACGCCACCCCCCTCCGGTGCTGGTAGCAAGCGCTCACCGGGGCCCACAGCCTCCATTTCTGCTGAGACACAGCAACGAAGCTGTGGTTCTAGAAGAATCAAACACTGAAAACTGGCCCGTTTCAACAGTCTGAAGGTTCGGGACTAGCTTGCACAACTCTGAGGACCAGCGTCCCGTGGGTCACTGCTGGACGGCCCTGAGCTGCGGGTGGGGGGGGGGTGATCCCTTGTTCAGGAAAAACCCATTATTAACTGCTTCCCAGGGAGAGCGGGGCACCATGTCTGCCTTTAGATTTAGATTGGGAGTGGGTTTAAGGAAAAGAACAGGGACGAAATTTTTGTCTCTGGAGAACACTGAGCTCCCACTCAGTCCAAAAGCAAAGTTAAGATTAATGAGCTCGTGTGTTAGAGGTACTGATAAGTTCATTACTGGAGGATATTGGAAACCAGTTGTCTTTCTCCTGAAGGCTTTTGCAGCCGGGCGGGCGCTGCGTGCTGAGCACCGTCTGCGGGACGAGGGAGGGCCCAGAGCCCACCGCCAGCTTGGGGCCCTGGCAGAAAGGCACAGCCGTCTGGGAGACCTTTGGTCACCGAGTCCTGACTCGTTTCTGTACCTGTGGCATCTGCTGTGCCCCCCTCCGCCCTTCCTTGGAGCTAGTGGGGAGGGTCAGGAGGAGGTCCCAGGGGCTCGCCTGCTGATGACTGGGGCGGCTGAGTAAAGGCCGCAGGAAATGGATTGTGGCTGGGATTAACCTGGCTCCAGGCTTGGCTTACTACCTCATTAGTCAGACAGACATGGAGGAGGGAAGAGGCTACAGTGAAGTCCTCCAGCTCCGCTCTTCCCCATCACTCACCGCGCACACGCACACCCCTCAGCCTGCCTCCCCCGCTGGGGACAGCCACGCCGCAGCAGGAGACAGACCTCTCCCTGCTGCTCTCTCAGCGCCCACGGGCTCCTCCTCAGCCACTCAGACAGGCACAATTCCACACCCAAGTGTCCTACACCTGCCCGGACATCGCTAACACCATTTTCCTTTTGTTTTCAGTTGTAGTGGGGTTTGAACTCAGGGCCTCATACATTTGTTAGGCACTTTACAACCTGAGTCACTCTGACAGACCCCTTTACTTTACACCTGTGCTGTGATCCCATTTGTGGCTGGGATGGCAGGCCCATGCCACCGTGTCACTGACCAAAAAGGAATCTCCAAACCTCTCCTTGCCCAGGCTGCCTTGCACCACAGAGCCGTGGTCCCGCCCCTCCGCCCCCCTCCCCCTTCGGTGTTTGAAAGGTGTGAACTCCTGAACAACAGGTCCCCTTGGAAGCGAGCCCATCCGGATGAGGAGTGCGTGTGGTAGCTCACGGGGCAGAAGGCTGGCCTCCCCCACGGCTGCACAGAGGTTACGAGATGGCACCAATTAAGCTCAGCCCCCTCCGGTCGGGATCGTCACTAGTGAAGCTACAGGCTGGGACAGTTCCCAGTGCTGAGTGGGCACTGTCCACGGACCTGCTGAATGCCAAATGCGATGTCGTCCCCAAGAGTGCAGCCTGGGTAAGCGGGCGGGGGCGAGTGGGGTGAGCAGGCCGGGCAGGGGTGAGCGGGGTGACAAATCTTCTTGTTAGGAAGTGCAGGTGAAGTGTGAGTTTGTTGGGCTTCGAGCACAGCACACAGTGCGGGCGGGCGGGCCAGCAGCTGACCGCCTCCCCCCCCCACCCCCCCCCCCCCCCCCGCCGCAGCATCTTAGGGCCATAAGAGGAGCGGCATCCATGCTGCTGGCAGGACAAGGGAGTCTCAAAGCAGGACGAGACGTGGTTAAAATCTCCTTTTGAATGGGCCTGCCTCCACACCTCCACACACCCGTCTCCCCCCAACATGCACACGCACTCGCACGCATACACACGCACACACACGTAACAACTGTGTATGAAAGTCAGACTCTGTACTCCTCCCTGCAGGGGTGGGCCTGGCACTGTGCCTCTCCCCGGGCTCTGTGGCCCTGCTGTTGGCAGGTGACATCCTTTTGCTGACCCCAGCACAACACCAGACAGGGCTTTGGGGGGATGAAGTGAGTTAGGGGGTGGGCACGAAGGATTAAAAGGAGGCCCGGCCCTCCAAGAGAAGAAAGCAGCGAGGGTGAGAGATTCTTTGGGCGCTGCTGGCTCACCCCGAGCTCCAGGCGGCTGCGGGCTGCATCTCCACAGACGCTGGCCCCCGAGGAGGCTGAGAGCCTCTGGCCGCAGGCTGAGCTGCTTTCAGTCATTCTCACCAATGCTCAGGAGCTTGTGCGGGCGTCTCTTCACTTGCTGCCCTCAAGAGCCGTTTAGGGAGCAACCGGGCACTGTGTCCCCGCCCTCTCTAGTGCGCGCAGGTCACCCCTACCTTGTCTTCCCACACAGGGGAAGGGCAGGAGGGAGGAGCCTCGGGCAGGAGGCCCAGTCCCCCCTCCCGCAACCTGGTGTGGAGGTATGTGGAGGGGTTTGGACAGCTCCAGCCTCAGTATGACACGACCAGCTTCAAGGGCATGGGTGGCGTGAGGGGCCAACGCACACACAGGATGGGGGAAGGAGCCCCAAGGGCTGGACCACTGGCAGCTACAAGGCAGGGCTCTGCCCACGCCTGGGGGCACTCACAGCAGGGCATGGGGCAGAGAGCAATGCCTTCCCCCCAGTGCCAGAGCCCTGAACCTGTGGAAAGAAGCCCAGGTAGACAGGAAACAGACAGCAGCATTCAGGTCGCCCACCCTGCAGAGGCTGGAGGGGCTGGAGGGGTCTCCCAGGAGGAGATACCACTTGTGGGTGCTAAACCCGCACATCCAGACCCAGCCCTCTACTGTGGACAGCTACCCCGAAGGCCCTGGAAACTAGAGGCTTGTGCTCCCATGGTGTCTAATCCAATACACCACAGGTGTTTTCAACTATTTGGTGGGCACCAGCCCTCTAGCGAAGCCATACAGCTTTATTATTACTAGCGCACATCCGCTGTGTGAGAGGGTCATGGTGACACTGCTACACACGTACGCCATGTATCCCGTCAACCCTCACCCCCTCTGGTCACACTCCCCAGTCTTAAATCAATTGAAATAGGTTGCATGGTCTCTTCTTACTACATAAACCGTATTCATCCTCACTCATTCTCCCCTCCATTAGCTCCCCTCCCCCTATTACTGGGGTTTGAAACTAAGGGCTTTTGAAGAAGGTGCTGAAAGCGCACTCTTCCACTGAGCCTCCCTCAGCCGGGCCGCGGCCTGCTCTGTGGGATGGGGGTCTCATGCTCTGTGGGATGGGGGTCTCATGCTCTGTGGGATGGGGGTCTCATGCTCTGTGGGATGGGGGTCTCATGCTCTGTGGGATGGGGGTCTCATGCTCTGTGGGATGGGGGTCTCATGCTCTGTGGGATGGGGGTCTCATGCTCTGTGGGATGGGGGTCTCATGCTCTGTGGGATGGGGGTCTCATGAAGTCTGCTGCCCGGTGGGCCTGGAACTGTGATCCCCGTCTCTACCTCCACGTAGCGAGGCTTACAAGCGTGGCCACCACACCGGGCCTGCTCCACATCTCTGCAAGTGAGCATCTGAAATGTACCCAGGGTGAGGGGGGCTTGACATTTCGAGACTAAACTTACACTACAGAGAACAATTTCTACAAATGCCATCAGAAGGCAAAAAAAAAATGCTCTAGCTCTCAGCCCCTTGCTCTGTAAGATCCACAAAGATTATAAGGATATTTCCTATTTCACTCCTGCACAAAACCCAACAACCATCACTGCCCAAGAAAAGGCTCTGTTCTCTGCCTGCCAGCAGTGGTGGTAGGCAGGGCAGCCCCTTGCCGACACTTCCTCCAGTGCCCTCGGTCAAAGCAGGCCCTTTCCAGGGAGCACGCGGAAGGTGATAAAGTGAGTCCAAAATTCACCTTCCAAGTCTGCTCTGGTATTTTTATTTAATCCACTCTGGGCAGAATGCTGCTTTACTTGCTTTATCTGGGAGTAAACCCACCGGTTAGGAGTTGGCAACGTTGCCCGCTCTGGACACTGCCTTCTGTCATGCATGTGCCTTCTTGCAGGCTCCCCTGGTGCCTGCTGCACTGAATTAGCAGTGACCAAGGCAAACTCAGCTCCAGCTGATGCTGCTTTTACCTCACTCACAAGCCATGTTTTTACACTCTCTCCCCCATTTGAATTTCAAATTGCCATCGGTTCAAGCAGAACCTAAAAATACTGGCAAGCCTCAGGATGGAGGCATGTAACCGTCTGCTGGTGTGGAACAGTGTGCCACCTGCAGAGCAGGCCCTCCAGCCTCAACCTGTGTCCGGGAAGGCCCAGGGTCAAGGCCTGGGTGGTTTGTCCACACCCCACGTCAATCACGCTAGTGCCTCACACACACATGGATGCCAGCAAACAGAACCAACTATCTCAACCTTCCCAGGATGCCCCAAGGATTTCAATACAATAGGTAGTACCACCTTCTGTTTAAGAAATAACAACCGGGGGCTGGGAATATGGCCTAGTGGCAAGAGTGCTTGCCTCCTACACATGAAGCTCTCGGTTCGATTCCCCAGCACCACATATATGGAAAACGGCCAGAAGGGGCGCTGTGGCTCAGGTGGCAGAGTGCTAGCCTTGAGCGGGAAGAAGCCAGGGACAGTGCTCAGGCCCTGAGTCCAAGGCCCAGGACTGGCCAAAAAAGAAAAAGAAAGAAGTAACAACCGGGAACGGGTGGTTCACGCTTATAATCCTAATTCCAGTGAAGTGATGAAGATAATTAACCTGTTGCTATGCTAGCTTTCAACAACAAAGTATTGCTAATACTGTTCTGTAGTGTTCAATGTAAAACTTTTCTTTTACCGTTCTATACTGTTCAATGAAAACTTTTCTGAAGCTGGCCCCTGCTGTAAAGTTATGTAGTTGTATTTACCCAACTTGCTTTGCTCTGTATTGATCACACCTGTAAACACCACCCCCCACCCCGAGTTTCATCCTGTTTTGCCACCTGGTCGTTAGATGATTTCCAGTGAAGACCAAGAGGCCCTGACCTGTTTGTTCGGAAGTAACAAGCCCCTATAGTTAAGCTAAAGGGAAAATTCCTATAGTTTTGGGGTATATAAGCAGCCTTCTGAGATGGCCCGGGACTGCATCTTGAGATCCCGACCTGCAGTCCTGCAGTATTTTCTCACTCAATAAAAATCTTCAAATCTTTTTAAAATTTTCCTAATCTGAGTGTCTCATTGCCTGTTGATCTGTGGACCCCACAACACTTGCTACTCAGGAGGCTGAGATCTGAGGATAGTGGTTCAAAGCCAGCCTGCGAAGCAAAGTCCACGAGAGGCATCTTTAATTAACCACCAAAGTGAAGCTGTGGCTCAAGTGATAGAGTATCAGCCTTGAGTTCCAGCCCCAGGACTGAAAAGAACAAGAAAAAGAGAAAACAAAGATGCCTGGCTCACTGTGTGTGAAATGACGGAGCAAGCTCAATGCTGAAAGACTGCTAGCTCGTAAAAAGTCTGCATGTGTAGGTTTGTGTGCACTGCTGGGGGGTTGACCCTGGAACCTCACACTTGCTAGGCAGGCGCTCTACCATGGAATCATACCTAGGGCTATTGTGAGATGGGAGCTTGCTTCCTGCTCAGGATCACGCCGGGACCTGGATCCAGGCTTCTCGTGGGCCACCATGCCCAACTTCTTCTGTGAAATGGACTTTTCTGCCTGGGCTGGTCTGGAACTGTGTCAGCCTCTTGTCCATGAAAGTATTACATTCCTTCCTAAGACTCCCTTTACTTTTTCACAAACCTTGGTTTAAGAGCTTGCCAACAGGGATGTGGGGGAAAAGGAGCCCTACTGCACTGCTGGTGGGAATATAAACTAGTACAACCACTCTGGAAAGCAGTCTGGAGGTTCCTCAAAAAACTAAACATAGACCTTCCCTACAACCCAGGCCACTCCTTGGCATCTACCCAGAGCATCATGAGCCAGGAAACGATAAAGACACCTGCACACCCGTGTTAACTGCTGCACTATTCACAAAATGCAAACAGCCCAGATGCCCCACAATAGATGAGTGGATCCAAAAAACGTGATACCTATACACAATGGAATCTTACATAGACATCAGAAAGAATAAAATGCTATTTGCAGGGAAATGGATGGAACTAGAATGAATCAAATTAAGTGAGGTAAGCCAAGATCAGAGAGGCAAACAGCGTTCATTTGCCCTGGTGTGCAGAAATTAGGTCTAAAATGCACTGGGATAAGACAAATTACTCAGGATTCTAGATACTCACATACAGTGAGACCAAAAGAGGATAGTCTTAAGAGAGAATCACAAAGGTAAAGTATACAAGCGCCTCATCATATGTATATAAAATATACATACTGAAATGAATTCCAAAGATATGGGAACAAAGGGCTTTTTTTCCTAATTTGTTTTTACTTTTTCTGATGACTCTGTATTCTTTTTTTTTTTTTTGGCCAGTCCTGGGCCTTGGACTCAGGGCCTGAGCACTGTCCCTGGCTTCTTCCTGCTCAAGGCTAGCACTCTGCCACCTGAGCCACAGCGCCCCTTCTGGCCGTTTTCCATATATGTGGTGCTGGGGAATCGAACCGAGAGCTTCATGTGTAGGAGGCAAGCACTCTTGCCACTAGGCCATATTCCCAGCCCCTCTGTATTCTTTATATATGGTATATTCACATGCACATCTGTGGGAGGGTGGGGGGAGGCCACAGAACCAGAGGTAAAGGGTGAAAAAGTATAGCAGTGGAGCTCACTGGATATTGATGATAGAGAACTATGCAACTTGTGGGCAGAGATGGGAGGGAGGGAATGGGGGAGAATGAGGGACCAGATGACACTGTGCAAAAGGAAATGTACTTATTACCTGATGGATGTAAAGGTAACCCCGCTGTATATCACCTCTAAAGCAACAATAAAGCATATTGAACAAAAAAAAAAAAAAAGCTTGCCAACAAAACTCCTTAGCCATTGTGTTTCAAATGCTAGGTGTTAGCCAATTGTGAGACACTGTTAACCTGAGCTCATCCAATCTGGGAAACTGAGCAAACAGCCTGCCCAGCCCAGCTCACTTACTTGGGGTCTAGTCAGTAGCATGCTCTCCTGCAGAAGAAAACTCTGTTTTGTTGTGTTCCTTTTGAGTTGGTGTCTTTATTTCTACACACCCCAATATTCCAAATTATCTCTTAACAGCAGGAAGCTAAGAAAACAGGTGCAAGCCACCATATCCTGCTACCATTATTTTTGTGTGTGTGTGTGTGTTTTAAGGGTTCTTCTAAACTTTTCTGCCTCAAAATGTGATCTTCCTTCTCTTGGCCTCCCAAGTAGCTAGTATTTATTACAAGCATGAGCCACGGGCACCTGGTAAGATAAAAGTTTCCTAAATCTCAGGAGCTAATTTGTACATTCTTGCTGGGAACAGCAGGTGGCTGCAGGAGAGCTTAACACCCCCCCCCCCAGCAGCTGTCCTAGATTAAGCCACATCCCTCACTCACCCCCTCCCCCAATGCCCAATGCTGCACTTGTAGCACAGAAGTGTATCAAAGGATCCTAGAGCTTACTGGGAACCTTTAGCCATTGATACTTCCCCACCCCCCGCGCGCAGACACACACACCCAGCAGCTGTCCTAGGTTACACCACATCCCTCAACCCCACACCCAATGCAGAATCTGTAGCCCAGACGCGTATCAAAGGATCCTAACACGCTTATTTCATCAGACCCACGGCACAGAGAAAGCACCCGAGGTGTCTGCTTTACGTTCTCCGCCCGTGGCTTTGCATGGTGGGGGGAAATCACTACACAGAACTGGCTCCTAGCTCACTGAGTTGGCTGACGCGGCGCTCTCCGGGCAGGAGTCCGGGAATGGAGAGAGGCCGCTGCCCGGGGCTCTGGAAGCAGAGCCACCGTGACTCACCACGCGGCCCCTCACTCTTCCAAGGGGAAGCAGTGGCTGCAATTCAGAAAAGCCCACTCTACTTCCTAACCAGCTGATAAAAGGCACTCAAGCGCAGTGCGGTGATTCCTCAGCAGAAGCAATCGTCTTTTAGTTTTGTTCCCAAACCAGAATGTCTCAAGAAACAGCAGCCAGAAGGCGAGCCATGCCACGGTGCTGTGCGGCAGGGACTCCGCACCCCATGCCCAGCCCGGGCAGGGACTCACGGCGCTGGGGGCGGCCAGCAGGGAAAGGACCCTCACCGTAGGTCCTCTCAGTGTACAAGGGCCAAGGGGCCATTTTAAACTGGGGCCTCTCACCTCACAGGAGGGATGGCTGCCTGGTCCCAGCTGCAACCTCTCTGCCCTCGCTTTACCTGACTGTCAGAGAACAAGTCTCCATGGTTCACTCTGGCCTCCACCAGGCAAAACCTATTGTTTCTAGCTTGGAGGTAGAGGGGACAGTTGACTTGTGAGGACCCTCCTCTGTGCGCACCCTTTAAGCCGCTACCCCCAAGGAGAAGGGGCGGGGCAGTGGCTCAGGGCAGTGGCTCAGGGCAGTGCCGCCACGGGCATGGTGGTTCATTCTTCCAGGTGCCACTGCTCCCAGCATCCAGAGCAGACAGCATGAGCCTCTTGGAAGGGGGGATGGGGTGCTCTGGGCCTACAACCTCCGCCCGTGCCTGTGCTTCTGGCCTCCTTGCTGTCCCCTTCCCAAATAGTGCCACCCGTCAGTGCTGCACTCCCCTGGGACCCACACGTGGCCAGGAAGGCCAGGAGGGCTAAGGGAAGACTCCCTTCCTCTCCAGGTGTTGCATGGAGAGAGGAGAATGGCTCTTGGGAAAAGAGGCTGTGTTGGCAGGAACCCTGCTTCTCAGGTGAGAGCTTCTAGTCCTTTCTGGAGACTTCTGACTTGGGAGTCTTCTTGCACTGGTCTTCTGAAAGAAGGTATCTCAAACAGCACAGCCGGCCGCCGCAGCAGGCCCAGCCCTGCAGCAGCGCGGGGAGCCTGGGCAGCGCCATCCATCCCGGAGGGCACGGCCGGGGGTCCCGAGGGCGGCTCAGAGACAGGCTCCTGCAGCAGGCACTCCAGGAACTAAGCGCTGCCGAGCCATCGCCAAAGACGTCTGTGCAGGCAAGCGCCAGTTCATCCGAGTCCCAGTGTCCAGGTGACAGCCGCCTCCAGTGCCACGCCGCCCTCTCCCTAGCAGCGCCTGGAAGGCAGGACCCCCTTCTCCGGGGCTCTCTACTGGCCTTTCCCTCGACGTGTGCAGGCGCAGTGGGCACAGGTGAGCGCAGGCGGCAGAGGTGATCCAGGAAGGAGTGCGTGCTTCGGACTCCAAAGACTGGACTGAGGTTCCAGCTGTGTGCCATTCAGGAGGTGTCACTGGCACTGAGGACGCCGACTATCCCTGGGGGACCTCCTCAAGGCCCCTCCCCCCTCACCTGCCAACCCCGTTCCTGCAGGCCCAGCCTATCTGCCCCCTCAGCCTAGACTCATGTGTGTGGTTCCCTTCTCCTGTGAGAAGACACACCAGCACTGGAGAAAGATCGAGGTGCGCTGCTCAAAACATGGGACTTCCAAGTTTCCTCTCCTCCTCCATACCTGGGGCCTTGTGTAGTCCTGGGGCTTGAAGTCAGATCTGGGTGGATTACAGGCATGAGCTACAGGCACCATTTATGACTATAAATGCACTCATGTCAAGTGACTAGAGCTCAGAAAAGAGTTCTGCTGAAGAGATGGAAATGGCACCAAAACCTACTTTAAATATACAGACTGCACTCAGGGGTTAGGGACTCCCAGAAGGCAGGGTGCATTCCCCCCATACAAGCTCTCTCACAAGCAGAGTCAGAGAGTATGCATTTCCAAGTTTAGTCCCGAACAGTGTGCAGAAGAGTCTAGAATCCGTCTCTGAGAGTGACGGGGTAGGTGGAGAGCTGTAGTGAGTGGACAGACAAGAATGAACAGGCCAGGCGCACACACATACGTATGCACGCACATGGACACAGATGTGCACACACAGAGGGAGGAGGTAACAAGTTGGATAAGAAATATACACACTGTAACCCCTCTGTACATCACTTTGACAATAAAGAAATAAATTTGTTAAAGGAATGGAGTTTCTCTGCCTGCCTTTTGCCTTCACCTCTAATGTACAGTGAGAAGTGCTGGCAAGGAGCCCAAGGAGGGGCACGGCTTTCTCTGTCTTCCCCAAGTCCCAGTCCCACCGCGCCGGCTGCCCAGTGTCGGGGGTGAGACAGGAGGAAGAGGGCCCTGCCATGCTGCGTGTTTGAAGGTAGCTTATTTAAACACACCTCCTAGGAAAGAGAGGAGGCTAATTCAGTAGCAGCATATTTTAAATCTGAAGTGAAACTCCCACTGAATCAACAACCCATCATTGGAGGAGCTCATGTCACAGCCAGGCCTGTGTCACTTGGGGGATGGGGCAGGGCTGGATACGAGGACATCTTGAAGTGGCTGCCATGTGTGTCCAAACACCACTTCATGAACAGAGGCTGGAAATAGCCACTCCAGCAGCCCTCTCCATCCCCACTTGAGCAGCTAGCACCGCTCGCCCTGCCTCCCTGGTGGTCCGTCCTCTACTGTCCTTGAAAAATTCCAATTACTCAGGGCTGGGCCCTGTGGTCTCACCTGACACCAAGTTTAAAATCCTGTGTGTGAGAACAGCACTGAAACCACCTCTGTGGTGCACCACAGCTCTGTCCAACAATCTTGGCAATCTCAGAGTTCTGACGCCTGCTTCTTCCTCACAAACCTGCCTCCCCTGCAGGGCCACCCATTCTCAGAGAGGGCCACCAGCAGCTCCCCACCCAGACCCCGTATTTCCTCCCCAGAGAGACCTCCTGGTCCCTCCAGGCTCAGTATCCCAGACTTTGCCTCCCAACCTTAGAGTTTTTGTACACTTGTGTCAGTCACTTAGCCTGTCCCCATGTTTCTGTATCTTAACACACATCCCTCATGCCCAGGCAGGACATGCTTCAGAACTCACACAGTGAGGGGGGAAAGTGATAGGTTGGGTACATAGACGCTGCGTTCTCTGAACCTTAGAGGGAAACAGAGACCACCCAAGAGCTCTCACGGCTGGTGGGCGCCCTTGCCTCCTTCCCCTCCTCACCCTGGGGACCCCCTGGCCCCCTCCAGACTCTCACCCAGACCCGGGTGTCAGTACAAACTGGGTGTGGATGCCTCTGGACTTGGACTGGATATCCACCCAGAAACGCTCTTCTACAAGCAACTGCTGCTCAACCCACGCCCAGGGCAGCCCAGCTAACAATCTCTGCTGTGCTCCAGTCAGAGCCTTATCCGAGTGGCTCCCACCATCCCCTCTTCCCCTCCAGAGAAAAAGGCTTGTGGGGAGCCGGCTTCTGTTTTTGCTGCCCTGCAACACCCCCCCCCCCCCCGCCCATGGCGTTTGGAAGGTCTTTGGGGTGGTACGGTTCATTTTCAGACTAAATGACCTGCGATGTACTTGTTTCATAGTTGTTAATTCTTCCTTCAATGGAATCATGGAACATGTGAATATAATAAATTTCAAATGGTATAAAATAACATTTAGCAGAAAGTAAGTTTTTCCCTCATTCTCTCAGTTACCCTCCCCAGAGACCAGCTTATAATAAATTCTTGAGAGCCCATGCACATACAGCATTTGCCTCTCTCCCAGAGGGATCGTTTAAACATGTAAATCAGATTGGGTTACTTTTTTGCTTAAAACCCTTCACTGGCTTCCTGCTATGTTTAAAGTCAGGCCCCCAGCAGAGGCCTCTGAGGCCCGCGGGTCCCTCGGCCTCCACCCAGCGCCGGCCTCAGCCCCGCGGTCCGGGCTCTCTGCTCTCAGAGGCGTGGGCCGGCCTTGCTCCCGTCTCCGTCCGTCTAGGATGCCCCTTTCCTCAGCTCACGCGTCACAGCTCTGCCTGCCCGCCATCCTCCCTGCTGGTGCCCCCACCCTCATTACTGTCAGTTTGTCACATCACAGCACACGTCCCTACCAGAAACCATCTTGGATGGGTGTCTGTTCGTTCCTTGATTAACTGCATCCGACGCTCTCACAGTTTTATCCCCTGTTCTACTTATCTGCTAACTCAGGAAATATACAAGAAAATTCTTTCTAGCACAAAAATAGCTGATGACAACAACAACAACAAAAAAGGCGAATGCAGGCAACTGTGCCCTCAGCTCCGGTGGCAAGCAGGGGTGCCGAGGGGGAGCTGTCCGCTGGGGAGAGAGGCCATCTTCACGCCAGCAGCTTTGCTTTCCTAATTATGCTTTTCTATTGCTATTACTAACACGAGCTTATACTCACAAAGCCCATTTGAGAAGCAGCCCAGAAATGTCCTGGATAACATTACATGTTCTCCTGGAATCTAAATTTCCCACGGCACGTGACACGACCGTACAGGTTCCCACCGACACTCGCTTCTCTCCCCTCTGTCATCTGCACAGTTATTCCAGATTTCATGGAAAATGCATCCCTGGGTAACAGTTCAGCTCAAGAGAAGGGCAATTGAAGTTGACACAAGAGTAGTAAGATAAACCTGACCCTTTTAATTTGTAAGTCTACAGCTTTCCCTTCCTTGCTGTGTAAATGGAACACGGCAGAGTGGGGTGCAGGGCAGCACGCATCACCCCGTGTGCTAGTCAGTCACAAGAAGGAACAAGCCCCATGGCACGCCCACCCCCAGGGGACAGCCAGCTGACTCCCACCGAAGGAAGCGCACAGCTCTAAGAAAAAGGCCAGACTGCTGCCAGGATCCACCGAACCTGTTGTGAACCAGGGTAGCCATCGTCTGTAACCTCCCAACAGCCTAGAACTACCATCCTGAACAGCAGGAGAAAACGTCTTGACTAACACTTGTCCACGACTTCTGACTCGAGAGCGTCTAACACTGGCATGGGCCCTGACGTACTGCTCCCTCCATCCCTGGAGTGTTCTGGAGCACTCATCAGAGTGAACAAAGCATGCCTTCAGAAAGAAAGCTCCAGAAGCCGGGGAAACCCACCAACCAGCCTTGCCTGACCAGGAACCTCCCAGGCACGACACTGCAGCACACGTCACGGCTGGTGAAGCTGGTGAACAAGTGCGAGGGTAAACAAAGTGGAGTGGACTCTCCCTTCTAGCTGCACCCCTGCCTGGGACACAGCAATAAACTAGAAAGGCAAACGCCCTTCAAGTCTCAGCAAAGAGGAAGCAGCAGCTCCCAGCAGGCCCTGGGGCTGGCAGTGTGGCCAGTAAACAAGACTCACCATGCCCTGCAATCCCACCTCCACTCCTGCCCTCCCGCGTCTCTCACGTCCAGTCCTTCTTTGTTCCCTTCTCATTCCTCCCCAACAACCGTGATCTCTCCTCCTACATGTTTGCTCAAGGTGTCCCAGGAGTGGTACCTCTAAGTGCTCCTCCTCTTGCAGTCTTGTGGGCTGTGTTTGGAGTGCAAGGCCACTGGGAGGTCTAATAGTGCGACCCTCACAGGGATGGCAGTGACACAAACATGAATAATAACACAAACCAGATATAGAAAGGGAACTTCGTAGACATGCTAACTGACCCAGATATTTCAGGCTTTTCTCCAGTGAACTACCATGCACCCAACTGGGTTCTGTGTGTCCACAACAATGGTCCCATCGACTCACATCTGAGGGGATGGGACCGCCTTCCTTTTCCTTTCTCATCTTGGGGAATGTACTGTCACGCCCCACCTGTGTCTTTCCTAGGGCTCTAGCTCTCTAGCAACATGGCTTTGAATAGCCCACAGTTCATTACACCATGCACAGTGTGAGAGCCAAGGTCCTAGGAACATTCTGTTCAGAGTGGGTCTGGTTTGTGGGCAGACATAGTAACTTCTATTCACTTCCCCAAACATGTCAGGTTCCTTTTGATCAACCTGGCTGTGGTGTCAATCAATTATCACAGTTTCTCTTACTTGCTACAGAGGCCTCCTCAGCCCCCTTACTGGTCACAGGAAAGTAAAACCCAAAGGAGAAGGTTTTCTTACAGCCTTTGTTTCCAGCCTGTGTGCTCAGGTAGTTGAAGACTCAGGAATGTCACGTGATCTTATCAGGACCTTGGTCTGCTTAGGTAAAAGCACTTCCCAGAAGCAGAAACAAACTTCATTGATATTGATCCTTTCAGAGGAAAGGTGCTATAGAAATCTCATCTAATAAATAGAGGATTCAAGCTCCAGTGAGGGGCTGCCAGTCCAGCCAGGGAGAGATGCTGTCAGGCTCAGGGAGTAGAAGTATTTATTGGTCAACTGTGCACTGTTTGCAGAGCTCAATTCTAGGAGCTGGGTGGAGGAAAAGGGGGTAAAGAAAAGAAGTCACTAGTTCCTGCCTTTAAAGACAGCTGGAGATACACAGAGAGGAAAATAGCTGAAGGTCACTAGAAGCAAAGCAAGAAATCAACTGCAAATAAAATCAATAGAGTTCAGTGGTGTGTAGTAAATCGGGGGCGCCCAGGAGAGGTCAGCTCGTAAGGCGTCCTGGAGCAGCAGGTAAGCTCTCACAGAAAGGAAGCTGTGAATTAGCACTCAGGAGGAACGGGATGCAACACCAGTAAGAATGAACTGCCACTGTGTCTTGCATTCAGGTGAAGTGGGAGACAGGCAGGGGGCAATGCCATAGACCCTTGTTCTCCAGAGCGATCTCTTCAGATGTGGTAACAGGTAGAATGTGGAAGACAACTATAAAGAGTGCACTGTGATGACTCCATGACACTTTGGCAAGCTGACCCCACACAGAAGGTCACATGGGTTTTTACCATTCAGTGTTCAGTAAAAGGCCATCTCTGAGATGTGAAAGTGGTCAAGGAATGTCATAAATTCTGAAGGACTGAAAATGTGGACAGCCCATGCTGAGCTGTGTCCTCAATGTCTAGGGCATGCAATAGGCCAGCTTGGAGACATAAAAGCACACACCTGATATCAAGTCTTAGGTAATGTCTGAATTATTCAAAGTTTGAGTTTTCATCTCGACTGGAAGGAAGTACCCTTGTCCAGCAATGCTTGTATAAGGGTCAAGTGAAAGAACACTAGTGCAAGCACCTGTATACAGCAGGTATTCTTGTTCCTTCACCTACAAGAATGCAATGGTATATGATTCTCAAGACCACTTGCATGCTAGCCACGCATCACTGTATTCAATGACTGTACTCCAGGCACTGTAGCTCAAGCTATAGTGCAGATGACAATGTGGTCCCTGTGCTGTATTGCTCATGCTCTGTGAGGAAGGGCAGCCATAGAAAGGACAGTTTCAACATGCTCTGAGAAATGTACCACCAGAAGCCAACCATGGATTCCAGAGAAGAGTTCCAAGCAGTCTTGGGAGGACATCACCTCCTGATGAAGAAATGTTTTGTTAAAAAAAGACACCCAGGTTTTGTCTGATAAGGAACATGTGTAGACACGCACTGAACCTAGCCTGCCATTCCTATACCTCAGCCTGGACCTTGATGCTCCAATGCCAGTTATTCAGTACCTGAAAATGGAGTTGCTTCTAGAGGAAGCAAGGGGCTGGAGAGCCTAAGCCATCGTATCTGAATCTGTGAAGAGCAGGCCTGCAGAAGAGGAGGCTCTCAGCAGATGGCTCTGAAGGAACACACATCATAGGTGAGAGCCAGTGTTGCTTCAGTGGAAAAAGCACCTAGTCAGTTACAGCTGCCCAAGAAGAAATGCCAGTCTCCCTAACCAGCTGGCTAGGTCAACCACCAGAGAGATAATTTCTAAGGCTCCTTAATTAAGTGCTTGTGCTTTCTAGATCAGAGTGGCAGGTTTGTAAAGCTAGTGACAGAGTAGTTACATACAGGTCTGCGACCTTGCTGTCTTTGTGACCTCCAAGCAGACCATCTTATTAATGTCCAGGATGAATCACAGGTTTTGCGTATGCAAATACACCTTTCCTCAAAGTTTAGTAATTGAAGCCATAGCCATTATCAAAGAACTGAAATTACATCAATTAAGAAATGCCACCCTCTCAATGTCTTACCTGATTTTTTCCTTCTACCAATAAAAATTCAAGGCAGATACAAATATCTAAAAATAATAAATGATACAGTAATAGTAATTTTGCTATCTACATCTTATTTCTTCAGACAAATATTCTATTAGGAAACCCTGAGGTTGCTCTTGCACTTTGAGACTCAGAAATTTACTTGGGGACTAGTCCAGACATTGCTCTCGCTGAGAGATGTGACCAGACTTGCCCTCAAATATTACTCCTGAAGGGCTTCCCGCCACACCACCACTTTTTACTGACTTTCATTTTCCCTGGTATGTAATGTGACAGGGGTGAATCAGAGATCACATACTCCAGTGGGGAATGGGGAGCTACAGACTGCCACGTGATTTGACTCGTGAGAATTTCAGAGGTTGGTAGGGAAGAGGAGTCAGTGGGATTTGAAAAGTGTGTGTTAAATCAATGCTCAGAGGCAAATGTTTCTAAGTAGAAGAGGGAAAAGCTGGCCATGGCCAGTTCCACAGAAGTTGTGCTGAAAGCTTACTCCTCAAATCTCTACTTCAACGGTACTGGGAGGCAAGCCCTTTACCTTGAGGAAGTCTTCAGGGCTAGATGAGGTCATGAAGGGGGGGCCCCAACTGACGGCACCAGAGGCTCTGTCAGGAGAAGGCTGGGGCGGTTCACTTGCTCTGTCATGCCCCCGTGACCCTGTCCACCATGCTATGCACTAGAGGTCTCCAGTCCCACGAGCCAACTGAACTTCTTTGTAAGTTTCTAAGTCACAGGGGTTTTGTTATGTCAACAGGAGATGAACCCAGACAACTAGAACTTAGAATGGGAGCTCCACTCCAAATTTCTAGTCATTTTCTTTGGTCATAAATTACCTTTGTGTTTCTTGTGACAGAATGAATCTATTAAGTAAGTATACAGTATATCACATTTTATCTAAAGAAGGAGCACCCCCCCCCTTCCTACAGACTCTGAAGGCTGAGTAAGACGGTGCTCTCAGAAGCACTGCTTCAGTTAGAATGTAACACAGGACTGAAGAATGCAGTTGCAGATACCCTCAGATAAGGTGCTAAACACAAACTAGTTTTAACAATATACTGAAACATCTCTTTTGGTAAAACTTCATGAACAACTAATATTATTTTGAAAGAGAAAAAAAGTCCAAATCCAATCACTTCGACAAAAACACTACTAATTTATCAGCTTTACCATAACTGGTCCTTGTTATGACATTTTGCTGCCAAGACTCCATAAAGGGGTCCCAAATCATACATGAAGTTTTGGAGACTAAAAAAAAGAGGTTAAGGAATTAAGATGTATTGGTTTAGAGCCAAGACCAAAAGACACAAATAATTCAGAACAGGTATGCTTGTTCCATGGACACAACAGAGCAGGGAGCTGTGGCAAGGGGGTGCAGTTAGTGGGGAGAAGGTGGCGGGGGTGCAGTTAGTGGGGAGAGAGCCCACAGGAACCATGACAGGATTCAGATATTCCCAGCAGGCTTTAACTCGAGGTAGAAGGGTGCAGGCAAGTATGCTCTGGGGTGGCTATCTTTCTGCTCTCAGTTGTTTACTGAAATAAAAAAAAATGGGACTGGGCTTTAAAATGAAATATGTATACAGGTGTGTGCACTTAACGGTGGATCATATGACCCTTATAAAAGCACTGCCGAACAAAGAACCTCCATTTTTACAGAGGTGAAAACTCAAGCTTGGAAGTAACTTTTTAAGGCTCTTCCAAAGCTAGTGGTATTAGATTCTATCTACCTGTATATTTTTGTGACTTATTTTTTTCATTTAATTCAGACAAATCATTCTGAACAGTATGGTTTGCTTTCATTGTTTCCAACCAGGAAAACTGGGATAGCATCTTGGGTTCCTGACAGAAGAGAGGCGCTTGGAGGTTGCAGGCTTTCTCCACAGGAGCTAGGCTGACAGAACAAACAGAAAGGAATCTACAGGATGGCAAAACTCTTACAGCATGAATGCACTGACTACATGCCACACGGAAGCTTACTACAGGCTAAATAATCTGCTTTTGTGACAATGTTTGAACACTTCCCACATTTTCCCATGTATTTATCAAACACAATTATTAAATTTGCTGGGGCTGGGAATATGGCCTAGTGGCAAGAGTGCTTGCCTTGTATACATGAAGCCCTGGGTTCAATTCCCCAGCACCACATATATAGAAAATGGCCAGAAGTGGCGCTGTGGCTTAAGTAGCAGAGAGCTATGCTAGCCTTGAGCAAAAAGAAGCCAGGGACAGTGCTCAAGTCCTGAGTCCAAGGCCCAGGACTGGCCCCCCAAAAAAGATAAAATAAAATAAAAATAAAAAAATTGCTGGGTGAGGGTCCAGGTTGGGACAGCTATGAAAACCTACTTCTAAGTCTCATTTAATGGCTACAGACAAAAGCAAGGGTGTCTTTAACTCTTCAGCATTACAGTGGAGGTTCAAGGAGGAGAAATGGTAACAAAAGGTACACAACACAGGACAGAGATGAGTGGAACTGCCTGCATCTGCAGATCACATGACTGTGGACAGAGAAAATTATAAGGGAGCTACAGCCAGGTTACAGAATAAAAGAAAAGCTCTTTTTCCCTTGGTAGTACTGGCGCTATAACATACGCACTCTACCACTTGAGCTACAAAAGTCCACTCTTTTTGGTTATTTTTCAGACAGAATCTCAAGCATTTTCCTGGCTTCAGGCATCAATCTTACTTCTACTGTACACATAGCTGGGATCAGAGATGCCCATCACCATACCCAGCTAGCTTGTTAAAATCTGCTAACATTTTTGCCAGGCCTGACCTTAGACTATGATTTTCCCCTCTGTCTCCTGTATAGCTGGGAGCACAGTTATACACCACCATACCTGGTGCAATCAACTATTTCTAAAAGGCTGCAAACATTCTAAAAGAAAAAAATAATAATTCTATTCACAATAGCAACCCCAAACAAATTCTAGAAGTTTAACAGAAGATATATTGAAAAATATAAAACATGGCTGAAAGTAAATGGAATAACATATCACATGTGTTGAAATACTCTTAGGATGGCAAAAAACAATTTTGTAAAAAAGATATTTGAGATGTAACCCGATTCTTTAGAACAATGCATGTATAGCCACAATGCACAGGAAAAGGTCTTCAAGCCAGGTGTGATGGCACTAACTGAAATCCTGGCATTTGAACGGGCTGAGGCAGAAGGATGACAAATTCAAGGTTAGCTTGGCTCACTCAGAGACCTTGTCTCAAAACAAAACATGTTCAATATCACTTGACATTAAGGAGATACAAATTAATAGACCACAAGGGGATATTAGCACACATATATTAGAAGACCTAGCATTTAAAAGACTGACTAGTAAATGTTGACAAGGACACAGAGAAACTAAAATCCTAATGCACTGCTCAGGGGAATGTAGAATGGTACAAGCCTCTTGTAAAAAACTGATGAAGTTTCTCACATGTTAGCACTTAGCCTAACAGTTCCACTCCAATATATCTACCCAAGAATAATTAAAATACATGTCTGTCCACACAAAGGCTTTTACATGAATGTCTACTGCAGCTCTATTCATAATAGCATAAAAAAACACAAGTGTATGTCACTGGTGAATGGACCAAGAAATATGGTATATCCATTCAGTGCAGCACTGTCAAGGAATGGATTGCTGATGTCTAACACCTTGGGAGGTTGGGGGACCTCAGTAACAGCATGCCATGTTGACATAAGGCCACATACTGCGCTCATCCACTGATACTAAAATCCCAGAGAAAGCAAAACCACAGCAACACAGAGCAAATGTACGCCGGTGGGCTGGGACTAGGCAGGAAGGTGTAGAGGCTCACTGGGAAGAGGAATAAGAGATGATGGAAATAGCTTAAAACTCAATGGGGGGGAGGGGGCTTGGGGATATGGCCTAGTGGCAAGAGTGCTTGACTCATATATGAAGCCCTGGGTTCAATTCCCCAGCACCACATATACAGAAAATGTCCAGAAGGGGCGCTGTGGCTCAAGTGGCAGAGTGCTAGCCTTGAGCACAAAGAAGCCAGGGACAGTGCTCAGGCCCTGTGTCCAAGGCCCAGGACTGGCAAAAACAAAACAAAAACAAACAAAAACCTCAATGGGGCGACTATCACATATAAATCCAATTATACTCACTTAACTATAAAATAGGTGACTTATATACTATGTATAGTTGTTGAAAGAAATATTTGCTGGGCAAAGAATTAAAAACAATTAACACAAACTAGTTAACTAATGGAACAACAATGAAACCACCAGCAATTCATTTCCTTTCGCAATCATCTCCCCGTGCCCTCCATAAAGAAGTGTGCTACGTAGGGCAGCTACTCAAAGAGCTTCCACCTGGGGTGTGGTGCTGTTTTTATTACTAACACTGGGCTACAGAATCCGCTGCCAAGCCTGCCGCTTCACTGGCAGGGGGGGAGCGGTGGCACCGGGTGTGGCAGGTGTCCTGAGCACACGGTCCCAAGGGCACGCTCCCTGTCACCGTCCTCTCTACAGACCTGACAAGACACATATGCCAGGCTCAAACTCCAGGACAGTGTGGCGCTAATAAGCTAAATACAGGGGATCTGTGTTCAGGAACAGGCTTGATTTGATTTGCTCTAATACCTGAAGTGAAATAAAAGCCGGGCAGCAGAGGGACTCATCTACTTGAGTTTAACTAGAATTCTTATAAAGACTAAGTAGGGAATAAAGAAACCCTAATTATGTTTAGGAAAATGTAAAAATAAGCAGCAAAGCAAACCTTTTTTCTCAGAATTTGCCTCAAGATTTTCAGTCTCCCTTGGCTCTATCACATGACTCCCATCAGAGTTTTTTTTCTTTTTTGGTGTGAGGTGGTTTCCCATCCTGCCTTTTGGGAGGAGTGGGGTTTCTCTCTCTGTTCAGCCATAGGTAGTAGCTATCTAAAGAACATGGAACCTGGGTGCTGCTGGCCTGTAATCTCAGCTACTCAGAAAGCTAAGATCTGAGGCTAAAGGTCAGAAGCCAGCTCAAACAGGGAAGTTCTTGAGACTCTTACCTGCAATTAGCCGCCTGAAAACTGGAAGTGAAGCTGTGACTCAAATTGGTAAGAGCGAAAGAGCTCAAGAACAGTGCCCAGGCCCTGAGTTCATGCCTCATGACTGACAGGAAAAAAAAAAAAAAAAGATACGGGAAAAACTTTAACATAGACATAGGCGCTTCTGAAAGGCTGGGGTCGTGTGGAAGTGATGTTCTCTACACAATCCTTGGCACAGGGAGTCTTCATCCAATGGCAGCAATGATAATGCCCACCCGGCCATGTTTCCCTGCATAGCAGATTGTGTCAGCTTCGCCACTGTAACACCTGAGATAAACACCTTACAAAGAATAAGAGTTCAGTCCATGGTTGCTTGGTCCCATCACTGTGGGCCTGTGGCAAAAAGTGCCTGTTAGAGCAGAGCTGTTCACCTCAAGGCAGGTAAGAAGCAGAGAGAGAAGAAGGGCTAGGGGCCCAATAGCCCATTTAGAGGCACGCTCCCAGGGAAAGCTTTCTTCCATTTGGTCCAACCTGCTACAGGTCTACTTCCTCCCAACACCGCCATCTACTGGAGCTGTGCCTTCAACATTCCTTCGGGGGCCACTGAAGTCCACAGGGTTTTGAGATGTTCCAGGCTAGAACTCTGTCCACAGAACAGCCTCACTTCCTGTGTAGACAGACACAGGGCAGAATGGCACACGCCCCTCACAGGCTCCCACTTGATGGGAAGGAAAGCCACACGGACTGAGTACCGATAGTGGTGCAGTGACCCCACAGGCCTCACAATCACACAGCTTCACTCTGGACTACTCCACTAGTCAGACACTACTTGTTCAATCCGTGCACAGCTCCCTAGAGGGGCAGTGGCAGCTGTGACACTCACTGAGTGAGTCAGCTCACGTTTTGTCTGAGATTATTTCTCGACAACTATCCAACAGCCTCCTTGGCTTCCCAACATGCAGAACTTAAAAAACAACAACAAAAAACCAGTCACATTAGGTCATGTTACAGATACTCAAAACCACAGAAGTCTGCTTGCCAAACACAACATCCAAACTCATCGGCCTGGAGCCCTTTCCTCTCTCTAGTCATGAACCTGGAGCCCTTTCTCCCCCTCCAGTCACCAGCCCGGTGCTCTCCCCTTCCACCCCAGCAGCTCCTCCTCTGGACACCAGGGCTCCATCCAGCTGCACAGAGGTCATTTCCAGCTGGGCCCAAGTATTTAATTTTTCTACAGCTAAGTAAGAATCCTTCCTTTAAAGCCCCAGTTGTGGAAGCCTGTCCGGGACTTCCTTGGAAGCAAATCTGTCTCCAGTGCCCTTTTAATATACAGCTTGTTTTGGTCAAGCTTTCATGATAAGCCACCTGACCTGGCCACAGTGATTTTACGTATGCACATGCTTCACTACCGAGTGCATATTAAAATCATCCTACGATCCCAAGACAGGGACCTGACTGCACAACCAGGGAAAAGTTTAGTACAAGGCATGTTGAAACATATCTTGTCACAGCACTCTGTCCCAGAGTGAGGAATTGCTACTCTGACAATCACTGGCCCTTAAATGTGGGGAGTGTGTCACAGGACACAGGAGCCAGCTTGAAGGCCTTTCAACTTGGCTGGGCCTGGGAACAGGTGAGCAACAAAATAATTTATGTAAATGGTATTGAATCATAAAAAGAAATAAAGTCTATAGCAGTAATAAATAAACAGGGAGGGGTGAGGCCTCACTTACAAAACAGCTACATGCCAAACAGCAAACTGCTGAAGATCACCGTGAGTCCAAATGATCGTTGTGGCTAGGTGCAGCAGCTCAGGCCTATAACCCTAACAACTCAGGAGGCAGAGACTGGGTTCTAGGACAGTCCAGGAAAAAAGTTACTGAGACTCCCTCTTAACCAACAAGCCAGGTATGGCGGTATATGACTGTAGTTCTGGCTACACAGGAGGCACAGGTAAGATTGTGGACTAAGGCTGACCTTCAAACAAAAACACTAAGGCCCTATTCTTCCACACCCCCGCAAAAAAAAAAAAAAAAGGCTGGGGCATGGCTCAAGTGGCAGAGTTACTGCTTAGCATGTGGCTTAGCATCACGAACCCAGAGTTCAAACCCAGTTGCTACCTGTAAGGTCCACCTACCCCTGGGAAGGCTCCATGCAGACGACCCCACCTGTTTAAATCTGCGCCCAGTACCTGAGTTACCTAGGTCACTGGCACACCTGGAGGCAGTTACCTCCTCCTCTGAGCTCACCTCCAATCCACCTGGCCATATGTCCTACCTTTTCCTATATAATCCAGCTCAATGCAGCCCCATGCTCTTTCCTTTTCTCTATTACTCTCTCTTGCTCCTTTCTCTCTTTTCCCCTTCTTCCTTCCCCATTGTCTCCCCGTGCCCCCATCTTGTGTGGGCTGGCAGTTTGCTTTCGCCACAATAAACTCCTTTCTGCCTGAACCATGTGGCAGGTTTCCTTTCTGGCAAACCTTACCCTACCAAAACAAATTTTCTTTAAAAAGACATTATTCTGCAGCCATCATAATAAAGGTAGGCTCAAGCAAGAACCACTAATGACGTAGAGCCTAGAGGAAATTTTTTTTTATGAGAAGGTTCTCAAAATGTGGTCCTAAGGCCAGCACTATCAACGTCATCTGGGGATTGTTTTGCTGAATCAAAACGTCCAGGAGTGGTGCCCAACTTCTGTGGGACTTTTTTTTTTTTTTTTTTGAGGGGAAGGTTAGTAATTTGTTTTGGCAGTACTACTGGTGTTTGAACTCAGGGCCTTATACATGCTTGGCTGGTGCCATACTGCTGAGCTGTACCTCCCACCTTCTGTTGGCTATTTTTTTTTTTTGGCCAGTCCTGGGCCTTGGACTCAGGGCCTGAGCACTGTCCCTGGCTTCTTCCTGCTCAAGGCTAGCACTCTGCCTCTTGAGCCACAGCGCCCCTTCTGGCCGTTTTCTGTATATGTGGTGCTGGGGAATCGAACCTAGGGCCTCGTGTATCCGAGGCAGGCACTCTTGCCACTAGGCTATATCCCCAGCCCTCTGTTGGCTATTTTTGATTTAGGGTCTCACTTCCTGCACACACATACTTCCATCAACTTAGGCTTCCATCACTGATAAGATCACAGACACACACACCACTATGCCTAGCTTCCCTCCATGAGTTCCCTCCAAGAGTTTCATGGGCTTATATGCCTTTGGCTGGCCTACAACTAAAATCCTCACACCCTCAGTCACCCACGTAGCTTGAGATGATAGGCACAAACCACTGACCTGTCTATGGGTTGAGATGGAGTCTCAAACCATGATACTGGCTAAGATTACAGGAGTGAGCAATAAGCACCTGCCTCAGCAATCTGTCTTAAGACAGACTCAAAGTAATTCTAATGTCCCTCAACTTTAACCTACACTGAGTTCCTAGATTCTGTATTATATCTTCTGTATTCCCAAAGAAATGTTCCTCTATTCCCTATAAAACCTAGTAAACTGCTTTGCACAGTCATCTCAATCTGAATTTGGTTTGAATGATAGGGTAGAAAAGACCACTGAGGCACATGAATACAATAAAGTACTTCAGAGGCCAGAGCTACAGCATACTGAGTTTCAAAAGTGAATAGAAAATTTACTTTGAGGGCTGGGAATATGGCCTAGTGGCAAGTGTGCTTGCCTCCTACACAAGAAGCTCTCAGTTCGATTCCCCAGCACCACATATATGGAAAACGGCCAGAAGGGGCGCTGTGGCTCAGGTGGCAGAGTGCTAGCCTTGAGCGGGAAGAAGCCAGGGACGGTGCTCAGGCCCTGAGTCCAAGGCCCAGGACTGGCAAAAAAAAAAAAAAAAAAAAAAAAATGTACTCTGAGACCAATAAAGTCAATTCCTCATGAGGTTAATAAAAATGCCACTGTCCCAAAAGAGAGCATATCTGCTTACAGTTTGTTAAGTCACTATCAACTGAAAATATGTTGAAACTTACGCAAGCACTTAGACTGGTATTTACATTTTAATTCTGTTATTTCTGAGAAACTGCACAGCAATTAAAATGCCATGCTGTGAGTATTATGTAAAAAATCTGCTCAGAGGAGACAGCAGTCACATGGCTGAAATGTGGCCCAGGCCTGATGGGGATGGCCAGATTTCAGAGGCATGTCCTCTCGGTGGCATTGCAGGAGACTGGAGTCCTGCAAGGAGAGTGAGCTGATTGACGTGCCTACTGAGTAGAAAAGGAAACAAACACGTTCACGTCCTGCAACTGTTTCCTTCTGTGCGAAGTACCAAAGATACTCTGGGATGCAGAATGCCATTCCAGCCTCACCACATGCCTTTCCTAATTGGCACCCTGAAAGATTTCACAGGGAAAGGGTGTTACTTCGGTATTGTTGACTTAAAGGTTATCTCGTCACAGTGAGGCAGGGGAAAATTCATCCTCAAAACTCACCTTCTTATTGACAATCCATGGAGTACGTGTCTTGGCAATTAACAATTCCTATCACCTATAGCTGTTCCCTATGTGAGAAGGCTCAGAACTCGCCTTACAAATTGCTCTTTTGAAGATCAAAGGGAAGCTGAATGTGTCTGTGTGTGCTCTGGATGAGACTGTAATTGAATGGAATTTTTAGAGAAGACTTTGCTGGCAGTGTTTGGATGACAGCCCCGGGGCGGAGGATTCAGGAGAGCTTGGCCACTCTTCCCTTTGGAGCTTCTTCCCTGCCTTTAATTGGCACCTCATTAGAAATTAATGAAAATGACATCCTCTGTTCTTCCTGCTCTAGGCATCGAATGCTACAAAAAGGCCCATCACAATTCATAACACATTCAATTTATATAGCAATAGCTCTTAAGCATTATTTATGAGATGTGAATTTCTTGTCAGCAGTTAATAACCTGTATGGAGTGGAAGGGGAATGGAAGAAAAGATTGTGAATGCATATAAAAGAAAGATTTTCTGCAGTGAAGAAGTGTTCTGTTTGAGTTCAAACTACCTTCCTGAGTCTTCACTTTCAGTAGTAAATTACTGTGCTTTACCCCTCTAAAGCCTTTCAGGGCAGTTAAGTATCTCTCCAACACTCCACGAATCCTCAAGGAAATAACCGTACAACTTACCCTTTCCAACAAGGCAGTCAGGAATGAGGAACACAAAAGCTATTTGTCAAAGATAATCCCAGAGGTATAAGTTCTCACTGCTGTCCTTCATCTGTTCAAGCTTGACAGGTGGGCACATGGAGAAAGACTCTCAGTGAGCCAAACTGAAGTCCTAGCTCTACAGCAGGGCTCCATGTGAAGGGACTACATCAAGCTCAGGGCTTTCTTCCTCAACAGAAAAGTCCTATCTTTCTCTTCGTAGACCCTTCAGAATTGCACAAGGTAAAGAGATTATGTGTTAGATAGACAGAAAAAAAAATGCAAGTCTGTGCCAAGACCAACAGACATTTAGCTCAGGGTCCAAAGGAGGATGAACAGCTTGGCAGAACAGCCACAGTAGCTGGTTTTGTTGAGGGCACAGGGTGCCACCTAACAACTATTTCTTGATTTTAGCTGGGTGCTAACACCTTAGGAAATTGGGTAGTGTGCATCAAAGCTGAAGGGTAAACTAGGAGATGTGTTACATTACTTCTGGATTACACACTACACTGTGAATTCTCACTGCTTGCCTAACAAGAGAAGAAGCATCAGTCACTGCCAGAGGCAAGACAGCACATTTGGTGGACCAAATGCTGGATCTGCTGTGGCAAATCTTGTGTAATATGAGGATTCAGTTGCTTTCGAGAAGAAAACAGGAACGTAGGTACTGAAAAATGTGATCATATTAACTGAGGAACAACCAAAAACAAGAATTTGCAAGCCTTAAGGAATTGGAAAGCCCCTCCCCTCCCCCACCGCTTTTTTTTTTTTTTTTTTGGTCGTAGGGGTTGAACTCAGGGTCTGGGCACTGTCCCTGAGCCTCTTAGTACTCAAGGCTAGTGTTCTACCACTTGAGCCACAGCAGTTCCACTTCCGTTTTTTTAAGTGGTTAATTGCAGGTAAGAGTTTCACCGGGGACTTTTCTGTCTGGACTAGGTGCTCCAAACCATGATCCTCAGATCTTAGCCTTCTGAGTAGCTAGGATTACAGGCGTGAGGAAAACTCTTTCACAGCTTCCTTTTTGTTCTGTTTCACCAAGAATTTTGAAATTTTCTAAAATCCTCTTAGGGTTAAGCTAGAATAAGAAGGTGCTGGAGCTGGGCATTGGTGACTCATGCCTGTAATCCCAGGAACTCTGAAGACTGAAATCTAAGGATTGTGGTTTGAAGGAAAAGTCCATGAAACTCAATCTCTAAAATTAACCTCCCAAAAGCTGGATGGACTTGGAGCTATGGCTAAAGTAGTAGAGCACTAGCCTTGAGCAAAGAAGCTAAGGGATAGTGTCCGGGCCCTGAGTTCAAGCCCTAGGACTGGCACACACAAAAAAATAATAAGGCGCAGGACTCCCCTGGACTCTTCCATATACACAGATCCGACTAGAGTGTGCCAGCTCTGCTGACAGCCTCTACTCCCAGCTCTCATGTCAGTCCCCTTCCCAATATCCTTCCGCAGCACTGAACAGCCTGAGGGAATGCCCCAGAGGAAATGTTTCTCTGACCCACTACACCTTTTTCTGCAGCTGAACCTTTACTTTCACCTGGCGGCACCACACAGCAGTGTGTGACAGATAGCTGCTCAAGCCAGGAACACAAGCTACAACTCAGTTTCCAGGAGAATTCTGCCAGGCCAGCTGCCCTGCCCTGTCATTTCCAAAATGGACAGAAAAATGAGGGGCAATTGAAGCAGCAAAGACTTTCTCTCCAGAAGACAGATGCAGGAAATGCAATTTTATCACTGCCAGTAATAGTTATTCCATGGCTGTTTAGGAGGTGAAAACTCCTAAAGCTAATTTCTCAGAAGTCAGGTCCAGGTTCAAAGGAATGTCCACTGATCAATTTAATAACAGAAAGTAAAAAGTAGGCCAAGAAAACTAAAATAACACGGGTCCAAAGTTTTACCTCTATGTGATATAACGCATGTGGTCAAGAGGTGAGGAAGAACTGACCTTAAGTTTTGTTCCAGTGCAAGTAAGCACACTCCTGTGTGGCAATCCTGTGATGTTATGGCACTTGAGATTTGAGAAGAAGAGTTATAACTTTATAACTAGTAACTTTATAACCATTAACTCCTCCCATGAATTGAGATTCATGAGAGAAAATTTCCAATCAAATGTTAATTTTAAAAGGATATGAAAGGAAATCTTTTATTATAAACAGTAAGAAGCTCATTTAGAATTAAAACATCTGAATTTTATGGCACAAAATTTTGCTGGTTTGGTTAATTTGTAAAATCATGAACGGAAAGGAGCCAGTGTAGTAAGCAGCAGGGACGGGATGTGATGGTGTGACTTATAACTTAGAACAGCGGGGGAGAAAATAAAGGAGTATTCAAAAGCAAGAACCCAGTGCTCCCGGTTTCTCAAGCTCTAACCCCACAGCTTGCAAGAAAGCTCTAAGGGCTTCAGCTACTTTGGGATCATTCCCAAAGCTGTGCTAGAGTACCTCAAGGGAAGATGCTTACCACAGCGACACGATCCTAATTCCTGCTGCACCAGCTCCAGTTTGGTTTGGCACTGGAAGCACCGACGTCGACTCTTCTGTTTAGACCGGCTGGCTTCCTCAGCCCGTTCAGTCCTCTCCAGTAGTCGTGGCCGCTTCACTGGTGAAGCCTCATTCTCAGACTGTGAATCTGACCAAAAAACACATTTGGGGATCAGGGTTAGTGATTTGCCTTGCAAGCAAAACTCACTAATTACTGCCAATAGTATCTTCCGGCCAGGCTATTGCCCCTGTCCAAGAAAGAACTGAACGAGAGCTGGTTTACTTGTCTGGTTTATATTGCAACTTTCTGTAAGTCAAGCCTGAGCTGGAAAAGAAGGTAGGGATGGCTCACAAAAATCAATTCTCTTTGCTAGTATGCATGCTTCATAGGACTCCAGATACTGGAAGGGGCTGTATCCAATTGATTTTGTTTCTTGAGAAGGGGGTCTCACTATGTTTCTCAGGCTGGTGTAGAATTCACTATGTAGCTGGGCTGGCCTCAAGCTCCTGTGTCAGCCTTCTGAGTGTGAGACTGCAGGTCTGTACCAGCACTCCCACTTCCTAAAGTATCTTTCTATCACTATGCTTAGCATAATTCTATACCCAAAACCAGTTGTTTTTTTAAATGACCTTTTCTAGTAAACTCACTCAGGCTTCTAGAAAACTCAGAAGAATCAGGTTCTAATACTGAAAACAAGTCGGCCTTTGTTAAGAGTGAGGAAGTACTCTTGCTTGTTCACGAACCAGCTGTCCCAGCCTCCAGTGTGGGGTGGTTATAGCACCACTTGGCACCATGGCACTAGAGGCTGTGCCACAACAGGAAGTGGAAGATGTAGTATATGAGAATTTGTACCCACATAACCCAAGAAATGAACTATAATGCAATAAAGTTCATGTTACAAGCAGGTTGTAAGTAATTTTTGCTTTCAGAAGAAGGGGTGGCAGCATCTGGGGGCTCTGTGTGCCTACTGTAAGGTCCACCCCTGGGAGGGCTCTATGCAGACACCCCCCCATCTGTGTAAGTCTGCACCCAGTATCTGCAGTAACTGGGTTACTGGCACATCTGGAGACAGTTACCTCCTCCTCTGAGGTCATATCCAATCCACCATTTCCTATATATAATCCAGCTCAACACAGTCCCCGCTCTCTATCCTTTTCTCTTTCTCACTTTCCTTTTCTCTTACTCTCTTCTCTTTCCCTTCTCCCTTCCCTTCTGTCTCGCCACGCCTCCATTTTGTGTGGGCTGGCAGTTTGCTTTCCCCCAATAAACTCCTGAACCATGTGGTGGGTTTCCTTTCTGGTGAACTTTACACCTACGACAGCTGCCACTGATTGCATGGCAAGGAGGTACCTCTGGCCAAGGCTGCATGGCGGTTTGTGTTAAGTTGCCTCTGGAAAAGACCCCCTAAAAAGATCCTCAGGATAATCCAGAGCCCATTACTCCCCACCTCTCCATCGCTAGGCCTTGATCTAAGCCCAAACCATCTCTGCCAGCCTAGAGTAACAGGAGCCTCTTAATTGGTCTTTCTGTTCACCTATCTGTCACCACTGTCTACTTCCCACATAGCAGCCAAGTGACCCCAAGTGAAGTCACAATATTTCCCTGCTCAAAACCCTCTTGCTCTCCTCTTCTCTAGAGTGAAAAGCTAAATACTTGCTATGACCCTCAAAAGACTCAGACAATGTGCTTTCCTCTATCGCACAACTCTCGGGGGGCTTTCTCCCTCTGTTCTTTCTCAGCCTCTTCCACTACCTCCAGATGATTACACCTCCTGTTCTCTTTCTTCTGTGGACACAATACACAAAGATCTTTGTGGGATCCCATTTCCTTTGAAGTCTCTGCTCCACAGTCAAATCTGCAATCTTCCTCCTGGATCATCATCTCTAGACCACCCTACCCTCTTCTTCATGGCACCCTCCCTCCTCTTTCCCAACAGCACTTATCCCTTGTGACAGTTAATCTAGAGTATCAACTTGACTGGATTGAGAAATGCCCAGAAGATTAGTGAAGCACACTTCTGCATATGTATTTCCAGAGAGGATTAGATCATAAATGCTCTGATCTAATTAATGGTTTAATCCACTGATGGATTCAAAGTTTGAGCAGACTATTCAAAGATGGGCTGAAGGAAGCAGGTTACTGGGGATACATCTTCAGGCATCCCTGCCCCTTCCTGTAATGGCCCCTATCTGCCATGATGGAGCTGCCCTGTGTCATCATGCCCTCCCCACCAGGAGGGAATGATATATTTGAAACCATGAGCAAAACAAATCTTTCCTTCCTTCTCTGTGTCTGTCAGATATTTGCTCATTGTGACATTGGACATTGTAACAATAATGGCTACCACATTATTGAAGGACAGAAAATTTCACCTGCTTTTTTTTCAATGATGTGCCCTCCCTTCCCCTCCCCCCGCCGGGGTCTCACACACACCATTCCTCAACTCAGTAAACATTTCTACAATGAGTGAATGTGGTCTTGGGACTTCTACTTTAAGTACCTTGAGTGAGAAGCAGCATGTTGATATAGAAGGCTGTCCAACATCTTTTCCTAGCCTCCCTCCCTCTCAGCAAGAAAAATCATTCTCTGGCTCCAACAGGGAGCAGGACAGTTCACTCACCGCTCCAACCCCACCACTTAGTGCACTGGCATATAGAGGGCATGCACCATTCTTGGCAACTGCAAACTTCATTTTTCATCTCATTTAATTCTTGCAGTCCTACATGACATTTTCCCCCAATACAAACCAACTAAATAAGGCTTTTGATGAAAACACCTGAAAGTAGGATCAGCCTATTTCCCACTCTGCTGAGGGAAGAAGCTGTCCAGACCCAGTCAGTATGGCGATTGAAGTAGCCTGGCATATTAGACCCACTCCCCTTCCTCTACCAGAGGAACAGGCAACAATCTAAATGTAAATCATCATAAAGCAGCCAGCCAAAAGGAATTCACTTTGTATGAGTCACACTGGTCTCCTGAGTGTTTCCACAAACCTGTAGGGGTACTATTTGTATAACAACTTTATTTACACATACCATCCCTGTTTTTGGATGTGTGCTGGTCCTGGGGCTTGAACTCAGGGTTTGGGCGCTGTCCCTGAGCTTTTTTGTTCAAGGCTAGCACTCTGCCATTAGAGCCACAGCTCTACTTCTGGCTTTTTGGTGGTTAATTGGAGATAAGGGTTTCACAGACCTTCCCAACTGGGCTGGCTTCAAACCATGATCTTCAGATCTCAGCCTTCTGAGTAGCTAGGACTACAGGTGTGAGCCACCTGCATTTTGGCTACACACATTTTTAAAAAGTACTAATGACAAAAATTCTAGAGCAAAAACTCTAACCAGTAAAAAATTACTTGGAGTACAGAGTCTAAATTTGAGGTATCCCTATAAGAAGTTATCCTCCAACCTGGGATGAAAAGTAATGGTTCACCTAAGAGAGAGGTAGCTGAAAAACATTAATACTGTTAAAAAGCTGGAGGGTCTTATACACTTACAATATGAAAAAAAAAAGGACCATTCCAGGCTTAGAGTTCACATTAAGAGTTCTTTCCATGAGTCTGGCCCAAGCTGTCAAACATACTGTCTACCTGTGGTGCACCTACCACTGTCAAGACAAGATAATTTAATTTCAGTGGCAATAAAGCTAGGGAGGAAGGGAGAGAAAAATGAGAGGGCAATGCTACCCACTGCTACTTTCAAATAAGGAAGAAAGTGATAAGTGAATTAAAAAAAAAAAACTATGACGGGAAAAGAGAATCACATCGGCATAATCACAAGCCATCATCACCACACAATCTTCTTTGATGGGATGTTCCCAAAATGAAGAGGCTTGTCTAGTTTTGACCTATTTTCCTCTCATTTTTGTAATCAAACCATATCTGATTAAAGAGCATTAAATAACACCAAAGAGAATCCACATAGGTTGCATGTTGAAATTTCCCTCTATCTATTCTACATTAATATAAAGTCTACCACATTATGGGTTGATGGTACACAACAGGCACTGAGCTTTCCTAAAGTAACAGGTCCTGAAGGAGCTTCCTGGTGCTGTCAACAGCTTCAGGCTTCACTGCATTGGCTGTCCTCACAGAACCCCACTGAGCACTAGTTGTTCTCCAAGACACAACGCCCCAGCATCTGCACAAGCCTTCAACTGAAGACTTCTGCATACAGAGTCTGTGCTGCTAAGAGAATCTGTAGTTTTTATTGTTCCTTAGAACCAAGGAACCGTTCCCAGACATTAAAAGATTCACAGCTTTTAAGCTTTGGAATATGCCACTTAGATTTCACTTCAGCTTAAAGGGACAGCTATCTTCATCTCTCTAAGGTCCCACCTGCGTGTATGCGCCATCCAGGAAGGGGACTGCACTGTAAATTTCTTGATGAGGCAAACCATTCTTTAGATTTTTCTCACAAGTCAACTCCATGTTTTAATTAGAAGCTAATGAAATAAACAGCAGTCTATAGGACCATCATGTCTGTGTAAGAAATTTACATCTCCTCTGTTAATTACTTAATGAAACCTTGCGCCATCCAGTGAGTTTCCTAAATAAGAGAAACAGATGTCCAGGGCTGGGATTGTAATTGCATAATAATGAACTGAATAAATAATTCAACTATTCAATTATAAATTTAATGTCAATTAGAACAAGACAACCAGAAAAAAGATTCAAACATGGCTAGCATTAAAGGAATTATCTACTGTTTATACTAGAATAAATTGGATGTTGAGCATTTACATTTTGCTTACAAGTATCATTTATGTTACCTTGAAGTGTTTTCAATTTCCTAAAACAATGGCAGAAAATGCCTAATTAATCTACTTGCACCCTCTTAACTTGGGAGGTAAGGGTTAAATGTGGAGAGCAAGGTGAACAGAAATAACTCTCATATGCAGCTTTAACTGTCAGAAGAAACAAGTCTTTGCAAGGAGCATGCTCATTAGCAGCAGGAGGACTGTAGTGGCAAGCTGGAGACTGTTCCCACCCCAGGAGTTGAGAGTGACTTCTAATTAAGGTCCTTCATAAAAAGCCAAGAAAGCAGATTTTTTCCAGTATGCTTTCTCTTGAGAACATAATCTAGTCTGGGAATACTCATGCACGCCACTGTACTCCCATGCTAGGTTCTTAGTTCTAGGTACTCAGAAGACCCCTCCCTCTCTGCCAAGGTGTATCAGGATGACAAAGATATCACATCACATCTTCAAAAGAAAATATTAAGAAAAAGTATGTTATCCTTGTCAGCAACCACTGCTTAAATGTTAACAGAAAATAAATACAATGATTTAAAAACAAAAATCTTCTGACAGGAGAAATACTTCTAATTATATGTTCCTAGCCAATTGAAAAAAGAAAAACCGGGTGTTAAGATTTTCAATTTAAGCACATTTTAGCTGGAAAGCTTCACTGGAGCCAACAAACAGAGCTACTTCTTCTAAAATTCTGTTTTGTCTCTGACAGAAATTCACATTTGTTCTTTACTGTCACTGCTCTTGTCTTTATTCCTCATGTCCTCTCCTGAAAACTTCCAAAATAAACTGTGTCAGGCCTGTCAGTGCTGCATCCCAGTCTCTCTTAATCTCCTGTCACTGTACAGCTGGCAGCGAGCACACCCCAGGCTGCTCACCAGCACTGTGGACTGTGACATCGCAGGTGGGCGCTGAGCTTTCTGTACAAGCCCATACTCAATATAGAACAGGAGAGTGGGAGAAGAAAACTAGCAACAAAGGGAAGAGCGCCTTTTCTATTCCCTTCACCTACACCTTGCCTTACTTCTACGCAAGAAAGATGAATCTGTTTAATCTCAGGCTCTATGACAGCTTTTGAGGTACTCAATCAGATTTTTAGAACCTATCAGAGTCTCTTGACAGATTGACATTTATGATCCCGACAGCCTGTGCAAACATCAGTAAGAGCAGTAATTAATGAACCCTTACACATCACTGTGCTCTCCTTCCACCATTTAAAAGAACCTTAGCTGCTAAAACCTCTGACCACGAAAAATACAACACTCTCACTGGAAAAACTAATTTAAAGAAAGAAAGACACATTGAAGAAAAAAAACAGCTGTCTTGTAGTCTTTTCCTCTCCATGTTTCCATGTTTGGCTTTCAGAGTAGAGGGTAAGGGGGGATTACATTCATCCTCTCCTGGCATATTACTCTGAGTGCCACAAAGATACTTTAAAAAAATGTACTTTGACTAGGATTTTTTTCTTATCTTTCTAATGATCCTAGCATGCTTTTGGAATAATTAGCCTATTAACCCATTATGTGGACATAGAATGAGGTTCTGAAAGCTACTATATTTTTTCTGTGAAAAATGCCATCATCTTCATGTGACATGGAGATTAATTGGTCTTAAAGTACATGCAAGATGCAAAGTCCTGGATCACAGCCATTTAAAGTCAGCTGTTTATAATCTGTGGCGCACAAAAATCCCTAAACATCAATCCCCCTTTCTCTAACCCCACCTCTATCCTTCATCTCCAAGTTATTTTGCCTCTCTCCTTTGCTATTAGAGATATCTGAGAGTAGGCTGCCTTACAATCTAGAGATTGAAAGATCTATGACTCTTCTCCCTTCTGGAAATACAATATGGGGATGGGTGAAGGGAGAGCAGTAGGGTTGATTATCTTGAGAAAGCACCAAAGGTCTCTGTACTTCTTGGTGTGCTTAAAAAAAAAAAAAAATAAATCAGAAGGCACCAAAATCTCCTAAGTACCTGATTTTGAGCCTCATGACAGAAGGCAGAAGCTACTACTATGGAGAAACCCTCTTTCCTTGCAAATTTCCCCCTGGAAATCAGAACCAGGGCCTTGAGCATGCCTAGCAAAGTGCTCTACAACTAGACAGTCTTTCCAGCTGTGTAGACAAACGACGCCAGTAGGTAGCTTAAATTATAGCAATAGAACACTCAGAAGTCACAAGCCATGATGATATATGCCACCATAATGGCTGGGAATAGTGGCACATGCCTGTCATCCCCAGCAACGGGGGTAAGCACAGGAGAAGGATAGCAGTCCAGGCTAGCATGGATATTAAGGGAAACCCTATCCTAAAAATAAACAATGAAGGCAAAATGGGACTAGAGGTGCAACTCAAGTGTTAGGGTGCATGCTTAACAGCATGAGGCCTCACATTCAGTCCACTATACCACACAGGGGAAAAAAAGTTGTGTTTATTTTTTTAAAGAAAATAATTTCTAAGATTTTTCATCCTATATTCTTCTTCCCAATCCCACTAACCCTCTGAATTTCTGTGTGTTGTAGTTAAATATTTAATTGACATAAATCAGTGTCTCTCTATTCTCCTCTCCTTTGCTATGCTAACTTTCTACCATCTGTCATACCTTGGCCTTAATATCTTGCATTTAAGTTATATTCATGTTATTTGAAAAAAAATCCATCTACAAAAATTTCTCCTAATTACTTCTAGGAATACAAAAAGGTTCCTTCACAAGAAATGCCATATATCTTCATTTGAAATTCTGTTTCTTTTAATAACGAGAAAAGGCAAACATGTCTTTTCAGCTTTCTGTGGCCCTACAGACTACAGGCAGAAGTCAAGGCTTCCTCTTCTCAAGCTGTCTGCTAGATTCCGACAGCTCATGTGTATCAGACCTCCTTATAAAAAGGAACACACTCGGGCTGGTAGCTTACAAACCTACAAAGCACTCTGGGCTCTCCTGAAAAGCCTAATACCTATCCTTAGTTAAGTGCCACTCACGACACTAACAAGAGGGCTTCAGTAGAAGCTAAATTCTACAAGGTGGCTGGTCAGAAAAACCTGTCAGGCCAACAAGGAATAGATACAGGAGTCACACTTTGTGGCTCATCCTTGTTTTCGCTTCTATGTTAGCATAAACTTTCCTTCCTGCCCAACTAAATCCTATCACTGTTCCCTATAGGTGTTTTTTTTGCACCCCCCCCCCAGTTCTCATTGAAACTGACAATAACCCTCAATAGATAATCTTTCCTTCTTATAACTTGTTTGGGTATTTTAAGAATTAATCAATTGATTTTTTTTAAATATTGCTTTTGTAGAATTAATAGAGTGCAACACAGAACAAAGGAACAGTATTAAGGCAAAACAAAACACAGAAAAGCAAGATTAAGATACCCAAGAGAAAGAGCTAATTCTGAAAGTCCATCTACTCAGCCCTCTCATTTCCTTGACTACAAATCATTCTACCACCATGTACCTTTCAAAGGCATACTTAGTGGGACTACCCTTGAACGTCTATCCTATTACCTTTTCCAGTACTACCAGAAGAGTAAGATCAGGTTTATTTTGACCAATTCAAGGTAAAGAGAAAATTTGAGAGGCCAAAAAAGTGTCTATCCATATTTATTTTCATCCAACTGAGTGTAAGATTGACTTTCATTTCATTTCTCAGTATCAGTATTTAAGAAGTTACACTTCCTACAAATATAGAATAAGTCTTCTACTTCCCATAATGCCATAAAGTCTAGAGATAAAATTATACACATATAATTTTACATTGAGTAACACAGGAAGTACCTGTGACCATGGCACTTGCTCCTCTTGCTGACTTGTATTCAGAGAGGACAGAGGGAACATCTTGGTCTCTGAAACACCTATGGTTTGGCCAGGAGTGAACCTCATCTGGGCCTGACTCCTCTGCCAGGAGGCTTGAATCTAAGTGTCTTTTATGGAGAAAGACTGACTACAGAGGTAGAGTAGAAAAATGGATAAAGATGAACAAGACACTTAATTTAGGTAATTTTTCTAAATTATTGTTTAAAAATACTTACAAAAAGTCAAGTACGCTGTATAAATTTTCTACCTTTGTGTGTTTTTAATCTTCTAATTGTTTTGCCTTTTTGCAAGGATCAAGTATGTTTCATATTCGATGATGAAAAATAAAAACAATGGCTGGGTACTGGTGGCTCATGTCTGTAATCCTAGCTACTCAGGAGGCTGAGGTCTGAGGATTGTGGTTGGAAGGTAGGAAAGTCTGTAAGACTCTTATGTCCAATTAACCACCAGAAAACCAGAAGTAGAGTTGTGGCTCAAAGTAGTAAAGCCCTAGCCTTGAGCAGAAAAGCCCAGGGACAGCACCCAGGCCCCCGAGTTCAAGCCCCATGACTGACCCCCTACCCCCAAAATAAAAAAATGATGATGATGGAAGAGAAGGAAAAGGAGGAGGACAAACAAAAAGAAAATGACTTCAGTAATAGGACAAGTTCCTAAAGATTGTAATCTTGCTATGAGAGGCTGTCATCCTGTAAGATGCGTGCTTTAGGTTTAATGAAAGGGAAAAATGTATGAACATTTATATTTTGCTGTTTAAAAGAAATCAGCTTGAATGCATAACTGAGTAGATGCTAAAATTAAACAGCTGATTTGTTTTTAAACTATTTCTGTTTCTAATTTAGCATCAGTTTAATTCAGTTCCTCTTCCTACCTATCACTTAGTTTCCCCTACCCCAAATCTAGTCTGCTGACAATTACTCTCTGGGCAAATCTGTAAGCTTATAAATAAATAATATATGTGCCTCACTTGAACTCCTTCTGATGTGAAGCTAAATTAATCTAAATTCAGATTTCTTCTAAAATGCCCAGCAGTAATTCTGCAGGCTTATCTCCCCGGGACAAGAACAGGAGGTCTTCCTTAGTAGGGCTCTATCAGTGGTCAGTAGGTATAACCAAGTATATCCATAGGTTTAGGAGAGCTGAAGAAAGCTGTCTTAAATACTGGTATACAAAGGAAAGAGAATCCCATTGTAAAACTGGTGCAAAATAAGAGGGAAGAAAATTTGCATAAAATTTATGATGTTGAGGGGCAGACAATTGGAGAGAAGAAGGTTGGGTAAAATATAGTCCTAGTACTCAATGTACAAATGGGCCAAGTAAGTTGAGGGGATAGGTGGGAGAGATGAGCGAGAATAATGGATGGGGTGACACTCATCAAACTGCATTGTACTCATAAACTGACATGCTGAACTGAAAAACCTTTTGTGCAATTACTTAAAAGATAAATTAAAAAATTAAAAATATGATAAAGTATCTTTTGCTCTCATCTGAAAGATGAGGGGAACAGGTATATCTAATATTTTAACTCAGTGGATTCTCCTCAACTCTCTTTGAGGAAAGAATTATCAAGATTTCTGTACTCAAAATCAATTGTTATATAAAATTCCCAATTTTGAAAGTTGTTTGTGGCCATAAAGAATCTTGATTTTTAAGAATTACAAACAAGTTCTTATGTAATCCTAGCTACTTCAGTTGAGGATTGAGGATTTGAAGCCAGCTTAGGCAGTAAAGTCTATGAGACACTTATCTCCAATTAAACACCAAAGAGCTGAAGGACCTTGAGTTAAAGCCCTAGCACACGCACACATACACACGTACACATACACACATACACATACATACACACACGAACATCAAGTCTGCAGCTTAATCAAATGTTAAGGATATGGATAATATACACATATAGACAAACATACAAAGATAAAAAGCCAATGCAGTGTGGGCATCTGAGTGGGAAAACATTAGAATTTTATGTAATATTTTCATTACTTTCTAGCAAGTCTAAAATTACATTTAAAAATTCACAAGTATATTCCACAGTTGCCATATTTGGAAGATGATTGGTGAGAGTGCTTAACATAATTCCTTCCCAGAAAAACTGGTTATGCTTAGCCTGATGGGAAAGCGTGTGACAAATGGTTATAGCACGCAATCAAGAATAAAGGTCAAAGCTCATGCTTCCCCAGGTTTGAAGTGAAATCAACACTTACCTGTAAGCACTTGGCTGATTAAGTCACCGACTTTTACATGCTTATCAGTCTATACTCTTCCAACCCCAGTAAGGACTGGTTTTTAATTGTATCAATTACTGCAAGTACTACTGTTCCAGGAATAAAGATGACCAAGATCTCAATATGTGATTTTAATCTTCTAGAAATGGACTTATCAACAGGTTGCCAAGGAAAAAGTGAAGCTGAATCTTGTCAGTTACAGGAACTATCAGTTAGAGCCAAGCTGGAAAACAAATGCTGCCACAGCTAATATCTCCCATTCAAGACAGCACTAATTCCCTCTTCCCATCCAACCTCTTTTAAAAGCCATCTTCTATATTAGACAAAAAATTCAAGCTATATTGTAATGACACTATCTTTACAGAAGACTTAAACCTTTCAAGGAAAAAAAAAAAAAACAGAACAGCAGCACCATTATATTTTCTCAAGGAAATCCAAGGTAAAGATTGTCTGCTATAGTCTCTCTTCCTTGCTAAAGTAACAGAAAAATGAACATAATCTGAGATAAATGCCCTATTTTCTTGCTCATATACGTATACATTTTTAATAAGTTTTACAGGGCAGATGAATGTAGGAAATGCGTAGTGTATAACAAATTCCCCCATCCATTGAGCTAAAAATCCAGAATTGTGGTACTGTGATTTGGGAATGGCTTTCTGAAACTATGTGGGTGGATATTGGTAATGAAACAAGAGAATTCGGAACAGCAGGGAGCATAAGGCTAAATAAGCTTTAATAGCAGAGTATGGATATGCACCCAAACTATGCTAGATGCATAGTGGGGAAGCTAGAGAATGGAGCCACAGAGGCACATGGCTGTTTAGACTAATCCTAATATGGAGTCCTCCCATGATAGAAATGCCTCCAAGGTTAAACTCAGGACCTGAGCACTGTCCCTGTGCTTTTTTTGTTGTTTTGTTTTTTTCTCTTAAGGCTAGTGTTCTACCACTGGAACCACTGCTCCATTTCCAACTTTCTGGTGGTCAATTGTAGATAAGAGTCTCACAGACTTTCTTGCTCAGGCTGGCTTCAAACAGTCACACTGGGATCTCAGCCTCCTGAGTAGCCAGGATTTACAGAGCAAGCTACTGGCACCTGGCTAAAGAGAAACAACTGCTGGAACAGAGGTTGTCAGAGTGTGGCCCACTTATTTTTACTTACTGAACTTATTTTTGTGCCAGTACTTGGGCTTGGACTCAGTGCTTGGGTTCTTTTCTCTCAGTGTTTTTGCTCAAGGCGGGAGGGTCTACCACTTGAGCCACAGCTCTACTTTGTGATTTTTAAGAAGGCAAGCTTGTGAACTCTCTGTAAGGATTACTTTCCACTAATAGAGTGAAATTTCACTTATTAAACAAGGCCCAAAGAGAAGGTAAAACAAAACAAATAAGTTCTCATACTCAAGTTTCTTGATGAGACAAAGGGATTTGTGGCTTCCTGTCATTTATATTTATAGTCCTGACTGGTTCTTCCCTGACTCCACTGACTGACCACCTTCTTCCCAGATCTGCATTCTCTAATGTGACTGGGCCAGATTCCAAGTCCACCTCCTTCCCCAATCACACAGTCTTTGACTTCTCTCACTTGCTCAATACATCCTTCAGATACTTTCTGCTCACATTTCTGTTATCTGCAAAGCAGTCAGTTATCACGTGAAGAGCTATTACTTTCAGCTTATGGCATTATCTATGTTTTCATCCAGAAAACAGTGATGTTCTAGGATGAACTGTCTAGTTCATCTTGTCTCAGCCAACTATCTCTACATGGGAAGAGAATATCAGTATCTCTATCTTCTTCCTAATACCCTTGGAAGGAAAAGAATGTATCAGGGGTTTCTGCCACTAGTTAATACCTCTCCAATTTCTTCTCTAATATTTCCTTTCTTCTATTCCTGGATGCCTTTTGTTTGGATTTTAACAAGGGTAAAACATATTACTATTTTAGCCATCTCTACATTGTAATAATCATCATCATTACATTACTATTATTACTGTTATTATTATTAGGTAATGAGGCTTGAACTTGGGGCCTGGGTGCTGTCCCTGAGCTCTTTTTGCTAAAGGCTAGTACTCTATCACTTTGAGCTACAGCTCCATTTCTGGTTTTCTGGCCATTAACTGGACATGAGTCTCAGACTTTTCTGCCCTGCCTGGTTTTTTTTCCCCCATTCCTTTCCCCTCCCCTACCCATCTGGCTTTGAACTGTGATCCTCAGATTTCAGCCTCCTGAGTAGCTAGGATGACAGGAATGAGCCACCACTGCGTCAGGACATTCATTATTTTTTTAATAGTGCAATTAGCTCTATAATGAACAATTCTGCATCCTGATTTTATTTCCTTATTACCAAGGGCCTGTTAGTGATCTCAGATCATATTATACTAACTTCTTTCGGTTTGTCTAGTGGTCTGCAAACCACAGCAACAGCTTTCCCTAATCTTCCCATTTCCTGACCCCTCTTTACATGTATCTTTAATGATTCTGTAAAAAGCTTCTTTAACTCGCCCACCCTTTCTTTCCTGTTCCCCTGAGAATAGTCAGTCCTTAGCTCCTTGTTCTTCTGCATCCATTTCCTTACTCTCTACACAGCTTAGTTGTTGCTTCTAGGTTGATAATTTCCATACTAGGTTCATATTTATAATTCCCTACCAGATTATCTAAAACTTAATCAGAAGTCAAGAATAGTTTCAACCGGTTTTCCTTTCCTTTCTTTCACTGACATCACCACATCCTCTCCTTCCTCAGTTCCCTAGGTTCGTACTTTACATTCTTTATTCATTTTACTCTAATTAGCTGTCAATTTGTGTCAGTTATGTTTTCAAAAAACAAAAAACTTCCCAGACTCATCTCTCTATTTCTTGAAACCCCCAGCCACTTCCCACAGAATTCTCTTAATAAGTAAATATAAAATTGATTCTCTTGATAAATAAATTTTATTTTAGATGCACAAGAAAAAGCCTCTTTACATTAACTTAATAACAAGGCATTTTATGAACTAAAAGGTAACATTCTTAGTTGGTTTAGGCTTTAATGATAAGATTATCATGTGAGTCTTAAAAATTATATACTTAAAGCATCAGAAAAAAACTAATAATTAATGTCTGACTTTGTCTTATATTCACATAACATGATCATTTCTCTACTTGTAGGTAGTCTCTTGATAGGTTAGTCTGGAAGATATCGTATAAAGTGTATCACTTAAGGACACAAGTGATAACTTGTGAACTACCATGTGAACACTCATAAATGCCTCTATCAACTGGTAACCCTTCTCAAAAGTATTCTTTCCTAAAACAGGGCATAAGATATCACAAGAAATGTACACACTGCCCTACTACGTAACTGTACTCTTTTGTACCTTTTCCTTGTCAAAAATATTTGTGTTCGGGGCTGGAGATATGGCCTAGTGGCAAGAGTGCTTGCCTCATATACACGAGGCCCTAGGTTCGATTCCCCAGCACCACATATACAGAAAATGGCCAGAAGTGGCGCTGTGGCTCAAGTGGCAGAGTGCTAGCCTTGAGCAAGAAGAAGCCAGGGACAGTGCTCAGGCCCTGAGTCCAAGGCCCAGGACTGGCCCCCCCACCCAAAAAAAAAATTTGTGTTCAATTAATAAATAAATTAATTTTTAAAAAAGTATTCTTTCCTGTCTCTGATATAATTCCCTATCTCAAAAGTCTATTTACTCTGATTTAGTGACGTATGTGGTGAAAACTAAACAGCTGTATCTCAATTTTACCAAGTATTAGATGTTCATGTGCTACCCCAAAGTATTGCTATATTTGAAGTTTTCCATTCATTTGAAAATAGGATCTATCACTTTTTCTCCACATTCCAGTATCTCTCATTACCTCTAGTAATTATAAGCATTTCACTAGGGAAGTCACTCTTTAAAAGAGATAAGACTACATTGGTATTGTTTTTGCTCCTAGTGATTGTTGTATTCCCCCAGTCTTTGTGAAATAAATGTAAGTTACATCTGTTGTTCTCTAAAGCTGCACCATTTATCACTTCTTTTGCATGTCCCTATGGCATCACCTAGTACGTGACTCTGTCATAGTGGTCTTTTAATAAAGTGCTGGACTGGCTGGCTAACCACAGAGCCCCAGCTGGCCCCATCTTCCACATAAACAACCACTTCTGAAGATGTGATTTATAACCATGACAACAGGCAATACAATAAGATTATGGCTTTAATCGGTCATGATTATGAAATATTTCTGAAGACATCTCATGAAGGAGATGCGTTAAAAGCAGACACAGGTATGAGGAATAAGTACCAGCCCACCTGATGGCAGGAGAGGCAATGGGACTGTCTCTCTTCAGACAGATGAGCAAGCAGGAAAACGGATAACACAACTTGTCTTGAAAGCAAGGAGCAAGATGAGGCAGTAAAAAGCCATCAGCATACATCATCCTATCATGGCCCAGTGTCATCTCCAACCCCTATTAGCTGTCGCTGCATCAGCGCAAGTCCCTGACACTTTATCCTGTTTATAATTGCTGATGAGCAGTAATAAGGCCTCCATGCCTCAGCTCCCGTCCGTTCCACTTCGGCACCCACCTATTAGGTAATAACTTTTATTTACAGCCTTGCTTGATGCACTGTTCTATTAGTACAGCCAGGAACTGAGTAGGGGGGAAAAGTCTCCTTAATGGGCAGCATCATTGCAAGGCTCTGATGATTTATAATGCAGCCTTTTGTGGCTGTTCTAGCACACTGCTTCCAGTAATACCGCTACATCTCTAACATGCTGCCCCTGGCAGGCACATACATGCTATGCAGCAGCATCTGAAAAGTAACCTCAGATCCACCCTCCACCAAAAAAAAAAAAAAAAAACACCTCCAAAAGCCAAAAAGGGGGAATTAAATTTGCAAGAAATTCTTTATAAATAGTGTTAGTTCAGGTATTCTGCACCAGTGGAGCATACGAACAACTAATTAATGTTAAGTTCAGGACTCTTTCTCCTGGTAACATATAATAAACAAACCAACAAAAAAACATAGTTTCTAGCTGCATTCACTGATCTAAGAGAAGTATATGGATCACAAGAAGGTTAATGCCAAAGCCATATATGCCCCTTAAAACAGCAATGAGACACATTATGCTTCTCTTTCCTTTTTATCCTGGACTATATTTTTATTTTTCATGTACAAAAATTCCTCTTGACAAGACTGGAAACCTGCTTGCTATTCACTTATGTATTAACCTTTTCTCAGGATAGGAGCCTTCTAGTGAGTAAAATCCAAACAAGACCTCTAACACGAGCCTTTGACTTTAGCATCAAACACTGAGCTGGTCTACAACACAAACACAGGGACTGGTAGCAAAGAGGGCCTGTTGGGGCTGGGGATATAGCCTAGTGGCAAGAGTGCCTGCCTCAGATACACGAGGCTCTAGGTTCGATTCCCCAGCACCACATATACAGAAAACGGCCAGAAGCAGCGCTGTGGCTCAAGTGGCAGAGTGCTAGCCTTGAGCGGGAAGAAGCCAGGGACAGTGCTCAGGCCCTGAGTCCAAGGCCCAGGACTGGCCAAAAAAAAAAAAAAAAGAGGGCCTGTCATCTAGAGGGACAATTAAAAGTAAGTAAGCTTTCCCTGACATGTTCTGAAATAGATACATGGTATGAGATATCTTTAAACTCAATGCTGTTATATATACTGACTATCAGATCATCTAATTATGTACCTTACTCCCTCATTGTATTCTTTAGCATAAGCAACTGAGGTAGACTAAAGTTATTACAGGGAAAAAAAATATCAGCAAGAACAAGAAGATAAAGCATGCAGATTACTTCCCTCTTCTTGCTTCTATTCAATGGGCCAATGCTACATATGGTCAGCAGCTCCATGACCACCTTAAACATCACAATAAACTTCAGTGAGAACTGCTTCTTTAATGTGGTTGAACATGGCAAGTGGCACCTTTTCAATTAGAGAAATTTTTGCCAAACATTTAGTATTCGTTTTTTCCCAGAGCCCAGTAACCAAATGAGCTCCTTGAGGACTCCAAGATGATGAGTGTACAAGGTAAAACATTTTTTAAATTCTTTTTTCTTTGCCATGACAGATTTACTGTTTTGATCTTTCCTCAATGGTTATATTAAATGCTAATAAAAAATGAAAGCTTTATATCTCCCCTAATATTCTTCTGATGAGAACCTGAATATTACATAAGTAGGTCAAATTTCTAATTTTCTGCCTCAAATGCTGATACTGCAGACCTGAGGGAAGAGCTGTATCTGAAGGACCAAAAAGAAAAAAAAGTGAATCAGAGATGAGCAAGTACTTAAGCCACCTCCTCTTTCAAACCCAACAGAGCACGAGACCAAAGAAACGGAAAAGCCTGTAGTGAGTGATACTGACAAGTACAATGTGCAGTTACTGATTCAACTCTTTAGGATAGAATGTACCAGTTGAAATGTTTCCATGAATATTGACCCTACTAGGAGATAAAATACATAGAGGCAGATATTTCTAAGATTTACAGGACCATCTTTGATTTAACACCTTTACCCTTTAGCTTCTGAATCAACTTAAAAGATTTTATATAAACCTCTTAGTAACATAAAGGAACCTAACAGCAATGAAACATTTCCCTTTGAGAAAGTGTTTAGCACATTAATCTTAACTCCCAGGTGATATGGGGGCTCTTCTCTTGTCTTTGTAAAAACAGATCATAATATCACACACAGCCTGCCTGAGAGAAGTGAGTAAAGGAAAGGCTGATGGGGGTGAGGTGGGGGCAGCGATGAACAATACAAGGCTATTCTAGTTCATGTCTTGTCTTCATGGTAAAAGTAAAACAGGTCACCCCAAAGAGTAAATATGTGCAGGGAGGAGAGAAAGGATGGAGGTAAATACAGCAGGCAAGGATATTAAACTGAATTAACATGCTAATTCTTACAGAGCAGAAAGATGGTGCTTTTTGAAAAACCTGACTTGTTTCTAGTCTCGTTTGCTTTAATCTCAGGCAATACAACAGTTCCCTTATGGCTCCACAAATGGTTATTTTACTTTCTACTCTACTAATTACAATTATATTTTAAAATATACACAGCATTTAAAAAAAACTATCATTTTTCAATTCTATCAGAAGGGGCTAAGAATGTAGTTCAAGTAGAACACATGTCTAGCACTCAGGCCCTGAGTTCAAAACACCAGTAATGCCAAAAAAAACACCAAACCACAAAGTCTACATCTATGAGAGAAAATCATCTACCCAATATAATTGCTAGCATAAAAGTAAAATTGCATATAGACATAATGAGGCAAGTCTGTTGATAGTATTATATAATTAAACCTGCCTATGAAATGTTCCTTTAAAAAACATCTTGTTGGTACTATGGTTTGAATTCAGGCTTGCTATGTAGAATGAAGGCCTGCAGCCCTTCTAGCCTTTTATAAAATTGGGATGGCAGATAAATGCCAGTGCCAGTGTGCTCAGTTTTTTCTATTTCTTTTTCTTTGTTTTTGAGATGGGGAGGGAATGGAGTCACAAACTTTTTTCCCATGCTAGCCTGGTACTCTAATATTCCTGACCTCAGCTTTCCACGTAGGCAGAATTATCGTCATGAACTACTTGCACCTGAATTTTTTCTTATTGTAACTACATAAATAAAGGGACTGTAGAGACAGGTGTAATGGGAATCCCAGCACTCCTGACACCAAGGTAGGAGAATCACAAATTTTAGCCGGCCTCCACTACATAGTGAGACCCTGTCACAAGCAAACACAAACCAAAAATAAAAGAGGTGGGAAAAGAAAATACTGCAAAATGAAAGCAAAGTAAAACCTTATGAGAGTAATCGAGTCTGAAGGGAGCAATTCCTTTCTAAACGTTTACTATTAGACCTACTCAAGCAGAGCTAAGGATCAATATGTCGCTTGGATGGTGCTGGCCCAACCTATGCTAAAGGAGGAGAGTTCTTGGATTAGTCACTGCTGCTTAAGAATCTTTCTGAAGAGAGACTTCTGAAGAGACACTTCTCCAAGTTCACTAAAAGCCAGACAGTTCATTTATTTGCTCATTACAGATTTCAATTTCAAGGTACATCAAACTCGAAGTAAAATAAATACAAATAACATTTCTTCTACTATAGCTCTGCAAATAAGTCTTTAATAATACTCGGGGCTGGGAATATGGCCTATTGGTAAAGTGCTCGCCTCATATACCTGAAGCCCTGGGTTCGATTTCTCAGCACTACATATATAGAAAAAAGCCGGAAGTGGCACTGTGCACAGCTCAAGAGGTAGAGTGCTTGAGCAAAAAGAAACCAGGGACCACTAGTGCTCAGGCCCTGAGTCCACACCCCAGGACTGGCAACAAAACAAAACAAAACAAACACAATAAAACAGCCTAAGAAAAGGCCATAAAGTCTTTAATCACAAAAAATAGCCCCATGAAGCTATACATTTGTCCAAATACTTTCCAAATAAAACTAGCCAAAGAGATGACAATAGCTCAGACTGTAGTGTTTTCATTGATGGCATAATTAGGTGATTAGAAAAGGTAAGAACAAGGCTGGGTGTGGTAGCCAGAAGGCCAAGATTGGGGGAAGGGCCAAGATGAGGGAGATGCCATCTCAATCAATAGAAGTAGCACAATAGTTGGGCAAAGCTTAGGAAGCTGAGATCTGAGGATCACGGTTCCAAGTCAGCCAGTACAGGAAAGATGAGACTTTTACCTCCAAAACTACTCAGAAAAAGCTGGAAATGGGGCTGTGGCTCAAGTGCTAGAGCGCTAGCCTTGAACACAAAGAGGTTCCAGAATAGGGCTCAAGCCATGAGTTCAAGCCCCAGGGCCAGCAAAAAAAAAGGGGGGGTGGGGAGGAGTGGTGCAGGTGTGTCATCTTCAATAGTCTGGGGAAGTACAAACAGGACTACAGAATGACTCGAGTGGTAAAGCAAGCACCTCCCCAGTAAGTTCAATCTCCAGGAGCACCAAGTCAATCTTCTGAGGGTTTGATGCCAAGGACAAACCCTCCCTCCTCACCATACCCTTATTCTTCATAGAAATAGGAGAATTAATAGAGGAACACACAGAAAACATTTTCAGATCCTTCTCTCTAGTGATGTGAAGGTGTACTAGGCTTTCACTCTTCATTTCTGATCAAAATCAACGTGGGACTTAAGAGCATTTTTCAACTCTTTGCTGGCTGTGAGATATCTCCCAGTGCTGCAAAGGATGTAGGGGTAGGGTGGGATGAGGTCATTCATACATTCCTTCACTTAATTTTTCTGTGCTTAAACAGCAAAGTGACCATGGTGCTGCTTATTTTCCTCTGACTGTAACTGTTACTGGGTTCTATGTGGCTAAAAAGAAGCATCTAGAAATATAAGTCTTCCCTCCCAGCTCAGAAGGACAAACTTTGCCACTGCAGCTCTTTTTGAAATCTGTGTCTTAGAGTCAATGTACTACGAAGTGATACTCATTTCTCTCGTTCACGTTGATGGCAGCAGACCAAACCAGTCCACCTTGCTGACCCTCTCTCTATTCTGACAACATTCGTTCACTGACCAAAACAGTCACTTAAAAAAACATAAATGGAGAAAGTAACCAGGCACTTGGGTCTCTATGTAATAAATAAATCATGTAATAATAGTGGGTCTAATGCTAATCCCTTCCCCACCAAACCTGACCATGGGCCTGGGCGCTGTCCCTGGGCTTTTTTTGCTCAAGGCTAGTGATCCACCACTTTGAGCCACAGCTCCACTTCGTTTTCTGGTGGTTAGAGACAGGAATTTTATGGACTTTCCAGCCTGGGCTGCCTTTGAACCACGATCCTCAGATAGTGGAATTACAGATTCCGCAGAATTACAGACATGAGCCACCAGTGCCCAGCCTAATGATAATCTTTACAAAGATTAAGTAGATTAAGAAAGCCTTTAAAAAGTTCTCAAAGTACTGAAAATGAGTTGTTTACTAAAATCATTAGTTTTTCTTCCATTGCATATATTGGGCCGTGAACCTTTTGTGTGTGTGTGTGTGTGTGTGTGTGTGTGTGTGTGTGTGTGTATAGTATTCTTTGTTTATAAGCCACATATACATATATGTATATGCCAACACACACGTGTGTATGTGACACACATATGTATTTGTAAAAACTTTTTTTTTCTTTTTTTGCATCACTGAGGTCAAACCCAACTCACATACAAAATAAAAGTTTTTAAAAGCTGAGATAGGGCTGGGAATGTGGCTTAGCAGTAGAGTGCTTGCCTAGCATGCATGAGGCCCTGGGTTTGATTCCCCAGCACTACATATAAAGAAAAGGCCAGAAGTGGTGCTGTGGCTCAAGTGGTAGAGTGCTAACCTTGAGCAAAAGGACAGTGCTCACGCCCTGAGGGCAAGCCCCAGGACTGGCAATAATAATAATAATAATAATAAATTTCTTAAGAGCTGAGATAAAGCTGTTTTTTATTCATGTCCCCCATACCTCAACAAACTACCATTCAGACTTGGGGAGGGGGGTGGTAATGTCTGCACTAGAATTCAAACTCAGTACTTGACATTTATGCTCACTGGTTAGCACTCTACCCCAACTGAGACATGTCTTCAATCCCTTATTCAGACTACTAATTTAAAAGTCACTTGATTCTACCCAAAGTATACTTTTTTGTTTGTTTGTTTGTTTTGTCCTTTGAAACAGGTATCACCATATATTCCAGGTTGGCCTCAAATTCATAATTTTCCTGCCTCAAAAGCACTGGGATTACAGATACGTACCACCACAGGCAGCTTAGTACTCTATTTTTCTAATACACATCACAACTAATCTCAAGACTGTTTTTGTCTAAACTAGAATAAAAAAACTAGCTAGGAGGAAATCAGTAAGACCTCAGATCTCAAGCTATGGTTCCTAAGAAATGACACCACTATAAAGTAATTAACTATTGACCACCTCTAGCTGGACCTGTGAGGGATCTGTCTGGGAGATTCTGAAGACAAGCATGAGAGAAGCACCAGAAATAATTCTCAAATGGCATGAATGTGTGTGTGTGTGTGTGTGTGTCTGAAGACAAGCATGAGAGAAGCACCAGAAATCATTCTCAAAAGGCATGAATCCGTGTGTGTGTGTGTGTGTGTGTGTGTGTGTGTGTGTGTGTGTGTGTGTGTGTGTTAGTTTTTATTGGCTAGGTTATCCAGGGAGGGGGTTTCATTGACATTATCTCCACACATTTCAGCTCCTCTATCACACTCCCTGCTCCCCTCTAAAAAATAGCATCTTCAGTGTTTCCCTGTTCCATTTTCATTGCTGCAAAAACTGACACCATCTAACAGGTGCCCACTATATACATGCAATCTTTAATGATACTATAAATACCAGTTACAATCATTTAGTCTACTGTGTGAGTTTTACATACTGCTTTTCTTACATTAAACCTGAGGTAAACATAACCCACCTTATAAAAGAAACGGAGTTTAAAATGTCAATTTACCTAAAATTACAATTTGCAAGTGGCTATAGCTAAGACTTGTAGAAATCTAATTTTAGAAACATATTTTAAAAACTATACTATTTTCTATGTTTCCAAATACATGGATTTTTTTCGCTCAAATTTCAGTCAATGGTATGCTTCTCCACTATCTGTTAAATAAATAATAATTATGAGGTAATGAAGTGTGAAAAGTTATAGTAAACAACACAGGTTTTAGTCTCAGATTCATGTTCAATCCCTGGCTCCATTACTCATTTGCAATATACACCTAAAAATACTAGTTTCCAGTCCTACTATAATATTGACATGCACTTAAACTTTGGGGTGCTAATTTTTTTCACCTGTGAAAGAAGAATGATAGTATCAATCTTACAGAACTGCTGTAAAGGTTAACTGAACATGCATATAACATATGCTGAATGGTATATAGCAGTGTAGTAAGCACATAATGAATGTTACTCTGGCTTTTAGTATTTACAAAAGAGTATGGGAGCAGACAGAAGGACAGATCTATCTACAAGATGGAATTAAGCACATGATATTCAAGAGACGTTCCTAATGGTTTCAGTGTCTAACCTCAGTACACAAGTCTCTTTCTCAAATGTCTCAGGACAGATGACTCAATACAATCAAAGCTGACTCCTTCTCTGCCACCTAAGCATGCTGACAGATAATGCTGAAAGTAAGCCCTGTCCTCAGGGACAAAAAGAAAATGTGCATAAGGAGAGGTTAAGATGTTTAGGCGTACATGTGTGAGATAATGAGAGGCACTGAGCTTATGAGCTTTCTAGAACTTATTTAAATGAAGATCTAGGTCCTACTAGAAAAATGATGGAGAATTTCTGGTTTTCAAGGGGAATTTATAAAATGTCTAGGTCATATCCTAAGATTCCTGGTAAAGTTTGCTGGAAAGAAATAGAACAAAAGTATACTGTGCAGGGCAAGTATAGGACCTGAAATCCAAGCGCTCTGGGTATTTTTTAAACAATATAATTGTATTGTTCTTATGAAGGTATTGTTCAAGCGGTTACCATTTCATAAGCCATGTAATGAGAATGTATTAGGTGTTTTTAAGCTTCTTGTTGGAGTGGATCGACAGCTGGCTTTCCACCTTTGCAATGGCTAATGAGGACAATCTGCCCCACTGAGGTAGAGAAATGCACTCTACCTAGCTGAGCTTGCTGACTGGGCAAGGAATGGTAAGAGCATGCAGGATTATCTCACACTTCTGGCTCAAAGCTGATCATTTGGAAGATGAGTAAAGTAAGGTTTTCTTTAGAGTTCAATGTCTAAATATTATTCTAAAACCTTGCTAAGGTAAGTCTGTATGGAGTTTTAACATTAGATTCTGAATATTTAAAGGTGCTAAGATTTAAGTGTAAGTTGAACATAGAAATAGTTTTGCTATTTCTGTGGGGCAGTTACAAGGACACTTTTAGTTATGAAAAAATACTTTGTGACCTTTTGAAAACAATATAATTATTTGGACTTCCAAATATAATCCTTGAGTTATTTTAAATAGCAGGCAGTATTATTAGAAAAGGCAAGTATTATTTAAAATAAATTAGACTATAGGCAAAGGAAGAATGAGCATTAGGACTGCTCTTTCGAGAACTACAAGATTTACACCTAACAGTTAATAAAAATGTTGGCCAGGCACTTGTGGCTCACACCTGTTATCCTAGCTACTCAGGAGACTGAGATCTGAGAATCAAGGTTCAGGGGCAGCACCGGAAGGAAAGTCTGTGAGATTCTTATCTCTAATTAATCACCAAAAAGCCACAAGTGGAGCTTTGGCTCAAGTAGTAGAGTGTTAGCTTTGAGCAAAAAAGCTCTGGGACATTGCCCAGGCCCTAGTTCAAGCCCTAGGAGTGGCACAATCCCCCCCCCCCCCCGCAAGTCACAAATGTACTAGATGTTCTTAGGATTCCATGCCTTTGAAGAGAATGATTCCTGAATATCTTAGGGCTTTCAGATAAATGAGAGAAAATAATTCCCCAAACTCCTAAGATACTACAAATTCAAGTCAACACACTGATCTTCCATACTAAAACGTCTTTTGTTCTGTTAAACATTATGCTTTTAGGAGGGGGGTATGAGGGACAAGGTAACAGACTGTACAAGAAATGTATCCAGTGCCTAACGTATGAAACTGTAACTTTTCTGTACATCAGTTTGATAATAAAAATTTGGAAAAAAAAACATTATGCTTTTAAAAATTTCCTTATGAAGATCCAAGACACAACATAAATTAGCCACATGATATACGCTGGGCAATGGTCTACATTTTATGTATGTTTTATGTCTTGAAACATTCTTTATATACTAGGAAGTAGGGAATGTTTTCTTTTTTCGGATGGTACAGGAGTTGGCTTCACACTTGCTACACAGGTGACCTATCATGTGAGCTGTGAGCTACGACCCCCTCACCCCAAAGCCTTTAGATCTAGCTACCAGCATCACTCAGTCAATCTGATCCCCAAGAACACCACACTGACCTCTGCTGACACTCAATTTCCAAGCATAAAACCTATCACTTCACAACTGGCGGAAGCAATTAGAGAATACCCTGGTAAACACACCAAGTTAGAACCCGTGGCTAATTTTTGAGAAGAATTCTGGTATGGATGAATTCATGTAAGAATGATGTACATACCTGTACCACAGGATCTTTTGGTTGGTGTGATTAACGAGACATGAGCTGTGTCTGTGCATGGCCCACCTAGAAACAGAAAGGCAGGCACATCAGTCAGATATCCTCCCCCAGGCCCACAGCTGCTACCATGAATAAAGAGAATCTAGACAGCAATGAAACAACCTGCAAGCTATGCATGAGGAGGGACAGTAGGAAAGACAGTAATTTTGATCTAATTCTGAGGACCTAATTCTGTTTCTGCAGTTCATAGTCTATGGATATTCATAGTCTTTCTACATTAGAATATGCTTCTCATAAAAAGTCAATCTCCTATTGTAGTAAGAAGTTGAAGGAAACCAGATACAGTATAGCAGACACGCTGTAATCCCCTCTACTCAGAAGACAGAGGCAGGAGAATTATGATTTTTGAGGCCAGCACAGACAAATTTACCAGACCCTGTCTCAAAAGGAAGAAATTAAAATGAAAGAGTAGGAATGTAGCTCGTTGGCAGGCCTAGCGTGTACTAGACTCTGGGTTCAAACCCAGCATCATGTAACAGTAAGAGAAAATGAAAGGTAAAGCTTTGGTTAGAATTCAGATCCAGATGAAAAGAAATTCCCCATAAATGTGGGGAGATAAGTTCTCCAACAGAGATAAACAAAAACATTCCCTTTTGATCTGAGTGTTCATTCTACTTTTCAATATATTGTAAAACTAGCCTTAAAGGGGAAAAATCCTTAGGAAACAACAAATTGGTTGTCATAAGAAATAAGAATCATTTGAATATGTAAGAAAAGCAGTGCGGACTAAAGAAGAGTCTCTACTCTCATCATAAGCAGTATGATATGGAGAGGGACTTCATGGAATTGTGGTGGGCCTAGAGATCTGTAGCATAGGCATAATTCAAGAATATGCAAGTGATTTAGCTAATCAGCAAGAAAAGGCTGAAAAGGCTGTAATTTCTGTAAGCTCATAACCACCAACACATTCTGAAGTTGATACTGATATGTGCCCTAAGCCTCCTTCCTGCCTGCCCACTGCCACACCACTGACCATGTCCAGCCTTCTGAAATAGGAAGTTACTGTACCAATATGAAGGCCAAGTAGGTCTTGACCTACCCTGAGAAGGGCAGTGATACTGATCAAAATGGGACAGAATACACAGCAAACGTGATACATCTACTCTGAAAGGGCTCCCTAGGTGACTACAATTAACAGAGGGGAAACATGCAATAGTAACTTGCAGTAGCTGTATATCATCTATGATGAAGCTGTGTATTACTGAAATCACCACCTGAGAAGAAAGGAAAGATGAGAGGGAGAGATCTGGGACCTGCTCCTAGTGATTATGCCCCTGAGGTTCATGGGTTCAGGGATTTGGGAGATCCCCCTACTAAGACGTTCTCCATGAAGCCCACCTGCTCTCACATCAAGGCAATGTGGCAACAACACTTAGTAGGTATAGAACACAGAGGGGAGATTCTTAGAAGGAAAACTGAACAAAAACATTGTTAATTTCAAAACGTATTAGAAAAGATCTACAGGGAGCATGTAATCTTACACTCATGATATATGCAGGGGCTAAGGGTGTGGCTCAAGTAGTTCACAACCTGTCTAGCAATCCCAAGGCAGTGAGTTCAATCCTCAGTAGTGTTGACAAAAAAAAAATCTACAGAAGGACATCTGTTATTGGTCATTGGTCAACATTGTTTGGAAATGGGGGCTGGGGATATAGCCTAGTGGCAAGAGTGCCTGCCTCAGATACACGAGGCTCTAGGATCGATTCCCCAGCACCACATATACAGAAAACGGCCAGAAGCGGCGCTGTGGCTCAAGTGGCAGAGTGCTAGCCTTGAGCGGGAAGAAGCCAGGGACAGTGCTCAGGCCCTGAGTCCAAGGCCCAGGACTGGCCCAAAAAAAAAAAAAAAAAAAAAAAAAAACATTGTTTGGAAATGGAAGAATCTGAAAATGAGGCAAGAATAAATTGGAAAGTTTAAAAAGACCAAAGAAGGTATTTCAGCTAGTTTGTTGTTGGGTATTTTTTTTTTTGCCCTTTACAAATGTTGAATTCATCAGAGAAAGCTTAATATACTAAAATTTAGAGGATCAAATGGACAACTGTGACATGAAAACAGGCAACACAACCTGCCACATGAAAGCCTAATACATGTAAGAACACACCAGGCACAGGCTCTTATAGCTCCCTAAAATCCTGAAGCTCTACTTCCACTGCAAGGTTTTTGTTTTTAAATGAAAACATTCTTGTTCCTGAGACACTTCATATTTCTACAGAAAATAAAGTTTAAGTCCTGTAACTACTTTCCACTTGCTGAGTGTTTCTGGGTAAGGGATCTTCAATTAATTTCTTTAACAAAATTAATAGGAATAGTAAAACTGCCAGTAGGTCAGGGGGTTCATGGACCAATAGAAATCTTATAATGTACCATCACTTTCTCTTCCACCACTCTTTGTGCTCCCAAGAATCAAGACTCACTGTTACTTGTCCTTTGGCTGTGGCTATGTAGACAGTATTTAACAGCACTATTTAGTAACAATAAAGTATGCTTTAATAGGGGGAATAAAGCAAATTTTCAAGCAACTTTTCATTGGAAGTATAACAAAGACACATAAAATAAAATACAAGTTGAATATCCTTAATCCAAAATACGTATAATTAGCACTGTTTTAGATTTCTGAGAGATTTTTTCTGTGAAATATTTTCATGTACATAGTAAGTCCTAAGACTAAACAAAAAATTCATCTACATTTAACATACACCTTATACACAGAGCTTAAAGCTAATTTTATATAGTATTCTTAGTGTGCCTGTGTTTTGAATGTGACATCAATGACTATAGGTAGGGAATATTTCATTTGTGGCATCATAGTAGGGCTGAAATTTTAATTCTGGGTTAGAGGCTTGAATCAGGTGACAGAGCACTAGCCAATGAATGAAAGCAAGTGACAGCAAGTTTGAATCCTGGTCTTTGATCCTCCTCTTCCAATATATTTCTTTTCATTTTTAGATTTGGGATACTTAACCTCTACTAGGACACACTGCACAAATCTTAAATGCACATTCTTAGTGATTTTAGCACACACAAACACACACACACAGACCATCAGGTTAAAATATCACAACATTTTCTAGAAAGTTCTGAGATTATTTTTAAATATAAACTTCTAGGTCCTGAATCTGAATATTTTGATGCAACAGGTTAAGAAGGGCATGGAGAAAAAAAGTACTTTTTTCCTTTGGGGTGGGGAGGGAGCAGGGATGTGCCAAGCCTGAGGTATGAACTCGGGCCTAGGCGCTGTCCCTGAGCTTTTTTGCTCAAGGCTAGTTCTCTATCACCTGAGCCACAGTGCCACTTCCAGTTTTCTGTTTTTTGGGTTTTTTTGGGGCCAGTCCTGGGCCTTGGACTCAGGGCCTGAGCACTGTCCCTGGCTTCTTCCCGCTCCACTCAAGGTTAGCACTCTGCCACCTGAGCCACAGCGCCCCTTCTGGCCGTTTTCCATATATGTGGTGCTGGGGAATCGAATGGAGAGCTTCATGTGTAGGAGGCAAGCACTCTTGCCACTAGGCCATATTCCCAGCCCCGCCACTTCCAGTTTTCTGGTGATTAACTGGAGATAAGAGTCTCATGGGACTTTTCCTGCCCAGGCTGGCTTTGAACTGTGATCCTCAGATCTCAGCCTTCTGAGTGGCTAGTATTACAGGCATGAGCCACCATTGCTTGAGTTAATGTATATGTTTAAACAAGCTGAACACACTGTAATACTCAATTCAGCTCCAATATCAGATAATACTTTCTTACTTTTTAAAAAAGAGTTTCTTTTGATGGTACTGGGGCTTGAACTCAAGCCCTCATATTTACTTGGGTATCTTACTCATGGGTGCCACTCTATGTCGCCAGTTGAGCTTCTGCTGTTATTTTGAAGACAAGAGTCTGGTAGACTATTCTGCCTGAGTTAGCTTCGAAATACAACCCCCCAAGTCTTCGCCTCCTGTGAGTTGCTAGGATTCTTGATATGAGCTAATGACACCCAACTGATCGCTTTAAGCCCGAGCTGAGAATCTAGCCAGGATCACTAGGCTACCACAAACATAGTAAGCTACAGAGAGCACAAAAGTCAAAGAATGACAGCATGACTACCAGAATATTTCTTAAAAACATAAAAGAATTAATCTAGTTATTATGAGAAGGGAGGAAATCATCAAATCAAAGCCTCTAAAGAAATTTGGCTGGGACTTATGAATATTGTTTATAAATGTTCTAGGTAATTATCAAGTAAGAGACTGTTTAACTCATCTGAAGGTTGAGAGTTTATCCTCTGAAAATTCCTAATTGATGAATTTCTGTAGGTTTTAGCAAACACAAAATAACTTTATAGCTACCAAGCATATCTCAACATGCATCATCACGAAAGTGCCCTCCAGGGACCTTGTTAAACTAACAACCCCATCCAATGTATTCACCACATTAAAGTACAAACAGAACTTATAGTTGAGACCAGACAAATGGACAGCAACAGTCCCTGGCGGTGATAATATATACCATCTTTGATAATTGGGCAATATTATAAACAGAGAGCTTGGAATTAAGTTTGGCCTGGCAGACTCTAACCTATGAAACACTCAAATCTGCTGCAGCAGCATATGAGCACACACATATACACTACACTATCTGTGTTGCCACCCAAACCTCCATGCTCTAGAATAAAAGAATCACTGGAGATGACATCATCTAGCCTTACATAATTAATTCCAAATCAATTCTGTCAAAATGAATGCAGGAAATTATGGACAACTCAGGGGAAATTGTTTCAGGCTTCTACCAAAAGAAACTGGGACACAGGCCTGGGTAGTTATAGTAAACAAGGTAGTGTTTAGAGTGGATGGTAGAGGTCAAAGTGAGGGTATCTACTCCATTGAAAAATCAGACTTAGCTTTTCCTTTGGGGACTTTCTAAAGCAGTGAATTAGAAAGTCTCTGCAAACTCTTCTCCCATTTTTGACCAAGCAGCAGAGTGGAACAGAGCTAATAATAAAGAACAAAAAGTGAGATTCTGGGGCTGGGGATATGGCCTAGTGGCAAGAGTGCCTGCCTCGGATACACGAGGCCCTAGGTTCGATTCCCCAGCACCACATATACAGAAAAACGGCCAGAAGCGGCGCTGTGGCTCAAGTGGCAGAGTGCTAGCCTTGAGCGGGAAGAAGCCAGGGACAGTGCTCAGGCCCTGAGTCCAAGGCCCAGGACTGGCCAAAAAAAAAGTGAGATTCTTCAAGGTTTTAGGGTTTTAGGCTGGGAAGGAGGGATTAAAAAGAGAATGTGTTCAGTGGGACTGAAGTTGGAAAAATACATGTATTTTTAAGAACAATTTAAACTACATATCTTTGTCATACCAAGAGGCTGAATTTGTGATGTCAAAAGTCACAAAACCCAGATTCTAGGAGAGATGAGACTTGAGTCTCAATACAGAGTTTAGAGGATTCTGTTAAAAAATAAAGAGAAAGCTCAATGGTCAAGCACAGACTCTACCACTGCTCTAGGAAAGAGTTTCGCTTCTGCAATCCTCAGAATGCTCACTCTCCCCAAATAGCTTTTTTAGGCATTCAACAAGTTCATAGTAGTCACACCAAGGCATTAAATATAGTCCAGGTAGAGTCACCATAAAATAAAATCACTGTTACATCTTCCAGCCTCTACTAGTGGCAACTGAATTTTAAAATGTAAGTTTTTGACAGTACTGCCAAAACAGTACACAGGACCTCATACTTGCTAGGCACATGCTCTATCATCCAGTTAACCCCCCTTCATTGTGCTGGTTATTTTTGAGGTAAGAATTTTGCTTTCTGTGAGGTTAAGTGTCTGAGCCACAATCTGCCTATTTGGGCTACATGTCACAACAATGGCAAACTCGTGCCATTGTGTCTACCTTCTTACTGAGATGGAAGACTCAGCCCAGCCTGGTCTCCAACTGTAATCTCCATTTTAGTCTTTCTGTATTCAGATTATAGAAGTGAGCCATTAGGATCTGGCTTGTTTGGGGTTTCTAAATGTTAAAAATCATGAAGTTCGCTCAGGCCCTGAGTCCAAGGCCCAGGACTGGCCAAAAAAAGAAAAAAAAAATCATGAAGTTCTTTGCCTTGTAAGCTAGACTTTGTTGAAATTCTGAAATAGCTATCAAGATTACTAATCTAGGTCAGGCACCTGGGTATATGCCTATAATCCTAGCACTAGGGAAGCTGAGGTAGGAGGTTTTTTGAGTTTGAGGCCAGCCTGGGTACAAAATGAAACCCTGTCTGAGAAGAACAAACTGTACTTTTGGTCAATCATCATGCATTTTTTAAGTCTTATCACCTGAAGATATTTAATAATACACTAGCATTTGCATTTGATATTACATTCATAAGATTTTTTTTTTCTAAAATGATCAGTTTCAACAATTTAGTTTGGAATCTGCAAAGGAACAATGCCTGTGGGTAGCCTGAAGTTTGTGACCAGAGAGTCTGAGTATTCTATGTTTTCTTCTAAGGATGTTTCTATTATTGTATTAAAAGTGACATACATAAAGAAGCAATATATATCACATTTACAATTTTACATGACAATCATGAAATGTTATTCAAAGCTGAAGATATGGGTCAAATTGGCATATTCACTGTACCTACAATACAGGCCTATATGCCATTCTTTTAAAAAATATCATTACTTATTATTTCAAAGTGAAGTGGCAGAATTCTTAAAGTGCTCAGTCTCCTATAGTGTTACAGAGGATGTTCAAAACAAAACAACAACAAAGAAAAATGACTTCAAACATCTTGCAGCATTTGATGCCAAAGGCTCACCATCGGACTATGACTCAGAGTAATTAGAGAATACTTGTTTGGAGGATAGCTACACATAGGCGACCAATACTCAGGCTCTCAAAGTCAAAGGCTGAGTAAATACAGAAAAACTATGCTTCTCCTTTGCCTTGAGAATGAGATCAATAATCTACTCTGAAAGGTTTGTACTGAAACAGCTTTGATGATTGGTTATTTCTGGCTCCTGGTTCCACTATCCTTCATTGGCCATAGTTAAACCATGTGCTGAAACACATCAATTAGGAAAAATGGACTATCAAAGCCTCAGTCAGCTAAAAACTGACAGAAGCTCAATAATCAAATACTCTACCCTCAGCCCATTTGAAGTAACTGTGAGACATTAATACACAAAAATAGCCATTCCTTTAGCAGATTTATAACGCTTCCATTTTCTTGCTTAATTAACATGACATTTACATAACAGTGTCTAATTAATTTAGAAGGAAAAGCACTGTGGGCTAATTAAAAATGTATCATCCTTTTTAACCAGCTTCTTGATTTCACTCTATCCATAATCCATACACTGTTTACCTCTGTAGCATTTCACTTTTCCAGGTTCATGGTCCTAAAGGTGATTTCAGACAGATTCAAGAGTTGCAATTTTCTCCTCTACAGATTCAAAGTATCTGTTGACTAGGCTCTCAAAAAAGAAAAGGGAGTGGGTGGGAGGAGGGGGGCGGGGGGAAGAACCCTGCACAATAGATATAAACTCTATGGTCTCCTAAAGTGGCCAAGCTAAGAATATAAAATTATCATGTAAAAATATTCAAATAATCTGCATTTCTTCAGTAAAACCGCTCTTCTCTAAGTCTTAAACTTGAGTGGAAATTTAAAATAGCACAAAGTTGACAGAAATAAATAAATATGAGGAACAGATCAGACCGCACAAGAAACCATCTCTTCAGAAAAGAAACCCTAAGCCTTACCCCTAAACCTGCATCTCATGAATTGTTTTAATTAGAAAGGATAAACCTCATCGGTCTACATAATTGAGTTTGAAAAGCTCCATTGATTAAAAACAAGGCTACATAAAGATATGTGTGGGAAATCTAAGTTTATATGAAATCAGCACAGATAATAGCCCTCCCATTTCTCCAACTGCAGCTTGCAAATTAAACCATTTATAAGGCTTGTTACAGAACTTAAGTGTTCCATCTCCCAATTAGATGTTATAATCCTAACTTATTGCATGATCTCTCATACCATTTAGATCTAAATTAGGGGTTTATAAGGATGGGATTTTCAAAGTGGGTCAGAAGTTGCTATTGGTAGCCTATCTGTTTTGCTCCTAAAGAGCTTCTCAACAAAACCTCAGGCTGCCTATTAATTACAGTGCTGGGATCCCTTCAAATACTATGGAGTGTATGGGTGCATGTGTAACCACCAGCCTATCTGCTCAACACACATAAAAACTCTTCCATGCTACCTCCAAGTGAAACATTACTAAAAGCAAATCTAAGTCAGGAGGACTTCCCATATGCCCAGTACTCTGGATTCTTCAAAGGAGGAGACCTGAGTATCCCTCCTCAGACCAGAACAGGGGGAAGGAATGCTCTCTTTGCCCAACAACAGCATTAGTGGAAGAAACCTCAAGGGTGGTGGCAATTTTCCCTAGTCCATTAAGTGTTCAAAAAATATTTTTCACAATTGAATTTAAATGATCCAAGCCAAAAGTAAATACTGAGTATACCAAGTCTGTTCACAAGGGAAATGAAATTCATTTTTAAAAAGGTTATTTTCATATTTACATGTTGACCTGGCTAAGAAATTCTTTTTTTTTTTTTTGTCTTAGAATAATCACTATACAGTCTATGGCTATACCACACTGAACACACGCAATTCTGTATGATCTCAGAAGCCAAGCAGGGTCGGGCCTGGTTAATATTTGGATGGGAGACCGCCTGGGAATAATGGGTGCTATGGGCTTTAAAAAAAAAAAAAAAAAAAAGAACAATCTTTATACATTTAAAAATGACTGAGAACTGTAAAACACAACCACTTTCGTTTATGTTGGTTATATTCATTAGTATTTACCAGTCTGAAATTTAAAATGACAAAAACTGTACTGGCTTATATCAGTTAAAAATAGAAATAAGGGGCTGGGGATATAGCCTAGTGGCAAGAGTGCCTGCCTCGGATACACGAGGCCCTAGGTTCGATTCCCCAGCACCACATATACAGAAAAAACGGCCAGAAGCGGCGCTGTGGCTCAGGTGGCAGAATGCTAGCCTTGAGCGGGAAGAAGCCAGGGACAGTGCTCAGGCCCTGAGTCCAAGGCCCAGGACTGGCCAAAAAAAAAAAAAAAAAAAAAAAAAAATAGAAATAACATTTAAAAATCCTTTCACTTAAAATCCATAATTACATTTCAGCATAAAAATATAGTCTTTCATGAAACACATTTAAAAAGCTCAGACTGACCTGGCTTAAAGCTATTTGAATTTTGTGTCTGTATATGCAACCCATATGTGACAAGTGTTTCTATGAAGTATATTGAAGGAAATCCACTTTAGGCAGATTAATCACTGAAAGAGGAAAGGGTTCCATAGATCCCTGGCCGGGACCTCAAGGAACTGAAACCACACTGAGAACCACTGGCACAGAACCTAAAGGTTAATATTGTTCCAACTTCCCCATACCCTTACATACCAATTGGCTTATTCTAAACTTGCAGAAACAAATGCACTTACTGTGTAAACAACAGTAAAAGATTTTTCCCATTCTAAAGGTATTAATATTTAAGTATTGAAAGGCAGGTGGATAATACATTAGACTCCATAGTTGTATTTTTGAGCCAGGACATTCTACTTTTGATGATTATAGAGGGGGAAAATGTATGTTATAGAACTCTGGATTCTGAACAAGTCAAATTGTTTACCATTACTCTTTCAAGATGTGCTGAAGTGATAATGCCCGTCAACAATTAACAGTGAAATTTCACAATATCAACATCCTGGGATCAAACATAGAGCCCCTTTTTGAGGAGGTTAAAATGTCACCTGGCTAACAAAATCAGTTCTAATTTTAGACATTGTTTTGTTTTCCTTGTGACAAAACATGTTTAATATGGATATGAAATCAGGGGCTGTCACCTCTCTAATTTCAGCTTCAGTTTTGACTATTTACAGACTTAACCAAGGCTCAACTCAGATTTCTACATTTGCATTTTCCCATCAACACAAGTATGATTCTCATAACATTAATGAAGACACCACTCGGCATCTGCAAAGATTTTTTTTTTAAACATAGTTAAGGTAGCAAGAACATTCTCATAAATTCTGGTTTGCACTGGGAACTAAAAGAAAGATGCAACACCTTCCTCACAAAGGGAAGTGAGCATGAAAAAGCAAGAATACCTTATGTACATGTATGAAAATGGAACAATGAGACTAGTTTGGGCTGGGAGAAGAAGAATGATGAAGGGTGACTCCCACCAAAACCCTGTATGCATAAGTGGACATATTAAAATGAACCCCCTTGGTATAACTAAGTCACACTAATTTTTTAAAAAGCAAAGTGATCCATACATGTTCTTTCTTCTTCTTTAGGAAAAAAAACAACACACATTAATTCAGGCTATGGTACTCTCTGACAGACTTTTAAAGTAGCTCAGGACAAGGGCACCCTTCTCTGCTTCTCTGCTCAGCCACCCCCTTCCATCTGCAGCTGCGCCTCTTCTGGCAGTATGCTCAGTGACATTAAATGAAAGGTACCAAAGTCCAAGCTTTTTGTTTTGTAGACGGAAGTGAATACAGCCAGGTCTTACTAATTAATAAGATCACCCTTTGCAGCTAGTGGTTGAAAATGCCACACTTTGAATTATGTGATGAAGGGGTTATATTGGTATTTTAGAATTTTAAAAATGATTTACCAAAGTGACATCTCATTGATTTTAATAAATCTAAATATTTACAGATTAAAAAGTAAATGCATCTCTGTAAGTAACAGTAAATGAATATAAAATGTATAGTTACATTTTGGTACTGACACCTCTGACTTTTCATATATCTTCAAACCCAAAACTCATTCATGTAAGGATAAAATGACTACCACATTCAAATGGGTGCCTCTATTATATGATCCTTTCAAACACGGTGTCATAAATAGGCTTAGATTCAGCTTAAAACAAGTAGTGCCGTCCATTACACATCTTGTTCCTGTTCAAAATGAAAAGCAGTATGACAACTACAGAAGGCTAAAGCAGGGTTCAGTATGGTTGTTTTCCATGACCTTTACTTTCACAGAGAAGTACAGAGTAGTTAATTTAATAAGAACTTTTTACAATCTGTATTTGCAAAGAGAAGAGGCAGGATAATGTTGTTCAAAACCGAGCCTGAATATCAACAATTGTATATCTTACAGTTATCTGCGGAAATTTTTTATGAAAAATTAACCTTTCAAAATTTCAGACTAGGTGATCCTGAAAAATGAGTATTGTACGTTTGCTAGTCTTCTCACTTGCAAAGTGGGAAGACAGACAGACACTAACTCCCATTATTCCAAAAGTCTCAGACGAACTGTCACCACACAGTATACAAATTTCAACACACCCAGAGAATTGAAAGTAAATAACATACTAGAAAAAAATATATACTGGCACTGTATGTAATAGAGTTATAATCTAGAATATACAAGAATATTCCTGAAAATCAGTAAGGAAAAAAACAGTTAAACAAATACACATGTCACTTGAAGAATTATCTACTAACCACGAGCTTAATTTCACAATCAGAAGATCAGGAAAATGAGCTATTCTTGGCCCAAGCTGCAGGGTTGGGGAGGTAGGGAAAGACTACCTAATGTTGGTGATGATATAGCAAACATTCACTCTCATATACTTTATTTAGGAGTATTAAGTGGTGCAATCAATTTGGAGCACATATATTAAAATTTAAACACACACATTCCTCTTCCGTGTATTATGGGAAAAAAATGGCAATGAATCATTTCTTGCATTAGTTGTGTACAAAAAGTTTATGTGACAATAGTTTGCAATAGTAAAATTTCAAAAAAGGCTCCCAGAGGGAAAGGTGCAATATTATAGCAGTCATCTGATGCAGTAGCTTAAAAGGTCATTAGGCAGATCTCTATTACTACCTTGGAAAGCTTTCTAAAATGTAAGAAGAAGCAAGTTATAAAGCAATATGAGTAGTATATTCTCACTTATATAAGCAAAACCTTACATGTATGTATATATGTATGCATAATATATATACAAATATACAACTGTATAAAAAAGAAAATATAATCAAAACAAAGAAACATGGCTATCCCTGGGAAAGTGGGAATTTGGTGGCAGGAGAGGTGTTAGAAATGTTGAAAGAGGTGCTATATAAACTTATAACTCAAAAGATGAGGCTGGAATCATGCTTTACTTGCATACTTAAAGGTAGTATTAAAAGTTAAGAACAGGGGCTGGGGATATAGCCTAGTGGCAAGAGTGCCTGCCTCGGATACACGAGGCCCTAGGTTCGATTCCCCAGCACCACATATACAGAAAACGGCCAGAAGCGGCGCTGTGGCTCAAGTGGCAGAGTGCTAGCCTTGAGCGGGAAGAAGCCAGGGACAGTGCTCAAGCCCTGAGTCCAAGGCCCAGGACTGGCCAAAAAAAAAAAAAAAAAAAGTTAAGAACAAAGGGGAAATGCCAGCAAATGAGTAACTTACAGTTTTGCTTTATTTGGTTTTTACTTTGACCAGAAGTTTAAAAGTCTTCTGTGTCTGGACAATGTCCTACCCAGATATAACTTCTGTAAGAAAATATTGCCAAGTGTTTGGCAATATTGCCTCTGTATTTTGATAGGGATTAAATTAATGGTTCCATATACTGATTCCTGATAAACAACAGCCATTCAATTCGATGCAGAGCAGAACAATATATTACCAAACTGTACTACGAAGTATCAATCTTTTTAGAACAGGGCCCTAATAAAAGCCACATATGCTTTACAGAACCAGCTTCAGGATTAATAAATAAATGCACTAGGAAAAAAAACTTTAAATTAAAATCAAAGGAGACATTTAAAGTTTGAGTATTTTTCATTATGGGGAAGAATCTTCCACTTTGAGACTATTATATATCAGAAACGCTCCATCTGTTGTATAATTATCTCTGATAAATTGTCTGATGCTTTGAGCTTCATTAGAGAAAAGAGAGAGAAAGGCACACAGAAAGAACTGTAAATAAATCTCTCTTCCATATTTCACTTAAAACCAGCCCAGCAGGAAGTAATAAAATATTTTAATAGGTAATATTTTCCAAATGCTTTGCTAGAAGAAGCCAGATTGTTCTGCCCAATATCTGTCCTCCAGAAGTCTGGAAAAGGGAAAACTGGCTTTATTTAGAGATTATTATAAATTTAATTGGTAATAAACAAAGTAATACCAAATTGAGAGACAAAGGACAAAAAGACAAACCATTCCAAAAGCAATACTTACAAAACCATTTGGTGCAAATCAACTGTACAACTCTTGGGGGGAGAGAGGAAGGTGGGGGGGAGGGGGGAAATGAGGGAGGAGGTAACAAGTTGAACAAGAAATGTACTCACTGCCTTACATATGAATCTGTAACCCTTCTGTACCACACTTTGACAATAAAGAAAAAAAGATTTTTTTTTAAAAAAACATAATGTAGCCACTTGGTGGCAGTCATAGAGTTTTTCAGAGGTCAGATAAAGCCTTGCTAGATGCAGAGGCAGGCTACTAAGGGCATCTGTTTAAAAGGCACTATCAGTCAGGTATGGTTATGCATGCCTGTAATCCTAGTACTCGGAAAAATGAGGCACAAGGATCATTTACCTCCAGACCAGCCTGAGCTGAATAGTGAAATTAACTTTTCCTTCCTTCCTTCTTTCCTCTCTCCCCCCCTTCCTCCCTCCCTCAGGAACCAGTTTCAAAAAAAAAAAAAAAAACTATGAAAATCTATCCCACTAAATAAATTTAACTATGGTATTAAAAAAAAAAGTTCTCAAATTTCACTGTGGGAGAAAAATGAGTGTTGTATTTAAGAAACCTCTACATGGGCCTTGAAAATGAAGCCTGAATCTGCAAAAATCTCCCCTAACGTTCTCGTTAGTATCATTCTCCTTTTTTGTGTATGTTTTCTTTTGACTAAAAAGGAAATTATTTTCTGGATAGATACCATAGATAAGAGCTAGGAAAACACCATAAATACATTTATTCAAAGACCCAAATCTTAGTTGTGACTGTCCCTAACCCTGTTGAGTAACTCACAGTGGGTCAGCAACCTTTTTCTCCTATGTAGACAGGAAGGAAAATCTCTACCCTCTGTGCTGCATAACATCAGGATGAGCCCAGAAACACAGAAGACCCTGGCTCTCCATTGGAAGATTCCGCCCATGGTTACCTGGCCTTGTTCACAACGCAGAATGTCACAATGCTAGAAGCCCGTGCTGGAGAAGCTTCTCTGCTTCACCGTAGACAAGCAGACAAAAGGACACAAAGCAGTGCAATCCTGTTGTAAGCTGTAGTTTTACCTAAGTGCTAGTTGCTGTTTAATATTTTGGTTTTTTCTTTGTTTGTTTGTTTTGTCCCAGTCCTAGCTCGAACTCCAGAACGGGGCGCTGTCTCTGAGTTTTTTTATTCAAGCCACTTGACCCACACATCCACTTCTGGCTTTTCTTGGTGGCTAATTGGGGATAAGAGTCTCATGGACTTGCCTGCACAGGTTGGCTTCAAACTGCTATCCTCACCTCTCAGCCTCCTGAGTAGCTAGGATTACAGTTATGAGCCATCAGTGCATGGTCTGCCTAATGTACTTTTAAGACAACAGATTCAATCCCCAGCATCACAAAACAAAACATACAAAACAAGACAAAAACATTTACAGACGTTAATAGCAAGATGGATGATAGCTGTCTATTGCTCTTCCCCCCCCACATAAATTACCAACGACAATGCAGAGTGAATAAGGAAATATACTGGAGGTTAAAGCTCTAACAATTCTGATGAATGCAAAAACCCAAGACAGTACAACGGACATGTGAGCAAGGCAGCCTGCTTTTTCTATATGTCTCCCTCAAAGACAAACTTCTCACAAGAAAAAGAGAAGCTAGAGAATCCTGGTGATCCTCACTCTGCTGGTATCTGCAGATACAAAAGATACCCATAACCATTAAAGGCACTAGTATACTTTGTACACAGTTGAACTGTTCCAGAAGAAGACTCCACAGTATACATTCCCCATCCTTGTGACCCATGCTGCTGGCTCTGTTCCATCTTGAAATGGAACCCATTGCTACAGTGCATGCACCCTCCCCTGGGGGCTCACAGCCACCCGTACCTGCAGTTCTGAGATCTACTGTTACTACACCACCGTCACATGTCTCACTGCAGAATTTGAACACTAGCTACTCAGACCCTAAGCTCAGAAGAAAGGCCAAGACCTTGAGATTTCAGTCTATGATTTAGACGAAAGGTGGACTGCCCGCAGAAGGAACTAATATGCCGCTAGTGGACTGACAAGACCCGTGTATGGATGGCTCGCCTGATAACCAGCCAGGTGTAAAGTTCACAGTTTAGGAAGCAGTACTACCACACACCTAAGCCTGGCAGCAGTTCCACCCCATCAGAGAGCACACCACGCAACTAATCATTTCATAGCAGCTGAGAAGGGGAGAGTGGAAGAGAGGGAGATAAAGAGAGAAGGTGACTGCTGTACTAGATTTAGAGATTAATGTAGGGCACTAACAAATATGACAAACAAGAAAGCATGACACCCCTCGGGGAATACAATAATCCTCCAGTACAAACACCAAGGGAAACAAAATATACCAAATGTCATGAACAGAAATATATACAATTACCCTAATTAAAAGACAGAGACTAGGTGACCATTAAAAAAAAAAAAAGATTCGGCTTATGCTACCTACAAGAAACTCATTTAACAGTTAAGATAAATATAAACTATCTAATTTCTAGTGTAGGGCACAAATAAATGTGACAAACAAGAAAGCATACCTATCCATCCCTGGATAAATAAAATGTGGTATGAGTACACAATGAGATATCATTTAGCCATATAAAGAATGAAGTCCTGTCACTTGCAGCAGTATGAATGTAAATGGACAACATTATATCAAGTGAACTGTCAAGCACAGAAAGACAATACCACGTGTTCGACTTAAGTGTTTGTAAAAGCTTAAAAAAAAAAATGTTGATTTCTTACAAGAGTATAGTGTGATTACCAAAGACTAAGATATGAGAATGAGAAGAGGATATGTAATAGGTATACAGAGATACAGTTGACAGGAGAAATAAATTCTTTTTTCTATTGCACGGTAGGATACCCCTTATTGACAACATTTATTTCAAAACAACTGGGACCTTCCATCTATCTTCACTATCATTTCCTTAAGTAAGCCAATGCCCTTCTTCTAAAATAGGATGCACATAACTATGGGACATACAATAATGTATCAGGGCTTTAAAACATCAGCATTATTGGCATGTCAAACTGGGCTATTCAATGCAATATAAGGTGTTTACCAGTATCCTTGGCCTCTAGACATTTGCCAAATACTGGGGGGGGGGGGCGGGGGGAGTCTATTCCTGTTTGACAACCTCTGACATAATGTTGCAAATTTTATTTCCTTTGCTAATAGTAGTAAATTCCTTGAAAGACTATGAGCATCTTTATTTTAGATTTTCATTGTAATTGAATATAATAGTGTATGAAAATTTTAGTAACTATTTTGTTCTTTGCTATCCTTTCCAAAATTAGTAGATAAAATATCTTAGGATATCATATTTCTAGGTATTCATTAAACTTGAAACCCTAAATTCCAACCTTACTCAGTAAAGCTGTTTTTTTGTTTGTTTGTTTGTTTTGGGTCAGTCATGGGGCTTGAACTCTCCAGGCCAGGGCACTGTTCCGGAGCTCTTTTGCTAAAGGATAGCACACTCTACCACTTTCAGCCACAGTGTCACTTCTGATTTTCTGGTGGTTAACTGGAGGTAAGCGTCTGACTGACTTTCCTGACCAGGATGACTCTGAACTGTGATCCTCAGATCTCAGCCTCCTAGCTAGGATTATAGGGGCAAGCCACCAGCACCCAGTTTAAGTAAAGCTTTTAAGTGGCAAAAATGACTATCATAATATCACCTATAGTTTTCAACAAATCCTGTGTGTTATAGCCGTATCCCAGAAGAGAGTTCTAGCTTTAGAATGGTTAAGTCAAAATGAACTTACACATCACATCACATACATTATCACTAAAGACTTACAAAAGAGCAACAGAAACAATTTTCTAGTCTCTATAAATAGTCTATGTCCAGTGAAATACAAACTTTCTAAATTGAGTCATGTCAAGACCCAATAAGGGCAATGAATCGAAGGCTCCTAAATCAGGATAAAGTTTCCTGGACCTGGGTTCCTAGCCCTTATTGCAGAATTAAAAAGAACAGTCTCAAGGTTTCCCCTGAGACCAACTAAATTAGAATCCAGAAATGGTCTAGAGATTAAAATTCTTAATTAAAAAAAATCCCCAATGGATTCTAATGTACAGCCAGAGCAGAGAGTCACTGTATTCTACACTGATTAATAACCTTGTATGCTTTGATGGTTAATATAACAAGCTATCTCCTAAGAAGACCTTACATTCAGTGGAATGTCTGAAACTTATTCTCTAACTAACTGAGCTTGGGTCCTGTATGATGGACACTTACCGTGGGGGAAAAAAAAAATGAACCTCCATGTTCAATCTGCTACTAGGCATTACCAAGAAGCTCATGACAAGGTTCCAGGGCCATTCTACCCACTACTACCTTTCATGATCTGGGCACTTACAGACATCCTTATTTATTTATTTTACTTGCTCAGTGATGGATCAACCACAGGGCTATACACACTTACATTCCTCTTTACTGGGTGAAGTTACATTCAGTTCTGTCGAAAGCGGCTGCTGGCTGGGACTAAGAGTTGGCGTGGCTATCGAGGTATTGTTGTTGTCACTGGTGGTCTCTTCAGAAAACAAATCTGATTGACTGTTACTTGTACTTGGAGTGGAATCATCATCTGGTTGTTTCTTTTGAAAATCTGAACAGAAAGAATGAGAAAAGTAGTTTAATTAGTGAGTTTACAATCAGTATTAGAAAATTAAATACCATAACAACAATAAATCTATAATTTGGGTGATTAAAAACATGGGAGTAAATCCTGGCCAAAAACATGAGATTGGTAAAGAGTGATAAGAATTAGTTTCCCAATGCCTTTTTATTGTTGAGAAGAATGATACATATACTGAATTCAAGGTTAAGACTTTAAGAAGCTAAAGATGTATGTTAAATTTTCAATCAATAGAAGAAAAAAGAAGAAATTATTTTTATACCAGTAGAGGACAGGGCAGAAGGAAATTAGCATCACAGAAAACAGCAAGGCAAATCGAAAATACATAAAAGATGGAAGAAGTGTTTATCAATAATAACAATAAAGAGAATAAGCACCAACAAAGACAAAAATTCAGATAAAATAAAATCCAGTTGTATTTAGTTCAAAGTAGGCATATAAAACACAGAGAGTGATCAATTCTGTAAATTTTTATTTACAACTAGAGATGCCTTTAAAGACTCAGCTCAATCCTCTCATCTTACAGATAAAAGTTAATGCAATTCAGCAGAAATTCAGAATTTGTCCTCAAGAATTTTCTGTCTCCCATGAGAAAATTAGCACTCTAAGTAGTACCGAGAACATTAGCTTTAGACAGACCTAATCCTAGCCTAACTTTGCTACTTACTTACTGGGCAGTTACCTGGGTAGTTAAAAGTATATTGCTTAATCTTTCAGTGTCTTGTTTATGAAGCAAAAGGAGGATGTTATTCAAACCTCTCAAGATAGGGTGCACAAAGAATTTGCCACGTGAGTATCCAACAAACGACAACACTTAAAAGTGGAAGGTATTTTCCCAGGTCAAAAAAATAACCATTTCATAAGAGTTATCTCCTCTTTGGGGCCCTGATATTTGTGTCACAGCCATATTCCCTTGCACCTTATTTTCATGCAGCATCCACTTTCTTACTATTGCCAAAAAGAAGAGAGTGGTACAATGATGAAGGAAAAAACCGAGTATATCTATTTCAAAGACGGAAGGAGTCAGATTTAAGCTACCTGAAAAAAGTAAACAACAAAACATGAGGCAGAGTGTCTCGCATGACTCTACACTGAAGGTACTGCAGACGCAAGGGCCACAGCTATTTCATCTGATCCAGACTCAGTAAAGGCCCATTCATTTGTTACTGTACAAACAAGAAATCTCCAAAGCTAATCTACTTCTAGAACTGAGAAAATAATTAGGAGTAACTATCCATTTTTATAAATTGGTGTTGTTCATGGTACACCCAAAGGTTCAAACTCATCCTCCAACAAAGCCATGAGTGTGAGAGGGGCACTTTTCCAAAACAAACTGTTATTTATAAAATCTAAGCAAAAGCCTTTGCACTCAATAGGATTACTGTTCAAAAATGAACAGCTGCCACAATGTTGTTAGCTTACCTTATTATAAACTAAGGAAGAAAATAATTTTTTAACAAAGGTACTCCCTATAATCTCATAATTCAGAAATGGGAGGTTTCTAAAGCTACAGAAAGCTAAGAAAAAATGGTTACTCTCCATGTTCTTGCTAATAAGCATTTTCCCACCAGTTTGCAGAATGACATTTTCACAAGTTCATCTTCTTACTACAAAATGAACCTCAAAAAGACTAGGAGCACCAGAAAAGCACTTTGGTCCTATTCTGCTGACAAGTCCATTCACGTGGACCACCTCTTTGGAATTATACCCTATCTAGTCACTACTCAAAACTCACTTTTTGTAATCCCAGCACTAAGGAGACTAAGGCAGGAGGATCAAACACCTAAGGCTAGTCTGGACTACATGTGGAGTTTAATGCTAGGCAGAGCTACAAAGTAAAACTCCAGTTCTTGGTTCTTTTGAAAAAAGGTGGGGGGCTGGGGATATAGCCTAGTGGCAAGAGTGCCTGCCTCGGATACACGAGGCCCTAGGTTCGATTCCCCAGCACCACATATACAGAAAACGGCCAGAAGCGGCGCTGTGGCTCAAGTGGCAGAGTGCTAGCCTTGAGCGGGAAGAAGCCAGGGACAGTGCTCAGGCCCTGAGTCCAAGGCCCAGGACTGGCAAAAAAAAAAAAAAAAAAAAAAAAAAAAGGTGGAAAAAAACTTTATCAGATTCTTACCTACCCTTCAGTGATTTTTTTTTTGCCAGTCCTGTGTCTTGAACTCAGAGCCTGAGCACTGTCCCTGGCTTCTTTTTGCTCAAGGCTAGCACTTGAGCCACAGCACCACTTCCAACTTTTATCTGTATATGTGGTGCTGAGGAATCGAGCCTGATTATTTTTCTTTAAAAAACAGACTGTCGGGCTGGGGATATAGCCTAGTGGCAAGAGTGCCTGCCTCGGATACACGAGGCCCTAGGTTCGAGTCCCCAGGACCACATATACAGAAAACAGCCAGAAGCGGCGCTGTGGCTCAAGTGGCAGAGTGCTAGCCTTGAGCGGGAAGAAGCCAGGGACAGTGCTCAGGCCCTGAGTCCAAGGCCCAGGACTGGCCAAAAAAAAAAAACAGACTGTCGGGGCTGGGGATATAGCCTAGTGGCAAGAGTGCTTGCCTCATATACATGAAGCCCTGGGTTCAATTCCCCAGCACCACATATACAGAAAATGGCCAGAAGTGGCGCTGTGACTCAAGTGGCAGAGTGCTAGCCTTGAGCAAAAAGAAGCCAGGGACAGTGCTCAGGCCCTGAGTCCAAGGCCCAGGACTGGCCAAAAAAAAAAAAACAGACTGTCGGGGCTGGGGATATAGCCTAGTGGCAAGAGTGCTTGCCTCATATACATGAAGCCCTGGGTTCAATTCCCCAGCACCACATATACAGAAAATGGCCAGAAGTGGCACTGTGACTCAAGTGGCAGAGTGCTAGCCTTGAGCAAAAAGAAGCCAGGGACAGTGCTCAGGCCCTGAGTCCAAGGCCCAGGACTGGAAAAACAAAAAACAAACAAACAAAAAAAAAACAGACAGTCCGGGGCTGGGAATATGGCCTAGTGGTAAAGTGCTTACCTCATATACATGAAGCCCTGGGTTTGATTCCTTAGCACCACATATATACGAAAAGCCGGAAGTAGCTCTGTGGCTCAAGTGGTAGAGTGCTAGCCTTGAGCAAAGAGAAGCCAGGGACAGTGCTCAGGCCCTGAGTTCAAGCCCCAAGACTGGCACAAAACAAAACAAAACAAAAAACAGGGCTGGGGATATAGCCTAGTGGCAAGAGTGCCTGCCTCGGATACACGAGGCCCTAGGTTCGATTCCCCAGCACCACATATACAGAAAACGGCCAGAAGGGGCGCTGTGGCTCAAGTGGCAGAGTGCTAGCCTTGAGCGGGAAGAAGCCAGGGACAGTGCTCAGGCCCTGAGTCCAAGGCCCAGGACTGGCCAAAAAAAAAAAAAAAAAAAAAAACAAGCTGTCTTTACTGGCCTCAGAAGATAATGACAGTACTGCCTTGCATTTGCATGCTTTCAGACAACTTAAATACATATTATGTATATGTATATACACATGTCCACACACATGCATACACACACTAATGATAAATTATTCATAGCTGTGTTCCCTAGCTATGCCCATAAATCTGTGCACTTTAAAGAAAGTTTCCAAGAGTTAAAATGGACCTTCTGCTCTTCTTCCTATGAAGTGGGGGGATTGACAATAGCAGTCACCTGAGGTCAGGTTTGGTCAGAAGCCTGGGAATCACAGCAGATGTCACATTTCTTCTTCCTTAATGTTATACCACAAAACCCACCAAGCCTTTCCGTCATTTACAACTCTGAAATATCTCATATCCATCTCACTTCTCCATTACCACTCTCATCTAATCCATTCATTACCTGTCAGATTCTTTCAGTATAATCTAAACTGAAATCTCTGTATCCATAGTGGGCTCACTCTACTCCATTTTCCACAATAGAGTGATAGTTTTAAAAATTGCAAAAAGAAAAAAAAATTCTGATATTACCTCCCTGCCTGAAGCCCTGAATGACTTCCCACTGCCTTCACAATCAGATCTAAAGTCCTAAATAACATGACTACAAAGTTAGACCTGTTCCATGTTTCTTCTCTCCCCGTCCTGCCCAAACCATTCTCTGGCCTTTGGGTTTTTCAAACACTTCATGTTCTTTCTTAATCTGGAATACCTGGATGAAGGCAAGTGGAAAACTGTAATAATGTGTTTGCCTTGGTAATTCCCAGTGATCTTTGAATTCCTAACACAAACATTGCTTTCTCAAGAAAATCTGTAAGATAGATAACCCAGACTTAATAAGTTTGCTGAATTCAATTTATTAGATTCTGCTGAACATGTGAAGTTTAAGAATATTAGTTTTCTTGCCTATTTAAATTGCTATAAAAATTGATAAGTGTTTCTACTCACAGTAGACATTAAACATCCTTGTCAATAATGTTTGGATTTTAGAAACTACTTGTAAGTATTTAGGGAAAAATTCTCACTGAACACCAAAAAAACAAAAATAACCACCACCACCCCCCCCCCCCCCCCCGCAAAAAAAAAAAAACCTGTCTAGCCAGATTCCAGCAGCTCATGCCTATAATCCTCGTTACTCAGGACAGAGAGATAGTGAGTATCATGGTTTGAAGCCAGTATGAGCACAAAAAGTCTATGAGGCTCAATCTCCAAAATAACCAGCAAAAAACTGGGCTAAAGGTATGCTCGAACAGCAGATCATTAGATGAGCAAGTAAGCCAATCAAGTGTAGAGAGAGCCTTGAGTTCAACCAGGTATACAAACCTCCCAGGTATACATACCTCCCAGGTATACAAACCCAAAAATGTCTTCCTAAGTACCCCTCATCATGGGTAACTAGTCTGACAGAAGGACTCAAAAGCTCTCTCAATTTACTTCCTATGTGCTTAAACTTAGAACACAAAGCTACAAAATTTTACAAGATAGAAGACATTAGCCTGGCTACCAAAAGCATGTTCTCAAATAGGTCTTACCAAAACAGTCAATAAACACGAGAATATATGAAGCTGACAATGCCTATTATCATCAGTAATTAAGTTTATTTTATAATCTAGTTTAACATCAAAATTATACAGCCCTGAGATTCTTCACACCTTGAGAAGAGACTGCTCAAAAGTGTGAACTAGCAAAAAGGTTATTTGGAGTTAGGCTTATATAGCATTTATTGTGCAGACTATACAATTTCACAGTAATAGTGTCTCATATTCATTTACAGGGCATAAATTAACATGTTAACATTAGAGTAAGTACCTAAAAAGCCATTAGTACCATATAACATGCACAAGAAACACATTTACTCCTTTTAGTCTAACCACAAAACATCTTTAAAAAAAATAAAAACCACAAGTTTTCTGAATATTGTGACATCAATCTAATTTCAACAAAACATGTATTTGATAATGGATGTGTACCAAATTCATACAAAGAAATTACTAATAGAGGAGGGAGGGAGGGAGGGAGGGAGGGAGGGAGGGAGGGAGGGAGGGAGGAAGGAAGGAAGGAAGGAAGGAAGGAAGGAAGGAAGGAAGGAAGGAAGGAAGGAAGGAAGGAAGGAAGGAATCATTTGTTTTAAAACTTCTTTTGAATCACCCTGGGGATATAGCTCAATGGTAAAACATGTGCAAGGTCTGGGATTCAAACCTCAGCATTGAAAAAAAAAATCCTTTCATTAGCCAGGCAGTTTGAATTTTTAAAAACTACCCTCATGCCTGTAATCCTAGCTAGTTCAGAGTCTGGGATCAGGAAGTGTTCAGGCTAGCAAAGGCAGAAAAATATTTCAGTCTCCATGTCAATGGGAAACATAAAAGAGGATTTCAGTTTAGGTAAAGGCCTAGGCCAAAAGTGAGACCTTATGCAAAAGGGGTGGGGGGGGCTGGAGACATGGCTCAATGGTAAAGCATCTGCCAAGCAAGTGAGAGACTCTAAATTCATACCCTAATACCATCCAAAACAATTTTGTTACTATTGTATACAGCTTGATATAGCATCTAAGGACATCATCTTAGGCCAGTAGGATTTAATGTCATTCTCAATTACTCCAAGAGCATCAAAGGAGCATGACTGTAATAGCTACTGTAGAAACTGGAGCCTGAAAGGTTCTTCCAGAGGCCAGGTCAGTCTTCAAATGCACTATGGAGATTTCAATGACAAGAGAACAGATTTAGAAGAGCACTTGAGAATACCTTAGAAAGAAGCAGGTTATACCCTTTTTAAACTCACTGATTATAAGCAGGTTATACTCTTTTTAAACTCATTGATTATTTTATAACTATATCCAGTCTGTATGCTACTAACCATGAAGAAATAACAGAAAGTAGGACAAAGTAACTAACTCCCACTGACACCTTCCTCCTGGAGGACAAGGGGGAATCCTGGTGGTTGATGCAGCAGAATTTCTGCCCCTGATCACCAAAACCCTTCCAACATGGTCCTCTTTTGACATAATCACCTATTCCTACTCTTGACCCTCCATTCCCCCCCCCCCAATTCTTAGTCTCATTGCCTTAATCCAGAGTCATCACCAATCTTCAACTCAACCAGCAACTGTTGCTGCTGCTTAGCTGACCACTTCATTTGTTTTAGGAAATTCAACACAGAGTAGTTACTTCCCAGACACAAATAAAATTTGCAAAAGGCTCAGCACTAAGTATCAACACTATTAAACATGGCAAGCTTAAGAATGTCCATCTCTCCAGAGAGAAACAGATCACACGTTGATTCAGCTAAGAAAAAAAAATTTTTGAGGAAATGATAGATGTCCTATCAAAGTACATCAGGGATGCTCAGAGAGAAGACTATAGTGTTCTTCTCAAGACTAGTACTAACTTTTACCCAAAGAACCCAAGGTAACAGAAGAATACATTATGTGTTTACACAATGCAAAATTTCGATGGGTATTTAATAGCAGAAAGAGTATTCTTTCTGAACAGTACTATGACAGTTATGGAAAAGCTGTAGAACATCAAGAAAAACTCAATAGTTCCTTAAATAAGAACTATCGACTACAGATGTAAGAGATGTCCCTGCTGGTGAAGAAAACTCATGCACAATTAATTTACAATTAATGTTAGTGTCATAACACAATATTTGGAGAGTGCAGAAACAGATTGTAACACAGTATTTGGGGGGTACAGAAACAGACTGAGTTCAATTCCATGCTCTTTCTTTCTTCCCTTTCTTTTCTTTTCTTTGTTAGCAGAGATTAATTATACAAAGGGTTCCACACTGTGATATTTACATAAATGCACATAATGTACTTTGATCAAATTCACCTTCCTCTTACTCTTAGTCTTTGTTAATCTCCTTTCTTCTCCCCTCCCCATCTCCTCTTCTTAATAGCTATGTGACCTTGAGCAAGTTATTTTCTCTTGTTTCAGTGTTCTCCAACATGAGAATATTATCTACCTCATGAAGTTATTGTATCCATAATACATGTTAAGGTCTTAAAATAGTGCTTAGCATACATTATCTCTCTAATAGTGATTATTTCCTTCTGCCTCATTGCACACATTTTTAAAATCTGTTAGCTTGAGAATGTGGCAATGAAAAGAATTTATTCTAGTTCCTCAAAAAACTAAACATAGAACCTCAATATAACCCAACTATACCACTCTTGGGTATACACACCCAAAGAAAATGCATACAAAGGGATACCTGCGTCCTCGTGCTATCTGTGACACTATTCCCAATTTACTAAATCAGCCCAGGTGCCAGTCAACGAATGGATAAAGAAAATAGGTAGGGGCTGGGGATATGGCCTAGTGGCAAGAGCGCTTGCCTCGTATACTTGAAGCCCTGGGTTCGATTCCCCAGCACCACATATACAGAAAATGGCCAGAAGTGGCACTGTGACTCAAGTGGCAGAGTGCTATCCTTGAGCAAAAAGAAGCCAGGGACAGTGTTCAGGCCCTGAGTCCAAGGCCCAGGACTGGCAAAAAAAAAAGAAGAAAATAGGTATATACATGCAACAGTACTGTTCAGCCATAAGAATGAAAGCATGTCATTCGCATGGAATTGGAGGTCATTTCATATTGAGCAAAGTAAGCAACACACATAGGCATTATTGAATACTTTCATATGCAGAAACTAGGGTGTGGGAAAGGATGAGGACCTAAAAATAGAAGAGGCACTAGTAGGGAAGAAAAAATGAGAAGAAATAAAGGTGGAGTAGTAGGGCAGGTGGATTCAAGCAAGCATAGTATATGCAAGTGTGGAATGTCACAATGAAACACATTAACTTATACAACTAAGTGTTATTAATTGTAATGGAGAATAGGAAATGAAGATTTTCTGTTGTCAACAAGATTAAAATTAAAACTAAAGTCATGACTTCAGTAACAATATGTACTAATAAACTGTCATACACCAATAATCCTGGGAGTTATTAATTCAAAAGCTTTCAGGGATCAAGTAGCTATCATAAATGTGCAAAATCAACTGGCCTAAGGCATTAAGGAGTGGTGATAACTATGACTAAAGAGCACATGCAAATCTAACCTAAAGGTATATAATTTCAAACATAAAACAAAAATATAACATATCTAGTCTCCAAAAGTCTTTTAAAAAGGCTAAAGTTTTGAATACTCCATTATTAATTATGCTCCTCCATATGGAAATTATTAATCAGCTATATATGACATAGGATAAAGAACAAATAGTATACAGTTAATACAGAGAATCATAAAGTCCTATGTTTAAATACTGCCTAAGATTAACTGAAAGACTATATGATTGCAAGAAATTTGAAAACATACTATCTAGGGTTGTTGTGAGGACACGTGATAATACAGGTGCTCCTAATGCACTGAATATGTTTTGTTTTGTGCTTTGGGGGATGGAATCCAGGACCTTGAGCAAGCAAGGTAAGCACTCTACCACTGAGCTACATCCCCAGCCTCTCAACTATATTGACTAAAAAATATTAATGCCAAAATACAGCTGCTAAAAATTTGTGTTGGTTTAAAATAATCTTAACCTGGGCTGGGGATATGGCCTAGTGGCAAGAGTGCCTGCCTCGGATACACAAGGCCCTGGGTTCGATTCCCCAGCACCACATATACAGAAAACGGCCAGAAGCGGCGCTGTGGCTCAAGTGGCAGAGTGCTAGCCTTGAGCGGGAAGAAGCCAGGGACAGCGCTCAGGCCCTGAGTCAAAGGCCCAGGACTGGCCAATAAATAAATAAATAAAATAATAATAATCTTAACCTAAAATTACTATAACAATTTTCTATGACTATTTGTGTTTACTCAGAGTTTAAAAAAAAAAAACCCACTAAAATCTTCGGGATTTATGGGTTCTGCTCCCATAACAGATCCACTAAGGATACAGGGCAGTTCCCTGCCAGGTGTCCTCACTCCAGGGACCCAGAATGAAAGAGTGATCCTATTTAGAACACTGTTGGCCTCACAGCAAAGGGAACAAGAGAGAGATGGAACCACACTGCAGCCCTTGAAAGTTTCTAGTCATAAGTAACACACAAACTTTTCATTCATATTTTATTGGCTACCAGAAGCCACATAAGCAAACCTGATGGAGAAGAAAAGGAAGAATTATGGCACCAAGAGGCAGAGCAAATATGCTAATACAATAATACAATTATAACATGTACAAAGAAATTTCTCAATATAATGTAGATGACACTAAATTACATACAATATAGTATGTACATACAGGCACATTTTTCCCTCAGAAAAAGAAATACACATATTATAAAGAGCATCACAGACCAAAATGACCTGAATTAGTCAAACTGGGTTTTTTAATAGTCACATCTACAATACAGCCATTACTAATGTGATGTTATAATACTACATCAGTGCTTTTGTAAGATTGGCTCTAATTATTCCAACTACTGGTTACTAGACAGGGTAGACTGAGGAAATAACCTGAACTTTATATCAGGCTATATTAACTTACATTTTTGCCATATAAATATCTGAGTATATGAAAACAGTAATTAAGTCTATATTAAAGTCACTGGTTGGTTGGTAATGAAATCTTTTAACAGAAACAACTGTTTTCCAGGCAATGAAAATCCTTTTCTTTTCTTTCTCTTCCTTCCTTCCTTCCTTCCTTCCTTTCTCTTCTTCCTTCCTTGCCTAACATCCATCCTTCCATCCTTCCTTCCTTTCCCTCCCTCCCTCCCTCCCTCTCTTCCTTTCTTCCTTCCTTCCTTCCTTCCCCACCTATCTATTGCCTGCCTGCCTGCCTGTCTGTTGTGGGGCTTGAACTTGGGGCCTGGGCGCTGGCCCTGAGCCTCTTTGTGCTCAAGGCTATAGTACTCTACCACTTGAGCCACAGCACCACTTAAGAGTTTTTGAGTAGTTAACCACAATCCTCAGATCTCAACCTCCTGAGTAGCTAGGATTACAGGTGTGAGCCCCCAGTGCCAGCAAGATCCTATTCTTTATAAGTAAAAGATAATCTGACTCTCAAAAGTCTTTTAAATAAACAAGACCATGCTATATTGGCTCTTTTTTACTTTGTACCGATTGCAACTCAGGCTTGACTTCTAATTCTAAAATAGGAATAGCTAAGCTAGCCAAGCTCCTTATCAAATGAAGAAAACAAGTTATTACAAAGCTTCCCTTAGAGACAAGATATGGTAGCACATGACTAATCTCAGCACTCTTGAGCTGAAGTAAGGAAGATCATGAGCTTTGTGTCAGCCTGGGCTACACAGTGAGACTCTGTCTCAAAAACAAGAAAGTATTTCTTATGAACCAACTGCCTTATACCTAGGTTAAATAACCCAACCTGGTTGAACTAAATTTCATTTAAGGCAGGAGAAATTTGGGTAAACAAATACATTTGACCAATATTTTTCATTTGGGACAAATTCTATTTCACTTGCAAGTGAGAACAAGTGTAGTTTGATAGGGACAGAGAAAAGTATTAAAGTTATCCATAATTAAATTATCTCTTGAAAAATCAGATAACATGTAATATAGGTACATTCCTCATGCTGTTATCACTAAATACAGTAAGTGACGATGTTCTCTGCAGGTACAACTCTCATTATCTCTCTTATGCTATGCAGCTCATTAAGAGGACTTACAAACCATGCTACAGCTTCTTCTAATTTACTGGGTTTATATCTTGCACTCATCTGAGATGAGGTTTATTATTAACTCTAACCAATGATAAAAAAGAAAAAGAAATATACTTCCATCCTCACCACACTCACAAGGCCCTTGGCTACCAAAGGATGCTGTTGGAGCAATGTGGGACTAATTTTTTTTCAAGAGCTGCTTCTAGAAACATTGTTCACTACCTACTTTAGAGCTCATAGCAATTATAAAACTTCTGATTTTCCCTTTCAACCCTAAGAAGCTCAGATCTTAATCTGCACTATACATAGGTTTATGGTATAAATCTCTGTGCTTGAATTGTTTGTAAGTTCATCATACTAATCAATCTGAATTTTCCCTTTGTCTAGTATCTTCATTTAAAAAGCAAAAGCTAAAAGCCAGGTATGTTGGTACATGCCTGTCATTCCAACACTTAAAGATACTGAGATAGGGGTATCTGGAGTTTGAGGCCAACCTGGGCTACACAGAGAATTCAAAGTCAGCCTAGGCAATATAGTAAGATCCTGTCTCAAAAAACCAAAGTGCCTTCTCTTGAAAATCATTGTCTGTGTGTTTTTGTTTCTACTAAAACTATTTGTTTTAATAAGTGATAAATAAATTTATGTGATAAATTAAAAATAAGTGCCATTAACTTCTCTTTTTATGTGGAGGATTTCATAAGAATAAACATTTAAAATCACCTATTTACACCTGCAACTATAAGTGAAAGCTACAGAGGAAACCCAAAAGGAAAATTACCACAAAAATGTATGATAACATTAAATTAGCAATACAATTTTACATGAACTGCACTGGATTATTTGTGTGAGAAAATAACAGTTGCAGATTTTATTTCATTTTGTATTTCAGAGAAGAGAATACAGGTATAAATAGCTAGTGTGTTAACATTCCTATATGTAGACCATAATTAGGGACTTTTCCCCCCCACTTTACATTTAAAAATAAAGAATCCAAGTAGAAGAAATGTTAACTGAATAGAACCAAACAAGTTTTAAGGCAAGATATGTAAAATCTAGGGGCTGGGGAGAAGGCCTAGTGGCAAGAGTGCTTGCCTTGTATACATGAGGCCCTGGGTTCGATTCCCCAGCACCACATATACAGAAAACGGCCAGAAGTAGCACTGTGGCTCAAGTGGCAGAGGGCTAGCCTTGAGCAAAAAGAAGCCAGGGACAGTGCTCAGGCCCTGAGTTCAAGGCCCAGGACTGGCCAAAAACAAAGAAAAAAAGAAAAGAAAAGCAAAATCTAAAGAACATACAGAAAAATGACCATAACCAAAAATGACCATGGGATGCTAATTACAATATGCAAAGGCAGTACAATTTCCCTTACACTTTATACTTCGTCTCAGCACAAATTATATAAATCTAAAAGGATCAGCTCAGAAAGGAAAGAGAAATTAGTCCTGCATCTTCAAATGTACTTTATCGGGGGGGGGGGGGGGGGGAATACTTCCCCAACACAAGCCGCTTCAAGCTCCCATTTCATGAAAGAAATTTATAATTTCATTGGTGCTCTATCAGAACACTGGAGTGCCCACTCAAGGGAAAGAACCAGCTCAACAGGAAGGCGATAGGAAGCACATTCCCAATTTATCTTAAATTGTTTCACTTATCAATTTAACTGATGTTAAATTCCATTTATCTTTCCTAAAAAACTATAAAGCAGATTGACAAGGAAAATTCCATTCTCTTTTTTTTTTTTTTTTTTTTGCCAGTCCTGGGCCGTGGACTCAGGGCCTGAGCACTGTCCCTGGCTTCTTTTTTGCTCAAGGCTAGCACTCTGCCACTTGAGCCACAGCGCCACTTCTGGCCGTTTTCTGTATATGTGGTGCTGGGGAATCGAACCCAGGGCCTCATGTATACGAGGCAAGCACTGTTGCCACTAGGCCATATCCCCTAACCCCCATTCTCTTAAGTAAAGTTACTGCAGAGGCATTAACGGTATTCAGCCATGAGAGGGCCTGGAACAAATCACATTACATGAGGTAAGCCACGGACCAACATACAAACATGTTCAACATGTTCTCTCATACGCAGAAGCTAGACCTAAAATTGTGGGATGTAATAAATTATAGCAGTCTCTAGATATTCATACATAGTGAGATCAAAGGAGGATACTCATGGGAGCAATACAAAAGATGCAATGCTTATATGCACCTGATCATATAAAATATTACTTATCAAAATTAACTCCAGGAAATGGAAACGAGGGGATTTTTTTCTTCGTTGCCGTTTTTGTTTCCTTTTTTGTCTTATTTGTTTATCTGTTTGGGGGAGGTTAAGGAGGGTACAGAAATGGTGGGGCACAGACAACAGCTTAAAGAGATTCCCAGTAGCCAAATGTGGGGTACTGGCAACAGACTGTAACTTACTGAATAATAAAAATCAATAGGTTTTTAATGATACAATTATAAATGGGCAGAAAGGAAACTTTTTTTTAAGCAAACTAATAAAAATATGGTTGACAAAAATCACAAATGTCTCCTAAAACCAGGTAAAATTTGATTAGGAACAAGACATTTACACAGTCTCAAATTGCCCCCACAAATTCCTTGTTAATTAGATGAGATGCAGTAATTTTACAGTGAAGAGATCTGAGGAGACCACCTTAGGGCATAACATACTTTCACAGTATTTCTCTCTAAAATGATAATCTGCATCAGGAAAAACATCAGACTAAAGAACATTCCAGAAAATAACTAGTCTCTACTCCTCACTAATGTGAAAGTCAAGAAAATGACATAACAGACATGATAACTGGACAAATTAGACAGACATTAAAAGACATCATTGGGACACATGATAAAATCTGACTGTGGATAAACAAGATTGTACTACTATTAGACTTTGTGATTTCGATCTCTTTACCATAACTAAGAAAATGTCCAATTCTTAAAGAAATACATAGTGAAATAGGGATAAAAAAAAGAAGATGCTCAAATGGTTTGAAAAAAATGTGTATGAGGATGTACATACATTCATACATATAAAGAATAGTAAAACAGTGCAAAATGTAAACAATAGCTGAACCTGTGTAAAGGATATGCAGATGTTCTTTGTATTTAGCGGCTTTAGCTGCTTTTTAACGTTTGAAATTGTATCACCATAACCAGTCTTTAAAAGATGTGTACATAAAAGAAACCCAAGCACTCATTGACAGATAAACAAGTAAACAAAATGTGATGTACACATGATATATACATAATTAAACAATCTAAGAAGAAAATTCTGTCATATAATACAATATGAATGAACCTTAAGAACATTGGGTGAAATAAGCTGTTCACTGAAAGAATATATCAAAGTAAAAGAGGATGATGAATTTGCAGGTGGCACAGATCCTGCTCCTTAGGTAAGAGTCACATCACATTTTTACAAACTCTGAAGCAGCTTGGTATGTTATTAAACAGAACCAAATTTCGGGAGGATGCTGCCTGCATTGGATATCTCGAAAGGCATGCATTGTAAATAAGACAAATTCTAGTTTACAGTTTCTCATAAGATAGTTTACTTTATAAGATGTATTTGTATATTTAAGCTTTACATGTTAAACATTTCTTATCAATTTGGCTTCTAGAATTTCTGTTTCTTTTGGCTCATTTTAATGGTTTCTTATTAATATTCAGTTTGCTGAATCACTACAACCAAACCTTGCTTTAAACTTAATTTTCAAACATTTATAATTTGACATCTTGATCTATGTACAACATTCTAGGCATCCTCAAAGGCAACTTCTATTACCTGCTCTTTCCTCTCCAGCTTTCCTCTTCCAATTTCTTTGCATGACTTCTAACATTTTGAAGACAACTGGACATACTCACTATGTAATATATTTCATTCTAATACTATTCAGTGGCTTAGCTGGACCAAATGCATGTCATCTATTTATCCTACAGTGTCCAACATCTGGTGTCCACACTCAGATGTTGACCCTTGATTTTACTTAAAAGCTTGGCCTTCTAGGCTTCCTAAATTTCTAATAGCCAAAGGCTGTGCTTTAACCTACTTTTGCCAGTTAGGATTATCAGCTTTGACTGTTATCACATTTCATTCAGCTTGCATTCAACGAAAGATGGTAGGTTGAAGAATGTCTCTCTCTCATAACTACTGAGAAAGTGCAGCCTCATGTACATTCACAGTCTTCCACACCAGGAAAGAATGACATGGTTCTTGTATGTGTGCACCAAGCCTGAAGCTTGAACTTGGAGCTTGGGCACTGTCCCTGAACTCTTTCTGCTCAAGGTTAGAGTTCTACCACTTAAACACTAGTGCTACTTCCAGCTTTTTTTTAGTTGCTAATTGGAAATAAGAGTCTCTCAGAATTTCCTGGCTAGCTTCAAACCACAATCATCAGATCTCAGCCTTCTGAATAGCAAGGATTATAGGCATGAGCCACAAGTGCTCAGCAAAATCTAAGGACTGCAGAAAAGTCTACGAGACTCTTATCTCCAATTAACCAGGAAAAAACCAGAAGTGGAGCGATGGCTCAAATGGTAAAGTACTCACTAGCCTTGAGCAGAAGAAGCTAAGAGACAGCCCCAGGCTCTGTGTTCAAGCTCATGCATATATGTACACACAGAGAAGTAATATTGGTGAGGATTTCTCATATACTATTTAAGTAAAGAGGTTTAGTATCTTGTCTATGCCTAAATAAAAACACTATTGATAATTGAGAATGTGGGCAAATAGAAAAAGTATCACTCTACACTTGTAAGAAGATTATTTTTAAGGGCTTCAAAGCTAAAATATACAATCACTTAATACCATATACACATGCCCAGCCATGTATGATCTTGGTTGCTTAGAAACCATGAGGCATGCCATGAATAAGCAAAATTAGAGAGTAGAAAAAAGGAAGCTTTGTTTTTTTAAAAAAAAAAGGTTCAAACAAAAATGCCTCGACTATTATTATACATTTTGAAAATGAGACTACAAAGTACACGTAACAAAGTGTAGGATGGCACATATAAAGACAACTTCTTAAGTAAAAACACTTCCTACTGCATTTGAGTTGGACGGATATATATATATATATATATATATTATTTCACCTAAGAAAAAGAACTTTAATGTATCTGCAAAGTTTCTATAATCCCATGCATCACCATGTCATAAAACCACCATGGAAGAAAAAAATAACCTCTATTTATGAACCCCCAGAGATGAATGTGAAATCAAACTTTTCACAAGACTAGGGACATGTAAAATCTTAATTTCCACTCAAACCTATTTTATAGCTTTAATCAGATATATGAAAACAACAAATAACCTCATAGGCAACTTGAAATTTGATTAGGTGAAAAGTAAGCTTTGTTAATTTAGTGAGTTCAAATTCTGAGTATTGGTAAGTTACTGTGAATTTTCATCTCAGTTTAAGTGCTAGGTTTAGATGCTCAAAGTCCTATAAAATGAAGCTAAACTTAAAAAAAATAATAATAAACTACAAGAGCAAGTGGCCAAAGCAAGAATTCTCTATTTCTGTTTTTTGTCTTTTTATGCTTTCTTTTTTATTTCGGGGGCAGGGAGGTTACAGGGGGATAGTACTGGGCTTGAACTCAGAATCTCCTGCTTTGCTAGGCAAGCACTCTACCACTTAAGTCAAGTCCCTATACTTGTACTATGTCTTTTTAAAAAGAGAAAGATAAAATGATTTTTAAGGTTGTCAAGGGCTATAGTTCCTGTAGGGGATAGGAAAGTTACTTTAGAAACGCATAAGAAATACCATAGAAAATTCAAAACTTCTTCCACAGAGTCTCCATTAGGAAAGAATTCCGTTTGTGAGCTACAAATTTGTGAGACTTAAACAACTGCAAGTAGGGATCATTTTCCCTGCTATACAGAGATTACATGAAAGAAGGGAACACTAATAAGAAATAGTGGCATTCTTGTGTACTCAAGAGCTCAGCAGAGAAAACTGTATGCTTCTGTGTTGGTTAACTGTGCTATCTCCACACTACCCAATTTCCAGGTTGTATTTTTTTAGTTTCTTAAAAGACATGATTAAGCTTGGTGTCAGTGGCTAACACATGTAATCGTAACTACTCAGGAGGTTGAGAGCTGAGGATTACGGTTCAAAGCCAGCCCAGATAGGAAAGTCTATGAGACTCTTATCTTTAATTAACTACCAAAAAGTTGGAAGTGGCACTGTGGCTCAAAATGGTAGGGCACTAGCCCTGGAGCATAAAAACTCAGGGACAGTGCCCAGGCCTTGAGCTCAAGCTGGTTGGCGTGTATGCTCATGCATGTGTGGGGGCACGTGCACGCACACGCGCACACACACACACACACACACACACACACACGACATGATTCAACACTCAAAAATTCCTAAGAAAACTGACTACCTTCCTTGAAAACATCTTTTATTAAAACCTAATTCTAGGACTTAGAGAAGTTTTAGTGTCTGTTGAATTAATACATTCAAAGAACACAGAGTAGGGCCTAATACCTAGTAAACCCAATAAACGGGACCTGCTACAACCATCCTTATGCTGCAGACAAGCACTCAATGCATAAGTCATCAGGGGCCTTCACCTCATTTCTAATGACATTTATCCTCCATTCCACTTCAGCTAACAATTCCCAAGGCAATAACCTGACCCTCAAAATACCAAATACGCTATTTCAAAAATCCTAAACTCACTCCTCTGACAACAACTTTTCTACAATCTGCAGTTCCTTCCTTCATTCCCAACAATTCTTGCTTTTCCCCCTACTTCACATTACACTTTCTGTCATATATCCTTACCCCAAATTCCTATGGTCTATTATTTGAATTACTGCCACCAATCCCGACCTCCCTTGCTATCCTGCCTTCTACACCACAGGCCCTACAATCACCTAAACCTGGATCAATTCTACAATCTGAGTCTAACCTGGGCTGCCAAATTCTGCTAGAAAGACTCCCTTAGCTGGGTAGATTAGTCCACATCACAGAGACTAGTCCCATGTTGCACCAAACAGCTCCACTTCTGCCCTCAGTATGTACTAGTTTCTTAACCTCAGGATATTCCAATGATACAAGTTGGGGGCGGGGGGGGGGGGTGTTCTCTTTTGACTCAGGATACTTCAATGCTACAAGCTAGTGGGGGAGGGGGCAGGGAGAGTCCTCTTTTGACTCTTGGCCCACAGCTATCACTCATTTTCTTATATTCTTGTTTGACATCAGAGAAAATAATGGATACAAGAATAGAATTAACACAAATAACCACCAAAAACTTGGAACGGGATATACCTACAGAAAGTAACTGTGCGTTGAAATAAATAACATTGGGAATAATTTCCTTAAAGCATTTATAAGATCTCTAGAAGGTCAAAATTCCTCAGAGTAAGAAACTGGTCTGGTAACAAGGATGAAGAGAGATTAAACTAGGTATAAGAAAAACTAGCCGTAAAGTACATGATTTGGCTGTGAGTTAATGTAGCAAAAAACAAAGTTCTGCAGCTATATTTACTTTCCTTTATCCTGAATTATAGTGTGTTTTTTCATTATCTTTCCTTATACTATGATATACAGTTTAGACATCAAATTTACAGTTCATCGTATAAATTTTTAAAACATAATTATCAAATTTAGTGTCAAAAATGTAACATAAATACCATTCTATATTACTCAATTTCTCCTTTAAAAAAATGTCTGGGTCACTTTTTGTAACAACACAACTGTTTTTGTCAGTCCTAAGTCTTTAACTCAGGGCCTGGGCACTGTCTCTTAGCTTTTTCATGTCGTTCAAGGCTAGCACTCTACAATTTTAGCTGGCTTTGGTGGTTAATTAGATATAAGAGCCCCACAGATGTTCCTGCCCAAACTGAGATTCTCAGCTCTCAGCTGCCTGAGTAGCTATGATTATAGGCATGTACCCCACTAGATCACTTTTAAAAATACATAGTGTAGTCATTCCATTTTGAAAGTAATTCTTTAGTTTTTAATATAGTTAAAGCTCCTGTTTAGGGAAAAGATCTATTATCAGCTTTTGACAACAAATTCTTCTAAATATTTTTCTCATACTGTTATTCCTTATCAACTAGAAACCACCTTACATTAGAAATGCACAACTCTCCAGTGTCAGAAATGAATAGACACAAAAAAGATACAAGAGATTTTGTCAAGGCAATTTACTTTTACACAAGAAGTTGCAATACCGTTTGGCAGGCACATGGGGCAGAGCACTTTGCTAGGTTTTTATCCCAGTCCAAACTATCCCTCCCCCGTTTCAAGGAGTTAGGCTCATATTCTAAGTACAATTGATTACTAAAAAGGGAGCCATTCTTTAATTCATATCAAATGTTTACTCCCTCCCCCACATCAAGACTGGCTGGGAGTGGGATGGCTGGAGGAGGGTGAGGAGGTCAGTGGAAAGCTCTCACTAACGTTCCGTTTAACACCATTGAAAAAGATTTCTCTTTTCAACAAGCAGCATACCTGGTAGTAGAGCTTTATTTTTGAATTCCTTTGATAAAGATTTATCTCTTTAATATGGCTAGCTGGTCATAAGCGACAGTTGGTAATTAGAGGTTATTGTTTTAACTCCTTCAACACAAGATTCATGTCCTAACGTGGCTAGCTGGTCACAAGCAGTAGAGATAATAGTTGCAACTGAAGTAAATAAAGCAAATAATTCCAGGAAATAACAATACACAATACCAAATATACTTTGGTTTGAAAAAAAGTCTATTTTTTCTCACAACTAGAAAAGTAACCTGTTGGTTTTTTTTTACCTTGGTCAAGAACCCTTGAAAATCATATTGCATATTGGTCAAGACAACCCATCAAATACAAGATGCACTCTCTCTGGTGGCTTTGCAAAGTTCCTCCTCAATGTTTCCCTACATTTTAAAATAAAAATAAATACTTTTTTCTAATAAGATAAATGCAAGAGGGTAGACACTGGGTGGCCATTTTCAGTAAAAGCATTTAGCAAGACCCTACCTGATCAATCAACATTTCTGTTTGTCACATGGGCTGGGGTAGAAGTGAAGAAAGTAAAAGCTTTAACCAAAGGGAAGAGGAACACTATTTCACCAAGTAAAATCACTGAAATACATAATTTGACACATTTGTTCTCATATAAAAGATGAAATGAAAGTAAAATACAAAAAAATTGTATAAAATATATTCAAGCCAGCCAGCAATCAAACAAATCTGAGGAAACCACGATTTTCTGTAAAAAGTCCAAATTTTTTATCAATGCTTTTGAGATTCCTTCATGGGGACAAAAGGTTAGGAAGCTGAAGTACAAACTAGACAATATTCTTTCATTAGAAACTGTACTTTTAAATTCCAAGTCCATTGTAAAATAAAACTTAGGCTGAAAAGGACTGTTTGTGTAAATATGTAAGTTATTAATTTTGTCATACCAAGTGTCGTTAGGTTAAATGTCAAAAGAGTGACTGGTGGAACCATCCCTGGAAGGCTTCTAAGGGAGGAACATGAAAATCTACCTGCTCCTGCACTATCAGTAAAAGGAAAGATAAAAGGGACTTTCCACCCAAGGCACAGTTGCTAATTGTGTAACAAGCACAATCAATTATAAGCATTATATTGAAAACTAAGTGCAGACTGGTATGTAAAATTCAGAATACAGAAATGTGAGTAAGTGGGAGGGTGAATAATCTTTCCAAGCAGAGCTGAAGCACTGTTTAAACCACTAGCTGTCACAGACACATGCTGTTCTAATTACCTGGTTAAAGCAGCCTACAGATCATTTCTGTGAGCCCCACACAAATAACTAGGCAGATCTCACAGTTAGGTAAGCCGAGGAGCACTGCAGTAAATATAAGTCCCACTTACAAGATACAACAATCAGGGAGTGCAGTGACATCAATTCCAGCTAGAAAACATTTCAACTTGATTTACATGCATAAACAGACTTAGAAGTTGCTTTTACAAAAAAAGGGGGGGGCCTACAGGGGGCCTACCTGGGCCTACAGACATCCAAAGGGTAACAAAATCAGGAGAAATGTTTGGTATCTCTGTGTTTATTTTGTACTTGTCTCTTGCACTGCCTTAAAACTCTGGCATCAGATTCCTGCTGAAATCTGCAGTTAGCTGTATCAATCTCTTAGGGAATATTTGTTTAAAAACAGGTAATACAAAGATAAGTCAGCCCTAAATTTACCTAACCTTTCTTGTCCTCCTTCAAGACAGAAAAAAAGATGGAAGTAAAGAACTTTCCAGATTCCACTAAACCTTGCACACAAAATACTCCATGACTAGAACGCCTTCCCTGAGCAGGAGCAGTCATCACAAGCCAGAAACTCTAGAGCAGTAATAACCCCAACCCCTCACTCCAAGAACTTGCAGAGCCAGACCTAAACGATTCAACCAGACCAAGACCGCTGGCTATGCATACTTTCCACCCATACTCTCTACTGTTGTTATTTCTCTTACATAAACTTACTCCCAAAGATAGGATTTTCAATGCTAGTTCCCCTTCTTCCCACAAAATAAATATATATTTTTTTATATTCCACCATTACTTCATGTGTTCAAACTTTGGAGGTAAGTGGCTACAAATAGTCTGTTGGGATTATCCAAAGTTAGGCTCCCTATATGACCTAGAACTCTAGTAAATTTCCACCTAAAAACAATTATGTTGGACCCACCAAGACCCAATGTGCGCAAGTATATAAGCCGCAGCCAAGTGACGGCCGTGGATGACCTAACACCAGACTACATGAACGGTAACCCAGCCGTGGATGACCTAACACCAGACTACATGAACGGTAACCCAGCCGTGGATGAGCCTGCTGAGCATAATCCTCAGCATGTGTGGCCTCAGGGCTAAGATGAAGTGGTGTGGTTGGGTCTCTGTACACTGCTCCATCATCAGCTCTAATTCCCAGAGCCCAGAGGCACTACGCAGATGATGAGTAGCTTTATGCCATCTCTGCCACAATAGTGTGTTCCAGAACCCCCAGCCCCCTGATGATGTCAATCTTAAAGGGATCACATCATGGACTTTACCTTCTTCCTGGTCATAGCCTTTAGCTGCCTTTACCTCTTGCTCTTCACTGCTGTACTAGGTAGGCTCAGGGCCCCCAGCTAGATGGATGGAGCCCCTTTCCCTGGGGTTCTACTTCTGCTCCACTGTAGAGGGGGAAACCCTAGGCTCACTCTTTTTGCCTTCCCTAATGGACCTGATGTGGAGGAGGGGAGACACTGTTCATATTTCTGAGTGTATTCGTTTTCTTGTGGAAGGCAGTTGATAATAAAAGCTTTTCCCTCTAGCTCCCCCCCCCCCAAAAGCCAGGTGCCCATAGATCACACCTGTAATCTTAGCTGAGATGTAAAGATTGTGGTTCAAAGCCAGCCCAGGCAGGAAAGTTCTTGAGACTCTTACCCCCAATTAACCCTAAGGCAGGGAGGGGGAGAAAGAAAGAAAAAGGAAAAGAAACTAATAAAAGAGTAGCAAAATTGGATTAATATTTCTTAGCCTATCTCTGAATTATATACCTTTGTACCACAGATAAATTTGTATTATATGTTTAAATTCTATAGAGTAATAAAATACCAGACCTAAATAAATTATCCCAAAGTTAGTTCTAATGAATATAAGCTCTTATAGATAAGGATTCATTTGTAGGCATTCTAGCTAATGCATTGAAGTTTTTCATAGTAGGTTTTCATACTTTTCCAAATAAACTTCTCAGTGGCTTTATATTCAGAAGACAGAACCTAAGGCCAGCAAGGTAGCCTTTGTAGTAGAATCTTAGGAAAGATAACCAAGGCCTAGGTCTCACACAAAGAAGCAACATGGGCTCTTTCTAGCAAATTCAGAGGCACAAAACCAAGATAATCTTTACTTTCTAGTGACTAGATTTAAAAAATAATTCAGTTCAGAGCATAACTATCAAATAATGAAATGCTGATTAATTAAACAAGGAAGTTTCTTAGGCTCTAGATAAGAAAGGTCATGACATCTACTTTGTGTGTGTACATACACATATGAATAAACCCAATCCAGTGACTCCTTTGGGTCTGCTGGAGTTACTAAACAAGCAACTTTTCTCATGTGCCCTAAATACTAACTTTTACGAGATATAGATATTTACGAGACATAGATATTTATCACAGGCCTTCTGAAACATCTGAGTGTCCCTGAGTTTAAGGGAAATAACTTAGTTTATCTCTTTTGGATATTGGGATCCATATTTTCCTATAACTTGCACTGAAACTAAAGGCATTTCCCAGCTCAAATAATGTTTACAATACAACCTTAACTGTCTAAAGATATCTTGACAAAGATGTCCTTTGCAGAGTTATTTCTACTGATCAAATTTCCAACCAATGGGGCTGGGAATATGGCCTAGTGGCAAGAGTGTTTGCCTCGTATCCATGAAGCCCTGGGTTCAATTCCTCAGCACCACATATATAGAAAATGGCCAGAAGTAGCACTGTGGCTCAAGTGTCAGAGTGCTAGCCTTGAGCAAAAAAAAAAAAAAAGAAGCCAGGGACAGTGCTCAGGCCCTGAGTTCAAGGCCCAAGACTGGCAAAAAAAAAAATCCAACCAATGGAAACACACAACAAAATGATTAAATGACAGATATTCATTAAAAACATTTTAGGGTTTAGAGATGGCAGTTAAGTGGTAGACCACTTTCCTAGTTATATCCAAGATCCTGTTTAGTTTCCTCATACCACAAAAATAAACACAACAGTGCTAGCTGTAGAGCACTTAGTTAGCATGAGCAATGACTGGAGTTCAATACCAAGCACTGCCCAAAAAAAAGGGGAGGAAGACTGCCAGTACTTGGCTGAGACAGAAGATGAGTTCAAGGCCAACAGGCTACAAAGTGGCAAGATCCTGTCTCCAAAAGCAAAACAAAACAAAACAGAACAGACATCTTTAAAGATTATTACCTTTTGCTGTAAAAAAGAATTTTTGTAATTATTGCATTGATCACATTATAACATAATCTATTTTAGACTTATTAGCATTATTATAGCAACAAAATGATCATAATATATCAAAAAAACACAAGATACAAAACTATAAGTGGCAATCCAATGACAAAAGAAATGTGTAGCAAAGCACATGAAAATGTCTAAGTGGGAAATCTATTAAGTAATATCTCAAGCAACAATCTTTAAAGGGGTTTATGATTATCTTTATTTATATAACTAGAAAAAATGAGGCTTCAATTTTAAAGACAGTTGTTCAGGAAGATCTTGAATGAAGGACAGAACTCAATGTGCTAAAGGAAGTTTACTTCTACAAGAGCAAGATAAAATGTAGCACTGTAATGCAGGTATCACCAGACAAAAGTTTAGGTTTGCTGGACACCAATGGCTCATGTCTGCAATCCCAATTACTCAGGAGGCTGAGATCTAAGAAATTGGGTTCAAAACCAGCCCAGGCAGAAAAGCTTATGAGATTCTATCTGCAATTAGCTAGAAAAAAAAAAAAAAAGCTGGACTGGAATTGTGACTCAAGTGGTAAACTGTCCGCTCTGAGTAAAAATCTAAGCCCTGACTCAGTACATGCAAAAAAGTTTAAGACACAAAACATAGATCTACTGTAGAGCGAGAAAACAGTAGATGGAAAATGAACATGCACCTTTATTGAGTACTGAGGTGATAAGCCAGGAAAGTTGTAGTAAAATGCATATAACGTGACTATAGAGTATTATTTTTAGGAAAAAGATAGAAAACCAACAACGACATACTAGCATCAAGAACAGACAATAGCTGGGTACCCATGGTTCAAACCTGTAATCCTAGCTATTCAGGAGGCTAAGATCTGAAAAACTCAGTTCAAAGCCAGCTCCAGCAAGAAAGAGTCCATGAGATTGTTATCTCCAGTTAACCAAAATATAGCTGAAAGTAGGTGTGGTTCCAAGCAAGATGGTGAGACCCTCACTCAGTTCAAGCGCTAGTATTGGCACATGCAATTGTGAGCGTGTGTACACACACCCATCACACAACAAACAAATGCTGTCAAATGAATAATGCTGCTAGCAACCTGGACATGGAAAGACTAGTTTTATCCTGGCTATATAAACTTGAGAACAGCTAGTTCCATTGGCTGTCTCCTTATCTAGTACATTTTTAATCACATCATTATTTTATTTCATTTTTAGTAGTAAGCTTTGTGCTCTATTTATTGCCCTCGTCTCACCCACCCTGCCCTGAAGTTTTGTTTTGGTTGTTCTTGTTTGTAAAGGTTTTGTTGTTTTATAGTTTTGTTTTCTTACTTTTCGGTACTTCTTTTAATGCAGAGTTCCAGGTGACAGGCTGAAAATGCTTTTTCGCATTTTTACTTCTGGGGAATATTTTCATTATGTTTATAATATAGTTTTATAATTATCTTCTTTCTGTCCTTTTAAAGATAACATCTCTCTGCCTTTCTATATTTCATTGTTTCTGTTGATTAAATCTGCTGATCACATTATTGCTTCTTTAAATAAAATGTGCCCTTTTCTTTTCTGAAAAATATCAGCTTTTAGCAGGTTTAGCCATTTTCCAATTCTGTTATCCTTCCTCACAGTCAGTTCTACTGTGATAAGCATCGATGTAGATCAGTGTTTTGATGACAGAGCTATAAAATTACTCAAACTGAACCAAAATCAGGAAGAAAAAAAAAGCCACCATGGAAGATAAAGAACAAGAGCATACATGGCAGGTAAAATGATCAGCTGTCTATATTTGCAACTGTGAACTTAGAGATGGATTAGACAAAAAAAAAATGGAAAAAAAAATTAGAAAGGGCCAAATTTTTTCCCAAACTAGTCAAATAAAAATCCAACATGCTTGGAGGACATAAAACATGGCAAATACTAACATACAGAAAGATCTGTGTGTGTGTCTGTCTGTCTGTGTGCGTGCATGTGCATACGCAGCATATTCTATTTAAAGGCTAAAGATCTAGGGAAAACACAAAGTCCTGAAGACAACGAAGATAAAAGACACACCAATGAGTAAGCTAAGAACTACAGGACATTTCTCATCTGAAATTATGAAGGCCAGGAGAAAGTAGGGTGCCGAGTTTAAAGTGATGAAAACAAAACACTGTTAACCTGTCACTCTAGACTCAGAGAAAATACAGTTCCAAATTTTACATGTTAAGCATGAATGAATAAAGACCTTTTCAGGCTACACACACACACACACACGCGCGCGCGCGCACACACAAAAAGTGAAGAATTTACTGCCAGCAGAGGTATTTGTCAAGACATACTAAAGGAAGTTAGTTCTACAGGAAGAAGGAATTTAATACCAGACAGAAGCTTAAATATACATATGGAAATAAAGTGCACTAAATATATAACAATATAATGGAAACACAAGCTTTATGTTTTCCTTATTTGCTTTTGTTCTAACAGGTAAAATAGCAATGTTTTGCATGTTTATAGCAACACACATATGAAGATACAAGACAATACAGTAATTTACTACTGGAAGTGCAGAAGGATTTCTGTTACATATTTATATCCTCACCAGTACTTCATTTCTTGTAGCTCCCTGGTGACCACAAATTGTATTTGCATATGTCCGTGTACCAGTCGCATATTCCCTATGTAAAGTGGTTGATTTTACTTATCTACATATAGATTAAAAGAGAAGGAATTATGTCATCTTTGAAATTTATAGGTTCTCTGCATATATTCAAGATAAGGTGCTTAAGATTAAACCAACCGTAACTAAAATTCTGTGCTATTTCATTGGACATATATGAGTACTTTATGAGTGCAATAAGAAATCACAAACTTTTATTATAACCATGTAAAATGTTTTTCTAATTGGTATTTAGTAACAGACACTGACAACAATGTAAGAATAAAGTCAAAGGTAAAATCAGAATAGCTCTCTTTTCTGAAATTGAAAAGTTGAAGTTGTAAATCAATAAGATGACTGTCACCCTAGGCACCCGAAGATTAACAGAAAGATGGCTACCCAACCTGCAATAGTTGGTGAATAATTCTTGATGGTGACATTTCAAAAATAGTTTTAAAACTGTACTACTTAAAGATGATGAGTAAAGAAGCCTGAATGAATTTTAATGCCTTTTCTACAAACTTTAATTTTTTTTCGAGCTTAGGTGGTCAGATAAAACTGAAGTAGCTATGCAAGCTCAAAACCAAACGTTTGGGTATTAGTGACTTCCTACTTCCTAGATGAACTATTAGTAAAGCTCAACCAGGACACTCAAGAGAAAAGCACGTGTCAGCACACAGTCACTCACAGAAAGCACATCCAAATACAAGTCATTAAAACAATTCCTTGCAAGCAGAAAATATAGGTTTGCTTCAAAGTGGGCTACTTTGCTCCATGCTTTCTTCAGAAACAAAAGAGCCAACTCACCAACTTATATGCTACAATGAAATCCTACCTGGAATATTTGACATCTATCCGTGATCAATCAGAAGCCAGAACAAGAACCAGCAGCATACTACAAGCCAGTGAAAAGCTACAACTCAGAATTTACCCACCAGCATGTTAACTTTGACCTTACTGTATTTCTATGCTGCAAAAGAGAGGTCAGTAAGTTCTTCATTAGAACAGTACTGCATGTCAGACAGCTTTGTCAGACAGAAATGAGACATAGCTATAGCACAGCTTCAGCTGAACCTAATCAAGTAGATCTGCAGTTGCCTGAGAAAATTAACTTGGATTGACTAGGTCATAAATGTAAGTATAGAATATAAACCATTGTGTATCTGAATTTGTAGTTTAAGTAAGACTAGGATGAGACATTTACAAACTTCATCTTGAAAAGACTTGCATATAAACTAGATGTTGATGAGTCTGAATACATGAAGCACAAACTATGGAACAGAGAAAAAGAAGAAAGAGCTTCAGCCGGAACCTAGGACATGTTTTGTTTTGTTTTTTTTTCTGAGACACTCATAAAAGGCAGGTTTATATGCCTCCTTAAAATAGGAACTGAAGACAAATTTTAAACATTCAGGAAGAAATATATACCTTCCTCAAGAAATGACAACTTGCAGAGAGCAAAGTGTCCTAACGATGCTAGCTTGACCACTTCTGAACTCAATTTCAGAACAAAGCAATGTCTTCTTGGTTGTCACAGAGAAAGAGGCCTGGAGAATTACAGAGAAAACAAAAGCAAGGCTCCACAGCAGGAGCCCTGAGATTAGCAGAAGTGGGAGCTAGATTAGCAAATACACTGAGATTACCTGTGCTCCTGCCTAGGACTGTGGCTGAGGGACAAGTTATGCTGAGTCAGTCCTTCACCTACCATGCCTCTCACCTGCCTAAAATATCCGGATGGCTTTAAAAGTCTCTGCTGAGAGCATCAGCCTTTTGTACAAATATTAATATTTTATAACTACCAAGGCAGCCAGCCGTGAAGAACAGTTTTTCTTCAAATTTTTGCTTTGATTCCTTGCTTCTCTCTTGAAGCTATTGAAAGCTAGATAAGTTACACAAACACCTATGGGTTTTTCAAGCCTTAGTACATTCATTAATATTTTATAGACTTAATTCCAAGGCAGCTAAACAATATATTCTATTTAAAGTGCTTTAATAAAATAGAGGAATGTTTGGAAGGGCAAGCTGTAGCCTAAAATACACTTATAAAGGAAAAAGTTAACCTTGAAAAGTTAACCATGTTATTCAAAGCTCTTATTCTTTTGAAAAGGACCTTAAAGATGTCATAAATCCAGCACAGGTTTCTGAACAAAGACGAAATGAGAAAAGATCACTTATCAACAATGAAGAATTTAGCAGACTTGCAGAATTTATATTTGGGAGAAATATTTTTTAAAGCAGAAGGCAGAATGGCATAAAAGAAAATCACTATAGTCTTCTAAATATGCCTTATCTTGAAAGACTACCTGTAAGAGACTAACAGAAGTTTGTGTCCACATGACTAATCTGTTGTACCCATCACTAGAGTCAACGTCCATAGAGACCAGAAGACTCTTACAGACCTCTCTTCTTGAACTGGGAACATATCATACGAACAGGAATTTACTTATTTCCAAAAGAAAAGTCAGAAAATGGATTCCTTATTTAGTAAATACTAATTCAAAACTTGGACCTAGAATTTCATCTAGACTGAACTAGTTTATCTATAGGCAGGAACTAAGGTTAGATTTCCTTTCCTAGCAGTGTCCAAATCCTGACTAGATTTATTAAGTGACACCTACACACAAACTTGGAGTAATTTAAACCATGATACAGTTTTAAAGAACAAAGCTGAGTAATCTTTTCAATTCTTTTTTCTTATATCACCATACTTTTCTCAGACAAGTAATGACGTTCTTTTCTAGTAGATGTGTGAAACTGCTCTTATATATATATAAGTATTTTCCTCTTGCCAAAATGAAATATTCCCTCTTCCTCCCTATTACCAAAAAAAAAAAAAAAAAGGTCATACATAAGGAGTAAACTGCCAATGAATAACTTTCTAATGTTTTTCTCCTCACACTTTGGGAGGCTGAATTAGACAGGATTGTGGCTCAGGCAGGAAAGTTCAAGAAACCTTTCTCCAAGTCAGGCTGCACATACCTGTCATCCAAGCTAAGCAGGTGGCTTAAGTCAGGAGGACTGGAGTTGTAGGCCAGCCTGAGCAGAAAACTCTGAAAGACTCCATCTTCACAAAAGAAGCTGGGCAAGGAAGTACCAGGCTGTCATATCAGCCTAGATAAGAGGCCTAAAATAATCGGATCACAGTCTAGGTACACAACTAGGCAGAAAATGAGACTCTATCTCAAAAATGACTAGCACAAAAAAGAGCTGGAGGTATGGCTCAGTGATAGCCAGAGTGAGACCCCATGTCCAATTAAAAAAAAAATTGCATGTATCTATCATGTAAAGTGTGTTGTTTTGAAATATGTATACCTTATGGAATAGCTAAATCAGGCTAATTAACATATGTATCTAGCTCAAATAATTTTAAAATGCAAAAACTTCATTTTTATTTTTAAAATCTTTGTAACTACTAGCACTAATATTTTAATCAGGACAACTGCATTTAAAGAAAAGAGGAATGCCTGCCTTAAAATACAATTTACATACACAGTCATAAATCCCTCCTTAGAGAAATATTCTGAAGAAAAACAATCAGAAGGATTAAATCTTCCCTCTATTCAGTTTCTGGCCAGTTGAGGGCTGAAAGCCCTCCTCTAGCCTTCACAGATTCATGATTAGTGTGTTGAAAGGTACTACCAACCACACACCCCCATAAATTACAAGTTGAACAACTAACCAAGGATAGCATACACTAGTAACAAATATGATTTTACTTATTTGCAAAGAATATGAAGATTACTTGTGCTTAAATATAACCCCTCTTCAGCGTACAAACCTGTTCCTAAAATTTACAAAGGAAAAAGAATGGCCAACAAAAGTGGAAAGATTGAGACAGCTAAGTGGTAGAACTATACAAAAGTCCATATTGCTTGGATTTCAGCCTTAGTCTGATCCAATCAAGTGGTATTGTGTTCTAAAGGACCAAAATAATGGCAATTCAAGAGTCAAGTATTACAAATTAGTAAAAACGATACATTCTACTCACCCATTTTCACATTATTTCTGACTGAACTGCAGGACAGAAAAACCACACTAACTAAAGGCTGTGAACTCAAATAGATCAAATTTGAATCCCAATACTTAAGAGCTACATGAGCCAAGCAAGTTCTTTTAAGATTTCTCGGGGCCTACTTTCTCATTTAAAAGTGGGTGAGGTACTGTTGAGGATTAGAGAATTTTACACATTTGGGTCTGAAACAGAAAATTTTCAATAAATGATAGCTGTTCTTTTTTTTTGGGGGGGGGGGTGTCTGAGACTGGAACTAAAGACTCAAAACCTGACACTTTCACTTATTGGCTGCATCCTACCAACTGGGATGGGCCTCCCAATCTACTGTTGTTCTTTAAAAGACCGGAAAAAAAAGTTGATTTATCTGTGTTGCAGAGGTTGGTAGGCATAACTGCCTTTATAAATTCTATGTCCAGGAAGATGCAAAAGCAGCACCGATCAACAAGGTATTACAATGACAAATAAAACCATCATCAGGCTTCCTGTTGGTGACATAAAAGGCATGTTACTTTTTCTTTTTAAGAAGACTTCCTAGCTACTTTGGGCATAAAGGGAAGCATAGGAGATTTTGATTTCAGAAAAGCAGGCTATGACTTCTTACAGCATTTCTCAAACTTAAATGTGTCTAATTTTGGGGTCTTGCTAAAATGCAGATTCTGAATTACTATTTGTCTGGTCGTTCAGTGACAGAATCTGGGATTTTGCCTAATACTCTTCATGTAACAACAGTTTACAGAATACCACACTGAAAAAAAAAAACACATTAATAATACAACAAGCAGAGGTCTGGTGGCTCACGCCTGTCATCCTAGCTACTCAAGAGGGTAAGAGCTGAGGATCATGGTTCAAAGCCAGCCCAAGTAGGAAAAGTCTTTGAGACTCTTATCTTGAATTAATCACTAAAAAGCCAGAAGAAAGCTGTAACTCAAGTGGTAGAGTGGCAGCCCTGAGCACAAAAGCTCAGGGACAGTGTCCATGCTATGAGTTCAAGCCTTAGGACCTGCGTGTATGTGTACACACACACACACACACACACACACACACACACACACACAGCAACAATAACAAAATCTAACTTTGATCATGATATAGGATACTTATTTCCAAATCACAGGATCAGAATGGTGTTGGCACCATCCTAAATCTGTTACGATATGCACAGACCTGTAAGTATTGGTAGTTGATTAGTACTCATCTAAGCCAATCTTTGTCTTTGAAACACTATTCACACAAGGTTCCCTGCCTCACACTGAAGGTGGAAGAGCACAGAGGTACCTGTACTTAATGGAGGAAGCAGAGACTGTTTTAGGCTTAGAGAAGAAATCTAAGGTGATAACTGCATCGCTGTTCAATTTTACCTTCAATAATGCATGAGATGGGTGAAGGAAAAAAAAAGTATTGACTCTACTATCAGTAATTTTTCACACATATATGTCTTCAGAGCTCTGCTCTGAGAGGGAAGATTATAGTACTAAAACGTATGGGCGGGGAGAAGAAAACAATATCACAGATAAAAAGACAGAAGTTAGAAACTTTAACGTTAAATGCAAAGAGGTGTTTTCTTCCTTCTAGGACCTAGCTTACATTCCAAGTCGATGAAAAGTCTTGGGACTTGGGGGAATAATAGAAATTTAAAGCTCCTTTAGTTTTATCAAAGAAGTCACTAATTCACATAAAGAAGATATGCATATAGCTATGAAAAACAGTCCTTTCTGCCTCCTTCCTGCCTCCTCTCTCACCTCAACCTTTTGAAATTAAGATCCTCTAAAGTAGCAGACTTAATGCTCACTGGCTTGCACAGACAAATCATTCATCTTCTCTACATTAACTTATTACAACGGCTAGGACAATATTTGCTCTAATCTAACAGATTTTCATTTCAAAACCAATTGTAAAGCTCAGCAGGGTGCTATACACAACTTTAATGAGAGCTTCTTTACCAAGACGCCGCCAATATCTGCTGTTCAGAGCTGTTGAATTATACTGGTTAGAAATTGTAGAAAGAAACAAGTGAAAGGTTAACCAAGAGACAGACTTTTAAAAATTCAATTCCTTTCATATCTTTTGTATTCATATCAATATAAAGCACCAATAAATTTAACCCAACTGATGACAGGATTAATGTTTCCCTTCTGTGAGATCTAAGCCAGCTTGATGTAACTCCTTTATAGGCCATTTTACGTTGTATCCCATGGCTCCTGGCAATTAATGCAGAGCAAGGGAGCAGCTCTGTAAACCTGCTGACAGCTGTTTAATGGGAGAGGTGGAAAGTAGTGGACATATCCTGGCAGTGTGCTTAATGGATACACAAACACCACAGTCATCAGCCTGAAGTGATTCTGGCAGAAAATTAACTTAGAGATACAAAACTCATTTGGTGGAGAGACCTGCAGCAATCTGGACAATATCAGCTGTGTAATGGGTAAAAGGGCAAAATAAGACGATGTATTTTCTAAATTTCCCTTTGTGAAAAAACATTTTAAAAATATTTCCCACATGCCACTGTATAGCTTTTGATGCCATAATGTAAAATCCAGAAGTTGCCTTCTCATTGGGAAGTAAATGCTACTACATAATGCTACACAATGTAATGGACAAAAGGTGTATCACAGGTTTGTTCATACTAGATTACTTAAACAATTTTATGACATAATTTGGAAGTCTTTTTTTGATCATCAGCCGGTTCTATGTGCAATTACATTTTTCCAATCTCTGTCATGTCGAGGTTAGAAAAAAGAAGAGTTAATAGGTGCTAGATGACAAATCATGGTGGATTACAAATTTTAGGATAGCTTCCAGATTTCATAACAACCCCAAAGGTAAGTATAATTACCCTATTTTATAAAGGAGAAAACAGAGACTTGAATATATTCATCTGTCCATCTCACAGAACACTGTGGAAAAGCTCTGGCTTGACATTAGCCTGTCTGGATCTACAGTCTATGCCATATTAGCCACCCTACCAATAATGGAAAAAATAGCAAAGGCAACATGAGAAAACAGTAATGTCTTGATAGTGACATATGAGATCTCACTTGTCAATGCAGGTAAGCCTATTTAAACCTATAAGGCCGTGTGTGTGTGTATGTGTATGTGTATGTGTGTGTGTGTGTGTGTACACATATATATAAAGTAAATGCAAATCTTTTTTAATTTCAAAGAACAGAAACAGCTTTTCAATCTGATACAAAACCTAGAAGCTATAAAGGAAAAGACTAATGTATATGACAGTGTTTAAAAAAACAAAAGCTCTAAGTTCAAACTCTGGTACTGGCAAAAACAGATGAGTATTGATAGTGAGACACACAGTGGCAGGCAGACAGGTACTTTCAGTATTTCAACATATGGCACAAATAATCCAATGACAAATATTTGGGAAAGTATCTGCAAAATACAGCATAAAAAAATTACTTATTTCCTCAAAGAGTTGCCACAATTTAAAAAGACTCAAAGCCTACAAGAAAAATGAAAAAGGAACATGAACATACAATTCCAGAAAAGAAATCTGAATCACTATGTATATGAAAAATTTTCAATCTCAAGACACAAAAGCAAAGATCACAAGAGCAGGACTCAAGTACTGCTAGTAGGAGTATGGTGTGTTATAACAACAACTTGGCTACTTCCAATTTTTAAATGTTTTTATCTTTTGACCATCAATTCTGCTTAGGGGTTGGGCCTACAAATTCATTTTTACATGTAGAAAGTGTTCTACCTACCCAGATAAATGTGAAGTTATTAGCCGAGAGAGGCAGAAGTCTAAACATTCAACAGAAAAATAGCTTAATAAAGTGTAATACCATGTAAAACTATACCATAAAAAAGACTGAGTTAACTTCATCTGTATATTGACTTGAAATGATGTTCTGAAGACATCTCAGAAAGTAAATGGTACAGCATGGAGTTTAAACATAAAAATCAAAATGAGGAGATTACAGGCTAGCTAACTAGGTAGATGAGAATCAGGGCAGGAAGGAGATTTGCGTCTCATGATATATATACCTTCTCATGTCTTTTTTCAATTTAATTTTGTTATTGTTATTATATACAAAGGGGTCGCAGTTATATAAATCAGATAAAGAGTACATTTCTTTTTTGGCAATGTCACACCTTTCCTCATGCTCTCCCAGTTTTTCTCATATCTTTTTAACAATTTTGTACAAAGTACTTATAAAACTAAGTTAGTTTGAAAATTAGAGGTAGAGGGTGTAGCTCAGGGGTTCCGCACACATATAGAATGCACAATCCCCTTTTGTTTTATTTTCTTAAATATTTGTTTGCTTAACTAAATGAATGCTTTGAAAGCATAGTCAAAAAATTACTCAATAGCTTTAATACACCCATTTACAATGTCTTACAAGACATAATTCACATTCTCTATATTTCACTTCAAAAGGCAAATGTAACTAAAGCCCTGTTTCATTTATTGATAATAAAAGGAATTAAAGAACATGTGATATCAGTGGCTCTATCCTTTTATCACAAGAGACTATGGACAGCAAGGCTAGCAACCAGCTTATAGACTGCTATTCTATGCTTTTTAATTGTCTAGGAGTTGAGTTACAGGTGACATTACCGGGCTCACATTGTTTGGAAAGCCACTTTCAACATGTTAAATTCACATTATACTAGGATAACTAGCTCCTCAGCTGGGATAGGTATGTTTTCTTAGTCCTCTAACAAATGCAGGTCTGATCCACAAAACCACGTTGGAAAGGCTTTAAGTCATTTCTAGGGAAAGCACACTCTAACAAAGGGATTAATAAATTTTAGGGCTGGGGATATAGCCTAGTGGCAAGAGTGCCTGCCTCGGATACACGAGGCCCTAGGTTCGATTCCCCAGCACCACATATACAGAAAACGGCCAGAAGCGGCGCTGTGGCTCAAGAGGCAGAGTGCTAGCCTTGAGCAGGAAGAAGCCAGGGACAGTGCTCAGGCCCTGAGTCCAAGCCCCAGGACTGGCCAAAAAAAAAAAAAAAGAAAAAAGAAATTTTAAAATTAGAGGTCCAAGAATGGTGACATGAATATTATTTATTTCTAGACTTAAGAAAATATAGCTAAAACAGGAGTTTAGAGGTGTGATTCAGGTGTTAGAGCATCAGCCAATTAGCAAGAGTCTCAGATCAAAAGGTTGAGGGGACAGGGGGAGGGGAAGCAAGGGCTGGGTGAGGAAAGAGGAAGGTGGAAGGAGAAAAAAACTTACCTCAAACCAGAGGCAGTAGCTCATGCCAGTAATCTTAGCTATTCAGAAAGCTGAAAGCTGAGGATCAAGGTTCAAGGTTGGAAGCCAGCTGGGGCAGCAAAGTCTGTGAGACTCTTATCCTCAATTAACCACCAAAAAAAAAAAGCCAGAGTGGATTTGTGACTCAACTGGTAGAGCTCTAGCCTTGATCAAAGAAAGCTCAAGGACATCACTCAAACCTTGAATTCAAGTCCCAGGACTGGCGCGCGCATATGCACGCACACAACACACGTATCTCTAGCCAAGTACCTGTGGATCATACCAGGAATCCTAGCACTCAGGTTTCAAAGTCAACCCTGACAAACATATCTTAGGATTCATCTCTATACTTGTGGCAAGGGAAAAAACTGGCCCCGAGTTCAAACCCCAATATGAACATTAAAAAAAAAATTCTATTAAACAAATCTACAATTGAGCTGGAAAAGAAAAACATAAAGGAATTCTTCTAGAAAATGGATAATTTACAATGAGAAGTATATGTTTCTTAATTTTTTTTAATGATAGGAGGAATGTTCCTCCTCCACTGAGACATAAGCATGTGGTACCAAACACAAAAACTCTAAAAATGCCTGTTTTGAGAAACCATTGTTAACTTTACAGTTTTGTATTCACATAATGAAAAGACAGTCTCTGCTAAAGTGACTTGAGGGAAAAAAAAAATATTAACAGTGGTTTAGTGAAACTAAGCAGATCCAGCTTTCAGACCCTATTTTAAAAACACTGAGCTATCTCAGGAATGCACGGCTCACTGGGCACACTAATAACTAGCTTCAAATACCAGTGAAAGTCACTGTAGGATGGAAGAGTGATGCTTCAAACTGAATGCCAAAGTCCCTGCCTGGACGGGCCTTCTTACCCTGGCTCTTCCTCCTGTTTATCCCAAAGCTTGTTGGCCCCTAAGTTGTGAGTTACCTTTTGAAGTGCTATTTGGACTGATTCACTCCAAGAAGCTACATGTGTAAGTTTCTACCACATGGCTGGGCTCCAAACACCATTCCTTTGTTTCCCCTAGACTGTGGGCAGCTGCCATATACCCACAACTCTAAAATTCTTTCACTGGGGAGGACTTAAAAATTATCTTCTCAGGTAGCAATGTACTTCCCCATGTCCAATTTTGACAAATCTGACCAGAAGATAAGCAATGCCACAATGCAAAGAAAAACAAAAAAATAGCTAACAACTTTTTACAACTAATAAGAAGGGGCCCCATAACTAGATGCCTAATTCTGATAAAGCATTTCACACATTCTAGAATGTTCCAAGAGGTCCCAGAGGCTAGTTCTCAAAAGACTGTGATTCTGTTGAAAATTAAGAGATCATCAAAAATATCACATTGAAAGTATTTTTCTGTCCTTTTTTGTTGTTGTTGGTTGTGGGCTTGAACTTGGGGTCTGGGCAGTGTCCTTGAGCTCTTTTGCTCAAGGCTAGCATGCTACCACTTTGAGCCACAGCTCCACTTCCAGTTTTTCAGTGGTTAATTGGAGATAAGAGTCTCCTGGGGACTTTTCTGCCCAGGCTGGCTTTGAACTGCACTCCTCGGATCTCAGGCTCCTGAGTAGCTAGGATCATAGGCATGAGACACCAGCACTTTACTTTTCTGTCCATTTATTTGGTGTACCTATTAGTGTTTACAAATCAATACCTGCTCTTCATAATTTTCACTGGAGCAGTCCATTAAGGAGACTTTATCTGATGAAAATGTCGAGTAAAGGTTTCATTTTGTGCCAGTACTGAGGCTTGAACTCAGGCCTTGCACTCTTGCTGGGCTTTTCTGGCTCGTGGCTAGTGCTCTACTACCTAGGATACCCCTCACCTCCAGTTTTATCCACTTAATTGGAGACAAGAGTCTCAAAGATTTGTCTGTCCTGACTTTAAAGCAATAGTTTCAGATCTCAATCTCTTAGGATTAGGTGTGAACCACTGGCACCCAACTGTATCTGGTTTATTTTTTTTCCTCTTAAAAGGAACAGGAAATTCTCGTGAGGAAAGCACAATAACAAGGTTAACTTCAATGATCTTTCATAGTTAAACTGTGGATAGGATTCGATATAGAATATTCTACTGTCCTCTAGGTTATGTCATGGATTTTCTATCTTAGAAACTTGTATTGACTCTAGTCCTACAGAAAACAAGAGATACTACATGTGCAGTAACAAAGCACTGCTACACACCCATGGCATTCTCTACTTAACATTAGTGCCTGGAAACTAGAATTCTTGAATCCAAGTGGTCATAGGCTAAATGAAGCTACATAGTACATTGAGTGCTTTCTTTTTCCCTTTCCCTGTCAAAGTAAAAAAATGATAGAGCCCTTACATAGCATTTGCAAGGTTCTAGGTTCAATATTCAAAGAGGAGGAAAAGGCTTTGAGGGCAACATTAAAGTAGAATGAGAAAACATTCTGGAAAATAGCATTGGATGGGGTTGAATAAACTACAAGATACAGTAGATAAACCTTGTAGATAGGACTCTTAATGTAATCCAACATGCTTTAAGGATTAAGAATGCTGTAAGTATATTGCTTGACACATAGAGGTAATCAGTAAATGGCATTTTCTTGCCTCTTGGTTTCCATTTTTACTTCTCTAGCTTCGAACAAAAAAAAAAAAGAATGAAATTTAAAGATACAAAAAAATCATAATTATGAAAACAAAGTATTCTATAATCATACTGCCCAAATAATGTTGATTGACATTTTAGGTAGCTCCTAAAGTGTTCATCCGTCTTGTTATTCCAGATTTTGTATAAACAGCAATCTCCCTTTACCCTCATTCCTCATGAACACTAACAAGCTTGGGATGTGGCCACCAGCAACCACTAGAGGGTGGCCAAGTCTGATGCTTCCCATCACCCTCTTCTAATGTGTCTCAAAGGCCTTCAACTGACATTCAAATTAAAACTCTGGGGCTCTAACACTTCATTGAAGATAAAAGAAATTACTTTCAAGAAGAAAGGAGAGTTCCCTTCAGGACAATAAAGTGTTAACAGTTAGGATTTCACTCGACTGCTCAAACATTTTATCAAAATTTCTCTTCTACTTCATAAGAACTAGATTCTATTTCTCCAGAACAGATGGCATTATACACATGTAGAGGCACCACTCTACATGCTGTATACTGTCATCCCCATCAAATAATATAGAAAAGGAATTCAGCTTGGAAAAAAAAAAAAATCTCCCTTGTGAACACTATTACAGACCTCGCCTCAAAGAAACCACCATGCATTACAACTAGCAAGTGCCAAACTTTAAGTATGATCTCGCTTTTACATTTTAAACTTTAATATTATAATTTCATAAAAAAACTGGAATGGCTTATGAAATATAGCTGTGTATTTATTAAATAAGAAATAGATTTAAACTGTTCTGAAAAAAACTTACAGTAAGGTTTTATTGTCCTCAAATCCTAACTGATTAAGTATGATCACACATAATGATACAATCATTTACAGTATTTGGTCACATTTTAGCAGTAACAGACTTCTAGACAACCAGGAAACCAATTGGTGTAAAAATATTTATGCTACTGATTATGAATAAATATTGTCCTGAAAACATAAAAGTCACAGAAAAAGATGGTAAAAACCTGATGATGCAAAATTCCAGTTCATGCTTTTAACATGAATATCACAAGTATAAATTCACATCTGTTAAAAACAAATACCTTGCTGGGTACCATTAGCTCATTCCAGTAGCAACCCTAGCTATTTGGAGGCTAAGATCTGAGGATCATAGTTGGAAGCCAGTCTAGACAGAAAAGTCCGTGAGATTCATTTCCAACTAACTAGCAAAAAGCTGGAAGCAGAGCTGTGGCTCTACTAGCCTTGAGCAAACAAAGAAAAAAAAAAAGCTTAGAAACAGCACCCAGGCCCTGAGTTCAAGCCCCCGGGACTGGCACACACGTGTGAGTACGTACGTCATGTACACACACACATATGCAAATTAAAACCATCATGAGCTATCCTATCACCATATTCTCAATAGAATGACTGAACATTTCTAAAGTGGCAATATCAAGTATATGCAAGGATGTGGAACAGGGGACAGGAATGTAAGAGGCAGAAATGAGAACAAGCGCATGGCTCACAATCAGGAGTGACTAAGCTTCAGGAAGGAGTGATGGAAGGATGATTCCATAAGTTCATCTTAAGCAACTATTGTTCTTAGTACAAATGTGACTTTTCTACAAATTAATATTAACTAATATTTCCCTTCTTCCCATTTCAACTTTTTTGTATCAGTTTTGTTCATGATCAGAGTGTTAAAATACCTAAGATAATACATTTCCAACTTTGCTATTTTTATAAAAGAAAATTCTTAATGTACAAGAAGTTACTTGCCAAGGCTATCAGCTGAAAACAGACTAATAATTCAATGCTGACTTTATGCAGCACTATACATAACCTAAGAACTTCACAGTACTTGTTAATAATATAATCAGATACCTGTACATATAATATATACAAAAATTTTTAATCTGCCTCCAAAGAACTATAAAATAATCAAATATTAATTCAGGCACACCAATGATGCCACTCATAATTGAACTGATATAGGTAAACATTGGTATCAAGCTGAGATTTTATCAAAAATGGAACAATAAATTGTAGTTCCATCTTTTCAGGATTCTGATTAATCACAAACTACTAGCTAAGCAAAGCCCAGCATATATATTTTTTTTTAATTGTGACCCTGAAATTAAGCATTCACCAGCTGTCTTTTATTTAGCCCAGCATATATATTTTTAATTGTGACCCTGAAATTAAGCATTCACCAGCTGTCTTTTATATTTTTCATACAAAATATTTAAAGAAATATTTACTAAAACAGAAAAAGCTTTTCACGGTTTGTCATTACTATATTCCCACTAAAGTCCCAACAAAAGTATGAAAAGACTAAAGCCGCAAAAGAAAGCAAAATACATACCAGTGAACCTGAAATAATCTAATAATCTAAACTTTTCCTTAAGTTCATTTAATAATAATCTACTCCAAATGATGCTACTAGATAGTATAAACTTCCAGAATCTGTGCAGAGTGGTCTAATAGTAAAGGCTCCAATAGTAAAAGGCTCCACGGCAGCCTTGGCCAGATAGATATGAAACAAAATGTTTTTACTCCTCTACTTTCACCCTGCAGTACTCCTGTAAACAATACCAATTGCCAAATTTTGACACACATTTCAAAATTTTAATTTAATTAAATGACATGTGCAATTGAAATGTAACAAATAGGGCTCAAAATTTAAAAAGCACAGGGTATGCACAGGGAGTTGTCCCTCCACTCAGGTACAATGATTCAGTTCTCCTTAGGGACAATTTAGGCCACCACAGCTATACAAGGGAATCAATTTCAGTTTAGGAGTAAGAGCTGGTGTTTGAACAAGAACATGCTTTCTGGCAAGTACCAAGGAATTCTTTTGTCTAACTGTTTGGGGTTTTTATGGGGCGGCAGGGAGGGGGCTTTTCTGTTCTGGTACTGGGAATCGAACCCAGGACGCTGCACCTGCTAGGCAAGTACTTTCTGGCCATTAAGCTACATCCCATCCCCCATGGGATTCTAAATTAACTAAATTCTGAATCATGGACATCAGCATATAAGAATGATTACATACATTAGCAGGAATTCTTTTGTGGTTTTTAAACCACATACATGGAGCAAGACTAAATCTGTATCTTTACTTGCAACTTAAAAATGAACTTAGCCAGTTGCTGGTGGCTTATGCCTGTAATCCTAGCTTCTAAGAAGGCTGAGATTTGAGGATTGTCTGTATCCTGGAATCTGCATCTTAAATCTGATATGTGCAAAAATCACAGGGATATTGGTGAAATTTGGCATCTAATTCAGCAGGTCTGGGATGGGACCACAGATTCTAAATGTCCAGCAGCTCACAAGTGATACTAATGTAGCTAAGTACCTAGATCAATCACCTAGTTATTCATTTCACACTCTTATTTGCATTTGCAAATAACTCAATATGGCAATATATACCACTCACCTTTGTGAGTACCTACCTTGGATTATTTTCTCAGCCACTTATTCAAATAGTCTATAACCCACCTTAGATATTGTATCCAAGATAAAGACTGCAGAAGGTAATAGTGATCATCATAAGGTTTATTTTAAACTGCTACATTATTGTTCAAGTACGATCAATTCATAATTAATTCCTACATCTTGGCTCATGGGCTAGGTAGTGAAATTATATAACTAAGTTAAATAAGAATTTAAAACAGGGGCTGGGGATATGGCCTAGTGGCAAGAGTGCTTGCCTCCTATACATGAAGCCTTGGGTTCAATTCCCCAGCACCATATATACAGAAAACGGCCAGAAGTGGCGCTGTGGCTCAAGTGGCAGAGTGCTAGCCTTGAGCAAAAAGAAGCCAGGGACAGTGCTCAGGCCCTGAGTCCAAGCCCAGGACTGGCAACAAAACAAAACAAAAAAAAAAAGAATTTAAAACAGTATCAGTTTTTCATAAAGCTAAGTGTACATTGTTGCATAGTTGTTACATCTAAGTGTAGGTTGGCGGTTTTCCTTTCAAATGTCCAAATGAAGCTGTCTAAGATTGCTCATCACTGTAATCTCTGAAGTCTGAACTTGAGAGGATCACAAATGGGGGAGGGGGAGCTACTCAACAGAGTCCCATCTCAACAATAAGAGCAGTAGTGTGTCATCCCAGTTACAGGGAAGCATAAAATAGGAGGATCTCTGGCTGGTACAAGCTTGAAAAGCAAGACACTTATTTGTAAAATAACAAAAGCAAAAAGAGGCATGGCTCCAAGTGATAGAACACCAAAGAACAGCAACCTACCAAGCACGAGTGCCCTGCCAAAATAAAGGCAGGGGAGAAAAAAAAAGTCCAATTGAACAAGCTACAAGCTGACAATCCTATGTTGATCACTTCCAATCTCTTTTGTTATTAATTGCTTAATGCTACTACAAGTCTGAGAACCCACAAAATTCAAGTAACTTCTCCATACTTTTCTTTCTCAGAAAACTTGGGAACTGGACCTTCAATACAATTTATATGGTTTTCAGGATCATTAGAAACCATTTGTGGACTTGTAAAAATCCCCACCAATTTTCAGCTTATAAATTTAGTAATAGAATTGTGCTGACTCTAGTGAGCACAGTATTTAGACACATGAGATTCTGAAATTCATAAAGTCCTCAGAACTTTGCAATCTAAGATTTCAAGGAATCCATGTCTTTTTGTTTTTTTATTTCTTTCCTTTCTGAAAGATTCTGAATCTAAGTGAAATCTACTGACCAAAAAGCCCTTTCCTCTACTATGTAGGCTCAGGACATCAGTGTTACATAGCTTGTGTATTTTAGAGATGTGGCTAAGTTTTCTAACCTATGTGATTCACAACAGGAAGGAGTTATACTTTAGGCACACAAACAACAGAACAAAGCACTTAAAACTGTACAGTTCCAGAAGGAAAAAAAAATTTAACATTTCATTTAAAAAGCACAGTTTCCTAATCATGAAAATTTCACATGTCCTATATGAAAAAGAAATTAGTGTGAAATAAAATTGGTGTGAAACTTCTCACCATCCCACAGTCTATTATTAACAAAAGTAGAAACACACAGCTGGTCAACTTAACTTACATCTATCTTCCATCTCTGAACTTTTCCTTAAACCCATTAAACTAACTTAGTCCTCCCTGCACTCTTTCTCTCTGCTAGAGACCGTACCCGTACTCTCCACACCAGAGCCACATCCACAAATGTGAGTGATGATGAGTTTTCTCTGCTGCCTGGTGCATGCTGATGTCACTACAGGACACCAAAGTAAGAGTAACCTTGAATGAATGTATACTGGGGGGCCAGGATAGGAGGGGCTGCTCAAAATTGGCTTGGCCTTTATCTTAGTTCATTGAGCATACCAAAAGATACTTCTAGGTAAATGATCTATAATTACCTAATTAAAAATTTAAGGAAATTTCAAAGAGCCAAAATTATAGGCTTAAAAACCTGCCAAGCCAGGTGCCAGGGGTTCACGCCTTTAATATTAGCCACTCAGGAAGCTGAGATCTGAGGATGACAGTTCAAAGCCAGGCCACACACGAAAGTCTGTGAGACTGTTTTCTCCAAATAACCACCAGAAAACTGGAAGTGGAGCTGTCGCTCAAAGTGGTAGAGTGCTAGTCTCGAGCGAAAAGGCTCGGGGATAGCAGCCCTGGCTCTGAGTTGAAGCCCCACAAAACCAACCCACCTACCCCCCCCCCAAAAAAAAAGTCCTGACAAAAATACATATGTGTGTTTATATCCTGTTTATGAGAACAAGTATAATACTACTAAGCTACTTCTGGTTGAAGTCTTTTTTTTTAAGTGTTCTAGAAATCTATTAAGATGTTCTGGCTGTAATGCATTTTTGCTAGTCACATTTTATTGTCTATGTATATTGTTTATAAGTCACATTTATGTCTATGCAGAATGTAATAAGTATTAAAAAGATTTTCAAGTCACTATAATTGTTTGATTTAATATTTCCAAGATTCTTGTGTAATAGTGCATAAACAGAAAGCAATTTGTCATAACTAGCAAATGAAGCAAAGTTAACCTAATTTTGATGGTGTTTTGAAGAAGACAGCTTGTCAACACTTTCCTTGTAATAATTAATTCTATGATCCATGTTGAATATACATGTGATCATGATTTATTTAGGATCAAGTAAGAAGGCACAGAGCTCTAAATGGATTCTATATATAACCCTAAAATGAGCCCAGCTTTAAGAAACTTCTGTGCCAGAGACAAGAGTACCACAGAGGATAAGATTTAATAAAACAGGTACTTGTCTCTTATTATCTAGAATATACCTTCAATTTCAATAACTTAGTTATCCTTAACCTTTTCAGAAGCCTGTTTTAAATGCTTTTGGTTAAAAAAGATGCTATATCCTTTCCTTCTCTTCTACTCTTAAGAGAAAGAAGACAAAAAGTACAATTTTGACTGGAAACAAAAAAAAAGTCAATATAATTTGAATCACATAATCCACAACAGTACAAAAACTATAGTAATTACATTGTTCAGGAAACATAGTTATACATTTTAACTTATCAGCTATAAAAGACTTTTCTTGGTTTCATTAATTTATAGTTAATGTATATAGCCTCTTTCCATGAGTCATTTTAAGCTACCCCAGAACCCCACCAAATTGTACAACAATCTTATGACAATACTATATCCAATAATTCTTTAAATATTACCTCCAGTGTTTTAATATTAATCTCATTATTTAACACAAGAATTATAGTTGAGATGTACATGGTACTATTATTCTACAAAGGAGGGGAAGGGGATGGGGGAAGGGGGGAGGAGGAAGAGGAGGAGGGGGGAGGGGAGGAGGGGGGAGGGGGAGGGGGGAGGAGGAGGGGGGGAAGTGATCTCTCAGTTAAATAATGACTTGCCCAAGACTTCAATATTAGAGAGAATAGAGGCTTGTCAACATTGCCTATGAGCTCTACTACTACATTACATGAAGCTAATGTGGGAAAGTCAGATGCTACTGGAAGTATATTTTTGGCAATCAACTGTTAGTTCTTACTGGCAATGTAATAATACACAGCTATATTTATTTTATGTACTGGCACTGTAAAGAAATTAAGATTTGATTGCAAGGAATTATCCTTCAGACCATCTGTCAATGTCTCCCATCTCTTGGTAATGATATTAGAGCCCATTTGGGAGACTTCAGTTCTCTTTTTCAAAACATGCTTAGACAAGTCTCCATAGTTAAAGTAGACATATAGAACATGTCCATAACAGAGCTCAAAATAAAATCACCCCTGTGGAGCTCCTGGGATCTGAAATGCACTAAAGAAATGTATCCAATTCTCTGCAAATTTGACCAGCAGGCTCTTGTTTTCCATCTTGCTCATATAAAAGGTTCAAAGACAATGTTCTTTCAAAAGCTGATTCTCTCACTGAAGGTTGTCCATCACTTTTGTTACAAAGTTAAACAATTCACTACACACACACCTCTGAGGTCAAGAAACAGAAAAGCCCACAAGGACAGTCCAGGTCAAGAACTGTAATTTACAGGCTTCAGCTAAAGTCCTGGATGACCAGTGACTGAGTACCCCCAAAAAGAACTACCACTCTCTCGGCCTACACACCTTTACCACAAGATGACATATTGAATGGAAGGGACTGACATTTTACCTTTAAATGCTTAAACATAAAGACCGAGGATGATCTCTGAGTTCCATTTTTCCATACTGCTCCTACTCTAACAACAGCATGTGCGGGGCTATAAAGTTTGACAATTATGAGTTTGTATCTTATGTATTCAAATACTCACAATTTTTTAAGTTATAGGATAAAAATTTCAAGTGAAAAAATTGTATTTAATATTGCTAAGTTCCACCCAAATGAACACCTACTTATTTTTATCCCCCACTACCCAAAAAAAAGGTGGTGTTGCCTTTATCAGGACACGACTGTCCTAACAGGCAAAACAAATGCAAAAACATATGGAGATGGGAAGAAGGGGAGAAATAAAATCCCACAAAGAACAAGGACAACATCTCCTAGGCTGGTCATTTGCTGCTAACAGCTGATGTGATAGAAATCAAATTCCTCCTTGCCAAGATTCTCCCACATATGTACACAGTTAGTCCCTTTGTCCATAGTTTTACTGCCTATGGTTTCAGTTACAATCAACTACAAGCAAAAAATTAAATGGAAATTTTCAGAAACAAACAAATAGTGAATTTCACATCCTGGACCATTCTAAGAAATCATACCATCTTGAGCTGTCAGAATCACGGCCACATTTCATACTTAGGTCCTCTGCCCTCATGTGTTACACACTCAAAAGACACAACCAACAAACAGATCAAAGTATTTTTAAATGTACATGTACAGATTTCCTTCTTACCATTATTCTATAAATACAGTATTGGAAATAATAACCTCATAGCATTTATATTATATTAGGTATTGTGATTTAGATGTGATCTCAAGTATATATGGAAAGGACATACAATATAATTTTGAATAAAGGACTTAAGATTTTGATGTATGTGGCACCCATGGACACTAGGGAATGACTGTATACTACTGGATACACTACAAGCTATCTTGGTTATCAAACCAAATTTCAAGGTATTAGGCTATTATCAAGGAATCCAAGTAAAATACGTTTAATAATGTCACAACATTCCTACCATTGACTTTGTCTGATCACTCATTGTATGTTTTCAGATTATCACAAGAATCAGTACAGTACAGTAAGATATTGAAGAGAGATGAAATTCAAATAATTTTTCTTAGTTGTCCCTACAGTTCTGTTCTAGAAGTGTTCATCTTTTACTGTGCCAATTTTAAAACTTAAAACTTTCACATAGGCATATGTGTATAGGAGAAATGAATATGTTTGTCTCATCAGTCATTGTCAATCTTAGAGCATATTCTCCCAGGAAAAAGGTAGACTACTGTACTATCAGAAATTAGTTTCAAAATACACAAAAGCTTTATCTAATCATAGGATTTCAAACTAAGTAAGTCCAAGTTCTAGAGTACTAATATCAAGCCTCTCTCCAGCTTCTGTACCTAACTCTCATGTAATCATATTTTTAAAACACAGTATCCAAATAAACCCCTAATAATGCCCCAAAAGGGCTAGAAAGCTACATGATAAATCTTGGTCATCCTTCAGTCTGATATGAAATATAACAAAACAAAAAATAAAATAAAAGCTAAAATGAAGATGTGGTTACTATTTTAAGAGTTCAATAGAAAAAATGTCCATGTTTTGATTCAAACAAAAGATGACAGATTACTGACAACCCATAGTGAAGTACTACTTTCAGGGATACCCCTCAGTGCAGAAGTAGAAGTTACATAAATCCACGTACTAAGATTCTGCTTTTAAAATAGCTAATTACACAGATTTCTCTAGTTCCATTTATAATCAAATATAATGCATGAATTTCTTTCATCATTATAAATCAGCTAATTTAACTTAAAACTAAACCACAAGCTTCTTAATGGTATCAATTTCATTAACCAGTAACCTCATATAAGTTTGGCAAGTGTTTATTGTTGAACTAAACCTAATTTACGTTTATATTTAAACACTTGCAGTATATTTTTAATAGAAAAATCACACCTTGAGGTATTCTATAATTCATTAATTTTATTAAATTGAACATTTCTAGGTATTTCTTCATTCAAGATGCTCATTCATTGAGCAAAGAGTTTCAGAAATAATACTGTTTCTAAGAAATCAACAACAGTATTTAATTTGGAAGTTAGTAGTTCCCAATTCAGGTAAAAATGTGTGATTTATTTAAAGAGGGCTGGGTGTGGCTTAAGAGGTAGAGTGCCGGCCTAGTAACTTTAAGGCCCTGCATTCAAGCCCTAGTATTGGGGGGAGGGGGGAATAAAAGACTATTTTCCACACTATGGTTCAGACTTCATTCAGAATATTTTTTTAATCCCCAAATCCTCTTTGTAGGATATACAAGCACTGTTAACATTTCTAAATTATCCTGCATTCTTGATGCTGTTTTCCTTTCAAGTACAATTGGAACAAAGTTGAGCTTTATCCAACGCCTAACAGGGAGGGGGTTCAACTTCTGGATACAACTACTGGTATATAAAAAAGTACCAAGTAAACTAGAGAGCAAACACAAGACCAGGGTAAACAGTGATGGACTATAGACTATTCATTCTTTCATAAGCCTGTTCAAGGGTACATAAAAACTATTTGTTTCTCAATTTCAAAGTTAAAAGAGGAATTTACAATTAACTGAGTATACATGTGTCTTGAAAGTAGTTAAGTAAGACAATTAAGCTGGCTCTTGTCTGAACCTCTCAGAATCACCACAGAAAACTAAGGTCTTATCTGAATCTGCTTTTATTGGGAAAAAGTTAATTCCACATTAAGATTAATATGAGTAATTCTAACTGGGTGATGTACTTTCCTCAACATAGCACACTGCATCTATGGAACTAACCATCCCTATCTGTCTCCATACTATGATGGTGTCACCTCTCCTGTTTCCAGGAGCCTTTATAGTTTATTCCGTCAAAGAAGTCCCATTTAAAAGAGCTGTATTCTGCCAGCAAAGAAGGCAGGAGCCACAGGATCAGCTGGAGACCACATTCTAAAGCACAACCACTAGGATCACCCTCTTTTGAGTAAGTAAGGGTGTCTGGGTTGATCTCTTTTGTACACTGGAAATATTCTGAACCTAGCCAGGTGAATGACAGAGCAACATAGGCAAAAATCTGGTTCTATAGTCCTGGTAAATCTTCATTGTTCCAAATAACTCTAGTGAGCCACAAGATGTAATAAACTGCTTAATCCAGCTTGATTTGTAACTAAGCACCGGTGCTTTATTGATGGAAATAGTATGGCAAGAGTTATAAATCACATTTAATATTATAAAGGCATCTACATTGTACTTTATAAATATAGACACACTGAAGAAGTAAAGAAGTACCCTATACCCTGCCAAGCATACAATGTCAAAACAGTGAAAAATGTTAAGACTCCAACTTATAATTAGTCATTCTACTGCTAGGGAGGTGATGGCAGGCAATTTCTGGAGGAAAAGTAATGTCTGAGCTTAGAATAAGCAGTCTCTCTCTACATAGAAGTGGACACTTAAGGAATACTTCAGCCTGCTCATAAATAATCCCAAACACAGACAGACCAGGTAGTCTGCTTAGCTGATTCTGTAGTGGTGCAACACTTGTCATCACCAGGTACATGGGAGACTGAGAATTCTAGGATCACAGTCCCACACCAATCCCGGCAGAAAAATTCTACTGGACTCCATTCCCAAGAGAGGGAAGCATATATGGTGGAACAACTAAAGCAAGCCTGAAGTCAGAGGATGACAGCTCCCATAAATTAGACAAAAGTGGGGAGAGGAGACCGGCTAGTGATGTGGGACTTATTTCACAGATTAAAAAGAATTTCTTGATCATGTAAAACTTAATCCAATAATGAATCTGTCCCCCAAAGATTACACAGTAATTACACTGCAAAGTTGGGAGGAATATGATAGTGGTGATGGCTCCTCTCTTCCTCATCCATTTGCGGTATTCTTCTTGGGTTCTATTTCCAAATGCCACCAAACTTATCATGACTTCTCTCTCTACAGCAAAATATGATAGATGAAATGCTAATGTATGATGGGCAGCAGAGATACAAAAGTATTTTCAAAGCACAGAAAATAGTGCCTTGAAACACAAATTCAAAATAGAGCCCTTCAAGGGTGAGTGCATTTTAAAACAAATCTAAAAACCAACACAGTATCCAAACTTTACTACACAAGTTAAAGTCTCAATCAATTTGAAGAAAGCCAATCAACAAGAATAGTATGATTTTAATGCTAATCAAATGGCTCATTTATAAGCTTATAGGGACTATTGAACATGATAAATCACCACAGACAAGGAAATATTAAGTGTTTCATATGTTTATCTTCAAAATGGGCTAAGCACAAAAATAATGCTAAATGAACATAAAAATTTAAATAATTTCAAATAATCTTTCTGGCGGAAGTTTATAAAATTGCTATCTGGCAAAGGTAAAAGGTGAAGAACAATTTGACTAGTCTGAAATGAGATGCATCATAAGCACAAGTCCAGAGTCTGAAAACAGTCTGCTAAGCTTCTGGGCTGGAGAAACCTGCCTAGCATGCACAAGGAGCTAACAGAAGAAAGAAGGATGAGGAGAAAGAGGGAGGATAGAAACCTGACCCTGTCCCAACACCTTCTGCAATTCAGCTTGTAGAAATTCCATTCAGGAATTGTTCAAATCAAACTTTTTGATTTATACAATTGAGGATTTGAACTGCTACACTCCCCCTGTCCCTCTTCCCCAACATCTGATCTGCCAGCAAATCCTGTCAGCTCTAGCTTCAAATAAGATCCCGAATTCAAGTACTTTCTTCATCCTCCCTATAATCACAATCCATTGTGAACTCTCCCCTGGTTATCACTGTAACCTCCTCACAGGCATGTCCTTGCCCTTGTCCCCCAATCATTTCTTAACACAAAAGAATCACTCCTTAAATGAAAATCAGATAATTTCACCATTCTGCTCAAAATCTTTCACTGGATAGCCATCTCATTCTATAAAGACTAAGTCTTTACGTGATACCAAAACCCTTACATGACAGGATCCACCTTAGCCTAATCTACTCCCCCCATGTTCTCTATGCAAGGCCGTACTGGCCCCTTGTAGTTTGTTCTTAAAGGACAAGAGCATTTCCACCCCCATGGTCTAATCTTTTGCATCAGTGGTCCCTCTGCCTGGGATGCTTACTGTCTAGACATGTTTATGTTTTTTGGTTTTTGGGGTTTTTTTTGTCAGTCCTGGGCCTTGAACTCAGGGCCTGAGCACTGTCCCTGGCTTCCTCCTTTTGCTCAAGGCTAGCACTGTCACTTGAGCCACAGCGCCACTTCTGGCTTTTTTCTATATATGTGATGCTGAGGAATCAAACCCAGGGCTTCATGTATACGAGACTTAACCACTAGGCCATATTCCCATCTATATGGTTAAATACCTTCACACCCTTCAGATTTTTATTTAAAAGGCATTTCCTAGTCACTCTAAAATTTAACTTACCCAACTCTGAACCTTCATACAGTTCTTTGTTGATTCCTAGCATCCAATGTGCTAATAAAAGTTTGGTTAGTTGACTCATATTGAAATTGATGTGATTTTTTTTCCTGAGGCATTTTTGTAATCTCTTGAGTTATTGAGTTATGAAATTTAGCAATGAATAACTAAAGATAAAAAGTAAGCATTTTAAAGACTTGCAAACAAGCCCACTACTTAAGAGGCTGCTCAGTGCTCTAAAAGAGGAGCCAAACAAGTCCCTGACCCAGAGTACTTACTCAATAAATGTGAAAAGAAGAGAGAAGAGTTAGCAATCTAAGGTAAAACCATACCTTTGATGAGACAGAGGAACAAGAGCTAAAGTAACTATTAAAATAAAACAAAACAAAATTCAGAATGAAGACTGGCTTCAGTGGAGAAGTCAGGCTGAGAAATGCACTTAGGAAGTCTAATTTTACTAAACAACAACAAAGAAACAGTAAGCTTATTAATAAAAACTACATTGTGAGAAAATGAACAGCTTGAGTTACATGGGAGAAAATATTGTAGAATGTCAGGAATGGAGAGACAAAATGACAAAATAAATATATTTCAGTGCAGTGACATTTCTGGCAGGGAGAGGATGGGAAAGAGTTTGCAACAGATGTAGAAGATAGCACAGCAAGGACAAAGTTTGGCAGGAATAGAAAGCATAAAGGTCAAACTAGAGAGATACATATTGGGACCACATGTTTATCCAGCTTACTGGGAAAGCAACATTAAAGTTCCTACCCAGTGATACAGGAAGAATACTATGTGCTCCATGGTTGTCAGCATTAATCTTACAGTCCAATGAGGTAATAAGGCTGCTGTGTAAGGGCAAAGATAACTGTTACTATGGAAACCTTGTTTCTAATTCTTTCTATTCATTGGAAAAATTGGTATTATTTTTCTTCTGATATATTAAAAAAAACTCCTCCAAAAAATATTAACTTACAAAGTATTTTCTTCTGATTCTTAATTAGGAATCTTAGCAACAACTAAGAGTTTTCAAAGTATGTTCTATGAAACTAAGAATATTCAAGTAATGAGGACATTTCTCTTAACTAAGAAATAATTTCTACTCAAAAAACATTTAAAAAAATATTTTCTCTCACCTCATCTGGGTGGGCAGCAGGTACTACCTTTTTTTAAAGGTAGACAACAGTTGCACAGGAAGTTAAAATGCCGGACAGAAACCAGGTGCCAGTGGCTAACACGTTTAATCCTAGCCACTCAGGAAGCTGAGACCTGGATCTCGGCCCGCAGGCATCCCAGGCATGAAAGGCTGAGAGACTCTGATCTCAAAAGACATGTTTTTAAAGAATGTTTAACTTTAAAGGCCTGTCCAACAGTAATAACACCTGCAAATAAGAGAAACTCAGGAAGGGGAGATCAGAAGCCAGGCTGGACAGAAAAGTTAGCAAAACCGCTATCTCAACAAATATGCCAGGTTCAGTAGTAGTAGTTCACAGGAGGCAGAAGTAGCCCCTGGAGAAACAAAAAGCAAGAAATCTTATTATCAAAAATAACTAAGGCCAAAGTCTGAATGCATACTTAAGTGGTAGAGTATTTGTCTATCAAGCATGAAGCCCTGGGTTCAAATTCAGGCTAGGGAGGAGTACAACAGAACCAGGATGATTTATCCTAAGATTTAACATACATTTTCCTTCCCTGACTTCCTACATTCACTCTCTTCTAAGGGTACTGCACTGCTTAGCCAAAGAGTACAAAAATGTACGAAATTGGCTAATTTAATATACATGCTATGTCATATTTCTCCAAAGAAAAATGTAAAGCATAATATTATTTCCCTTCAATGCTACCACCCAGAGCCAAGTACTATGCATTTGGCTTTTCACATAAAACATATATGTACAATTTATTATATAAAGACTCTATAGAAGTGAGATACTATAATAGTATGTTTAAGCATGCTTCTTTCATTTTAGAACACATTTTACACTTACTGTCTCTGTGTGTGTGTGTGTGTGTGTGTGTGTGTGTGTGTGTGTGTGTGTGTGTGTGTTGGGAAGGTACAATACCAAGGACTGAACTTGGCCTTGTGCTTTTCAGACCCACTTGGGCCACTTCACCAGCCCCTTTGCACTGACCAGGCTTACCTGGAACCATGGTCCTCCCAATCTCAACCTCCCAGTGGCTAGGACTACAGGCATAAGGCACCAGTGCCTAGCACAATAAAACAGTTAACTAATATACACCAAAAAAGTAGGGAGATAGGACAGAGAGAACAAAGGACAGAAATAACATGAGAGAACAAACCCGCTCACAAAAGCATCACTTAGTCTTAATTTTGAAAGAATGGTAATAATTGTTATCCTAGAATTCTGATTATGACATGCCCCTCATTTATTAGTGCTGATCTCGTCATGATGTGGTTTTTGTTTACTTGTCCCTAATTTCTCAGAATACAAGTTATGCCCATGGGGAAGAGGGAGAAAACACAGGATTCTAAGTCAACTCAAATGCTTCTCTCCTAGTACTTCCTCCATCATTTAGGACAGAAGGACAGGCTAGGTATGGTTCCTCCACAAGCTATTGATTTTATTGCCACTCTAAGAACTTTCAATTTACCTTATTTCAATTTCCTTTGCTGTGTCCTCCTGGTGCCCTTAGACCTGTTCCCCAATAGTGCGTGTGTGTGCACACACATGCACAAGAAAAAGGACAAGCAGAAAAACAAATTCCCACTTTAGTTTTTCCAAAAGGATTCCACTTTACCAAGAAAGGTACGGCTTACTTTACAATTAATTTTAACATGCAGCAAGGAAGATTTTTTTCCTTTATGTTTTAATATGGGGACAAGAACAAATCCAGTAATAGAATGCCAACATTAATTTGAGTGGAGATGAAAAATGACTTAATAATGCTGCGGCAGGATTAATATTGGACAATAGATCATGGAGCCATAAAACTCTTGACAAATTCATTTTTGTATCACTGTATATTCTTGTTAATAGGGCAGGGCATATCTGAAAGGCTGTTAATAATTTATTGCACAAATCCCGATCAAACTGCACTGCAAGGGGCTATGTTTTGCAAGAGTAGGGGGTGATGGCTTGTCCTCACCCATCTGCAGTTTACTGTACATTTAAATGCAACAGGAAGAAGAGTAAGCCCAGAATGATTTGAAGCAGGAAGCTAACACTCACTTGAAATGAAGTGGTCCAATTCAGAAAATGAGATGGTGGTTACCAAGAAATCTGTGTACACTTCAAGACCCTCTAAAACTGGAAAACAGCAGATGATACAAGAGATTCTAGTCCAAGTAGAACTAAACAAGGTACCAAGAAACCAAACAGGGAATCCCTAACTGGTAACATAAGAGAAGGCAAAGGGTCCTTAAACACACAAACAAAAAGAACCTCTTCATGAATGCAAGAAGGACAAGCAGGGACTATACTTCCTCTCCTATTTGAAACAACCAAATAACCAAGAGAACATCTTTTATGAGACTCAGGACATCTAGCAAATAAGGGACAATGATCCTGAGACAAAGGAGACCAGTCATATAACAGACTCTGCTTACAGCCTTTGGTGTTTCCAGGGTAGGAATCCTTGTGATTCAGTGTAAGTATTCAAGAAGGTACCACCCTCAGAAATAAGATAATAGCTAACCCAGACCAAGTACCATTATCATAAAGTCCCAAAGATTAAATTGCTTTCAAATATAGCATGTAGTCTTCTCATACCAGCAGTTTTACTTTCCACAGTTTTAGGTACCTCATGGTGAGGAACTATCCTAAAGTTTTAAATAGAAAATCCTAGGGATAATTTCATGTTAATATAACTAATCACTACTATGCCTAATTTGTAAATTACACATTATGTAATATATGTAGGTATGTATATAGAGGAGAAGCCTAACATAACCTGGTTTTTTCAGACATACACTGAGGACCTATTCCCTGGGACACTGGAAAGCTACTATATACTTGCATCCCGGACTAATGCTCAAAATTTGGAGGGTGATATCCAGTACCTAAGAAGAAAATTCACAGTTCCTGGTCTCCAAAGATAGTCAAATACCTAAACAAGTAGAAAAGGATGGCCCTTCATCAGGAAATCAATGGCAATCAACCCAGAAATGACAACAGATGACAGAATTCTAAAACCTCACAAACAAATTTGTAGGCTAGCCTTAAAGCAATCCGTAGAGGTGAAAACTCATAGTATTAAAGATCTTTATCAGAAAGTTATATAGCAAATTATCAATAAGCTTAGCTTCCACTATAGGAAATTAGGAAAAGGAGCACTCGATCAAGTAAAAGAAAATAAAGATCAAAGTGAAAATCCATGAGATAGAAAACAGAGGAAAGACTGATGGATCCAAAAGCTGGTTATTTGAGATGATCAATAAACTGATCTCTAGCCAAGACTGACGAGGTAGGGAAAGGAGAAGATTCAAATTACTAATGCCAGTAGAGAGATACTTTTATAAACATTGAGAGCATATGGAATATTATGAGCAACTTCATCCCATGAAAGTTTGATGAAAAACAAATTCACTGATAAACTTTCTTATCAAGATAAGTAATTGAAACAATTGCATTTGTTGTTTAAAAACCATCTCACGATGAAAAAAGAACAAATGAGATAACTTTACTAGTAAATTAAAATTAAACTTTTTTTTTTTTTTTTGGCCAATCCCGGGCCTTGAACTCAGGGCCTGAACACTGTCTTTGCTCAAGGAGAGCACACTACCACTTGAGCCACAGTGCTACTTCTGAATTAAACATATTTTAAGGAAGGAATACTACCAATCCTAAAAATTCTCCTACAAAACTACAGAGAAAGAATATTGTTCCGCCCATTTTATGAGGTCAAAGTAAGTAATAATATATCCTGATAATGACTATAATTATAGGCTAATATCTATGATAAATATAGATCCAAAAATTCTAAACAAATTTTTTTTTCCTGTTGATGTGGTGCTAAGGAATCGAACCTAGGGCTTCATGCACGCAAGGCAAGCACTCTACTGCTAAGCCATATTCCCAGTCTCAAAAATTCCAAACAAGGGCTGGGGATATGGCCTAGTGGCAAGAGTGCTTGCCTCGTATACATGAGGCCCTGGGTTCGATTCCCCAGCACCACATATACAGAAAATGGCCAGAAGTGGTCTGTGGCTCAAGTGGCAGAGTACTAGCCTTGAGCAAAAAGAAGCCAGGGACAGTGCTCAGGCCCTGAGTCCAAGCCCCAGAACTGGCCAAAAAAAAAAAAAATTCCAAACAAATTCTAACTAAGTGAATGTAGAACCTTTTGTCAACTTCTAAAATAAAGGAAAAGCATGAACATGGGAAGGAGAGAGAGAGAAAAAAAAAAAGAAAGAAAGGAGAGTAAGAAAAGAGAAAGAAAGTGAAAGAGAACGATAGAAAGAAAGAGAGCGAGTGAGAGTAAGGGGGAGAGAGAAAGAAAAGGAAAGGAAAGAGAGAGAGAGGAGGGGGGGAGGGGAGGGGAGGGGAGGGGAGGGGAGGGAAGGGGAGGGGAGGGAAGGGGAAAGAGAAGAGAGGAAAGAGGAGAGGTAGAGGTAGAGGAGAGGAGCAAAATTACACCAGGGCACATCATAATCCAAATCCTCAAAACCATCTATAATGAGAAAATCTTACAAGACACCCATAGCATGGGGTGGGGGGTAGGGGGGAAGGGGGGAAGGGGAAGTGAAATGTGAAAGATCAAAACTATGAACAATAGATGCCTCATTGCAAACAATTCAAAGAAGACAGGAGAATAACATCTTTAAAGTAACAAAAGAGAAAAGCAAACTTAAGAGTTCTGTACTCAGTGAAAATATCCTCAAAGGAAGACTTTTTCAAAGCTACAAAACCAAAAACCTTATCACTAGTATCCCTATCCTCAGTCTTTTAGAGAGAATACAAATGGAATCAGACACAACTCTGAATATGTAAAAAGAAATATCAAAAGCAATAGAAAGTTATTATACCAGTAAACTGAAAGTTTTTTCTTGAATATCTTTAAACCAAGAATTGACTATGAAAAAACATGTGGAAGTTTTATAGTATATGCAAAGCAAAACATGTGACAATAGTACAAAAAGGTCAGGAGGAAAAAAGTATGTACAGTTATACTATTATAAAGTTTATATAGTGTAAGTCAAGTAATATAACTTGAAGACAGATTGCAATAAAGATATACATAAAACATCCTAAAGTAAGCACTAATAAAAAGAACTCGACAAAAAAAGATAAACTGGAGTCATCTAAAAAAATTAAAAAGTTCAGTTAACCCAAAAGAGAACAGGAGAAGAAAAAAGACAAAGAAAAACATAGACAAATAGGAAACAAGTACCAAATGACATATTTAAACCTAATCATATGAATTATCACATCTGAATATAAAGGATCTAAACAAGCCAGTCAAAAGTTAAGAGGCTGTAAAGATTGAAAAGACCTGGAATCAAGTGCTGGTGGCTCAAACACCTGTTGTCATTCCTACTCATATTACACACTAAGTGCTCCTACTCAGGAAGCTGAGATCCGAGGGTCATAATTTGAGGCCAGCTTGTTCAGAAAAGTGAATCTCCAAGCTAATTAGCAAAAAGTAGAGCTGGAAATGACTCAAATTGAACAGTACCAGCCCAGCAAGTTCAACACCCTGAGTTCTAACCCCAGTAGGAAGTGGAAGGGGGAAGGAGGGGAGAGAGTGTGCTAATACATGCTTCCTACAAGAATTCCATTTGTTTTTAATTATATACCTTTATTGGGCACAGTATGACAGCTGTATACCTATATCTAACAATCAAATCAGTATAATTAGTATTTCAAGCCCCTTAAAACTTATTTCTTTAAGCTGGAAACCTTCAAACTCATGCAGCTATTTTTAAGTATGTAATAAATTGTTGTGAAGTACACTTAACCTAATGTGCTAGAGAACACACAGCCTATTTATCCTAACTGTATTTGGCAGCCATTTTCCAAGCTAGCTTTATTTCCCATTCCATCTTTCCTATTCTATTCTGCAGTGCTCTTTTATAAAACTTACTTTTTTTAACTTCTCACATTTGAGTGTGACTGTGTGGCATTAGTCTTGTCTGCCTAGCTCATTTCACTTAATATAAAATCCGGCACTTCTAGTCATGTTGCCAGATGACAGGATGTGACTCCACTGTACACAGACACCATGTTTCCTTTATCTAATGACTACAATAGACACCTTCCGTGGCTTCACATCTTCACTACTCTGGAGAGCTCTACAGTAAACATGGCAGGGCAGGGATCTCTGACATACTGGGTTCCTCTCCTTTGACTATATACCCAGGATATCGGGACCATATGGTAATTCTATTTCTAGCTCTTTGAAGAAATCTCTACCCTATTTTCCACAGTAACTAATAATGATTTACATTCCATCATCAATAGAGTATAAATTCCCTTCTTGTCTTCACCAGCACTTTTGTCTTTTATATATCCATTCTTGTTTTGATTTGCATTCTGGTAATTAGTGATGTAAAATGTTTTTACATATTTATTGGCCATTTGCATATCCTCTTGTTGAAAAATGTCTATTCAGATTATTTGCCCATTTTTTAGCTGAATCTGGGGAGTAGGGACTGTTATTAAGTTGAATTTCTTTACAAATTCAGACATTAATTTTGGATTAACAGCATATAAATACTGTCCTCCATACTACGGGTTGGCTCTTCACTCAATTCTCTGCTCTGCTCTGCAAATGCTTCTTAGAGTCTTATTTGTTATTGCCTTTGCTGTTTATGCTTTGGGCGTCCTATTCAAAAAATAATTCCCTGTACTTGTTTCTCCAACATTTTCTTCTAATGGTTTCTTAGTCAGGTCTTAACCCTGATCCATTTTGAGGTAACTTTATACATGGTAAAATACTAGAGTCACTTTTGTTCCTTTACATATTCAGTTCCCAGCACTATTTTTTTTTTTTTTTTTGGGGGGCTAGTCCTGGGCCTTGGACTCAGGGCCTGAGCACTGTCCCTGGCTTCTTCCAGCTCAAGGCTAGAACTCTGCCACTTGAGCCACAGCGCCGCTTCTGACCGTTTTCTGTATATGTGGTGCTGGGGAATCGAACCTAGGGCCTCGTGTATCCGAGGCAGGCACTCTTGCCACTAGGCTATATCCCCAGCCCTCCCAGCACTATTTATTGAACAGACTACTTAGTCTCCAATGAATGCTTTTTGCAACTTGAAAAGATCAGCTGGCTGTGCAAATTTATTATTAGGTTCTCAATTTGGCTCCATTGGTTTGTGTGTCTTTTTGTGCCAGTACCAGACTGTTTAGCAAACTACAGCTTTGCAGTATGTTCTCAAGCCAGATATTGCAATGCTTAGAATTTTGTTTTTCTTACTTTGGCTATTTGGAGTCTTTTGTGGTTCCATAGAGATTTTGGAGTTGCTTTTCTCTTTCTGTGAAGAATGGCACTAGTACTCTCAAAGAGACTGTACTTAATCTGTGGACTGTTGTGTTTAGTAGGGATAAGTTGACAATTCAAATCCATGAACATGGGACTTTTACCTTACTTTCATGTTCTTCCTTAGTCTTTTCATCAGTATTCTGTGACTTTCATTGCAGAGATGATCCAGTTCCTTCAGGAAATTTATTCTTGGGAATTTTACTTTGTATTTTACCTGAATGAGATTGTTTCCTTGGTTTCTTTGTCAATATGTTCACTACCAATTCATAAAAATTCCAGATTTTTGTATGTTGATTTTGTATCCTGAAACTTTACTGAATTATGAGTTCTGTTTTCTGTCTCTCAATATGAAACCATGTCATATACAAAATAAGAGTACTTCTATTCCTATTTTGACATCCTTCATTGCCATCCCTTTCCTAACTGTTCTAAGACTTCCAAAACTATGTTATATAAAAGTGATTTTTAAACATGGGTTATCAAGCCAGACACTTGTGGCTCATGCCTCTAATCCTAGCTACTCAAGAGGCTGAGATCTGAGGATCAAGGTTAGAAGTCAGCCTCAGCAGGAAAGTCCATGAGACTCATCTCCAATTAACCACCAGAAAACCAGAAGTATAGCTGTGGCTCAAAATGGTAGAGCAATAGCCTTGAGCAAAAAAGGAGCTCAAGGACAATAACCAGGCCCACAAAAGGAAAGTTATATTTTGTCTTGTTCCAAATCTTACAGAAAATGTTTTCAGCTTCTCTCCAGTAAAATACTAGCTGTGTACCTGTCATATATATAGCCTTTAATAAATATGTTGTTGAGTTCTGTTCCTAATTTATTCAGTTTGTATCACAAAGCAATGCTGAATTTTTGAATGTCTCTTCTGTGTCATTAAGATGAACATTTGTTTTTGTCCTTCATTCTAATATACCACCTTTACTGATTTACATATGGTCTTCAATAAGGTACTTGCTTAAGTTCTTTTAAATTTTGTTGTCACATAAAAGTGCATTTTTGTTCTAATTATACAGGTTAATAACACTAAAATGCCTAAACTCATCATCAAGTATGAATTTCCCCCTTGATATCTTTATTTCAAAGCTTTTGACACAATCTATGTTATTGTCAAAATAACTCCTACAGAAAATAGAAAAACATGTGCAACACCACACATTCATTATACTGATACTGAATTCTAGAGTTTCTCTACTAAAAAGCAAAATTCCAGTATTGTTGAGTAGCAAATCAGTAAACTATCAGTTTATGTCTATTCAAAAATACCTGGGCTAGCCAGTGTCCGTGGCTAATTACTATAATCCAAGCTACTCAGGAGGCTAAGATCTGAGGATCATGGTTCAAAGCCAGCTCAGGCAGGAAAGTCCATGAGAATCTTATCTCTAACTAACAACCAAAAAGCCATAATGGGAACTATGGCTCAAGTGGTAGAGTGCTAACTTTAAGCAAAAAAGTTCAGGGACCTAAGTTCAAGCTCCTGGACTGGCACAAAACACCTGTGCTTTTATTTTTCAGCCACTGATGGCTCGAAATGTTATCAGCACCTACAAATAAAACGGCACCCATATAAGATCACAAAACATTACATTAATTTTCCTACTTTTCAATCATAATTTGGGAGGAAGTATCCCCATTGCACTAGAAGCGTGACTTTATACTGGAAAAATAAAACTCTAAATATTGACTTCATATATCCTTAACTTTCTTTAAGGACACAGTTCAAAAATTACAGCAGACACTGGTTAAAACACTCAAGACAGCTGAACATCAGTGGCTTACACTTGTAATCCTAGTTACTCAGGAGGCTGAGATTTGTGAACTGCGGTTCAAAACCAGCCCAAGGCAAGAAAAGAAAATCTATGAGACTCTTATCACCAATTAACCACCAAAATGCTGAAAAGTGGAGCTATGGTTCAAGTGGTAGCACAGTGGCCTTAAGCAAAAAAGCTCAGGGACAATACCCAGGCCCTTAGGTCAAGCCCTAGTACCAACACAAACACACAAACCAAAAAGGAAAGAAAGGAAAAGGGAAAGAAAAAAAAAACACCTCAGGAATTTAGAGAATTTTTGCTAACACATGTCTCAAACGGTCATAAAGGAAAAAAAAATATTTGAAATGACTACATTTTAAAATGTAGAATACCATTTTATGAAAGCAACCCCTTAGCTTTCTTCCCCGCCCCCCAAACACTGACTATCTTTGAGAGTCAAAGAGTTAAAACTACATCTTTTTATTCCCAAATGGATGTCAGTCCCACTCAAAGGTGCCATGTTTTATTTAAAACATATTCTTTCTCAGTAACACTTTGTTCTAATTGGCAAGGCAAAGCCAAGTCCCTAAAGCACATAGCTCGTTACATTCAGTTTGGATTACAAAAACACAAGATGAAACAAACCGCATCAAAATGTACAAATTAACAGCTCAGGAGTATGGGACAGGGTAGTGGAATTAGATTGTAATATGGAACAAAATCCACAGGGAGGCTGGGGAACAAATCACTACTGTCTTCATAAACTATACAAGATTTCCAAATGAGCAAATACACAAAGCAGAGGACAGGCTTTTCCATAACTCAACACAATTGCTAAATATGGATAGAGAGTTTTTTCATTTCTATTATGCACACAGGTATGAAAGCATGGGAATGCCAACAAGAAGTCTTAACAAATTAAACCTACAGGTTGCATTCGCTAAATATCAAGCCCATCTTTGCCTTCCCACTGACAATGCACAGACCTGCAATTAAATCACACTTCCAAACATTTTTTTTTAATCTGAAAAGGAAAACACAGGAGACTAAATTAGAAATTGTGCTTCACTATGCAGTGCAGAGAGCAAGGTTAATGAGCTAAAAGTTATATGAACAAGAACAAGAAAGATGTTAAGAAATGAAAATCTCACCACCAAAATAGAATATTCATTAGATAAAAACAGTGCCATCACAGATGCACACCTCATCCCAAATTAGCTAATCTGTGCAGCTTTCTACACCGTTTCTCTGATGTTCCCTGGAGATCTAGAGACAAACGGCAACTGAACCGGACAGAAAAAGCAAATAGTCCTACTCTACAAACAAAGCAATGATATTGCCAGATCCTTGCAACCCACTCCAATGTAAATCTACTTCATCTGAGTTCACCACAATGCCATCTAAATCTACCACCTTCATTACTAATACCATCAAAATAGGGCTGGGAATATGGCCTAGTGGCAAGAGTGCTTGCCTCCTATACATGAAGCCCTAGTTGATTCCCCAGCACCACATATGTAGAAAATGGCCAGAAGTGGCGCTGTGGCTCAAGTGGTAGAGTGCTAGACTTGAGCAAAAATAAGCCAGGGACAGTGCTCAGGCCCTGAGTTCAACACACAGGACTGGCAAAAAAAAAAAACCTAATACCACTGAATAATAGAGAAGATTAGGACAGAAATCTAAACACCTAAAATCAATGTCAGTTCTTAACTTTAAAAGTGACTTAAAAGCTTGGGAACATGTCAATTTGTCTGTTGTATCAATTCCTTATCTGTAAATTGGAGACAGAAAATCGCTGGTGTAAGGATCAAATGAGATGATATTGTACAAAAGAATTTCAAAAGATAAAAGGGGCTGCGGCAACCTCAGTTATGAATGTCATTACCTTCACTTAAGGACTTAATTACCTTTTTAGAGTCATAAATGCCCATGTTCCTCATCTTTTTTCACAAATAATAACTCTTTTGCACTTCTAAGTATCCTGTTTTTGCCATTTCTTGCTTATGTTTCTACTTTTCTCCAAACCAGAAGTCTTTCATCTTTCTCAAATCCAAAGTTGTATCTTAAAGAGATTTTTTTTCCTTCTGAAGTCAGACACTGATGGTTCATGCCTGTAATCCATTCTACTCAGGAGGCTGAGATCTGAGGACTAAAGTTCAAAGTCAGCCCTGAAAGACAAATCCAAGAGACTCTTATCTCCAATTAACAAGGCTGGAAGTGAAGTGTGGCTCAAGTGGCAGAGCGCCAGCCTCTAATATTCAATCTAAGAGTAAATCAAGAAACAAACATTTGAAAACAGTCCACATTGTTAACATACAGTTAGGTCTATTTTCCACTGTTAGGATCAACCAAGAACAGAGGCTTCTAAATGATTCTTTTTTAATTATAGTAGTAAATAACACATTTTACTTGAAAAGAACATATTTTTACTTACCATCCCAATGTGGATAACAATTGAGTTCAAAGGGAGTACCCCCAGGAAAAGTATCAGAAATTTTCACAAGTGAAATAGAAAACACAAGAATCAAGATTTACTTTAAGCTGTGTGCAGTGGCTGATGTCTGTAATCCTAACTACTCAAGAGGCAGATATCCAGAGATTATGAATAGAAGCCAGCCCAGGCAGAAAAGTCTCTGAAATAATCAGCATTCATTTGCCAGGCTGGAGCCAGGCTCACTTGGTAGAGTGCCAGCAAGGCAAACAACTCAAGTAAGCACTAGGCCCTGAGTTCAAAACCTCAAATCCACCAAAAGAAAAGGAATATAAACAATAACATACTTTTTAATAGCTAAAGACTGAATCCATAGTATGGCTCCAACATGTCTGAGTCTTTAAACTCAAGGCTGCCAAAACAATGTTTGTTATAGAGAACACTTAGGTCCTAAGCCTACTCTTATAGTACTTATTGAAAGACCTAACAATTTCAAATTTGTCTGTCCCTTCACCTACATGTCTTCCCTACAACTTGGAAGTTATCTTTCTCAAGAACCTGAAAGCCATTCCTTTACATTTTAACTACCAAAGAAGGGAATTATGTCCTGTTTTAACCCTATATCCCAGGATCTATAAAAATCTGATCATAGCCTTTATAGCTTCTCACTTTGTAATTTTTTCCTCTTTGTAACTATTTCATCTCTCAGATTCTTTTCAGTCCCCTCTATATTCCCTCACTCTCTCTTTAACAGGCCCAGTCTCCTCTGCACAAATCAAAGTTGAGTTCAGTTTCTCTACTGTGCCAATATGTTACTAATTAAAATCTCCATAAAACCAGTACATTAGGAACTAAAATTTAATTCATCACTTTAAATAATATACAGCTTTGTCTACCTTTGCCAGGATCAATAAAGGGAAATTAAACATATCCTAATTAGTAAAGACTTAGATTTTTTATATGAAATGTATATATACAATAAAGTGGTGGGTTTTTGTTTTTTTTAACGAAGGCTTCAAATTCACAAAGCAGTCTTACTTCAAGGGGTCAATCAGCACTTAGGGGCTAGTAAAGACTTTTGGCAAATCACCAAGCTCCAGTCAGCCATTCATTTTACTTGTGATGAATCTAAGGCCCAAAGAGAGTAAGCGACTTACCCAGGGTGATTTCAATGAGAGATCTGATTAGGAGGTTAATGCAGCAAGATGCTGCTCCTGATTCCAACATGAAATATCCTTCCAGTTGTATTTTCATGGGTAAACCCAACATTCACCATTAACCATTCAGCTCAGATAAGAGATGAATATGTATCACCTTACTAGGAATTGCCTCATTTTAATAATCCCTCTGTATACCAACAATAATAAACTGAAGAAAGTGGTTGGTGCAAGTACACAGACATGAAATTTCACTTCCACTCAGCAAAGACTGTTTCAACAGTCCTAGGCAAATACATGAAGCATCTTGAAGACAAACTGCTTTTACATGCAAAGAAAACAGAACTCCATGCAAAAATATAAAGCAGGCCCAAATAATTTAGTATTTAAAAAAAAAACAGAAAGAAGCAAAACAACTTTAAGAAGCCTTTTATGCACTTACCAGCAAAGCATTTGGAACAGAGATTCATAGTCTTGCTGGACCTGGAGTGGAAGAAAGAAAAAAAGAAAGAGCAAGCTAAAAAAAATCTGTATTACTCTATTTTTGGGCCAGGCAACTAAACTGGTAAACTAATAAATTCTGGTCAACTACCCACCCCCTCCAAAAAAAAAAAAGTTTTGAGTGTTTGTTTTATTATTACCTTTGAGTAAGCCAATGCTTTATTTATTGTGATCAACAGCTCAGAAAGCAATAAGTTTAGGAATACTGAAATATATCCAGGAAATAGAACAGGGGCCAATTTATCCCAAATGATTACCACATTTCTCCTGTTTGCCCTGAAGCATATACAACAAAGATATCACTGTAAACAAAATTTTCATCCCTACAGAAATAAAAGTTCCTCCTCATATTCACAATCTGCATAACATCATTCTAATTTTCAGTGCCTTTTCTTTCCCATCCTCTAATCCTATTTCAGATCCTAATCACATTATGACCTTGTTGTTTAAAATTCTTTCTTCAGATGTTCCCAAATTAGTTTCCAAGTCCTTTCATCTGTGAATAATAGTCCTAAGTCACTCAACACTAACTTGAATGAGCATTTAATGTATTTTATTAATCTTCCCAGTATCTCTGGGTACTGTATTGCTTTGCTTCTAAAATGCACTTTTTAAAAAGTGATCATTTTTGAAACCAGGAATCACCCTGTAAATGACTATAGTAATGAGTATTTATCCCCCATCTCCTCCAAAGTATTACTAAATCAGGGAACGCTCAGAGATCAAAAGCATTCAGTCTCATCCCCATCTGACCCCTGAACAGCTTACCTGAGTTAGCCCTAAAGGTCCTGACTACATCCTTCAGTCCACAGCACAACAACTGGCAACACGTATCAGTTCAGAATCTACAAGGCGGGCAATCAATAATGACCTGCCTGTTAAGTTTGTCTCCTTGCTATTTCCTTTACTGATCCTCTACAAGATGGACTCATTCTTTTTTTGGCCAGTCCTGGGGCTTGGACTCAGGGCCTGAGCACTGTCCCTGGCTTCCTTTTTGCTCAAGGCTAGCACTCTACCACTTGCGCTACCTACCACAGCTCCACTTCCAGCCTTTTCTGTTTATGTGATACTGAGGAATCGAACCCAGGGCTTCATGCATGCAAGGTGAGCACTCTACTGCTAAGCCATGTTCCCAGCCCCGATGGACTCATTCTTAAAATTCTTTTTTTCCAAAAACTTACTAGAACACACACTATGTTGAGTAAGCGGGCTTGTTTGCAAGTTCATTTCTCAAAAACTTCCCTTCCCAATATTTGAGCCTTTGATGAAGAGTTGCCCCTACAAAGAGAATAAACCAACTTTGCTCTGCCCTCTTTCCTAAATTTTACAATTAGAGAAAGTCTCAGCGCATAACACGGTAGTACAAGCCTATAAATCCCAGGTACTTGGGAGAGTGAAGCAGGAGGATTATGAGCTGGGAAGGTGGGAAGGAGGAAGATGGGAGTCCCATCATTTCTGAAACATACCCTTTTACTTGTCACTCAGGTTCCTAAGTCAAATTTATCCTCCCACTTCTCTGGTTTTCCTTCCAGTCTCACTATTCCCTTCCAGTTACTTTTACTGGCCCTTCCTCCACTGTCAATACTACCTTTATATGGAGAACACAGGACTCAGTCCTCATTACCTCTATCATTTTTTTCTGTTAAACAGGGACCAGTAGTGGAGATTACACTCAGGGTCTCAGGTACAAGGAAGGTAACTCTACCACTTGAGTCACACCATCCAGCCCCTACCCGCTTCTTCTTACTTAGTGATGTTTTCCTTTGCATTAGATCTGGTATCATCTGGCAAATTGTGGTTTTTCTGGTACCAGTAATTTTAAAAATCAAAGAAATGTTAACTTAAAAAGATAAGCTATCCTTCAAAGTAATTCATCATGAATTTATTATTTATTTGTGATCAACAGCTCAGGTAGTGATTAGTTTAATTTCTCCTAAGTCTAGAGCACTAGCCTTGAGCCAAAGCGCCCAGGCCCAGAGTTCAAGTCCCACAAACAAAATATATATGTGTGTGTATGTATATAATATATATAATATAAACCAATTGTCTTCCTACATCAAAGAAAATCAACCTACAGAAACTGATTAATCATACTTCTTAACTCAATCTCCTTTAATTACCCAACAGATGGAGGCAAGAGAAGAGGAGGCAAAGAAAAAGGAAAAGGGGAAAAAAAAAAAAAGGAAAAGGAAGAGTAAATAGAAGATAAAGAAAAAAACACAGTGCCTCGCTTCATACTAAGAAATCATTCTAATTGCCTTGGGGTAAGATTAGATGATTAAAAGCCAGTAATTTGCCCATTACCAAGTACACTTTCAGCCAGAAAGTCTAAGTTTCTACAACAGCTAGGGAGCAGCAAACAGTTCTGCTAAACCATCACTCTCAGCTCACCCCAGGCAAACAAGGAAAAGGGCAGTTCAAACAGACAACATCCTAGCTGGCAATGACAAAGGAGGTTTTCAGCAGTGCAACCAGCTTGTCAGAACGGTTATACATCACTCTTAATCATTGAAATGATTCTGCCAAGTTTTCCTTTTAAGGAAATATTACAAAGGAAAAGAGATCTGTAAATAAGGGGGGGATGAGTGTCTAGAATTTAAAAATATGGATCCTGCTCACATTTAAAACTAATTTCAATGTGACAACTTAGAATTGAGATTAGCATTGTGTTGACATTTTATACCCAATCTTCAAGGAGAGGTGAGTGTGGTACATGCCACTGGTCTTGTGTGTGTTAAGTCCTTGCACTAAAAGATACACAGATCCATAAACAGTCACATGAACTATGGCCCTGTACACATTTCTAAAATCCTACTTTAGTATCATCTAACAATTACAAATAAAATGAGATACAATCATCAATAGCCTAGTGAAAAGTAGAACAATTGTGAATGCCTTCGTAGAAAAGCAAAAAAAAAAAAAAAATACAATGAACTAAATAAAAATGCCAAATCATTTTCCACAAAGAAATTAATCAACTCTAAACACCATGTACATACTCACTACATGAAACCATATTATCATTTATACCCAAACTTCAAAGGAAGTCTCTTCCCTAAAAATTATCTTTTTGAAAGGAATTGCTTTACAATTAAATCCTTACTTTTGAGCTAAGTACTAATCATTTCATACTGAATATGAACAGGATGGGGGAGGACAAAAGGCTTCAAAAAGAACTGGAAGCAAAAAGTTCAGGCATGTACTCAGGCCTGGGAACTGGCATTTTGGAGATCTGAAAGAGGAAGACTTGTGATCTTAAATATGCATGTGCAGTTAAAAGTAGGTAAGAAATACATCTCTATATAACATTTTTTACAACTACACACAAATCTGCATGTGAACTACATGTTTAGAAAGTTGGGTATTTCATCTACAGCCATTATGGCTTCTGTATTCTTGTTTTGTTTTTTGCCCATCCTGGGGCTTGAACTCAGGGCCTGAACATAGACTATCCCTTGCTTCATTGTGCTCAAGACTAACACTCTACCACTTGAGCCACAGCGCCACTTCCGGCTTTTCCTATATATGCGGTGCCAAGGACTCGAACCCAGGGCTTCATATATGCGAGGTGAGCACTTTACCTCTAGGCCATATTCCCAGCCCAAGGCTCTGTATTCTTTTTTATCAAGTTACTTTTTTTTTTTTTTTTTTTTTTACAATACTTGGGTTTCAAGTTAGGACCTCCCCACTTAACTAGCCAGGCATGACTGCTTCATTAAGCCTCCAGCTGTTTTTTTGGGCAAGGTCTTGCTCCCTGCCCCACCATATGCCTATTTTAGGCAGGCTCATGCTACCACACCCAACTCCTTCGGCTGAGACGAAGTCTCATGGACTTCTCTGTCTGGGCTTGCTTTGAACCACAATCCTCCCCATCTCAGCCTCCCATGTAGCTAAGGTAGCAGGATAAGCCACTGTTATCCAGCTAAATTACTTTCTTCTTAGTCAGAAAATAGAGGACTGCCACATATATATGTGAGTCTCTTCATATACAACACTTTGCAAAATTCGAATTCTACATTAGAGAAAAACTGATGCTCAAATTTATTCTTTTTTTTTTTTTTTTTTTTTTTTTGGCCAGTCCTGGGGCCTTGGACTCAGGGCCTGAGCACTGTCCCTGGCTTCTTCCCGCTCAAGGCTAGCACTCTGCCACTTGAGCCACAGCGCCCCTTCTGGCCGTTTTCTGTATATGTGGTGCTGGGGAATCGAACCTAGGGCCTCGTGTATCCGAGGCAGGCACTCTTGCCACTAGGCTATATCCCCAGCCCCTCAAATTTATTCTTGTTGAAGTAACAGCAGGAAAAATGCTCACTGCTGTCTAGCTCCCTTTAAAAAACCAAATACAAATTAAAAATTAAATTAAGCTATTCCTATCTAATTTGTAAGATATTTTTTCAGAATTTTATACCAATGGAGGGCACATTTTGGAGTGACAAAAATATTCAGTATGACATGAGCAAAACACATTAACATTTTGAGATTAAAACTTTACTACTTAAATTACAGTTCAATCATAATCTGAAAAATCTAAACTAATAAAGCAATACTATTGGTATGAGAAGAGGAAAAAAATCTAAGAATTAAACTCAGAGCAGAATCACTTAAGAAATATAATAATAAGGTGCTCTGAGCTTTATTTTTCTTCTGGATAGCCATGCTACTTCTGCAAATACATAGAGCTAAGAATATTAAAAATGGCTCGGGATGTTGGGGTACTGCATAGGAATAAGAACACCAATTCAAAAAGAACTACACAAGACAAAATTTACTTCTGCAGAAAAGTGCACCATCAGCCAAAAACCAGGCAAACAAGCACTGTGAGCAGGCAGGCTGTGCCCTTTTAATCCCTAACCCAGCAGGTCTTGCTTCTCTGCTCCAACTGGCTGAGCTCAGGTTCACAATCTGCAAAGGGATGTGGCTTAATTAATAAATAGTATGTAACTAAAATTCAAGGAGGTCTTAAATAAAGTGAAGCAAGAAAACAATCTACCTGACCAAAACAGGAACTTTTCAGAAAACCAATTATCACAAGATTGACAGAGAGGAAGCAATCTATTTTGATAGAAGAGAAGCTTTCCTCAGAAGAAGCTACTGTGTTTTTATGGAGGTCCAAGTGTTGTTTTTTTCAAAGCTTAACTAAATGAAGTCGGGTGCTAGAGCCTAATACCTATAATCCTAGCTAGTCAGAAAGCTGAGATCTGTAGAACTAAGGTTCAAGGCCCACACAGGCAGAAAAACTCACTAGACTCAATCCCACAAAAACTGCGAATAGAGAAATTTGACTCAAATGGTACAGCATCAGCCTAACACAAGACCCCAAGTTCAATCCCAGTACCCAAAGGGTGGGGGGGAGAGAAAGAGCATTAAATGGCCATGAAACTTTCACAATGTGCTTGAAGAATCATTCTCCTAAGGCAAAATAGTAAGCCTTGTTTCCTGTTATCTTTGCAATGATTGTTACATTAAAAACTATTCAAGAATATTATATGCACTTGCCCTACCAGAGTAGCAAATATTTACACTTCATCTTATGATATGTGCAAATACTTTCATTATTAAGATAATTCAGGTTTTCAGGCAGAGGCATTCAGTTATCCATATTTATGGAAAATTAGGTCAAAGGCAGGATAATTTAATAAAAGATGAAAAGTAACCCTAAAGTAGTAGTATTAGATCTTTGTCAAAAAGTAAAACATAAGCCTAGAAGATGATACGAGTTGTAAGTTCAAACCACAGGCTAATAAACAGGCTAGTAAGAGCATCTATATGGTTGAGAAAGAAAAACACCACGTACTTTTAAGAAGCTGGAAAATATTCTAGCAAAAAGACACCTACATGATACAACAATTTATTTCATGCACTCGGGTTAAAATACAAGTAGTGAACAGAAAATCTACTAAACAGAGAAGAGCAGAAAACACTAGAATATGAAAATGAAAGATAATGTTCAGATGTCATAGATATACAAAATGCCATTTATGTTTCAACAGTATCTCTTACTTGCTTGAATTTCAAACATTTTTGCATAATACAGTCTTCTAGGTCACTCTCAGGGAGTTCATGAGGAAGTTAGGAAGATATCATACCCATACTGAAGACTGGACAGAGTTGAAAGATGGTAGCATTGGTCATAGACAACTAAGTAAAATTCAATGTTCAAAATTTCCATTTCCTATTTTCAGTCATTCACTACAACTACAAGACTAAAATTTGGGGGGTAAAACTTCTCATATCAACTTCAAATGTAACTTCCATAAAAGAGAAAGAAGCTCATGAGTACTTTTTCTGATTTCTCTGCCACCAGAGATTTCACTATTTCCCAACCAAAGTAAAAATGAATTTCTACATCCTTTCCCACTGTTGCAAAGTCCTATAATTTTGTCATCAGTCTAAAAACATAGGCTGCTATCTGGGTAGTATTAGCAGTAAAAGCAATGACTTGAAAGGAATAAACTTGGCTTGAAATGTGGTCCTGGGGTCTAAGTTTTTTCATTTTTGAAAATAAAGAGGGTTATTTAGATATTTGAAATCTACAAATCAATATCATATGATAATTATATATAATCTACTAAGAGAATCACTAAAATCTCCTTTGCTGTTTCTACACCATTTGCTTAAAGCCTGATAAGGGACCATTTCCTACTTTTTTCAAATAACTTGCTCACCTTGTAACATTTTCTGAGCTCTTATGTTTGAACTGTGTAGGTTTAATATTAAATATAGTAAAGGAATAGCTAAGATTTCTGTGGGAACCATTTGAATTATATGAGTAGTTATCAATGATTAAATGTAAAAGCATCACTGATTCACAGTTAACTGACTTTTTTAACATTCTAGGATTGTTCATTCCATTATTTGTATAATTACTATCTTGTTCTCATTCTGAATTTCCACAGTAATTTACTTTGCTTAAGATCTTAACTTCATCCAGGGAAATGTCAGAATATGTATATGCACCAGGTTTAACTACCAAGATTTCTGAATTTTAATCCAGTTTTCTATTCATGCCATTCATAATCCTAGCGTGCTCCAGATGTCACCAGGACTCTAGAAATATTAAAAAGCACTGAGGCTAGGCGCTGATGGTTCACATCTACTCAGGAGACTGAGATCTGAGGATCTCAGTTTAATGCCAGCCCTTGCAGACAGCAAATCTGAGAGTCATCCCTATTTAACCATCAAAAGCAGGAAGTGGCTACACCTTGAGAGAAAAGGCTAAGTGATGGAGTAAGGCCCTGAATTCAAAGCCCCAGTACCTGGACAAAAGGGATGGGGATGGGTGGGAGCGCTGGGCTTAATACCTATCTGGCAGAATTCAATTTAGAGCCTCCTTTCCCAGTGCTGACTGGTGCTGCCTCCTGGCTAATTAAGTACTAAGGTACTCCTGGCTCAATCTATTTGCAAAGCCATAGAATTTGACATCTCTCACAAGCATACACTACTAAAACTATCACAAGACAAACAAGATAAAGGCTGTAAGCTGCCAGAAAATAGATCTGCAGCAACCAACCTACAGTCAATGAATTAAAGATAATGAGTTTGGGACATCATCTTTTTTTTAAAATACAGCAGAAGTTTCTTGACAAATCTGTACTCAATCATCAAAGCTCTTAAGAGCCCCATAAAACAGACTTATATAACCACTACAGCAAATGCTCTCTCAAGGAGCAAAGCTATTTTTCCAATATACAAGTTCACTTCCATACCCACCCCTTCAGCTCAGCATGTTATCAAAAGCCAGAGACGTTTATTTCCAAACAGGTCTATGCACTGTAACTATGACTATTTTACTCATTACTGTAATTATCTAATTAATAAATATGACCTAAACCAACAAAATGTAAGAAGAAAACATTTTTTTCTATGAAATTTGTTTTGGTAACTTTGAATTGATTTAAAGTTTGTTTTAAAAACCAAAACAAACAAACAAAAAAAAAACACTGCTAGCTGGGCCTGGTGGCTCACATCTGTAATCCTGGCTACTCAGTAGGCTAAGATGTGAGGATCACAGTTTGAAGACAGCCTAGACAACAAAGAATCTCCAATTAACTACCAAAAAAAAAAAAAAAAAAAAAAAAAAAAGCTGAAAGAGGACAAAAGCTCAAGGACAGCACCCAGGCCTTGAAGTCAAGCCTCAGAACAGGCACCAAAGGAAAAAACAAAAGACATTGCCATTAAAAAATAAGATAAGGGGCTGAGAATGTGGCCTAGTGGTAGAGTGCTTGCCTAGCATGCATGAAGCTCTGTGATTCCTCAGCATCACATATACAGAAAAAGCTAGAAGTGGTGCTGTGGCTCAAGTGGGTAAACAGTACTAGCCTTGAACAAAAAGAAGCCAGGGACAGTGCCCAGGCCCTGAGTTCAAGCCCCAGGACTGGCAAAAAAAAAGATAAAATAAAAAAGATGTTGATATATAAGGCATGGCCAAGAAAACAACTAGAAACAAGTCCTTAAAAAAAAGAATGCCTAGGGCTGGGGATATGGCCTAATGGCAAGAGAGCTTGCCTCATATACATGAAGCCCTGGGTTCGATTCCTCAGCAGCACATATATAGAAAACGGCCAGAAGTGGCGCTGTGGCTCAAGTGACAAACGAGTGAGCAAAAAAGAAGCCAGGGACAGTGCTCAGGCCCTGAGTTCAAGGCCCAGGACTGGCAAAAAAAAAAAAAAAAGAAAGAAAGAAAGAAAAGAAAAGACTATGCCTAGGCAAAGGAAACAAAGACTGAAGAAACAACAAATGAAATTATAGGATGTTCTCAAATCATGCATGTGGTAAGAGGCTAATATTCATAATAAAAAACAGGAACAGCTCAACAAGACTGAAAAGAAAAAGAACTTGAAAAGACATTTCTCAAAGTTCCCAACAGATATCTGAAAAATGTTCAACATCACACATCAGAGTAATGCAAATAGAAACCCAAAACAAGACCCCACTACTCACCTCATAAGTTAGGATGGTTGTTATTAAAGAGCCAGGCACTGGTGGCTCACACCTGTTATCCTAGCTACTTTGGAGGCTGAGAATTGGGGATGCAATCCCAAGCCAGCCCAGGCAGGAAAGTCCATGAGACTCTTATCTCTTATCAAAAAGCTGGAAGTAGAGCTGTAGCTCAAATGGAAGTTCAGGGACTGCACTAGGCCCTGAGTTCATGCCCCAAGACCAGCACAATTGGAAAAAAATAAATAAATAAAGTAATTCCTTTTTTGAAAAGGATTTTAGGTAGCCCCTAATGTCCTATGTCAAGTAGGGATGCGCAAAACAATTAGGAGAAAGATTAATGAAGAACAAGGTACCATATGGTATCTTATTTAATTACTTGCCAAATATGAACCAAAGGGTCTATCATTAAAATGTGGTATTAACAACTTAATCTAAGTTAACAAAACTTGCTACAAAAATAAGGAAGCAGCCTAACATTATGGTCACCACAATTCAATCTACTGTACTTGTTTTAAACTAAAATAAAGCACGAACAGTGTTTTTATGATTCTACACTTTAACTCACCTATTCACTTAATCACTGGAACACTGAAACTATTTAGCCTCACTTAATACTAAGTATCCCTGCCAAATATGTTTGAACAATTCATGAGAAAGCAATGTGAATCTAAAATGTAACTTAACTGATCTACATTTTTCCAAACCCTATTGACAGGAAAAAGAAAATAACTAGTTATTCTTCACTGAAGAGCCTGAGAGAAATTAATAATAAAATACAATCATAATCAGCACACTGAAAAAGTAGAGGGAGGAACTAATGGTCTTTGGGGGTAACAACTGCATAAATTTCAATATAAACTAAGTTAACATTATGAAATTATTGCTAATTTTCTACGAGTATAGTACTTTCCTTCTTACTACATTGATATGGACATGAGAAAGTGTATCAGGATACTTACAATAGTCCCCAAAGTGGTGTACATGGTAGCAAATGTTAATCAGTACATCAAGGTAAAAAAATATATTAAAGTCCTTTACACCAAATTCTCTGACTTACAAATTGCCAAAAAGCACATAAGGCACCTAATGCCATTAGCCCTCAGAAAGATGCAAATCAAAATCACAATGAAAATTCATATTTGGTAGGATGGCTATAATCAAAAACAAAGAAAAAATAAGTTTTGGCTAGGATATGTTGTTAGTGTAATATAAAACAGTTATCCACTGAAGACAACAATGTGAAGGTTATTAGGGGATAGGAAGAGGGGCAAAAGAAAAAATATAACTGCTCCAACAAGATAGTTTCTGCTTACAAGGTGATGAAAAATATTCTGGACTTAAGATAGTGGTAATAGTTACACAAAATTTTAATTGTACTAAATGCCACTAAGTCATTTTCTTTAAGATGGTTCAAAGGCTTTATTACATATGTACTATAACATTTTTTTTAAAACACTCCTGTAAGAGTGAAGCATTTTAAGCGTGAACATAATTATAATATTTTCCCTACTTCTCTTGGCATTTAGATATACAAGTGATCATCTTACAGATTTCTTGATATTTAACACTGAAAATTTGCTACAGTATTACAAGCAAGACAGACGCAAGGCAATTTTGTACACTTTAGTTAATCCTTGAAAACCTATAAGGTAGATAGGTGTTATAAACCCTATTTTCATAGAAGAAAAGAAAGCTCAGAAAAACAAGGTAACAGCTGGGACTCAAATCCTAACATTTTCCAAAATGAAAAGGAATAAACAAAATCATTTCAAATATATCTTTCAGCAATACAATTCCATAGCAGTGCTACATATGAAAAAGAAAAGCATGTTCTTCCCCCATGGTCCTAAGAGTAGCTTTCCAGCTAAACAAATAGATAAAAAGTGGTATGGTAGCATTACTTTCCATCAACAAGAAAAACACATTACAAATTATTGTGCTGTTACCATTTCTAAGCAACCCTAACATCCAAGATAATTGTCACCACTCATTTTAAAGTAAATCACGACAGCTAAGGAGGAGAAACTATACATAAGCACTCTATTTTTTGAAATAGATTCTAAGGCCCCACCTCACACCTAGTATTTCAAAACCTCTGTGTTCAATATTCAAGAAGGTATAAGCTTTAGGAGTTGAGGTAGGCAGCAACCACATGTAAAAATGAGCCAAATACACAGAACAGGTAAATCCAGTTCAATTAGATTTTGAAGCAAAAGAAGGTATAGTATTTATAATCTAGTTCATGATTACAGTCAAAATATACTTGAGTCTTTACATTAATTCAGGGTATATTCAGCATACTATACTCACACTGCCTTTAGCAATTCCTACAATATAATCAGCTACTCCGTAAACACTGAATAAAACACACGAATCTCACACAACTGTCTCAAATAGTTTTCTAGTAAATGAGCAAAAGTAAATCAATCAATAAATTCTAATACCAGGGCTGGGAATATGGCCTAGTGGCAAGAGTGCTTGCCTCGTATACATGAAGCCCTGGGTTCAATTCCTCAGCACCACATATATAGAAAAGGCCAGAAGTGGCACTGTGGCTCAAGTGGCAGAGTGCTAGCCTTGAGCAAAAAGAAGCCAGGGACAGTGCTCAGGCCCTGAGTCCAAGCCCCAGAACTGGCAAAGTAAATAAATGAATGAATGAATGAATTCAGATACTAACACATTATGTGACCGGTATCATGCTAGATTCCATGAGTACAGCTAAGAATAAGACATGCCCTCACAAAACTTATTATTAGCAAGGATATCCATCATTAAATGGGGTACTATAGAAGTAGCCATCCCTTTTCATCATTGTCCTTATTTTGCTTTTTAAGTGTGAACCTTTTGCTACTTCCTTCCCTAGGGCATATAAATCCCTTTAAGTTGCAGTTTTCATTTTACACAAGAAAATGTACATCCAGACGGCCTCCATTACTATTTCATAGCAATTGGAAAATCCCAAAATCCACATTTCCATTGGGCTGAGACTTTCCAATATGCCTAATAATGATACTTTATGACCTAGAAGTTCCAATGAATTGGTAGTAAGAAAACATTGATCTGCTTCAGTGGCACTGTAATTGAAATGGTGATTAAATGCATCATGTTAAATTTACCCTGGGCCTTTTCCAATGTGACAAATATAAAATGAGCTATCAGCATCAGCAGAGCTTAAACTACTCTTTCCTTCTAAAATGATACTTCTCCTGCATGTCAAAGGTGGTATGTTTGAGCTTCCCCATTAATAATTAGGTGGCATAACAGGATGAACTGTATATACACACATATAAGCTTCCTCAGAATGTACTGCCCAACACAGTATACTGTATTTAGCAACTTGGGACAACCTTATGTATGTCAGAGCTGTGCATTTGCACCACTATAGTTAATGGTCTGTCAGCATTTCCATTATAAAGCAATTTTCAAAGGTTTATTGCTCTGCTGAAGAATTTGCTCGGAGCTAAAATTTGGCATTCCAGAAAAGCAAAAACTGTAGCCTGTAGTTGTTTATTCTCTTCCAAGTAGGCCGAGTAGTTTTGTTTTTGGTTTTGGGGTTTGTTGTTTTTTTTGTGTGGTTTTTTTTAAGTTAATCTGGTCCTTTGTTTCAGAATTTCCTCTTATAGCCTTATGGAAATATCCACAAAACAAAACTCTCACATCTCACAAAAGGACTCCTGCTTGGTAAATAGCAGCTAGCAACTTGCAAGGTACAGAGCATACAGTCCAACTTATTTATGGGAAATAATTTTTAAAGCAAGCCTATTTTTTGATGAATTGTAGAATTAAGAAGCTTTTCATCACTTCAACCTAGTTATGATTAAGTGATTCACGCTATTACTCTGTCATTGATATTAAAATTGACGCTTAACTTTGAAATTATCTTCAAATAGAAAACTTCCTTTTATTCTTTCCACTCTAGAACCATAGCTACTACTGACCTAATGCAATGTTACTTGTTCTCAATTTACTACTCTACTAGTTAAAAGGATTTAAGGCTGTAAATAAAAGTGAGATAAAGAGAAAGGTTAATAATAGCAGTGCTCTAAAAAGTAATTTAGAAAATTCAGAAAATGGATGATCAGCATCTGAACAGCAAAATTCACCAAAACCATCTGTGGTAATCTAGAAGACTGGCACATTAGTCATAAAGTAATAGTTTTATTCAATCTTTGCAAATTTCCACTGCAGTCTAAGATCTTGCTAGAACATTTCATGATCAAACAAAGAAGAAATCAACTATTCCAATATTTTGCTTTCTTGTTTCTGAATCTAACTTATAACCAAAGAAATCTAAATCTGTGTACAATAGAAATACCTGGATCTTCAAATTGTTCACAAGAGCCTTGGTCCCATCAATAGATGAAGAAAAATCTAGTAAATATACACAATGGTTTTATTCAGCCTTACAGAAGAATGAAATTATGTTGCTTGAAGGAAACAGATGGAACTGGTGATCATCAAGCAATGAAACCAAACTCAGAAAGACAAGTATCACATTTACATCTGTGGTACCTAGATTTTAAAATAAAAAGGAGAGCCGGGCACTGGTGGCTCATGCCTGTAATCCTAGCTACTCAAGAGGCTGAGATCTGAGGATTATGGTTCAAAGCCAGTTCATGCAGGAAAGTCCATGAGACTCTTATCTCCAATTAACCACCAGAAAACCAGAACTGGAGCTATAGCTGAGAGTGGTAGAGCACTAGCCTTGAGTGAAAGAGCTCAGGGACAGGGCCCAGGCCCTGAGTTTAATCACCACAACCAACAAAAATAAAATAACATAAAATAAAATGGACATGAGGGGCTGGGAATATCGCCTAGTGGCAAGAGTGCTTGCCTTGTATACATGAAGCCCTGGGCTCAATTCCCCAGCACCACATATATAGAAAATGGCCAGAAGTGGTGCTGTGGCTCAAGTGGCAGAGTGCTAGCCTTGAGCAAAAAAAAGAAGCCAGGGACAGTGCTCAGGCCCTGAGTCCAAGGCCCAGGACTGGCAAAAAAAAAGACATAAAAGTAGGAAAGTGGGACCAGTGTGGGGGAAGGAGATGCGAAAGGGTCATGAGGGATGTGAGTATGACCACAGGACATTATATATGTGAAAATATATGATGAAACCCATTAAAATGTGCCAATTAGTTATGTGCTCAAAATGGCAAAGGGCTCTATACCATTAGTCATTATATAACTTAAATTAAAAATCACAACATTGGGGCTGGGGATATAGCCTAGTGGCAAGAGTGCCTGCCTCGGTATACCCGAGGCCCTAGGTTCGATTCCCCAGCACCACATATACAGAAAACGGCCAGAAGCGGCGCTGTGGCTCAAGTGGCAGAGTGCTAGCCTTGAGCGGGAAGAAGCCAGGGACAGTGCTTAGGCCCTGAGTCCAAGGCCCAGGACTGGCCGAAAAAAAAAAAAAAAAAAAATCACAACATTGGTGTAGCTCAATGATAACACCTTCCTAGCATGTGAGGCCCTGTGTTCAAATTCAAAAACAAAAAACTTATAATGACATACTGATATAACTTAGAAAAGACTGAAAACTGTTGGCAAAGGGATAAGATACTGTAATACCAAAGCACTGATGCTGGTAGAGTAGGCTAGTATAACTAATATGACAAAAGCTAACTATAAACCAATTCCTTCCTCTGTATACATCCAGAGCAAATGGAGCAATCGAATGTTTCTGCCGGTAAATATTCATAATATTATTCATATTATTTCTAACAAAGATAGACTTTAAACCTCATCCCTAAGAGAATGAAAACATAAATGCTGGAAGTGGCGCTATGGCTCAAATGTCTAGTAGTCAGCCTTGAGCTGAAGAGCTCAGGGACAGCACCCAGGCCCAGAGTTCAAGCCTCACAACTGACAAAAAAAAAGAAAAAAACCAATCATAAATACTCTGTATTTATAAAATCAAATTAAAAACCACTACCACAAACAACAAAGAACCTTACAGAGAAATGCTGAGCAAAAGAAAACAAAGAAATGCCTATGATTCCAGGTGTATGATGTTTGAAATAGGCAAAATTTAAATCTGTAGTAACAGAAATCAAAACAATGGTTGTCACTATACAGGTGGTTTTGAGTAGGAGAGGGCAAGAAAAAGACTACAGGAGTTAACAGAAATATTTGTTACCCTCATTTTATAATTACTTGCATATAATGTCATAGATACAAATAACACATATGCATTTATGAACATTCATGAAATTGTAAATTAAACATCAAATCTCTTATTTGTGAAAAAGCTCAGGGACAGTGTCCAGGCCCTGAGTTCAGGCCCCATGACCAACAAAAAAAAAAAAAAAACTGCTTGGAAAATAAAATCTACTTTTTAAAAAGATAAATTGCATACACATACACACACACATATTCCATTTACACAACTAAGAACTTAAAGAGTACCTAAAAACATCTGCCAAGATTTCTAATCTGAAAACTATAAAACATAATTGATAAAGTTCAAGAAAATCTAAAGATATGTTCATGGCTGAAAATCTGAATCAAACAAAAACAACAAAATGTACATCAAAACCAAAACTCAGTAAAATATAATACTATCAAGAAAATTATTCCTATTGTTCAAGATCTACAATACCAAGTGCTGGCAAGCTTTTAAAACAATAATGAGTGATAAAGTGAACTGAACATGTTAAGTGAGTGGATCTTTTAGTATATAAAAATTGGATCTTACCGCCGAAATAGCTCAGTTAGGAGAGCATTAGACTGAAGATCTAAAAATTAGATCTTAATGAAACTGTTAGGACAAAAATGTTTAAAGAAAATTCAATGTACATACAACCCAGATGACAGAAAATTTAAGCTTTAAAAGAATGAGGCAGGGCTGGGGATATGGCCTAGTGGCAAGAGTGCCTGCCTCATATACATTCGATTCCCCAGCACCACATATACAGAAAATGGCCAGAAGTGGCGCTGTGGCTCAAGTGGCAGAGTGCTAGCCTTGAGCAAAAAGAAGCCAGGGACAGTGCTCAGGCCCTGAGTCCAAGACCCAGGACTGGCAAAAAAAAAGAATGAGGCAGGGGCTGGGAATATGGCCTAGTGGTAAAGTGCTCGTCTTGTATACATGAAGCCCTGGGTTCGATTCCTCAGCACCACGTATATAGAAAAAGCCAGAAGTGGCGCTGTGGCTCAAGTGGTAGAGTGCTAGCCTTGAGCAAAAAGAAGCTAGGGACAGTGCTCAGGCCCTGAGTTCAAACCCTAGGACTGACAAAAAAAAAAAGAATATGAGGCATAGAATATTGAACCATTATGCATTCCTACTGATACCATAATTTAAAAAACTACATATCAGGTGGCAATTCTCTTTAGAATACAGTATTGTCTGACTTCGTTAAACTAGCTCAGAGCTCAGCAGAGCTGATCTATTATTTTTGGGGTTTTTTCAACCATAAACATATATCTACATTTTCTTGAATTTTATCAATTATGTCTTATAGCTTCTTTTTTTTAACTGGGGTGTGTGTGTGTGTGTGTGTGTGTGTGTGTGTGTGTGTGTTCTTTTTGATACTGGGGGTCAAACCCAGGATGTTGCACTTGCTAGGCAGCCACTGAGCTACATCCCCGTCCCAATTATGTCTTATAGTCTCTAGCTATGTCACATTCAAACTTGAAAATCTGGCTTTAAAGAAATTCAAACAGGCTGGGGATTTAGCTCAGCAGAAGAGCGCCTGCCTGGCGAGCGCAAGGCCCCGAGTTCGGTCCTCAGCTCTGGAAAAAAAGAAATTCAAGCAATGCTCAATAACAAATTTTTTCACCCATCTATTAAAATGTTTTTTCTAATCTGAAAACTTGTGGTCTCCATTTAGAGGTGAAAGATATATATATGAAAATTTTATGACCATGAAATTTGATACTTCCCAAGGAAAGTGTAACACAGTTAAGAAAAGTCTTAAGCCAGGCATCAGTAACTCATTACTATAATCTCAGTTACTTGCGAAGCTGAAATCAGGAGAATCACAATTCAAGCCTGCCTGAGAATAATGGGAAACCCATTCTCCACCAATGGCTGGACCTACCATCCCAGCTATTTGGCAGGGTAAGACCAAGGAGATCACAGTTTTAGGCCACCTCAGGCAGAAAAGTCCACAAGAGCCCATATCTCAATGAAAGAAGCGAAACATGGTGGCACATACCTGTCATCCCAGCTGTGATGAAAAGCTTAAACTAGGCAAACTGTGGTCCAGTTGAAGCTCAGGCAAAAGGCTTTACTTGCTACCAAGAGTGAGGCCTGAGTTCAAATCCCAGCACTACCACCAAATCAAGTTTTCCAGCCTGGTACCAGTCGCTCACACCTCTAATCCTAGCTACTCAGGAGACTGAGATCTGAGGATCACAGTTCAGTTCCTGAGACTCCTATCTCCAAATCAACTACTCAAAAACGGGAAGTGGAGCTGTGGTTCAAAGTGGTAGAGCACTGGCCTTGAGCAAGAGCTCAGGGACAGCACCCAGACCCTGAGTTCAAGCCCACTGACCAAAAAAAAAAGAAAAAAGAATTCTCCAATCTTGATTTAAAAAAAAAACTAAAGTATCTGATTTTGTTTGTTCTGGTCTTGGCTATGACAAGATGCTTACAATGGGAATACAATTGAAGTTATTCTTTTCCTTTTATCACAAGATCATTCTCAAAACCACAAAGTCCAATTTGACTGGCATATATTTTTCCACACACATACACAAACATACATACATATACATACATACATACAGATATATGTAGATTATATGTAGCTATACACATGTGTGTATATATGTTAGTTTACTTAGAGTACTTTTCAATAATCCTAAACTAAGCAAATACTTCAGTTAGCATAAAGTGCTAATGGTTTGCTTTTTAAAAAGAAAGTCATGATTATATATTTAATATAAATTCTCATATATGCCAAGAACACTAAATATACTTCTTTTAAACTGAGAACTAGTTCCGATGCAGTCTTACAAGTGTATTACTTACATTATTCTGCAATCTCACTGCTTTCAAATCCAAGAACAAAATTTATACCTAGAATGACATTTATAAGAAAAGCCAAAGGAGCTTTTTCCCACTCTATCACCATACTTTCTATTTCATTAAAACATTCTTTATGCTTCATGACTTTCACACATAAATTACCAAATTAAGGAATAGGAGCATGATATATAACCAATAATTCTTGATTATAACATCTATAACAAGGAATTTTCATTTGTAGTATATGCACACGCATTCATATGCATGTGTTACTAAACCACATAAATTTTTTAAACTAAAGCTTTATTGGACAAAAGTATGAAGAAATGAATATGGAATCCATGCTATCACTGTGGCAGAACTCTTCTGAATAGAAATCACTAGCCATGCCCAAACTATTTTAGAATTCAGTCATTCAAACCAACTAGGTATATGCTCTAACAGTTAAAGTCTATCCTAATTGAACAGACAGGAAAATGAGACCCAGAGATTCCTAAGTGGTTTGTCTATGATCATATTACACCTCAACTTAAACCTAACACTGGTTTCTTTTTTAGCTAGTTGGGCTGTACTCAAGGCTAAATGTCGGCATATTTCTTTGGACTTAAAGCTGCTTTGCTCAGAATTATACTTTTTTCTTCCTTCTTTTAAAAAAATAAAGTATGCATAATTAAGTGCTGCATTTTAAAGAAGTAATCTCAAGGCAGTCATCCTAGAAACAGTAACTATTACTCAAAAAAGAGTTGGAAGTCTTCAAAATTGTCTTCAGATAGACATTTATAACCATAAAAAGGAATTAAAATAAGTAAAGCCAACTATAAACCAGACACTGAGTCTCTTTAATTTCACACATCAATCCTTAAAGGCATGAGGAAACCAAGGTCACACAAGCTTGAAAGCCGCACATCCCCTGGATACACCACCAGCTCTTTCCCTTGCTCTCCAGTTACCTCAGTATAGGCTTTAAGTGTTCTTCAGCTTTAGAGTTATCCATCTTTTTTCCTTTTAATCTTGCCTCTAAATAAATGTTAGTCATTTCCTACTCAAAGATATATCTAAGCTTCAAAAAATGACAGGCCACCAGAGAAATGGTCTGCAGTCACTGAAGAGAAACTCAAAGTTCCCAAGACATTGTGAGCATTGATAACAATGTTTTCAGAAAGAGAGTTCTGAAAAATAATCATGTGGATATCTGTAACAAGAATCTTGTTAGATTTACTCATATGTCAAATTGAATTTGAAGATAGGAGGTAAAATAAAGATGAGGTCAAAATCCCTTCCCCAAAAAGTTCACAAATAGATTTGGAAACTACAGAAAAGAGCTGAAGAAAGTGATACATGAAAAATGCTCTTTATGCAAAATTAGCTGGAGAAATCCACTGATAATTTTTGTTCAGTTACCTCTATTAGAAGAGCATTTCACTAGCATCACTACACACTTGGAAATATTCTAAAATCCAAACCTTGACTTCTCACTTAATACTAAGTCGTACAAAAATGGCACAAATGAGAAATCTTCATAAGGATCTTAGTCTAAGCCTACAGTCAAAATGGAACTACATCCCACCAACTTCTCAAAGGACATATAACCATGCCTACTGCAAAAGTCTCACCTTAACCAATCAAGATGTCCTTCATTTTCAAACAGTGACTAGCCCCCAAACAATATGAAAAGCAACAAGCCCCTACTTTTATATGACCAAGTTCAAAATCAATCTCAATTGTAAGAATTACATGTTTACAAGAAAATTAGGTATCCTTGCGTTCATAGGAGCTCTAAAGGCCACAGAGCTCTTGGGCATGCAAGTACCACAAAAAAGACTAACTTAGAAACTGGCAAATCTCAGGGCCACCAATAACTACTTGGGTGGATGGGAGAAAGGGGAATAGATGAAATGGATACATCACTGAGATACTGAATAGATTTCTAGAGCCTTAGTTACTTAAGAAATATTTGCAAATAAAAGACATTTGCACTTTCTAGAGAGAAAGGAAAATGAATTAGGAAGAACAGAAAAATTTAATGTTAACTCTCTCTACAATGATAAATAATACTGCTGGTACAATGAGATAAAATTATACTCTAATGTACTTGCCCTCCAGATGTGCTCTGAACATTGACTGTACTACTTATGATTCACATTACTAATTTATACATCAGAATTTTAAACTGCTTGAAATATAACTATATACAAATGCTGGGGAAACATTAAGCTATTATTACGTATTGTCTCAAGGAGAAAATGTTTATGAGAAAAACACAAAAATTACAGGCCCACACTGAACAAATATAGACACAGAACCTAGTAATAAATGACAAAGAATTGGCCAACTATTCACTGTTCTTCATCTTTATATGAAGCCCTAAAAAAACTGAATCTGAAGAGCCTAGGTTTAAGGACTTAATGTGGGCTACTCCCACACCCATAAGACAATCAATGCCAATGCAATCAATACTATTTAAGTAACACACTAGGAGTAATGCTTTTATTAACATAGATCCTACAGAAAAATCTCAACTTCTCTCACATCCAGTGACCTGGCCACACACTGGCCTACTATTGAAAAGTACCATCATGCCACAGCCATCTGGCACCAACTATGTGGAGATTTAACACTGGGCATGCTGTTTTAACACTAATGAGTCAAGTTAGGTAACAGGAAGTGCAAAGGACAATACTGTCCTAACATCAATGACTACCTGCTAATCTATGCACCTAATGATTTGTGTGGTGTTTGTGTGAGTATAGAGGAGACTTTTTGAACTCAGGACAGTTTTTAGCATACATTACTATCTACAAGAATGATTTTCTTAATCAGTCAAACATTGTGTCCCAACCACCATCCTTGCATTCCCTGGTCTCTCAAACTTTCTTTTTCCTTTCCCCTTCCTGCCTTCATCCTCTTTTTTTTTTTTTTTTTTTTCTTTTTTTGTTGTTGTTACAAGCTAGAACTCAGGAGCCTTCAACTACTCATGGACCTTCAGTTGTATAGCACCAGACTCACTTTTCGCTGGTTAGCTGAAAATGGAGTCTCTCGGGCTTTTCTGCTCTGACTGGCTCCCTACCACAATTCTTCAGGTCTTAGCCTCCTGAGTAGCTAGGATTACAGAAGAAAAATCACTATGACATACATGGGAGACTGAGATCATGAGAGTCACACCTCCAGGTCAACCTAAACAAGTGTTCACAAGACACCCATCTCAACAAAAAAAGGCTATGCATAGTGGCCTGTCATCCCAGCTATGGTGAGGTCCAGATCAGCCTGGAAAAATATGAGGCTCTCTCAAAAATAACCAGAGCAAAACAGGGCTGGAGGTATGGCTCAAGCAGTAAAGTGCCTGCCTTGCAAAAGCAGAGCTCTGAATTCAAAACTCAGTACATCAGAAAACTATTGCTACAATGGTCTAGAAGACCAAAAATTCTTGGTTTCAGTGCTCTATTGCTATGTTCAAAACCTGGGTGCCAGTGGCTCATACATCACAATCCTAGATGGTCAAAAGGCCAAGGTTCAAAGCCAGTCCAGGCAGACAAATCTAACTCTAATTTCCAATTAACCAGGAGGGAAAAGGAAAAAAAAAAAAAGCCCAAAGACAAGGTGTGACTCAAGTGGTACAATACTAACCTTTGGGGGGCTGGCAGAGAACATGAGGGTGAGGCAAAGTTTAAGGCCCAGTACTGCTACTTGAAGGTACTTTCTAGCTAATGAGATCTGAAAACAATAAAAGCTCAGCAGCCCAGCTATTTAATTTCCTAATTAATGCAAGGGGAACCTGTAGAAGGATTAATAACCAATACAGGCTAATAACCAATTCCATCAGCAATGCCACTTCTTGCTGGTCTAAGCAGAAAGAACAAACAATCAAATCTAGATCTTTGGTATTAATAATGACTAAGTCTGGCCAGCTAATCATCTAGCTCCTTAAATTTAAAAGACATCATAACCTCAGTCTTCCCTTGCAAGATATCTTCCATGAGGCACTAGTAGACAACAGTAGGAAATCTAGTAATGGATCTTTTAAGAATGTGTATGACAGAACTAAAATTTATGGTTTAGAGTTACACAGCTTTAAAAAATACCTTCCACAATGAAATACATCCTCATTTATAAAGCATGAAACACTCCTGAAACAAAATACTGAATACTTTGGGCAATGGTCTCTCAAAAATCATATTGCAGACTTTTCCCCTTATTATTAGCATATATTAACTGCACAAATTAAAAGAGTTCCAAGAAATGTTGCCTTTTCTCCTTTTTAAAATTTTTAGTTCAAAGGGGTGTTCTCCTGGAGGGCATGATGGTGTGATCTTCAGATTCCAAGAGGCCTAGTCTACAGTGGCCCTAGTGGCTCCCCAAACAACCTAGGTTTCAGAACAACTTGTATTCAAACAACTTTGACTCAAAAAATAAATAAGACTTTAAAACATTCTTCTTTTTCAGTTCCAAAGCAAAGTAGGTTTTAGATTTAAAAAATAAGAAAAACTTTAAAAATAAAAAAGAATTTTAAACCTGCTGTAGCACTCCTGTTACACAAAGGACAAAGCAGAGGAGAAAAGCCCAGTTAAGTCCATGTAGTTCTTCCAGTTTACTTATAAAGCTGTGAGTGTAGTTCTGCCGTATACAGCAAAAGTGACACAAAAAGCTAGAGTGTATGTTTTGCTGCTACATTATTTTTAAATCAAGTCCTTTAATGGCTTTGGGTCCATTCACATTGCCTTTACTATGAAAAAAATGAAAGGAAAAAAACATTTTAGCAAATGTCTTATTGACCAAACTCTTAATTGAACAAAAACAACTCATATCTTACAACCTCTAAAAGCTTGTGAACTTTTTAAAGGCAAATATACAAAAGATTTTGCTTTTAATCCTAAGAAGACAGCCAGGCGTAAATACTAATGGTCTGTCCCCAACCAGCAGCCTACTTACTATATAGGCCCTTCAAAAGTCCCCAACTAGCACATTCAGGCAATCCTGACAAAAAGGTATTTACTTCAAAAGATTCAAATACCAAATATATCTGGTTCCAAGTATGATTTAAAATCTCATATCCAAACCCACATTCTGAAGGATAACAGGCAAGACTGTATTTTACAATGACAAATTTACTATCATCCACATTGAGAAAAATCACGCTCATTCACCCCCAATTACTTGAATAGTCTTTTTTAAATATTTACTTAACTATAGGCGAAACAGTTTCACATAAATATATTTAAATTAATCACAGACTTAGTTAAGACTTCTAGCTACCAGAACCATGAGGCAATAAATCCTGTCTCTTAAACCACCCAGTTTGTAGTACTTTGTTGTTACAGCCCTAACAGATAAATACAAATCAATTTTACATTGGCTGGTAGGAGGAAGGTACTACTTTGAGATGCAGTAAAAGTAGATGAAATTCAAGTCTGAATGCAGACAAAATTTTCCTGGTATATAGTCACATGTATTCCTTTACATATTGTCTGTGACCAATTGCTTTCATGTTACAGAGAAGCTCCATAGAGACCATGTAGGCCCACAACCTAAAATATATTATCTAGCCCTTTACCAAAGGTTTTTCAAGCCAGGTGCAGGTGGCTCACATCTGTAATCCTAGCTACTACAGAGGCTAAGATTTGGGAATCACAGTTCTAAGCCAGCCCTGGCAGGAAAGTCCATGAGATTATCTCTAACTAATCACCAAAAAGCTAGAAGTAGAGCTGTGGCTCAAGTGGTAGAGCACAAAAGCTCAGGAACAGCCACCCAGGCTCTGAGTTCAAGTCCTAGGATTGACATGACAGACAGACAGATACTTGGGGAGGGAAATTTTGTGATAAGGCATCATATTTAAAAGTATAGTATCTCACCCACAAGATCAGTCTACATTATATGTTACTTTTCTCAGTAGTTATGGCAGGTACCTAAGAAAAAAACTTGAAAGGAGGAAAGATTTATTTTACTTGTGTTTTCCAAAGTTAAGAGTCCATGGTTGTTTGGCCCCATTTATTTGGGGCACAACATCATGGCAGCAAGGGCTGGAGAGGAGAAGACTGTTCACCTTCACAGTTGACAGGAAGCAGAGGGAGGAAGAGACAGGTTGGACAGGGGGCAGTGACCTACTTCTTCCAGCTAGGTCCTACCTCCTGAAGTTTCCAGGACCACCACCACCGCCCCCTAGAATAATCCCACCAGCTGAGGACCAAGAGGTTCAACAAATGAGCCTGTGGGGGCTCAACTCCCTAACATTGCCATTTTCAATCTTTCAGTTGTGCTTCAGTATTCCACCTTGTAGATCAAGTGAAATGTTGTCATTTAAAAAACCTATGAAAATTACATAATTACACCCACACACATATCAAGTAAGTTGCAGTAACTATCTTTAAGAGAAATAAGCAATTTATCCCTGAATCATGAACCTGATATACCCACTAATACTTTTGTAACTATGTGGCTGAAAAAAAAAACTATATAAAATGCCTCATATGACTACCATTGACAGATCTGTGCGTAACTATCACAAAAATCATTCCACTAAAGCTCAGTGAATTATAGCAAGCAAACCACAGATTAGGTATGAATTAAGGCTGTGCTTACCTTCCATGATCAAAATGCCAATTTACTGACCAACAACTGGAGGCTAGGACATGGAAAGAATAATTCTGTGTCTGTGTTAACATTTCCATTCCAATTTTCAGAGCTAAAAATTCTGAGCTAAATTCAGAGCTAAAAATTTTTAGAAAAAAATAACATCAGTTCAGTCAACTGTTTTTCAGTATCTCTACAATTGTAGAACTACACACACATACCAAAAAAACATGTAAAAAGATTAAGTGTTTTTGTGAATCTGCTCCAAACTGGAAATGATCCAAATGCCCTTCAATAGCAGAAGGAATAAATTACTTGTAATAAATTCATACAGTGACAAAAAGTGAAATATATGAATTTATATAAATTTCAACAATAAGTAAATTAGTCTATGGAACTGAAAGATAGCCAAGTGACTACTTTGGAGAGGGAGGTGGGAGCAGCGACTGGTATGAGATATTCTTCTTCTGACCCTAATTAATTTTCAACTTGAAACAGACTATTAAGCAGCCGAGTTGTGACCAACATATTTTCTACATGTGTGCATATATGTGTATGATATATCACACTTCAATAAAAAGGTTAACCTAGGCTCCACGTCTAGGAGCTGCCTCCTGAGATAACAAGTACAATTTAATATGCTCCAATTGGCCCAATTGCCCTATAGCTAACAACTACAAACACTTGATAGAATATAAAAAGAAACTTCTTGAAAGCACTGGACAGCAGCCAAAAATAAGCAGAAACTATAGGTGAAATTGGCAATAGAAAAGGAAACAGTTGAGAAAGTTTCCCTTGTTTTCATAGCTTTCTAAGTGAAGATAGTCATAAGCCATGTAGGTGATAGACTTTAGATAGAAACTGGTCTTAATGACCAAAAAAAACTAAAAGAAAAAGCACCATGAGGTAGAAATTGAGGGAGAACATCAAGGAAAGCAGAGAGCCACAAAGGGAGGCATCCACAGTCTACAAGTAAAAATTGGCTCAAATCACTAGCTGATTCCTGAAATGTGCACACAGGAGAAGAGTGTAGGTAGCCCAGGTAAAATAATGGTAATCATAACTGAGGGGTATACTCCAATAGTAAATGGCATGTTAAGCATGTGTGAAGTCTTAGCTCAACCCCCAGTATCATATCCAAAACCAAAAACAACAACAACAAAAGGACTATAGTTATGCTTATACAACTATGAATATACAGTCATGTGTCACTTATGGTCAGGATACAAACTGTTAAGTGCATTGTTAAGACCACTTTCCTCATTACATAACCATTACACACATTGTCATATAAGTAGTCCATCCAAAATAGTCATGTGAAGCTAAATACTAATACTGAAAAAGTACATTCTATACTTTGAGTGAAATATGTAGTATTTAATTAAATGTTTCCAGAAAGCTGTTAAGATAGATATAGTAAAAATGTCGATAAACTGGGCTGGGAATATGGCCTAGTGACAAGAGTGCTTGCCTCGTATACATGAGGCCCTGGGTTCAATTCCCCAGCACCACATATAGAAAACGGCCAGAAGTAGCGCTGTGGCTCAAGTGGCAGAGTGGTAGCCTTGAGCAAAAAGAAGCCAGGGACAGTGCTCAGGCCCTGAGTCCAAGGCCCAGGACTGGCAAAAAAAAGTCAATAGGGCTGGGGATATAGCCTAGTGGCAAGAGTGCCTGCCTCGGATACACAAGGCTCTAGGTTCGATTCCCCAGCACCACATATACAGAAAACGGCCAGAAGCGGCGCTGTGGCTCAAGTGGCAGAGTGCTAGCCTTGAGCGGGAAGAAGCCAGGGACAGTGCTCAGGCTCTGAGTCCAAGGCCCAGGACTGGCCAAAAAAAAAAAAAAAAAGTCAATAAACTAAAATGGAACCCTGAAAATGTTCAATTAGCCCAAAAGACATAGGAAAATATGAAGGAAGAAACAAAAGAATTGGAACAAATAAAGCAAATATTAAGAGATTTGGGGTTGGAGCTACAGCTCCGTGGTATAGTACTTGGCTAATATGTGCAACCATACCAAATAATTCAACCATTTCAATAATTACATGTTAAAAGGCAAATGCTTTTGGATGAATTTTTAAAAACAGTCCTCAAAAAAGAAAAGACCAAATATCTGATGTTTAAAAGAAACTGACATTTTTTTATCATGAGGTTTGAACTCAGGGCCTGGGCACACTGTTCCTGAGCTTTTTTGCTCAAGGCTACCCAGAGTGCTAGAGCAAACCTTGAGCAAAAAGAAGCCAGGGACAGTGCTCAGACCCTGAGTTCAAGCCCCAGGACTGGCAAAAAAAAAAAGGACCAATTCATTAAAAAAGAATGAGAATAATAAAACATTTAGGAGCCTAATTTAAGGCTTCAATATGCATAGAACAAAAATTTCTAGAATTGCAGTGACAAACGAACAAGCCCAAATAGTTGGAGATTTTAGTACTCTTCTCTCACCAGTTGATAAAATTAAATTTACAAACAAGATCAACAACTATCAATAATCTTGAACCTACTATATAGAACAGAACACTACATTCAATGAATACATGCAGAACATATATTCATTTCACTAAGACTAGCAAAAGTCACTCAGACTGAACCATAAACAATTCTCATTACATTTCATAAGATCAGTACTTTAGTATATGTTCACTGATCACAATGGAATTAAACTAGAAATAATTAACATCATCTAAAAATATTCCCATCAATAAAATTTAAAAATTCTAAATTCTCTATGCACTAGAAAAAAATAAAATTAGAAAATAGTTTGAAATGAGTCAAAATAAGCATAAATATACCAAAACTTTCAAGATGCAGTTAAAACAGAACTGAGATACAAAGTTATACCCTTAATATTGGAAAAAAAAAAATTTTTCTAAAATTTTGTCCCACAAAACTAGAAAAGGTAAATCCAAAGTAGAAAGAACAAAACTAAAAGCAAAATCAGTACAAAAGAAAAATAGAGAAAATAAGCGCAAAAGTTTTGTAAAACGTAATTAATTTGACAAATACTTATTACCAATATTACAAATGTCAGAGGCAATATCACTATAATCTACATATATTAAACAAGTAATAGATATGCCAATATACTAAACAACTTAGTTAAGTGAACGAATTTCATGAGAAATACACCTTATCAAAACTGGTATAACATAGACCTAATAAGCCCTATTTACTATCAACTGAATTTCCAATCAAATATATTCTCACAAGAAAAAACCCCAGGCAAATTCACTGGTTTCACTGGTAAATTCTCTCATTTAGAGTCTCGCCAAGTAAACGCAGCCCTAACAGAAAATAGAAGAAACATTTACCACTTTGTACCAGCATGATACCACATAAAATCTGACAGGGAGCCAGGTGCTGGTGGCTCACACCTGTAATCCTACTCAGGAGGCTGAGATCTAAGAATCACAGTTCAAAGCCAGCCCCAGCAGGAAACTCCAGTTAACCACCAGAAAACTGGAAGTGGCGCTGTGGCTCATGGTAGAGCTCAGGGACAGCACCTAAGCCCCAGGACCCAAGGCAAAAAAAATCTGACAGGGAGATCATGATAGATAGATGCAGAAATCTTTAACAAAAGAACAAAAGGGGGGGCTGGGAATATGGCCTAGTGGCAAGACTGCTTGCCTCATACATGAAGCCCTGAGTTCAATTCCCCAGCACCACATACACAGAAAACGGCCAGAAGTGGCGCTGTGGCTCAAGTGGCAGAGTGCTAGCCTTGAGCAAAAGGAAGCAAGGGACAGTGCTCAGGCCAAGTCCAAGCCCCAGGACTGGCAAAAAAAAAAAAAGATCAAAAGGAACCCAACAAAACATGCTTATCCCAAGATAGTAAAGGTGTTAAACAAATAACTCCTTACCCCACCTATTTATTACTGACAAAGCCGGCTCCTTCAAAACCCCACCTCTGCATCCAAGTCCCATCTCTACTCATCAAACTCCACTATCCACCCTATACTATTATAACAACCTTCCTTCTGCTCAGCATATGTACTTATGAACTTCCTTCTATTCACTCACAAATTCCCAAGTTCCATTTTAGCCACATTCATCTGAAGCCCTTACTGATTTTGTCAGGTTGATATCACTTCTCCTTTCTCTACATTTTCAATGCATCTTTTGTAACTCTCCATCATAATAAAAATTACTATTTCTTTGTTTTCCTCTCTATTCAACTGTCACTCCTCAGCAATTAAGTAAAGGAGGAGTAAGAGTTTGGTGAAAGCTCCACTCAGTTCCATAGTAAGAACCAAGAAGAATTCTTGCACACACTACTCCATGCCTGCCCTATGACCATGCCCTCTGTAATGGACTACTACTTAACTGGCTCCCCACTTCTCACAGCTCCCCCCTTCTCCTCTGAGCCAGACCATGCAGAGGCTCCAGCCCTGAGTGAAAAAGCCAAGTAAAACATGAGGTCCTGAGTCCAGGTCCCAGGACATGCAACAAGACGGGAGAAAACAGCCTTTTTAGGTATTTGGGTTTTCTGTTCTGAGTATGCGTTAACATTATGATTAGTAAATAAAATACAACAGATGTTACAAGATTATGCTGTTTTCCCCTGTAGTTTATTTTGGCAGAGAAAAATTCTTACACAACTTATTTATTCAGGTGCCTAACAAAAGTTTAGATTCTTAAGGATTTTGATATTTTCTTCTAACTTTGTATACCTATTACATTACTCATAAGCAAAATGTGCTTACTAAACCACACATTTTATAGAGAGCAGGATTTACTTGTCATTTGTTTGGAACTCAGAATTTATTTTGCTTTAAAAACAAACTATTCTCTGCAGGACACTGGTGGCTCATACTTGAAATCCTAGCAACTCAGAAGGCTGATGTGAGGGGGGAGGGAGGGGGAGGGATGGGGAAAGGAGAAGGAGGGAGGGGAAAAGGAGGAAGAAGGGGGAGGGAGGGGAGGGAGGAAAAGGGGAGGGAAGGAAAGAGTTACTGAGCCAGGTTCTGAAATCCAGGGTCATGCCTTATGAAGCAAGAAACAAAAATGAGTCCAGATTACTTTTGAGGCTCTCTGGTCATCTGCTGTTCCTGCAAGGCAGTTTAATTCCTTAAATAATACAACAGTGTCAGAGGTCTTAAGACCTCTGTCAAAACTTAAGAATTAATTTTTTTTATTTAAATTCCCTTTGGAAAGAAAAATATGATGTTGATAATCCTCACTTGTCAAAAACAGATCTGAGTTTTTACAGCTTCATACAAAGTATAAATTTAAAGAAGCTGACAGCTTTTGATGGTTCTCTCTTCTCTCTTCCTTTATAATTGTCTTCAGTGTCACATAATACAAAACCACCAGCATTAAAACAGTAAACACAAACCTTCTCAGTTTAACCTATCTTCAATGACAAATTCAGTCACAGTACAAGCTAGCCAACTCTCTCTCCGCTTTAAGAGTTCTGAAACTAATAAAAGTTATGGTAACTCAAGCAGTTCTGTTTCTGCATATCCTAATTAAAAACTTAACAGAGAAAAGATTTTTAACCAAAGCCAGAAATAGGACAACAGAGAACAATTTATGAGGTACAAGAGACAAAAGGAATGTTCCATGTAGGTAGAAAAACCAGTTTCCCCATTCAGTGCTGCAGCTCCAAGAATCTAATGATTCTTCATTTATTCAAAAACAAAAATGATAATACAATCCCTGGCACTGACAGCAGGTGATTGTTAAATTCACCACTGCCTGACAAGTACCTACAGGCTTTACTTGGCCTCAATCTGTCCAGTTTGGAACTGCCAATTAGTAGCTTCTCAAAAGCAAATCCCAATGTAAGCCATTTTAAAAAGTGCTTTTCAAAATGACAAATACAATAAACTAGTCAAGCTCAGCATGTAAGGATGAAATAAAAGGTGGTTGCCCAATCTAGGCTGCAATTGTCAAAGCCAAGTGACAATAAGCCAAGGATCAAATTCTGAAATCTATTATGATATACATACTTCTTTTAAACTCAAATAAAGCAACCTCATAATCTTAGTCATTCTCAAATGACATTTCACAGAAGAGAGTCGAGTATTATTTATCACGCTAAGACAAAAAGATTTGCCAAAATCTTCAGTACATATTTCAGACTTTAAGGGGTCACGTTACCATTGCCACTGGAGCACAAAAGTAGCCATCATTCATTAAGCAAATGAAGGAATATGATCTGTCCCAATAAAACTTTATTTATAAACAGCAAAATTTGAGTTCCATAATTTTCATGGAAATATTTTTCAACATTTTAAAAATATAAATCTTCTACTTCCTTTTTAATTTTTAATTCATTGGCTAAATTTGGCTCTGAGTAGGATTTGCTGAATTGCTTCCAATAGGCTCCCAAGAAATATATTTAACTTCTGGTCAATGCATCTAGAATAGTGCTAATTACATACCATATAATAAAGAATTTGGAAAATAATCAAATCCATTTCTGTGTGCCTACAGTGTTCTGACTGTCCAGTGCTCTACTTAGTATTAAAACTGATTGATGTATCAGGAGCCAGTGGCTCACGCCTATAATCCTAGTTACTCAGGAGGCTGAGATATAAAGACTGTGGCTCAAAGCCAGCCTGTGAGATTTATCTCTAATTAACTACCAAAAGCTGGAAATAGCTCAAAGTGGCAGTGCATTAGCCTTGAGCAAGAGACAGTGCCCAGGCCCTCAGTTCAAGTCCATAGACCTGTACACACACACGCACCTGATAAGATTCTATTAGACAATTTGTTAATTTGAGAAAATAAATCTACGGTTTTAGTATAGAAAAACCTTCTCAAGCACTATACTGCCAACATGTAATATAAATCAAAATGCTAGGAACATAAATCCTCAGTTAATGTTTAATCAAGAGATAAATATCACATAATATTAGTAGGACACAGTTCAATTTTGCAGTGTTGGAAGTATAGCTCAGTGGCAGAATGCTTATCTAGCATGAGCAAGGCCAAGGGTTCAAGCCCCAGAACTGCTAGTTTTTGCCATGGACATTTCCAGAAAACAGCCAAAGGGCAAATAAAACAAAGGGGGAAAGTAGACATCATTGGTCATGAAGAAATGCAAACGAAAATATAATGAGATACCACTTCAAACCCACTAGAAGAGCTATCATCAAAATGACAGTGTTGGCAAGGACATGGAAAAACTGGTACATTACTAGCAGAAATGCAAATTAATGCAAGCACTCAGAAAAAGTCTGGCAGCTCTTCAAAAAGTTATCAAAGGGGCGGGGGTAAGAAAAAAAAAGTTAAACATAAGAATTACCAGTAATTCTTCTCTAAGGTATGTATCCAAGAGAGCTGAAAAGATGTTTAAAACTAAGTTATATATAAATGTTCACAGCCCTATTATATATAATAGCCCAAATGTAGAAACAAAACCAAATATGAATAAATAAAATGTAGAATATCCATACAACAGACTATTATTTGGCCATAAAAAGAAAAGTAGGGAAGCTAGGCACAGTGGCTTAATGTCCATAATCCTAGGTACTTGAAGGCTGAGACGGGAGAATCATGGTTCCAGGCCAGTCAGAGCATGAAAGTTTGCCCCACCTCAACAAGAGTAAGGTGGTACTCATTTATCATCATGGTGAGAAGTATAAAACAGGATCACAGTAAATGGAGATGTGGCTCAAGCAGTAGAGTACCAGCCTTGAGCAGAAAAAGGCAAGCAAGAGTGCAAGGTCCAGAGTTCAAGCCCCAGTACTGGCACACAAATAAATAGGGTAGGTAGGTAAATAGATAAGATAGAGATAGATAAATAGATAGATAGACAGACAGACAGACAGATAGATTAGACAGACAAACTGAAATAGGATCCAAGTCCAGGAATGGACCCAAGAAATTAGCAAGACTCTAAGTCAAACAACAAGCATAGAAAGGGGCTGAAGATGTGGTTCACGGGTTTAGTGCCTGTGAAAGAGAGATGGAAGGAAAGGAGGAGAGAGACAAAGGGGGAGGAAAGGAAAGAAAAAGAAAGAGAAAAAGAGAAAGATGGATAAAGTACATAATACATAATACAACATGGAAGACCCTTTTGAAACATGGTAAGTGAAACAAGCCAAGCACAAATGGGCATATTAATTCCATTTACATAAAATGTTGAGAATTGGCAAACTGAAAATAGATTCACGGGAGTAGGAATGTAGCTTAGTGGTAAAGTGCTTGACTAGCATGCATGAAGCCCTGGGTTCGATTCCTCAGTACCACTTAAACAGGAAAAGCCAAAAAGTGAAAGTGGCGCTGTGGCTCAAGTGGTAGAGTATTCGCCTTGAGCAAAAAGAAGCTAAGGGACAGTGCCCAGGCCCTGAGTTCAAGCCCCAGGACTGGTAAGAAAAAAAAATATCCATGGTTAGTAGAAGCTGGCAAAGAGAAAGAAATATGGAAAGAGGACAGGGAAAGGGAGGGGGGGGAAAGGGAGAGGAAAAGGGAGGGGGGAAGGGGAGAGGAAAAGGAAGGGGGGAAGGGGAAGGGAGAGAGGGAGAGGGAGAGAGAGAGAGAGAGAGAGAGAGAGAGAGAGAAACTGTGTGTGAATTCAGGTTCTTATGCTTGCTAGACAAGTGCTTTACCACTTGAGCAATGTCCCCAGACCTTTTTGCTTTAGGTATTTTTCCACACAGGAGCTCAGGTTTTTCCCTGGGCTGGCCTGGACCACAATCATCCTATTTATGTCTCCCACGAAACAGGGATCATAAGCCTGGACCACTATCCCCAGCTTTCTTGTTAAAATGGAGTCCTACTAACTTGTTGTCTGGTCTAATCTCAAGCCACAGTCTTCCAAATTTCCACCTCCGGAGTTTCTGAGTTATAGGCAGAGTCACCATACTCAGCCTTAGATTTCTTTTTGAGGTGATAAGATTTTATGGATTCGATAGTAAATAGGTAGCTGTACAACTTTATGAAATGACTAAGAGTCACTATATAAATTTTTTACTTTTTAAATGTACAGTAACTTGTATTTCAATATTCAAAAACTGGAGGAACAAAACATTTTCTACAGTCAGTAATACTGTCTAGAGGCCATACCAAAAAAAAATATTTTGGGGCTGGGAATATGGCCTAGTGGCAAGAGTGCTTGCCTCCTTTCACATGAAGCTCTCGGTTCGATTCCCCAGCACCACATATATGGAAAATGGCCAGAAGGGGCGCTGTGGCTCAGGCGGCAGAGTGCTAGCCTTGAGCAAGAGGCCAGGGACAGTGCTCAGGCCCTGAGTCCAAGGCCCAGGACTGGCCAAAAAAAATTCAATCCCTTTCATAACAAGAAAATGATACCTGATCAACACTTCAAACATCTCTGAGCCAGAAGTTGGAGAACAAACATCATTATCCTTCTGGGTTACAATATAGCACACTGTTCTTGTCTTTTGATGTAGCCATTACCTACATTGTAACTATGAGATGTCAGTTCTATGCTGTGAAGCTGTAAAGTGTCAAAATAGCTTTCCCATCCACCATTCCAAGGATATTCTAAAATGAAGCAATAGCAAATTGCCATTATATTGATGAAACTATTGAAATGTCAATATACTTATAAACAGTATTGAAAATATTAATTGACCACTACATACTAACATTTATACTTACCGTTTATATAATACTATATAATTACATTTTAGAAAGAACCTATGTGAAAATTAAAATGACCAATGGTCTTTGATTACACAGTCCAAATGTGAAAGTATTTAAAATTCCCTTGAGTCACAAAAAGCAGTCATATGGCTAATTAGCTGAAGAATGTTTATAGAAAACAAGCAGCAAAATGAGTTTTCTGAATATCTAAAAAAAAAAAAAAACAAGAAGCCGGGGGGCTGGGAATATGGCCTAGTGGCAAGAGTGCTTGCCTCGTATACATGAGGCCCTGGGTTCGATTCCTCAGCACCACATATACAGAAAATGGCCAGAAGTGGTGCTGTGGCTCAAGTGGCAGAGTGCTAGCCTTGAGCAAAGAAGCCAGGGGGCTGGGATGTGGCCTAGTGGCAAGAGCGCTTGCCTCGTATACATGAAGCCCTCAGTTTGATTTCCCAGCAACACATATATAGAAAATGGCCAGAAGTGGCGCTGTGGCTCAAGTGGCAGAGTGCTAGCCTTGAGCGGGAAGAAGCCAGGGACAGTGCTCAGGCCCTGAGTTCACGGCCTAGGACTGGCCAAAAAAAAAAAAAAAAAAAAAAAAAAGCCAATCTTAAATCTCATTGGCATTGTTTTCTCCAATAATTCTAAAACGTCCTTTCCTCTTATGTTTACTGACAGATACAACCTGTATCATGAATAAAACAGTATAAATAAGCATCAGCCCAAGTTTGTCTTGTCATATTGTTTCACAATTTACCTAATTTTTTCCTAGATATACATACTAAACTTTATTAAGGATTCATAAGAAAAGGTTTATTTCATAATAACTACTTCATGAAGATATAACCTTGAGGGTTTTTGTTTTAAGAAGGGCATTTCATTACCTGCCACATGATCAGTTTTTTGGGTTTGCTGTTGTTGTTGTTGTTTGTGCAGGCCTGGACACTGTCCCTGAGCTTCTGTTGCTCAAGGCTAGTGTACTACCACTTGAGCCACAGCTCCACTTCCAGCTTTTTGGTAGTCTACTGGAGATAAGTCTCTCGTGGACTTTCCTGCCCAGGCTGGCTTCAAACCACAATTCCTATACCTCAGACTCCTTTGTAGGTAGGATTACAGGCGTGAGTCACCTTTGCCCAGCCAAGATCAGCTTTTTATCCCATCCCAATCTATACCATAGAAACAGAGACTATGAGAACCTAGTGTCCTGAAAAGACAATACAGATGCACTTTACAAAGACATATTATACAACTGAGAAGACTTTAGGAGGGAAAAAAATCTGAATCTTTACAGCAATTAAAGTTCAGACTAAATAAAAAGAGACTTCTTTCTAGGAAAATAAAAGCTTGGAGAGAAGTAACTTTCCCTAAAATTACATAAAATACATAAAAATTATGTAAAATATCAAGGCAGACAGAATGAGTATAGTTTTGCCTCTTACATCCTAAGAAGCAGGGATGGAAACATTACTCAGAGGTAGAGCACTTGCCTACCCTACACAAGACCCCGGCTCCATGTCTAGCATGGGAGGCGGAGGGGAATGTAACCTGCAGGTGATGCTAAGAAGCTGAAGTTCCAGGTATTTGGCTTTGTTTTAAATATATCCCAATAACTTATCAAATATATTGTTGCAAGCGTAATAGAAGCCAAAATTATAAATCAATTAAATTTCTTTCAATTCATGAATGTCAGATTCATAGAGCATTAACAATGGCATTCATTTCTGGTATGCATGGCATACAATTATGGCAATTTCCCATAAAAGGTACCTTCGTTCATGCAGGGCCAGAATTCTAAGGTGCATAAGTGTGACTAAAATAGCATTAAATTGTTCTACCCCCGGGACAAAAAAGTTTGTTTTTTTTTTAATTTTCTAACACCTTCATGCAAAATGGTCACCAATATCTTGTTTGACTAAACTTTGCAGCATGACTCTACTATCATTTCCTCATTAAACTCTCTCCTTCCTTGGTTTCAATATACCTATACTAATCTATTGTCAAGTTCCATTTACAAAATCCTCTTCTTTTTTTCTATTTGTTTTAACAGTTTCAATTCTCAGTGTTCTATCATTTTATATCAAAAATATGGTACATAGAGGTTAATCAACAACAACAACAACAACAACAACAGGCACATAGAGAGGCTGGGGATATGGCCTAGTGGCAAGAGAGCTTGCCTTGTATACACAAGGCCCTGGGTTCGATTCCCCAGCACCACATATACAGAAAAACGGCCAGAAGTGGTGCTGTGGTTCAAGTGGCAGAGTGCTAGCCTTGAGCAAAAGGAAGCCAGGGACAGTGCTCAGGCCATGAGTCCAAGACCCAGGACTGGCCAAAACAAAGAGGTAAGTCAAAGAGTGGGGGGGAGCCAAAGACATTGCTCAGTCTTCACCTTGGACCCACTACACTGGAGCTCCCAGGTGCTTCTAACAAAACCTTGAATCCCACGGCAAACCCTTAGTCTAACAGTGCTCTGTGTGACCCTTCCTGATACCTGGGGCTTCAGCTGTAACCCATGCACTTATGTGACACTAAATGATGTAAAATTCATCTTTAGTAAACTTCATGGGCTGGGAATATGGCCTAGTGGTAAAGTACTCGCCTCGTATACAAGCCCTGGGTTCGATTCCTCAGCACCACAAGCAGGAAGTGGTGCTATGGCTCAAGTGGTAGTACGCTAGCCTTGAGCAAAAAGAAGTCAGATACAGTGCTCAGGCCCTGAGTTCAAGCCCCAGGACTGGCAAAAAAGAAACAAAACAAAAAAAATCATCTTTAGTAAACTTCAGACACCTAAGGTATTTCCACGTGTAGATTATTTCTAAGTCCTAAGAACTCAACATATTAATGACACAGGCAAAATAATAATACCCACCAAGAAGGGACTACATAACCTTAATAAGATCTGGCACATGCATCTACTGGAAAATCGTACTGCAATTTAAAAGAAACTAGAAAATATATGAAGAAACATATAGAAATGCATCTATATGAAGAAGTCTAAGATATACTAAGAAAAAAAAAAAAAAGCAAATGGGGCTGTAGGGTGTATCTCAGTGGTAGATCACTTGCTTAGCATGCGTAAGGCCCAGGGTTTGATACCTGGCACACCACTAAAATGCACAAAGAGGGCTGGGAATATGGCCTAGTGGCAAGAGTGCTCGCCTTGTATACATGAGGCCCTGGGTTCAATTCCCCAGCACCATATATACAGAAAATGGCCAGAAGGGGCACTGTGGCTCAGGTGGCAGAGTGCTAGCCTTGAGCAAAAAGAAGCCGGGGGACAGTGCTCAGGCCCTGAGTCCAAGGCCCAGGACTGGCATAAATAAATAAATAAATAAATAAATAAATAAATAAATAAATAAATAAATAAATTGCACGGAGCATGTTGTGTAGTATGCTACAATTTGTTTTAGAAAAAGATAAATGCACAGGAACTTTCTAGAAGGATGCTCAAGAGAATTATACATACTTCTCACTAGAAAATGAAACTAAGGACATAGTGTCGACTAAAGGACTAAAAGACTAATGGGTATTTACCATTAGTAAATTTACCACCAAATATCCATTTGTGGTATCTCAATGTTGAATTACACACATTCCTTTCACTAAGATATTATAAAAACTACCTAAGCATATTTATTTACATGCTATCCGAAAAAAAGGACACTTATCCAGAACACTTAAAGAACAAATTAAATCAGAAAAGGGCAGATGACCCAACAGAAAAAAATGAACAAAAGGCTGAATAGTCACTTCACAACAAACTTAAGCCAATAGCCAACAAAGATGCTCAATTTTCTTATTCATCAGAGAAATACAAACCACAGTGCAATAATCACCTTGCATCTAAAATGAAAACAATCAATATCAAGTGCTGATAAGAACATGAAATAACTAGAATATTCTACATTGGTGGTAGGAATGTAAATTCCTACAACAACTTTTGTAAACAGACAAAATCTTCTATAGTATGTACTTTATAACTGAACAATCCCAAGTATATATCCCAGAGTGTTCATGTCCAGCCAAAAGACACAAAAAAAGTTCACAGTAACATTATCCACAATATCATAAAAGCCAAATACTCCAAAAAGTAGAAGACAGAAATTATTCCATCATACAACCACAAAGCAATAAAACCATTACCTCTACACAAGTATAGAAGGATCTTACAAAACCAAGAAAAGGAGTAAACACAAACTTACCGTATTCTAGCACCTTTAAGCAATTGCTCACCAACATCTTGCTTGACTACACTTTGCAGCATGACCCTATCACTTCCTCTTTGAACTCTTCCCCTCCCTTGATTTCAATATAACTATACTTATCTAAGTATCTAGTTCCATTTACCAAAAAAAATTCCAAATCAAGCAAGACTAATCTATGGTAAAGAAGTCTGAATCAGTTGAGGATATCACAGCTGGGACAAAGCATAAGGCAGACAGACACTTGCTGAGGTTCTGGGAATGTATTAACTATCGACTTGGGCAGATGAACAGCTTTAAGTGTGTGTGCGCGTGCGCGTGTGTACACACAAACAAGTCTTCACTATGTATATATCCACAAAAGTTAGCATTCAAAAATACTTAAAGGCTGGGCGCCAGTGGCTCATGCCTGTAATCCTTAGCTACTCAGGAGGCTGAAATCTGAGGATCACTGTTGAAAGCCAGCCTGGGCAGGAAAGTCTGTGAGACTCTAATCTCCAATTAACCACCAGAAAACAGGAAGTGGCACTGTGGCTTGTGAAGAGCTCAGGGACAGCACCCAGGCCCAGAGTTCAAGCCCCAGGACTGACAAATCAACAGCATCATCAAAGTATATTTTGGGGGCTGGGAATATGGCCTAGCGGTAAAGTGCTCGCCTCGTATACATGAAGCCCTGGGTTCGATTCCTCAGCACCACATATATAGAAAAAAGCCATAAGTGGCGCTGTGGCTCAAGAGGTAGAGTGCTAGCCTTGAGCAAAAAGAAGCCAGGGACAGTGTTCAAGCCCTGAGTCCATGCCCCAGGACTGGCAACAAAAACAAAACAAATAAACAAAGTATATTTTATGCTATTTAATTCACCATATATATATATATATATATATATATATATATATATATATATACTCAACTCTTCCCACAATTCACTATCTTCTAGTACAGAATGACTTCAATTTAAGAACTTCCAAACTTCCTTCTATCAAAGAAAACTCTGGTGATGACTTCTCCACTTTGGACTTACATATAAATGGATTCACAAACAGCCTTTCAAAATCTAATCTACTTGTGAGTGGAGGAGCTTCAGTACCTTCCATGTATGACTGACGCCATCTCCCACCCTACAGCCCATGTCAGAAATCTTGCTATCCCTCTTCTCCTTTATCACCCCCCACCATTCAACCAATCCAATCAGTCTCTGCTCTAATACTCAAGGCCTTCTTTTTTCAGTCTCCACTACCTAGTGTTCCAAATTATGTATGTGGGAACCTGTAAGTGCAGAGCCATGAGGTCTGCCAAAGAGAAATGGAATGCCATTCTCAGACTCTCACAAGGCAGAGAGTGGCCAGAGAAAGATCTATTGCTCTTAGCATTACAAAGACCACAGATTCTGCCCCAGGTGTAAACTATTCAGCTTCCAAACTTCCCCAGACCAAGCAGCCAGGCAGAGGCCTATTCAGATTGTGGTTGTTTACTGCTGTCTCCACCTCCTGTTTTTAAGGAAGTCACTAATCCTTGGGTTGTACCCACCCCCCCACCCCACCCCACCCCACCCCACCCCCGCCTTGCATTCTGTGTAAACTCTCGTTTGTTGTACATTTGTTGCTGGCCAGAGGCATGGACCCCCCGTACCCCCAAACTGGTTTCCAGGTCCAGTCTCCATCATTGCCTTGCAAGGTGCATGAGTGGGTTTGTAACACAATTACATCAATTCCACTTCCTCTATTGCAGCATCTCGTTTCAATCTAACTGCTTTTTTGAAATATGTATCTATGCATAAAATTTTAAGTGGTTCCCAAGTGTTCCCTATCCTTAACTCAATGGCACAATAATCAAGTAGCTTAGCTTCATAAGTGGCCTCTCCCCAGCTTCATCCTGCCATACACTGGGTTATAGTTACAATTCTCCAAATTCAGCATGGTGTTTGGGGTTTTTTACTACTCTGCCTTTTTACAAGCCATTCCTCCTCCCTGGAAAGCCTTTCTTCACCATTATGTGTAACTAACTCCTGTTCCATGTCTAGCACCATTTCTTAGAGCACCATTTCTTAGAGAAGCCATCCTAGCTATTTCTCCGATTTCAGTTTGTGTAAGAGGCCCTGTCAAGGGTTCTTCTAAGGAATACCTTTCAATGATCTCCCAATGCACTTTTCCTCAGTGTTTTGCCTCCCCATCTAGACTATGTGTGAAGCTAGAGCCAGGTATCCCGTGCCTAGCAGGCCTCAAAACACACAAGAGTTCTTAACAAATGGTTGCTGAACAGAGAAATGACTCTGGAAAATGGCCAACGGGTCTAACTTCTGGCTAACCTCTCAATAGCTAACTAGATTATATTGGTCTGAAGACCACTGTAAATACAAACCACCCAATTAAGGAAAGATATTTCTTTATCTCTCTTAATCTACTCTGTTGATAAGGGACTGAAAAGTTAGCCCTTAAATGTAATTGCCACCGCCAGGCAGTGTGGCAAGAGCTTGCCAGGCATTATAGCACAGTAAAATTTCAAATCAAAATATTCTTTTTTAGAGATAAAATAGCAAAAAGGGAAAATCAGGTCTTCCACTCTAGCCCAGGTGGGTGGTTCAAAAAAACCCACATCAAGCCACTGCACTCAGCTGTGCCCTTTGTCTTTGGAGAATTGTTGAAGGATCTTAGGTTTGATGACAGAGGTCTTTCATTAGCTTCTCAGTAAGAAAGATACACATCCTGCCACCCCTCAAGAACCACTACTAAATTCTTTAAGACTTAATGTAACTTCCCTTATACATTGACTGTAAAATCTCTTAGCAAAGGCTTGTGCAAACTGCTTTTCAAAGGACAGAAACAGTAAAGGAGAAGATGGGCAAGGCTTTCTTAAACTCCCAACAAGACCTGGGAAAGAAAGATGAAAAACATCCATCTTAAAAAAGGGGATTGTGGCAGTACTATGAAGGAAAAGGAGGTATGTATACTCTCCAAGACCTTCTGCAAAAACATACCTGACACTCATTGACCTGGCTGAAAGCCTCTCGGCTTGGCAGAAGAAAGCTGGTAGGATTCTAACAGGTGAAACACCAATTCTGCTGAATGACTTTAACATGGAATCTGTACCACAACTCTCAACCAGTGTGATCTTACCATACCAGGAGATTCGCCTCCAATAATTAAAAAAAAAAAAAAAGATGGGAGATTTCTAATCTATCTATAGCAACTAGAGTTGAGCTGCTGTAGTCATTACAGACCTGATCGCCTCTCATTTTCTGTGTAGAACCTGGTGCCCATAGCATTTTTTTTTCTAATTACCAACACTCCTTTCCATATCTCCAGCCTCTTCCCCCTTGAACTCCAGTCTCCCCATTGACCATCTTTTTTCTGTTCCCTAACCCTTCCAATTCACCTGTAACTCTAATCAAAAGCACATACAATTATTAAATACTTATTTAAAACAAAAACTATTGAGGCAAATTCAGAGGGCTTTTACCACCAAATGAGTATATCTAATTCTAGACAGTTTAAACCAATGGTAAGAACATGCATCCTATAGGGATATTTCCATAGACAGAGATTTATAGTAGTTAATCTTTACTGTTACTATTGACATATATCCCTAAAGACGCTCTAGTATAAACTACAATATTCTATGCTTTCACTCAGAGATTATCATTAATTTGCAGTAAAGAACAAAATTAGCCTTACAAATAAAATATTTGACAAACACATCTTGGAAAAGCTAGCCTAAGAAAGGGCAAGTAGGGGCTGGGAATATGGCCTAGTGGCAAGAGTGTTTGCCTCGTATACATTAAGCCCTAGGTTCGATTCCTTAGCACCACATATATAGAAAACAGCCAGAAGTGGCGCTGTGGCCCAAGTGGCAAAGTGCTAGCCTTGAGCAAAAAGAAGCCAGGGACAGTGCTCAGGCCCTGAGTTCAAGCCCCAGGACTGACAAAAAAAGGGGGGGGGGGCAAGGAGACAAGGAAAGCTCACCCACAGGAACAGAAAATAGAAGCATCAGAGCTCACCTGAACGTACACATTGCCCCACCAACAAATTTCTTTAAGTTTCCATATGCAAGTATGTTTTTACAATATCCAACATCAACCTTCAAGAACATTCCTCTCCTTTTCAAAGTGCACAGCATATCTTTGGGTTATATTAAGAAGGAAAGGCAAACTACACAAAACTGTAAAGTCATACACTATAAAGATTCTGTATATACAAAGTTTCAGATGCAAACACGCAAAGACTTGAAAAGCCTGGTTTTCTGGATTTCAATGACAACTAAATAAGAAAAGGAATACCGTCTATACCTCAAGCACAGAAACTAAGAAAACACAAAAGTAGAAACACTCAAACACACCACACTTGTTCCTACCTCCAGTGTACTTCTATTTTTTTCTAGCCAAAACTCTGACTAGTTTAAGAGCTTCTGTATTTCTAGGCTAGACATGCAGGCACATGCCTCTGATTCTAGACTCAGGAGTCTGACACAGGAGGATTATTCAAAGGTAGCTCTTGGCTCAGGCCTGTAATCCTAGCTATTCAGAAGGCTGAGATCTGAGGATTATTGTTCAAAGCCAGCCTGGGCAGAAAGGTCTGTAAGACTTACCTCCAATTAAACCACCAAAAAGCTGGAAGTGGAACTGTAGCTCGAATGGTAGAGCGCTAGCCTTGAGCAAAGAAAAAGTTCAGGGGCCTGAAGTCAACCAGGCCCTGAGTTCACGTCCTACACGCACACTTGCACACACACACACACACACACACACACACACACAGAATTATATTACTTAGTATGCTTTACTGTGTCCTTTCAGGAAATAACTTTGCCCAACCCATTTATTCATATAGGGCATCCTAGAAAGAGCTGAAATTAAAAATTTCAGAACAAGTAAAGCTTTGAGGGGCTGGGAAGGTGGATTAATCATAGAGTGTTTGCCTAGCATGCAGGAAGACCTGGGTTCAATTCCTCAGTACAACATAAACAGAAAAAGGCAGAAGTGGCTCAAGTAGTAGAATGCTAGCCTTGAGCAAAAGAAGCTCAGGAGAGCCCAGCAGGCCCTGAGTTCAAGCCCCAGGGCTGGCAAAAAAAAAAGGGGGGGGGGGAGGGAGGAAGAGGAAGATGAAGGAAAAGAAGGGCTTTGAAAGCAACAAAATGGCAGCAAAGCCCTTCCCAACTTCAGTCTCTGCTCTTCCAATTATATACCATAAACTACAGAAATGCTAACAACACAAGCTTATAAGAGAAAATAAATGTTAGCCCAAGAATCTGACCACAAGAAAGTATCTGTAATACTCTTGAATGGTGAGAACATTTCTCCTCACTTGAACGTAGTGTTTAAGAGTACAAGAAGCATAGAAGACCATCAACAACTTATGACTCCACATCCTCCACTTTAACAAAAAGAAAGGATGATGGAAAAATTCTCTACAAGACCCCAAATACAGCATTACTTGGGCAGCAATAAGATTACAATAGAGCCTACCCATAAACTAGCAACACAGAATGCTGTACCACCGTCCCTCCCTATCCAGAGCCACAACAGGAGCAGTCAGCATCAGTATTCTATCCTAGGACATGTTTCTATGCTAATTCAAACTCAAGCCCACCTTCGACACAAGACATCTGGACCGAATAGTTGCAGCTAGCTCATCCTCGTCCTCCTCTCATTAACACCTGCAGCCACAACTTCAGGTGCTGACTAGCACTGTTCACTACGACCTCTGGCCATCTGGGCAACATATGGCAGCTCCATCCATCTTGTGTCATTCCCACAGCCCAGTACATCACAAATTAGGGTGGCTTTGTCAACTGCTGCTGACTATTCCAATACACTCCACTTTCCTCAGCAGAAAGACATATTTGATTTTGGTAGAAAAACCAATGCACTTATTCCTACACACATACTTTTTTAAAAAGCTGGCATGTAAGATTTGCATTTGTGGAAACAAGCATTGATATTCTACAAAAGTCACAGACCCTTCAAAAAGGTGAGCACTTCAAAAAAAAAAAAAACTCTCGCTGAAAGGGAAAAAACAAGATTCTATTTTTTTTTTTGCCAGTCCTGGGCTTGGACTCAAGGCCTGAGCACTGTCCCTGGCTTCCTTTTTGCTCAAGGCTAGCACTCTGCCACTTGAGCCACAGCACCACTTCTGGCCATTTTCTATATATGTGGTGCTGGGGAATTGAACCCAGGGCCTCATGTATACGAGGCAAGCACTCTTACCACTAGGCCATATCCCCAGGCCCAAGATTCTCTATTAAATCAATACCTACCTGCACCTCTGAGGTTTCCAGCTTAACACTGCTAAGAGCTAGGATGTTGGCTCAAAAGCTAACACGAAAAAAGTTCAAATTACAGACTGATACTGAAATGTTAATTCCCATAACTGATCAAAGTTATGCTTCCCAGTAATCTAGATTAACAGGAGCATTACTTCTCTTGGCAGAAATTAACTTAGAGCTGAAGAGAAACCTAGAGCTAAATTCACAGAAAAAGGATGTGGAGTACCTACAAGAAAACAGGCTTGGACTAGAGAAGGTGGCTTATCCCTATAATACAGAGGATCTTTGTTCTAAGCCAGCCTCGGCAGAAATATCTGTGAGATCCACCTCCAAAATAACAAAAAGCAAGGCTAGAGATGTGGTTCAAGTGGAAGAGCATCAGCCAATCAAGCCAGTCAAGTGAGGGTGAGGTCCTAAGTTCGAATTCCGATACCAGAATGAAAAGGGAAGGGACAAGAAGGAGGGGAGTGGAGAGAAAGGAGAAAGGAAGAGAAAGAGGAGGGAAGTGGAGAGGAGTCTTGGAAAGTCTGGCTATCAGGAGAAGGTTCTAGACCAGCACTAGGATGAAAATGTTCACTACAGGGGCTGGGAATATGGCCTAGTGGCAAGAGTGCTTGCCTCCTACACATGAAGCTCTCGGTTCGATTCCCCAGCACCACATATATGGAAAACGGCCAGAAGGGGCGCTGTGGCTCAGGTGGCAGAGTGCTAGCCTTGAGCGGGAAGAAGCCAGGGACAGTGCTTAGGCCCTGAGTCCAAGGCCCAGGACTGGCCAAAAAAAAAAAAAAAAAATGTTCACTACAGTATTTGTGTTCCCTAATAGGGTAGTCACTATTTTTCAGCTAGTGAGTAATAAAAATATAGCTAGTATGACTGAGGAACTAAATTTTTTAATTTGAACTTAAACTGCTACTTGGTAACTTGTAGCTACCATGCACAATCATGCACAAACTAGAGTAGTGTCATAAACCTGGTTACTAAAAACCTTTAACAAAATTCCTTAAGCATCCTTTCTGCATGTAACACATACACGAAATGTCCATCTTGTGCTAATGTAATCTTGTTTCATAGGGTCCTAGCCCAGAGCAGAACCAGTGTTCCTCAAAGCTCCTGGTACTCGTGAGTGGCATCAATGCCATCCACACAGTTGGATGAAGGCCTCCTTGTAAACCAGTGACATAAAGTTCCACAACATTCAATAAGCCAGAATCTGGATGCTTTTTAGGTGTATCTCACTGAAATTATGTTAGGTCATGACCAATCACTTCCTTCATGAAGCCTTGCTCAAGTAACAATTTTAGGCTTTCTTTAAAAAGAGAAAGAGAATTAGGGGAAAACAAATGTATAGAAAGAATTTCATTAGGCTGGGCTTCTAGCCTTGGCTACACAAGCTGTACCCAATGCCCAGGTAAGAAAAAAAAATTAGCCTCAATGTTGATTTTGATGACCATGATTTTAAAACATTGCATCACTGTGCATGGACATAACTTCCTCATGTACTCATTTAAAAATTTAAAATTTTAGAACTATGTAACTTGTGGGCAGAGACAGGAAGGGGAAAGAGAGAAAGTGAAGGGGTAACATTGCCCCCCAAAAATGTACCCATTACCTGATTTATGAAATAAACCTTCTGTATAATCTTAATAACAATAAAATTATAGTTTTAAAAATCTAATTTTTTTAGATTTTTTTTTAGTATACTGTAGCTTAGTATACTATTCCAAATAAATAACATTTTATATACTTTTCATAGCTTTTTTTTTTTTTTTTTGCTAGTCCTGGGGCTTAGACTCAGGGCCTGAGCACAGCCCCTGGCTTCTTTTTGCTCAAGGCTAGCACTCTACCACTTGAGCCACTTCTGGTTTTTTTCTGTGTATGTGGTGCTGAGGAATCAAACCCAGGACTTCGTGCATGCTAAACAAGCACTCTACCACTAAGCCACATTCCCTGCCCATAGCTTTTTTTTTTTAAAGAACTGTATTCATTTTTAAAGATTCTTTAGTTCTCTCATTTTTCCACGTAGGAAAAGGTTAATTTGTGAAAACTAATGCTAACTTTGATACTGTTGATGAATATTAAAGATCTGAGTATAGTTTGAAGCCAATCCAGGCAGGAAAATCCATGTGACTCTTATCTCCAATAAAAACTACCCACCAAAAAAAAACAAACAGAAATGGAGCTTTGGCTCAAGTGGTAGAGCACTAACTGGCCTTGAGTACAGAAAGCCCAGGAACACCCCCAAGTTCAAGCCTCGGGACCAGAACATACACTCATACACACACACAATTTCACTATGTCTTAAAATATCTAATTTCTCTTTTTGTGGAAGAGTGGGAAATGGAAATTTTTGCTTTTTGTGGGAGTGGAAAATGGTAGAGGGTGAATAGGGAGAAAACTAAAATGAGGAGAAAAAAGATTATAGCAAAAGAATTTTATCTATATGTTAACTGGACATAAGACTTAAAAGTGACTCTTTCAAACCAACAAAAATAAAGAACATGTTTTCTTTGAAAAAAAATTATATATGTACATATATATTTTTCCCATGTTTCACATCTCTGAATATCCCAAATACAATCCAGAAAAAAAAGGATAAGACAAATGTACTAACAGTACATACTTAATTTAAATCATATTGTATCTTCAGATACATATTCAAGATGCAAAGTAAAACTGCACAAACAAGCTAGTTTATTTTTAAGGGACTGTTTAAGGAGTTTTATAATCAAGGGATAATTAGTGACATCATGGGCATGAACATTATGTTGATTAACTGTGATTCATGCTATGTTCACATGAACTTGAAAGCCCAGATTAAGCTGGTTGAAGTGCAGCAATATGTCCCAAATGGGATACCAGAAATGAAGAAGCAAAAAGAATTTGAGAACATACCATGCTAGGAGCCAAGAACTCTGGCCAGATGAGCCACACAGTTCATTACAGGTATGATGGTCTACTTAATTCACAAAGCCTGGGCTCACAAAGTCAGTATCTTGTGATAAAAGCCAGGTTTTGGTGGCTCAAGCCTGTAACCCCAGCTACTCAGGAGGCTGAGATCTAAGGGATATAATTTGAAGTCAGCCTGGGCAAGAAAGTCAGTGAGACTCATCTCTAATAAACCAGCAAAGAACCAAAAGTAGAGGTATGGCTCAAGTGATGGAGCACCAGCCTTGAGTGGAAGTCAAGTCAGAATGTAAGGCCCTGAGTTCAAGCTCCAAGACCAACATACACAAATACACATACATACACACACACACACACACACACACACACACACACACACACACACACAGATTCTATCTCTCACACACACACATATACACAGGAACAAATATCAGATGGAAAATATTTTGTTAAATGGCAACTCCTTGTACAACTAAAGATAATTTTTAACAATGTTTGTTTTTTGTTTTTTGTTTTTGCCAGTCCTGGGCCTTAGTGACTCAGGGCCTGAGCACTGTCCCTGGCTTCTTTTTGCTCAAGGCTAGCACTCTGCCACTTCAAGCCACAGCACCACTTCTGGCTGTTTTCTGTATATGTGGTACTGGGGAATTGAACCCAGGGCTTCATGTATATGAGGTAAGCACTCTTGCCACTAGGCCATATTCCCAGCCCATAACAATGAATTTTTAAAAGTCAGATAGAATAAAATATGCTTTCAATCAACATCCTACTAGTAACCATTTCAAGGATGGAATTTATTTTTTAAGATTACTCCTGCTTATTTATCTGTCTATCCTCATCTTCACTGAACATACATTCTTATCTACAAGAGTTAGCTTGTAGGGCTGGGAATATGGCCTAGTGATAGAGTGTTTGCCTTGTATACATGAAGCCCTGGGTTGGATTGCTCAGCACCACATATATAGAAAAAGCCATAAGTGGCACTATGGCTCAAGTGGTAGAGAGCTGGCTTTGAGCAAAAAGAAGCCAGGGACAGTGCTCAGGCTTTGAGTTAAAGCCCCAAGACAGGCAAAAAAAGGAAAGAATTAGCTTATACATACACAAAATTTTTCAATGGAATTGTGACAAAATTGAAATATTAATAACAAAATGAAATCCTGAAGAAAACATATGTATGTAATAGTTGTTTAATGATTTGTCAGAAGTGCTCCCTTTTTAGTGTTCAAAATAATAAATACTGGGGCTGGGAATATGGCCTAGCGGCAAGAGTACTTGCCTTGTATACGTGAAGCCCTGGGTTCGATTCCCCAGCACCACCACATATATAGAAAATGGCCAGAAGTGGCGCTGTGGCTCAAGTGGCAGAGTGGTAGCCTTGAGCAAAAAGAAGACAGGGACAGTGCTCAGGCCCTGAGTCCAAGGCCCAGGACTGGCAAAAATAAATAAATAAATACTTAGTAAAGCTCATATGTAAATAATCCATTATTCCCTAAATATAAGACTAAAATTCATGGCTACTCTACTGTTTTATGAAAGTTTTTCATGGTTCCCATAGTACTTTATGACAAATTCTCTCGTTATGAAAACAAAATATTAATAATAGTAATCAGGTTTTTATACTAAGTAGTAGAAATACTTCTATCCTCCCATCTTCCATTCTGATTACCCTAAAGTACATGTGGGTATATTCTTATTCATTTCCTTTTCCTGTCTTTATATAATATTTTAAATCTGTTCCTTCAACTTTTGAAAGTATTTCTTTAGAGTGCCTTCATAAATACCAAATGTATAAACAACTTTAATATAGATTCAGCTACTACTTATATCTGTACAGTTTTAAAGCAGTTTCATGTATGTATGTAGGTATATAAACTAAAAAATACAGTACTTGTTTCAAACAACTGTTTGAAATTGAAACAACTGTTTCACTTCATAACAATTATCAAATGTCGGCCTAGTTACTGAGTGCCTAAAATGAACCAAGAAAATGCTCTCCTATTTCATCAGTTTTAAGTACATATTATATGGAACGAACTGTTAATCCTAAAAGCATTCTATCTATTACATAAAGAACTTTCAACAAACAGGGCAATCTTAAACAGTTTTCCATTTTCCCAGAGGGGGGATAAAATAATTTAATTGCCAATGTACAATTTTATGTATAAACCAAGAGGACTGAAAACTAAGTGTTCAAAGCACTACTAACACATTTGAACTGCATGCTCTTTTTGGCATTCTCCTTTCTTTTGTGTCCCCACAAGACAGGCCTCAAAGCTTTCCAATTTACCAAGTCCCACTGATCAGTGTCCTGACTGATATATGCTGAGCAGCAAATCCCACAGCCTGAGTCACTGGAGAAAACAGCAATCCTGAAGGAACTGCCTTTAGTCTGCTGATGCCGGAATATTCTGCTAAGAGTGAGTTATGGACCCTGGCACTGATTTTAAAGACCTATAGATCCCACCAGTTGCTAAAATACACATAAGTTTTTGCAGAACGTGCCTTCATTTTCATGAGGAGAAAGGTCAATAACACTTCCTCAATGACTTTCCCTCCGCCTATTTCTATTTTCCTGCCACTTATACTGCTAATGCCACTGCAAACATAGGTTACTCTTCCTGACAGGTTTCTATATCCAGACTCAGTAACACCCCACATTCATTCATACACCACATTCATAGACACTCATACCACCCAGCCATCCTCAAGAGCAACCTTTCCAACCATAACCACAGCAATCCTCGATCAAAGTTCTTTATTAGCTCCCCCTGCACTCAGGACAAAAGTCCAAAGACCTCAATTACCCATGGGAGTTCAGTTATCACCATTTCCTCTGCCTCAGCCTCATCTCCAGTAGATCACCCTTCACTGTGTCTACCCATCAACTGTTCCGTTCCTGTAGTGTTCTCACTCACACGTCCTGTCATGCCCTGGGCCTGAAACCCTCCTGTCTTTCCATTTCATTCTCTCCTCCTTTCACTCTTCCTACACACAGGTCTACCCTTAAGAGTCACTTCCTCCAGACTACCTCCTCTACCTCAAGGGAAGCTAGGGTAGGTGTTTCTCTCAAAGTACCCTGGACAAATTTATAGTTACTGTCAGTTTACAACTCTATGTCCCCTGCCCCAAAGGATGAGGCTAATACCCCTCATCCATCAGTATACCAGAGACACTCAATGGATTGAATATATTCTAAGTTCACTTAAGAGAGTATACATGGGGCCTGTGTGACAGAATAAATTCAAAATCAGTAATAAATTCAAAATCAGTTATTACATGATAGAAATTAGACAATTTTGTTACTTTTTGTATAAAATATAAACTAGTCAGGAGCCAATGGCTCACACCTGTAATCTTAACTACTCAAGAGGCTAAGATCTGAGGATTGCAGTTCAAAGGCAGCCCAGGCAGGAAAGTCTGTGAAACTCTTCACCTCCAAAAAAGTCAGAAGTAGAGCTGTGGCTCACGTGGTAGAGCGTTAAGTCTCAAGCAAAAAAGCTCAGGGACAGAACCCAGATCTTGAGTTCAAGCCCAAACTCTGGCACAAAAATAATAAAAATAGTAATAAAATACAAACTACATAGGTGTCTCCAATCCCTTAGGAAAGGATTAAAACAGTACACCAAAAACAAACAAAAAAAAAGAATTCCTTACATCATACAAGTATTAGCTTTGTGCTCTCTACTCCAGTCAGGCACACTGAAGTCTATTAAAAGTACTAAACTGAAAGTATTAAAAAAAAAAAAATAGGTCCTTTGGTTGCTTTAGGCCAAGTGTAACATCAGTGTAACTTCCTTTCTGCTACCAAACTCTGGCCTTCCTCAGAAGCCTGCTGGCTAAAAGTAAATGGCTATTCCATTTCCTTAGTTTCTAAGCCTTGATGTAAGTGTTTCAGTAAGTGTTCCACTCATGATAGTCTCAAAGAAGGACATAAAAATGTTGCCAGGAAACAGACTTCTGACACATCCTGGGCATTTCAGCAGTTGTCACTGGCAGCTACTTTTCTTTGGGCCACATGTCTTACATAATGAGTTACAATCTGAAGCTTGTGACACTAGATTTTTCCCAGGCAGCAGACTGATGTCATAAATGAGATGGCACTAAGCACTCTAAAGAAATCACAGCTCCACCCTACATTCCCTACAAGGAGAGGCAAATTATCCTTCCTCTCTAAGCCTCAGTTTCTCCACCTGGCAATAAAGTGACAATGATTCCTACCTAGTAAGATTCTTATGGGAATTAGAACTGCCTATGAAAACACTTGGTAGACAATTCAATAATCATTTTCAGATCAAAATGAAGGGAATGAACCTAAAATATTTTCACATGTTCAGGATATTGACAATGCTACAACATATTCTGTTCCTCTGGAAAATTTTTGAAAATGAAGATCCACTCCATCGTACTCTTTGGATTCAAACAAATTTCACAAAACTTTGATTCAGATTCACTTTGTAACCTTATCCTGCACTACTAGAAACACACCCTTGACTTCTAAGTTAACCATTCCTAGAATATGGAAGATAGCAAAGAAAGCACTGAAGTACTTTTTCTCAAGATGTCCTCACCAGAAACTACTACTTCCCTCCTGCCTCAATACAATGAATCTTAGAGAAACAGAGACCAGAGGGAAAGAGAGGCTCAATCATAAAAGTTGGGCTTCCAAGTCTCCAGTTTCCTAATCATGTGGTATGATGGAGGCACCTGTTAGGTGCCGATTCATGAATACCCAAGTGTCCCCAGAACAATTTAAGTGGAGGTGGGGAGAGTCCATTTGCTACCTCACCCTTTTTTGCCCCCAACACAAGATACCCAAATCATAATACGCCTCTCACCCTCTGTAAACATTTTCATCTTTTTGTATTTTTAATCAGGAAAGAGAAATTTGAGAGCCAATGAGGAAATGGACTCTTACATTCCCCTAGCCTGACTTGTGCTTTAATTTTATGGGCGTGTGTGTGTGTGTGTGTGTGTGTGTGTGTGTGTTTTAAACACAGGGAAATGTGACAGACCGACTCCAACCCCTTGAAGCATGTTCTAAATAAAGGTTGAGACCTCAAGAACCCGGGTACTAGTACAACTGGGTGACGTGTAAACAGCTCCCTAAAAGCAAATGGAGCACTGGGATATAATTTAGGAAGTGATGATGCAAGTCACCGGGGAGCAGGGAGAGGGGAGGAGGAGGAGGCGGAGGAGGAGGAGGGAAGTCAGGGGAAATACCCTCCCGGTGCCCGGGCACCCACTCAGGCCAAGGGAGGAGGACGGGCCTCCCCCACAGGCCAAGCTCAGGGGACAGCCCTGCCCCATCCCCCCCCTCCCCCGAGAGCTGCCACTGCCCCCCGCCCCGCCCCCACCCCGGGCCTCCTTCACCCCGGCCGGCCGGCCTCCCCCCCAGGCCGGCGAGTCCGAGGGTGGCAGCGCCCCCGGGCCGGGCCCTCCGCGCCCCTCCCGCCGCCCCTCCGGCCGGCCCGCATCCCTCCCCGGGCCGCGGCCCCTGCCCCCTCCCCGTAGGCCCGGCCTGGGCCCGGCTCCCGGGGTTCCGGCCTCCCGGGGCCCAGAGGCCCGGCCCGGCCGGCCCGGCGCCCGCGCCCCCGGCCCGGCCCCCGCCCCCACCCGGCGAGCACTCACCCCCAGAAGCCGCAGGGACAGCGAGGCGGCAGGCTGGGCGCTTTGCTGCGCTCGCTCCCGGCGTCTCCCATGGTGCTCGGCGGCGGCGGCGGCGGCGGCGGAGCTCGGCGGCGGCGGTGGCGGCGACTGGGCCTGGGCCCCGCTTGAAGGCGGCGGCGGCGGCGTCGGGGGGCTCGGGGCGGGGGGAGGGGGAGGGAGCGGGCGCGCGGGCGGGCGCGAGTCCGGGGCTCCGAGCCGGGATTCCAGGCCGGTCAGCTGGAGGCGGGCCGCACCACTGGGCCTGCGGAGCCGGGGGTGGGGGCCGGGGGGAGGCGCGGAGAGGGAGAGGGAGGGGAGCGAGGAGGAGGGGCGTGCGGGCGAGCCGAGGACCGCGGGGAGCAGGGAGACGCGGCGCCCTCGGGAGCTCCCACCGCCGCTCCCCAGCCCGAGCGACGTCCCGTGCGGCGGCGCGGGGAAGGACCTGAGGCCCCCGCCGGCTGTGGAATCGCAGCGGCCGCTGTGACGCCCCGGCCGCCGCCCCCCCCCCTCGGAACACTCTCCCCTCCCCGGATGCGGCGCTGACCGGACAATGGCCGCTCCGCCCCCTCCCCTGCGCGGACACCCCTCCCGAGGAGCCGCGATGGTTTCGCCCGGGGGAGCCGCCGCCAAAGCCCCGCCGCCGATCAGCTGGGATCCGGGCGTGCCACTTTGTTCAGCGCCCCGCCGACGTCGAGTGGGGCTGTGGGCGCCGCCGGGAGGGCGCGCGTGGGGCCTTCCGAGGCCTGCGTGTTCTCGCAACTTCTCAAATCTGAGGCAAACTATGGCTTCCCGGCCTGAGGAAGGGAAGCGGGTTTTTGCGTACGCTGGGACGCGTAGCCTCCACCCCCCTGCCCCCCCCGAGCAAATGGTACGCCCCGGACGGAGCGGGGGGGGGGGGGCGGGCGGCAGCAGGCTCACTTTAGGGTAAGTTAGGCCAGTCCCGGAGCCGCGGCGCATGCGCCTGGAGACCCCGTAACCGGGGAAGGGGGAGGAGGGGGGAGGACTCCAAACCCGGAAGTGGGTCTGAAGCTCCCGCAGCTGTGGGGGGGCTCCCGCTGCTACGCTGGGTCCCCGGAGTGATCTCGCTTCTGGGCGCTGCTAGGAAGCCCTGCACCCCACCCGAACTGCTCGTCCCTTCGGAGCCTCCCTTCCCCAGGCCTCACACGTAGTCGGTCCGCTCTTCCTGTTTGTACCCGGAACCCTTGTCCTCCTCCTCTTGGCATTAATGGGTTTCTGGCCAGTGTACCTCTCTGGTGCTCCAGAACCTCAGAACTACCAGTCCACTCCCAGAGCCTTGGGCTTGGAGGGCCTTCCTTCTTCCCAGAGTGGATATGTTTGGTTGGGGAAGAGGAGAAGGGATCTTGGGCCGAATCTGGGATGGAAATTGATAAGGGGCTAAAGAAATTTGAGTCCATTAAGATTCCTTATGTCTGATCCTTAATTCTTTTGGCGCTCTAGCTAACCTGTTGTTGATGACTTAGTGCAATCCGAAGTAAACTTCCATCGGAGCTCTTGGAGAGGCGGCCTGACCCAAAGTGCCCTGCGAGCTAACTTCTAACCTCCTACTTGCAGGAACTACTGTCTCTTAGGAATTACTACCCGGTATTGTCTGGACCCCCAATCCCAGGGGATAGCTGAGCCTCAGAGGACATTGCCTTGATTAACTTTATTACAGGATGTTGCCATTTTGTTTCTTTCTATACCAGATAACATTTCAGCCTGTTCATTTAACACTGGTCTTTCCTTTGGCCTCTCAACTTCTGAACAGCAAGGATCATTTTTAACCATAGAATCTTCCTAAAGTTGCTGTTGATGGTGAAGACAGTAATGGCACACAGATCAAGCCACCTAAAACCAGATGCCCCAAAATGTGAGTTCTCAAATAGATACAGATACATATTATACCCAGTGTTTTGTTTCAATTTTGTGAACTTTCAAAACCTTCATTAATACTTATGCCGAAAGCATATAGGAAACCAGGTGTAGTCATTCATGCTTGTAATCCCAAGAACTAGGTAGGCAGAGGCATGAGTTCCGGGCTAGTCTGGGCTATGTAATAAGACCTGGCTTTAAGACAAAACAAAAACAAAGAAACAAAATTCATAGGATGGAAAAATACCATACATATAGGATGCCTCACTCTCAGTGGATTCATAATACTCTTAAATCCTCACTTAAAGTGACAAAATGGCCACATAGCTGAAAGACTTACTTTAACAAAGTGAGATTCAGTGGGACTCTGACCATGATGTCTTGACATTGTGATGAGTTTCTTTGTTGCTGGGAAAAGGGATCTCTAAAACCTAAAGGGAAGGATTACAGGCGTGAGCTAGGATTACGCCCAGCTACACCTTACTTTTTGACATCTCCGTTCCTTCAGGAGCCTTCCAAGCTCTACCATATCAGAATGTGTCCCTCCTTCCTCCACCCCTATCATTTTCATTATAAGACAAACTAGGAAATGTAAAATGCATCTCACAAAATCTAGGACCAACGTGGAAACAAAAATTAATCCACATTTGCTGAATGGAAGAACTAGTCTGATAAAAATCCGACCTTAGTCAAAAGTCTTTTCTTTTCTTTGCAAGTAACAATCACATTTAAACTTCTAAATGAAAAAAAAAGTATATATGTATATAGTACACATGTAATCATATATACATATATTGTATATGTCTAAAACATACATAGAATATTATTTTTAAAAAAGCAACCAGTGATTGCTAAAACAAAATATAGAAAGCAACAATTTCACAGAAGAGCCAGGATGATGACACACTCTTGCAATCCCAGCACTTGGGATGCTGGGACAAAAGGAAATTCAGATAGATAGATAGATAGATAGATAGATATCAGGATGCAGGTGGCTCACACCTATTATCCTAGCTACTTAGAAGACTGAGTCCTAGAGAATTAAGAGTTCGAAGCCAGTTAAAAAAGAAGGTCTTTGAGACTTCCAAAATAACAAGCAAAATGCTAGGATAGAGGTGTGGCTCAAGTGATGGAGTTCCAGCAAGCAAGCTGAGAGAAACAAGGCTCTGAATTCAAGCCCCTTGTACCAGTAGGGGAAAAAATAACTAAAGGAAAATAAGCATCTCCAAAAGACTGTGACCAGGACCTAAAAATATCAGCAGGAAGCCAAGCAACTATTCTCTAAAATCTTTATAGTCACATGTTCTTCTGTAATCCAAGTTCACTATCTCTTTGCTTCAAGAGACAGCAGAGGGCTGGGAGTATGGCCTAGTGGCAATGGTGCTCCCCTTGTATACATGAAGCCCTAGGTTCGATTCCCCAGCACCACATATATAGAAAACGGCCAGAAGTGGCGCTGTGGCTCAAGTGGCAGAGTGCTAGCCTTGAGCAAAAAGAAGCCGGGCCAGTGCTCAGGCCCTGAGTCCAAGGCCCAGGACTGGCAAAAAAAAAGAGAGAGACAGCAGAGACTAATCATTACCTGTAAATTCCAGTCACACACACACACACACACACACACACACACACACAAATTGCTGTCATGGTATCGTGTCACCTTTGGCCAGTAAAGATATAGGCAATCTGGGCTCTTGTAACACAAACATGGCTGCCAGGGGTATTCCCAAGAAAGAACAGTTGTGGTCTTGAAAAGGTCCCAAAAGGTGTCTACCACAAAGAAAGAAAGAACAAACTATAGGCTGGAATTTAAAAGCATATAGAATAATAGATATGATCTAAAGTTTTCCAGAGTAACTCCTTCTCAGGCCCTAATTGAAGTAGTTCCTCAAAGAAGCCTTTACTGACAGTCCCTCCCAGTTACGTCACCCTAATATGATCATGATGATGATGACGACGATGACAATAACTAGGACAACATGGGACTCTTTTCCTTTGCGTCACCTCTCATAGTTTATAAGTATTCATGTGTTTCCAAAGATCATATCTATTTTGTTTACCATGACCCACAATGCCAAGGACACATTTTATGTACATTCAATAAATATTTGTTGAGTGAATACAGAGGCAAATCATTTATTAATCAACGTGACACCCACATATGGATCGACATCTTAATTGTACTACCCTGGAGGCATGTTTCAGTCACCAACCTACCTTCCCTAGAAAACACTGCTAGTGCTTTGGTCACACTGTATCTGTACAAGGTAAGACCCAGTGTTTATCTGCTTCTTAGGACATCCCTAACCAGCTAACTCTTCACTCTCAGGCCTCAAGATCTGTATTTAAAGAAGCCTTAGTCCAAATTCTGCAATTGCCTGAAAGCTCAGAGAGCACATAACATTTCAGGGTATCATCTGATGAGGGGGTTAACATGTAGGGTAATTGACAGAAGTGCCTCTGTCATCATTGTCTTCACTGTTTCCTAGCATGGATTATGTTCCAGATGAACCTGTAACATGGCTCTTGGGAGTTGTTTGCCGTTACCTTTGGCCCAAAAGGAGCCATCTGTGTGCTCAGAGTAGGCTAGTAAAGGGTCATAGTGATGCTTTAGCAGCCAGAGCTCTAAGTAGCAACTGAGGCCGTACAGGACCACGTCGAGAATGGCTGAGGGGCAGGGGAACTGATAAGGGCTTCTTTCTTGATCACAGGCTAAGAGATATCACTTAGGCTTGACTTTTTAGACAACCAAAAAGAAGGGGCTTAGCCAGGCACTGGTGGCTCCACCTGTAATCCTAGTAACTCAGGAGCCTGAGATCTGAGGATCTGTTCATACCCAGCCTGGGCAGGAAAGACCACAAGATTCTTATCTCCAATTAACCCCCAGAAATCCAGAAGTGGAGCTTGGTTCAACTGGTAGAGCCCGAGCTTCAAGCAAAAAAGTTCAAGGACAGTGCTCAGGCCTTGAGTTCAAGCCCAAGGACCAGCTCAAAAAGCAAAGGGGAATGGCTTGTTAGGGACCTAAGATAAGCAGACAGTCTTCTACTTCACTAATCCTTACCCCACAATTATCTTTAACTCTAGTTTAAAGCCATTCACCAATGTAATTGACCTTTTGACCTTAACTTGATACTAACCTCCATGTCCAGTCCCAACGCTGACCTCCATCTTAATCCTGATCCTAATATTATCTGAAACATTTAATCCTAGATTTCAAACCTAAGGCCACCCTTATTTCTACGAGCATAATGAAGAATGCTTACCTGGACACTGAAAGATTATTTTTTTCTCCTGGTTCCTCTTTCTTGTGATCCTTGACCATAACCCACGTGTAGAATAGAGAACCCTAGACCCCAGGGGAAAATAGGTTGAATAACCAGAAAAAGGCCTTGGCCTGCCAGGAAAGAAAATGTGGGGACATCTCGCCCTTGCCTGAACAACATGTCCGGTTTCTTCATTCGGGAGCTGCTCAGCCTCTGCAATTCCAGGTCACTGGTACAGCATCAGGTGGGACAGTTGGCCTAGAGCAGAACTAGTAAGCCCCCTAGGCACAATGATAGGAATCTTTCCAACTATGTTCTAAGAGCAAGATTTCAGGTGTCTGCTTGCCCTTCCTATTTGGATTTAGTTTTCTGGGAATGATGGATGGGGAAAGGGGTAGGGGGGATGGGAAACCACTGAAGCAGGCCCTCTGTGGAACGCTGTTCCTTCTGGCCCTCAAGTTTTCTGAAACGCAGTCAGTTCTTTAGCTTACGGTCCAGTTGGCCTGGAGAAACTTGAAGAGCCAAGGGAAAGGAGAGGCAGCCAAGCATCCCATCTCCAGCCCCTCTCAGGAAACTGAGAATAAATAAACTGAAGAGTGGGATGGGAAGAGATAGAAAAACAGGACGTAAGATATCACAAGAAATGTACACACTGCCCTACTATGTAACTGTACCCTTTTTGCACAACACCTTGTCAAAAAATTTGTGTTCAATTAATAAACAGATAAATTAAAAAAAAAAGAATGGGATGGGGAAGAGAGGGAAGGAAAGGAGAGAACACTGAATTTCATGTTCGTGAAGTTATTGTTGCCTGCCTGCTGCGCATACCCAGCTCAGTGTGAAATTTGATTTTTACTGAGTTTTGCATTTCTTTTCAAGAATGGAAATAATTGTTTTCTGTTTCCCTAGAATTTCTTGACCTTTGGGAGGAAAAATTCAAATAGCAGGGAAAAAAAAGTCCTCCCTAATACCACTTCCCACAGAGACCCCCTTTGTTAGCAGCTTGGAGCACCGCCCCCCAGGCATTTCATTTGTGCATAGTCACCTACCAGGGGCATGCGAGACAGTATACCCAAGCTGATTATTTTTCTTTTGGGGCAGCACTAGGGCTTGGATTCAGGGCCTTGTCCTTGCTTGCCAGATGCTCTATTACTGAGTTATACATCTTGCCATTTTTATGCACTGTTGGTGGTGGTTGTCATTGTTTTGCCAGTCCTGGAGCTTGAACTCAGGGCTTAGGTACTGATCCTGAGCTTTTGTGCTCAAGGCTAGCATTCTACCACTTGAGCCATGGCTCCCCTTCCGTGTGTGTGTGTGTGTGTGTGTGTGTGTGTGTGTGTGTGTGTGTGTGTGTGTGATTAATTGGAGATAAATATCTCAGGGACTTTCCTTCCCAGGCTGGCTTTGAACCATGATCCTTAGATCTCAGCCTCCTGAGTAGCTAGGATTACAGGCATGAGTCATTGGCACCCAGCTATGCTGATTATTTTTGAGATGCAATCTCCCTTCCTGCCCGGGCACATGGCCTAGACCTCAGGCTTCTTGCTTTAGCCTTCTGTTGGATCTGCAATAACAGACGTGCCACTATGCCCTGCTTCTTCCCATGAGATGGAGTCTCCTAGAGTTTTCTGCCTGGATTAGCCTGGAACCATTATCTTTCTAATCTTAGTCTCTCAAGTAGCTAGGATTGCAGACCTGAGCTACCAGTGCTCAGTTTTGTTTTTTCAATTTTGAAATGTCTGGACAACTACCATATCTCTGTGAATAGCTTTTCAGCATAGTCTAGAGGCTAGATGTATTAGTTGGGGTTCTGCAGAAAACCAAAATGGATGGGAACATAAATCATGTATGTGTGTGTGTACATGTATATAAACTGGAGACATTTATTAAGAAGAATTGGCTTATATGATGGAAGGTGAGAGCTATAAGCTCTAGTGTGAATCTGAAGGCAAAAGAAGACTGTTCATCCCAACCCAAATACCATCAGGCAGAGAGCAAACTGTGTCTTGTTCTGCCTTTTGTTCCCATCAGTCTTTCAATGAATTGGAAGAAACCTGCCTACCCTAAGGAGCAACCTGCTTTAATCAATTTACCAATTTGTATTAGTGTGTTTAGACTGCTGTAACAAAATATCACCTGCTGGGTAGCAGCTCAAAAATGTATTCCTTACACTTCTGAATGTGACCAAGGCACTAGCAGGTTTGGTGTGGTGAGGTCCTAGCTTTCTGGGTGGTAGATGGTGCCTTCTCGCATTATCTTCACATGGTAAGGGGCCAGTGAGCTCCCTGAGCCGTGTTTCAGCAGGGCTCTAATCCCATTGATGAGAGCTATGTCTTCATGGCCTTAGCTTACTTCTTAGTGAGTTTGGAGAAAAACACAAACATTCGAGCCATAGCCAATGTTAATCTCATTTGGAAATATCCTCACAGACACACTTGGAATAGATTTAACCAAATGTCAGGGTAACCTGTGACCTAGTCAAGTTAGCACATAAAATTAACCATTGCCATAAAATCAGACTGCCGGAAGGCAAATGCAGCTCCTACTGACAACAGCTCAGAGAATTTAGAGAAGTTATTTACCATGTCTGTGTCTCAGTTTCTCTCTATAACAGGAGGCATTTATAATCTATGGTACTTTTCAGCTCCCAGTTTTTTTTAGAGATGTTCGCAGTCCAGGTTTAGTCCGGAAGCGATATTCTTTTTTTCCTCTTTCTGTGTGTGTGTGTGTGTGTGTGTGTGTGGTGTGGTCTGTGTGTGTGTGTATTCATGCACATGCATGTACACCAGTGCTTGAACTCGGGGCCTCTCCTTCTCCCTTGACCAGAATTTGTTTGAGGTTGGTGCTCTACCTTTTGAGCCTCAGCTCTACTTCTGGCTTTTTCAGTAGTTAGATTTGTCTGTCTTGGCTGGCTTCAAACCATGATCCTCAGATCTCAGCCTCTCAAGTAGTCCTTGGATTACAAACAAACCACCAGCTCCTGGCAGGAAGCCCTATTCTTCTGTCCCCAGGAGTTAGGAGTAGCTGAGAAGCAGGGCCCTAGCTGTGCCATCTGGCTAGCTTCATCTTCTGAGATCAAGTGTTAGAGGTATTAGACACATTAAATCAGTCTATCTTAGTGTTAACTTATCCTCTGGTGGTACAGAAAACATTTCCGAAAATATTCATTTAAAGGTAATGAATCACAGCCTTGTGAAGAAACGATGGGTAATTTTAGCAAGTATCACATGCCCCAAATCTACACACACACACACACACACACACACACACACATACACACACACATACACGTCCCAGCTGTTGCAGATACTGGAGCTGCCCTGTCTATGTCCCTTAGCCTGACAGCTCCTTCAGAGAGCTCAGCACATTTCCCTGCCCTCTGCTCTGTATCCCTTAGCCAGAGGGCTCCCTCGGGGACTCTGCCTGTACAGGCTGCCGGAGGTGCTAGGAATCTGTGTCAAGGGACAGCAGTGGGTGCATCCTGGGCCTGCCACTCCCCACTCCTCAGGCAGAATAGGCTGAAGGTCTGATTTTATGTGGTTCCCACAGGCTGAAGCTGTAGCCATGCCGAGGGATAGGCAGCTCAGGGACATACCCTCCACCGGCCACCTGGCCGGCCTCTGTGTGCCAATTCATGTCTCAAGGGGCTGCTGGGGAACCCAAACCTAAACTACCAAGCTCCTCTGCTCAGTCCCATCCTGGGCATGTAGTAGGACCAGATCATAACTTTCGTTTTTTTGTTTTGTTTTTGTTTTTGTTTTGGCCAGTCCTGGGCTTTGGACTCAGGGCCTGAGCACTGTCCCTGGCTTCTTTTTGCTCAAGAGCTAGCACTCTGCCACTTGAGCCACAGCGCCACTTCTGGCCGTTTTCTGTATATGTGGCGCTGGGGAATTGAACCCAGGGCCTCATGTATACGAGGCAAGCACTCTTGCCACTAGGCCATATCCCCAGCCCAGATCATAACTTTCTTAATGCCCATCCTCCAGTTTGGCATTCCTAGTGCTTACAGCTGACTCCCCAGCACCCGCCTGGCTATGTATTGGAGCCATACAGCTCTAGAAATAATCTCAGCAAACTTGAGCAGAGAACTTGATGAGAAACTTGAGGCCAGTCCCTGTGGCTTTGGGCTGCTTTTTTAAAAACCTCTAGACAGGAAGTCGGGGAAGCACGAGTGCACATCCTGGATGGCTCATCCCAGAGAGCCCAGCACTGGCACCAACCCAAGGGGCTGGGCTGACCCATGGATGCCTTGGCCATGTGCCTTAGACTGCCTGACATGAGGCAGGAAAGCAGGGACAGGCTGAGGAGACAAGATTCCTTTCTACCACTTCCTGCCCTCTACCCTCTGCTTCGTGTCCCCTGTCCTCTGCTTTATTCTTTCCTTTTTGTTTCTACCCTTAAGCAACGACTCAAGTCTTTTAGGGGGAAGAAAATGTTCATATTGGCTATTCAAACATTAGACTCTTGAAAATCAGAAGGCTAGATACATTTCATAGCCCAATGACAGAGAAATAATTTGCAGTGCATACACAAAGGGTTAATGTTCTTCCAGACACACACACACTGGGGATTGAACTTAGGGCCTACAGCTTGCTAGGAAAGTGCTGTTCCACTCCAGCTATACCCCCAGACCAGAGGGTTAATATTCTTTTTTTGGCCAGTCCTGGGCCTTGAACTCAGGGCCTGAGCACTGTCCCTGGCTTCTTTTTGCTCAAGGCTAGCACTCTGCCACTTGAGCCACAGCGCCACTTCTGGCCGTTTTCTGTATATGTGGTGCTGGGGAATTGAACTCAGGGCCTCATGTATAGAGGCAAGCTCTCTTGCCACTAGGCCATATCCCCAGCCCAGGGTTAATATTCTTAATGATCAAAGTACTTCATATACGTATATGAAGGTAGAATAAGGAAGCCTATTAACATTTGTTTAAAAAGGGGGAATAGGGAGAACAAGAAAAAGAAACAAAGGGTGAATTTGACCAAAGTACGTTATACTTGCCTGGAAATATCACAATGAAACCCCTTTGTACAATTAATATACACTAGTAAAAAAATATATATCAACATAAATGTCTTATACTAAGAAGAAAAAAATCACCTCTAGAAAAATGAAAAAAACACAAATAGGTAGTAACGTACAAAAATTCTAAAACGAACTTTACGTACATGTAATAAAAATAAATTTAAATTTTATTACAAATTGATGGATCTCATTAGCCACTCCAAAAAGAAATTAAGCCAGGAGTTGGAGGCTCATGCCTGTAATTCTAGCTACTCAGGAGGCTCACGTGTGACGCCAGCTCAGGTAGCAAAGTCTGTGAGACTATTTCCAATTAATCACCAAAAAAACTGGAAGTAGAGCTGTGGCTCAAATGGTAGAGTGCTAGCCCTGAGCAAGTAAAAGCTCAGGGACAGAGCCCGGGCCCTGAGTTCAAGCCCCAGGACCAGCCCAAAATAAAAATGAGGAGTTCTCTGAAGGGTACCCAGAGTCCATTTCTCCTGTCACTCAATGGTGTGCAGCGGGCAGGCCGGCCCTTTGTAGGAAGCCTGGTTCCCACTGGATCCAGGCGGCCTGCAGCTTCTTTCCAGAAGCCTGAGATCTGAGCTGGGCTCTGCACAGCTGCCATCTGTTCTCTTGGCCCCACTGCCTGGCTACTGCCTGCCCGTGTCTGCTCTCTGCTCTGGAGGAGGCGGCGTTCCTCCACGGCCCATCGGGCAGGACCAGGAGCCGTGCCCTCGCCGGGGCTCTGCCACATGATGCATTCGATGATTATGGCTTTCTGATGTGGGGGCTGCTCAGTCATGTAGCAGATCCGATCCCATCTGGCGCCTGCTTCTTGAAAGAACTGCTGGGAGGGAAATCTGCATGCTGCTCCGGCTGGCAGGAGTGTCCTCGTGTGTGCGCATGTGTGGGTGGGTGTGCATACACAGGCACAGTCGTATATGCAGGTGGAAACCCAGGCATATGGTGTGTGCACACCCGCACAGGTGTGGTTGTAAACACTGGGAGTTCAATGCTGTTGTGATTCCATTTCCTTCTCAGACATCATTGGAAAAGAAGATCTTAATAAGTAATAATGCTACCCGATTTTGTTTTCTGCTAACGGTAATGGAGTCTTCACACCATTGATTATTATAGTCAATATAAACCTTACCACTACTCTGCCAGAGAAATTTTATCTTCTTCATCCGTTAGATGGGGATACCAAGGTTCTCGAGGCCAAATGAACCACCCAACGATGCAGTTCCTAGTACACATGATAGTTAATTCTCACCCCCCTCCTAAGACTTCTCCAAACAAACCAGTTTCCTCTTGTACTTTGGACAACAGTAATAGCTCACTTAAAACTCACATCAAGCTGGGTGCTAGTGGCTCCACAAACAACATAGAAAGATGCTCTGGGGTCGAGAGAGGCGACGCTTGGTGCCCATCTGCATAGCTGTGGCCAGAACAGAGCTATTGGCCACTCACCGGCAGGGCTTGGGCAGGCACGTTGCTGTTGGTGGCCATGGGGCTGAATCAGTTACTGTACAAAAGAATGTTCTAAGAAGGTGCCCAGGAAAAGCATCCAAGCTTGAGTGAAGGTCCAGGGTAGACAGCCCAGCCAGAGAAACTTTGGGAGGGGGCGGAAATAATACAATGTAATGAAAGCTGATGAAGCCATGTTGTTGCGGGGGGGGGGGGGGGGGGGTGTCTTCCCCCTTTGAAGCCATTTTGCTCTTCAGTGTTTTTCAAAAGATACAAAGACTGCTAGAAGTGGTTTGGAAAACTGGTAATGTGACTCAGACCAAGAATGTCAGCCCCCTAAAGAGACAGCTGGCAGCTGAGTGACCTAAGGAAGAACATTCTGACTCATCTGCTAACACATTCCAGCTACCCCTAGAAGCTTCCTTCCTTGGCCACCCATATTGGACTCTGCACTTTCTCCTTCATGAACCTGTAGTGCCCTGTTCCCACTGCACCGGCCCTGCAAACTGAAGCAAACGCAGGGAAAGGGCCTCGCTTTGGATCCTTTCCAGCAGCTTTAACACAACAACAGTTCATTTCCCTTAAGAGATGTCCATTAAAAAAAAAAAAAAGAAACATGTTAAAAGATACTGTCAGCAAAATGTAAAAACTAGCCACACAGGGGGCTGGGGATATGGCCTAGTGGCAAGAGAGCTTGCCTCCTATACGTGAGGCCCTGGGTTCGATTCCCCAGAACCACATACACAGAAAACGGCCAGAAGTGGCGCTGTGGCTCAAGTGGCTAGCCTTGAGCAAAAGGAAGCCAGGGACAGTGCTCAGGCCCTGAGTCCAAGGCCCAGGACTGGCCAAAAAAAAAAAAAAAAAAAAAACAACTAGCCACACAGCAGGAGAAAAATATTTGCAAATCGTATGTCTGATAAAGGACTGGTTTCCAAAATATATAAAGAACTGATTAAGTTCAATCATAAAAAAAAATCCAATGAAAAGTAGACAAAAGGTCACCAAAGAAGATAGAGGAATAGGTAATCGTACGAAAAGATGGTCGCCATATGTCTTTAGGGAAATGCAGATCAAAATCAGAGAGGATATCACTTCACATCTGGGAGAATGACAATCACACACAAGCACCCGACATACAATAATTGTGAAGATGTGGGAAAACTGAAACCTTTATTCCAGATGTCACATGTTGGACTATAAAGTGGTACAGCCACTTTAGAAAATTGTCTTTTTCTTAATATATTACATATGAGTTTACTATACCATTCAGCCATTTCATTGCTAGGTCCTTACCCCACAAGAGAAATGTAAATATAAGTTCACACCAAGACTCGCATGCAAAATACTCAACAATATTAATACCTCCAAAAGTAGAAATAGCCTAAATATTCAGTTTTGTATAGCCATGTATTAGAATACTATTCAACAATGAACAAGCAAAGTATCCAGGCTAGGTGTGACTCAAGCGGTAGAACACCTGCCTACCAAGTGGTAAAGGCCTTGAGTTCAAACTTGAGTAGTATCCACAGAATTTCTAAAAATGCTATAAAACATTGTTCTGATCAACCAAATATTTTTAAAAAGAAAACTTTGATATATGCGGCAATGCTGTACATGAACCTCATGAAGTGTGTGAGAAGCGCACATTCACATCTGCTTGAGACCATCGTACAAAAGGCCCAGCAGAGGTGATCTGCAGAGACAGAGCTGGGAGGAAAACCTGGGACTGAGGCCAAATGGGCAGAAAGCATGGGGCGTGTGTCTAACATTAAGTTAGTCTTGACCTTTATTTTTTATTGAAGTATAACACACAAAGACATGGACACAAATCTTAAATATACACCTTGATTTACACACACACACACACACACACACACACACACACACACACACGAAGTGAATGTTGCTGGCACCTAAAAAGGCCCCTCCTAGCTGATCCCCCAACACACACACAGTCACCATCATTCTGATTTTGGTCACCACCAAGGAGTGCTGCCTGTCCCCCCCCACCCCCATCCCGCACACAATGTGTGTTACCACCACACTGCCCTCGGAAGGCCCTTAGAGTCACCCTGTGCTCAGCCACTGTCCTCTGATTCCAACGCTCGGCCCCACCCTGGATGCCGCCTCCCCTTCACACCCTCCAAGTGCCACTGACACATCAGGACACTGTTGATTTTGACTCCAGACTGAGATTTCATGGGGACTAATTATAACACAAGGCAGGAAACACCCTAAAGTTTCTTATTAGACGCCACACATCCTACAAATGCCTTGGTCCTATCTGCATCACAGGGTGGGTCACTCCCGGGTCTCTTCCCGACTCTGTGGCCTGCCATTGGCTTACCATCATCGTCTCCAGACCCTTCCAGCTTTGCTTAGGTCCCATCTGGGCTTTTCCCTACTCATTGAAGGGGGGGAAAAGACTCACCGGGGTATTTTCCTAAATGAAGGAACCATCTACTCAGGAGATAGGAAAGACTGCATCAGCTCCTTTTTTTTTTTTTTTTTTAATGTGCCAGTCCTGGGGCTTGAACTCAGGGCCTGGGCGCTGTCCTGAGCTCATTGTGCTCAAGGCTAGCGCTCTACCGCTTGAGCCACAGCGCCACTTCCAGCTTTTTAGGAGTCTCATGGACTTTCCTGCCTAGGCTGGCTTTGAACTGTGATCCTCAGATCTCAGCCTCCTAAATAGCTAGGATTACAGGAGTGATTACCTAGGCTGCATGGGCTTATTATTATTATTATTATTATTATTATTTTAGACCAGCACTTCTAGGGCTGGGAGTGTGGTTCCCTGACGGGGTGCTAGCCTGGCACAGGCAGAAGCCCTGCAGTCCATCCCTCCTGTCACACATCATAAAATAGCATGTTTGGCTTTTCCTGCTTCGGAGATGAGGAAACAAGAGATTTCCCAGACGTGAACATCACTCGCCCCGATCACAGAGCTCTTCGCTGGTCCACGCGGAAGCTGTCCCTGACTCCAAGTCCACAGAGGGAGGCCCGTTCGCATCCCCAGACTGCGGCAAAGGGGCAGGAGAACACCCACACCGTGCTCAGCTCTAATGCAAGGACGGCTTGGGGGTGGGAGGGCTTCCTAGGCATGTAAGGACTGGGCGCTGCTGGGAACCGCCCCTCCTCCTGCCTCCCCCTCCCGGGGGTGGGGAGGGGGCGGGGATGCTGGGCAGAGGCGGCTGCCAGGATCCATCGCAGCCTCACAGGCTGAGGAGGCTCGGGGGCCCCTGCTGGAGGACACTTCCCATCAACTCTGCTTCCATTTATTCCTTCTAAATGACCCCGAAATGTAAATAAAATTAAATTAATGCCCCTGTGTTTGTGTCTAGTTAGGGCAGTAATGGGCTGCTATAAAGCTGCCTCTGAGATTAGCTGGGAAGAGAGGAGCCTGGCAGACACCAGGAGAACGGCTTTGTGCCCCCCACCCACCCCACGGTCACCCCATCTGATCTCTCTGCACCCCCCTCCATACATTTAGGGAGCTGGGAGGTTGAGTCACACCCACCCCATCTTCTCCCACTTCAGACCAAGCCAGCCAGGACCACTGTCTCCTCCCATGGACACCCCCCCCCCCCCCCGCAGACATGGCTCCTCACTCCCTTCAGCTCTCATGTTCTTGGAACATTCTAGAACAGGGTGGAATGATGGTTTGCTTTGTCCACCAGACAAAGAGCATGTCTTGGTGCTCTTTGTGGGGGACCACCCATAGTGGACTTGGTCCTTGGGACCACATCTCCCCCCCCCCCACACACACACCCTACCACCTTCCCCAGTACTCAGGGCTGCTCAGTTGCCATCCCAGGTCATGTGATGCTTTCTTGTGCCAGGCTGTCCTGTGCATTGTGCGACTTTTTTTTTTTTTTTTTTTTTAGCAGTGCCTTGGTCTCTATTCACAGACTCTCTGAAGCACCCACCCTACCCACCTCTAATGATGACAACTTCATGTCCCCAGAAGCTACCGGATGTTCCCAGGGGGGCCAGTGCCTCTGGCTGACAGACTGGGAGGACAGGGGGGCCAGAGAAAGAAAAGAGTCTAAGGGAAGACCCGTCCTATCACATGGGCCCTCACCTCCTCCAGTCTCCTCTACCCTGTCCCCCAATGCAAGACCTTCCAATCTAGCAATAGTGTTCTAACCTAACCAATGATTGCTCAACTTTTGGGCTAAATACCAGCAGCCCTTTCTCAGCCTCCTCCACTCAGTAGCCTCGCCCACCCCCTCCCACATCGGTCTTGGATACCCCAGACTCAAGAACTGCCCCCCCCCGCAAAAAAAAAAAAAAACAAGAAAAGGTAATCCTTTAGGATTCCTCCATTGGCAAAAATACCTCAGGAGCCTCACACCCGTCATCCTAGCTACTCAAGAGGCTGAGATGGGAGGATAGAGGTTCAAAGCCAGCCCGGCCAGGAAAGTCTGTGAGACTCTAATCTCCAATTAAGCGTTAGAGAACAGGAAATGGCGCTGTGGCTCAAGTGGAAGAGCTCTCGCCTTGAGTTGAAAAACTCAGAAACAGTGCCTAGGCACAGAGTTCAAGCCCCACAACTGACAAAAAAAAAAAAAATTTTTTTTTTTCAGGCAAAGGGGAGACTTCTCTGCAGATCAGAGGTTCTTCAAAGAGGAGGAACTTTCTGGCCCAGAGGAGACCTCCCCAAAAAAGAAAACTCCAAGTAGAAAATGGTTTTCCAATAGAAATAGGCCCTAAACCATTGAATTCTCCCAGAGTAAGAGGAGATGGGGGAAAGATCCACTCACCCCTTGCTCTCTCTGTTTTAGAGCAAACTGTGGGAAACAGTCCTGTGATTTAAAAAAAAAAAAACAAACTCTATTTATAAATCTCTTAAAGCTTTTATGTGGTCCAGGAGAAGCCCTGGTCAGAACATTCCAGCTTACAAGAGGAAATCAAAGATAGTTCTAATCACAGGACAAAGCTGAGCCTGGAAATATACCAGGACCCTAGGGGGATATGGATTCATTATCACAAAAGAATTATACCCCACCTCCTGTCTGCGTATTCATACTAATCTGATTTGCGTGTATGTGTTCGTTGTCATTCTATCTCTTGCCAAAGGTCTGTTCCCCACAGAATTTATGCTTTCTGAATTGGTAAACACCACACACTCCAGAAGTACATCTGTAAACTGGAGAACATCCACCAGCCGGCGTTATTAGTAGGATGTTGATTTGACCCAGGCTATTGGGTTCATTAACTTAGCATAATGTGCAGAGCCAGACCTGCTGCCCTTGTTGCTCCGTCTTTGGGCTAATTTATATTTTCTTGCTAATTCTGCCTTGCTAGGACACCCTGATGCAAATGACCGTCTTCGAATCATCCATCCTCAGCTCGTCCAGGTGTGTGGGAGGCTGCAGCCCCATCTACCGTGCACTGGACACACACACACACACACACACACACACACACACACACACACACACACACCCCATATCTGATAGAATGGGATTCAAGCACAGTGGGAGGACTGAGAGGATACCCCTGGTGATTCCTCATCTCCTGTGGGACCCCTGTTTGTCTCAGAATCCCCGTGGCCCTGAGCCGCTCTGTTGACATCAGCCTCCCTGCTCAGAATGGATCCTTCTTCCAGGGCAGGGCCTAGCCCCACCAGAGAACTGCGTGAACTAGGTCCCTTTCCAGGAGGCAGGCTGAGGATGGAACTGGAAAGCCTAAGGCTTACATTCATGGCTCTCTCTTTTTTTTTTTTTTTAACTTCCAAATCCACCCAGGACAAGTGGGAATCAGCAAGAGTCTCCCTGCCCTCCTACCCCATGTCCCCAAACCCTGGTCTCCAACATGATGTCAGCACTGTGTGGATGGAGGCACAACACGAGACCAGAACCAGCCACCCTTCCTGCCTGCCTTTGATGGATGATGAATGATTGGAGTGGAAAGTGTCCGTGTGTCCGTGTGTGTGTTTGTGTGTGTGTGTGTGTGTGTGTGTGCATACTAAACAGATGGGAGTTGATGAGGAAGATGGAAACAGATAGGACAGAAACAGGAAGCATACTGAAGAAAAATAAAGATGAGTTGGAGAAAAATTCTAGCCCAGATCTAGGGAGACCCAGAAGAGCCAAAGAGGTTGCTTGCCATCATCTCCCTGGCTCAGTTTCCCCTTCTGTAACATGAGGACAATGATAAAACCCCATTACCAGGTATTGTGGAGATCAAACGATTTAATATACTTCACAGTACTTAAAACCAAAAGCAGCTGTCTGTGGCTCACGCCTGTAATCCCAGCTACGCAGGAAGCTGAGCTCTGAGGACCACTATTCAAATCCAGCCCAGACAAGGTTTATGAGATTTGTATCCCCAACTCACCAGCGCAAAGCTGAGAGTGGAGCCATGGCTCAAGTGATAGAGCGCTAGCCTTGAGTTAAAAAAGTTAAGGGGGGGCTGGGGATATGGCCTAGTGGCAAGAGTGCTTGCCTCGTATACATGAGGCCCTGGGTTCGATTCCCCAGCACCACATATACAGAAAATGGCCAGAAGCGGCGCTGTGGCTCAAGTGGCAGAGTGCTAGCCTTGAGCAAGAAGAAGCCAGGAACAGTGCTCAGGCCCGGAGCCCAAGGCCCAGGACTGGCAAAAAAAAAAAAAGTTAAGGGACAACATCCAGGATCTGAGTTCACTCCCTCTTCCTGTAACAGTACTAAAAAACATGCTTGGCCACTTCATTGTATTGAATATAAACATTAACTTTATTATTATTGCTATTTTTGTTTACTTCATCACTTCTAGTTTCCAGCCCTGGGGTAGAGAATCCATCAGGGAGAGAGACGTAAACGTCCTTAGGCCCCTCTGCCTGTGACAGTGGCCTTTTTTTTTTTTTTTTCCAGCCACACCTTCTGCTACAACTTTTTAGCACCATTTTCTTCCTCTGGGGACACTTTTCCCTTGAACACCTCCAAAATTCTCTTTGCCTTTCCCTCCCTTGGGAAACTGGACAGTGGCTCTAGGTATCTGAAGTGTATGCAAACGAATAGATGTATTGTGGGAATGAAGTAAAAGACAAGATCGGGGATGGGTGAGAATATTGAAAGGGGCGAGACAGTAATCGAGACGTTATATTCATCAACTGTGTAGCTGAGTGGCAACTCCTTTTTACTACATAAAGATAAAAGTATTTTTCAGAAAAGATGGCTTGGCTTTAGGGACAGAGGGTCTTGACTGTTAGGATGCTGGTTGGGTTTTGTTCTGAAATAAATAGGGAGCCATGGGTGGTGTTAAGAGAATCGAGGGGCTGGGGATATAGCCTAGTGGCAAGAGTGCCTGCCTCGGATACACGAGGCCCTAGGTTTGATTCCCCAGCACCACATATACAGAAAACGGCCAGAAGCGGCGCTGTGGCTCAGGTGGCAGAGTGCTAGCCTTGAGCGGGAAGAAGCCAGGGACAGTGCTCAGGCCCTGAGTCCAAGGCCCAGGACTGTCCAAAAAAAAGAGAGAGAGAGAATCGAATCTTGTGGGCTTGCAAGGACTATGCATGCAAAGTAATATTTTGAGCTTGTTTCAGTCCTTTCCATGCTTGGTAGAATGAGTTTTAAGTCTTTCTTAGGAGCGCTGTGGTCACAGAGAAGATGAGGGTAGAATGAGATGAGGGTTTGAAACAATCCAACATGGCTAATGAGTGACGGAAGTGTGTGTGCACATGCGTGTGCATACACAAACCTATGCCGGTGGGCGAGTGGCTAGGAGCCAGAGCGGAAGCTCTATGGCCTCGCTGGGGTGAGGCACGGAGCGAGGTGGGCCCAGCCCACCCTGCCTGGATGCCTTCTGGAGGCACAACTTCAACCACATGAATCCACCACTCTGCCTCGGTGTCCCCTTCTGTAAAGAGGACGGGATGGCATTCCCCACCCCCCCCACCCCCGGGGGTTGTTTTGGAAGATGAGTTGAGTCAATCCACTTAAAATGCTTTGAGCAGCACCCAGCGTTCAAGTACATCCTCAACATGACACAGGGCCATCAGCCCATCAGTAGCCCTCCGAGCCACAGAGACCTGAGTCTCACTGGGGGAGGGAGGGAGGCAGGGAGGGAGCCTTAGTCCGACTCACCTGATGCTGGCTGGTCCCTTAGTTGGCACTCATTTAGGGCTGAGCCCTTGTATGTAATCGGGGCCAGCTGTGAAAAGAGCTTTGTCTTCCACCTTAAACACACACACACACACACACACACACACACACACACACACACACACACACACACACACACGGGGCTGGGGATATGGCCTAGTGGCAAGAGTGCTTGCCCTTGAATACATGAAGCCCTGGGTTCGATTCCCCAGCATCACATATATAGAAAACAGCCAGAAGTGGCGCTGTGGCTCAAGTGGCAGAGTGCTAGCCTTGAGCAAAAAGAAGCCAGGGACAGTGCTCAGGCCCTGAATCCAAGGCCCAGGACTGGCAAAAAAAAAAAGCAAACACTCTCCTTGTCTAAGTTTCTGTTGCTTGCAAGCAGAGTGCTCACAAACACAGTCTTACTTATTGCATATTGTCCTTTTGTTTCCCTTTTTCTTTTGTCAAGCCTGGGGCTGGAACCCACAGGCCTCCCTCTGGCATAGCTTTTTTTTCTCAAAGCTGACACTATCAGTTAAGCCAAGTCCCCAGCCCTAATGCTAAGGTTTGCAACTCAGGGCCTTGCATTTGCTAGGCAGCCACTCTAGCACTTGAACCACAACCATGTGTGTATGATCTTACTCTTTGTATATTTATAAATATATTCCTACTCTAAAATACACCCTTGCCTGTCATTGTTAACTTAACGGTTAACTCCTCCCCTGAGTTCGAGGTTCATCTTTAGCAATCCCCCCTCTAGAATGCCTTGGGGAGGGCCTATCCCTCCATTCGAGGGGGCCTCCTCTTCTGTGATCCCCTTCTTTTCTGCTGAGCACTGGTCATGCAGTGTCCCACTGTCTGCGAGCCCCTGGGGGTAGCGACTGCATCTTCTCATTCTGTATTCCCAGCATCAGTGTTGGGTGCCTGAGCAGAAAGAGGGCAGCCCCAGGGGGAAGGGGACCAGATCTTTACTCCATTTCCTGTGTGTGCAATCATGCACCTGTATATATTCCCTCCTGATCTGACATTGTGATCTGTATTTCTCCCGCCAAGACACTGGGGCTTAGAGGAATTGTTGTTAGGAATAGGTAACAAAGACTCAGAAAGAAGATTCCTTCCTTCCTTCCTTCCTTCCTTCCTTCCTTCCTTCCTTCCTTTCTTCCTTCCTTTCTTCCTTCCTTTCTTCCTTCCTTTCTGTTGGTTGTGGGTTTGAACTCAGGGCCTGGGTGCTGTCCCTGAGCTTTTTTGCTCAAGGCTAACACTCTACCACTTTGAGTCACAGCTCGACTTCTGGTTTTCAGGTGGTTAATTGGAGAGAAGAGTCTCATGGACTTTCCTGCCTGGGGCTGGCTTTGAACTTTGATCCGCAGATCTCGGACTGCTGAGTAGCTAGGATTACAGGTGTGAGCCACCAGCACCCAGCTGAAGATTATTTTCTTGCTGTGTGCAAGTCCCAAAGCAAGCTGTTTGGGCCTATCTGGCAACTCTGTGGTATTAGGTCCGCAGGGAACACTGTTCCATCATTCCTAGTCACTCCTTTTGCTGTATTGGTCCAGACGGTGGCTAGAGCTCCAGCCATCACATACATGTTCCCAATAGAAGATGGATGAAGATAGAAAAGGAGGCACTGGGTACATGACTTTTAAGAATGAGCCCCCCCCCCCCTTGGGCTGGGGATATAGCCTAGTGGCAAGAGTGCCTGCCTCGGATACACGAGGCCCTAGGTTCGATTCCCCAGCACCACATATACAGAAAACGGCCAGAAGCGGCGCTGTGGCTCAAGTGGCGGAGTGCTAGCCTTGAGCGGGAAGAAGCCAGGGACAGTGCTCAGGCCCTGAGTCCAAGGCCCAGGACTGGCCAAAAAAAAAAAAAAAAAGAATGAGCCCCCTCCCCAATCTGCCATGTGATACTTCGCTTGTATGTCATTGGCCAACACTTAGTCACATGGTCTCCAAAGGCCTAGGAAGTCTAGGACCAAGTCTGGTTTCCCGTGGCCCTGTGTTGGGCTAATATTTGAGAGGACAAGAGTAACAGTCTTTGCCACAGAGAGGTTAAGCAAGCTCCCCGAGGTGAGCAGAACCGTGGCTCACACTTGCCTCTGTGACACACCAGAGCCAGTGTGTGCAGGCCTGGGGTTTGAACTCAGGGCCCAGACCATGCCAGGCGGGCCCTCAGATACCCACAGCACCCTGGGAGTCCCGGTCAACACAGTGTGGCTCTCAATGCAGAGTCTGAGTCAGAGCCCCAGGCTGGCACATGCCCTGGTGTCATCCAGAAAAGGAGCCTTGGGCACCCCTCCGAGAGGACAGGATGGGGGTCTTTCTTGGGCAGCAGACTCGAGGGCGAGCAAGACTCTTGCAAGGCAGTGCTCAGAGCTGCAGGCGGCCTGCACTGGGCCGGGAGAGAGGTCAGCAGCGACCAACAGGACATGGCTGGATTGCACTGCAAAGGCTTGCGGGCTTGAGCCTTTGGGGATGGGAGCCAGCTCTGTTCCCCCAAGGTCTCCAGTCAAGGGGAGACACCCTGACACCCGCGGGGCTGGGAAGAGGGCCCTGCTGCCTGGACAGCTGGTGAATGACAAGGTGGGGGTCCAGCCCTTCCATCCTCTTTCAAGCTCTCCTTGACCTTCTGCCTCCAGCAGCGTGAGCTCCGCAGCGTCCAGCTGTGTGACCTCGGGCAGGTGCCTTCATGTCTCTGAGCCTCAGCATCTTCATCGATGCCATGGGCAAAAATGCTGTGTTGAGCCAGGCCTGGTGGCACAGGTCTGTCATCCCCCTACTGGGGAGACTGAGGCAGGAGAGGGAGAGTTGTAACCAGTCTGGGCTACGTTACAAGACCCTCTCTCAGCATAACACCGTTCATTGGGCTTGCGTGTGTGCTTTGTTACAGCATTCTGCTCAAGGCACCGGGAGAAGACGTTCCTGCATCTCCTGTCTCTCCAGAAGGGCGTTTCTTTGTCAGTCCTCCCTCCTGGGGAACAAAGCTGGAGTTAGGTCTAACCACACAAGCCAATCAGGAGGATTTCCCTGTCCTAGGGAAAGAGAGGCACACACCTCCCTGAGAGACCAGACATCTTGGTTTTAGGCAGAAGAGGTGCCACCACTCTCGTGTTGGAGCTAGTGGGGGGATGGAGGGAGTCGGGGGTGGTCAGACACTGGAGAAATGTCTCAGGAAAGACTAGCTCCCAGGTCCCCAGACTCCCAGTCCAGTGCTCTCGCCAGCACCAGAATGGTGGAGACATCAGGTCTGGCGCCCTCTTGCGCCCCCTTGTGGCCATCCTAGGAAAAGTCCAGATGCAAAGCTGCGGGACCGTCTGGGCACCGGATGGACCAGATGGAAGAGGACACGCCCCCTCCCCCCCCAACACACACACACACCTGGGCGATGAGTCAGTCATGGGCTGGAGGAGAGACCTAGAGCAACCCCCCCACCTCGTGGGACGGGGCGCCCCTGCCTTGCTTCTGCCTGTGGGCAGAAAGCAGAGAGCCCTAGCTGACCTCTTGACCTCCTGACCCTTCTAAATCCATGCTCAAATGGCTGCCCTCCCTCGCGCCCCCTGTCCCCTGACCCTCTGACCCTATCTGGTGATCCCCAAGCCCTCCCCCTGCCCAGGCAGGGGCTTTGCCAGTGGGTTCTGTGAAATGCACCCCTTACCAGCCCTGTGGTCTGGGCACCCCACAGCTCCTTCCCGGTAAATCCCACCTGTGAGCAGTCTAACACAGGCTTGGGTTTGTGAATCTCTGGATCTTTCTGTTCACTCCCGTGTTGAGTCACCTTTATTGACCGCCAACTGTACGCTAGTTATTATGCGGGACTGCAGGGATATAAAGCTACAGAGCAGGGCTGGGGGCACAAATGAGCTTTGCTGGTTAGTCAGCCTGCTGCTGCTGCTGCTGGTGACACCCGAATAGGAGGAGGCGGTGGGTAGTTACTGGGCGGCTTATTGTGGGGTCCGAGGGGGGGTCCTTGATGACCTCCACCCCACACCAAGGGAGAAGGGAGCTTTCCATCTCCCCCTCAGGCTCCTGAGCCTCTGTCTACCTGGACCTTCCAGCCCAGTCTGCTCTTCAGTTTTGCTTTAGGGGGGTGTGGATTGGCTGGGAGAGTGAGTACAGAGGGGAAGTTAAGGGGATCATACCCAGAGCATTGCTCATGAAGCACTCTGCCACTGAGCTATGTACCCAGCCCTTGGTATTTTGAATCAGGGTCCCCTTATGATAAGGCTGGCCTTGGACTCTATGTAGCCATAGCTGGCCTCAAACCCACAATTCTCCTGCCTCTGTCCCCTGAGTGCTGGGATTACAGGTGTGGGCCATCATGCCTGGCTTTCGGAAGTTCTTTCTGCTGTCTGACCTACATCCCAGATGTAAGAGGCACCTCCTGGCCCCTCTATGGGTCTGGGATGGCAGCTGGTATTCAACCACCTCCTCCTTGATGATGGTGGCCAGATATCCCAGGAAGAGCAGGTGACCCTAGCAATTTGCTCCCACAAAACCCATGCATTTCCACACCCTGCGGGGAGGGAGAGGGGCTCCAGGTCACTTGTTTAGTTATCAACTATTAAAAAAAACAACTCAAGTGAAAAAGGGCTGGTGGTGTGGCTCAAGTGGTAGTGTGCCTACCTAGCAAGCACAAAGTCGTGAGTTCAAATCCCAGTACCACCAAAGGAAAACAAGAAAGAAATAAGGAAAGAAACATAGGTACCTTTAAGGAATAACATGTCATTGGAGACCTGGGAAGCTGGGATGGGGTTGCTGAAAGGCTTGCCAGTAATGACAGCTACAGAAAGCCACCTGGGAGGCAGGCAGGCAGTCAGGCTGAGGTCAGCGCAGGAGGGGAACCCCAGGGGCGGAAGATGTTCCAGGCACTTGATGATTCAATGGGGGGGGGTGGGGGGGGGGGGGGAGGGGGGGGCGGGTTGCTGACAAGCCGGCCCTGCCAGGCGGGAAGGACTTCAGACTTGATCAGTAAGGGAGTAAGGGGACTCAAGCATGACAGACAGGGCCAGGCTGCGGAGTGGGAAGAGAGATGGATGGGGTGCGGGGCTCAGGAGCAGCAGGAGGCCAGCCTGACGCCACCTCTGCCCGGCTTTGCCACGCTGGTTGGCCTGGCAGCCACTTCCCGCCCCCACCCTGTGTTTCCCCTGGCCACACCCCCTTCCCCCTCCCCTCCAACAGGCCCTCCTCCCTCCCGCCTCTATCCCATCCTGGGACTCCTGGCCTTTCCCCTCCCCGATGCCTTCGATGCCTTCGTGTGCAGGGTGCCCGCCCTGCCGCCATCCTCCCTTCCAAGTGTGTCAGTGCTTGGCACCTGTAATCTCTCCATTAGCCCTGTCCCCTCCTCCTCCTCCCTCCTTGGATCTTGCCGGCGGGCCCAGTTCTCCAGGGAGCCCCTGGCTCTTCCTGCTTGCTTATTCAACAGCTTCTGGGGAGGAAGGGGGGCTATTCTGCCAAGGTTTCTCTGGCACCCTGACTGATATGTGGGTACAAGGACCCCCCCCCCCCCGCCTTGGTCCTTCACCACTAGACAGGAGCTGAGACCTCTCTCATGCAGCCTGGCACCGAATTCTGGCCTCCCTGAAGGGCCCCACTGAGCACTGAGTGTCCACAGGGCCTGGCGTTTCCCTTCCCTTTAGGTCTGCGCCCTCTCCCCTGGCTTCTTACATCCTGGACACTGGGAGACTCTGGAGAGATCGAAGGGCAGGAGAAGGGAGAAGCCTGGGTTGTGCTTGTATTTTAGATAGGGCCTCACTAACTTGTGAACTGGCTTCGAACTCACCGTCCTCCTGGGCTCTTCTTCTGAAGTAGCAGGGATTACAGGCATGCACCGCCCTGCCCATCTGCCCTGTCACACCTCAGTAAGTGGCCTCTTCATTGATAGCCCTTCTCGTGAGCCTGGCCACGGTGCCCTGTGTTTCCTGCCAGGCCGGGTGGACCCACGGCTGAGCTTGGGGGAGCGATGTGTGTCTCCCCCTTGGTTGTTGGTGGTTTCTCCTGGGCAGACTTCCTTCCCCGGGTTTTTGCAGATTGCATGTGGGCTGTGAGAAGAGGGCCTGGCACAGGGCTCATCCTCCCAGAGCCGGGAATTCAATCCCACCGCCAATCTGTACCTGTCTGTGCCTCTTCACCCTGGGAGTCCTCTCAGTGCCTCATTTGCCTTTTAAATGGAGCTGGGGTGGGGTGTTGGGGGGGGGGTGGTCTCTTCTCTCCTGGAGGACCAGAAGAGGCCACTTACCCTGCCCGGGCTTCTGTCATCAGCACAGCCTGGGCAGGGGCCGCTCTCACTCCATTAGCCTTCAGGAATAAAAAGAACGATTTCTTAAGTCAAGAATAATTATTTCAACCAGCTTTCCTCCTCAGCTGGCTGCTGCGCCGGCTGACAAATTAATTTCTATTATTTATATTGGGCTAGAGAGGAAACACAAGCCCAGGGAGGGAGGGAGGGAGGGGAGGAGGGGCGCGGGGAGATGGAGATTGAGATGGAGAGGCAGGGGTGGGGGAAGAGTGCATGGGGTAGGCAGGAAGAGAGAGGATTGGAAATCCAGGCGGATAAGAAGGGGGGTGTAGGTGACATGGAGCAGATGTGGATGAAGGAGCAGAGGGAGGGCGGGCTGGGCCTGCTCTCCGCCCCTGCAGAGCCGCTGAGCCCCCCTGTGCAGAGCTGCCGGTGAGCCGCCTCCGGTCCGCCCCGTCTGGGACATGCACAGGCATATCATTGAGCTCTCAGGGACCAGGCTCTTCATGGCCTATCAGGATGCACAGAAATGTTTCTATCTCTCCAGCCTCCTGGGCGCCTGCCAGTCCCCCCCTCCCCCCGGGACCCAAGGAGGCCTCATCACATCCCCCCCCCCTCCCAAGTCAGCACCCTGAAATAAGAGTCTCACAAACTTCTCTGCCCCTCTGGTCTGATGTACCCCATCTGGACTAGCTGGAATCATAGGCATGAACTATGTACCCGGTCCTTAGAGGTAACTATTAATTCTGAGTCCATGGCCACAGACCAGTTCTGCTTGTTAGTGGACTCCGTATAACCAGCGCCATGCAGAATATACCCTTTGGTGTCTGGCTTCTTTTGGCCGCCATGAATCTGTTTGTTGTCCATGTAGCTGCTGCTGGTGGCAGTAACTCATTATTTCTCATTGCTCTGAAGTCTTCTATTATATGAATATGCAATGACTCGTTACACTGTTCTGTTAATAGATGCTGGGCCGTTTCCAAGTTTCGGCTGTTATGATTAGAGCTTCAAGAGCATTCTTTTGCCTATTAATGCTCTGCTTATCAAAAGCAGTATGACTTTGGACAAAGCATTTAACTTCTCTGAGCTCAGGATTTCCTCATCTCTAAAATGGGAATGTGGGGCTGGGAATATGGCCTAGTGGCAACAGTGCTTGCCTCCTATACATGAAGCCCTGGGTTCGATTCCCCAGCACCACATATATAGAAAACAGCCAGAAGTGGTGCTGTGGCTCAAGTGGCAGAGTGCTAGCCTTGAGCAAAAAGAAGCCAGGGACAGTGCTCAGGCCCTGAGTCCAAGGCCCAGGACTGGGAAAAAAAATTAAAGTTAAAAAATAAAATGGGAATGTGGGAAGATATTGGTTACCACATTGGGTCAGCATGAGGAGTCATTGATTTAAGGGGCTGGAGGCATGGCTCAGTGGTTAGACCACCTGCCTGGCAAGTGCCAGACCCTGAGTTCAACCCCCATTGCCACAAAAATAAATTAAAAAATAAGTTTATCCATGCAATGTGTCTACCACCTATTCTGTGTTGCACACAGCAGGTACATATTAAAAGCCATTTCTCTATCCTCTGTTAGAGAGCTGGGAAAAGAGGTTACTGTAGCTAATTTCCAGGCTGGGACTCCGAATTCAGAAGAGCCACCACCACCCCAACAGAATAACACAGCAGTGCACCTGTAGCAAGAGGTGCTGAAGCTGAGTTGTGGAGTTTTCCATCCCTGCTCCCATCCTCAGTGGCTGCTCCCTGAGACCCAATCCTTGGCGGCCTACAAGGTCTCAGAGCCTCGGGTCTGAGTCCCATGTTACAGGTAAGAAACCGAGTCCCAGAATTATTGAAAATGTTGACTCGGCAACGCTGAGCGGTCGTTTGCTGACAAAGACAAAACAAAACGTATCTCTTTCATCCATGTGCCCTTTCACCCTGGCTCACGGTGGGAACTCGCTAGTGGACAGGTAGACACTGCACACTCACAAACACAACCCCGTGCCCAGTTCCTACTCCCCCACACCCCATGCCCAATCTCCCCCCTCCCCCACCAGCTGTGCACAGATTTTCCAACTCTAGGGATTCCTTGATCCTAACACTGCCACGGAACAGGAATGGTGAACTTTGCAGCCTGTCTTGGAAGTACCTCAGACTGGGCCCAGGACACTGAAAACCTCAGCTTCAAAGGCAGATGGGGTGCTTCCCTGGTTGGGTGTATTTGGCTGCTAGCCTGGGGATCCCCACCCCGCCCCCTCACTCAACTAGGTCAATAACTCACCTTCCCAATAGAGCCATTAGAGGAGGAAGCAAGAGGACCTCTGAGGCTGGGAGGCAAGAGGCAGGCTGCAATTTACCTGCCTCGCTGGGCTTTTCTTGTGCCGCACAGAGGCACTGCCAGATGAAATAGTTGGGAAGAAAGTCAAGTTGGATTTCAGTCCATGTCAGAAAGTTGGGCCGGTGTGTGTGGTGGGGGGAGGCAGCAAAAAGGGAAAGAATTGTGCTCAGGGTCTTGGACCTTCATTGCAAGGCTGCTACTAAGGAGCGTGCTAAGGGCCTGGTGCTAAGGGGCTGCCTTGAATTTCCCTAAATCCCTGGTGAGGGCTCACCTCCATTCACTGGAGGGTTGATTGACAAACATCTTGGCCACCCTCTCCCAAGGTACCCCTAGTTTCCTCAGATGCCCTATGGCATGCTCCAGTCACCAAGAATGGAGTTTGGGGCTTAGAGACACCCCCCCCACCCCTATGCTAACCTATTTAACACCAGGTGAGAGAACCCAGAGGGAGATGCGGGCTGGAGGGGGCGGGAAGGGAGGGGCCCTGCGAGGCAGTAATGGGAGCGCTGGGGAGTGATTGCAGAGACCCTCAGGAGAATGCAAATGATATGCAAAAATATGCAAACCATTAGTGATTAGTTGTGGGTCAACAGCTCGGGTCCTTTGAGTAATAAGTTGGCAGTTCTGCACTCGAAGCTTCTGATTGGGCCCAGGGGAAGGACCCGAGGCACGGCCTTGGTGGGTCTGGGCTAGGACCTCTGGCCTCTCCCTTCCCCAGGCACCATCCTGACCCCTTCCCCAGCAGTGAGGGTTACAGGCAGCTGGAGGCCCAGGGAAACCCTTGTTCATGTTGAACCCTGCCTGGGGCAGAGCCAGTGTGGCCCTATGCCTCCGGTAAGGATGCCAGGCCCATGGCTCACAATTAGGGTGCTGATAGTCATACCTTTGTCCCCTCCTCCTTCATCTGTGAGAACTTCCTTTCTTCCCCTCCTTCTTCCCTTCCTTCCTTCCTTCCTCCCTCCCTTCCTTCTTTTGTGTGTGTGTGTGTGTGTGTGTGTGTGTGTGTGTGTGTGTGTGTGTGTGTAATGCAGGAATACTGGGGCTTGAACTCAAGGCCTAGGCACGGTCCCTTAGCTTTTCCATTCAAGGCTTGTGCTCTACCACCTGAGCCAGTTTCACTTCCAGCTTTTGCGGTGGTTAACTGGAGACAGGAATCTGTTCCATTTGTCTGTCCGGGCTAGCACTGAATGGAGTTCCTGGGCGCTCAGCCTCCTGATTATAGGTGTAAGCCACCGGCTTGCCTGGCTGGCCTGGCTTGCCTCTCCGTTCCTGTGCCTGGCATCTGGACAGCCCCACCACCACCCTGCCATCTCTTTGCCTGTTAGTGATTCCCCGGGGACCTTGCCTCAGTGTCCTCACTGGGAATTTTACCATCCTCCGTGCCCTTGTGTCCCTGTCCCTGTTGCCATCGGACATGTCCCAAGCCAGCCTCAAGGGGAACCTAATCCACCATCTGCAGCAGGCCAGGGGAGCTGCCAATCTTGCCCATGCGTGCTGGTGTGGTGAAGGCGACTCTGAGTGGGCCCTTTGTCCACCCCCTGCCTCCCACGGGGCTGTGGTGGACACGGGGAGCCCTTCTCCGGCCTGGCTGGACCTGGGAAGATCCCCTCGGGGCGTTTAGAATGCCTGGGCAGGCCCCCAGCAGGCCTTCTGCCACAGCAGGGGAGAGCGAAGTAAAGGCCACATTCCCATTCAGTATCTGCCACCCCCTGCTGGGTGCCCCCCAGGGTGCTTTGTAGGGAAATTAAATTGGAGAGCCGGTAGAACTTGGCAGGTGTGGGTGGCAAGGGGACCCAGGCAGTTTCTGAGCCTGTGAGGTTCAGCAGGGGTGACCCTCCCCTACCCCAGACTCCTAGAATGCTGGCTCTGGGAGCGGGAGCTGCTTTTGGCATTTGGGGCTGGAGCCAAGTGTAGGATCATCGTGAGAAGTGACAGTGGCGGCGGCCCAGGGATTGCCACCGGCTCCCGGCTGCTTCCTTCCATCCTCCTCCCTCGCTTTCCCAAAAGAGAGGCCAGGAGGCCGAGAACGGGAGCTGGGAGGTCCGGCGCTCTGAGAGGATTGAAAGCTGGACGTCCTTCCTGTGAAATGGGATCGCCTTGGCCTGCCTCGGGGCGCCGGGCTGCGAAGCTGAGCACCGCAGGAGAATGAGGAACTACTCTGGCGACTCACGGATGCCGAGGTCTAGCATCCAGGGCACCTGCCTCGGGAAAGCTGGCTGCTGTATCCATTCGGGGCATGTTCCTTCAGGCTCCCCTGAAGACTGGGTAGCCCCCGCTCTGACCCCACAATCTCTATAGGCCAGAGGCCCCCCCCCCCCCACCTTTCTTAGTTCTTCAGTCCCTGCCCACCAGCCATCTCCTTCCTGACCTTGCTGGAATGGCTGGGAACCAGACCCCTGCCTCCCAAGGGCCTCTCTACCCCCCTTTGGTGGCCCAGATGCCCGCTGGCGGCTGCCTGTGACCTTCACACTACAGGAGCATCCTCTTTCAGCACCCCGCCCCCCACCCCCGGGCCTCCCTGAGCACCGCCCGTCCCCCACCCCACCCCCAGCCCCTGAGGGAGGATCCCGTGTGCAAGGGCTGGGGCTCCTCCCTGGGGGAGAATTTCTCCTGCAGAAATCGAACCCCACATCTTCTCTCCCCAGTACTGAGGCACCTCTCAGGCTTAGAGCAGGGAGGGGAACGGCTTCTAGAAATGGGCTGGATTCTTTGCTCAACGGGACTGGGCTTGAGGATGGAAAAAGTCAGGCTTTGTTAAGATGGCAGAGCCCACTTTGGGCGCCCACCCACCTCAGGGATGGGGGAAAACAACTTCAGGAATTAAGACAAGTGATATTGCCGAGAAGCCGAATTTCCCATGGAGCCTGGTCTGTGCCACGCCTGTAATCCTAGCGACTGAGGAGGGTGAGCTCCAAGGATTGTGGTTTGAAGCCAGTCTGGGCTGTCAAATCCATGACACTCTTCTCTCCAATTAACCAGCATAAAGCTAGAAGCAGAGTTGTGGCTCAAGTGGTAGCGTGCCAGCCTTAAGTGAAAAGGCTAAGAGATAGCCCCTAAGCCCTGAGTTCAAGCCCTACTACTGGCACAAAATTAAAAAAAAAAAAAAAAAAAAGAACTTCCCATAGAATCAGGTGGTCTATTTGCCGAGCCCGGATTGTCAAGGCTGGGACAATGGAACGGCCAGGACTAGGGCAGGAAGCATAACAGACACAGAATGAAGCAAGGCATGCTGGGTACTGAGATGCACTGCGATGAGGTTGAAGATGAGAGCGATGGCCAGCACGCCTGCAAGGCAGGTCTCCCTCCTTTGGAAGCTAAGAAAGGCTCCCTCGGACCTCCAGAAAGAGATGAACTCCTGTTGGCACCTTGGTTTTTAGCTCAGTGAGACACATTAGAGTGATTTACAGAAACTGTAGAATAATAAATTTACACTGCTTCAAGGCACTGTTCCTGTGGTAATTTGCAACCACAGCAATAAGAAATGAATACAGTGATGAACCCAAAACACTTGTCCCTCAGCATTCGCCAGGGATGGGCTCCAGGACCCTCCATGGGTAGGAAAATCCGAGATTCCTTGCACCTCTTCCATAAAACAACACCGTATTTGCATATAACCTATGCACGTCCTCTCATAGACTTTAATACTCTGCAAATAGTTGTTTTACTGTATTGTTTAGGGAATAATGGCAAGAAGGAAAAGCTTATACGTGTTTGGCACAGATGCAGTTTTTCTTCTGATCATTTTCTATTTGCAGATGATTAAGTCCATGGAAGTGAAACTGGTAAAGACCGAAAGGCTGATGGTGCTAACTTTTTTAATAGAGACGGGATCAGGAACTGCTGGGCTGCAGACAGGAGGCCCATATGGTCCACTCAGCCTTTGAACTGCAAGGAAGATGGGGGCGGGAGTGGGGGGACAACAGGGCTGAGCCTGGGAAAGGAGCCAGGCAGGAGAGAAACTATGGCAGCTCCTGAGGTTCACAGGCTAGGCACACAGGACCTTAAGGTGCAGCCAGGAACTGCACCCAAAAGAGACCTAGGGATTAAGGCTGGAAGCCGAAGTTGAAGGTGAAAGATTTCATGCAATTCTACTTGGCCAGCATATTAATGTTAGATTATCAAAGCTTATAAATAAAAAGAAATACTTGGCACAGTTAAAAAGTCAGCTACAAAGCTCATAATGAATGAATATCCTTCCTTCTTTCCTTTCTTCTCTTTCCTTCCCTCCCTCCTTCCTTCCTTCCTTTTCCTCTCTATTTCTTGCTTTTGTACCTGTACTGGGGCTTGAACTCAGGGGCTCTTGCTCTTGCTTAGCTTTTTTCACTCAAGTCTGGAGCTCTACCACTTGAGCCACACCTCTAGCATTTTTGTTGGTTAATTGGAGGTTAAGAGTCTCTCATTTGTTTGTTCAGGCTAGCATTGAACCACGATGGTCAGATCTCAACTTCTTGAGTAGATAGGATTATAGGAGGGAACCACGAAGCCCAGCTTGAATGAGCCATCTTTAACATGACTTCCTCCATCCTACAGTCCTGCCCTGAGACAGCCACTTAAAAAAATTAACTCTTTTTTTGGTTTTGTTTCTAGGAATTATTTCTGATTTTTAAGGAGGGGAGGAGCTCATTTTTCTACTTTTCCGTTTCAAGAATTGACTACTAGCCTCAGACTTGACTTCCATGCTGTGGAAAATGAAAAGTTAAGTTTGTTAACTACTACTGTTCTGCTTTTCCTCCCCTGAATATAATTATATTGCTTTTTAATACATCAATACATGATATTTGTGATTTCAGAAAAATTCAAGGGTGAAACAAATATCTGCTGTATATTTTAATTGCATTACATTTCCTCCCCTAGAGTTAATTATTTTAAAAACAAATTACTTAGTTCTCTCTCTCTGTGTTAAATATATAATAGGCTATATATAATATTATATATTATATCCTTATATATTATCTATCTATCTAAACGAATTCAAATCCAAGCTCTTTGATACTTTAAACACAAGGGCAATCGAGCCATTTCATTTTTTCCTCAATGAGGTTGTTTTGTTTTGTTTTGTTTTGGGTTTGTTTTTATTTTAAGATAAGATTTTACTGTGTTGTCCAGGTTAATCTTGAAATCCTGGTCTCAAGTGATCTTCGCACCTCAGCTTCCCAAGTAGTAGGGACGATAGACACCTACCACTACACGTGGTTATTTAAGTGATACCTTTCCTGGCGTCCTCTGTCCTGCCCAGCTTGCAGGTGGAGGCTTTTCTGGGACCAGTCCAGCCCTCATCCGACAGTTCCCTTTGTGTCCATCTTCCCAGTGTCCTCTGTTCCCTTTCGTTGTAATCTTTTTCTCTGGGATCACCACATTTACTTCTTTCAAGAGGTATTTGAGAAAAGGCCTATTGGCAATATATGTGCTGAGAACTTGCATGTCTGAAATGTCTTTTTTCTACTTGCTTTTTTGGTTGACAGTTTTGCTGGGTATATAATTCCAGCTAGAAAATAGAAAAACATGTTCCTCAGACTTTAGAATGCATTGCTCTATCTTCTAGTTTCCTTTTTTTGGTGATGCTACTAGAGTTGGAGCTCAGAGCCTCAGGCTTAGCTAAGGAAGCACTTTACCACTTCAGCCATTCCCTTATTATTACTACCATTATTATTTTGTGCTGGTCCTGAGGCTTGAACCTCAGGGCCTGGGGTCTGTCCCTGACTTTTTTTCCTCTCTCTTTCCTTGTTTTGCTCAAGGCTAGGCTTTTATCTCCAAGGTTAATTGGAGGTAAGAGTCTAAGGGCTTTCCAGCTCCAGCTATTCCTCAGATCTCAGCCTCTTGAATAAGGAGTGTTACAGGTGTGAGCCTGGCCTATGTTGATTATTTTAAAGATAGGGTCTCACTTTATTACCAGGCCATCCTGGACTGCGACCTCCCCCCCCCCCTTTCCTTTTCACCTGTGTTGCTGAGGCTGGTGCATGTGCGCCATTATGCCCAGCTATTGTGCTTCCCCCAGACCTATGATTAGGCACTGGTCACCTTGCCCACCCATGGACCCAGATGGAGTCTTTCAAGCACCATTTCCATGGCTATCCTTGAACTGTGATCCCCTCTCTTCCTCCTCCCAAGTAGTGAGGATTACAGGCTTGAGCTGTAGAGCCCGGCGTAGCTCCCACTCACGAGTTTAAAAAAAAAAAAATCTGAGTTTGCTTTGCTTCCTTTCTCTTTGCAAATGGCAATTTTCTTTCCTTTTGTAGGTTTTTGTCTCTTCTGGGCAGTATCTGTTCCCTCACTCACCGTAGTTCTTTTCATTCTTTTATTCCTTTTTCTCTTGGTTCTGGTCTCTGTCTTTCCATACACACGTGGGAACTCCTGCTGTCTGTTCATATTTAAAAGTGTTTTACTGGGAGAATCATTTGACAGCTCTGTGGGAAACCTGTCTGCTCTGTGGGCCTCCTGGAAGGGTGATGGGGAGGAGATGGAGCAGCTTCCTTTGTAGATACAATGTCAGATGCACAGGCTGTTTCTCTAAGGAGACAGTCTTCCATCTCACACCCAGGGTATCAACCTAAGATGGGAGCAAGGGAAAAGAGCTAGAGGCCCACTCATGGGAGGAGAAGAGAGGTTCGCTCTGTCCTTTCTCCAGTAAAGTACCTGCTGTGCGTCCGTGGTAGAAGACACATGCATGTCGTCAGCCTCGGAACCCAAGACTCCTGCAGTGTTCTGATTCAGAAGGATGGACTTTGCAGGTATAATAACTGAGGATCCTGGATGAGGTCATCCATGATGTCCAGATGGGTTGTAAAGCGATGAAAGGTGTCCGGCTCAGCAGAAGGGGAGAAGGTCGTGTGAAGGAGCCAGCCATGAGAGGTTTGTAGCCACAGGCCAAGCCTCCTGAAGCCACCAGAAACTAGGAGTGGCCAGACACTGGTGGTTTATATCTGTAATCCTTGCTACTTGGGAGGCTGCGATCGGAAGATTGTGGTTTGATGCCAGCCTAGGTTAAAAAACAAAATCCGTTAGAGTCTGACCTCCAATTAACTAGCAAAAAGCTGGAAGCAGAGCTGTGGCTCAAGTGGGAGAGTGTCAGCCTTGAGTGAACAAGCTAAGGGATAGCACCCAGACCCTGAGTTCAAGCCCCCGTACTGGCACCACGCTCCTGCAATAGGGCCCAACAGGCCGCCCAAACTAAAATGGAGTCACCCGTGCTCTGCGCCACAAAGATCACTGACTTGAAGGAATATAGACAGACCCGCCAAACAGAGCAGATTTTCTTGAAAACTGGAAATTCCACTCCACTGCGTCTGTGAGATAAGGAGGGTCTTCAGCCTCAACCCTTACCCCCCCACCCGAGCCCCCCACTGACCTGGCAGTCTTTTCTGTCGCCTGCCTCTTGCTCCCATCTTATCAACCCGCCGTTCTGCCCGTGGCTCCGTGGCAATTCTCATTGTGTTCTGTCAGAGGGGAGCTGCCCTGATTCATGAATCACAAATAAAAGCCCGATTAGATCCATAACTAAATTTGTTGTAATGTTGTATTTCAACAAGGCTGAGGTCTCGGCTCATTTTTCCTCTGGCAGAAGACTTGGAAGGGGGCTGAGCGGCTGCTGGGAGCCTCAGCCAGAGGGAGGAAGAACTGGTTATGGATCTCCAGGGAGGGCCAAAATGGCACACCTCCCCTTCCTGCTAGGACCCCAGGGCCCAGCCCTAAGAAGGAGAATCAGTTGGGGTTGTGCCTGGGTTGAATTAAATAGCTCTGTCTACCACTGTGCTCCCAGAAATAAGATCTAGTAATTCGAAGTGCTCTCACCTCTTTAGCCCCTGCCGGGGCTTCGGGCTGCGAGGCCTGGCACCTCTGGCCGTGCTGGTCCTGGGAAAGGGGGTGGGGGTAGGTGGGAGGGAGGCAGCCTCTGACATCCCCCACCTTTTCCTCTTCTCCCCTTCTTTCCAGCTCTTCCACTCTCCTCAACCATCCCCAGGAAGTGGCAGACACAATCAGCAACTTGTATTTCTTTTTTTTTTTTTTTTTAAATAAAAAGGCACTTTAGGGCTTTTATGTATAAGGTTGAGGCCCATTAAGACACAAATTAAATCTTTGTGGGAACAACCAGAGTGTGGAGTCTCAGTGTGAGGAGAGCCCCTCACTGGCTCTGCTGCCCCAGCGGGGGCTTCTACTGGCCTTGGGCCCTCCCCCTCCCCCTAGGATTTAAGTGCATCTTAGCAGCTAGAGTGAAATTAAGCAGTGTTTGCATCAAGTAGGTTATATAGAGAAGGGCTGGAGGGGAGAGGAGGGGAGAGAAAAAAGCAGGTAAGGGAGTGGAGGAGGGAAGAGCCGGTGGAAGAGAGAGAGAGGCCTAGGCTGCCAGACCTGACACATAGATTCAGCCCTCTCCCTGTGCAGGTAGGAACAACTATGGCTCTGTTCCATTTTACAGATGGGAAAACAGAGGCTCCAGCAACTAAGCAACAGGACCACGGTCATGCTGCAAACATCCACTGAGGTGTTTTTTTGTTTTGTTTTTTTTTTCTTTTCCTTTTTGGTGGCAGCACTGGGGTTTGAACTCAGGGCCTGGATTCTCTCCTTTAGCCTTTTCTTTTTTTTTTTTTTTTTTTTAATTCCAGGGTGGCGCTCTACCATTAGAGCCACAGCTCCATTTCTGGCTTTTTGGTGGCTACACGGAAAGGAGAGTGTCACAGATTTTCCTGCCCAAGGGTTGTTGGCTTCAAACCATGATCCTCAGATCTCAGCCTCCTTGAGGATTACAGGAGTGAGCCACTGCCACCTGGCTTTTAGCTGAGATTTGAACCTCTCTCTAGAGGAGAGAGAAGAAAAGGAACACACACACACACACACACACACACACACACACACAGAGTTCCCTAGGCAACAGTCCATTTGCTTCAGAGGATCCCAGGCCAGTGGGTGCAAGGGCTGATGGGAGCTGTGCCAGGCCTGGGGGTGTGGCCACAGCAGTGGGGGCTGCAAAGGCCAGGTGTCCAGCAGGCTCCACCGTGCAGCTGGGCCCTTGGAGGTATGCAGTCAGAGGGGCTTGACTCACACTTGCGCCCGCCCACCTGTCACTCACTCATTCATTCCTTCAACAGATGTTATTCTGCACCTGCCGCACAGCTGGTGGGGGGCTAAGTGCTTCGGTGAGGGCGCAGTAACGAGGAGCATATTTCTCCATATTTCTTCTCTCCGAGAAGCACGCCCCCCTCCCACCCCGGCAACAGGATGCATCTTACAAGTAGTGACTCTGAGAATGATTTTCCGCAGTGTTCTATTCGGCTGGCATTTTCTTTCTTTCTTTTTTCTTTTTTTTAAAATTTAATTTATTTATTAATTAAACACAAATTTTTTGACAAGATGTTGTGCAAAAAGGGTGCAGTTACATAGTAGGGCAGTGTGTACATTTCTTGCGATATCTTACACCCTGTTTTTCTATCCCTTCTCTAGGTCATGTAGACATATATACAATATACAATGTATCAAGAACATATACAGTAGCCACGTGGCCACGCCCAAGAAAGTTCGCCTAGGGCTTTAAATGTAATGTTGATATTAGACAATATGTTGACAGTAGTCTTATATGAATGTACATACCTAGCTTTTGAGCTATTGTATTCCCCTGAGAGGTCAATTTTTGACCTTTATATGTTGAGTAATTGTTTGGTTTTAGTTACATACTGTTGGGTCGCTGCTCCAATCCTGTGGGGAATACTATTTGACAAGCAGTTTTTGGTTTCACAGACTTGGTCTCTACTGTCTCTCCATCTCCCTTTGTTAACAGTCATATATCAGGGAGATCATGCCCCTTTGTTTTCTGTGTTCTAGGCTTGTCTCGCTCAACATTATTTGTTCGAGTTCTGACCATTTCCCTGTGAATAACAATATTTCACCATTCCTAATCGCTATGTAGTATTCCATTGTGTATAAGTACCATATTTTTTGGATCCATTCGTCTGTGGAGGGGCATCTGGGTTGTTTCCATATTTTGGCTCGGCTGGCATTTTCTACAAGGTGCAACACTGTAGCCACAACAGGACAGCTTTTTCTTTTATTTCCCAGTACTGGGGTTGCAGGCTCTCTACTGCTTGAGCCACACATCAGCCTCGTTTGCTTTCGCTATTTTTTGAGTTGGGTCTCATTTTTGTAGTTTTTGGATTTCTTTTGGCTTGGTCTGGCCTCAGTGATCCTCCTATTTAAGATTCCCAAACAGCTGGTATAACATGAATGAGCCACCATGCCTGGTTTGTTTATTGTCTTACTTTTTTTTTTGTATGTGCAGGCTGACTTGGAACTGTAATCCTCTCAGTCTCTACTTCCTGAGTAGCTGGGATTACAGGCATAAACCCCTGTGTCCGGTTGCCATACAGTTTAGAGTCCCAGAGATTATGTGCTTACTAGGCTTCAGGCACTGTTCTGCTTTACGTATATGAACACCCTAGGTCCTTCTTACCATCCCTGAGGATAGGAATCTGCGCTCTCTCTACCAGAGAGATGGGGAAACTGAGGCACAGAAAGGCAAACCCTCAGGCCTCCCTCAAAGAGCACCCAGCTTCCTGTCTGCTTTGCAAATACCAGTGCCAGACTAGTAACCATAATAGAGCTGGAGGGGTTGGAGGCAACAAAGGCCAGGGAGGCCTGGCCTGGAATGCCAGGCCACTGCAGACTTCCACATCTGCCCCTCCTGGCGAGAAGCCCTCCTCTCTCCCACCCCATTCCCTGGGGTGAGAAAGATCAGGGCAGTCTGACAGCTATGGGCTTTGCTCGGGCCTCTGGGAAGAGGAGATTGGGAGTGAGAAGGGTAGGGGTGGGGAAGGGAGAAGCTTGGAAAGTTGCAGGCTGAGCACCCCATCCTTGCGATCTCTTCCCAGAGCAAACCTATGAACATTTCTTGGGGTTTGGAGCCCTCGGTCCCCACACGGTCTGCAATCTCCCCCTCCCTCCCTATCCACAATCCACCCCCCAAGCCCAAACCCGATCTGAGCGGTAAACACCTCTCCTCACCCCGCCTGGGACCCACGGCACATCTCTAGGTCTCTCCATCGGGGCAGTGGAATGAGGTCTCTCTCTACCTGAAGACCCTGCATGGGAGCCTAGGAAACCCCCCCCCCCCGCCGGCCCCCACCTGTGCCCTCTCCTCCCTGCCCCCACCCAGCCGACCTTCACCCTTCACTCCCCTCCCCCCTCCTCCCTCCCCCTCGCCCCCCAGGCCGGGCTCTGCCAAGTGCCGGGAAATGAAGACCTCAGCTGCCAAGAGGAGCCGGGAGGGGCGCTGAGGGCCCCCCTCCAGCAGCCTGGAGCTGTCAGGCTGGCGGTAATTAATTAATCAATCCATCCGGGGAAAGCCCTGGGCAGCCAGCAACCGGCAGCACAGCTCCTGCAAGACGCCGGTGCCAGCCGGGGGGTGGGGGGTGGGGGGTGGAGGGCAGCGTCCTGGAGGGGCTGCGGTGTGTCGCGGGGCACAGGGGTGCAGGTTGGACCCCTGATTTTCGGGACCCCCTCAGGAAGGGGGTGGTGTGGGGGGGGACACAGTGTCAGCTCAACTTCAGCCACGGCCTGATGGGGTTTCGGAGCACCCCACACGGTCTCCCTTCCGTCCATCATTGGCTGCTGGTGTTGTTGTTTTGGAGGGGGGAGGGGGGGAGACCCAAGCTTCAAAGCAAGGTCCTTCCTTCCTTTCCATCAGCAAAGGGCGCAGCGCAGCAAGAGGGCAGCGGGGAGCAGTTGGCGCGCCCCGCACAGCAGCCGAGTGGGAGCCGCGCCTGCGCGGTCGGCGCGCCCCGCACAGCAGCCGAGTGGGAGCCGCGCCTGCGCGGTCGGCGCGCCCGGCACAGCAGCCGAGTGAGAGCCGCGCCTGCGCGGTCGGCGCCCCCGGCACAGCAGCCGAGCGGGGAAGCCGCGCGCCTGCGCGGTTCCAGGGGCCCTGGGAGGCAGCCACCCATGGCAGTCACCAGCGCTGCTTCTCCAAGCGTGGCTCCGGACGGGTCCCCTTCGCATCATCTGGGAAGTAACTAGCGCCAAGCCCTGTCCTGGAGATCCGTACGCATTTCCTTGGTAGTAAAATGAACTTTACATGAAAAAAAAAAAAAGAATAGCAAAAATATGCTAGGCACTGGTGGCTTCTGCCTTTGTAACTCTCTACCTACTCAGGAGGCTGAGATCTGAGGATCATAGTTCAAAGCCAACCTAGGCAGGAAAGGCTGTGAGGTTTTTATCTTCAGTTAACCACCACAAAGCTGGAAGTGGAGCTGTGGTGCAGGTGGTAGAGAGCTAGCTGGCCTTGAGCTCAGGGACAGAGGTCCAGCCCCTGAGTTCAAGCCCCAGTACTTACTTACACACACACACACACACACACGCACACACACACACACACAAAGGGACAGCACTCAGGCCCAGAATTCAAGCCATAGTCCTGGCATGCACACACATGCGTTTGCAAACTCCAAGGTTGGCAGATGGCTCAAGTGGTGGAGAGCAAGATTAGCAAGCAGATTGAGTGGTCAGGAGGCTCTGAGTTCAAAACTTTGCTACCAGCATAACAAAACAAGGCAAAACTAAAAGCCTTCAATAGTCACATAAAACAAAATAGCGCATTATCCACTTACAGGACATACCAAGAGCAGAGAACAGGGTCAGCCAGGGACTGGGAGAAGGAGGGAATGGAAAGCTGTGGTGTCGTGGGTTAGAGTTTCAATGGTGAAAGATGACCGCATTCTGGAGCCCCTGTCTCCTGTTGAGTCCATCTCTGTGTAGAGGGACAAGACCATCTCAGGTATTTGAGGTCGCTACCCATCCTCCCCTTTGGGCTAACCCCCAGTCTTCTCTTTTAAATATGACCAGTGTCTTCAGTGGGTTCTTCAAAGCAAGTCTTTATTTCTGTTTGGGGGCAGTTTGTTTATGGCCCCAGAACAGAGTGACAGTACCTCCGCACCACACACAGGACATCGGGCCACTGTATCCATTGATCTCTCAAATGGCCTTGGGCTGAAGTGTCACAGTCAGCTGGAGCTGCTCATCCATCAATCAGGGATTAATTTGGCAACTATTTCTGTGCAACTTTATCTGTGCCAGGCCCTGGGGGAGGCCTGGGGCATGCAGATGTCAATCATGGGGGTCCCTATGCTCAAGGGCTCTGGTCCTCCACTCCCAGACCTGTGGCTGTAAGGACTTAACCCTCACCCACTCTGCCCCCCTCCCCTCACCAAGTGAGCGTTTAGCCCCCATCTTGGGCCTTCTGCCTGGGTCTCCACTCAATTTCCTCTGATTACATTTGCTCCGCTTCGCCCTTCTGCCAGAACCACTTTGGATCTTGTTTCTGGTGGCCTGTCCTTCCTCTCCCTCCCGGCGCCATGTCAGCCGTGATGAACCTGCTATGTCTTCATTGCTGTTTGTGCTAACAGCGCTCAACTGTCCAGGCTGAGGACAGAGCCTGGGGCACTAGAAGTTTCCTCGGGTAAACACAGTTTCTGTCATCGGCACCCTTTGGGGACGCTGGCTTGGTACCTCATTACGTGCTCACCCAGCCATGCTTGGCCATTTGTTCTCAAGGACATCAGAAGAGACCCTGCCACAGCCCGCAGTGAAGTCCAGCTACACCGCATGTGACACAGTTTCCTTCTGTCAGTCTACCAACCCTGTCAGAGAAAGAAGAGTGGATGGTGTTTTTTAACCATTGACAGACAACTTAAAAAAAAAAAAAAAGCAGATTCGTGCTTGTAATCCTAGCTACTCAGGAGGCTAAGATCTAAGGATCTTGGTTCAAAGCCAGCCCTGGCCGACAACACAGACTCTTTGTTTCCAGCAAAAAAAAAAAAAAAAAAAAAAAGCTGACAATGGAGGTGTGTCTCAAGTGGTAGAGCACCAGCCATGAGTGAAAATTCCAAAAGGCACTAAGTTCAAGCCTCAGCACAGGCACAAAACAAAACAAAACAACAACAACAACACACACACACACACACACATTGTGGAAGCATGCATTCAGAAGAGTTGTCACAAGCACACACACATACCTCAATCACATTTCAATGCCATGTACTCATAATCAGCTCCCAGAATTAAACAAAACAAAACCAAACCCCTTTCACCCTGAAATCCCTCATTTCTCCTTCTAGCCACTTTCTCCCACCAAGTGGGGCTTCTAACACCATAGATCAGAGCTGGAATCCTACAGGAGAAATCCTTTTGTGTTTAGTTTCTTTTGCTCACCATCATATGCAGAATTCATCTGTACTGTAGCTGACTGTGGATATATGATGTATAATATTCCTCTGTGTGCACACAGCACTGTGTGTTTGCCCATTATATTGCTGGCAATCAGTGTAGCTACAGGTTTGGGACATGACCAGGTGGCCCTGTGATGACGTTCTGTTATTTGGAATATTGCGTCTACCTAGGGATGGACTCTTCATCAACGATTGATGCATTTTTATCGATTTGCCAAAGAGTTTTGCAAAGCTGTTGTGCCATTATATACCTGACCCCCCCGCAGCCCCCACTATAGGAGCATTTGGGGGTCATTGGTCTTTTTAACTCTGCCCTTCCTGTGAGCACCAAGTGCTCTGTGATTGAGTGGGAGCACTTTCTCATGCGTGTATTAGACGTTTGGATGGCTTCTTTTGTGAAGTGTCCATGTAAATCTTTTGCTCATTTTTCTGCCGGATTGTCTGCCTTTTTCATATTGATTTGTAGTGGTTTCTTTTCTGTATTCAGAGTGATTCCTTATTCTCCTTTTAACCTCAGCCATTCCCTTTCTTTTCTTTTTTCTTTTCAAATGAGTGTATTTGATCGCAGGAAGCAGCTGGGAGCGAGTGGACGCCCCTGTAGTGAAAAGCTGGGTTTGAAGGAGCTTGTGATTCCCATTGCCATTGTTTGTGCCAGGCCGCCATGGTTCCCTTGAGAAGTGGTGGGTGAGTGTGGAAAATGATATCACAGAGCAGTGATGCACTGAAGGAGACAAGGCAGAGGTTCCCCCCCCCCCCCGCAGGACTGGGGGACAGGATAGTAGGGGCGAGCATGATAGCACTGAGAAGAACTCTAAGGTGAGTGGGGAGGAGTAAGCCCTGAGTTCAAGCACTGGACTCACCATATTTTTCATGTGTGTTCTTCGTTTTGTTTAGGTGTGCCAGTGCTGGGATTTGAACTCTGGACCTTGTACTCTTGCTTAGCTTTCTTGCTCAAGGCTGATGCTCTGCCACCTGAGAGCCACATCTCCACTTCTAGCTTTTTGCTGTTTGATTGTAGATAAGAATCTCTCAGATTTGTCTTCCCTGGGCTGGCTTTAAACCTCAATCCTCAGGTGTCAGCTTCCTGAGTAGCTAGGATTCTAAGTGAGAGCCACTGGTACCTGGCTTTGGACTCAACTATTTCTGGATCTTGGACCAGTCAGTCTTTCTAAGCATCCCCTCCTCTGGGAACCAAAGAACCCCATCCCACAGGTTAAACAAGCTTCTAAAAGGTGACATTTTATGCAAATGTCATATCTCTTGAAAGTGAGAGAACCCCAAAAGTCTAGCTCCATGTAGTAGCTGCTCAATAAATGTGCATTGTGGAGTCCCTAAGGTATACCACACAGGCAATTGAGAGGTCCAGAGGCTCTGAGGTCCAATCGCCCTGTTCAAAGGGCACTTCCGTCACTTACTAGGTAAGTCTCAGTTGGCACATAGTAACTCTGGGCTTGGCTTCTCTGTTAGCAAATACAGATAGGAAAGTTCCTGACCATCCTGGGGAGGCGTGAAAATTACAGAAGGTCATTTTTGCCAGAGGTGCTCAGATGTTAAGTGGGAGCGTGTTGCTTAGAGCTTGGATGTGTTCACCTCTTGTTTCCAACCTGGTGCTGAAGCCACAGAACCTTTAAGTACCCTACCCGAGCTGAGATATAAACCAGGCCTCTGGAGGGTGCCGCCCAGCGCAGCTCCTAGTTGCTTACTTCATCTGTGAGGTCATCAGGAAAGTCGCTGTCACGTGCCCCCTCCCCCTTTCTTGGGGGTCAGAGGGGTCAGGGAGGTGGGAGCCCCTGAATGCAGAGGCAGAGTGGGGTGGGCAGGCCGGGCCTGGCATCCGGGAAGGGTGGAGAGGTGGGGGCGGTGAGTTTGTGCAAGTGGAGCTCCATCAGGAGCCTGCGGGGGGCTGGGGCGGGGGGGTCTCCCGAGTCCCCGGCCCTGCGGCCTGGGATGGCCCCGGAGCATTCTGTAATGAGCCTGCCATAGAGCTGGACAGAGACTTATGACTTGTGGTGGCTGGGCTACCTCCTCCCGCTTGTCCTCTCTGGTTATTTATCATATTTGTCCCTCTGGAGAGGCAGGGCCATCGTTTACACTGTCCAGAACGGGGAACGCAATAAAGCCAGTTCTACAGGAGGCCCGGAGCCCTGCCCCCTTCCCTGAGTGGCTGTCCTGGTGGGGGAAGGGCAAGAGCCAGAGCCGCGGCAGCCTGCATTCGGCAACCCAGCAGCACCAGCAGGATGGAGGTCACTCACCCTGTCAGGACACCGTGTCAGCACCATCGTCCACTCCGTCATCACCCCTGAGCCACCAGGCAGCCACTGCTCCCAGGACCACCACCCGTGGCCTGGTCTGCAGTCTACTGGCATCGTGCCTGCCCATCACACCCACAGGAAGGGGATTACAGCGGGGCCTCCCTAACTGGAAAAGCCAAAGCGCAAAATGCTCCGAAATCCGGAAGCTTTTGAGCGCAGACCTGGGGTCCCCGAAGTGGGACATTTCACACCTGACCTCACAAGACAGGCTGCCCTCCAGCCATTTCCTCACGCTACCTTCAGGCTACGTGTCTGAGCCGCCCCTGAAACCTAGCCGAGCCTCGTGTCCAGACTCGGGTCCCATCCCTCCTGTGTATCATGCTACGGTTATGCAAATATTTCAAAATCTGGAAATATCCCAAACCCGGAGCAATTCTGTCCCCAGGCATTTTGGATGGAGAGATGCCTTCGCCATCTTGGTGTACTATCACCCTTAGTTTGGCTTAGAGAAACAGGGAATCAGAATTTCCACAGCTGTTTCTGCCTGCTCTCTCTCTCTCTCTCTCTCTCTCTCTCTCTCTCTCTCTCTCTCTCTCTCTCTCTCTCTGTGTTGGCTATTTCAGTCCCAGCTGTCACTCTTCCACTTGAGCCACACCTCCACTCCTAGCTTTTTGCTAGTTAGATGGGGATGAGAGGCTCACTGACTTTTCTGCCTGGGCTGGCTTTAAACCTCAATCCTCAGATCTCAGCCTCCTGACTTGATAGAATTACAGGCGTGAGCCACACGTGCCAGACTTTTCTTGACTTCTCTCATTTCCCTGATGGGTATTGGCTTTTTTTTTTTTTTTTCCTGTGGCTCCCCTGGTTTGATGGAGGCAGACTAGGGACACAAGAAGAGCTTGACTCTGGACAGCCTTGGCCTTGGACCTGGCTTTGCCGGGGGCTCCATGAGAGGCCATGGTAGACTTACAGACAAAGTGGAGTTAGTAAAACCTACTTCACGAGATTACTGTGGAGTTAGGAATTGTGTATACAGTTAGCGTTTAATAGTAGCACATAGAATGATTGCCATCCTCACCATCATTCCAGGCCCAAACTGCTCACCTCACCACACAGTTCTTCATGACAGTCTCCTTGTCTCCACCCAGAGAACTTTCTGGGCCTCCTGCCAAGCTGGTCACCTAGCCCGGGATAGCAGGAGCTTCTCTCCCTGTCTCCCACCGGCTGACCCAGTTTCTGTGAAAACCCGTTTCTCACGAGCAGGGAAGGCTGAGTCACATCTCCGGGTCTCATCGTCCATTAGGACAACATCAGTGTAAACATTAGTTATTCACAAACCCAATTACATTTTGATTGCTCTGACCCAGCTGAGATTGGGGTTACTCTCAATCCACATTTATTTTTTTGGCACATGCTTCCTGAGGTGCAGGGAGAGGAAAACAACCTCCCTCCTCCTCCTCCTCCTCTCTAGCCGGGCAGGAATCTTCTCGTGGGTTCGCTCGTATCTTCTCCTTCTCTACTCCCAGATATGTCCGACCTGGGTATGTTGCCATCCACTGCTCCAGGGAAAGGGGAATTGGGGTTAGAGCGAAGGAAGAACTTCCAATGGAGGGGCAGAGAATAGGAGGGGAAGCCCAGTACATTTGGGGAGACTCAGAATGATGCGTTGGGGGTCAGGGTGGCAAGGTGACCTCCCAACTTCTGGCACACAGCACACCCACACTCTAGGCTGTGCTTCTAATGAACTTGAACTTGGAACTTTGTGTCTCCACTGGGCAAAGCTGCTTCTCTCGGTCTTCCTCATCCTAGCAGAACTTTGCAGCTGCTCAGGTCCCCAAATGTCAGAGTCATCCGCTAATTCCTTTCTCTCCTCCATTCTACTTCAAAACACGTCTCACCGTTCCCAGTATCCGCACCCTGGTCCCAGGGCCACGGCCTGTCGCCTGCATGTCTGCGGTAAGACCCTGAAGCCGTCCTCTCTCTCCTTAGGGTCCATTTTCTACAGCCACTACAGTGGTGGCACAGACCGGGCATGGTGGCTCCCGCCTGCCATCTAGCTACATAGGAGGCTGCATAGGCAAAAGGGTCTCACTTCTAGGCTAGCCTGAGCACAAAGGACTGGGTATGTGGCTCAAGTGGTAGAGCAAGTTCAGACTTCTTTACAACCAAACAGAAAAAATATCCAAGCTAACAGCACCTCAAATACTGCATGGGGGTCATCTTTGTCTCTGAGTTACAGAGCCAAGACTTTTTGTGGTTGGTGGTGGTGGTACTAGGGCTTGAACTCAGGGACCAGGCACTGTCCCTGAGCTTGTTCACTCGAGGCTAGCACTCTACCACTGTGGGTCACATCACGACATGGAGTTTTCTGGTAGTTAATTATAAGAGTCTCACGGACCTTCCTGCTCTGGCTGGCGTTGAACCACGATCCTCTGATCTCAGCCTCCTGAGTAGCTAGGATTCTAGGCGTGAGCCACCAGGGCCTGGCTGAGAGCCAAGTCGTTCTCATGCCTACGGGACCTCGCCGGGCCTGCCCCGCTGCCTCCCCCTGCCTTCTCCGCTCCAGCCACAGGGATGCCAGTTCCGTTCTGTCTCTGACGTTGGCAGTCGCTGGACCCTGAGCCTCCACATCTCTTCACGGCTTCCTCCCCTCCCCTCTCTTTAGTGTCACCTTGCCAAGGAGACCATCCTTACCTGCCAGGTCCGCGCGGAAAAGAGACAGTGCACCCCGCTTCAGATGCCCCAGGACAGGCCTGGAAGGGGTGTGGGTGAGGATCTTGTGCAGGGAGGTGGTGTGCGGAGGGCTGGAACCATCTCCAGGCCGGATAGGTGGGGAGGGAGTGGCAGCTGCTACAGCTGCCAGGAGACCAAAGGGCGGTGCCACAAGGGTGGCGTGGTGCTGCTGGGATATTTGGGCAGGAATGCAGCCCTGCCCAGGCTCTCTCCCTGCTGCCTTCGCTCTCTAGGGGGTGCCCCTTGGGACTGAATGCCACAGAATCCACCAGCCTAGGGCACAGACCTAGGGAGGAGAGGCTGCAGAGTGGACCTACAGTTCAGCTCATCCCCGTGATCACTCCACACGGATGTGCACCCCACAGCCATTCTTCTTCTTTCCTGCCTATCAGAGGCTTTCTGGGTAGCTAGAATGACAAGGTATGCCGCAGCCTCCATGCTGACCGCAAATTTCTATCCTCCCAATCTCAGCCTCCCCAGTAGCTAGGATTGCAGACAGGAGCCGCCAGCACCCGGCTTTCCTGTGGCGTTTTCTACAAACACCCCTCGCTTTAATTTCCTATCCACTGGAGTGTAACTTCCACAAGGGGAGGACTTTTGTCCCCACCTGCCTTCCCCAATGCCAAGGACAGGGCCTGACACATCACAAACGCTCCTAAATAGGTGGAGGGGGAAATGACCATTCAAGGAGCCAACGGGGGAAGGGCTGAGCGGAAGCCGACTGACCCCAAGGTCTCTACCGCAGCCAAAGTATCTGGCGTCCCTCCTGGGAATTGCCTTTGGTAATGGGAAAAGAATGCATTCCTTGTTCAGGTAATTGGTAGTAACTGATGGTAATTTCCAGTAATTAAACACTAATTAATTCAATGAGCCAGTAATGTATTTATTTATGGTATCCGTATTTGTTCCCTTATAAATATTGGTATTACTTTTGTCAGGCAATTAAAATCCACTGGAGAAGTTGCTCAGGTAGCAGGAGGTGACGGAAGGTTGGCCTGACCTAGGTCAAGAATGAAGGGCGGGACAGCTTGCGTGGAGGCTGGGGTAGGCGCTGGCACAGGGGTGGGGTGCGCCAGGGTGGGCACTGGGGTGTGTGTGTTTGGCTGGTGGTGGGTTTTGAGTTGGGGGCTAGGATGCTCAATCACAAACATCTCTTTCCACCTTCTCAATCTCCTCTTCTGTTTCCCTCCCCCATCTCAAAAGCCTTGCTGTTAGATTGTGACCCAGGGGACCATGGGGTCTGTCGGGAACCCCGAGTGTGGGAGTCATCCCCTCCCCGATTCCTTTTCCAAGGGAAGAGGAGTATCCCTGAGCCCTCTGGCCTCTGCCCTGAGGCCAGTCCCTCTAGCATGGGACCAGCCAACTCCAGGGTGGACAGAAGATGGAGCAGGAGAAGGAAGGGCCCTGGAGGAGCCAGAGCAGGACCTGAAGTGCCGAAAGAGATCAGGGGAGTCAGGGGAGTGCAGAAAAAGCCAAGCCCCAGGCTTTCCTGTCCCTGACGTTGGGCCAGGCAGGTGCAAGTGTCCAGGTCCCATAGAAGGGCTGGTGTGGAAGGACAGAGGGACAGCACACCCAGAAGACCCTGCACCCCCCGAACCCCCCCTCAAGGCTTAGGAGTGGACAAGAAACCTGTCTTTGTGAATCTTCCACAACTACTACCCACCCACCCCCTTCCCCACATGTGGCCTCTCCTCTCCTAAGAGCAGTGCAGAGGTACACAGCCCAGTGCGCGGGCGCTGGCATCAAAGGCTATGAGGGCAGATTTCAGGGTGTGGGGAGCTGGCAAGTTATTCTGCATCTCAGCCTCTTCTCTGGTCTATAGGGTGGGGATCCTCATAAGAAATGTCCCCAGGGGAGAGAGCGAGGGAAGGGGTGAGTGACCTTGTCCAAGAAGAAATGTACTCGTGTGGGCTGGGAATATGGCCTAGTGGCAAGAGTGCTTGCCTCCTATACATGAAGCTCTCGGTTCGATTCCCCAGCACCACATATATGGAAAATGGCCAGAAGGGGCGCTGTGGCTCAGGTGGCAGAGTGCTAGCCTTGAGAAAAAGGAGGAAGCCAGGGACAGTGCTCAGGCCCTGAGTCCAAGGCCCAGGACTGGCCAAAAAAAAAAAAAAAAAAAGAAATGTACTCGTGACCTGACTTATGTAACTGTCCCCCTTCTATACATCGCCTTTATAATAACCGTTCTTAAAACATTAAAAAATAACTACCCCCACAGAGTTCTTACAATGCTTGATGCACTACCTAGGCCCTCAAAATAGTCCCCCATGAAGCTGACAGGTGGGAAATGCTTCGCTCAGATCATGCAAATGTCTGACTGAACTTGGCCCTCCAGTTTGATCAGCCTCGGATCCAAGATTCCCCCTTTACCCGCCTTCCAGATCCGAAGCAACATCTTCTTGGCAGTAGATCTTACTCTTCACTTTCAAATGTTGGCAGGTAATTCTCTCTATTGCCTCGCTCCCCCCTCCCCCATCCCTCCAGCCTCCAGCCAGGCCCAACTGCTTCAGGCATCTTCCTGCAACCCGGTGACTCCCAGTCACCCGCTGTCTTGCTGTCTCTGTCTAGCTGTCTCTCACTCCGTCCCCATCTCTCTCCGGGGTCTCTCATGCCCCACCCCCTTCTGTCTCCCTACCCCCAGCCTCGCTTTGTTCTCTCTGTCTCCCTTAATTAGCCATACTTTGCAGCTGAAGTGTTTTTATTATGTTTTATTTATCGAATGGCTTTACGTTTCCTGTTCTTAATTTAAAAGGCAGATCGATAAGATGCTTTATATTCCTTGCTTAAAACAAAACAAAGCTAAGTTAAGTTGTTCTTTTGTTCCTGTGGCTCTTCCTCACTTATATCTATGTCTGTAGGAAGAAAAGGGGTCCCCATTTAATTGACAACAACATTGAACTCGCTCCCTGGGCTCATCCATTCGGTTAATTATTCAGTAAAACGGGGGTAATGCGAAACTATGTTCTTGCCCTCCAGAGACTCCTACCCAGCTGGGGAAAGGGACTTGGATACTGATTTCAGCTGGATGAGGGGCTGGGAGTGTGACCTAGTAATAGAGTGCTTGCCTAGCATGCATGAAGCCCTGGGTTCGATTCCCTGGTACCACATATATAGAAAAAGCCAGGAGTGGTGTGTGGCTCAGGTGGCAGAGTGCTAGCCTTGAGCAAAAGAAGCCAGGGACAGTGCCCTGAGTCCAAGCCCCAGGACAGGCCCCCCTGCCCCCCCAAAAAAAAGGATGGATGTCAACACAGGTACCTCAAGGAGCACCTGAGGCAACTGAGGCTCAGCCCATCTGGGACTTGGGGGACACTGCAAAGAATGCTCAGGGTTATCCCAAGTGAGAGGTGTTTCTACTCCGTGTGTGTGTATGTGTGCATATATGTGTGTGTGTATGTGTGTGTGTGAGAGAGAAAGAGAAAGAGAGAGAGAGAGACCAAGAGGAGAGAGTGTACTGGGCTTTGAACTCAGAGCCTGGGGGCTATTCCTTAGCTCTTTTGCTCAAGGCTGAGCCACAGCTTCGCTTCTGGCTTTGTGGTGGTTAATTGGAGTTAAGAATCTCACAGACTTTTCTCCCCGGGCTAGCTTTGAACCGTGATCCTCCGATTCGGTGGCCTGAGTAGCTTGGATTGAAAGCATGAGCCACCGGCGCCCGGTTTCATACTCTGCGTCACCGAGGCTGCTCCTGGGGCTCCAGCACCCCGGGCCTGCTGCACACTGGTGGAGACCGCCTTCAAGCAGACAGATGCGTAACGCTGGTGAGCTCTGAAGTGGCACGAGTGGCGGTGGGCACCACCACCTGGCACTGCGGAGGTCGGAAGGGACGGCTGATCCACGCAGAGACAAAGCATGAGGGACAGCAAACTGCGCGCTGACCTCAGGCCCCTCCCCCATAGCGCGAGATGGTCCCCGAATTCAAGTGCAAGTCTGGCCTCAGCATTCTTAATTATATATGGAATGGCAATGGAAAACAACAACATTCCCGTACCCGTCCAAGGGGATCTACCCAGAGCCCGTACACACCCCTGGTCCTGCAGAACGCAGCCCCACTCAGCCCTTTCTTTGAATCCTTTAACCATACCTCCTGCCGGCCTGCAGGGCCCTGGCTTTCTGAGGCTATTTATGATGTCCTGTCGATATCTGTCTTGGCGCAGGAGCATAGAGGGGACGGATGGAGCCCGGGGTCCTATCCATCAGTCACTCGGCTGCAATCTCTAAAGAGATTTTAATTGTGAGCTCAGATTTACTCCTGTCATCAGCAATGCCCGCCCGCCTCTTTACCGCGGAGCGCGAGGCCTGCGGGGCCTCCGAATGGACGTCTTGTAGCAACGCTGTGGAAATATTTGCTGTGGTAGAACAATGTGCCCAGCAGAAAGCAATCGCCCTAAATCGCCCCCTGACAGCCGCCCCGGCTCTACCGCAAGCCCCTTCTCTATACCCATGGCTCGTTTCCCCGACTTGTGCCCCTACTTACCTGCCTAGGGGAACAAGGATGGTGACCACCAACCTGGGAAACTGAGGCAGGGGCCACTACTCCCCTCTTCTGGGTCCTGTGGAGGAAGGGACGGGGGACAGTGAGGTGGTAGGGTCGAGGGCAGTGTGGGAAATGGAGCCCTGGGTTGGGCGGACCTGGGCAGCGCTGCTGAGTGGTGAATCTCCAAGCACAGCCAAGGATACAGAGGCGAGGGGAAGAAGGTTCGCCTGAGACTGCACTGGAGGTACTGGGGTTTGAACTCAGGATGTTGTGCTCGCTGGGTAAGCACCGCTGAGGACCGGAAGCTATGTATCTGCAGCCCTGCATAGAACGCTTTGGGTGGAATGCTCGAGCTGAATTTTCTGAGATTTTTTGCAAAAGGCTTTGCCGCTCCCTCGCCTTCTAAACTGCCTGGCCTGTCACTGACTGGCAGGATTCCCTCTGGGCAAATGATGAGCGGCCTAGAACTGACGGTGCCTCCTAGTGACTTGTAAGTGGCTCAAATCCTTTTTCCACCTGTTGGGTTAAAAATGCTTATTGTATCTTCTGGGTACTAGAGGCTCGTTCTGATAATCCTAGCTACTCAGTAGGCTGAGATCTGAAGATCGGGGTTCAAAGCCAGCCCCAGCAGGAAAGTCTGTGGGATTCTTTCTCCAATGAACTGCCAAAAAGTCAGAAGTGGGGCTGTGGCTCAAGTGGCAGAGTGCTAGCCTTGGGAAAAAGGAAGCCAGGGACAGTGCTCAGGCCCTGAGTCCAAGGCCCAGGACTGACAAAAACAAACAAACAAAACAACAGCAACAACAAAAGCTTATATCCTCGTAAAAGGAGACTGTCTGGAGGAGCAGGCATAGATGAGGGAACAGGGGATGGTGAAGGTGACTTCCTGGGTGGTGAAGTCTCATTAAAGAAGTTTCTCGTCTGCCCTCATAGCTCCATACCCCAGAGCTGGTCTGCCTGAGTCCTTCTCACCCCTCAAGTTGATTTCTGTGGAATTTGCCCAACGGAAACCAAGCCGAACCAAGCCACCAGCCCACCGGGATCCGTACTTGATACCTACTGCCATCTCGCTGCTGACAGCAAGGGCTGGCAACATGAATAGCTATTAATAGGACAGCCATTCTCTGGGTCTGCCGACCTCAGAAGGAGAGGAACTCAGGCTGAAGTAGGGGAGAGGACAGAGGCAGACGATCAGATCATTCCACACGTAGGAGCCCCGGGGAGGAGGAGATCTGGGGGCCAGGCCCTGGTGACCCTGCAGCTCACACTGCAGATACCCACTGCACACACGCAGATGCCCCAGCAGCAGGGGCCTGTGGGGGACGCATCGACTCCAGGCTGGAGCACGTCGGACCCCCCCACTACTTTCCTCAAACTTGTCACACACCACACAGAGAAAACCACTGTCCCTTTTTGTTCTGCTTTGTCTAGATGCTCAGCTGTGGCCTCAGAGGCCATGAGCTGGGGGAGGAATTGGGCAAAGGAGGCAGGAAGCAGCCTCCCGTCTCTGCCCTCTGTCCCCACCCCATTGCCTCCTTCACCTTTCCCAGGTTGTGTTTACCTTGGCCTGCTCCCCCTGCCCTGTTCTCCCAGCCGATCTGATTGCTGTAATTAGTTAATCAGTAACTGGCATAATTTCCCCCTGATTAATGCAGGAATAATCACCCGCCAGGGCTGCCAGCAATTTGCTTATCAGAGTCACTTTGAAACAGCTTTGAAAATGAACGATTGGCACCTTCCTCTGGGTTAAAATTAGAGCTCAGGAGGCCGCCCTCTACTGTGGGCATCTGGGAGCGTCGGGAGGGACTGGCAGGGGCACCCCACCCCAGCGGCCCGGGGACCACGGGGCAAGGAGTGCCCTTGTGTCGGGTGCCCTTGGCACAGTGCCCCTGTCTGGCTGCCTGCAAAATCTGCTGGATGGAGGGAAGATGGGTTCTGCTCCCGCTCCCTGGGTGCTAGAGGGGCTCCCAGCGTCACGTCACGAGGGAGAACAGGTGGAGGGATTATGGCTCCCTCCAGGATGGAGCTGGCCTTGGCAACCAGGCTAGGAGGCTGGTCTGGGGTAGGAGGGAGGGGCGGTACTAGAGGAGTCAAATGACAGGCAGAACTGACAGGCCTCCTCTAGGTGACTGTAGCAATAATAATAATAACAACAACAACAGCAATAGTAAAATAATGTCATTCAATCTCGTGTGTGTGTGTGTGTGTGTGTGTGTGTGTGTGTGTGTGTGTGTCTGGGGTTCAAACTCAGAGCCTTGCTCTCCCTCTGAGCAACACCCTCAACCCAGCTCAACCTTTTATTTGGAGAACTATATTGGATGATTTTTTTTTTTTTTGGCCAGTCCTGGGGCTTGGACTCAGGGCCTGAGCACTGTCCCTGGCTTCCTTTTTGCTCAAGGCTAGCATTCTGCCACTTGAGCCACAGCGCCACTTCTGGCCGTTTTCTATATATGTGGTGCTGGGGAATTGAACCCAGGGCCTCATGTATACTAGGCAAGCTCTCTTGCCACTAGGCCATATCCCCAGCCCAATTTTTTTTTTTTTGCCAGTCCTGGGGCTTGAACTCAAGGCCTGAACACCATCCCTGAACTTCTTTTGCTCAAGGCTAGCTCTCTACCACTTCAGCCACAGCACTTCCGGCTTTTACTGTGTGTGTGGTACTGAGAAATTGGACCCAGGGCTTCATGCATGCTAGACAAGCACTCTGCCACTAAGCCACATCCCCAGCCTTCTATTAGATTCTTTAACTACATTATCTCATTTAATCCTTAGACAATGATAATAAACACAAGATCAGCTCACATTATAGGTCTGGATGGCTTTTTTTTTCAGTTTTGTTTTTGATTATGGAAATTTTCACACACACACACAACTGTAACAACGAGCTCCTATGAACTCAACACCCAGTTTGCGTGCGTGATCTTGAGTCTTGTTCTACGTATTCCACCCTCGGTTCCTGGCCTTGCCGTTAGCCAAGTCTTAAAGCCAGTTCCAGGCAGCGTGTCATTTTCCTGTAAAATGAGGTGCCTGTCAGAGGAGTGTCTGCCTTGTGGAGTTGCAGCAAGATTTAATGAGAGCCTGTGTGCTCAGTCTTAAGACAAATCCAGGCTCCATAGATAATCGGTGATTATAGCAGTGGGAGGGGGCACATCTGGCCATTTGCTTGTACAAATCTGTGGGGCCTACAGGAGCAGCAAAAGGCACTCGTGGAGCGAAGCAGGTCCACTGTGCGCTGGTGACCCCCCCAAGTCTGATGAGGCATGATTCATGCATACACATAACCTGACATCCATGAAGCAGGTTTGTTACTAATTGAGAGGCAGCAGGGCCCACCAAAGCAGGGATTTATGCCCCTGCCCAAGACTCCAGAGAGCTGCCTAGGGACACAGTCTCTTCTACGCATACCCCACTTGCATCAATTGGGGGGACCTTAGAAAGCAGCCTGCCCTGGGCTTTATGACCTCATTGTAACATGACTGTCTGTGTTTCCAGACACCTGCTTCTAGAAGAGACTGCAAGAGTCCACTAGAGTGTTGCTTCATTGTTGCTGGTGGTGTTTGGGGTAGGCTTTCTGTTCCTGCTGGGAACTGAACTCAGGGCCTCATGCATGCTAAGCATGCACTGGGATGCTGATCTACCCTCCTATCCCGATAGCTATTAATATTCCCCGTGTGTGAAAATCGCCTGTGGAGCTGCAGTCAGGGACCAAGGGAGCGATTGCAGGGGTGCTGGCTCCTCACAGCAGAGCTGGGGGGCGGGGGCCAGGGTGTTCTATTTGGCTCACGGGGTACCTGCCTTTCTCTCTAGCTTGAAGACCTGAGGCGGGTCATCAGGGGCCTTGCAGGAGTCGTTCTAACTCCCTCGGATAGGGCATGAGGACAGGGGAAACATGCAGTCCCTTTATGTGCCTCTGTGCCCTGGGGGGCTGGAGACACTGCATTGCTGCATTGCTGGATTCCCACCCCGTGCACCATGGGGCGATGAGGGAGATACGAAATGGAAGCTATTTCCCAGACAAGACACCCACCAGGTGGTGGGCGCACTGAGTTAAACCACGATCCGTAGCAAGACAAGCATTGTCATGCAACGATGTGCAAGCGTCCAGATCAGTGCCCAGGTGGGGTCAGGGAGCAGGGACCTGCAAGGGCGCTAACCCTGCGCACGCCTACATGTGTGCGTGTGTGTGTATGTGTGAGCGTGTGCATGCACACAGGCGGCTTTGCACTTCTGACTTGCAAACGAGCTGTCCTGTGCTCACATTGTCATGGAACACCTGTCACCAAAAAGCCTTTGTCAGGGTGAGGAAGAATAAGAATTAATTTAGAAACATTCCTTTGTCAAGTAAGTGAGACTGCATGACTAGCTGCGTTAAAGAAAGTAATTTAAACGCCACAGAAGAATTTTTTAAATGGACGTTTTATGAGGTGAATCGAGTCACTGGGGAGCTTTCACTGGCCAGGTTTGCAAGGAGTGGGATGGGCTTGGGAGCCGGGGTCTGTCTGTCCGCCACCCTAACTGTGGCCCCACCCACTCCCCAGGGCCACGCCCACTCCCCCCACTCACTTCCCAGGGACCGAGTCCACTTTCCATGGTCCCACCCACTTCCCAGGGCCACACCCACTCCCCATGGTCCCGCCCACTTCCCAGGAACCACGTCCTTTCTATGGCCCCACCCACTTCCCTGGGCCCCGCCCACTTCCGAGGCCCCGCCCACTTTCCCGGGATCACATCCACTTGCCAAGGGCGCTACAGACATGGAGCTCTTCCACCACCCCCTCCCACCTCGTTGGTGGCGCCCTGCCCTTTTCTGCTACCATTCTTTCTCTGTCCTTCCCGTCCATGCAGACGGCCCTCAGGGACTCCATCCTTTGCTGAGTTCACACCCACACTGCCAGCGCCTTGTATAAGCTCCCCTTCCTCTTGTCTTCAAGTCATTCTTGTTGCTTGTTTTGTTTCGTGTTAGGCGGTACTGGGGATTGAACTCAAGGCATTGTGATTACCAGACAGGTGCCCTGCTGCCTGAGCCACACGGACATCCTCCTCGTTTTTCTTTCTACCCTGTTTATTTTTGAGGTAGAGTCTGGCTTCACACCTGGGCTGCGGGTCTTCCTCCTTATACTTCCTGGTGTTGCTGGGGACAACATGGCACCCAGCCACTGTGCTTCCTGTGTGGCTGGAACAACAGGCATGAGCCACCACGCCCAGCTGTCGGTTGAGATGGGGGCGTTGTGAACTTTCATGCCCAGGCTTCCCTTGAACCATCACCACCCAATCTCCACCTTCCAAGGAGTTAGGATAATAAACTTGGGCCACCATGTCCAGCCTCAAGTCTTGTTGTTGTTGTTGTTTAATTAATGAGTATATGTTAATATGGAAAGTTTATACATGCATATAATGCCCTTTGATCACATTCTTTTAAACCCCCAAGCAAATGCACCTCTAGCCTCCATCTCGATCATTCTCCAAGGACATGGGACCCCGGTTCCCCTTGTGTCCGGGACTCTGCCTGCTCTCCTGCAGGAAACTCAAATTCAATTTGTCTATATCAATTTGTTAGATTCTTCCTTTGCAAATTAGATTGTCCTTCCTCCATCTCGAAGCCTTCAATGGGCAACCCCATCCTCTGTGTCCCTCAGTCTGAAATGGGTGGGTCACATCTGGCTCTTATCCAACCATGTTGAACCAGAGGGTTTGGTTTCTGGGTGCCTCTCCCTCCCCCATCTGCATGAAACCCCCACCCCCACCCTCTTGCAGGGACTCTGCCTCTGAATTGTATGCTCCGCCTATTCCCCCCCCCCCCAACTCCAAGGCTCCTGACTTCCCCAACTTCAGACTCAGAACCACAACTCTAGCTGTCTACTGGATTTTATTAGCATTCCATTCAGCTACAATAATAGAGACTCCAAACAACAGTGACTTAGATGTCATTTCTCTTTCATATAAAGTCCAGATTGGGCTCTGCTTCATAAAGTCCCTAGAACACAAGCTCATTTAAGTTTACTGACTTGTCTGCTGATCTTCACCATCCAAAAATGGTGGCTAGAGCTACAGCCATTATTTCTGTGTTCCAAGAACCAAAGAGGACAATGGTGCATATAGCTACTTTTCAAGAAATCCGCTGTATTCCCATGTATATCCCATTGGTCAGCTTGAAGGAATGGGCTGGTGTGGAGGTAGGGAGGGGAAAAAGAGCAAAAGAGAGGCAAGTAAAGAGCTTCCTACCACAGCAGAGGGAGGCAGATATACATCCCATCTCGGGTGGGCAGCCAGGAAGACCTGGGGGTTGACACAAAGAGGCTGCTCTGGCAACAATAGACTAAACTTAAAAAAATTAGCTTTATCATGGAACATTTCAAACCTACTCCCAAGTGACAATGTCCTGCAATGGCCTCCTAGCTTAGCTTCCGTAGTTCTGGGCTTGCGGCTGACGTGGTTTCATGACCGCTTTCTCTCCCCCTCCTTCAGGAGCTGGACATTTTTAAGTACCAAGTGAAACAGGTTGTTTAACACAAACCAATAGCTTTTTTCCTGCCCAAGCGTAGTTGGGGCTCTGTGTTGCCCTTGGGGTGGTGATTTCTGTGTCTGCAGTTGTAAACGCAAGGTGGCCATCGCTGTCCTTCTGTGTGGGCGGAAGTCACCGCCCACGGGTGTCCCGGGGATTGGCCTCGTGTTGAGTGGAGGGGGGGGGGGAAGCTTTGGGAATGGAGATGACCACAGTCAGAGAGGAAGTGGACGGTGTGTGTGGTTTGTAGCTGGTGTGAGGGTACTGTATTGGTGGTGGAGTGTGTGTGTGTGTGCCTGTGCGTGTGTGTGTGCGTGCATGTGTGCACTGGGCGCAGGGCAGCGGTTCTCCGGGCTGTGGGTGTGAAATGATTGATCTCATTGGCTTTCCCCCGTGTCGTCCCTCCCAGAGGCCGCTCGCCGCATCTCATACATACCAAGGTTCTTATCACATCAAGAATTCATAATCATCCCAAAATATTCAATGGGGATATAAAATATTTACACACGAGGCAGCAGACAATGAAGCCAGCCCATCCCCAGGCCCTGGTAGAAAGCTCTCTCCAGTGGGGACGGGAATGACTGTGTGGGAAGGGACTGGGGGGGGGGTCCTCCGAGGGCCCCCTTGTCCTCTCAGAGCTCCGCCCCCCCCCCCAGATCGAAGCTGATTAGAAACCAAAGCTGACCCTTATTTTTGGAGTGGACCCCTATTCTCCACAAGGCAAGGAGATGTGGCTGGGAGTGGCAGAGGGGAGTCATGGAGGCCTTTCGCCTGAAATGAGAGGCTCGGGCCCCTGTTCCAAACCCCGAGGGCACCCCAGCTCTGAGCCAGCCTCTTACCAGACATGGTGAAAGGCCAAGGAAGACGGTGGCACCCACACGCAACAGCAGGGAGGCAGAAAAACCACTTCACCCCATCTTCAGCCATCCTGGCCCTCAGACATGGGCTTTAGGTTTAAATAGAGGAAGAAGTAGGGCAGGAGGCCAAAGGTATGTGCAATTATAAAAGAAACAATTCTGGTCAAAATACACCCTGCTTTGTCAGGTGCCAGTGTCTCACTCGAAATCCTAGCTGTTCGGGAGGCTGAGACCCGAAGATCGAGGGTGTGGCCAGGCCAGGGAGAAAAGTCTGTGCAACCACTTCTCCAATTAACCAGCAAAAGGCCAGGCTGGCGGTGTGGCTCAAGGGGTGGAGTGTCAGCCAAACAAGTCCAAGACTACAGGCAAGAATGGCCCAGAGCAGAGGACAGACACAAAACGGAGGCAGAGACGCTAAGCTTTTCTCCTGCTTTTAGTTCGGTTGTGGGTCCAAGTAAGAAGTCAGCGTGTTTCAGCAAAAGCAGCCGTAAGGACCGGTGACACACCTACAGCAACCCAGAACCTGAGAGATTAAAGCAGCCCTGGAATCTACCCACTCTTCTTTCCCCCATTTGTCTGCTTGCTTAACTCCACCCAGCAGGGAGCTCACCCCCTCATTTCATCGCTGGTGACTTGTGCCTTACACCGAAGCACAGCGCACGGTTACAGACTCCACTGCCAGTGCTCCTCGTTTGACTGCCCTACCACTGCTCTGCGGGGTCACCTTGCCTATGCCCTGCCTGGTCTTGGTCCCCAGTGTCTCGAAGCCCCCAGTGCATGGGACTTCCCAGAGCACAGATGGGGCCCTGAGCAGCCCTAATGGCCTCATCTGTTTAATTAACTTGCAATTAGCCTAATGCATATTTTAACAGTGCACCAGAGTTATTCATCAATCATTTGTAGCCAAGGATAGACAAACAGACTACTTTCCTGCAGCTTCCACAACAGGAAAGTGATGCTTGGGCCTCAGTTTCCCCATGGCAGCTTAAGCCCTACTTGGGCTAGCAGAATTGGCTGTGGTGTAGACTCCCCAAGAGGGAGTGGGAGCTATCTCCCCTAGCGGGAGATATCCTTTGCAGACTGAACTCCGCCTCTTCTTTCCTCCTGTGTCTACCCAGAATTCCTAGCGAAGGATTGTCCAGATCAGAGAAGGCACTGGACTGAGAGTCCATGCATGCATATATTATGTTCACTGTGCCACAGCCAGTGGCAGAATCTGTACCATGGCAGAAGGAGAGAACTGAGACTTGCAAGCTAGATCTGTGACCCCTCGGCTCCACCAAAGGCAAGCCAGGTGACCCCTGGAGTGTCTCAGCCTTCATTTCCTCAAACACAAATGCGTTTGGATAATATCTCTCTATGGAGGTTGGGGGAGAATAGTTAACACCACGTCAGCACTTATTCATACCTAAGGTGAAGCTTGCCTTCCTCCCTCCTTCCCTCCTTCCCTCCCTCCTTCCCTCCACTCTCCCTGTCTGGTTTTCACAGGCCTCTTCTTGGACCCTGGCCACTTGGCTGGTGGGGAGATTATTAATTGACAAAAGGACCCTTAATGTCAGTGCTGGATTGGGGGTGCAGCCTAGGGCGGGAGAGCCTGAGGATTTCTGATCAACACATTTTCCGTGGGGTAACTGGAATGTGACACTGTTACCGTCAGGCCCTTAGAGGCGGAACACGGAGGAGCCTAAATATTTCATGGTCAAATTCATCAATAATGGAGACCAAGGCTAAATTACATAACTGTCACCTTTCTGTTAAATAATATTTTCTGCAGGGGGCTGGGAGGGGGCCATGGAGGCCTTTATTGCAAGAGATGAATAATTTAGACCAGCAAATAAAGGGGATCAGGAGGAGGAGAGTGATTTTCTAGGATCAAGTAGCATCCTGCCATCGGGGGTGCCTGGGGGGAGGCTGAATCACACGAGGGTCTTGGGGGAGAGGGTTCTGGTATAACTACAGGAGTGTGTTAGGCAGCTCTGTGTGTGTGTGTGTGTGTGTGTGTGTGTGTGTGTGAGGCTAGTGCTCTACCATTTGAGCCACAGCACTCCCAGCTTTTTAGTGGCTAATTGAAGAGTCTCACAGACTTCCTTCCCTGCCTGGGCTGGCTTCAAACAGCGATCCTCCAATCTCAGCCTCCTGAGTAGCTCAGATGACAGGCGCGAGCCACCAGCACCAAGTAGACGGCTTTTACTAGTATAACAGAGAACCTGTGAGCTATCCACTTGAAGGAGGAAACATTGGCTTTGGGTGGCAGTTTGAGAGGATTCTGTCCATGGTGGTTGTCCTGTGGCGAGGCAGCAGTGCATGATGGGACAAGCTGTGAACCTCATGGCAGTCAGGAAGCAGAGAGAGAGAGAGAGAGACAGAGACAGGCAGAGACAGAGCACAAGGGCTCTCCACCCCCTTTCCCCCTCCCACCCTCTGCCATCCCAGCCCCCCCCACCTGCCCTACCTCTTAAAGATTCCATCACTCCCAAAGCAGCAGGCTGAGGGCCAAGCCTTGACACAGGGGCCTATGCAGAACATTCCAGATCCATAACAATAGCAGAGAGACTTTGAGGACACGTCTTTCAGAGGTGGCTGGGGGGACGGTGTACATAAGCAACATGTTAACCCTCAGTCTTGCTTCAACTCACTCCGCATACGTGGAGATGGGCAGAATGAAAGCAAAGCCAGCTGTGGACGGCTGGGGTTGTCTCCGCCTCACATAGAAGGGGATTCCAGAGGCGGGGCCCTGTCCACCTCGGCAAACACAGGGGGTCCATCCTTGTGCTCCCTCATTCCTCCATTGCAGTTTGAACCCCAGCAGTCAGGAGCTGGAGACTTCCAGGGCCAGGACCTGTGCCTACTTCAGAGGTTGGGGGGGGAGGGGAGGCCCCCTGAAGGCAAAGCCAAGGGCATGCATGACCCTGCATCTGCCCCATTAGATCGGGGGTGGGGGGTGGGGGGGGCAGAAGGAGGTCATCTGTCCCCTCAGAGTGGGGTTCCTGGAGACAGCAATTGTGCTGCCTCTATTAGACTGGCTTCTGGAGGTCTTGCCCTGTACCTCCTCCATCAGACTCAGGAGAATATTCCTTAACCTTCTGTTCTACCTCCTCTGCTCTCCTCCCTTCCTCTCTTTTTTCCTCTCCCCTCCTCTTCTTCTCCTTCTCTCCTCTTTTCTCCTCTCCTGTCCCCCCTCTCTCTCTTTTGTGCTGGTGCTTTGGCTTGAACACCAGGCCTGGTCATTGTCCCTTGGCTTTTCGCTCTACCACTTGCACCATACCCCACTACCAGCTTTTTGGTGGCTAACTGGAGCTCAGAGTCTCGTGGACTTTGCTGCCTGAACTGGCTTCACACTGCCATCTTCAGATCTCAGTCTCCAGGTAGCTGGCCCTGCAGGGGTGAGAGGCTGGCTCCCCACAGGCTTCTACTTTCTCAGTGGGGGACAGAGGGAATGGGTGGGGGGCGGTCAGCAATTGCTGCGAAGGAAGTCCCAGCCCCAGGCGGCTCCTGCCCTCCCCTCCCAACCCTCCGGGGAGAAGCAGCCTCCGTGGGCTTGTGTGCAAACTCGCGTGCCCGCCAGGCCGCGTGGGAAGGGTGAGGGGTTGGGAGCGCTGTGCCCGCTAAGTGTATAATTACACAGTACTTGGGGTAATTTTCCTCTTCCTCAAGAAATGTACGTTGGCCCTGATTTTCCTATCTGCAGATTGTAAGCTCGTAATTAGCAGCAAATTACCCACACAAGTGACAAATTTTTGTGCTTTCAAGTAAACAGACAAAATACCCACAGTTCATAAATTGCCTCTCGGTGCAGCAGGCACCTGGCTCCCGACGATGCCCGGCCTGCCCACACGTGGCGGGGAAGAAGCGGAGCGCGGACGCCGAGGGCCAGAGGGGCGAAGAGGGCCGGGCTTGGCTTGAACTCCATCCTCCTAGCTCGCCAGGCGGCGGCAGCAGATCAAGATCTCGGTGTAGGGCAGGCTGTGGTCCTCACATTCTAACACTGCCAAGGGGTAGCCCCGGCTAGCCTGTGACTGGCAGCCCGCTGCCTGGTAACACACGCTAGTGGGATATTGCCCTTCACTGTGTGTGTGTGTGTGTGTGTGATAAGGTCTCACTAATTTTGCCCCGGCTAGCCCCACACTCAAGATCTTCCCACCTCTGCCTCTTGAGTACCTGAGATTACAGGGATTACAGGCATACACTTACCGCGTATGACATTCTGGCCAGGCGCTAGTGGCTCACACCCGTTATCCTAGCTACTACTCAGGAGGCTGAGATCTGAGGATCACGGTTCTGAAGCCAGTCCAGGCAGGAAAGTCCGCGAGACTCTTATCTCCAATGAACTCCCAGGAAACCAGAAGTGGTGCTGTGGCTCAAAGTGGTAGAGGGCCAGCCTTAAGCACAAAAGCTCAGGGACATTTCCCAGGCCCTGAGTTCAAGCTCCACAATGGACCAAAATAATAATAGCAATAATAATCCCAGCACCAGATAGATTGTGAGTTTAATTCTTGGCTCTGCCACTTTCTGGCTGTGTGATCTTGAGTAATTTAGGTAACTCTTCTGTGTTTGTTTCCTTATAGCTAAAACAGAGATAAGAGGAGACCCTCCCCTATAGGGTTGCAGGGATTAAGTGAGGTAATGTATGTAGAATTCTTTGCTGTTGTTGTTGTACTGGCATTTGAACTCAGGGCCTCAGGCCGCGCACCTAGCCCTTTTTGCTTTTAGTTTGGTTTTCAGAGAGGATCTCACTCTAACTTCTTCTAGGCTGGCTTTCTGATCCACCTCTTGGGTAGCTGGGATTACAGGCATGAACTACCCCACTAGGCATCTAATCAGAGTGCCTTGCACAAAATAAGTGCTCAATCAATGTTAAGTGTCATTACTGTTACCGTTAATCTTTCAGGATTTCAGTGAGTGGGTTCTTACTTCCCTTGCCCTTCCTCCGCCTGCTCATTCCTGCCATTCCCTGCCAGATTTGACAAGCACTCATTTAATAAGAATTGATTTCCTGTGCTCCCTGATTCCCTCGAGCTCCCTAATACCACCTGATAGAACCTCAGTGTTCCCACCCTCCTAGCATGGAGATGCTTCGCTAATGGAGACCAGGGGGACCTCAGGCTCATGCGTACTATTCCGCCGGGTGTGACCTCGGCTCCCCATCTTTAAAATGGGGGGGCTCACAGCACCTAGCATTCGGAGCTGGTGAGCACCATCTTGCTGCCCCTGCAACCACAGCCAGTGACCCTGGTGGAGTTACTCGTGTGGACCTCCATCGTTCACAGCTCCGCCTGCTCTATGTTGTCGCCTGGGCTCTGGGCTGGCCTAGGACCTGGCCTTAACCAATAGACCGTGGTGGAAATGCGGTCCATTCCTTCTTTAGCCTTACATAGGCCCGGCAGCCCTGGATGGCTAGAGCAGGCTGGTATCAGCTTGTAAGACCGGGCTGGTCGAGTTTGAAGGATTTCACGGGCTGACCGACATCGAGTCAGTCAGTAGCATAAAATTAGTCTGGATGGAGTAAGGCACTGGTGGCTCACGCCTGTAATCCCAGCTACCCAGTAGGCTGAGATCTGATCACAGCCAGCCCAGGGAGGAAAGTCTGTGAGACTTTTGTCTCCAATTAATTGCCAAAAAGCTGGACGTGGAGCTGTGGCTCAAATGGCAGAGCACTAGCCTTGAGAAAAGAAAAATAAATAAAAGAATAGTTTTGTTTGGAAAAATGTACTGTTGTGCCAAGTGGTGAGACTACCACCCAGAAGACCACCGAGACTCAGACATTCCGAAATGCAAAAGCAAGGCAAGGCTTTATTCAAGCGAGCTGCAACTCGGGCCTCGTCCTACCCACCGACACAGCAGAGGTTAGGAGGGAGCCTCGAGCTATGATTAGGGGGCTTATAAAGGCAAAAAACAAAGTTACAACAATCAGGTGTTCAAGCAAGCAAGATTACGGGTACAAATCTGATTGGCTCAGGGCTCGAGGCATTCTAGGGGCAGTTAGAGTTAAGCATTCCCAGTCGTTAGAGTTCTAGACCGACTGGGCCCTAATAAGCTTGTCCTGGGTTTGCTCACAGGGCCTGCTTATTTTCAGGTTCACGTGGTAAAGTGGGGTTCACGTGGTAAAGTGGGACCTGACTTCAAAGTCTGTCACTTCAGTACATCATAGAAACTAGCAAATACTATGAAATTCACCCTTCCCTCCCTTCCTTTTCATTCCTACTTCCCACGAAGAGACAGTTACCAGCCCGCCACTGCCTAACACCTTCCACATTTTGCTTATTTACTTTGGTGGTACTGGGGTTTAAGTTACAGCCTCATTTTTTTTTTTTTTTAGTTGGTTGGTTGTGAAGCTTGAACTCAGGGCCTGGGCACTGTCCCTGAGCTCTTTTGCTCAAGGATAGCACTCTACCACTTGAGCCACAGCGCCACTTCAGGGTTTCTTTGTTTGGTTTTGTTTTTGAGTGGTTAACTGGAGATAAGAGTCTCATGGGGGACTTTTCTGTCCTGGCTGGCTTCGAGCCATGATCCTCAGATCTCAGCCTCTGAGTAGCTAGGAATACAGGTGTGAACCACAGCACCTGGCTACACAACCCATTCTTGCTAGGCAGGCCCTCTCTGCCTAGCAGGGGGAGACAGGCTTGAGCTTGAGCCTAGCCTCGTTGTTGCAGTGGGACCCCACTAACTTTGTTCAGGCTCTCCTTGAATTGTGAGCCTGCCTCCCAATCTGTCTCCCTCCACCTCTAATAAGCTGCTACTCTAGGCACAAGCCACCATGTCCAGCTCTACGTTTGAGCTCTGATTTACTCACTCCCTGAGCAGCTCAGAAAGCCACTCCGTGGCAAGCCCAGGGGACAGGGAGAGAGGTCCCAGGATGAGACCCAGATGCCCAGCCAGCCCGAGCCTTTTGGCCTTCCTAGCCGGGGTGCCCACTTAGGGAATGAGACAGCCTTGGTCATGGTAATAGCAGGAGACAGTCCCCACTGTTACCTAGCTGAACTCCTGAGCCACAGAACTCTGATCGAATAATACACTTGTTGCTGAAGGCCTGGAAGTTTGGGGGGTATTTTATTGTGCACCAATAGATAACCGAGCTGCCATCTCTCCCTGAGGCACCGAAGACAGATTCTGAGCCTGGAACCATGGTGCCTTCATTATGTGACTTCTCATCCCTTTCTGTATTACCTGAGGTCCAGGAAGCCCAAACAGGTACCCCAACAAGACACCATGACCCTCGTGGGGGCAGCTTCCTTGGCCCTGAGCCTCTGTGGTCTTGTGGGAATCCCAGGCAGGTCTTGGCTCACGCGGGCAGCCGGGGACGGGCGGGCGCCCACAGCGGAGCTGAGACAGAACAGGGCCCCCCTCCCGTCCCCGCTGACATTTGAAAGAGACTCAATTAGGAGGAAGGCAAATGCTATTCTTCTCCTCTCTGGGGACCTGGGAAGAACGAGAGGCAGAAAGGAAGCTTCTGGTTGCTTCTAGCTTGGCCAGCACGCTGGTTGCTAGACCCAACGTTCCCCCTGCGGTGGCTGCAGGTGGGCATCGAGTCCTTGGCGAGGGCTTCCCGGGGCTGGCACGGGGGCAAGCCTCACTGCTGCCCATCCAGCGCCCCTGCCCCTGGTTAAGCTCAGAGGTCCCAGCCGGGAACGAGGCCACGCTTGCGGTGTTTCCAGACTCTCCAAACACTAATTTTGGGGATTTGGGAATGAGAAATTGGAATTCCTGAGAATTCTTGGACATTCTGAAATCATAAATTATCCCATATTTTTCATGTCCTAAATAATAATAAATGAGTATAAATAACAAACAGTGAATTGTTTTTCTCTGATAGGGCTATGTTAAAACCTCCAAAGGCCAAGTGTCAATGGCTCACACCTGTAATCCTAGCTACTCAGGAGGCTGAGATCTGAGGTTCATGGTTCAAAGCCAGCCTGGGCAGAAAAAACCCTGTGAGACTCTTATCTCCAATTCACCACTCACAAGCCAGAAATGCTGTGGCTCAAAATGGGAGAGCATTAGCTTTGAGCAAAAGAGCTCACGGACAGTGCCCAGGCCCCGAGTTCAAGCCCCATGACCAAAAAGAAAGAAAGAAAAAAAACCTGCAGAGATCCTTTGTTTAAAAATAGATAGAGGCCTGGGAATATGGCCTAGTGGTAGAGTGCTGGCCTTGCAAACACGAAGCCCTGAGTTCGATTCCTCAGCACCACATATATAGAAAAAGCCGGAAGTGGTGCTATGGCTCAAGTGGCAGAGTGCTAGCCTTGTGCAAAAAGAAGCCAGGGACAGTGCTCAGGCCCTGAGTTCAAGCCCCAGGACTGACAAAAAAACAAAAAATAGCCCAGGCAAAAAGGGGCCAGAGGCATGGCTCAAGTGGTAGAGCCACTTGCCTTGCAAAAGCTAGACCCTGAGTTAAATCCATAGTACCATATTAAAAAGATACAAAAGATGCATAGATTATGATTTCTATGGACCAGTATACTTTGACAAAATTTTATAATAAAATGTAAAATTGCTCCCTACCTGACATAGACATTCAATCAGCAAAAACATTAAAATAAAGGAATATTAATGCAAAATTAATGCCAGATAAAAGCCATTCAACATTAAGCACTCACACAAACATTTAATATTTTAAATTTTTATTCTTAAAGTAAAATTGCAACACACGCAAAGCATTTATTAATGAACCCGGCAGTCTCTTATTTTTTGGTGGTAATAGGGTTTGGATGTCGCGTTTCGCACTCGCTAGAGGCAGGTAGGTGTTCTACCACTTAAGCAACACTCCCAATCCTTTAGTTATTTTTTTTTTCAGATAAAGTCTTATGCTTTTGCCCAGAGCTGGCCTGAAACCTTGATTTTACCACCTCCCTCTGAGTAGCACGGACTCTCTCTCTCTCTCTCTCTCTCTCTCTCTCTCTCTCTCTCTCTCTCTCTCTCTCTCTCTCTTTCTCTCTCTCTCTCTGCTCAGGCTGACCGTGAACCCTGATCCTCCTATCTTTATCTCTGGGCTAGCTGGGATTACAGGAATATGGCGCTATCTTTCACCTGTTTGTTTTTTTAAACTGTGAAAGCAGTTTGCCTGCTTGCCCTGATTTTCTTTTTGTCACTGAAATTGATATTGCTTTTGCCCATTTAGAGTTTGTATCCAGTTTTGATTTTATGTCCGGGAATTTCAATATATTCCTATTTCCTTCTCTTTGTGTTTCTCCCATAGTTAATATTCAAGCACTGGAAAATGCCAGTGACTATGACAGGATAGTATTTGAAGAGTGTAACATTTGGATCTCCCAGGAAGGTTAACAGTACTACGCATACAAAATTTGCCAATTTAAGGACTTGTGCTTCTAAAACTTATTTCTCAGAATAGTGCCCATAGGACTTGCATGAGATATACGGTACATATAAACTTATTAAGATGTGTTTTCTTCATAAGATAGACTCACCATTGGCGGTAGACAGGGCCCAAGCCCACGTTGGTATAATGCCAACAGTGATAGCACGACAGACTAATTAGAAGGTGACATTCTCTCCCAGGAGCAATTCTCCCAGCTTCCAGAAATGGAGGCATAAATTGTAAATATATATCTATATATGTATATGTACATAGATACATGCATATATATGTATATACATTCAGAATACATGCATACATGCATACATACATACAAGAACTCCTGGTAGGCCTGATAGAGAATGTCAGACGTATATATATATACAGGGTCAAATGCATATATACATAAACATGTCAAGTATGATATATGCAGGGTAGGATCCCAATGGTGTAACTCCTTTTTTTTTTTTTTTTTTTTGGCCAGTCCTGGGCCTTGGACTCATGGTCTGAGCACTGTCCCTGGCTTCTTCCCGCTCAAGGCTAGCACTCTGCCACTTGAGCCACAGCGCCCGCTTCTGGCCGTTTTCTGTATATGTGGTGCTGGGGAATCGAACCTAGGGCCTCGTGTATCCAAGGCAGGCACTCTTGCCACTAGGCCATATCCCCAGCCCCGGTGTAACTCCTTTGAGCAACTAACTTAACAGTTTAAAATGAATATCAAGCAGCTGGAACATGTGCTGTGGGGGGGCAGAGGGCGTTACCGGCAGGGGTGGGGGGCACAGGGAGCAGAAGACTGGAGAAAGGAAAGATGGGCAAACGGAGACATAATATTCAATGTATGTATGTGAAAATGGAACCAGATAACTTGAGTGGAGGGGTGAGGTCAGGAGAGAGGGCGGAGAATGATGGAAGGAATGACATAGATCAAGATGCATTGTATACAATCCTAGCTACTCAGGGGGCTGAGATCTGAGGATTGCAGTTCGAAGCCAGCCCAGGCAGAAAAGCCCCGGAGGGACTCTTATCTCCAATTAACCTCTCAAAAACAGAAAATGAAGTTCTAGCTCAAAATGGTAGGACACTGGCCTTGAGCAAAAGAGTTCAGGGACAGTGCCCAAGGGCTGGGAATATGGCCTAGTGGTAGAGTGCTCGCCTCGTATACATGAAGCCCTGGGTTCCATTCCTCAGCACCACATATATAGAAAAAGCCGGAAGAGGCGCTGTGGCTCAAGTGGTAGAGTGCTAGCCTTGAGCACAAAGAAGCTGAGGACAGTGCTCAGGCCCTGAGTTCAAGCCCCAGGGCTGACAAAAAAAAAAAAATTAAAAAAGGAGACATTGTAAAGGCAAACTGACATATGGAATTGAAACCCTTTTGTATAACTACTTAAAGACAATAAAACCAAATAAATGAAGTTTTAAAATAAAAGAAACAAAGGAAGGAAAAGAGAGAGAGAGAGAGAGAGAGAGAGAGAGAAAGGGAGGGAGGGAGGGACGAGGGAGGGAGGTGGATGCTAGCCTGCTAGTCTGTGTAGCAGATCAGTCCTTCGGGCCCTTGTCTGTCACCTCACCACTAGACAAAGCCTTCAAGTCAGTGATAAGGCTGTAGCTCCAGAAGCTTTCATTCCCACAGGAGAATTATAGGACTCTCCCCCTATTTTTCCTTTTCAGATGTCTTGGGATTGGAGTTTTGGAAGAGGTATTTTCTCAGAAACCCTGGGAAGCCACTCCTACATTTCCACGCTGGGGTAAGTAGAAAGCAGCATTTATTAAGCCCTGATGATCAATGCGAAGCAAAAGAGCAGGGCATGTTCTGGAACCTTCTACGACACCTGGGTCTATAGCATGGCTTCCGGGAGGTGAGCCCCCTCTGAGCACATCGAATGGTGGGCGGCTTGCCTGTCTCAGGACAGGATGGGATGGCATCGTCCAGCCTTGGGGCGGCCATGAATGCGAGCTGGACGCAGGCAGGAAGATCACCCAGCCGAACTGCCCCTCGCTGGGCACCTCAAAGCCCTGGGGGAACGCCGCAGCCCGGGCTCCCCACACAGGTCCTTTCCTTCTCATCCACAGGACCCCAGACTTTGCTAGTCTGGAAGTGCATTCAAGGTAGGAGTGCTCCCACTGGGGGACCAGGATAGCTCCGATGAGCTGAAAGGTGACTCTGACACCAGGTCCTATTGATTCGTCTTGCAAAAGTGAGGATTATAGTGTTGGCTGGGGTAATGGACTTTAATTATTAATGGGAAGCAATTCTGGGCAGGGAGGGTACAAAGCACCTCCAACTACTTTTAAGCAAAATGGTAAAAAGTTAGTGGGTGATCAAGTATAGTAGCTCACGCCCGTCATCCCAGCTTCTCAGAGAAAGTGGAAATCAAGGTCATGGTTTGAGGCCACTCTTGGCAAGAAGTGAGTAAGACCGCCCCCCCCCCCCACCATCTCAATAAATATGCTGAACATGGTGGCACATGCCTATGGTCCCAGCTATGCAGGAGACTACAGGGAGGAGAATTGTGATCTGGAGCCAGCCTAGGCAAAAACGCAAGACATAAAGCGAAAACAATCTGGGGGTATGGCTCAGCAGGAGAGCACCTGCCTAGCCAGCACAGGGCCAGAATTCAAATCCCAAGTGGTGACATGGAAGGAAGGAAGGAAGGAAGGAAGGAAGGAAGGAAGGAAGGAAGGAAGGAAGGAAGGAAGGAAGGAAGAAGGAAGGAGTTAGTGGAAGGTCATAGCAATCCCAAACAAACAACTCCACCAAAGACTCCTTCCTCTCAAAGGAACGGTTAAGGTAACCCCACTGGCTAAAGAACTCTGACCAGTCCAAAGCCCTTAAGAAGGCGAATGAGGCTGGAATTACGCTGTCTGCCATGTTGCATTCCTTGCTTCCTTATGGACACTGGTATAGATTTTAACCCAACTTCCTTCTTCCTCCCACACTCCTTGCCCTGTGTTTTTATAGAACGGTGTTTTGGATGGCGATATTTGCAATCTATTGCATAGATTATTGGATATGAGATGGGATCACAGTGGGATTAGAGGAGGAATGAGCTTTCTCAGTTAGCCTGGCATAATTACGGCTAGGAATTCACATGGTCTCCCTTTGGGGGAAAGGATGAGTAAGTTTTCATTGGGAGCAATAATTACATTACGTTGAACAGAAGCAGGTTTGGGTGATGGTTGTCATGTTAGCAAGTTTAAGATTGGACTATAGTGAATATTTTACATTCTTGTCTGCCTGTGGCTTTAAAAATTTTTTCCTTTTGTGTCAGTACTGGGGCTTGAATTGTGGGCCTTGCACTCTTTACTTGGTTTTTCCACTGAAGTCTGGTGCTCTACCACCTGAACCACAACTGCACATCCAGGTATTTTTGCTGATTACTTGAAGAGTCTCAATGGACTTTCTTGCCTGGGCTACTTTTGAATCTTGATCCTCAGATCTCAGCCTCCTGAGTAGCTAAGATGCTGGATGTGAGCCACTGGCGCTAGGCCCTTGCCTAGGGCTTTTAAACACCATTCCCTTTATTTGGCACTTCCGTAGTTTATGATCTGGAGGACACCACATTCCCCGTCCCTCCTTGACTTCTTTTAAGTAGCCCTAGTCTCTTTAGCAACTGCCTTTTCCTTGGTCTCAACTTTATAATCACTTCTTTTCTGGCCAAACTATAAGTTCTGCAAACCTTGCTCCTAGGCTTTTTGCTTATGATTCTCACTATAAAGTTGGCTAAAAGAAGCCAGCAGTAACCATTACACTTCCTAACTGCTTGGGGTGTTTGATATTTTCTCTGCCAGATTAAATTCTCTGTGTACTTTTAAGCTTAAGTCACCCACAAAGTCTTAGGGCATGGACAAAATACAGACAAGTTCTTCGCTAAATGGAACAACATGGACGCCGTCAGACATGAATGACCTTTGGTTCAATTTCCAAGACAGTCTTCTCCCTCTCTCTCTCTCTCTTTTTTTTTTTTTTGCCAGTCCTGGGCCTTGAACTCAGGGCCTGAGCACTGTCCCTGGCTTCTCTTTGTTCAAGGCTAGCACTCTGCCACTTGAGCCACAGTGCCACTTCTGGCCGTTTTCTATACATGTGGTGCTGGGGAATCGAACCCAGGGCTTCATATATACGAGGTAAGCACTCTTGCCACTAGGCCATATTCCCAGCCCCTCGCTCTCTTTTGAAATGTCATTCCCAAAAGTCTTTTTTGTTCCCACTCCTGTTGGCGTTCTGGTCTTCTGAGGTCCCCACAGAACCCCCCAACGAGTGCTTACTCATTACTGTGGGGGATTCTCAAGGTTTGTGTCTCCCAACTTTCCCAAATTCTTCCCACAAAACAGTTGCAAAGGTTTCCGAGCCCTGTGGTCCGGGAGCATGACAGCAGCGTCCCATTTTTCAGTGCCAATTTTCTGTCCACCTTTGGCATGGCGGCCACAGACAACTTGAGGGAATGTGTATAAAGGTAGAAAGATTGAATTCAACTCCCCTTTTCGGCGAATTTCAGTCTCTGGTCAACTGTTTCCATTGTTTCCTAGGGATTGGGGGAGAAACATGGTAGAACAAAGAAGCTCAGCTTGTGGCCAATAGGAACCTAGAGACACACGGGAGACATGGCCAAGGGCAAGGTAAAGTCCTCACAGACACACCTCAGTGACTTACTCAGACTTTCCAGCACTTTCCCAAATAGTTCTGCACTAGCTAGGGACCTAGGCTTCAACCCACGTGGGGGTGAAGAACATCCTCAAACCCTAACCAGGTCTATTCACGCGAGCATTCGCCACAGCCTGACGAGACTGTGGCTCCAGAAGGCACTCCGTGAGTGCAAGAAGTGTTTGTTTTATACCACTAAGGGGTTTTGTGTTTTTTTTGGCATATTTTGTTATGCAGGCATCGTAATTGGAACAGATATGAATATATTTCAGTTAATAGATGATGAGCTCCACAACTTTAAAATATTTTGAGCTATAGCATGTGGGACTTGTGCTTTTTGCTCCAGATCCTGCAAGCGTTAGGTGAAGATGCAGCTAATTCCGGCTCGCACCTGTGACTGGGTATGGGTATAGGCGCGGGGTGTACCCCAACAGACCTAAGCCATCATCCTTGGCTCTGTGGGTGCCCAGCCTTGCCCCCCCCCCCAGGAACTCAGGTCATCTCCGCTGTCAGCTTTCTCTTTGGCAGAAAGCAGCCAGAGTGAGTTCTGTTGCTTGCAGCTTAGAAATCTCGATTCAAATGAAATTGGGGCTCTAGGTTAGTTCTGTTTGATTCAGTTTAAAGCACTTTGACTAAATATGTACTGCACGTCCGGCTCTATCATATTGACAACAGTGATACAAAACTGAGGGAGAATCTATTTACTGAGCACTTGGATTGTGCCAGACATTGTGCCGAGCGCTTGATTTTCCTCATCGTTTAGGGCAGTAGGTACTATCATTAGCCTTGCACAGGAGACAAGGTAATGAAGACTCAGAGGGGTTGAGCAACTTGAACACTATCACACTGCTGGAAAATATAGTGAAGCTGGAATTAGAACCTGGGGCTGTCTGACTGCTATGAGACTGTACGTTACCATCTGCTTCCAGACCACAGCTGTATCTGATGGGAAAACACATAATAATGTCACTGTGGCTTCCGCGAGTGAAGGGTGTTTTTCTAGGAGCCTTGGAGGCGGGGTGGTTAGTAACTCCGGAGAAGAAACGCTGTCTGAACTGAATCATGAGGAAGGGAGGGAACTGGTTAGACAAAAGGGGGGACTGGCAGGTGGAAAGAGTCAGAGGGATGAACTGGCTCGATCCAAGCAGTCGGGTTACAGTGTGTGGGTGGGCTGGGGAGGGGGAGGGGAGGAGGGGAGGGCCCAGATCTCACAGCCAAGTCCTGTGTGCTAAGCTGAAGAAGAGTCTGAACTTGATCCACAGAGGGATTTGGGTGGATTTGTGATCTGGAAGTGCTTGGCGAAGCAGGGAGAGGGTTTTCTGGGTGGGGTGTGAGGGACGGGAGCTGTGGGGAGGCTTTTTGCATAATCCAGGTGAGAAATGAGCTGGGCCCCAGTCAAGCCATGCTGAGGGGAAGAGGAAATGGATGGGGAGGGGGGGTGATGGGGGGGGGAGTAGAGGAAGCTGAGAATGTGAATATTAAGAGGAAAGGAAGCGCCGGGGTTGGGTCCCCTGAGTCCGCCGGGGAGACAAGGATGAGCCATCCACTGAGATGAGATTTGCAGAAGAAAGGATGGGGCTGGGTTCTAAGGAGAGAAATGGCAGCCTGGGAGGGAGGGGAGGGTGGGGGCGGACTGTGGCTCAGAGGGCCTTTACCTGAGTTAATAATAACACACACCGCGGGTCTAGAAGACCTTCTTTCACGGGGTCAGCAAGCTGGACGTTGCTGTTCATTTTACCACTGTGAGCTGGTTTCACAGACCAGGAAACTGGGGCCTAGAGAGCTGGCTGAGGCCCCAGGGTCGAGGGCAGGGATCCTGGCTCCGCCCCCTGGTGCTGACATCACCAACAGCATTCCAAGCAGGGGCGATGACCACTCCCAAGGAGAGGTGAGAGTTAGGGTTCCATGCAGGGAGGGTCCTAGAGCAGAAGTTCTGGGAACACTGGCAATCGTACCCCCCAAACAGCCTTGGCCAAACTGTGAACCCTCTGGGTCTGTCTAAACCCCAAGTTCCAGTGTACCTACTGCTTTTTGTTCATTTATTTGTGCCAGTACTGGGGCTTGAACTCGGGGCCTTGTACTCTTGCTTGGCTTTTTTTTTTTTTTTGCTCAAGGCTGTTGCTCTACTACTTGAGTCACACCTCCACTTCCAGCGTTTCTGCTGGGGAATTGGAGCTAAGAGTCGTCGTGGACTTTCCTGCGCCGGGTTGGCTTGGAACTGAGATCTTCAGATCTCAGCCTCCTGAGTAGCTAGGATGACAGGTGTGAGCCACGGGAGCCCGAGTCCTGGCAAGGGCTGGAGTCCTGGCCTGGCGCTCCCGGTGCGTTCCTTTCGTGTAGGAAGGATGTTGGGGGCCGACGCTGAAGAGCAGATGTGAACGGGGTCCGTCTTCAGGCCCCGTGGTGAGGCGAGAGGGTGCGGGACCGGCCTTGTGTAGACTCATCCGTAGTGTCGTTGCGTGGATGCTGGTATCTAGGGCTCGGCAAGTCCGGGTGGAACTGGTCTGACACAGAGCCCCCCCTGCCTCCAATCTAGCCCCCTGCACAGACAAGCCAGCTGTCTCATCTGTATGCCGGACACACGACCCCCCCTCCACTTCCATGGGGGGCTCCCACCGTGAAATGAGAGCATACACGACTACTCCGAGGACTGTGGGGTGCTCGCTGTCACCCCCCACTCCTGGAGGTGGGCGGAAGGAGAGCAGGAAACCCGCGCTGGATTGGTGGGCAGCTGGGCTGCTTGTCAGACCAGGGGGGCGAGGTCAGCGGTGGCCCGCGGAGGGCGGATGAGGGGCGGACAATGACCAGACCTGGGCGGGCACTTGCTCCTCAGGCCCCAGAGGGACCCTTGAGCCTAATGGACTGCGACCTCCTCCTTGGTCCTGACTCCTGACGAATGACACGCTGCTGCTCGGAGGAGCCGCATGGGAGGAACCTTTTCCTCTGTGGCCACGCGTCTGTGCGTGAGTGTGTGGGCACGCATGCTCAGAGGAGCGTGCTGGCTGCCATCGGAGGAGGTGGCAGGTGGGGTGTCTTTGAGGCGCCCGCTGCTCAGGTTAGCTCTCTCCTGACCTCCTCTTTGGAGCAGCGGGGGTCACAGCGTTGGATCTATGTGGGTCAATCCTGCTGTCTGTCAGCCAAGCATGCGCACATGCGTCTGTCCGTGGGGGCATCACAAGGGCCAGCGAGCCACTGTTAAACAGCCACGGGTCAGTGGTGGTGGCACTGGTCACACTGAAAGGGGCTCGGGGGAGGCCTCTTGTCCCTTCCACACGTGGGACATCCGTCCGCAGGGCAGGAATGACGGTGGGGAGGAGGGAGGGGAAGAAACACCATCTTGGCTCAGGACCCCCACCTCAACAGCCTGCCCTGACCGTCCAGCTCCTGCAATGAGGACTTTTCCTCTAGAAAGTAGTTTTCTCTTGCTGGTGTGATCGGAGAGGAAGTTCCCAGTGTGGGGGCTTTGACCCAGATAGGCAGAACACTTCTGCCTGGCCTCCCTCCCTGAGAGAGCCCCCAGAATGTCCTAGGCCCCAGAGTGTCTGCTGTTCAGTGGGACATCTTGCACCCTTATAGCTCCAGCACAGATTCCCTCATTGAGGCTTCCTGGGGCTCTCAGGAGAGCATTACACCCCCAGTTCTTGCTATGTGCCTTGATTGCAAAGACACCTAGGCAATAATTCTATAGGGCCAGGCACCAGTGGCTCATGCCTTATAATCCTAGCATCTCAGGAGACTCAGATCTGAGGATCACAGTTTGAAGCCAGCCTGGGCAGGAAAGTCCATGAGACTCTTTATCTCCAATTAACCCCCCCCCCCCAAAAGCCAGAAGTGGAGCTGTGGTTCAAGTGGTAGAGTACTACCCTACCACACAAACACACACACACACACACACACACACACACACACACATCAATCCCTGGGTTGTTGGGTGGGCTGATGTGATAGAGTAACCTGGGGTCCGTGTCCTTCTGTTTTAGACATATGCAAACCTGGGATTTCATTTTGTGAGGCTGGACGCCAGGGCCTGGGGCAGTACTCTATTTGTAAGTTTAGCAACCAGCTGTCCAAGAGGAGAGTTCTGCTTGATGGCCTAGGCCTGGACTTAAGCTGCAATGTCTCCATCCTGAGAGCTGGGTGCATTGATTTGAGGATTCTATTGTCGGTCTATCTTGTAAATATTAATATCAGATAGTGCCAAGCCTGTATTAGGCCCCCAATGATGTGTGTGTGTGTGTATGCACACGTGTGTGTGAGTCTTCCTCTCCTAGAGTTTGAACGCAGGGCCTGGGTGGTGTCCCTGAACTTGTTCGCTTAGGACCAATGTACTACCACTTGAACCACAGCTCCACTTCACCTTCTTTGCTGGCTAATTGGAAATAAGAATTTCGTGAAATTTGTCTGCTTGAGCTGGCATTAAACTATGATCCTCGGATCTCAGCCTCCTGAGTAGCTAGGACGACAGGTGTAGGCCACTAGCGCCTGGCTATCCAGGGATAGATGGATGGAGAGCTGGCTGAAGGAGGCATTAAATCCAGAGGCTACCGCAGGGGAGCCCCATGGCTGGCTTTGGTGAGGGGCAGAGGCAATGGTGCCAGGCAGATGGAAAGTGTCTCAGCCCCTGACCCCCAGGCCCCCACCCCAGGGCTGCGGCTGCTTTGCATTCTCTCATAAATAACTTGTAAGGCCGCTGAATATGCTTTTCTTGTTGGAGCTTTTGTTTCTTCAATCATGACAGAAGCCATACTAATGAGTTATTGGAAAATCCAAGCCTGCTCCAGGCCAGAGAGGCTGAGTGCAGAGGGGGAGGTGCCGGGAGTCTTAGCGAGTCCCTGAAGAGGGCTCTCTCTTGTAAAAGGGAATTTCAAGAGCCCAAACAGCTCAACAGTTCATATAGACTGCAATCTGGTATCAAAGATTCCCCACCCCCACCCCCCCACACATCCACATCCACATCCTGGCTGGGTAGGAGCCTTAAAGTCCCACAATTCCACCTCAATGTCTCTACCCCCTTTGTCCTATTTTAATTTGGGCTTCCTAGCACCCAGAATCTTCTAGATTACCCTAAAAGCAGACCCCAGAGAAAGATTGGAGGACAAGTGGTAACTCCAGGATCCAGTTATAATTAGGAGGTAATGGGGAATAAAGATGTATTATTTATCCCTACCGCTGTAGGCAGCCAGAACTCAAGTCACTGGGGAATCTGGGAGCCTGCACATGGTTCTGGGACATCCGGCCTGGGGTGTGAGGGAGCCGCCCAGCCCTGCAGTTCCTGCGACTCGTTTGTGTGAAGGCTGGGAGCCCTGGGCCTTCTGGATACCACCTGAGAGGGCAGAGAAGGTGTTAGGCAAAGGCAGGTCCGTACCAGCAGTCAACGTTGGCTGAGGGCACTGAGTTCGGGTGGTGGGGTTTGGGTGGGATCCTGCCAGATTCGACTAGACCAGGGATGACCTAGCAATGCAACCTAGTAAACTGGTAGACTTAGCCCCAGGGCAGAGCTCCATCAGGGAAGGAGTCTGCTGGGGCCTCCTGCAGCAGGGACCCAGCAAGCAGATACAGCTATGGAGTGGATGAACACCCATTTTTTTTTTTCAGATGAAGATGGCAAGGCTCAGACACGTACATGGCTGCGCTCAGGGTGGGATTCGTTCATTCAGCAGTACTTACTGAGCATCCACTGTGGACCCAAGACTTCAGGAAGCTCCTGGCTTCCTTCCAATCACTCCCTTGCCCAGGGCTGAGGAGGTGGGGGCTTCCTGGCTCCATTGTGTACCCAGCATGCACATCATCTGTGCTCCTCTGGTCTCCAGCAGGCCTGGAAGAGACCTGAGAACCTTCCAGGGAGGGCTGACAGGAGTCACGTGGCCATGGCCGGCGCTGCAAAGCTGTGTTTTAACGCATAATCGTCTTCTCCACTGCATGAAAATAAGACAAAACAAAACAGGATATTGGTCTCTGTCTAGGCTTTCTTACTGGGAGTAGGGAGGCTTTGGGGGTTGTTGTAAAGGCAGCAGGAAGGCCACCCCTCGCAGATATTCAGGAAGGGGAGGTCTCCCACTGGAAGAGGTGGAAGAAGGGAGGAGGATGGGGACCCGGCCTCCCCTGCTAGAGGGGGCAGAGATCTGGGCTTTCACTTGTGTGCCGCTGTTCCATAGGATGCGTGTAGAAACTGGCACTAAGTGCTGAGGCCCAGGGGTGATCAGGCCCCTTGTGGTCATCAGAAAGCTGCTATGAGGGCCTCCCAGAGCATGTGCAGGGCAACCCTGCCTGACCCTGGGTTCAGGAGCCACGATGACAAGAGTCAATTACCATGGCAACCACAAGCCTCTTTTCCTGGACCCTAGATTCTTCTATGGCCCCAGAGAATCCCCTCAAACATAACTTAGGCTGATTTCTCAGCGCTGTGGCAATTGGAGACTTGGGATCAGGATTTATTTGACTTGGAAAAATAAAACAGGATGACATTTATTGCACACGGAGGTGGCAGAGTAAATTCAAACTCGCTCCAGTGCCGAGGGATCCGTGGGCCCCTAGGCGAAGGAGTCTGAGGGGGGAGCCTCGTGTTGGCCTTCTGTCTGCCCAAAGCCTGAGGAGACCCCAGGTCAAACCCCAGGTCGGGCCTCCCCGGAGGGCACAGAAGGCTACGGGAACCAAATCATAGAGGGATGACATCTTCTTCTTCTTCTTTAATGTATTTGAAAACAGCATTCATTTATTTCTGGCTATAAAAATAATACATGCTGCTTGTAGAAAACTTGGGAGGAGCAGAAATATATAAAGACAGAAATGCAAATTAGCCCTAATTCCATCACCCACAACAGTCATTAAAATGGTATTATCCATCCTTCTCATCTTTATTCCATACGCCGCTTTTTACATAATTGAGGCCATATTAATATTATTTATATTATTTATATCCCACCTATAGAGGAAACAGGTCCCTAAGCTCTATATGATAAACAGAGAGAAACCACACACACACACACACACACACACACACACACACGCACATACACAGGCTCAGAGGCTCATGTTAATTGCACAATAGTGAAGCAGAGAGGGCAAGGAGGAAAGCAGGGAACAGGAGCAAATCCCAACCCTACTACCAAGTGGCACCATGACTCTGTGCCAGCCTCAGTCTTTTTGGTTTTGTTTTGTCTTTTCTTTTTTAATCAGTTGTAGGGCTTGAACCCAGGGCCTGGGCACTGCCCCTAAGCTCTTTTGCTCAAGGCTAATAAATACTATACCACTCTGAGCCAGAGCATCACTTCTAGTTTTCCGGTGGTTAACTGGAGGATAAGAGTTTCATGGGCTTTCCTGCCTCCGCTAGCTTTAAACTACGATCCTCAAATCTCAGCTTCCTGGGTAGCTAGGATGACAGGCGTGAGCCACTAGCACCCCGCTTTCTCTCTTGTTTCTTAATTGGTAAAATGTGTTGCTGGGATCTCAGTGTGTTTGGGCAAGATTAGCTACAAAAGTTCTCTGATGGTAGTGTGCAACTGTGTAGCTAGAATCAAGAACCTGGGCTTTGTAGCATTCAATTTGCTATGTGGCTTTGAGGCCGTTTCTTAGTTCCTCTGATCCTTAGCCATCAGCTTTGTGAAATGAAGGACTAGTCTTGGTATCTAGTATGTGCCAGGCTTCAAATTAAGTCTTAATTAAGCTCCCAATAGCCCACTGAGATTGGTACTCTTTTTTGTTTGTTTGCCAGTCCTGGGGCTTGAACTCAGGGCCTGAGCACTGTCCCTGGCTTCTTTTTGCTCAAGGCTAGCACTCTACCTCTTGAGACAGAGCACTACTTCTGGCTTTTTCTGTGTATGTGGTGCTGAGGAATCGAACCCAGGGCTTCATGCATACCAGGCAACTGTGCTGCTAAGCTACATTCCCAGTCCTGAGACTGGTACTCATCGATGGGTTTTGTTTACTTGATGAAGAAATTGTGATCCAGACAGGTTAAGGAGCTTGCCCATAGTTGCTTAGCTAGCAAGCCATAGAGCGTGGCTTAAAATCAAGGACCTCAGACAACTGCTTCCCACAGCAGCTCTGGTGATGGACATTTCTTATGCTGTGTTGTCCAACACAGAACCACTGGCGATGGCAGACTTGAAACATGGCCATTGTGACTAAGGAAACTGAATATGAAAGTTCATTTACGTAGCTACTTGTGACTACAAGTTGGTGGGCACAACTGTTGGATGTCCGCTTTTGAGTCTCTTCTAAGAATTGACACCAACAAGTGACCCAAAGAATGGATGCTGGCCTCCGAAGCTAGAGTCTCTACTTTGAATGCTAGCTGTGCCATTTACTAGCTATGAGGCCTTGGGGTAGAGACTAAACCTCTCTGTTCTTCACGTGGCTGGGAGGGCAAATGGTCTTTAGGCTGAGCCTTCTTTTATTTCCGTGGTGATGGAGCTATTCATATGACCTCCTTCCCATTAGCCCAGCAAAAGGATGCGGCTAGTTGGGCAGTATTGCCCTGGAAGGGCTGAGTGGATGGGCTCCTGGGGCGTCCCAGATCTAGGCAATGGAGGGTCACAGAGGAGAACCAGAGCAGATAATGAGACAAGTTAATCCAAAGGGCAGTGAGTCCCGAGGGCTTGCTGCAGGGTGGGCATCGAGCAAGTGTGTGTGTGTGTGTGTGTGTGTGTGTGTGTGTGTGTGTGGCCCCTCTTTTTTCCCCTGGTCCCTCTCTGAACCGTCGTAAGCACATCCTGAGGGGTGCTACGGGCCAGCCAGACTATGGGTGAGCTGGAGATGACAGGAACTGGGGGCCAGCCAACCGGACTGGCAGAGGACTGGGCCGGCCAGCCATCCCGGGGTCAGGTCAGGTCAGGTCAGACCTGAGTGGGTGGCCGACGGGTGGCGGGGGTGGGGGGGGTGGGGGCGGGGTGGGGGCCTGCAGGGCGGGCACCGCACACACTGGGGGTGAGGACCGGCTCCCCATCCTGTTGTATTTTATGGGAATGGCGCCCCCTGCAGCTTATGCCATGCGGTCGTCGTGTGTGTGTGTGTGTGTGTGTGTGTGTGTGTATGTGTGTGTGTGTGTATGTGTGTGCGCGCTGTTGTGCACTTCAAAGTCCACTCGACACTTCCTGGCTCCCTGTCTTTACCCGGATCAAAAGGGGTGACGCCCAAGGACAAAAAATGATCATACACTAAACAGAGTGGACACAGAGCCAGGAAGGAGAGCGGGGCCTGTCCCGGGGCCTGTCTCCCCTGACCTCCACCTCACCTCCCTCCTCACCTCCCCGTCCTCCTCCCCTCACACCGGGCCGGGGAACATTCCATCCTGCTTCCCAGAGCCGGGGAGAGGGTGGGAAAGAACAGCTCAGCAAAACCTGACACTCCCTCTGGGGCAGCCGAGGCCAGCGAGGCCAGAGGACAAGCCCCGCCCCGCCCGGCCCGGCCCCGCCCAGTCCACTCACACCGGCTGCAGGGACGCCCCACCCGGACCTCCACTGCTTCCCTTCCCCAAGAATGCCCCCCACAGCCCCCACTCACGCAGCCACTGAGCTACAGCATCCACCCAGCATCTGAGCTACACTCACCTCTAATACTCTCCCCCCAATACACACCATCTGCACGAGGTGGGCCTCTGGCATACTGACCATTCAAGCCACAGGCACCGAGCCCGGCTCAGCTCTCCGCGGCGAGTATACAGTAGGTGGATACTGTGTGCTCAGCCCAGCACTGGGCACTTTACGTCATGGACTCTGCTCCAATCTCATGGCACACACACGAGGCAGGATGCCCTCTGGGAACCTGGAGGAGTGACACGCGTGAGGCTCCAGTGGCAGGTGTGTGTGTGTGTGTGCATGTGTGTTCATGGAGTAGCTGCTCTCCTGTGGTTCCATAGTCCCCCCCCCCCCAGCCAGATGTGTCTCCCCCAGGGAGAGCCGGTAGGGTGTGTGTGTGTGTGTGTGAGAGAGAGAGAGAGAGAGTGTGTGTGTGTGTGTTTCTGCTCTATTCACTGACAGCAGTCGGCCTCAGACTCTGTCTTCAAACAGGCCTGGGTCCCAGGAGTTGGCAGAGACATTTGCATTAGAAGGAAATACCCAAATAAAACACCAGCCACCTCCCCTGGGCCTGGCTGAAACTTAGGAGGCTGCACACAACCAGACTCAGCAGCTAGGAAACAATCCCCAAGTAAGAGCTCGGAAGTCAGCCTCCACCATCCTCCTAGCCCCTAACCGTGTGGAGTCAGTTCCTACATCAGTTGTGCAGCTCCATTTGTGTGTTGTGTGTGTGTGTGTGTGTGTGTGTGTGTGTGTGTGTTCACACACTAGTCCTGGGGCTTGAACTCCCAGCCTGGGAACTGTCCCTGAGATTTTTTGTTCAAGGCTAGCACTCTACCACTTGAGCCACAGCTCTACTTCTAGCTTTTTAGTGGTTAATTGGAGATAAGAGTCTCACAGATTTACCTGTCGGGGCTGGCTTCAAACTATGATCCTCAGAGCTCAGCCTCCTGAGTAGCTAGGCCCCTGTCATGCCATAACAGGCTTGGAACCTTGGATGGGGCCCCCTCAGATGAGGGGCAGGGGGCGGACAAGGGATGTGGAATTCTGTGGAAAGCCCAAATAGGAAGGCCCCCATGGTGAGATTTAAAAATCACTCACTAAAGAGTCCAAATAAATTGGCCTTCCTCTTGCCCACGCGTTTTCATTTGTTGGTTCTTAGGAGAGGCATTTATTGAGTACCGCTAAGATCAGCGTATGGTACCCGGGCAGGCTGCAGGGGATAATGCCCGAGTCCCTCTGTTTCTCAGGCAGCACCCAGAGGGTGAGTGCTAAATTAAAGTCAGAGCCCTCTCTGGCTTTACTCAAGACCATCCCAGCTGCCATCCAGCTCCATAACTTAGTGTCCTGAAACAACCCTCAGGCACAAATGACTTGCTCTCAGCTCCTACAATTATGCCCCAACCCACTTGGCTGCTGTCTCCTCTTCCTGCAATGCTCTTCCCTCTAGCTGTAGCTGTTGCCACGGTTTGAACCCTCGCCTCTTGAGTCCAATGGTCGTGACACAAGCATCCACAGTCACTTCCCTGGATTCCTTCTGTAACCTTTCAGCCTTTACAGTTCCTCCTCTTCTTCCCTGTTTTTACACTCTCTGGATACTACTGACTTTCCTCACTTGTGCAGCGTATTATCCATCTCTCTGCTCTCCCTCCCTCCCCTGGATTATAAATTACATGAAACAGGAATCTTGTTTGTTTCATTCACATTGAGTCTGCAGCACCTGGAACAGTGTGTGGCACATAGTAGGTGCTCATGAAAAATGTTTGTTCACTGAATAGTAAACATACAGATGAGTTCCACCCCTCTCTACATCTCCAAGAGTGTCATTGCAGGATTGCATTATCAGGAGTCTTGAGCCATACAATTTATAACAGGAGTTAACTGCTTACTAATTAGCAGCTGGAGCCATTAATTGGCTATTTGTTAGAGCCCGAATTAATAAACTGGTCTTTCAGTGGGGTCATAACTCTCCAGGTTCCTCATCCCCTTCCTAGCCAACCTCCCCAGAAAACAGCCTGCTCTGCGATTGAATCAATACCTGCCACCGTATGATTTTCAGACACCATCTCTCTGGCAAAGCGCAAAGCAACGACACCCGCCTGGCAGACCTCCTCGCTCCCCACCCCCTCCCCCCGGGCCTCTGATTCACAGGAGGAGATGAGGTCCAAGGCCTCTGTGGTAACTGGTCACCAAAAGCTGGCAGCTGCCCTGCATGCCCAAGGCCCAGAGCCAGTGCATCCCGCTTAGCCGCCTCAAGGTGAGCATGGAGTTCCAGGCTTCTTTAGAGGCAGGAAACCAGGAACTGATGGTAAAGCAAGTGGGTGGAACCCAAGACCCTGAGCACCCCTCTCCCCCATCTAACCTCAGGTCCTGGTCAAAGCCCAGTCTGCCCTCCCCTCCCCACCCCCACCCCTGCCCCCAGCAGCCCGGTGAGTTGTAAGGGGGAAATGGCTAGTATGAATGCCAGAGACTGGCTGCCATTTGGTCACTATGACTTCGCTCAGCCACTCTGCAAGCTTGAGTCTTCTCTGCCTCACACCCAAGGGAAAATGAGGGCTAGACAAGTCAGGACTGGAACACAGGCCTGGCGCACATTTTCTGATTGTGTGGTTGCAGGCAGCGTGAGATCCTGGGCTCTGGCTGGCCCAGCTTGCGGGAGGAAATGACTAAATTTCCAGGCACACACAAACAGGCTGTCAAGGTATTTACACTGCATACAATTAGCTGCTGGGAATTCACAAGCGGATTGCTACAGCAAATGTTCAATCCCAGCCTGGCTCCAATCTGGACCTACCCTCCCTTCCCTCCCAGCTTGGCTCGGTTAGGATCTGCTTTCTCCCCCTGTGCACTGAAGAGAGAGAGTGAACTCCAGAGGGTGTCAATTGAGGGGGATGGGGGGGGGCTCTCTGTCTCCTGTAACACCCTGAAAGCCAAAAGGAACAATTCACTGCTGTTTGGCAAAGGGACAGCTAATTGGGAAAGTGGCTTGTAGGTTCCTATGCAGCGATGGGCAGAGCCAGGGAGAGCCAGAAGCACTTTCCTGGGGGACTTCTAGAAGCTGCCCAACACCAGGAAGATGACAATAAAAATTAAACTACTGGTCATCATTGCCCCCTCGCTCGGTGCCATTTCTGCTCCAGGCTGGGTGGGGAGGGAAGGTAGCTCTGTAATCTTCGCCAGGCACGGGCTGGGTTTTGGCTTTTGGGGTGCGGGCACTCTAGGTCTGCGGGGTCTGGCTCACTGATGGGCATCGCTGGGGGGGAGGCACAGGGGAGAAGGGGGTAGGGGAAGGGAGGAGTGAAGGAGGCGCCCTGGCGTGGGGGGGGGGGTGGCGGCGTCTTGGGGTGTTCTGGAAGTCCAGGGAGAGCTGAGGAGGTGGCGGTCCTCCCTACACTTGGAGGTCACACCCGAGGGGGGGGGGCCGGTCGGGGGACGGGCCGGACCCAGCATGGACCTAGATCTGGGGAAGGGGTGTTCTGCTATTCCCATTAAAAATCGTTGCGTCGCAACGTACATGCAGGAACAATCAGCCTTTCGGGGGTACCGGTCTCTGAGTTTTGACAAATGCACGGTCGTGGAGCCGCCTCCGAGGTCCAGATGCGGGCGGGTTCGGCCGCCGGGCGGAGGGCGGTCGTGCCCGGGCCGGGGCGCCGCGCTCGGCCGCCGCTCCCCCACAGTCCCCGGGCGCTGGCCGCGAGGAGTAACGGCGACAGGTGGAGCAGGTGAGGTTCGCAGGACCGGCGCGGGGGGCTCGATCGGTGGATGGCAGGCACCGGGGAGGCCGCCAGCACCCCCGGCCCGGCCCGGGCCCCCCTCCCCCCCCCCGGAGGGCGATCGCTTCCCCGCTCGGGGCATGGCTGCCGGAAGGAAGGCGAGCGCCCCCGGGCGCCCGGCGGAGCCTCCGGGCTCGTGGGAGGCGGGACGCGGCGCGGAGGGCGCTGGGGAGAACGCGGGCCCCGGGGAGCCCCCCGCAGAGGGCCCGGCGGGCAAACCTGTTGGCAACCTGTAGGCCGCGCGCGGCCAGGGCGCGAGCTCGGGGCGCGCCCTCGCCGCCCGCGGCCCCGCGCCCGACCCCGGAGAGGCCGAGGCCCAGGCGGTCTGGGAAGGGGCGAGAGCCGGGCCCCGGGCGGGCGCCGACGCCCCGCGGACCCCCGCACCCCGCCGCGGGCCGCGCGCTCCCTGCGCCTCCGCTCGGATCCCCGCGTCTTCCCCAAAGTGCAAAAACATTCACGAAGTGTGCCGGGGTCCCCGGGGCGGGCGGGCGATCGCCGCGGCGCGGGGGGCCGCGCGGGGACCGAGCCGGCGCCGGCCTGGGTGTGCAGCGCCGGGGCGGCGGGCGGAGAGCGAGCGAGCGAGCGAGCGAGCGGGCGGGCGCGCGGCGGCGGAGCCCGCGCCAAACCCGCGTCCCCGCCACTGTCCTCGGGATGGATGGATCCATTCCGGCTTTCTGACATTTTCCTGCTAGGGGCTGGGGGTGGGAGGGGGGGAGAGAGGGCGAGGAGAAGTGAGGAGGGGGGGGGAGAAAAAGAGAGAGTGAAACAGAGGAGAGAGAGAGGGGAAAGAGGGGCGCGAGGGAAGGGGGGCGCGCGGCAGCGGCTTCCCCAGCCCTGTTTTGTTTTCTCTAATTGGTCCTGGGGGAGGCGAGGAAATTGGACAGAGGCTGGGCCGGCGAGCCGGGCTGCCTTTAATTGGCTCCTTTTTTTTTTTTTTAACTGGAGGGGAATCAAACAGGAGAGCGAGCGACAAAGGGTGGGAGAGCGAGAGACTGAACGCGGAGACGCGGGGAGGAGGAGGAGGAGGAGGGAGGGGGGAGGGAGGGGAGGAGGGAGCAGGGGGAGGAGGGAGGGAGGGAGGCGGAGGGGGGCGCGGAATGAAAAGCTCCGAGGGGCGGAAAAAGCAGCACAGCGGAGCCCAAGTTGCGGAGCGAGCGAGCGAGCGAGCGGGGCGAGCGGAGCGCTCCCGCGGCCCGGAGCCGAGCGGCCGCCGCGCCCCGGAGCCCGGCCCGGCCCGGCCCCGCCCGCCCGGGCCCCGCCGACACCGAGGCTGCCGGGCGGGGGCGGGGACGACCAAGTTGGGGCGCGGCGCAGCCCCGTCCTCCCGCGAGCGCGGAGCCCGGGAGCGCCTCGGCCGCGGCCAGACGCCGGGCGCGGAGCGCGGCGAGCGGCGAGCGGAGGCGGCCGGCGGCGCCCGCGCTGCAGCGGCCCCGGCCTCGGCGAGAGCGCCAGTATTTTTCAAACGACTCAAACTTTCCTCTTTTCCCCGCCGCCCGGGGCCCCTCGTGCCCGGCACGGCGGCCCCGATCCCCGCGGGGTGCTGGGGCGCGATTCCCCTCCGGGCTCTCCGGTGACCGGAAGAACTTGGCCGAGCCGGGGCCGGGGCTCTTCGCCCGGCGGCTCCCGTGCTCCGGAGGGCCGGGGCTGGGGCTCCTCGGTCGCCCGGACAGGGCCCAGGCCGGCCCCCGGGGGTCGGGCCGCGCCGCCCTCGGCCCCCCGCCGCCGGGCCGGAGCCCGCGGAGTAACCCGGGCGAGCCGACCCCGGCCTCTCCCGGCCCTCGCCCCGTGGAGGAGCGGCCCCGGCGGGCGGAGAGGTGACAAGTTTGTCGGTCGTCGGTGGCCGCCGCCGCAGCGAGGTCCCGGGCGCCCGGCGACCCTCGCGGACAGCCCGGGGCACCCGGGCGGCTCGGCGGCCGGGCTCGTGGGGCCGGGGCGCTGGCTGCTGCGCCGGGCGCGCCGAGGCTCCCGGGGCCGGGCCGGCGCCCCCTGCGTCCCCGCGCGGGCAGCGGCCCCGCTGGCGGAGAGACGCGCGTCTCAGATCCCCGTCACCGCCCTCCCGGCCGCTCCTCGGAGGAACGGGGGGCCGAGGGGGCGTCGCGGGGCCCCGGCGGAGGCGCCCCCCGCCGCCTCTCGGGCTGCGCCTCCTCGCGGGGATGAAGCACGGGCCGTGAAGATGGAGGTGACCTGCCTTCTGCTCCTGGTGCTGATCCCGTCCCACGGCCGGGCACAAGGCGTCTACGGTAAGCGCCCGCGCCTTCCCGCGCCTCCTCGCGCCGAAACTTTGCAAGAGGCGCAAAGCGCGCGCTGCCCGGGCTCGGCGGAGACCCGGGTTCGGACTCCGGAGCGGAGGCCGGCGTGCCCGGGCCGCTCCGGGGCGCGCGGAGACCCCGCTGGCGGCGGAGGGTGGGAAAGCGCTCGCCGAGCTCTTGCGAGAACCCAGTGGGTTCGGGGGATCCGGACAGACTCCCAGCCCGGGGCCGGGGAGGCGACTTCCCCAGCGGAGCCCGGTCCTCGGGCTCGGCCTCCCGAGGGGAAGCGGGCGAGGCCAGACCCGGAGTGGGCGCGCGGCGATCGGGCCGTGCCAGCTGCCCGCCGCCCGGCCCGCCCTGGCCCCGAGGCCGCCGCGGTGGCTCCGGGTCTTGCCGGTCCGAGCCGACGCTGGCATCCCCGGGCTCAGGCACCTCCGACCCCGGCTTCCCTTCCAGACCAAAGCTCAGCCAGCGCCTCCCGTCCCCGGCGGCAGAACCCCAGCCCCACCTCCCTTCTGCCTGTGTGCGCGCACCCACACAGCCAGCCACGGTCCCCAGGAAACGCACACCGCCGCCGCCGCACGCACCGGGGGCTACGAGTCCCAACTCTGCCTCCTGCAGCTCGCCAAGCCCCGGAGGCGCCAAGTAGGAATTCGGGTCACCCTTCTCCATTCCTCCCCGTGGCCTTTCCCGGGGAAGGCTCGGAGCAGGCACCGTGACCCTGTGGCACTGAAAGTTGGTCTCTAGGGCCCTGGGCCCTTGGGCAGCCTTCTCCTGATTGCCTGGGGAGGGTGGGGGGGGGGCTTGGTGGGCCGCCCCTTCCTCCCGATGTGTGTCTGGAGTGGAGGACTGAGGGCCTCGTTTTCCCGTGAGATCAGGGGAGCCTTGGACCTTGTCTGTGCAGGGGTGCGCAGGGGAGGCCCCTGGAAACCAGCCTCAGGTGTTGGTGCCAAATGCTTCCTTCTGGAGGAGCCCTGCTGGGCCTGGGCCGGGCCAGGCACCGGGGAAGGGGGGTGTCCTGTCTGGGAGAGGTGCATGCCCCTGGCCTCACAGGGCTAGCTGGCTTGGGCCGGATTCCCTGGCCAGGCTGGCCCAGGCGCTGGGCCAAACTCCTGCTTCTTAATTAGTTTGTGTGTCTCTTACTGCCTGGCCCCTTGTGTGGGCCAGAAAGGCAGGAAGGAGGGGGGCTGCTGCAGGCACTGGGAGGGGTTGGGTGCTGAGGAGGAGGCCGTAGAGGCGGCTCCCGGAGACCCTGGCCTCCCCAGGACAGGAGACACAAGTGCCCTGGGGTCTCTCTCTTCTCCCCTGAGGACCTCTTACGGGTCACTGCCCCCCTTGGGGCACCCTGAGAAGGCAGCTGAGGCCAAGTGCTAGAGAGCCCTCCTGGGGTGCTGATGTCCCCCCTACCTCTGCCCCTTGTGCCCTGGGCATCAGCTTCTCCAACCTTCTTTGGTGGGTGGGCAGACCATCCTGGGGGAGGCCCCTCTGGGCCAGGCTAGAGAGCCCCACAATGGGGAAGACGGGCAGTAGGCTCCCTGTGTCTTCCTCTCAGAGGCCTTTGGGGGCCACCCTGGCCCATAGGCTTGTCTTTCCCCTTTGCTCTCTGAATTTTCTTCCCTCTTTCACGTACCTGGGTCCCAGCTGCTCTTGGCACACATTCAAGAGAGTGTGTGTGGGGGGGGACAGCCCTCCAGTGACATAGCTTCCTCTTTCCCTTGGGGAGACTGGCTTCAGGAGTGGACGAGTAGCCATGGGGGAAGTGCAGGCAGAAGGTCTTCATGGAGGTGGGGGTGGACACAGAGGGATGGCAGGCAAGGATGGCCAGGCTCTTGTGAGGCTACAGGCTTCAGCAGATGTCACAGAAGCCCAGCACACCCTTACAGGCTGCCGCTCCTGTCCGCCGTCTCCCACCCCAATGCAGACAAAGCTAGTCAGACCTCCCTCCACCCCTCGTACCCAGGGCATCTCAGGAGCTCGGCAGATCTTTGTTGAGTGCTTGGGCAAGGTTGAAGAACTGCTTCTTGAAATTCTCCTCCCTATCTTCCGGAAGGCTTGCCAGGGTTTGGTTTCCATCAGCGCAGCCGGCTGTGGTTGAGAGTTTGGGCTTAGGCAGAATCAGAGAGTCCCAGCTGGTAGCCTGAGAAGATTTAGAAAAGTCTGGAAGCCTACTGTTTGCCCTGGCAGAGGCGGGGTAGGAGGCAGCAGTAGGATTTCCTGGAGCCACAGGAGAAAGGGGGGTAAAAAAAGTGTGTTCTGGGAGGGCAGGGCAGGGCCCTCAGCCTGCTCCTCTGTCCCCAGGCTTGAGTGGCTGGGGACATGGCAGATGAATAAGGAGCCCGAGCTGAGGAGGAGAGGAGAGGAGGTGAAGCGGGCAGCACTTGGCCTTGGGCCTGGATCTTGCCCAGAGCCCCCGCCCCTCGCCCACCCGCCCGCTCTCGGGCCTGTGGCATGCTTCGGGCCTGGGACACACTCTCAGCTTGGCCAGGTGGCTCTGCGTGTCTTTGGGGCACAGATGCTACAACTGCCGAGCGCTGGACCAGATGGTCCATTTGGAACGGTTCCCCTTGCCTCCCCATCTCCTGGCCCAGCTTGCTGTCCTCAGGGTGGATTCCTGTAATCTGCTTTCTGGTGGGGACCAGAGGGCCTAATTCTGGGACAGAGACACAAGTCCGGGGACGAAGGGGACTCTCCTGGGCGGGGACGGTGGCAGAGAACGCCCCGCTCTTCTTTCCTGGCTTCCTGGCCTCCTCTCCGAGCTGCCAGAAGTAGGGCAGGTCGGTGGGATTCCTTTCCTTTCCCAAAACATAAACCCCTGGATTATTTAATATGCAGGGATGGGAATTGACATTATCCTTAAGACAGGTTGTTTGCAACTTACTGGTGGAAGTCAAAATATTTCACCAAAGGTGTCATCAGAAACTACTATCCTATGCTAATTTTTGTGGGAACATGAAGACAGATGTTGAATAATTTGACAAGAGCAACGTAGCTTTACAGAATTATCACCGAGTCAGGTTTTTCTCCTCCTCTGGGGAGTGGGGTGAAGGAATTTCAGGGTGTCTCCCAGTGTGGGCTTCCGGTGTCGATCTGGGTGTGGGCACTGGGGATTTTGTGCTGGTGTTTCTATTCCCTGCCTTGCACCTGCCAGTTCCCGGGAGAAGGCATTATATCCGAAAGCAGTTCCCTAGAGCCAACAGAAGGTTCTGGGCTTCTTCAACGTCCTCAGAAAGGTCCCGTCACCCCAGTCTCCTCCTTGCTTCTCCTCTGTAGACTTTGCAGGAAGGAGAGAGCGTGCCTTGGGTCTACCTTTCCCGGCTGTGTTGTTTGCTTTGCGAGCATGGTTGGGCTCCCCCCCCCCCGCCCCAAAGTGGCTCCTGAGCCAGCCTAGGCTGTCTGTGGAGTCCAGTAAGTGTGTCCTCAGGCTCGGAGTCCCCCCCATGCTCCTTCCTAGCTGCAGACGGACACCTGTGCTTCCCCGATGGGTGGGGCTCTAGCTTTGAAGGGAGATTGGTCAGAATGGGTTTTGTGAGGCAGGAACCCACCCTTGAGGGAGCAGGAAGGGGAGAGAGAGGGTTCTTCAAGAGCCAGACCTGGCGGTGAGCGGCTGGGGCTTGGGGTGGCAAAGCCTCATTTAGAGCCCGGTATTAGCTCTGCTTTGCTGGAACATGGAAGGACGGGCGGGGGGCTCCGTAGGGAGAATGGAGGGAGCTAATCACAGCGCCGAGGCCTGGCAAATGAATGATGCAGGAAATCAATACCTGGGGGCGGGAGTGGAAATCTGGGCAGTGGTAGCAACCCTGGCTTCTCCTGGCTGCCCACAGGCACTGGCCGGCCTGGGAGGAGTGAGACAGGCAGCCATGTGGAGAGGACCCCCACCCCTCCCGTCTGCCTCCTTCCCCCCTTCTACCTGCCCCTGACTTTTTATCTCCTGGTGGCTGGGCTCATAAAGGTTGGATCAGGAGATGCCCCATGTAGCAATGGTGGGAACCTTGGGTCCCTCGGTCCCGGAAGAGCCCCCGTGTCATCCCTCCTCCCTGCACCTGGACCCCTGAGCCCGAGAAGGGCCCTGATGTGTGTGGGGTGGATTGCCTGGGGGGTTGGGGTGGGGGGGAGCCCTGCCCTGGCTGGCTGGCATTGCTGTTCCCGGCATGGCCAGCAGGGGGCAGTGTTGGCCACCACATCGCTTCAGCGTTCGCCAGGCTTTTGTGGGCCTCACCCTAAAGGAAAGTCAGAAGAATGACTCTAATGCTTCCCCTTAGGGCAGAAGGGGGCTCGAGAGTTCTAGCCCCCACAGTCGCACAAGCTCTGAGGGGCTCAGGCTCCTGGAGTGGAGTTGGTGGGGCCTCCTCTTCTCTGTCTCCTTCCCACCTCGTCCTTCTCTGCTGATGGAAGGTAGCAGGCGCCCAAGGGTTCATGAGGCATCTAATTGCTGACGCCGGAGGCAAGAGCCAGGCTTAGCTCAAAGAAATACATCTTTGCTTTTTGCACAATGAACTCTTCCTTTTTCCGCTGGCTATGAGTAACCTGCTCTTTGCAGAAATCATCCGAGTACATAATATACCGGTCACGTGCACCTGGGGTAGGGAGTGATGCGTTTGGCTGTGTCTTACTGCCAGGGACCTTGTAGCAAAGACACTTGTTGACAGGAGTCTTCTGTGAATCTGTAGGCGCCGCAGGCCTTGTGCCTCTGTGGCCTTCCAATCCCCTGATGTTGAGGGGTCCCCCTCCCCCCAGCCTGGTCCCATTGTCCTCGCTTAACAGATGAGGAAACTGAGGTTCCAAGAACACAAAGTAGTAATCCTACTCAGGAGGCAGAAGTTTAAGGATCACGATTTGAAGCTAATAATCTGGGCGGGAAAGTCCGCGAGACTCTGATCTCCAATTAACTAACCACCCCAAAAGCCAGCCATGGAGGTATGTATGGCTCAAGTGATAGAGTGCCAGCCTTGAGTGGGAAAAGCCGAGCAAGAGCACAAGACCCCAAGTTCAAGCCCCATCGCTAGCCAGCTCATATCCCTGGGAAGGTCAAGAAAGTAGAACAGAGACAAGGGGTGACGAGCTGTGGTTCAGGTTGATACTCCACAGCTGGGGCTCCCGGAACAGGAGGCATCCAAATAGAGACCTGAGGAGGCTGGTGGCACCTGCGGGAGTGTGCTTCGGTCGGGAGGAGAGCCTGCGCGAACCAAGGCCCTGGGAAGTAGGGAAGAGCCTGGATTCGGGGTATGAAAACTGGATCTGGATCCTCGCTCTGCCCGGCACCTGCCCTGCAGGCCGGGTCATCTCCTCCTGCGGCGGCCCCACCTAGGGAGGAGGGGAGGAGACCCACGGAGGGAGGGGACCCGGAAGTCAGGGACAGGATGTGCAGCAGGAGGGGCTGCGCTGGGCACCGCCTGTCCACCCAGCTCCGGCAGTGCCCATGCCGCCCGCCAGGCACGGGACCTCATCCGAAGGACAGGGAGGAGGGCTGGGCTCCACGGAGCCTCAGTTTCCCTAGCTGGAAGTGGGTCTCAGACACACCCAGTTGTGGGTGATGGATGGCACCGTGCAGACTCTTCCTTCCTCTATGTCACAGCTGCAGTGGCGGGGCTGGGAGGACGGCGGGGACCTGGGAGGTGCAGGCTGGGCTTTGAAGAAACACAGGGGCCGGCGGGGGGGGGGGGGGGCGGCGCCCTGGAGGCCTGGCAGTGGCCTGGCGGGGGGGGGGGGGCCGGGCCGCAGGTCGAGCGGCTGCCCTGGCTCTTGGGGTTCCTTTGTTGTTCCTGCGAGTCAGCCGAGCCGCTCGGATGGAGCCGTGGGCAGACGGGGTTAAGAGGGGCGGGTTCCGGGCACGGCAGGTGGCGTGAAGCCGAGTTGTCTAGCTGGTGCTTGGGGCCCAGCGGGTATGGATGGCATCAACCAAGTCAGGCCAGGCGTGTCTTCCCTGGGGTGTTTGAGGGAATGTCTAGGTGTCTAGATCAGACTGTTCCAAGCTTAGTTTTCAACCCAGCTCCTCCAGACCCCATTTACTCCATTTTGGGTTTGTTTGTGGGTGGTACTGAGATTTGAACTCTTTTATCGCTTCAGGCTTGCTTGGCACACCTCCTCCTCCTCCCCCTCCCCCACCCCCCCTCCTCCCTCCTCCCCCTCCCCCCCCTTTTAGTCTAGGCTGACCTCTTGTAATCCTCCTGTGCTCACCCTAGGGCTGGGGTTGCAAGTTTTGTTTTGTTTTTAACCGTCAGCCTTCTAAATCCCAAAGCTGGAGAGATTTGAAAGGCCGCCTCGGAAGCGTGTGTTGGCTGACTCGCATAGGTAAATCCTGCAGCCTTTCTGAAATGGAGCCTTTTGTAATTTTCTTCTCTGTTTGGCTGAAGGTAAATGAAAATTTCAGAGCTGGCGGGCAGGACAGCGATTGGGGACATGGAGCGAATATTAATTAGTGCCTGCTATTGGCCCAGAGGGGCAGGGGCTGTGTGTGTGTTGGAGGGGGTGGCTCACAGGTGCCTCGAGGAACACAGTTTCCCCTCGTTTCTCCACCTGGAGGAGCCAAGGCTCCAGCTGACCTACATGCCCTGGGCATACTGGTTAGCAGTGATGGAGTCGGGATTTGAACTCAGGCCCAGCTTGGGCCTGGAGACTGGTTTCAGTGGAGAATGGAGGCTTGCCTGCGGGGACTTCAGCCTCTGCCCTGACATCTTAAGCAGCGGCCCTCAAACCTGACTGTATAGTAGAAGAGCTGGGCGTGATGGCGCACGCCTGTCATTCTCCCCACACGGGAAGCCTCAAGGGAATTTTCAGTCCTAAGATCAGCACCTCCGTCCCCCAGCAAGGCTTCCCTTGTGGTGGTGGGGGGGAGGGGGGGGCGTGGCCTCCGGGAAAGTGGCCTCCGGATCCCCAGGGACCGAGTCTGTTTGGGAAGCTCCGATCACCTTTCTCCCAGCAAGCCCCACTCCCGCAACGCCATGCGGCTCCACTGCTTGGTGCTCCGTGTCTCGGGGGCCTTCGCGTAGGGAAGTTCTTCCAGCCATCTGACCTTATTTCGCCTTGCTGTAATATCATCTCCACTGGGAAAGGTCTAGAAGCTGAGGCCCAGCAGCCAAGGTTAATCTCTCCTTGGCCCCAGACCCTCAGTGTCTGGATGAAGGCAAAGGAATGCTAGGAGGATGGAAGGAGGGAGGTGGGAGGGGCGGGGGCCAGGCCAGGTTACCTTGGCAAACCCAGTGCTGCACATCTACCTGCCCTGGCCAGGCCTGGCACCCGCCTCGTCCCCGCGGTGGGGGACCGCAGTGTCGTGCGAGGAACCAGGGTGAGACAAGGCCTGGGCTCAGCCCCCCGCCAGGCCTTGAACAACCTGGATGCCATCTTAGAGACAGAGACCAGAGGAGGTGAGGGGCTGGTGGGGGACGCACAGCTGTTAGCGGTGCAGGCCGTGGTGGAGGGCTCGGAAGCTGGGCCTTTGTCGTCCTGTGTGAGAGCCTCAGGTTCAGGGGACACCGGGGGATACCCGCACAGCCCCTGCGGGTTCATTTCATGTCCTTCCAGCCCCGCTTGGCCATCTCCAGGGCCCTAGCTGCTTCTTCGTCCAGGACTCCCTCCCGTGAGAGGTCAGAGGCCTCTGGAGGAATGTGGGGGGGGGGCTGTGGATGGGGACGGAGCCGGCTGGGTAGGGGTGTGAGCTGGGGGTCCCCTCCGGGGGCCGGTTTCCACCCAGGTATTCACAGGTCAGCCACAGACAGGCAGGGCTGGGTGCCGGTGATTGATTTGGGAGGGGAGGCCAGGAAGAATGGGGGAGCAGGGGCCTTGGGGCACAAGTTCCAGTGTCCGGAACATGCACCAAATGCCATTGGCCCCCGCCTGGAATCCTAGCTGCTCAGGAGGCTGAGGTTTGCGGGTCGAGGGTGGAAGCCCCCCCCCCCCCCCGCCCTGCAGGGAAAGTCCAAGACCCTCTTCTCTCCAGTGAGCCAGCAGAAGAGAGCAGTAACCACGAGCAAAAGAGGCGTGCGTGTTTGCAGAGGGCAGGACGGAGCCGATCTCCGGGCGCAAGGGCTGCTGGGGGCAGAGCCTACCCCCTGAGCGGTGACCCCACAAGCCGGCACTCTGAACACCCCAAAAACGAGCTCAGAGCCAAGCACCTGCCACCCCGGCTCCGGGTGCCCAGGACTGGGCAGAGAGCAAGGCGGGGCTGATCTGGAATCGTGGGCTGACTGGGGAGCAAGCCAGCAGGCTCTTAGGGCAAATCGGATCACTTGTCAGCAAAGAACCTGAGCCCTCAGGCCACCCAGCAAGCCGAGGGCCCAGCCTAGAGCCTTACAAGGTCAGGGGTAGAGGTCAGAGGTGACCCAGCAGCTCACACATTACAGACAGAGGCACAAAGGGCCTGGGCCAGCGTGGCCTCCCCTTCTGCACGTCCTAGGCCAGACTGGGGTTTTAATTGACTGAGGGTGCATGCACAGGGCCTGGGGCCACAGGCAAGAAGAGATGGGGCGGCTTCCCCAGAAGGAGCCGCCCCCCTCCTCCCGAGGTGTTCAGAGACCGACAGCAACCTCTGCCCCTCGCTTTTTTTAAGCTTCTGGAGGGTCGTGACCCCTGGTGGCTTCCCCTGGCACGGTCGCCTGGGGTGGGGTGGGTGCCTGGAGGGGCGCAGGACGCCCTCAGCACCCCCACACCCAGCCTGGTTCACTCCTTTCCTTTCTGGGGAGCGGAAGGAAGCAGGCAAACCTGCTGGGACCAGGGCAGGGTGGCTTCTGGGAGAGTGTGTGTCCGGGCGAGTTGTGTGCACGTAGCGGGTGGGGGGGGGCTCCCCCTGCAGATTTCCCCAGGACCCTCAATGAGCGGCGGGGGGGGGGTCTGCAACCCCCACGCCCTCTGCCTGCGCCCTGCACTCGGCATTTCCCACGTGTGTGTGCGTGTGTGTGTGTGTGTGTGTGTGTGTAAAGCAGCGGGCGGGTGTGTGCATGCAGAATTTGCACAAGAGCCTCATGTGTGTATGTGTGTGGGTGTGTGTGTGCACGCGCGCGTGCTGGGGACGGCTGTGGACCCCCTGGGCTCTCATCCCTGCGGGCAGGGCTTGCCTGGCTTTACCCTGATGGGCAGCGGCTGGGCTTTGCAGCCCTGTGCTCAGCCTGCTGCTCCGTCCCCGGTTTGGGAGCCTCGCCTGGGGGTGGGGGCTGGCGGGGGCTGGCCTGGAGCCCCTGGCTCATGCTCCTGGCCACCATCGGCCCGGCGGCTCCTCTCCTCTGAGTCTATTAGCAGTCTGCAAGTGAAAATATCCCCCGTCTCGAGGCCTGACCCCACACGGGAGGGAGCCCCGGCAATTTGTTCAAACAGAGGGGAGCAAGTCCCTCCGATTTCTATGCCGATGGGTTCCAGGCGGGGAGGGGGCCCTGGCCCAGCCTCCGTGGTCCCGTTCTGCCAGCCAGGGTGGCAGCTGGCTCCCGGGGTGGGCCCTGCCCCCCCCCGTCCCCCCGCAGGGCGGTGGGGGCCCCGGGAAGGGCTGCCAGCTTTCCCGGCAGGCCCTGCTTGGCTGGAGGGCGAAGTTGTGGATTTGATTTTCACAAAACACAAAGCCGCCAGCGCCCAGCCTCGCTGAGCCTCGCTCCGGGGCACTGGGGCCCTTGCCAGGCGTGCGCTCACCCGCCGCGCCCGTGCCAGGGTGGGGGCTGGGCTGGGCGCCGGCAGCCATGGTCCCAGCTGGGCCCAGCCAGGCCGGGGTGGGGGGGGGGAGTCATCTCCTGAACCCCCCGGCCGGCCGTGCGGGGAGGGGCAGGTACCTCGGCAACACCAGGCCTGGCACCCCGGCTGCTGACTTGAGCCCCCACAAGGCCCTCCCGCTCTGCCCCCACCCCGGGGAGGGGAGGGACCCCAAGCCTTCACACCCAGGTGCCTGCGGCTGGCAGCTCTGAGGTCAGCGGTGGCACCTGATGCCAGGCGGGGTCTAATTTCAGAAGCGGGGAGCTATATTTACCCGGGGCGAGCGGGAGGGAGGCGCGGGGGCCCAAAGAGTGGGAGCCGCTGAGGCTTCGGGGACAGGCGCGGGCCCGCGATCCGCCTCTGGACCCACGTGGGTGCTGGAAACTTGGGGTACGACTGGCCATGGGCACGAGGAGGGGTGCAGGCCCGGGGCCACCCCCAGCAGGGACAAAGGTCACCAAGAGAGGGGGAGCCGCAGAGATGGAGATGCGTTGCGGGGTGGGGGGGGTGCCCCTCTCCCAGCCCTAAGTCATTTGCACACCGGGGGAGCCCCGGGGCTGTCTATCATCAGATTCACTTCTGCGGGGAAAATCCTAAGAGATACTGAAGCAGGAAGGCAGGGGCCGCGTCCCCCAGTTTATAAAAATAAACAGGATGCTAAGAAAAAAGCGGCCTCCTGGCCTTTGGGTTCCGGATGGGCGCTTGGAGAAAGATGGCTTCTCTTCACCCCCAACGCCTGTCATCCTAGCTACTCAGGAGGCTGAGATCTGAGGATCGTGGTTCAAAGCCAGCCGGGGCAGGAAAGTCCGTGAGACTCTGATCTCCAGTGAACCACCAGAACACTGGAAGTGGCGCTGTGGCTCAAAGTGGCAGAGCGCTAGCCTTGAGCTGAAGAGCTCAGGGACGGCGCCCAGGCCCGGAGTTCAAGGCCCACAGCTGACCCCCCCCCCCAGAAAAGAGTTTGCAAGTTATCCTTCAGTATGCTGGGTACCTGGGAATATTTTGAAGGGCTTGCCAAGCAGGGGACTGAGAATGGCAGAGATGGGGATATACATACATACATACATGCATACATACATACATCCTTTAATCTCTCATTAAAAAGCCAGAAGTCAGGCATGGCTCAAGTGGGAGAGCATCAGCTTTAGAGGGGGAAATAAAATAAAGGGCAGCATCCAGGCCTTTGAGTTCAGGTCTCGGCATTGGGGGTCAGGGGGCAGAGAAGAGAGGAAAAAGAGAGAGGAGCGCCGAAAACCTGATGCAGGGCCACCCAGGAGGGGGCAAGTGCAAAGGTCCTGAGGTAGGAGGTAGGCTTGAGCTGCTTGAAGAAACGGCAGAGGGCAGCGTGTGGACTGGGGAATGGGGCTGCGGAAGGTGCTGGAAGGAGGAGAGGTCAGGTGACAGAGGGCAAAGCAGGGCAGGGAGGTGGGAGGCCAGGACTGGATGTCACTTGGAATGGCTTCAGGACAGTCAAGCCGCCCGTGGTGAGCAGGAGTCGGTGTATTGCACTAATGAGGTGTGGGGTGTGGGCTGGAGAGGAGCCGGAAGCTAGTCAGGCTCTCATATTTCTGAAGCTGATGCCCTATGCCCACTGTCATTCTCCCCCCGCCCTCCCCCCCACCCCAGGGTGGGGTTCAAGCCCGGCCTGCAGGACTAGCTCTATTCAGGCACGAGGCAGCCTGCAGAAAGTTCTGCAGGGGCGAAGCCTCCCAGCGTCTGCAGCTCTGGGGTCGGGGCTGGCCAGCTGTCTGGCCCGGCCTGGCCTTGGCGGTCTCCCAGGCCGCCCACCCCGCCCCCTCCGTCCTGGAGACAGAGGCGCCCCGCCCCCACGCTCGGGGCCCGATTGATTTTTCTCTCAGGGTTGTTATCGTTATTATTATCCACTTAAACAACTTGAGAAGGAAGAAGCAGCTGGATGACCACCGGCCATCCCCCATTCATTCTCAACTGCCTGCCCATCCCTGTCGATACATCTCCGCGGAGCGGTGCACACTGGCCTGAGCCCCTCCCGGCTGGCTTTATCTCCGTGCCGCGTGGCCTGCTATTGACCGAGCCCTCAGACTTGTCACTTTAATGGGCTGGGAGCGCCCCCTGCACCGACGCGCGGAGTTCCGGTCACCCTCCCTCCGCCTCCCGGGCTGCTGCAGCGGCTGGCCTCTGGGCGGGCCCCCCAGCCCCTTTGAAAGAGCTTGGCCATGCATAGCTTTCTGCAAATGACTTCCTTGGGGCCTATTCCCCCAAAGTGCGATGACCTCACAGGTCATAGGGTAGGGACAGGTGGGTTGTTTTTTCTTGCAGTAGTGGTGGTGGGGGCCTTGAACTCTGGGCCTGGGTGTGACCCTGAGCTCTTCAGCTCAAGGCCAGCGCTCTTGAGCCACAGCGCCACTTCCTGTTGTCAGGTGGTTCCTTGGAGGTAAGAGTCTCCTGGGCCTTCCTACCCGGGCCGGCTTGGGATCTCAGCCTCCTGAGTAGCTAGGATTATAGGCCTGAGCCACCGGCACCCCGTGTTAGGAATCGTTTTGTGGTCTCCTTTTGTCCTGCCGGCTTGGGCTGTGGAAAGTTGCATTTGCTGTGCCCCGCCCGGCCCCAGAGAGAGAGAGAGAGAGAGAGAGAGAGAGAGAGAGAGTGTGTGTGTGTGTGTGTGTGTGTGTGTGTGTGTGTGGAAGGGGGCAGCACTAGGGTTTGAACTCAAAGCCTTGTGCTTGCGGAACAAATAACCTGCCCTCAAACCATGCTTCAGCCTTTCCGTCTTGCCTCAGCTATCTTTCGGGCATGGTCTCTTGTTTTCGTCCAGGGCTAGCTCCACATCAAGATCCTCCCACCCCCGCTTCTGGAGTAGCTGGGATTACAGGTGTGCACCACCGCACCTCCGCCTTGCCCTGGCTCCATAGAGGCACACTGGCTCGCTTTTGAGACTCTTGATTTTCACTTCCTGAAGCCATGTTTGGGTGGGGGTTTTTTTTGTGTTGGTTTTTTTTTTAGCACCTAATGATAACAAGAGCTGATCTGTGCGGAACTTTACAGTTTACACAGCGCGTCGCAAGATGTCATCTCACTTAACACAACCCCGCGGGGCCTGATGTTACGTACCGGTGCCTGTTTCACGTGGGGAGAGGGGCGTCAGCCAGGAGCTGGCGCGGAGCCTGCTTCCACTCAGGCCGTGCAGGCTTGCGGGGTTTTCACCTCCCTCCATCCCGTTTCCTCTGAGGACCCGGGGGTGCCCGAGCCTCGTTTCAGCCCAAGCCCAGAGCCTTGGCCTCCTCCGTCTGTTTGGCTTGCGCACTCACACCTGGCACTTGTCCACATTTGAGACGTACCTTGGGAAATGGAGTCTGATGGACCTTTCTGCCCGGGCTGGCTCTGAACCGCGATCCTCTTGATCTCAGGCTGTGTCTGCAGCCCTGGGGAACAAGGCGGGTGTCTCTGTGTGGCTGGGCATCGCTGAGGAGGTGCTCCAGAACCTATCTGTGCTCCGTGGCACACTAGAACACGCTTGTGTGTGTCCTCCGAGGGCGTGGGAGCGCGGGGAGGGGGAGAGAGGACGGGGAGGGAAGGAACTGGACTCAGGGCTTAGGACTCGGGCTGCCCCAAAGTCTGCTGCTGTCGCTCCTTAAGCTGGCCTGACCCTCGGGCCTTCACCGAGCACTGGGGACGGGAGAGAAGTCATCCTTCCCCTACCAGGCCCGGTGGCCGTGAGCCACGGAGCTTCACTCCTGACTGAGGGGGGCCAGGGCGGAGCTCGCTGGTCAGCAGCGCCGCCCCGGGAACAACATCTTCCCCCGGCCGCCATTCTCAGAGCAGCTAATTAAAAGAGAAAAGCCTGTTAATATTTCAGCACTGTTAACTCCGCTAAATTATTAAGTGTCCATTTGCATTACACGCATAAAAGGATCGATAAACATGTGCGTACCAGGCGCCGGGAGGGCCCGAGGTGCCGGGGCAGACGGATGGCCGGTAAGGATGCGCGCAGGGTCCCGCCAGCGCTGGGGAGGCCGGGTCCGGAGGCCCAGCCATCGGAGGCTCTGCGCCTGCCACTCGGGAAGCGCTGGAGAGCTGGGAGCCAGGCGGACCCCAGGCCAGAGGGTGTCCTTGGGCTACTAACTTGGCGTGTGTGTGCACACATGCATGGGCTGGTGCAAAACAACCCCTCCAAGTCACACCCTCCATGACCTGATGCGTGGGTTTTAGCCATGAAGAGCAGCCAAGCCTTTTCCCAGTAGCCCCGTCAGCCATGAGCTCATCAGCGGGGTGAGTGATGAAGTCAGCGGCGTCCTATCCCTTCGCCTCTCACTAGCGCCACCAGCTGGCACCGGGCGCTCAACAAATGCACCTTGGGGGCGTTAAATCATTATAGCAAGTGGCTGGTGCACTTCCCAGGGGACGCTTCTCCCGGCCCCTCTGATGCCATCACGGTTAAGGCTCTCTCTGCACAAGATGGTTTAAGAATTTGGAATCAATGCAAGCATTCGTTATATACGCTGTCCGTGAACGTATGCATACCCGGGAGCTTCAGCAGTGTCAGCCTCCCTCCATAGTTGATTTTCTTCACTTAACGTGTGATAATCTCCCGTGTAATGGTACAGCTGCGTTCTCTGCCAGGCGCCGGTGGCTCACACCTGTAATCCCAGCTACTCAGGAGGATGAGATCTGAGGCTCATGGTTCAAAGCCAGCCTAGGCGGGAAAGCCCCTGAAACTCTTATCTCCAATGACTGAGCAAAAAAAAGGTAGAAGGGGAGCTGTGGCTCAAGTTGGTAGAGCACCAGCCTGGAGCATAAAAGTTCACCGGCATTAAATGTTTTTTTGTAAAAGGATACGGATACGTGCTTGTGAATGCTCATCTTTTTCTCTTTTTTTTTTCCCCCTTGAGTGGGTAGACATTGTATCTGAACTCAGAAGCCTGCATTTGCTAGGCAAGAATTCTCCAGCGCGCTTGCTTTCCAGAACTCTGCCCTCAGGCCCGTCTGCTTCATTGTCAGGTAGACCATGCCACTAACTTTGCCTAGGGCTGCACCGCGATCCTCCTACTTCAGCCTCCTTAGGAGCAGGGATTATAGCTGGGCTCTGCCAGGCCTGGCCCTCCATGGCTACGTGTGTTCTTTCTGGGTTTCCGCTCTTCACTAGCCACTTAGAAAGGAGCCATTTGGAGCAGGCATTCGCTCTGAGTCTCTCGCAGCTTTTGTGTGCGTGTTGTAATAACTCATTTCTGTGGGGTTCACCCCCCCCCCCCAGGCATGGGACCGCGTCATCTCGAGGAGCACACAGGATGATGGGGACCGCCTCTGCCCTGCCACTCTGGAGTTGAGCGGTCACCACGGGGAGGGGGAGGGGCCGGGTCGCCCACCCACCCTGACGACCTCATCTCTAGCTCCCCGGCTCCGTTTCCACGTTCCTCATCAGTCAGCTCTGCTGTCATTACCGCCCTGCCCGGCCCCAGGGGAAGCCACCATGTCCACAGCACGCATGGCTTATCTTGCACTGGGCCCTGGCGACGCCGTGTCCTCTGTGTTCAGAGGCCTCGGGCAGATGCCCGCCCGCGCGGCCCCCGTCGTCTTTGCATCGGAGTCCTGTTCCGCAAGCACTGCATGCGGTGGTTGCTTCCCGGTGGGATTCCCTGGGGATCTCGGTCCCAGATGCCCATCGCTGCCCCTCCTCCCTCTTCCCCTTCTCCCTCCTCCCCATCCTCCCCTCCCTTCCCCCTCCCCTCCTTCTCCTTCCTTCCCTTTCCTCCCCTCCTCTCCTCCTCCGCTCCTCCCCTCACCGTTGGTACTTGGTCTGGAATCTAAGCCTGCTTTGTAACCACACTCGGGCAGCGATGGCCACTCTGACCCGGTACAGGAGGGGAGGGTAGACCCCCGCCCGTCCTGCCCATCCTGAAGGACTTCCTGAAGGAAGTGGGTGTTTTCTGCACAGTTTGGCCTTAGCTCTGTCTGTGTATCTCTTTCGGGAGCCCCCCCCCCCGCCCCCGCCCCAAGCATCATTGCTAGACGGTGGGGCCCGGCGCAGAGGGAAAGGCTGTGATCTCTTTCTGTTTCCCTCCTGGGCCGGGGTCTCTCCCATCCGGGGCGTTGTGAGAGAGACTTGGGGTGGGGGGGGGAGTCTCTGGAGCCCTCCAGGTCCCCTGGGAAGCAGCAGAGGCTCAAGTCTCTGGCTGAGCTTTCTAGAAGCAGACCCTGGGATGGTTGGGGGGTTGGGGCAAACATGCTCTCAGGGAAAATGGAAGAATGGGGGGGGGAGCTTAGTCCCAGCCCGTACCCAGGGGGGCGCCCAGGAGTGAGAGCAGGCCACTGCCACCCACTTAAGGGGGGAGGCACGTGTATGTATATGTGTGTATGTTGTGTGTGTGTGCGCGTGCACGTGCATGCACCACGTGACCGCCAGCATTTCTGGTGAAGGCTGCTCCCTTAGGTGAGCACAGTCCCTGGTGCACCTGCCACCTTGGGGGTCCTGGGGGGGGACCCCAGGGGCAGCCAGGGCCAGGAGCTGTCCAGACAAGGACGCTGACGGAGGCGCAGCTCCTCATCCCGACCAGCTCACCCAGGAGCTCAGATCTCTTGCAGGGGCTGTGGGCCTGGCTCCGTGGGAGGGAGGGAGGGCCGGGCTGTGTGTGTGTGGGGGGGGGGCTGGCCCCTCCTCGGCCCTGCTGCCCTCGCTGTCTCCCCTAAGCCCCCCCCCCCCCCCGCCCTCTCTCGCCAGCTCCAGCCCAGGCCCAGATCGTGCACGCGGGCCAGGCGTGTGTGGTGAAGGAAGACAACATCAGCGAGCGCGTGTACACCATCCGCGAGGGCGACACGCTGGCGCTGCAGTGCCTGCTCACGGGCCACCCTCGCCCGCAGGTGAGCCGCCCGGCGGGCCCGAGCTTCTCACCCAGGGTCCCAGGGAACCCATGTTCCATCTCGGGCTCAAAGGACCCAAAGCAGTCAGACGGGAGCAGAAGACAAGCTTGTGGAAATGCCCGATGAGTTGTGTTTTTCCTTTGTATTCGAGCAGGTGTGGCTGCCTGCTCTTCTCACACAGCACTGGGGTGTGTGTGTGTGTGTGTGTGTGTGTGTGTGTGTGTGGTGTGAGCTGTGACACGGCTGGGACCTTCCGCCCCGGGGCCTCACGGGGCTGTGTGTGTGTCCTCGAGGTTGATGTCCCACGCGGGACTGGGCGTGGCTGTGGACACGGCCTATGCGTGTGCTTTTCTGTTTTCACCAGTGGTTTCTTTGTGGCTCTGCTTCGGTAGTCCTGAAGTGCCTAGCACTTGCAAGACAGGCGCTCTACCACTCGAACCATGTCCCCAGCAAACGTTTGCTTTGTTTGTTTTTGATAGAGTCTCTGTTTCTGCCAGTGCCAAGCTCAGGCCATTGTCCTCCCGCTTATACCTTCTGCCTAGCTGGGCTGACAGGCGTGAGCCACTATGGCGTGTTGTTTTGTTGAGATAGGGTCTCTCCAGGTTTTCGTCTGGGCTGATCCTCCAGATCTGTTTCCCAGGGGGCTAGGATTACAGGTGTGCAGCGCAGTGTCCGGCCTCGTGCTTTTGTTTTCAACCCACCCTCGAGGCTCCCAGGGTCCTCTTTCCCACACCTTGGCCAGACCCTGAGGCTTTGGTCTCCGTGTGGCTTGTTTGAGCCTTCTCCTCTCCGTCTGTCGCTGACCTTCTCGGTTCACACCTTCAGTGCCGGTCCTCGGTTCCGTGCAGCGGCCTCCACCCTGAGCTCTCACGCGCTGCTAGTGGAATGACCACCCGCACACCTCCCAGAGCGCACACAGCGCTGCCCTGCGGAGCCACGGACAGGCTCCTGGCTAGGTCCCAGCCCCCCTCCTCTCCTAGCATGGAGCTGCCGGCTGCTGTCCTCCCTCCAGCCTGCGGGCCAGCCCGACGTGCCCTCTGCCTGACAGCCGACATCGGCCGAGTACCTGCCACGTCCCAAACCCAGCAACCACCCCTGAGTTGGAGGCTGTGTCCGTTCCCACAGGGAAACAGGCCCAGAGGAGGAGCCGGGGAAGACTCTCGTGTCCACGCTGTGATCAGGATGGAAGACTGAGCGCGCGTGGCATTCCTGTAATCCCAGCCACTCCGGAGGTGGAGGAGGGAGGATTGCGAGTTTGAGGCTAGCGGAGGCAGCTACCTAGACCCTCTCTCAAAAGCAAAATAAAAGAAAAAGGACTGGCGTCATGGCTGTAGTGGGAGAGAGCTGGCGTAGCCAGGAAGAGGAGGAGGAGGAGGAGGAGGAAGAGGAGACAAGTGTGTCTGAAATGCTGAAGAAATCCAGAGTGATGGTGGAGCGAAGAGTTCAAGTTCACCGGTGCAGCTTGGAAGGCCAGTGACTGAGGGCAAGTTGGGACAAGGAAAAGGATATTTATTTGGAAAGCCAGCAAACCAAGGAAGATGAAGACTCTCTTTGCTAGGGGTCTTGGGCCCAGGCAGCACAGAGCCGCTGTCCATTCCAGACTCGGATGACCCGCTCTGCTGAGCCACAGGCTTCTCGTACCTGCAGGCTCTGTGCATCTGGAGGGGAATTTCCCAGGCCTGTGTAGTTCTGTTTCCCTGAAACAGCCGTCAATACTGTACCAGGAGAGCCGTCCACAGCTGACCCACGGAACAACTTATGTCTGAATTCTAAAGAACAGAGAACTCCAAAGGGATCTTCAGAACAGAGAGGCTTAAAAGATAATGGGAGACATAGAATTCCTGAGATGGGAGATTATAAGACCTGATCCACCCGATGTAGGAAAAAACAAATGGAAGTTTTAGAAATAAAAATGATGCAGTATTTAAAGAAACAACAATGGCCTCAACTGGGCTGGGAATATGGCCTAGTGGCAAGAGTGCTCGTCTCGTATACATGAAGCCCTGGGTTCGATTCCCCAGCACCACATATATAGAAAACGGCCAGAAGTGGCGCTGTGGCTCAAGTGGCAGAGTGCTAGCTTTGAGCAAAAAGAAGCCAGGGACAGTGCTCAGGCCCTGAGTCCAAGCCCCAGGACTGGCCAAACAAAACAAAACAAACAAACAAAAAACAATGGCCTCAAACGCCTAGAGACAACTAGAGGGAAAATTAGTGAAGTGGATGGTAGAGCTGAGGAACTCAATCATCATGAGTCTGAAAAAGAGAAAGAGACTGGGATTTCTGGTGCATGCATACCTGTAGTCCAAGCTACTCTGGAGGCAAAAAATAAGGGGGATTGCAGTTTGAGGCCAGCCCAGGCAAAAGCTAGTGAGACATTATCTGAGAAACAAAACTAAAAGCAAAAGAGCTGGGGCTATGGCTCAGGTGGTAGAGTGCCTGCCTAGCAAGTGTAAGACTTGTGTTCAGTCCATCCCTACTACCACATTCAGAAAAAGTGGAGGGGAAGTTGTAAGATGTAGAGGACAGGCTGAGGAAACAGAGAAAACAGAAGAGGCCATATTGAAAGAGACAAAGGCTGAGCATCGACGATGATAAAGAGGTACATAAATAAAACCCATCTTGAGAAACCATGGTAAACCTATAAAGTAAGAACAACAACATTTATTTTTAATTCTACTGGTCCTGGAGCTCAAACTCAGGGCGCGAGCACTGTCCCTGAGCTTTCATACTCAAGGCTAGCGCCCTACCACTTAAGCCCCAGCTCCACTCCCATCTTTAATTGGAAATAAGACTCTCGGGGATTTTCCTGCCTGGGTCCGCTTTGAACCGTGATCCTCAGAGCTCCGCCTCCTGAGTAGCGAGGATGACGGGCGTGAGCCACTGGCACCTAGCCTACGTCTAGACTGCCTGAAGTCGCTTCTGTCCTTCCTTGGGTTTTGGAACCTACAGGGCCCTGGATGGGGATGAGAATGGAGAGCTCCGTGGCCAGTAGGCTCGCCTGTGCGTGATTATGACCCCCATCTCCTATGCAGTCCTCAAATTCAAACGGAAGCTTCCCTAATAGCTCCCCAGTACCCCACATACCAATTAAGTATCTGGCCAGTTAAGGAACTGGAAACTGATGAGCTTTTTTTTCTTTTTCTTTTTCTTTTTAAATCTTTGGCAGCTCACAGAACTGCTGATATCTTTTCTGCTTTCTTAGGCAAAATCAAGATTTAAAAAAAAAAAAGCCAAGTGACTAAATGTATGCCAGCATCATACTTTCTAAACCTCACAGGGACTTAGCAAAGCGGGCACTATATTAGTTGTTGTTGCCTCACATATACGCTGAAACTCCAGGGGCTTAGACCCATCAGGACTTACCCTGGTGCAGGTGGCCACACCTGTAACACTAGCGTCGGAAGGAGGCTGAGGTCTGCAGAATTGCAGTTTGAAGCCAGCACGGACAAGAAATTCCATGAGGTTCTTATCTGCCATTTTCCACCACAATGAAAGAAATGGCGCTGCGGCTCGAGTGGTAGAGTCCTAGCCTTGAGCCAAAAAAAAACCTGAGGGACAGCCCCCAGGCCCCAAGTTCAAGCCACAGAGCCCGCACCAAAAACAGAAGAAGAGCCCATGTCTACTCTGGTGCCTGCGGGCGGGATACAGGCGCAGCTTGGCGGCTGGGTCTGGCTTAGAGCTCTCAGAGGCTCCCATCGAGGTGTCGGCCGGCGGATCTGCTCCTCCCTGGCCAGGGCAGGGACAGCTGGCACCCTTCAGAGTGTGGCCGAGGCGGAAACGAGCCTGTCGCCGTGTAGTTTGGGAGTGTCATGGTGTCATTCGTGGGTCACACAGACCCTCGAGGCAGCGGGCGGAAATCCCACAGCCATCTTTGAGACTAGCTTCCCATCCCACCTGGGGACGCCGGAGGCCCAGGCCGCTAAGCTAGGGAGTAAAAACCCCGGGTCCCAGGTTTGTGCTCATCAGATCCTGCCAGCACCCCTAGAAAGGAGGGGTGCTAACCCCCATTCCTATGGTGGGGGAAATCAAGGCAGGCAGCCAGTGGCCAGTGCAACCCATGGTCTTTCAGATGGGGAGCACTGTGGCCCTGACTGAGAGTCTCCCTGCCCCGTCCTGCCGTCTGTTTGGGTCAGGCCTGGATCTGCCCCCCCACGTGCTCCCGTGGAGAGACACTGGGGAAGGGGTGCCCCTGCGTGGGGGACTCAGCCCCCCACTTTCCACCTGGCCGCGGGTCTGACCCTGCCGGGCCCTCCCCACCCACCCAGGTGCGGTGGACCAAGACGGCGGGCAGCGCCTCGGACAAGTTCCAGGAGACGTCGGTGTTCAACGAGACGCTACGCATCGAACGCATCGCGCGCACGCAGGGAGGCCGCTACTACTGCAAGGCGGAGAACGGCGTGGGGGTGCCGGCCATCAAGTCCATCCGCGTGGACGTGCAGTGTGAGTCCGGGCCCGGGGTCCTCGAGACTCCGCGGGGGAGGGGAAGAGGGAGGGAGAGCTGGGGTGAGGGTGGAGAGGGGTCTGTGCCGTCGCTCCCCGCCGTGTCTGAATGGGGACACGGGTCCAGGGCTCATCCTGCAGCCCCTCCGGCCCCTCCTTTTGATTTCAGGGCAGTTGTGAGATGCCCTGGCTGTACCTTAGACCTGGGGCTTGAACTCGGGGCCTGGCCGCTGTCCCTGAGCATTTGTGTTCGAAGCCGGTACTCTACCTCTCGGGTTACGGTAGCTAGGATGATAGGCACGTCACCCTGGTAATCCTAGCTCCTCGGGAGGCTGAGGTGTGAGGATCGTGGTGTGAAGTCAGCTTGGGCAGGAACGTCCCTGAGACTCTCTTAGCTCCAGTTAACCAACAAGAAGCTGGCAGTGGTGTGGCTCAAGTGGTAGCCCTGGGCGAGATTGTGAGGGCCTGAGTTCAAGCCCCACTACTGACTCAAGCAAAAAAAAGATGAAACAAAGAAAAGAAAAAGAGAGGGGAAACGTCTTGGTGCGATAGCTGGAAGCCATCCGTCTAGTCCAACTGGCCAGCGGGGACACTGAGGTGGGAGAAGAGACTTCGGCAGGTCACTCTACAGAGTCCCAGCCCAATGGGACGTCCAGTCAGTCTTCTCTTTACTGATTCCTGGTCTGCTGCAATTTCTCGGCACGTGGGAGGGTGTGATTGTAGAGCTAGACACCCCCACACGCCCCCATGGGTGCAGCTCCCAGGGGAGGGGCCCGGGGAGGCCCGGTGTCAGGGAGTCCAGTTCTCGTCGGCCTCTGGCAGCTTGGGGGGCAGGGCGTTGGCTGGAGCCCCTGCCCTGGGGGTCGCCCCATCCTGACTCGGTGGGACTGTGCCCCTGCAGACCTGGACGAGCCCGTGCTGACGGTGCACCAGACGGTGAGCGACGTGCGCGGCAACTTCTACCAGGAGAAGACGGTGTTCCTGCGCTGCACCGTCAACTCCAACCCGCCCGCCCGCTTCATTTGGAAGCGGGGCTCCGACACGCTGTCCCACAGCCAGGACAACGGCGTGGACATCTATGAGCCCCTCTACACGCAGGTCAGGCCCAGCAGCCAGCTTCCCCCCGCTCCCGCACCCCAAGGGGGAGAGCTCCAAACAGAGGGAGGTCAGGAAGCAGAGGGGGAAAGGCCCCTGGGGCAGATGTGTCAGCCCTACGCTGCTCGCTGGCTGTGATAGGGACCCCAGGAGAATCAGAAGTTGGGGGACAGGGAGATGACGCCTCTGCGCCCCACCCCCTGCCATAGTTCTCCCAGGAGCCTCCTTTCCCACGAGGGTCTTCAAGGATGGTTTTCAGAGGCCCCAGCTCCGTGATTGTGTGGGTTTCCTCCATTATCCTGTTTCCCAGAGTGGGGAAACCGAGGCCTAGTCCTGCCCAGCATGTACCAGGGCGGCCTCAGACCCAGAGAGGCCTGTGGAGGCTCTGCTGGGGTACGGAGGGTCCTTGGGGGTGAATTGCGGGTGGAGCTGGGGGTTGGGAAGGTGGGATTTGAACAGGAATTGGCTTTGGCCTGCGGTGTGGGTGGCTGGATTTGGGGTGCGCTGGAGATCCGTGGAGGGGGGGTCTCACTCCGGTGCTGTTACGGCCCAGGGAGAGACCAAGGTCCTGAAGCTGAAGAACCTGCGGCCCCAGGACTACGCCAGCTACACCTGCCAGGTGTCGGTGCGCAACGTGTGTGGCATCCCGGACAAGGCCATCACCTTCCGGCTCACCAACACCACGGGTACGGGCGCTTCCCCACCCGGCCCTGCCCACGGCGGCCAGGTTCCAGCCCGGCGCTCTCCATGCCTCTGCCTGCTCCTGTCTCCGCCCCTCTCAGTCTCCCGCCCCACCCCCGGGCTTGCTGGCCCCCTCATCCGGCCCCCTACACCCCTAAGACACGGCCTCCTTGTGCTCCTAGCGCCGCCGGCCCTGAAGCTGTCCGTGAATGAAACCCTGGTGGTGAACCCCGGGGAGAACGTGACGGTCCAGTGTCTGCTGACGGGCGGCGACCCCCTGCCCCAGCTGCAGTGGTCCCACGGGCCTGGCCCACTGCCCCTGGGTGCCCTGGCGCAGGGCGGCACCCTCAGCATTCCTGCCGTGCAGGCCCGGGACTCGGGCTACTACAACTGCACGGCCACCAACAACGTGGGCAACCCCGCCAAGAAGACCGTCAACCTGCTGGTGCGATGTACGTGGCCGCAGGACGGGGAGGCGGGAGGGTGTGAGGGAGACAGACGGGGTCCCGGCCCTCCAGGGGCCACCTGTGAACAAAGCCAGGCCCCTGGCTACTGCTCCCCCTGTAGAAGAGGAGCGTGACACTCATTTCCATTTCCCCGCAATTCGGCCACCGGGGCGTCAGGAGGCAGAAGGGTGGACGGAGAAAGCTTTGTTTAGCGTTCACATAGCCAAGTGATATCCTCAGCAATGCACACACCCATAGGGATTACTTTGGTTTTGGTTTTTGTCAGTGCCAGTCCTGGGGCTTGAACTCAGGGTCTGGGCACTGTCCTTGAGCCAGCATTTTACCAGTTGAGCCACAACTCTGCTTCTGGCTTGCTTTATTTTTTTTTTTTAGTAGTTTTATTGGAGATAAGAATCTCACAGACTTTCCTACCTGGGCTGGCTTTGAACTGCAATCCCCAGATCTCAGCCTCCTGAGTAGCTAGGATGACAGGCGTGAGCCACCGGCACCTGGCTTTGATTCCTTTTGGTTTTGTTAGACTGGGAAACAGAGGCAGCCAACACGTAGACCCCCATAGGCTTCGAGAGGCATATCCTGGCTTTCCTTCTAGCTACAAGATTAGCCGAATTTAATGGAAAATAACACACAGTGCCACCTACCTTCTATGTAGCTCTTATGAAGCAAAGCATGCCAGGAAATGTAAAGGTCATTACTAAGTGTGAGAAGGGGGTGATTGGACGGACTGACCCCCGCTGAGGCCTCTCCAAGGCAGGGTCTAAAGGCCAGGTAGAAGCAAGTAGAGAAGTACAGTCTTCTCCTGATGGGAAAAATGCCCAACACAGTCCTGGTTTGTGGCTTTTGTGTGCTTCACCAGTGTTCTAATTAGTATGCAACCTAGGGAGAACTCTCTTGGCTTACTTCAGATTTGCTTTTTTGGTGTTTTTTTTTTGTTCGTTTGTTTTTTCGAGACAGTCTTCCTGAGTTATCTAAGCTAGCCTGGAACTCTCAATTCTCCTGTCTTAGACTCTCAAGTGCTGGGATTACAGGTGTGCACCGCCATGCCCATCCTAAAACCTTTAAGACATATCTGAGCAAGCACAGCTGTGTCCAGGCAGAGAACAGGGATGGTCTCTCATGGGGAGAATGTCCTAGACCACCCGCCACCCCCTGCCTAACTTACAGATGGTCGGTTGAGGTGGAGAAGCTGGGCTACAGACTCCTCATTTTTTGTTTGCGGGGTGTGTGTGTGTGTGTGTGTGTGTGTGTGTGTGTATGTGCACATGCCAGTTTTGAGGCTTGATCTCAGGGCCTGGGCACTGTCCCTGAGCCTCTTTGGGCTCAAGGCTAGCGCTCTACCACTTGAGCCACAGTTTCACCTCCGGCTTTTTTTTTGGGGTGGGGGGGAGGTTAATTGGAACTAAGAGTCTCAAGGCTGTTCCTTCCCAGGTTGGCTTTGAACTGAGATCCTTAGATCTCAGCCTCCTGAGTGGCTGGGATTGCCGGCAGGAGCCACCTGTGCGGGGCTAGGACTCCTTGCCGGGTGCCAACCCCTTCCCCGCCCCAATCCCCGTGTAGCCATGAAGAACGCCACGTTCCAGATCACCCCCGACGTGATCAAAGAGAGCGAGAACATCCAGCTGGGCCAGGACCTGAAGCTGTCGTGCCACGTGGACGCCGTCCCCCAGGAGAAAGTCACCTACCAGTGGTTCAAGAACGGCAAGCCAGCGCGCATGTCCAAGCGGCTGCTGGTGACCCGCAATGACCCCGAGCTGCCCGCCGTCACCAGCAGCCTGGAGCTCATCGACCTGCACTTCAGCGACTATGGCACCTACCTGTGCGTGGCTTCCTTCCCCGGCTCCCCCGTGCCCGACCTCAGCGTCGAGGTCAACATCTCCTCAGAGACAGGTGAGCGGCTGGGTGCGGACAGGCGGTGGAGCTGGGGAGGGCCGGGGCGGGGTGGGGGGGGGCGGGTGGAGGAGCAGCTTGCTCCTCTGCACACACGTGTTAACTCTGTGATGGAGTACTGGGAAAAAGCAAACGGACCAACCCATCGTGGCAAACTTAGGATCTGTGAGACTCTAGAAGGAATTTCCTGAGATAGAGTGGTCTGACGTCTGAGAGAGGGGGCAGGGTTTTGGCTAGCAAAGGAGAGCGAGGGATGGGCATGTGCAAAGGCACTGAGGTAGGAAAGCACACCGGCCCCTGGAGGAGAGAAGGGGGGACAGTGGCTGGGAGGATTGCAATGAGGTGGGCTGAGAGAGGTGCTTGGGGTCAGGCTACCCGCAGCCTCTTTGTCTGGGTTAGTTAGCCAAGGTGGATCCGGGAGCGTCTCGGTGACTTTGTTCGGCCCTCACTGCTTCTCCCCATCCTGAGGGGGTGGGGGTTAGGACTCCCAACACAGGAGGGGTGGGGTTGCGCTCAGTCCTGGTGATGGTGATGCTAATAGCGGGGATGATGGTGATGATGATGGTGGTGGCGGTGGCGGTGGCGGCGATGAGAATAACAATGAGAAGAGGAAGGAAGAACATGAGGATGAAAGGACCATGGCTAACATTTGCTGAGTATTTGCTGCGGATCCTGATGATTTGAATATAGTTCCCTTTCCCTTTGGTGATGCCCTTTGAGGTGGTCCTTTACGCTCTCAATTTTACAGATGATGAAATGGGTTCAGAAAGCACCAGACACTTAGCCGAGGAAGTAACACAACGTGGAGGGGAGGGGGGTCTGTGGGGCAGAGTCGCAAGAACCCCGCCTTTCTCACCCCAGACCTTGCCCTGAGGCGTAGGCTTTGGCCCTTCCATTCTGGGGCCTGGGCTTCATTGTCTGTGACGTGAGACCAGGGGGCCTCAGTGGCACCCCGACTCTGGACAAAGAGCCACCCAGTGACACTACAGAGTGCAGGAGAAGCTTCTGGAAGGATCTGGGCCTTGTGAGTGCATGGGGGTGGGGTGGGGGAGGCGCCCACAGATGGCACAGATTCATGGGGCACATGGCCCTGTGGCCAAGCCTGGAGGAGTTGCTGAGGATCCAGCCGGAGAGCCACGGCCCCTCCCTCAGTGCTCCCGTGGGCGGGGGGGGGGGGTAATGGGACTTGCCAGGGGAGGACAATCCAGGGGAGGATACATAGGCAGGAAGAATGGGGGGGTCCCCCTCAGCTTTAAATTGAATCCAGAAGCTGGGGTGCCGGAGGGCCTTGTTTGCAGAGCTCAGCTATCTGGTCCGACAGCCAGCCGAGGGCACAGGAGCCTGGGGGAGACCGGCCGCTCTTTAGCCTGGAAAGTTGGGGTGTTTGAGATAGCGATGGGCCCAGGGCTGTTTCTGCGTTTGGCTCAGAGGTCTGATGCCTAGGGTGGGGAAGCGTCCTAAAAGCCCCTGGAAATGCTTTGAACCTTAAAAAAAAAAAAAAAAGAAAGAAAATGAGTGAACTCATTCCAAAAGAACAGAGGAATCTGAGACATTAAAGCCAATACATGTATTAATGTTTATAGGTTATGAATTATGCCAACTAGGTAGCTGGACCGTAGCTGCCTTGTAGAATTATTTACAAAGTAGAACATCCTGTGTCATGTGAACTATTTAATACTTAACGGTAAGCCGCTCGAGTGCATTTTAATTTGAGGAGCGAGGGGCTGGGATCCAGAAAGGTCTTCAGAAACCCCTCCATGCGGGCAGTGCGCTGCGCCCGATGAGGTTCAGCAGTGACTCACAGAAGAACTGGGATGAACGGTAGCTTAGGGGCTGCAGCTGTGGCTCGGTGGTAGCGCGCATGCCCAGATGGTGGGAGGCCTTGGCTTGTATCCTCTGTGCTCCATAAGGAAGGAAGAAGGTGAGGTGGGATGGGTGGGCAGGGGGAAGGTGGGGTGGGCGGGGCTAAGCTAGCCAGATGTGTTTCACCTGCCCCTCTGGGTTTGGGTACTGGCTCTGCTCCAGGTCCTAGACTCAACCCAGCTTCTGTTCCATTCGGAGCAGGCGCCCCCTGGGCCTGCACGAGGTTTCGGCTGCAGCCGGTGACCCACATTCTGGCCTGCGGGAAGGAGCGGGGACACAGCCTGCCTTGTTTTGCATTGTTGTTGTTTGGTTTGATTTTGTTTCTTTGGACTGACACTCTGGGAGGGGGGCTTGAACTCAGGGTGTGGATGCTGTCCCTTAGCTTCTTCACTCAAGGTTAGAGCTCTACCCACTTCACAGCTCTGCTTGTGGGAGCTCCACTTTTTGGTAGTTCATTGGAGATAAGCGTCTCATGGACTTTCCAGGCTGGCTCTGAGTTGTGATTCTTGTAGTTCAGCCTCCTGAATAGCTAGGATAGATTACATACATGAGCCACAGGTGCCTGACTGTGTGTGTGTGTGTTTGTGTGTGTGTGTGTGTGTGTGTGTGTGTGTAAATGGAGATAAGAATCACTTTTCTGGCTGGGCTGGCTTCAAACCATGATCCTCAGATCTCTGCCTCCAGAGTAGCTAGGATTACAGGCATGATCCACAGGGCCTGGCCAGCCCCTTGTTTTCCTCTCCTGCCCTACCCGTCTGGGAGATGGAGTCTACACTCTGCCAAACACACCAAGCATCCTCTTGCTTTGGAAAGGGCAAGGATGGGGAGGTAGACCAGTTCTCTGTGATGAGTAAGACTCCAGGCAAGGAATGATGAAGGCTTTTACTGGCCCAGGTCCAGGGGGTCAGGGAGAGGGAGCTGGAAGAGGAGGGCTTGGTAGTGGTGGGAAGGCCTGGGCTGAGGCTCACTTCCGGGCCCTTAGTGAGTTGGGGTGGACACCCGGAAGGCTGAGAGGCCTTGGGAAGGTCAGCTGTGCTTGGCCATTTCCAGGGAGAGAAGCTTGCAGCTGGAGGGGGGCAGGCAGGAGTCCAGAGCAGGGGTTGGGGGGCTCTGATGCCCCTGCTGACCTCATCCTCCCTCCCTCCCTCCCTCCCTCCCTCCCTCCCTCCCTCAGTCCCACCCACCATCAGTGTGCCCAAGGGCCGGGCGGTGGTGACGGTGCGCGAGGGCTCGCCCGCGGAGCTGCAGTGCGAGGTACGGGGCAAGCCTCGGCCTCCCGTGCTCTGGTCCCGCGTGGACAAGGAGGCCACCCTGCTGCCCTCGGGACTGCCCCTGGAGGAGACTCTGGATGGGAAACTGAGGCTGGAGCGCGTGAGCCGCGACATGAGCGGGACCTACCGCTGCCAGACCGCCCGCTACAATGGCTTCAACGTGCGAGCTCGCGAGGCCCAGGTGCAGCTGAACGTGCAATGTGAGTCCCCAGCCCCCCCACTATCTATCCCTGCCCCCCACACCAACCCGTCCCTCCCAGGCCCTGCACCCTCCTCCCCCCACACCACAGGGCTCTAAGACACAGGCTCCGCCCTTGTGTCCACTTCCACCGGGAAGCGTCCTGCCTTGGGCATAGCTGGAAAGAAGGCCCCCCCAGGAGGGAAGGGCCCCCCAAGGAGGGAAGGCCCCCCCAGGAGGGAAGGGCCCCCCCAGGAGGGAAGGGCTCCCCCTAGGAGGGAAGGGCTCCCCCTAGGAGGGAAGGCCCCCCAGGAGGGAAGGGCCCCCAGGAGGGAAGGGCCCCCAGGAGGAAATGGCCCCCCAGGAGGGAAGGCCCCCCAGGAGGGAAGGGCCCCCAGGAGGGAAGGGCCCCCCAGGAGGGAAGGGCCCCCCAAGGAGGGAAGGCCCCCCAGGAGGGAATGGCCCCCAGGAGGGAAGGGCCCCCCAGTAGGGAAGGGCTCTCCCTAGGAGGGAATGGCCCCTCAGGAAGAAATGGCCCCCCAGGAGGGAAGGGGCCCTGCAGGAGGGAAGGGCCCCCCAGTAGGGAAGGGTTCTCCCTAGGAGGGAATGGCCCCTCAGGAGGAAATGGCCCCCCAGGAGGGAAGGGCCCCGCAGGAGGGAAGGGCCCCCAGGAGGGAAGGGCCCCCCCAGGAGGGACTGCCCCCCCCCAGGAGGGAAGGGCTCCAAGCTCCACTCCTGGTCCCTGGAACAGGACTGGGGACCCGGCCCCCCTCGCTGACCCCGCCCCTGCCCCCCTCCCCCAGTCCCCGCCGAGGTGGAGCCCAGCTCCCAGGACGTGCGCCAGGCGCTGGGCCGGCCCGTGCTCCTGCGCTGCTCGCTCCTGCGGGGCAACCCGCAGCGCATCGCCTCCGCCACCTGGCGCTTCAAAGGACAGCTGCTGCCGTCCCCGCCGGTCGTCCCCGCCGCCACCGAGGCCTCGGACCACGCCGAGCTGCGCCTCGACGCCCTCACCCGCGACAGCAGCGGCAGCTACGAGTGCAGCGTCTCCAACGACGTGGGCTCCGCCACCTGCCTCTTCCAGGTCTCTGGTGAGCATTGTGTCGGCCCCGCCCCGCCTGCCCACCCCTGCCCACCTGCGGCCAACCTCTGCCGGCTCCAGACCGGGGCCTCCACCTTTCCAAGACCCCACCCTGCCGCCCAGATCCAGACCTGGACGTGGATGCCTTTCCCTCCCTAGGCAATCAGATGCCTGCCCCGGGCCCCGCCCACCACAGCTCAATGCCCCTCCCGGGCCTTTAAGACAGCCACGCCCCTACCCTCCCTAGGCCACGCCCACTAGAAGTCAGTGCCTTTCCAGGGCCTCTAACAGCCACGCCCCTACCCGCCCTAGGCCACACCCACTGTAAGTCAGTCCCTTTCCAGGGCCTCTAGCAGCCACGCCCCTACCCACCCTAAGCCACGCCCACTGTAGGTCAGTCCCTTTCTGGGGCCTCTAGCAGCCAGAGCCCCTTCAAACCCAGCCTTTAATGGCTCATCAACCTTGTGTCGGCCCCGCCCACCTAAAGCATAGGCCCCACCCCCTGTAGTCCTGACCAATCCCTGCAGCCGCGCTTCTGGCCCTCCAGCCTCCCCTCCGCTCAGCCTAGGCACTGCCAGATCTCAGCCTGTTTCCGTCCTTGGTCCCAGAGGCTGCTGATTGGGAAAGGAACTTAAGGGATGGCGCTGTAGCTTAGAGGGGGAGAGACGACCTTCACCAGCATCTCTAGAACAGTGAGGAGTTGGGCCCTCCAGAAATCCCTCCCAGCCTCACAGTCACCTCAGGTCTGGCAGGGCTGACCTGGGTTGCAGATGCCACCGGTCAGAAGGCCTAGAGGAACATAGGCAGGGCTCCCTGGATGGCCCTCTGGGGAGAGCCCCCTGCCTTTCCCCCCAGTCTCCTACACGTGGCTTTCTAAACAGCCCCTCGTTTTCTGGGTGTCCCTTCAACTCTTGTTCTAAGCCTTCCATGCATGAGCAGTGGGGAGGGGGGGGTGTCTAGGACCTCAGGTCACTGGCCATCTGCCCCGCCCCTCCTACCCTCAGCCCTGCCAGCCAGAGGCCCCTGTGACATTTCCCACCTCCTCTCCTTCTCCCCTGTTCTCCCACACTTTCCCTGTCTCCCACCTTTTGTGCCTCTGTCCATTTTCTCCCTCCTCTTTCCCAACCCTCTTTCTGCATTTTTTCCTTCCCTATGCCCCCCCCATTTATCTTCCCTGTCTTTCTCTCTGTCCTCACCAACACCCCCTCTTGGAATTTGTAACCTCCCTTTCCATCTCCACCTTCTCTTCTACCCCCCCTCCCAACTTGCCCTCTCCTCACCAAATCCCCTTTCTCTTTATAACCCTCTGTTCCGTGTCTACCGCTCCCCTGCCTCCCTCTCTGTTTCTCCCACCCCCCCCACCCTCCACGGCCCCGTGCCCCCCTCCCCACCCTCTCAGCCAAAGCCTACAGCCCGGAGTTTTACTTCGACACTCCCAACCCCACCCGCAGCCACAAGCTGTCCAAGAACTACTCGTACGTGCTGCAGTGGACGCAGAGGGAGCCTGACGCTGTGGACCCCATCCTCAACTACAGACTCAGTGTCCGCCAGGTGGGCGGGGCGGGGGGGGCGCAGGGCAGTGGGGAGCGGTGTGGCTGGTCCTGGAAATGCTCCTGAAAGGGAGAGGGGAGCAGGTTGGAGCCCAACTGGGGCTCAGACACCTTGATCTTCTCTGAGACAGGTCTTCAGAGGCAGAGGACGTTCTGGAAGTCTCAGTGGGGACTGGGAGCCTCAAGCCACATGGCCCCTGCAGACCAGTCTCTGGGGACAGACCTGAGACAGCTGTGCCGGGGTGCCAGCACTGCTCAGAGAATACCGATGGCACCCTTGGGTCAAGAATGCGGGGCTGGGGCCTCCCCAGTACACAGGCCAGAGCTCTTGTGTGAGCAGGCCAAGAGTCACACACGGTGAGGCAGGGACGAGAGAGGCTCTGCTTCACCCTCAGAAGATGGGTCCTCAGAGTATTAGCGAGTTCACCAGAGCAAAGCATTTAGGCCAGTGGCCCACACATACGCTCGTTGTTCCATAACCGTTGCAGTCACTGTTTTTATTGAGATAGCCCCTGGACCACCTCACGGATGAGGAACCCGAGGGCCTGATGTTCAAGGCGAAGGCCTTTGCTTTTTCTGCTCGCCTCCAAGTCTCACCAGGGTTGGTTCTCGGGGCAGGGTATGACCTGCCCGGCATCTGGGCATTCTCTGTGTCTGCAGCTGAACCAGCACAGTGCCATGGTGAAGGCCATTCCTGTCCGGCGTGTGGAGAAGGGGCAGCTGCTGGAGTTCGTCCTCACGGATCTCCGAGTACCGCACAGCTATGAGGTCCGCCTCACTCCCTACACCACCTTCGGGGCTGGCGACACGGCGTCCCGCACCATCCATTATACAGAGCGTAGGTGGCGGTGCTGGGGTGCAGCTGCTGGTAGGGATGGTGATAGTAGTGGTGGTGGTGGTGGTGGTGATGGTGGTGGTGATGGTGGTGGTGATGATGGTGATGGTGGTGGTGGTGGTGATGGTGGTAATAGTGGTGATGGTGGTGATGGTGGTGGTGATGGTGTGGTGATGGTGGTGGTGATGGTGTGGTGGTGGTGATGGTAGTGGTGGTGGTGCTGGTGTGGTGGTCATCAGGACAGGAGGAGAAGGGGAGGGGAGGTACAGGAGGACCCACCTCACCGTAACCTCTCCCCTGCACTGCTCCTGAACTTGGGGTCCCCACCGTATACTCTCTTACATTGTCCCAGTAGAAATCTGGGAGCCCTTCGTACGGCCGTCACTTTGCTTCTGACTTGGTTTCCTTGCTTGCTTTCCAGCCATCAACTCTCCGAGCCTGTCGGGTAAGACCCCTGTGCCCCTCGCTTTCCTTTTCCTGGAAGGACACAGGCTCTCCTTGCGGGAGGAAGGGACCTCGAGAGATACCTAGAGAGGAAGTGACTGGTCCCTGTGTCCCCACAGAGAGGGGCCAGGGGACCCGCCCCATCGCAGGGGAGGAACAAGGATCTTTGCATCCGGGATTTACTCTGGGGTGTGAGGTAGGGGGTGGGGGTGGGCAGTACGGATGAGTCCACACCCCTCCCCCCCACCCCCCACCCCCGGGGTAAGGGGCAAGGATCCAATGCCTGACTGTAATCCCAGCTACTCAGGAGGCCAAAATGTGAGGACGGCAGTTCAAAGCCAGCCCAGGAAAGGAAAGTTCATGAGACTCCTATCTCTAGCTACCAAAAAACAAAAACAAAACAAACAACAACAACAACAACAACAAAAAAACCCTGAAAGTAGCTCAAGTCATAGATTAACAGCTTCCGGTGGAAAAGCTGAGGGACAGCACCCAGGCCCTGAGTTCAGCTCCAGTACCAGCACAAAAGAAGAAAGAAAGAAAAAATCAAGATCTCTAAGACCTAGAGAGCAACAGTTGTTTATTTCCCCTGGCTTCTAGCAGAAACTTCCCAGCACCCACCACGAGCGTAGCGTAGGTGCAGAGCACGGCAGAGATCTGTCACCTGTGGCTGTCGTCAGCCGGGCTCCAGTGTGTGCCTGTCACCTTACAGGTGTTGCGGCTGTCTCTCATAACACCAGCCCGCATGACTATTTCGGAACTGTGGTAGTAACTAGGCCTGACACGGGACCTCGTGACTTCATCAGAGACTGAAGAAGCCCAGTTATTAGATAACAGATCCTAAGAATATTTTGACGGCTATAATTCATCGCCATGGATTCCCTTTGAAGTCCCGCGCACTTCATGAGGCGTGTCTAAAATCATCATTCCCCACTGGGTCAGGAGAGGCCAGGGCGTCAGCCAGCCCTGCCCCGGGTCCCAGCCCTGACAACCTGGGCTCGTGGCTTCCATACCCGAGGGAGGGGGGGCTGCGTCGAGAGGGTGGTAAGGAATGGCAAGGCTGGACTCTTGGGGTCAGGCGGGCCCTGTTTACGTCACCCTGCCCCTGTCCCCCTCCGTGCAGATAACACCTGCCACTTTGAGGACGAGAAGATCTGTGGCTACACCCAGGACTTGACAGACAACTTTGACTGGACGCGGCAGAACGCCCTCACCCAGAACCCAAAGCGGTCCCCCAACACTGGTCCCCCCACTGACATCAGTGGGACCCCGGAGGGTGAGGACACGGCCTGCTGCTAGGAATAGGGGGGTTGCTTCTGTGTGTGTGGGGGGGGGAGCTAACCTGGGTCCATGGAACCCCTGTCTGAGGATGGAGGGAAACGTGGCCTGTCCTAGTGGCTCCAGGCTAAGGAGGACGGGGCCTGTCTGCGGGAGCCCCAGTCTGAGAGGGAGCCCCCAGTTGGTTCTGACTGACCAGGGCCTGGGGGTGCCCTGGGAGCTGGGGAGCTGGAGCAAGGTCCCTGGAGGGCTCCTCCTCCCCTGACCCCCAAGACGGGCAGGGGGGTGGGGGGGAGTCTTGGCGCAGCTTCCCCCTCCCCCCCAGGCTACTACATGTTCATTGAGACGTCCCGGCCCCGGGAGCTGGGGGACCGCGCCCGGCTGGTGAGCCCCCTCTACAACGCCAGCGCCAAGTTCTACTGCGTCTCTTTCTTCTACCACATGTACGGGAAGCACATCGGTGAGTGGGGGTGAGGGGGTGGGCGCCCACCACCCCCCCATCCGAGGCTGAGAGTCCCGTTGGTGGCGGCATAGCTAAACCACAGGACGGGGGGGGGGGGGGCATGAGCCGCAGACTGGCCAGGGGAGGAATGGAGAGGCAGCTGAGGTTTGGGATGAGCAAGGCTCCCTGAGTGTGCAAATAAAGAGGCCCCCCCCCCCGCAGGAAGGGGATGGGAAAACTCGCGAGAACTCAGCATGTGTGGCTGCAGGGAGCCCGTTAGGTTCTAGGCTGTATCCATCACAACCCAGAGAGGTTGAGTATTTGCCCAAGAGCACGCAGCACAGCATTCCAGGTCTGCCTGCCTCCCGGGAGGCCCCCCTTCCCCCCCAGTGCGGCTGCCGGGTGGGGGTGAGGTCTGGGACCGGCTCCGCCGCACCGCCACCGCCACGCTTGAGCTGGCACTCCAGCCCCGAGCGCGGTGTGGTGCAGGTGGTGAGTGTGGCAGGGGCGGAGGGGACAGCCGAGCGTGTCAGGAGCTTGTGACCGACGGGGGCCGCTGGGAGCAGGGAGACCTGGAGGTGAAGGCTGGAGGCCGCACTGCTGGAAAAGCTGATGCCTTTCAAAAGGGTGTCCTAATTTAAACAAACGAAACACCCCCTTCCCAGACCTGCCACCCAGAGCACACACAGCCTAGGTTTAGGGGCACTCTCCGCTCCTTCCCTCCCCTTGTCTCCCCTCCCCTCCCCTCTTCCTGTCTCCCTGTCTCCTCTCCCTCCATCCATCCCTCCTCCTTCCCTGCCCTCCCCTCTCCCCTCCCCTGCCTCCCCTTGCCTTCTTTTTTCTTTTTGGTCTGAGACCAGAACTTGAACTCAGTACCCGACACTTGCTTTCTCACACTGTCTGGCGCTCCACCGCCTGAGCCTCCAACCCCTCTCCTTACCTTTATTAGCGAGAGCCGGTAGGCGTTTGGTCTCCATCTTCCCTCTCAGAGATGTGGGAAACTGAGGAAACACCTTTGGCCCCCCTCTCCCCGCTTAGGGCAGAACAGCGAGCGGGTGGGCTTAAGGGATGAGTTCGCAGGGTGTTCAAGTCCGGGAAGGCTTCCCAGAGGAGGTTGGCTCTCAGCACGGCTTTGATGAGCGAGGAGGACGTGACCAGGAGATCATGGTGGGGGTGTGGAGATCATGGTGTGGGAATGAGGTCATCCCAAGCCAAGGGAAACCTGGTTGGTTCTGGGGCGAGGGGGGAGGTTGGGAGCAGTGTAGAGCGAGCCGGGCTCACTCTTAGGGGAAGCTGAGCGTCTTCGGGGTCTGGCTGATGCCTGTCAGGGGGAAGTCCCCGAGCAGAGAGAACCTGTCAGGTGCAGGAAAGGGGCTGAAAATCAGGGTGTGTGTGTGTGTGTGTGTGTGTGTGTGTGTGTGTGTGTGTGAAGGGGCTGAAAAATCGTGTGTGTGTGTGTATACTCAGGCTTGAAATCGGCCTGAGCATGGTCCCTTAGTTTTTCACACACAGCTGGTGCTCTACCACTTGAGCCACAGCTCCACTTTCAGCTTTTTTTTTTTTTTTGCGGTTAATTGGAGATTGAAGTCAAGGACTTCTGCCTCGGCTGGCTTTGAACTGTGATCTCAGATGTCGGCTTCCTGAGTAGCTAGATTACAGCTGTGAGCCAGCCACCACACCTTGGCTAGATTCCCCCGTCGTGGGGCTTGAACTCATGTCCTATGCACTGTCCTTGAGCTCTGTTTTCACTCAAGGCTAGCCCTCTACCACGTTTAGTCACAGCTCCACTTCTGGTTTTCTGTAATTCACTGGAAGTAAGAGTCTCTCGGCCTTTCCTGCCTGGGCTGGCTTCCAGCTGCGATCCTCAGATCTCGGCCTCCTGAGTAGCTAGGATGACAGGCGTGAGCCACTGGGGCTGGGCTTCTCCTTGAGCACCCTGGTGGCTGGGGCAGTTGGCGGGCAAGGGAATTGACACTGGACCCCAGGGAGAGGAGGACAGGGACAAGAGCTCCAAGCTGGGAGGAGAGAAGGCTCCCTTTGGGATTCATGAGGACCTCAGAGACCCCGGGTCTGGGGCGCTCCGGCTTTGGTCTGGGCATAGCCCTCTACAGGCTGTGTTGTGCTGGTGAGGTGCCCCACGTGGCCCGGCTGGGAAGAGGCTGTCTCTTGGGCGGGGTGGTGGGGGGGGGGGCGGGGGGGAGCTTCCTTTTGTCTTCTCCCACCGTGCCTGGCAGCTCTGGGCACCAGCTGTCCCTAGACCTTGGGTCTCGCTGGCTCTCATTGGTCCTGGCCAATTCCTTTCATCCGGCGCAGGTAACATTTGGTGGCTCTGCCCCGCTGGGGAGGGGCCTGTATCTCTGTATCGCGTGTCACAGATGGCGCAGCATTGTCTGTGGGCAGTGCCATAGAAATGCCAGCCACCAGGCGCCACCTAAGATTGATTTCCTTTCCCTCGGAGCCAGGTCTTTCTCTGGTGCCACCAGGGAGCTTGAGGCGAGCTGGAAGCGGCAGGGAGAGGCGTTGGCTCTGTCAGGGCGCTCTTAGCCAAGCCGGGAGCCCTCCACGTTGAGCCCCCGAATTCCAGATCCTGGGGGGCTACAGCAGATGGGCTCAGCACCCCCGGCCTCATGTCGCTACCCCCCCCTCCTCTCTCTCATTATTTTACCACAGCCATATAGCCTGTGTACTAATTAGTATCTTTCCTTGAAGTTGATTATCGCTCTCTCACCACCCTCCCCCCCCTTACTCAGTGTGTGGGGGTGCGGCTGCGTGTTTTAAGATACCCCGGGGACAGCTCCCCGACACCCCACGCTGCGGGGCGGGTGTTGGAGGGTCAGATTCCGTCATTAGCAGGGCGTGAGCCACCGCCCTCTTTCCCACGTTGGGGACCCACGAGGTGGCAGGGGGGGTGAAGGGGTCTTGAGGGTGAGGAGGAAGTTCCGGGCTGGAGGGGGGACGGAGGGGGGGAGGCCTGGCCAGTTCTCAGCCCCCCCCCTCCCCGCGCCTCGCACCGACACAGGCTCCCTCAACCTCCTGGTGCGCTCGCGGAATAAAGGGGCGCTGGACATGCACGCCTGGTCCCTCAGTGGCAACAAGGGCAACGTGTGGCAGCAGGCCCACGTCCCCATCAACCCCAGCGGGCCCTTCCAGGTGAGTCCTCCGCCCCCTCCCCACCCCCCGGGCCGCCTGGCTGGGAGCCCTGGCCCGGGTACAGCCCCTGTGGGGTCCCTGGGGGGCTGGGGAGGAAAGCAGGGGCTGGAGGGGGGGAGGGGGGAGGGTGTGGTGGGCTTCCCGGTGGGTTGAGAGGAAGGGGTGGGAGGACCACCGGTGCGTAGCTGAATCTCCCCAACGCCCGCCCCCTGCTCTCTCCGCCCCACCCCAGATTATTTTCGAGGGGGTTCGAGGCTCGGGCTACCTGGGGGACATTGCCATTGATGACGTCACTCTGAAGAAGGGAGAATGTCCTCGGAAGCCCATGGACCCCAATAAAGGTGCCAGGTGGAGAAGGGGGTGGGGCGCCGTGTCTGGGGCTGTGGGGGGGGCCTTGTCTATCAGGGGAGGGGGTGGGCATGGAAATGGGGTTCAGGATAAGGAAACTGAGGCTGCATGGTTGGGGGGGTGGGGGGGTCAGGTAAACCTCTGTGTGTCTTAGCGGGCTGGAGCCTGGCAGGCTAGGTGAACCCTCACACACACCCCCGCGCCACCCCACGTCGCTGTGCACTGAACCCCGGACCCTCCAGCCTCCCCCTCCCCAGCCGACCCCCCCCTGCCTCTGCTCTGTCTTGCAGTGGTAGTGATGCCCGGCAGCGCCGCACCCCGCCAGCCCAGCTCGCGGTTCTGGGGGCCCCTGGCCATCTTCGTCTTGGCGCTGCAGAGATGATGAGAGCTGCCTGGCCCCCCCACCCCACCCCGCCCCCGGCACACCAAAGTGTCCACATCTTACCAAAGACTGACCTCTTGCCAGCCGGGGTGCCCAGGGCAGGGCAGGGCCGCCCGCCCAGGAGCAGGGGCTCTGCACTGGCCGCGAGGACGTGAGGACCAGCCGAGGACAGAGACGAGGCCCCCGCCCAGGCCTTGGAGACGGTTGTTCAACACACGCACACACTCACCACACAGAGAATCTATTAAAGCACAAGTTTCTATCTGCCCTGCCAGCACCTTCTTTACTGCGGAGACAGGGGACTTGTCCGGCCGGCGTCCGTCACCCCAGGGGCCTCCGCGTGACGTGGGCCGTGTCCCCACCCTTCCCTGGCCTCCTAGCTCAAGCCGGACGCACGCCAGCCCCACGACTTGGCCAGAAGGGAGCCGGAAGTGGGCGGACACAGTGAGGAGCCCCTTCTTCCCTTCTCAGCCAGACTCTGGGACTCCGGGGACTGGGACGGAGCTCTGTGACTGTCCCCCCCCATCCGGAGGGGACAACAAGAAAGGGGCACCTGCTGCACTTGACTGGTCCAGAATGGGGGGGATGAGGAGGGGGCGCCCCAGGTCCACCCACCCTGGGTCATGTTCCCTCCTCACTGTGCCCCCCTTGGAGGGGACTGAACGTGAGATCTTGGGCCTGGACACCTGGAGCTCCTGACCCCCACCCCCACCCCCGCGCCAGCTGCTGGGTTCCCAAGGCCACAGCGCCCCCCCCCCCAATCCTAACACCCACCTCTGGCCCCAGCTGAGATTCAGAGGCCCGGGGAGGGAGAGGGGAGGCTTCACTTTGAGAGCGGCAGCGGCTCTGGTGGGACGTTGAGTTGGGGAGCAGAGTGGGGCCTTTCTTTTCCATGTTTGGCCTGACAGGGTACCGTGGACAGTGTGGGTGGGGAGGGCAGGGCACGCTGTGGGGCGGGCTGTCCCGCCTCCCCCAGGCCCCGGCGGAGCTGGGGGAAGGATGGGGGTGGTTGCCAGCCTCCTCTTTGCTCCCCGAGAGCTGGGCAGGGGCTCCCTGGCCTTCGGGCCTGGATGGGAGTCTGAGGTGGACAGGACGGACTCCCCACCTCTCCCCAGCACCCCCTTCCCAGCCCCCACCCGGCCTGTGGAAGAGAGGAGCCCCAGCCCCTCCCAGGGTGAGTCTGGTGTGTGTGTGTGTGTGCACACGTGTGTAAGTGGTGTGGGTGTGTATGTGGGAGCAGGCTGTGTGTGAGAATAGGAGTGTGTGATGACGCGGAGTTGTGTGAGGCTGGGCTTGTACCCCCATCTCGATGGGGGGTGTGGTGTGTCTGTATGCACTTCCGTCCTCTCCAGTGGCGTCTGTATTTGTGGGGTGCTGGCCAAGCAGACCCCGTCCTACCCCAGTCTAGCCTCCAGCTGCCCGCCTGAGCCCAACACCCCCCCCCTCCACTCCCTACGGACCCCACGGAAGGCAGAGCTCCCAGAGCGTTGGGTGGGGACAGCTGCGTGGACGAGTCCCGGAGGCGGGCAGGGCACCCAGGCGCCCGCCGCCCGCTCCTCGCGCCGCCAGGCCTGTGTGCTCCTCATCACCAACAGCTGGTGGGGGGCCCAACCAGCATGGCTGCCTTCCCGGCCCGCCCGAGGCCTCGGTGTGGTGGTGGATTGTTCCAGATTCCATGGCGCCTGCCAGGCGGTATCTCCGACGACCCCATGTGTACACTGTTGTCCCAACTAGACTGTGAGCTCCTCCTCTGAGCCCCGACTCCTCTCCCTCCTCCCGCCCATGCCAGCCTAGTGTGGAAGCCACTCCAGGGGACCCCCAGAGAAGTCCCGTCCCCCCCCCATCCCCCGTCCTGGCCCGGCTGTCCACGGAGCGGGGCTCGCGTGCGGAGACGCGGAGGTCCTGGCGTGTGGGGCCGTGTGTGCGTGTGCAGCGGGCCTGTCTGTGAGTCTGTGTGTGCGCACTCGTGGGTGTTTCTGTGCCTCCCTGGTGCCTTGGGTGCCAGCGTTGACCCATCTGCATGTGGTACCAGGCCGGGCGGCCATGAACACCCCCAGCCCCGGGGAGAGCAGGCTGGGCTGGACCCAGCGCCTCCCCCCGGTGGCAGCCTCGCCCTCTGGCTCAGGGTGACTGAGGCATATTGTGGCCTTAAAACAAGGACCGTGGAGTCGGCCCTCAGGGTGCCGAGACCCTTCTACCTTGTCGTGGGGAGCAGCAAGGGACCCCTGAGACCACACGCTTGGCCGTCGGCGCCTGGGATCACCTATCCTCCTGTCCTCCTACCCCGTCCAGTTAACCCGAGCCCGCTGGCACGCCTCCCCCGCCTCCCCCACCTTTGCCCTCTCCCTGGGGCCGCCCCTTTCCCATCCTCCTCCTCTCCCCTGCGCTCCGCCAGCTCCAGTCCCAGCTGTCAGGTGGGGTGGTCCCCAGTGCAGCCCTGGCTGTGGTTTCGAATGTGAGAGCCACGAGAGCCCGGGTAGGCCCCCCGCAGCCAGTGTGAGTGGAGCCAGCCTCCGGGAGGCTGGCCCTCCACCTGCCCGGCCGTGTCACACTGCGGGCCACCGGGGGGGTCTGCTCCAGGTGGCTCAGGGAGAGGCCTGGTCTCCTTACCCCCCGAATTCTGGCCTCTGCTCCCACCCCCTGGAAGGCATGGGCTACAGGCCACGGCCACCCTCACCCACACTGCCTGAGACTCGTTCCCCTCCTCTCCCTCCCGTCTTCACGAGGGCCTGGGCCAGGGACGGAAGCCTGCTGGCTTCTTCCTAAGGACCAGCGAGCCTGGGAGGCCTGGCTCCACCATCTGTCCGTCCATCCTGAGGACGCGATGGACGATCCTGCTCTGAATGTCACCGCAGGCTGCCGGTTGAGGCCGGGTTCTCTCAAAGGCAGGGAGGCATCTCTCAACCGTGTTAGTGCTGGGTGCTGTGGTGTGCGTGTGTGCGTGTGTGTGAGACCTGGGTGTGGTGCATGTGCAGTGGTGTGAGTGTGTGTATGGCAGGTGTGTGGTGTACGTGTGTGTGTATGAGTGTGTTGTGGTAGGAAGATCTTTCCTGGGGGACCCCTTGACTATTAGAAGCAGAAGCAGACGTCTCACCAGTGCCTCAGAGAGATGGCACCTGCCCATCCCTACCCCTGCCCTCCTGTGGCCTACCCTCATTGCCTAGGGTCTCTACCCAGAATGCTCTCCTCCCCCGCCCCTCCCACCACCTCATCCCATCTCAGCCCAACGCTGTGGGGGGAGGCTCTTGCCCCGGGGCAGCTGGCTCACCAAGTCCTTATCCCCAACCCCGGAGGCCAGGCCAGGCCGGAGGGAGCCACCCCAGCCCTGGGGCCTCAGCGACTTGGGAAAAAAGCCAAAACCCCTCTTGCTCAGGCCCGCGTGTCTGACCCCCATCCTACCACCGAGGTAAAAGCACAACAGGAGACCCCGCCCCCCCGGGTGAGACCCATCGGGGCTGTGGTCTAGTCACACGACCCTATCCTCACCCCTTTGCCTTGCTCTCTGTCTCCGCCCAGCCTCTGCTCCCCATCGGCCCCATTCCTGAGCCCCCCAATGTAACCTCTAGTTGCGGACGCGGTTGTTTCAATCAATAAAGCTGCAGTGTTCTAGCGCCCGGGCTCAGGCTGTGTGTGTGGCCAGGCGGGCAGGGGAGAGGGCGGGAAGGGACAGACGGGCTGGGGGAGGGAGGAGGCTGCCTCCCAGCCTTCCTTCTCCTTGCCGCCTCACCTGGACGGTGGAGACGACATCTCGGTCTGTCCGCCATGAACCCCACGTCCTTCTACATGTGTTCGCTCCACAAGTACGGCCCACTCGCCGCCTTCGCGGGATCTGTTTCGTGGGAGAGGTAGACATGACACGAGCCCTGTCGTTATGGCTCTAACCCAGGCTCTGAGAGAACATGGGTGCTGTGGGAGACGGCTGGGGGCTTCCGGGAAGACATCTTAAAAAGAAGATAAGAAAAAGAAACATCTAACTGGGCGCCACGGTGCATACCTGGAATCCCAGAACCCAGGAAGCTAAAATGAATTTGAGGAGAGCCTGGGCTACAGAGCAAGACCTTAAGAACAAGTAAAACAGAACAATTTTTTAAAGTAAAAACAGAAAACTTAGGTGTAAGGCAAGGGAAACGGAATAGAGGAGGACACGACGTTGGCGTGGTCCTAGAGAGGCTCTCAGTATCGCCCCGGGTGCCCACGGTTGCTCCCCTCAAAATCTCTGCAGCCTCTCCTGCCTAGGGCCCTTGCATTTATTCATCTTATGCCATGAAGGCCCCTTGGGCCCCTCAGAGCAATCCGTCCACCAGCCGACACCTCCGCCAATGCCCCACCGAGAGAAGACTCTTCTGGGCTGATGCAGCTTGAATTTCCAACCAATGAAGTCATGGGGACACATTTGTGCAAAGCCCTTCAGGCTGGGTTGTTTGTTACAAGAGCCATAGGCAGCCACCCTCTTGAATCAGACACACACACACACACACACACACTCCATCAGTTCCTCTTCAGACTGGCTCATGGTGTCCCCTCGCCACTTCAGCTTTGCAGGCATTAATAACTTCCACTCCCACTCTTCCTCACACCCTGGCAGCTGCCAGCCATTACGGACTCAGCCTCCCTAGAGGCCCCGCCCACCATTTGGTGCCCAGCCATTGTCATTAGGCTGCCCTGGTGTCAGGTACCACCCCGATCCAATCAGCTGGATTGGAGGGAGAGATGGTAAATCTAAAACGTGGCTGCCTGGGGGCTGCCCTTGCTAGAGAGCTTAGAGATTCACCCCATGGGGAATGGGTGGGAAGCACTATAAGACTCCCTTCTTTCACCCTTCCTTCCAGGGACCGTCCCTTCCCAGGGGCAGAGTTCTGTGATCCAAGCACCACGAACGTCCTCTAGTTGACCTTGACCAAGCAAAGGATTCAGGTTGGTCAAGCGGCAGGACGAGAGGCGGGCCCCTCACGATGACTCGGGCTAACAGATGAGGAAACGGAGGCTCCGGAAGTTGATGTGGTGGCTGCAGTTCATAAAATGCAGAAGTGTAGGGGGTGGGGGGAAGGAGGCAGGTAAATCCAGAATTTGGGTTTGGGGGCGAGGGGGTCCCTTGTCTTTGTCCCTGGTGGTCACTTCTCCCCAGGGCCTAGGAGAGCCTGGGTCCTTTGGGGCGGGGGAGGGGGGGTCATGCTCTGCTACAGGTGGAAATGATTTCTGCTCCTGTGGTTCTATTTCTAGCTGCCTGACCTTTTTGCATATGTCCTTTGTTGAAATCTACTGTAACACCTTTTTAGAAAGAGGCCTGGGTATATAAATAAATCCAAGAGTGGCGGGTGGGAGGGGGTGGAAGTCGAAAGTCTTCTCCTTGAAGTCACCCCAAAACCCTGGGCTTCCTCCTCCTCCTGCCCTCGTCTTTCCTGGGCACACAGCCCCATCGGTGCCCAGCATGGCTTCCTGCTCCGAGGGCAACTTGGCAGGTTCCTCCCAAATGTGACTCTTACCACCCCGGCTCTTCAGCTGTCTGGATCTGTCCTAAACCCTAGGACAAGCTGGGCACCGGTGGCTCACGCCTGTCATCCCTGCGACTCAGGAGGCTGAGGTCCGAGGAGCCCCAATGCAAAGCCAGCCCAGGAGGGAAAGTCGCTGAGACTCTTATCTCCAGTAAACCACCGGAAAAGCCAGAAGGGGAACGTGTGGCTCCAGTGGCAGGTACAGCACCAGCCTTGAGCAAAGCGCTCAGGCGAGAGTCTACAATGCCCTGGGTTCGAGCTCCATATCGGGATGAAAATGGAAAATTCTCAGCTTCCCACTTCTCTCAGACCCTCTGAAGCCAAAGCTGAGCTGAGCGGGCTCTGTGTTTTGGGGACCCCAGGTGAGGTTACCAGGGCTCTAAGCCGAGTCCCAGGCTCCAGTGGCCCCCATCCCTGCAACCACCCACCGGCTCCGTCTCATCTTCAGGCAAACCGTGAATCCCAGGGGCCCAGGAGCACCTACCCCGGAGTCTGCTCTCACTCAGAGATGTCCGGAGCAGATGGGTGGGAGAGAATGACAGATTAGAAAAGAACATGCCTGTTACCATCTCATTATTTTTTTTTCATACAAAATATGTGTGTAAATGGAAATGTGTGTGTTGCTTTTCTTTTTTTTTAACCAGCCTGAGAGACTGGGATGTGAACAGTAATGAAATTTCTGAGGCTTCTGGCTCACATCTGTACTTTCTGTATTGTCTGAATATCTTTGCATGAACATGTATTATTTTTAATAACCAAGGGGGGAGGGAATCTATTTTCCTGAGAAAAAAGAAAGGCAGAAGCCATCAGGGACTACAGATCAGAACTAAAGGTCATTTTCTGTCCATTGCATTACTTTTATAATTATCCATCACAGAGTTTGAGAAAGGGCTCTGAACTCACAACCTCTGCCTGCTGATTTATTGAAATACAAATATTCCTGCAGCTGGGAGGGAAGGGGAGAGAGAAGAATTGGGTTTAATTGACCAGGGGCAGGAAATACAGGACACAGAGCCAAGTCTGAGATCAACACACAAAGCTCCTTCCAGAAGCAAACACGTAAATAAGTGCGAGTGTGATCCTCACAGCTGTGTGGGTGTAAAAGAGAGGGTGAGTGTAAGTGTGCACACAGATGCATGCTTGCACACGTGTGTGTGTTGGGTCCACACACGTGTGCACGTATTACACGCCTGCTGTGAAGTCTCTGGCAGCCTGGCCTGTGTAATTAGCTCTAAAGCAAGCGGATAATTGCAATGCCCTGGGTCAGTGGTTGCCCAAATCAGAGGAGAAGAGGCCCAGAAGGAGCAGGAACCACAGCTCCTCCCTCTCCGCCTTCCCTCCTAGCTGCTGTGCCCGCTCCCAGACTGTGTAGGGAAACTGAGGCATGGGGCCGCTGACAGAAGCCCACCCGGCAACTCTCAGAGGTCTCCGCCGCTCTCTGCCTGGCGACAGGCTGGCCCTCATCCCGGGAGAGATGGGCAGGGCGGGGCTGGGGAGAGGCAGCCTGAGCCCCGAGATTACGGCACAGGGGCGCACGTCAGGAGTGGGGCCCCCAGGACAGGGTTCGCCTCCCCACCACCGGGCCCCCAGCACCAGCCCTGGGTGGAGGCTGCACCTGCTCCCCTTCCCTCCCGCCGGGAGGAGGGCCGGGGCGGGAGGCCAGGCGGGGCACAGCCTTGGCTGGGTGCCCGGGGGGCGGGGGCCTGGCAGCCCGAGGCTGGTGGAGCGCAGCCCGGGGCGGCTGGGCCGGCGGCTCGGGCTCGGGCCCGGGGCCCAGGGGCGGGCCCTGCTCGCACCAGCAGCGCCGGCTGCAGGGGAGGCGTGGGGGGGGGAGGGGGGTCTGGCAGAGGCCCAGGCCTGGGCCTTGGTAGGTAAGAGTGGGTGTCAGGAGCCCTGGCTGCTGAGCCCAAGGAGGAAAGATGGGGGGGGGGGCCCTCAACCCTGGTGGTGCTGAGGCCTGGGAATCCTGGGGGTTCTGGGGGGGGTGGGGCACATGGCCTGGCTTTGAGGCATCCTCTCTGGAATGAGGATGAAGAGGGAGGAGGAGCTGGAGAATCTGGAGCTCCTAGTCCACATCTGGAGCAGAGAAGGTTCTAGCTAGATCCCCCCCCCCCCCACCCCACACACACACAGCAGAGGCAGCTGGGGTGCAGATGGCCGGTCTCTTTCTCGCTCTCACTCCCCTGTCTCCACTGGCACAGCCTCTGGGTGACAGGGGGTGTCTGAGGTCCCACGCCCGCAAGCCTGAGCAGGGGGTGCCCCTCCCAGCTAGGTTCAAGGCGTCACCAAGGACGTGACAGGGCCCTGTGGCCGCCCTCCCGCCCACCTCTGGTTTTCCCTTCGCCAACCCGGGCCCTGGGCACGCACGCGCATGCGCAGCAGAGCAGGGAGGACACAGTCCTGGCTTTTACACCAGGGGGGTTGTTTATTTCCCCACTCACTCAGCCACAGTTGGTTGCTCATTCCCCGGCTCCCATCCCTTCCTCCTCCTCCTCTTACGCATCCCTCAGCTAAAGATGATGAACCCAGCGATGGCCAGTGACAAATAAGGAGACGTCTTCAGGGGGCTTTGGGGAAAGCTTATCCTTTCTGCTGAAAGGAGGACTTTTCTATCATGTCACCTGACCCTCCCTCCTTTGGCTTCCTGTCCACGTACTTGACTGGATGAGGTTGCGATGCCTGGAATGTAGTAACCATCTTGTGACTATGAGGTTCCATGATCAAGGACAAAAAACAAAACAAAAAAAAACCAGCCACGAAGATGGTAGAAACAAAGGAGTCCTTGATCAACTTATTTTGCTGGCAGCCCATCCATAAAAATCACTTCTTCCACACTTCTTTGCCAGGCTCAAAACATGATTCAGTTACAGTTTCTCTGAATGACACATTGGGTGTCTTTGCTGTCACCCAACAGCCACAATTTAGACATCCCCTCGCTCACTTGAACTCATTCCCACGCCTGTTCACCTTCTTGCCACCCAGATTAACACAGAGGTTCAGATCTCTAACAGAGTTCCAAGTAATAGCTAGATTAAATAGAAATTTTCTCTCTCTCTTTTACAGAACAGCTCGGGATGTCTGGGATGCTGACGTCCTTTTGGGCAGCTGCCCCCCCCCCCCCAAATCCCTGGGTGACCTTCCTGTTCACACAGTCCAAGACTCCAGCAGAGGGGGCGGGGAGAGGAGGGCCTGGACGTCCCTTTGAAACCTCTGACCCGGAAGTGGTACGCCCCACACCGCACTCGAATCTCATTGGCCCAAACCAACACGCTTCGTTTTAGAATGCCACGTGTTTAAGCTACCCATTTGTGTTTTCCTGTAAAGGATTTTTGTTTTAAAGAAGGTGAGAACAAATACCGGCAATAGTGGACCACTGAAAATCTCAGGGATATGTATATATATATATATTTTTTTTTTTCCGCGCTTATTCATTCATCCAACAAACATAGCGAATGATTCTAAACGGAAAGCACGATGGTCAGTGTCAAAGCCCAGCCCCAGATTTCAAGCTCCTTTGCGTCTAGGGCGAGGATACACGGCTAGATGCCTTTGAAAACACCCGCTCTGCCCAGACGGGACTCCTAGCAGAAGGGCAGGCATGCCAGCCACGTTCTATTTTGGGGTCCCTTGTCAGTCCCTCTCTTCCCTGCCTAGCTTTCCCCTCCTGTCTTCCCTCCCTGACTGAGCCCCACAGTGTAGAAGGGGGAGCCAGTGACAAGGGCTGGAAGAGTCTAACAAAGGAAGGAAGGAAGAGTCAAAGAACGTATGGGGGACTGTATTTTCCAATATGGCTTATGACCATCAGACTAATCAGAAAACAAAACAAAACATGTCCTCTTGAAACTGGCAGCTTTGGCCAAGTGCTGTGGCTACAGCCTATAATTCCAGCCACTGGGGAATGGAGGGGTGGGGGCAGGGGAGAGGAAGGATGGTTCAAAGTTGGCCCTGGGCAAAAATGATAGCAGTGTCTCCCCGTGGGGGCGGGGGGGAGCTCGCAAGCTGGGCTCCTCCCCTGTGCACCTGTATACAGCTCCTTGGCAGCGTGCTTGCTCACGGGGAACACCGTCTGTGGGCTTTGCAGTTCACCGCGGGACAGGATCCCCCCCCCCCCCCCGCTCCCGCCCCTAGCTGCGGTGTCGCTGATGGGAGCCGCGAGCCCGCAGATGGCAGCCAGCAATGCTCGTGGGTGTTTAAGCACCCTGGGAGTGAAGTTTAGCCTCATTACGGCTTGCTCGAGAGAAGAGCCAATTAAAGAGGCAATTTTCCTTGAGCAGTCTGAAGAATGCATTGAAATGGTCGCCAGGCAGACAGCGAGCTGCCACCGCCCACATCTCCCACGGCCGCAGAGAGAACCCGCGTGGCCTTGGCCTCCCGGAAGCTCCCAGCTACCTGGATGGGGGCCGGCTGGTTAGGGACAGGCAGGCCACCCCACCTGAGACCTCACGTCTCCAGAGGTGTCCGTGAATACACACACACACACACACACACACACACACACACACACACACACCACTGGCTGAACACTAGCATCTGGGAGTCTCTGGCTCCTGGCTGTTGGGAATTTCTTCTTGTGCACTAATTGCCTTCTTTTGTGTCAGAAGTTCCTTTCCATGATATTCCTTATGCGGAAGGAAGTTCCTTTAGGAAGCTCGGAGGGGCCCCTCTTGCCTTCCCTTTTTCTATCCAGGGAGTCCTGTGGCTTCTGTCACTGGCAAATAGAACAAAGATTCCTCCCAACACCCCCCCCCCCCCCGCCCCAAGGCTGTCTGTGTTGGTCAGTAATTTGATGAGAAGCAAATGGAAGAAACCTGGTTTAAATGATCCACTCGAGGCAAGTGAAGAACTCGGAATCTCTCTCCTAGTGGGAGGGAGGGAGCGGTAGGCACCTGGCCTGCCCCCACCCTGCTCTGGCCTTTGGGTCTCTCTGAGCCTCTCCCCCACAGTTCAGGGACTGGGGAGGGGAGGCTGTGACTTCTCTTCTCCCTCAAGCCTAATAGCCAGGAGCTGAACCTCTTCCCAGCTCAGCGGTCCAGAATCCCAGGGAAGAGTTCTGATTGGCTCAGCTGTGAGCATGTGCTCATTCCTCTACCAATCACTGAGTGGCCGAGGGGCGGGGACTCAAGAGAAATCGGCCACCACTGGAATCAGAGCAGGACTGCTGGGGTCAGTTCCCCACAGAAGAGCAAGGCCAGTCCAGGAGGACGGCCAGAGTGGGAAGGCCAAGTCCCTGCTTTCTCCAGCATGTGCCTGGAGTCCTACCCAACTCCTCTAGCTCCGCTCCTTCATCCAAAACCAGCATAAGATCAGCTCTTTGTCTCATCGCCATGATTCGCAGGCGAGGCCTATCAGGACTCAGAGCAGTTAAACGACTGGGTCCGGGTTACACAGATCTTTGCCTGAGCACCAAGACCTAAACACAAAAGTTTGGGCAGTCGAGTTGCATCGAAGATAAGGCTTGGCTGTGTGGCAAGGAGCAATCCACGCCCAGAGTGCAAAGCCGCAGGCCGCAGAGCTGAGGCAGACAGAGCTAGGAGGCTGAAGCAATCTGGGCAGGCTTCCTGAGGAGGTGGCAGTTGCCAGCCAAGGTCAAGTGGTTTGGGCTGCTCTGGAGAGAAGGCGCGTGGAAGTGGGCCCGTGCCCTGCAGAGGGTACTGGGGAAGGGGAGGAGGGCCTCCCTGGCGTTTTGTCAGCAGGCACAGTGGAACCCAGGGCAGAAAGGTAGGTGCATGAACTGAGCAGGATTGGGCCCTACCCTGCTGGCTTTTTAAAACAGAATTGCTGTCTGGAGACCAGCCAGGTTTCTGGAAGTTAGTTTCCCGACGTGACAGTGCTCAGGCAGGCTACTCAGTAGTCCCCCAACTTAGGCTTGGGAGCTGAGCTGCCTCGGGGCAGCAGAGCAAAGCACAGTCGCAGGCAGATAATAGGTGCTCAGCAAAGCAGAGTAGTACCCAGCAGGAGCAGTGTTCACAGGCCGTGGATGCCGGCTAGCCTTTGGGTATGTGGGAGGACCTGCTGTGTGCAGGCACTAAAACATGTGTTGTGAGAGCCCCACGTTTTGTGTCTGGATCTCTGCCCTATCTCCCCCCAACACACACACACACACACACAGTAGGAGCTTCCTGCTTTTTCTCTTTCTTTTTGTCGGTCATGGGGCTTGAACTAGGGCCTGGGTGCTCTCCCTGAGCCTTTTCCCTCAAGCCTAGGGCTCTACCACTTTCAGCCACAGCGCCACTCCTGGTGATTCATTGGAGATGAGAGTCTCATAGGCTTTCCTACCCCGGCTGGCTTCGAACCGTGATCCTCAGATCCCAGCCTCCTGAGCAGCTAGGATGACAGGCGTGAGCCACCAGCACCCAGCGCTTCCTACATTTTTGGTGAATCTGCAAAGCAGACGAAGACCAGATAGAAAAACAGCAGTGGGTGTCCAGGGAGAGATGGGGGGGGGGGTGTCTGGCCTCTCCCAGCAGGCACACCGTGCAGAGGTCTGTTCTGTTCCCTGTCCTAGTGGGACTCTGTTCAGCCCTGTGCGGGGACCGCGGGAGGGAGGGGCAGGGCCCCGCAGAGCCCCGGCTCTGCCGTGGGAGCCCACGCCGGCACTGGGCTCTTCCCCGTGGTCCGAGGGAGGCGCCCCCGCCCCCCCCCCCCCCCGCCCCAGTGGGCAGCCTGCTAATTAGGACACGGTCTTTATGACTCGCTATCCCGAGATGTCATTTTCTCGACTTGGGGTTGGGGGTGGGAGTGGAGACGGCACACACAGTTGTTTTTAATTACATTTGGTTTGCTAATTTCTGATAGAAAATAAATATTTACCGGGAGCCATATTTCTTCATTTCACGCCAGCTGACTCTTGAGTTTTATCGGGAGCCGGAACAAGCACACCCCCCCCCACACGCACCCGGCTCCCCTCCCCTGGCCCCCCACCCCTGCTGGAGTGACACTTGGACCCCTGGCAGAGGGGGCAGGGAGGGGCGAGAGGAGGGCGATGGAGAGCCAGAGGGGGGCCGGATTCTGTGGAGGGGCTGAGGACACGAGGGACTCCCCCATCTCCATCCTCACACGGGGAGGCCGGGGGCCACAGGCCTGTTCCCACCTTCGGGTGACATCCAAGGGCCCTTCTTCCTCGCCCCTCCTACCGGGTGGCGACCTGGAAGGTGACCCCCCAGAAGGCCCTTTCCAAGGACGGGGAGATTTGAGACACCCCAGTGTCCGTTCCTGTGCCTCCAGCAGGGCCTTTGAAGGCCGGGCCGTGGAGAGGAGAGGCAAGAGGGGAAAGAAGGAAGGAACTAGGAATGGGGAGGAGAGGAAGCGGCGAGGGGTGAGCTTCCCCGGGGGTGGGGGGGCTGAATCTGCTGAGAATCAAGGACCTGCGGGTGTCAGGACACAGACACACACACACACACACACACTTCGGGGCGGCAGAGGGAGCCCAGGGCCTCTTAATGAAGGGCTGGAAAGGGCTGGAGTCTGAGCGGAGCTTCCAGATCTCAGCATGACTGAGATCACTCTGTTTGGGGGGTGTCCTGCGCACTGGGGGTGCTTCATGGCACCCCAGGCCTCCATTCCTTAGGGGACAGTAGCCCACGCCTTCCACCCAACCAAAGTTGCCCGGAGATAGTGCGCTAGTCTGTGCACAGGTGTAGAAGTTGCCCTCATAGAGAAGCTGATAAACAGGGCGGGGGGGGGGGGGGGGGGAGGAGCCTCAGGCAGAGGAGGCGGAGCCAACGGGGAATCAGCTGAGCAGTGTTTCCCCTCTCCCTGCCCCCCCAGGGAAGGGTGAGAGATCAGGAGATTTGGAGGCAGGAGAGCGGAGAGACTCCTGCCCCCAGCCCCGTTTCTAAATCCATGTTAAGCCATGATTGTGGGTTTTTTTTTTCCAATTACATTTCAATTTAGCTCAATTACTTTTCCATTATTGTTCAAGCGACTCGGTTTTAATTGAAGCTGCTGGTTCTTATCTCTCTCTCCTTCTCCCCCAGACAGGGAGGAGGGAGGAGGATGGTTGGGGTGGGTAGGAGGTTGGGAGGCCCAAAGACTGTGAGCACCTTCTGCAGCAGATCGAGCCCTTGAGAAATGGGGCCCACCCCAGAGTGGCCAAATCAATCTTCAGGGGGACAAGGAGAACCACAGGGAAAGAGAGCTGTGACCGGGACACTTCCCAAGGACAGCAGGATGGCCCTCAATCCGTGGTGCCAGTCAGCCGTGACCCGAAAATAATGTTTGTCCTGACTCCTTCAAGAGAGTTATGTTCGCATCGCTTTCATTACAGTGTGTTGTTACAGCCGTTCTATTTGATTATTAGTTATTGTTCATCTCTTTCTGTGCCTGATTTATAAATTAACCTTAGCATAGGTAGGTATGGAACAAGGAGAAAAAGCAATATATCCAGGTGCTCACTGAAGATCTTGCCATACATTTTGACTGATAAGCAATGACCATTGTAACCAAGATCTATATTTTTCTCTGTGTGTGCGCACGTGCACACGCGCACACAATGGTGGTACTGGGGTTTGAACTCACAGCCTTGCACTTGCTAGGCTGCCACGAAGCCACACCTCCATCCCCATTTCTCTGCTCGCGATATTTAGGACAGGATCTCACATCCTTCTCTGGCAGGCACCTGAGCCACAACTAGCCCGTGTTAGCCTTCATGTAGCTGCTGGTACCACCAGCTCCCCTTGCTACCTCCAGCTTTCCTCAGCGGAGAGGGAGTCTTGCTGATTTTTCTGCCTGGGCTGGCCCAGAACCACGATCCTCCCAATCTCAGCCTCCCGTGTCACTGGTATTACAGGCGTATTCTATTGGCTCCTGCTTTCCTTGCCACATTTTTTTTTATTAGCTTTTATGATACGTGCAAAGGGTTTCATTGTCTATATCCACACACACATAATGTGTGTGAGAACATTCAGTCCTCTGTTACTCTAAGATTTATTTAATCCTCAGAAATCTCATATCTGACAGAGACAAGCATGATCCTATTTTCCCCAGTGACTTGTCCTCTAAGGTGCAGCCAACACCCCCCCCCACACACACACCCCAAAAAATCGGGGTCCTTCAAGGAAGGAAGAAGGGAAGCCAACAGTGCTCTCAGCGATCACCCTGACGGCAGAAATGGCCGGGGCGGAGGGAGGGAGGCGTGCTGTGGGATGTGCTTGGCATTTCTCCATCCACAAACAATTTGTTTTATTTTATTGTATTGGAAATAACAAACTCCCAGAAGAGATGCAGGGATAGTACAAAGACTTAATTTTTTTTTTCCCCCTCTTGTTTTGAGCCACTGGGAATAAGCCGTACGGCGGATGCCCTCAGACCCCGGAGTCTTGGGTGAGCATCTCCTCCACACGAGGGCTCGCTGCGCGCCTGCCTCTGAGCCGCAGCCCGCAGTCCCGCCTTGACAGTTGTTGCAGCCCCGGTTGTGTCTGGCCAGCAACAGGACTCAGTCACGAATCGCGCCTTCTGCTCGGTGCAGCTTTGTCTCGGCGCGTGGAAACGGCTTTGATCTCTCCCCGGCTTTCATAACTTGCGCGCCGTTCGGGATCACAGGCTCGCTGTTTGGTAGGAAGTGGCTGCCGCCCTCCCACCGCCACCAATGCAGATGTATCAGATGGTGTGCCTGGAGATCAGATGCGGGGTAGGTATCGTTTCTTTCAAGAATATGAGTATCTCGAGCATTCGTAGTTCTCACCGCATCCCGGTCAACTTTCAATGCGTCCCATTTCTGGTGAAGTTTATTCCTAGAAAATATCTTCTTTGAACGCATGCACACAAGTCGATTTGTGACCGATTCCCAACATCTCAGAAAACGCAAGTTCTAGGTGAGCATGGACAGCTCACGCCTGTAATCCTAGCCACTCAGGAGGCTGAGATCTGAGGATCGTAATTAAAAGCCAGGGTGGAGAGGAAAGGCTGAGATAATCTTTCTTTACAATTAATCACCAAAAAGCTGGAAGTAGAGCTGTGGCTCAAGTGGTAGAGTGCTAGCCTTGAGCAAAAGCACCCAAGCTCTGGGACCAGCACACACACACACACACACACACACACACACACACACACACACACGCATACCTTGTGAGTTTGTTGTTTCAAAATTTAAATGCAAAGAAAGAAAGAAATGCTTGCTGAAGGAAAATGCCAATACATCCCAAAGCACAAGGACTCCTTTCCCAGGCAAGCTGCCTCACTCATGGCCTTGAACTTCCCAAGAGTTCTGCAGCTCCAACCAGATCCACACACATTATGAACCCTGGCTGGGTACTGCTGGCTCACGTCTGTCATCCTAGCTACTCAGGAGGCTGAGATCCGAGGATTGTGATTCAAAGCCAGCTTGGGGCAGGAACGTCTGTGAGACTCTTATCTCCAATTAAGCAGGAAAATGCTAGAAGTGGACGTGTTGCTCAAGTGGTAGAGTGCCAGCCTTTAGCAAAACCACAAGCAAGAACACAAGGCTGTGAGTTCAAGCCCCAGTACTTTCATAGGGGGAAAAAAACCCTCTGTAACTGAAAGGTTATCCCAGGAAGACCAGATTGGTTCAATATTTAAAAATCAATCAATGTAAACCATCGTATTCAACCGATCCAATTATCCTGTCGAACAGAGTGAATATATGTTGTTTCAAGTTGCATAATTATTGAAGCTCAGAATGGATAACGAACTCAAGACTTAGTGCCCCTCTCTTCCCCATTTCCCTCTGAGCATTCCCCCCCCCCCAGGGTGGCCACTGGCCCCAAACTGTCCAGTTTCTTCACACTCTTACCCTGTGCCCACCAGGAGCAGGGAATGTCTCGCCTGATACACGGGACTACATAAGTATCATGCCTCTCCTCAGCTGCCGGGCCCGTCCGCCTGTATTGATCATTTTGCGTGGCTTGTACAGTAATGATGTTATAAATATCCAAGTGGGCCTTGACGGGAATAAGAAGTTTCGCCACTCCATCCATGATGTATTTCACACGTCTTCAGTAGTTGATCGAAGGGTTGTCTGCATTGTGTGCAATCCTGCTCGTTATTTTTCTCTCCAGTGTTGTGTCTGGAAATTCAGCCTCGTCCTGCGTGGAAACCTTGGGGGGTACTCCACTGTGGGGCTGTGCTACGATGTGCATCCTCATTCTTTTTGGTGGACATTTAACTTGTCTCCAAATCTGTTGCTTCTACGAAGTGTTGCTAGGAACCTTCTGTCCGTGTGTGGGGACGTCTCTGGTGAAGGAGAAAGTCCTGTCCAGCCTTTGCTGTTTCCATGTCTTGTCTCCCACAGTCCATATGTGTTGTAGGCGTGTGTGTGTGTGCGTGTAAGTGTGTGTGTGTAAGAGGGCCAGGGAGGGAGAAGAATTCCTTAACAGTGAATGCCAATGACCACGGGGCCACCGAGTTCCATCAGTGCTTAAGATAAACACTTGAGGTACTAGTCTCATTGCAGGATGTCTGTTGTGGGAGGGCGGGGGTGTAGGTTCTGCTGGTGTATGTGACTCCTCTCTCACAGCTTCTGTCCTGTCTGGAAGCTTCTTTCTCACATACTTCACTCAATTCCTGCAACTTTTGGGTTGTTTTGTTTTTTGCTGATCCTGGGGCTTGAACTCAGGGCCTGGGTGCTGTCCCTAAGCCTCTTTGTACTCGAGTCTAGTGCTCTACCACTTGAGCCACAGTGCCACTTTTGGCTTTTTCTGAGTAGTTTATTGGAGTAAAGAGGCTCATGAACCTTTCTGCCCCTGCTGGCTTCGAACTGCGATCCTCAGATCTCAGCCTCCTGAGTAGCTAGGATTACAGATGCTAGTATCATGGGCTCCAGAAAAGTCACAGGGAACAGGAGGGGAGAAGAGAGAGAAACCTCCACCCTCACCTCTGTTAGGAATAGGAGGTGCAAATAAGGGGCTGGAGAGAGGCAGAAATAGATGGAAGGGCCGCTCTGCTGGGGAACACAGGAGCTTTCTGTCACAGTACAGGTGGGAGCTACAGGTCCCTGTAGATAACAGAAGCACCCCCGCTGGGCAGCTGGGCAGTGGAACCATGCCCCCCACTCCCCCAAGCTCTTTTACTTTGAGTCTATTTACTCAGAAAAGATCTCATATATATATATATATATATATTTTTTTTTTTTTTGCCAGTCTTGGGGCCTTGGACTCAGGGCCTGAGCACTGTCCCTGGCTTCTTTTTGCTCAAGGCTAGCACTCTGCCACTTGCGCCACAGCACTACTTCTGGCCATTTTCTGTATATGTGGTGCTGGGGAATTGAACCCAGGGCTTTATGTATACGAGACGAGCACTCTTGCCACTAGGCCATATCCCCAGTCCCAAGATCTCATACTTTTACCTGGGTTGGCCTTCGATGACGAGCCCCTACCTCTGCCTCCTGACTGTTGGGAATGATCGTTGTACGCCGCTCTACCTGGCTGTTGGTGAAATGGGGGTAGAGGGATGTCGTAACAGCTTTCTGCCTGGTCTGTAGACTTGGACTCCAATCCTCCTGAGTAGCTGGGGTTGCAGGAAGACACGCTGTGCTTGTCACTCTGCCCCAGGTAGGGATTGGAGATGGTAAGATCTATAAGGTCTCTGACACGAGCCCTAGGCCTGTGGAGATGAACGTGGCATGGGAATGCATTGCTTTCTTGGCTCTTGCTGGGAATGCACAGAAGTGGCAGGAGAACCAGGGGCAGATGGCAGGAAGGACTTCCTCTACCCTTCCCACGAGCAGCGCGGGCTGTGACGGTGCTTTCGTTGCTGCCATGTGCCTGTCTGTGGCACTCGTGTCCAAGGCCCCTGGCCTCTGCCCTTCGGAGACCACAGAGTCTAAGGCAGGATCTCGGGAGTCTCCACACGCCAGCTCCTCATCCTAGCCAAGGCCCAACTCCAGGAAGCCAGTGGGGACCCGCTGGGTCCCCTACCCACAAAACCCAGACAGCCTCCGCAGACGGGATGGGGGGCCCTGTGAAAGGAAGCCAGGTTCATCAGCCGCCCCCCTCCTCCCAGACCCCAGGAGCTGACAGTCCCGGAACACCGAGCTAACTAGTCTCTGCTAAAAACACACAGCTCTATTACAGTAACAGCGTGATTGAGCTAATTATTCTCCATTGTAAATGAGTGTAGGAATGCAGTTCACCCAGCCCCCGGCTGTCAGATTGAGTTACCTAGAACCCCACTTTGCATTTGTTGTGCCAAATCACTCTCCTTCTCCCCCCCCCCACCCCCGTATGCCCCCACCCAGCTTTCAGTGGCTTCCAAGATAACCCAGGACATTGTCCAGAATCCTAGTCTGAGATTCTGAGATCTCCGTCAACCTTCCCTCCCTCCGCTACTTGCGTGTCTTGCGGGTGGGGTTCTGCACTCTGGGCACCTGGGCTTACACCACACCCTGTGTCTTTTCCCCTCAGCTCCTTTGAGACTCCGCAGATCCAGCTGCCGCCATAAAGGCCCCTTACACTGCTGTAGCCCTGAGTTACGTGTCGATTTTGGTTTTTTGTTTTTGTCAATTGTGGGGCTTGAACTCAGGGCCTGGGTACTGTCCTTGAACTATTTTTGCTCTACCACTCGGAGCCTCAGTGCTACTTCTAGTTTTCTGGTGGTGGTTCATTGGAGGTAAGAGCCTCACCGACTTTTCTGCACTGGGCTGGTTTTGAACTTCCATCCTCAGATCTCAGTCTCCTGCATAACTAGGATTACAGGTGTCAGCCACCAGCACCCAGCTGGCCTTGAACTTTTGATCTTCCTACTTCTGCCTCCTGATTGCTGGAATCACAGGTAGGCACCCAGTTGGTCTATTTTCTAGACCAGAAACCTTCTCAGCCCACACACCTGGAGGGAGGCCCAGGAGAGATGATGCTGAATCTGGAGTTCACCCCAAGGATTAAGATCTTTTGTTCCCTGGGGTTGTTTTGTTCTAAAACTTAAAACCTACAACCAAGATTTCAAAGACCTGCTGTGAAAGAATCAAATCATAATCATGCCTGTAATCTTAGCTGTTCAGGAGGTCTGAGGATTGAGGTTCAAAGCCAACCAGGACAGGAAAGTCTGTGAGACTCTTATCTCCAATTAACCACCAAAAGGCCTGAAGTAGAGCTGTGGCTCAAGTGGTAGAGAGCTATCTTTGAGTGGAAAGGCTCAAGGACAGCATGCAAGCCCTGAGTTCAAACCCCTGTACCAGCACAAAGAGAGACAGGGGAGACAGGGAGGGAGGGACGGAGGGAGAGAGAGAAGAGAGAGAGAGAGAGAGAGAGAGAGAGAGAGAGAGAGAAAATTTGAAGGGCTGGAAATTTTCCAATTCTGGTTATAACTTAAAGCCAGATTCATAGAAAGGGTCATCTAGGCCGCTGAGCCAGACTGTTTGGATTTGGGGGTTCAGGGCTAGTGTTTCCTCACTGGCTTCCTGAAGATGAGCTTCCAGATGGACTATTAAGAGAAATTCACTGGAAAGACACAGTGTACCCAACAAGAGCAAATTCTAAGAAGACAAGAGCGGTCTGGTCTCGTGGCTCCTTGCGATGCCGACTGGCTGCCTATGTCCGCGCTCTCCAGCCAGAGTCGAGTCCACGGACACTTGAGCTGCCTGGGTCCGCGAGCTCTCAGACGCTGCGAAACCTCTGGGGCTGGGAGTTCATGGGCAGGAAGGTTGCAACACAGGACATGGTGCCTTCTGGGCTTTCGTGTCCGGCAGATGGGGAATAAACATCACGACTGTGAAGCAGTCCTTAAGGGAGATCTCCTCGTTAGCCTTTGGGGTGGGGGTCCTTCTGTCTTAACCTTCCTTCCTTCCTTCCTTCCTTCCTTCCTTCCTTCCTTCCTCTTCTTTTCTCATTTTCTCTTCCTTTCCCTCCCTCCCTCCCTCCCTCCCTCCCTCCCTCCCTCCCTCCCTCTTTCTTCCTTTCTTGCTTGTTTGCTTGCTTTTGCCTGTCCTGGAACTTGAACTCAGGCCCTGTGTTCTGTCCCCGAGATTCTTTTGGCTCAAGGCTAGCGCTCTACCACTTGAACCACAGCACCACTTTCAGCTTTTTGGTGACTTATTGGACATCAGAGTCTCGTGGACTTTGCTGCCCAGGCTGGCTTCAAAGTGCCATGTTCGGACCTCAGCCTCCTGAGTGGCTGGGATTCCAGGTGGGAGCCACGGGCCTGGCCCGGCTCTTCATTTGCTCTCTCCTCGCCGAGCGTGGACCCTGTACCTCCGCTCCCTGACCAACACGCACTGTCGTGCACTTGGCATTTGTCTCAGCAGTGAGATCCTCTTGCCTGGGTCTTGCAGGCAAGGAGATGGGTGTTGAGGTGGTGTTTCTACGACGCCTCTCTGCGTTTATTGTACCCCGGCTGCTGGCTGTGGCCGCCCTCATGCCTCCCTGAGACACAAGCACCCACCGAGTGGCCCACAAGGGTCCCCTCGTGCCACTGTGGGACATCCCCTCAGGGCCACCCCGGGGGATCTGTGTGGCTGTTCAAGTTCCCCTCCACCCCTCCAAACATACACACACAGGGATTTTTTTTTTCTAGAACATTCCTCCACCTAGGAATCCATTCTCAGGGAATCCAGCCAAAGACAGAACCTTGCGTGGAGGGGAAATCCCTCATCGGCGAGGCCCCGTGTTGGTATATGCTGGGATTTGGGATTTGGGTGGATTTCAAGGTGTTAAAAGACAGTGTCAGGGCTGGGGATATAGCCTAGTGGCAAGAGTGCCTGCCTCTGGAGAACAGTATGGAGGTTTCTCAAAAAGCTCAATATAGACCTACCCTATGACCCAGCCATACCACTCCTAGGCATCTATCCTAAACAGCAAAATCCAAGATATCAAAAAGGCATTTGTACTACCATGTTTATCGCGGCACAATTCACAATAGCTAAAATATGGAAACAACCCAGATGCCCCTCCACAGACGAATGGATCCAAAAAATATGGTACTTATACACAATGGAATACTACATAGCGATTAGGAATGGTGAAATATTGTTATTTGCAGGGAAATGGTCGGAACTCGAACAAATAATGTTGAGTGAGACAAGCCTAGAACACAGAAAACAAAGGGGCATGATCTCCCTGATATATGACTGTTAACAAAGGGAGACGGAGAGACAGTAGAGACCAAGTCTGTGAATACTGTATATGTTCTTGATACATTGTATATTGCATATATGTCAACCTGACCTAGACAAGGGATAGAAAAACAGGTTGTAAGATATCATAAGAAATGTACACACTGCCCTACTATGTAACTGCACCCTCTTTGCACAACACCTTGTAAAAAAATTTATGTCCAATTAATTAAAAAAAAAAAAAAGAAAAGAAAAAAAAAAGAGTGCCTGCCTCGGATACACGAGGCCCTAGGTTCGATTCCCCAGCACCACATATACAGAAAACGGCCAGAAGCGGCGCTGTGGCTCAAGTGGCGGAGTGCTAGCCTTGAGCGGGAAGAAGCCAGGGACAGTGCTCAGGCCCTGAGTCCAAGGCCCAGGACTGGCCAAAAAAAAAAAAATTATTTAAAAAAAAAAAAAAAAAGACAGTGTCAAAGGCTGACTCCCACACCCTGATGTCCTGCGGGGGGGGGGGGGCACCTTCCGCCCTGTCATGTGGGACTTCCTGGCACCTCTGGACAGTTGGGGTCCCCCCACATTGCGGGTGGGGCGGGAGGCAGAGGGTGGCGGGGCAGGGCCACCTCGCTTTGCACTTGACCTGGAGGCCAGAGGTTGAGACAGGGAGAGAAATAGCCCAAGAAAAATACCAGACACGGACCCTACGCCTGGGGGTTCACTTCCTGTGACCCCTTATCACCTGGGGGAGGGTTTTCCGGGGGGGGGCTGAGGGAGAGAGCCCCATGTGAGCTGGAGCATGATGGGAAATTTCTCTCCTTCCTTCCTCCCTTCCTCTCCCTCCCTCTCTCCCTCCCTTCTTTCCTTCACCACAAAGGGATTATTTCTCATTCCCACCAGGTGCCCCGTTTCAATGCAAGTCTAGACCTGAAGATCGGGGGGAGAAGAAGCATAAGGCTCCCCTTCACTTAGCACACCCCAGGCCTGTCCCAGCCTTCTTCCTCCTCCTCTCTGGGGCTCCTTTCTGCAAGGTGTTCAAAGGGACCTCGCTGCCCCTCCCCAAGCCCCCCCCCCCGCAGCTCTACTGTCAGCCCTTCCACACGCCCTTGGCCTCCGGCACAGAGCTGGAGATGGGCACAGCTGTGCGTGTGTGCATGTGTGTTATGTTACACGTGTGCATGTATTTGTACACATATTTGTGTATATATGTGGGTGTGCATGTATGTATGCATGTGCATGGGTGTATATGTGTTATGTGTGCGCATGCGCATGGGTGTATTTGTATATATATGTGGGTGTGCATGAGTGAGTGTGCGTATATGTGTTATGTGTGTGCATGTGCATGTATTTGTGCATGTGTGTATTTGTATGTATATGTGGGCGTGCGAGTTTTGTATATATATGTGGGTGTGCACGGATGTGTGTGTGTGTGTGTGTGTGTGTGTGTGAAGTTCACTGCCACTCCAGTGAAGCAGACCCTGCCCCTTCTCTGCTGGCCTCCGGTCTCCACGGCCGGCACAGTTGGGCCCAGCCCCATCCTCCACACAGGCCCCTGCCCCAGGATGGCGCAGGTTTGGGGGTGCAGCAGAGGCGTGGGGTGAGGGGAGGGCAGTAGCTCCAGTGCCTCCTGGTCGGGGGCCCTCCGTCTACCACCCCAGCCGGCCAAGGCCGCCATCAGCCATCCCTGAGCCCCGCGCCTCTCTCCAAGCGGCTCAAATGTCCACCTGACGTTTCCACCGCACCAAAATAGCCTTTTCCACCAGTCCCGGCTTCCTTCTGAGCCCTGACTCCGCTCCCTGCGTCCCTGCCGGGAGCCTCCTCCCTCTCCCAGCCTTTACTTCACCAGACAGACAGACAGACATGACAGACAGCCTATTGCAGCTCCGGCTGATGTGCAGTCCAAAGGGCTCTGCTCAGGCGGGAGCTGGTCCAGCAGTCTGGGCCCCCCCAGGGTGCGCCCTGCAACCGGCAGGGTGCTGTGTATACAGTGGGAGCCCCATTCCCGCAGGCCGGGCGCGTGAAGCCGCGAGCTTGGGACCCAGCGGCCTCCCTGGCTCTCATAACATTTCATACACAGCTGAGTATCGACAGAACTCTCATCTCCGCTGCTAAATGCTGCCTGATTCTCCTCTCTATCGGTGGACTCCATTTTCCTTAACTGGCACCCTGGTGTGGCAATCTGACGGCCTCCCCCGACAACAAGAGAAAGACCCAGAACCACAGCAGTGCCCGGACCACCCCGGAGCCACGGGCCAGCTGGGAGGCGCTCCTGGCCACGGGCCAGCTGGGAGGTGTCACCCCCCCCCCCCCCAGTCAGGCCTCAGTCCCTGCCTGCCTTTCCTGACCCCTCCCAGAGAACCAAGGACAGACTCCCTGGATATGCCCCTCCCCCTCCCTCTCCATTCCCACCAATCTCTCTCTCTCTCTCTCTCTCTCCCTCCCTCCCTCCTCACCCTCCCCACCCTCCCTCCTCCTGGGTCTATTTTGAATCTAGGACTACTGGCCTTGTCAGGTTACGAAGGAGTTTTGGGGATCTTCTGTTTATTTATTTTTAATGCCAGTACTAGGACTTGAACTCTGGGCCTAACACTTGAGCCTAAGCATTACTTCTGGCTTTTTCTGAGTAGTTTATGGAGGTAAGAGTCTCAGAGACTTTCCTGCCCAGGCTGGCTTTGAACTGTGATCCTCCTGAGTAGGTGATAGGTATGAGAGCACTTGGATGGCTCTTTTTAAAAATTTTGTCATGGGGCTCGAACTCAGGGCCCGGTGCTGTCCCTGAGCTCTTCAGCTCGAGGCAGGTGCTCTAGCACTTTGAGCCACAGCGCCACTTTCAGTTTTCCAGTGGTTAATTGGAGATAAGAGTCCCCGGACTCTCCTGCTCCAGCTGGCTTTGAACCGCGATCCTCGGATCTCAGCCTCCTGAGTATAAGATGCCAGGCGTGAGCCACCGGCGCAAGGCTCCATGGCTCTTTTTTTATTCAAGTTGTCACTCCACCACATGAGCCAGGTTTCTACTTTTGGCTTTTTGCTGGTTAGTTGGAGATAAAAGTCTCCTGGATTTCCCTGCCGGGGCTGGCTTTCACTGCGACCCTCGGGTCTCGGCCTCTTGAGTAGCTGGGATTACAGGCGTGAGCCACGGGCCTGGGGATCACCTTCTACCCTCATTGCATAGAAGGAAAGGGACCCATGCCTGTCACACAGGGCGCAGAGACCTCGACCTGCTCCCAAGCTCCAGGTTCGCCTCCCCCTCCGTCCCGGGCCTCGGTCGGTGTGTGCAGGGGCCTAGGTGTTGATTTCTCTCCTGACAGCCGCGGTGTGGAACAGGAATTGATGATGAATTAGGTCCATGGCAGCTCCCAGGGCCTGGAGGAAGGGACTTGACCCAGGCGGTCTTCCATCTTCCCTCTCCCGGGACGAGGCTGCGGCCCGCCCCGCCCCCTCCCACCCCCCCACCCTCCCCACCCTCCCAGCCCCACAGAGGAGAGCAAGTTCATCTTTGTCAATTAATTATTGAGCGGTTTATTTCGCGCTGGGAGGTGATAAGAAGAGGGAAAGCCGCTTGTCGGAAATCATCGCCGTAATTACACAGACACCGCTGTGCCCGGCTCGCTCGCCCTGCCGCAGCAGGTGCCAGCGGGGGGGGGGGGGGGGGCTGGCCAGAAGCCCTCCCTCCCCCCTCCCCCCCCCCAGCCCGGGACGGCCGGGGAATGGTGCTGCAGAGGAGCACCGGGGCTGCAGGCTCCCAGGTTGCCCTCATTCCTCTCCCCCTCAGCTTAGGGTTCCTGGAGTTTGCACAAACACAGTGACAGGGGCCAGGGTCTTTGGTCCTCCAGAGCGAGCCCACAGAGTGTCTCCCCCACCCCTCCTGGCCGGCCACTCTGTCTCGGTCTGCTTTCTTTTTGTTCATTCCAGTCCAGTCACACTAATCCCTGTGACTCGGGGCAGGTGTCTGCACGCCCCTGGCCCCAGGGCCTTTGCTCACACACCCCATTCCTCTACCCAGAGTGCTCTTGCCTCCCAAGTCTGCGTGGCTCCTGCGGTCGCCTCCGGCAGGTCAAGGTCAAGCATGGCCTTCCAGATGTGCCGCCTGTCATCCTCAGCCTGGCATAGCTTCGGTGCTTCCTGCTTCATGTTTCTCCAGAACACTTCATCACATTGGACTCGCTTACTTCCTATTATTTTTGTTGCTGTTACGATTATTTTGTTTATTCTGTCTCTGTCACACACACACACACACACACACACACACACGAGTATAGGCTCCTCTCCAAGGGTTGGCAATGTGTGTGTCTGACTCCACTACAAGCCACCATCCCTGGAATCTGTCTCTAGCAAAGAGCATCCTGCTTAGCCCAAAACAAACACAGTTAGTCACTGTCAAATGCACGAGGGATGGGAGGAAGGGAGGAAGGGAGGGAGGGAGGGAGGGAGGGAGGGAGGGAGGGAAGAGAAGGAAGGGTAGAAAGAAGGAAAGACAAAAAAGGAAGAAGAGAGGGATGGAGGGAGGGGAGAAGGAGATGGAGAAGAAGGGCAGGGGCGGGGGCAGGACTACGTGTGCGCCATGGGTTCTGAACCTGGAAAGAGCCGGGGAAAGAAAGATCTTTCTAGAACAAGCCGGCAAGCCAGGGCTAGGAATGTCGGGAGTTTCTTGGCAAAGCTGGGGGCCTCCTGGCCAGCCAGGGAAAGCGGTAGAAGAGTCATTTTCACAGCCAGGGTTGGAGCTGATCGCATGTCTGCGCACGCCTCCGGGGCTGGCGTTGGGGGGGGGGGGGATATTGGTCCCCACCCCCTTCTCCTCTCCCCAGGGAGGGGACGGGATCACGAGAAGTTGTAGACACTTTGATTAACTCCCCAGCAAGAGTCCCCACGCCTGTGTCTTCCTCGGTGCCCCCGGGCTGGATTGGGGGACAGCAGGAGGGCTGGGGTGGGGGGAGGGCGCAGCTGGGGGGGGACAGGAAGCTGAGGGAGGCACAGGGAGTGGCCAGGGACTTGGGGATCGCTGGAGGGACAGGGACGCGGCCTCCCCCCCCCCCCCGTCACGGCCACCCCCACCCCGCCACGCTCCCCTCGCCTTCTCCCCACCCAGAAAAGAAATTGGTGATTTTTTTTTTTTCAGAGCCAGTTTTCCCCAAATCTCTGGAGATGCTGGAGCTGCTGTTGCCATGGAAACCTCCCCGCCAACCTCTCGCAAGGTGGAGCTGGGCAGCGGCCCCCTCCCCACCGCCCCCACCGCCCCCAGCTCTCATCTGCAGGGGGCCCCAAGTTGAGAACAGCCTCCCCCCCTTCTCCTCGCCCCCCTCCCCCGGATTTCCACCTAGCCAAAGGCAGCAGGTATTTGCCTGTAGCCTGCGGCCTAGACGGAGACCTGAAAGACCGGGCTGAGGCGGACAATTTGCTGCTGGGGGGGGGGTGGAGGGAATCGGGTCTAGATTCCACAGGCAGCGCCCCCAGACTGAATGAGTAGTGTGATTTTCCTTTCCACAAAATCCCCCCCAAATCCTCATTTATCTCTAGCCTGTTCCTTTCCCAGGGGGGCCCTTCCCAACACTCCCCGCCCCCCCCCCTTTCCGAATACACGCAGATCCGAGCCTCAAAGTGTCAACAGCAACACAAACCCACATTGCACACCCCTCATCAACCAAGTGACTGGGGGGGGGAGGTGGGGGGCACCGAGGGAGGCCCCCAGCCCACGGCCGCCAGCACAGCCCCGGAATGGATTTTTGCCTGGACAATGGGACCCTGTTAGGGGTGGGGAGGGGAACCCTTTCCGGGTGACATGCCTCTTCAATGCCCTGACGGTGGTGATAGTGAGGTGAACCTACACACAGCCTAACACTCACAGCCCTGTACACCACGAAAGTCACACCAGCGCCAAGTCCCGCACTGGTGGCTCACGCCTGTCATCCTAGCAACTCAGGAGGCTGAGATCTGAGAATCACAGTTCAAAGCCAGCCCGGGCAGCAAAGTCCATGGGACTCCTATCTCCAATGAGCCAGCAAAAAGGCAGAAGTAGAGGTGTGACTCGGTGGTAGAGCACCAGCAGCGAGTGAAAACGTGCCATGCAAGAGCTGGAGACCCAGAGTTCAAGCCCCAGCACCGGAACAACAATAACAACAAATATGGTTTATTCAACATTAAGTGAAATAAGCCAGCCAGAAAGGTGGATGCATCTCGTGATTAGATGAGATGTCCGGAGTAAGCAAATCCGCCCAGGCGGGGTGGAGATGGATGGCTGTTGGGCTGGAGTGTGGCGGGCTGCACATCGGGGCTCTGGGAACGGCTTCTAAGAGGCCCAGAGCTTGTTCTGGAGATGGTGGCACCGCTCTAAAATTGATAGTGATGGGTGCACAGCTCTTGGAGTACATTAAAAAACATTGATTTGTGTGCTTTAACAGGGTAGGTTGTATGGCATATGAGTTATATCTCCATAAAGCTATTGGTTGGTTGGTTGGTTGGTTGGTGTTGTTTTTTTTAAGTGACCACAGGACCATAGCCTACTTAGGAAAGAATACAACAGCAGTCACGAGCCAGGCCTGGTGCGGATGCTTTTAATCTTGGCTACTGGGAGGACCTCAACCTGAAACTGGCCCCAGGCAAAAACTCAAAACTGTATTTGAAAAAAAAAAAAAAAAGAAGAACTCAAGTGCTAGGTAATGGTGGCTCAGGCCACCTAGCTACCCCAGGAGGCTGAGATCTGAGGACTGTGGTTCTGAATCAGCTGGGGCAGGAAAGTCCATGGGAGTTTTAGGCCCAATTAACTACCAAAAAGCCAGAAGTGGAGCTGCGGTTCAAGTGGTAGAGCACCACCCTTGAGTGAAGAAGCTAAGGGACAGCGCCTATGCCCTGCATTTAAGCCCCAGTACCAACACACACACACACACACACACACACACACACACACACACACACACACACACACACACACACACCCTAAAGCACAAAAGGGCTAGGGGAATGGCTCAGTGGTACAGTGCCTGCTTAGCAAACCTGAGACCCTGAGGTTCAAATCCTCCTGCCTCTTCCTCTCACGTAGCTGGATTACAGGTGTACACTACCAAACCTGGATCCATATATTGAATCCCCCCCTTTTTTTTTTTTTGGTCATGAGGCTTGAACACAGGGCCTGGGCACTATACCTGAGTTTTTACTCAAGGCTAGTGCTCTACCACTTTGAGCCACAGTGCCTTTTCTGTGACTAATTGGAGATAAGAGTCTCACAGACTTTCCATCCAGGCTGGCTTTGAACCACAACCCTTAGGGTTGGCTCTGAATCATGATCCTTTGAGTAGCTAGGATTACAGGTGTGAGTCACCAGGACTGGTTCACCTTTCTTCTTTATAAATGACCCAGTCTGTGGAATTCAGTTATAGCAACGGAAAACACAGATGGTACGCCGCCTGCTTTCTGTGGAGATCTTGCCAAACATGCTCTTCTTATACCCACAAGATGTCTTCACTGACATGGCTCGTTAGACTCCAGCTAACTTAAGTGAGTCTCAAATCCCAGCAGAGCCTGACAGGATCTGTGCGGCAGCTGCGGGGGGGGGGGGGGGCTCCAGTCTCCCCCGGGGCCCATCTTGCTGGGTGTTCATGGGTAGCACTGGCACAAGCATCCTCACTATAGCGCCACACAGCCCGGGAATGAGTTCCCTGCTCCCACGGTGCCGCTGTGACTCGTGGGGGCAAGTCATTTCTCCTCCCCGCAGCCCAAGGTCATCACCGCTACCCAGGCACACAATGCGCAGGCCACTGGCTTGCTGTATGGCTTGGAGATTCTGCCTATAAAATAGTATCTAGAAGCCAAGTACCAGTGGCTCACACCTGTAATCCCAGCTACTCAGGAGGCTGAGACCAGCTCAGCCGGACAGTCTGTGAGACTCTGATCTCCAACGAACCACCAAAGAGCCAGCAGTGGAGCGGTGGCTCAAGTGGTAGAGGGCTAGTCTTGCACATAGAGGCTCAGGGACAACGCCCAAGCCCTGAGTTCATGCTCCAAGAGAAAAAACAAACAAACCTAGAGAAAAAAAGGAAAATGTTAATCTATCAATCTATACATTTCAACACACAATGGAAAGATCATTAGGGCCTGCTGTGAAGTTTAAATAGAACAAAAATTAAGTGAAATTAACAATTCAATATAGCCAGGTGCTGGTGGCTCGCTCACACCTGTAATCCTAGCTACTCTGGAGGCTAAGCTTTGAGGATGGCAGTTCAGAGCCAGGCCAGGCAGGAAAGTCTGTGAGACGTTATCTCCAATTAACCACCAGAAAAAGTGGAAGTTTTCTACGCTGTGGCTCAAAGTGGTAGGTGTTGTGCCAAGTCGCGAGACGACCACCAAGAAGACCACCGAGACTCAGACGTTCCGAAATGCAAAAGCAAGGCAAGGCTTTATTCAAGCGAGCTGCAACTCGGGTCTCGTCCTACCCACCGACACAGCGGAGGTTAGGAGGGAGCCCCGAGCTGCGGTTACACAAAGGCAAAAAACAAAGTTACAACAATCAGGTGTTCAAGCAAGCAAGATTAGGACACAGGTGCAAATCTGATTGGCTCAGGGCTTGAGGCATTCTGGGGGCAGTCAGAGTTAAGCATTCCCAGCGGTTAGAGTTCTAGACTGGCTGGGCCCTAATAAGCTTGTCCTGGGTTTGCTCACAGGGCCTGCTTATCTCAGGTTCGCGTGGTAAAGTGGGGTTCGCGTGGTAAAGTGGGGCCTGACTTCAAAGTCTGGCTCTTCAGTTGGGTGCTAGCTTTGAGCAAAAAGAAGCTCAGGGAGAGTGCCCCAGGCCATGAGTTCAAGCCCCAGGACAAACAAAACGTGGATCTACGTGAGTAAGAAACTATCTCTTGCACACACACACCCCACTACTAGAATGGCCTCTGAAATAAAGACATGCCGTTATGCCGTACATGAGAAGTCTTTGGTAGACAGTCCCCAGGTCATTTAGTGGCTCTTCAATGTGATGTCACTGAGAATCCAGCCTCTTACCTGTCCTCCAGATGACTGGCTTGCCTACAATCACAAGATAACTGCCATGGCTCCGGGCATTTCACACTTCCTCAACAACTTTCTAGAAGAAAGGTTTACAGGCTTCTCCACAGGCCTCCATGGTTCAGGAAGTAGAATTAGTCCTAGCAGCTCTCCAGGGCATCTGATTGGCTAGAACTGGGTTACCTTGAACCAATCAGGAGTAGTTTGGTTAATACAGACCAATCATGTTTTGTTTCCTGGGACCCCAGATTGGATTCAGGTTCTTGAGCATGTTGGCCTCCTGGGCAATACCAGACTTGTATCCTCTAAGGAAGGACGGGGAGGGGGGTGGCATTAAGCCGCTAAGCAGCCACAGGTTTTCGTGGGCCCCCAGGATGCTGGGAACATCTCACAGTTCCCAGGGTTCCCTGTGGCTGAGCTCAGGACACCAGGATGGCTGATGCCTGGTCAGGGAATTGAGAGGGGCAGACGCCCTCCCCGTATCTCCCTGAATGGCAAGGTCTCCTCCCTCAGTTCCGCCTTCCTTTGTGCCAGTTCCTCTGCCCCCCCCCCGGCTCCTCCCCGCCAAAGCGGTCTCTCCTCCAGCCCTTCCCAGCCTGCTTCAGAGCAAAGACTCACGTTCTGTCCTTCGGCTACTCAGAAAGGAACGTGGCCAGCCAGGCTCTGTTTCAATTGTGGGTCTCTGCCTGTCGGGGAGCTGGTGGTCACCTCCTGTCCTCAGGCCGCGAGGTAGGGGGGATCCAGGTGGTGAGAGGGCCCGGGAGGCTGCGGGGGTCCGGAGATGCCCACGGAAGGGGCAGTGCAGAGCTCTGGAGGGTAAAGGAAGCCAGGCAGTAAAATGGGATAGGGTTCCTAGATGTGACTTCTACAGCATGCACCCAGCATGCTATGTTCTTCTCATGTCCCCTCCCCCACAGAGACCTAGGTTGAAACCTTAATCTTTAATTGGCAGCATTAAAAGATGGGGCCTGATGGTGTGCCAGTGGCTCACGCTTCTAATCCTAGCCATTTAGGAGGCTGAGATCTGAGGCTCAAAGTTCAAAGCCAGCCCCAGCAGACAGACACATCCAGGAGACTCTTCTTTCCAATTAACCAGCAAAAAGCTAGAACTGGAGTGATGGCTCCTGCTGCGTTCAAGCCCCAGTCCTGGTGCTTCGATGATGAGGGCAGAGCCCTCAGGGGAGCGAATCAGCTAGAAAAGAGAACATAGCTGGGTGCCCATGGCTCAGGCCTGTAATCCTCACTACTCAGGAGGCTGAGATCTCAGCGTCGAAGTTCACAGCCAGCCTGGGCAGAAATGGCTGTGCGACTCTTATCTCCAATTAATCACTGAACAGCTGAAAGTGGAGCCGTGGCTCAAGAGGTAGAGCCGAGCCTTCGCCTTGAGAAAAAACAAACATATACGAAGTCAGGGACAGAGCCCCAGGGCCAGCTCTGCTGGCGGGGAGGGAATGTGTGGGAATGTCCACGCGCAGGGCGTGGGAGGGGCCCGGGCTCCTCCTCGTTCTCTTGGGAGCGTCATGGGGCACTCCTGCACCTCTGCTCCGGGTCTCCTTTGTCAGGGGCTGTGCACGGGGTTCAGGGAGGAGGTAAGAAGCTCAGGAGGCCCCCAGCCCAAGCCATGCGACCGGAGTGGCCTAGAAGCTCAGGGTAGGGCAGAGGGGGTGACAGGAAGGAGATGACACCAGGCTCAGAACCAGTGATGGCGCCAATGTGACACTGGCATATCTTGTCCATTTCTCATCCCTGTGTCTTCCGGAACCATACGTGGGCCCCTCTCCTGTACCCCCTTCCCCGATCCAGGCACCTTGGGGCGGGAGCTCCTGCCGAAGCCAATGGCCCTGGGCTGTAGGGGGAGGATGAAGAGGGGAGGGAATTGGGGGTGCTTTCTAGATGCGCAGGTCCCTGAGGATCAGAAGAGAAAGCTCCTGCCTCCATCCAGCAGGGATTTCATTAGGAGAGCTAATTAGTAGATGGGAGCTGGCTGGAGGCCCCCCGCCTGGGGAAGCACGCATGCGCATGGGAACTTGGCACGGCTTCTTCGGGATTGTCTTCCGCAGAGGGAGCTGGGGCCTGGGCCGGGCTGGGCTGGCACCGTGCCAGGCTGGACTGGGTCCCCAGGTCAGGCAAACTGCCCTCACACACTCCCATAGCTACGTGTGCACACTCACCCCTGCCCTGACACACACAGCCCTGCAGGAAGAGCATCCCTCCAGTTCCATGCCCAATCCTCCTCAACTCTTCCAGAAGGTTCTTTTCAGCTAAGGGATAAAGCCTGCCAGCTCCTTACACCACACCAACCCCAACTTTCTGCCCTCATGCCCAGCCCCGCTACGAGATCCTCCTCCCACTCCTTGGCTTTTCTTCAAAGGGAAGGAATGCCGCGGAATGCCGCTGGCCCACACCTATAATCCTAGCTACTCAGGAAGCTGGAATCTGAGAATTGCAGTTCAAAGCCAGCCTGGGCAGGAGAGTCCTAGAGACTCTTATATCCAATTAAGCACCGAATTTCCAGAAGTGGAGCTGTGGCTCTAGTGGTAGAGTGCTAGCCTTGAGCATGAAAGCTGGGAGACAATACCCAGGCCCTGAGTTCAAGCCCCAGGACTGGCAGAGAGAAAGAAAGAGAGAGAGAGAGAGAGAGAGAAAGAAAGAAAGAAAGAAAAAGAGAAAGGAAGGAAGGAAGGAAGGAAGGAAGGAAGGAAGGAAGGAAGGAAGGAAGGAAGGAAGGAAAGTTCTGAAAAATCCCACTAGACAGGTTTTCCGGGGAGCGAAGGTCCTTAGTCACATGCAGGACAGGACATCTGCCCCACTGAAGTCCCACAGCCACACCCCAGAACCTCGTCACGTGACTACAGCATGTGGCTTTCAATCAAGGCTCCAAGGAGTCTTCACCAAGCTCTCTGGGCCTCGGTCTCCGTGTCTGCGATATGGACACGCTTACGGTTTGTACGTAAATTGGCGCATGTGAACAGGGCGCAGAACCAAGCAGGTACCCGTCCAGCCAATGTAACCTTTCTTCTCATGGAGACCAAAGCCAGCAAGTCCCCAACCAGGCTCCACTTTGCCCTCCAGGCCTGGCTGCCTCTCGCCTGCCTTTCCTGTCTCAGAATAAGGAGACAGGTTATTAGTACAAATTTGATCAAAATGACACATGGATTAGCATGTACGCTTCAAAGTCTAATTCTGTTTACTGTTCTAGGGGAACATGCAATTATTACAGGAGCCGGGACAGAGTGTTTTTTAATAACATTTCTTGTTAAGATTTAATTACAGGAAATTGTATTTTCTTAATCACTGAAAACTCAACTGGCTAGGAAAAGAATCGTGATAATTTTGTTTGCAGTTTATTAAATCCTTAGGATATTCTTTCTCTTACATTTGCTTTCATTATGGGCTGCAGCTAAGTGCTTTTTAACCCTTGCAGGCATGGAGAGGCTAACCCTGCCTCTCCCACCCCTGACAAACCCAGGTGCCAAGAACCCACAGGCCCATGCACCTTAGGAAGGCCGGCGGATGCCTTTCCCGCCCGCTAAGAGAGCAAGTGTGTTCTCTTGTCTCAAAGGAATGGGCTGAAAAGTAATGGGCCTCAGCGGGCCCGCCCTCTCGGCCGCCCATGAAACTTAACCCGGTGGCAAGGGTGTCTCTCTGTCAAGAACCTCCAGGGCTGGCAAGATGGCCTAGTGGTAAAGTGCTCGCCTCATATACATGAAGCTCTGGGTTCAATTCCTCAGTATGACATAAGCAGAAAAAGCCAGAAGTGGCGCTGTGGCTCACGTGGTCAAGTGCCAGCCTTGAGCAAAAAGAAGCCAGGGACAGTGCTCAGGCCCTGAGTTCAAGCCCCAGGACTGGCAAAAACAAAACAAAACAAAAAGAACCTCCATGAAGATGGTAAAAAAAAATGGCAGTGTCGGTGTTCTTGTATCTCAGGGGACCAAAGCCCAGGGCCGTGTCCTGAGAGGGAGGTGGCTCTGGCAGAGCTCACCCCCCTCATCCCCATGACCCCACACCCCCATCTCTATTTTTCTTTTGGTGGGTACCAAGGCTTGTGGGTACTCAAGAACGTGTGTGTGCTCAGCTGGTGATCGACCACTTGAGCCATGCCTCCAGCTTGGCTGTTTTGCTGGGAAGTTTGGAAATGGTGTCTCGTGGACTTTTCTCCCCCAGGCTAGGATTGGATCGCAGGCAGGAGTCATGGACACCTGTTCTCTCTCACCTCTTTGGGACAAGGCAGGACTGTGGGGCCGTTTTCCTCCGGACTCTTCTCACTGTCTCAATACACTAAGAGCAGGGAATGGAGAAATGGCCAGCACCAAGCTCTGCCTGGGCACCCTGGATGTTCACTTCAGAGAGAGAGAGAGAGAGAGAGAGAGAGAGTCAGAGTCTGTCTGCTGTCCGACTGTCTGTCCACTGTCTGACCATCTGCCTCTCTCCTTGGCCTCAGCCACAGCTGCATCTCCATCTTCACGCTCCCCCCTGACACATGGGGTGCGGGCCATCTCTTTGCAGGTGTTGTGGCCACAGGCAGCCTTTTCTCCAGAGGTCACTGCCCTTCGGACAACAAGTCCCACTCACATCTAGCCTAGAGTTCTCCTGCTTCAAATCAAACCCAGATCCTCTTGATCTTTGGGACAACCAAGCAGTGACTTGCAGATCTCATCGGAACAGCCTGACCCAACACACCTCCATCCAGGTCTCTAACTGGAGCCCCCAGTACTCTTTTTTTTTTTTTTTGGCCAGTCCTGGGCCTTGGACTCAGGGCCTGAGCACTGTTCCTGGCTTCTTCCCGCTCAAGGCTAGCACTCTGCCACTTGAGCCACAGCGCCGCTTCTGGCCGTTTTCTGTATATGTGGTGCTGGGGAATCGAACCTAGGGCCTCGTGTATCCGAGGCAGGCACTCTTGCCACTAGGCTATATCCCCAGCCCCCCCAGTACTCTTAACTTGCCTCCCACCCCCACCCCAGTGGCCGCAGTTCCTTCCATGTCTCCTTGGCGTCTTTGTTCTCCAGGGCCGGGGATAGCAGGCCTGACAGTGCTAAGCCCCGATGGCAAGGTTCAGGACATCAAAGAGCTGCAGGAGAGGTGTTGGATAATAGATGGCAGCAAGCATGAATGATACATATGCAGATAAATGATGGATAATGGCCCGCATGATGTATAGGCAGCCGCCTGGTAATAGATGTGTGTACCGAGAGATAGATGGAGGAGACAGTGTGGGAGACAACAGACACACCGGGCGGCCGGAAGGCTGCGTGAAGATCCCTAAGGACAGCAGTGACTCCAGATAGGCAGGGACACAGTGGTATGACAGGTACTAGAGAGGACTTCCTGGGTACCTGCCCGGGGCAAAGAGCCATCCACAGAATGACGCCCAGAGGCCGCTACGGAGGGAGTGAAGGGAAGAAGCCGGGTTGTGTGCACCGGTGCCCGGAGGTGACAAATAGCTGGGTCTGATGGCTTCTCAGGGTGCTCCTCGCCCCCGCCAAGGCCTTCCCCTGCCCTGGGTGCCCGGGAAGCCTGGCTGGGTTCCCAGGCGCGGGTGCTATGCCGCTGGTGGCGCCCACAGCCGGGGCAGGGAGGGCTAGCGGTGGGGGGCTTGGGAACCGGTGTTCCGGTCCCTGCAGGCCAGGCCCATCTGACCCCTGTCCACCCATCCCCTTCATAAGTAATGTCCCTGGGTGACAGCTGCTCCCCAAGGAAGGGCAGGAGACAGACTTCTTGTCGAGCGGCTTGGGCAGCATGGGCGCAAGTCTTCCACTCACATTTCCCCTTCTCCCGCGCCTTTGCTGTCCCTCCCGTCCTGCCTTCAGTCCGCAACCTCAGCTGGGTGCTGGCGGCTCACGCCTGTCATCCTAGCTACTCAGGAGGCTGAGAGCGGAGGATCGAGGTTCAAAGCCAGCCTAGGCAGGAAAGCCTGTGAGACTCTCATCTTCAGTTAATTACCAGAAACCAGGAAGAGAAGCTATGGCTCAAAGCCTGGGCCTGGCTGCTCTCCATGGAACCCGCCCAGTCTAGCCAGGGTGAGGTCTGTCCACCCTCCATCTCCACAGCCCCCACTCTCCCCCCCCCCGTAGGAATGAATAACTGAACCCCACTCCCCTACAGGTGGGGATGAATAGCTGACCCCAGGACGGCAGCTCCGGCTGGGCTGAGAAAGGGAGACAGGAAGACAAAGACCCCCGGGGAGAACAGAAGGCCGGGTGCTGCGGTGCCTGCCTAAGCTCATGGTTTCACTTGTTCACGGGAGCAAGGACTCACCCCCTCCAGAAGGGACTGGGGGTGCTGCTCCATCCAGCCCCGCACCTCACTCCGAAGCCCCTAGAAACAGGACAGGAGACCTACAGAGAGGCGAGGCAAGGAGGTCCCGAGAGGTGCAGTGCCTGACTCGCGCCCCCCCCTCTCCCCCCCCCCCCCCCGCAGGCTAGGGCTGCAGCCGTCCCCACACCGGGGATTCTTGGTGCAGGGGAACAGAAGGATCATGAGATGAGCAGAGGGGAAGGCAATGGGGGTGCGGGTGGGGGGAATGGCACCCTATGAATTCCCCAGGGGGTTGAAAGCCAACAAATGAGGCTTAGCACAGGCTTGAAGAAGCACCGGGATTGCTGGATGGGGTCAGGAGGGGCAGGAAAGCTGTTTGGGGGGGTGGGGCAGGGGCCGAGGGGTTCCTGAAGGAGTGAGGGAGTGGCGGAGGCAGGTCACGAGCGGCCCAAAGTGCCAGTGAGAAGCCACGAAGGCGCCGTGGCCTTGGCACTGGGCATCTGGGGAATAATGGGGTTGGCAGGACACAGGGAACATTCCCACTGGTCATCTGCAGAGCGTTAATGGAGGTGGGCATGGCCTGGGCAGGTGCAGGGAGAGCCCCAGGGGTGGCAAATGGGAGGGGGCAGAGAAGCACAGGGCTAGGAGATGATGCTGGACCAGAGCAGGGGCCAGGGGGCATTGCCAGCCCTGCAGCTCCATGGGGGGGCACTCAGGACAAGCCACCCAGGACTTCCCTACAGAGCCCCGTGGGATGTGGGTGCCACACAGCCAGGGACCCCAGGAGACAGCTTTAGAAGGGGAACTATGGAAGCAAGGTAGACAGTGTCGAAGGAGGAGCTGGAGAAAGGAACACGGAAAAGGAGGCGGGCGCAGGAGGAAGGGATGGGGGTGGAGGACTCCCAGGAGGAGGGAGCGACAGGAGGAGCCTGGACAAGAGGAGCAAGGCCCAACCCAAAGCCCCAAAGACACAGGTGTTTGGGGGCCAGAAGATGACCAAGGAGCCCAGCTCAGGGCAGGCAGGTCTGTGAGACTTTTATCTCCAGTTAACCAGCAGAAAAGTGGCACTAGCCTTGAGTGAAAAAGCTCAGAGACAGCCCCCAGGCCCTGAATTCAAGCCCAATGACCAACAACAAAACAAGAAAGGAAGGAGGGAAGGAAGGAAGGAAGGAAGGAAGGAAGGAAGGAAGGAAGGAAGGAAGGAAGGAAGGAAGGAAGGAAGGAAGGAAGGAAGGGAAAAAGAAAAGGAAAGGAAAGAGAAAGGGGACCAAGGCTAGGCCTCACATTGGATTTCAGAGCAGAGGATCCCAGGTTCAGAAGATGTGGCTCTGTGTTGTCTCCGTGTGTGATGGGAGAGGAGAAGGTGCAGAGGAAGACTTCCCTTCTTTGTTTAGTGCTGAGTTCATATCTCAAATGCCCGGAGATTTGTACTTGTACTTGCCCGCCCCACAAACACACATGCTCCTACACACACACACACACACACACACACACACACACACACACACACACATCAGCCAGGATAGGCAAAGGCTCTGCTTCATTAACAAACACCTTCAAAATCTCAATGGCTTAACAACCTTGACGGCGTCACCCAGGCTCTGCTCATCGCAGTTGGGGCAGAATCCAGGCTAGTGGTGAGCCCTCGCTCAAGTCTCGCTGGTCATGATACCACAGGGAAAGACGACCCGCCCCTGAAAAGGCTGATATTTGTAATTAAACTCCTCTGACTGGAAATGCTCATTGGCCCAAAACAATCACGTGGCCTATCTCGTCACTGAGGGAGGCAGGAAGCACCATCTGGAAATGGAGGGTGCAGAGCTGCCTAGCAACTAGCTCTACTGAGTACACACACACACACACACACACACACACACACACACACACACACACACACACACCCTGCTATAGTTCCCTTATTCTATCCTTTTGTACCCATCAGTTCCCTGGGCCCAGCATTCAGGAACAAAAATCCCCAGCTCTGAGTGGGAGGTCATGGAAACTTGCACCCCCTTTTGGTTTGGGCCTGATCCGTGGCTCCCCAACTCTCTCTGTCTTGCTCTGAGTCCCACCATCCATCTCACCTCCATGCTCACTCTTCTGAGCCTCACCCCGCCTCCTGCTTCGTTCCTCCTGCCAAGAAGAGATAAAAGAGACAGCTGTGTGCTTATTCCATGCGGCTGCCTCTCTCCGCCTTGTTTCCGCCACTTGTGCAAGTTCCTGGCCACTCTGAGCCCCCTCCCTTTCTTTCTATGCTTGCCTTGTGAGCTGGCAAAGTGTGAGCTACTGGTGTGCGAGGAGCCTGGCACAGCTGGAGAGACTTCCCTGTGAGGCCCAGAGGGACTCAGAGGGAGAAGGGAGAGCAGGCAGACACGAACAAAGAGGGCCCAGGACCCAAGCGACAAGGCACAAGCAGACAGAGACAGAAGAGAGATGACATACGGTAAATTAGAGAGAAGCAGAGAACACAGCAAGGGATGGAGGCAGATGGAAAGAGACGCGGATTGACCGAGACAGATCGCGACAGAGACCGAGAGTGACAGAAATAGGTAGACACAGGGAGAGACTGGACAAGAGGGATGAAGGCAGAGAAGTGCAAAGAGACAAAAAAGATGGTTGCGCTCAGGCTGGAAGTGAAGTGTGTGTGTGTGTGTGTGTGTGTGTGTGTGTGTGTGTGTGTTCTGGTTTTGAAGCCACGCTATCTCTCATCGAGATGGACTCCTGAAAGCGGGCACAAAGATACCTTTAAAGACAGGAGGAGACGTGGCCCCTGTAGCGGGAGTGGCAGGGATTTCAGGCTGGGTTTGTAAGCTTGGGCATGGGCAAGGGTTTCCTTGGAGATTTCTCCTGCCAAATCCGAAGCCTCAGCAATGTCTGTCGGAGGAGGCCGCATGGTTGGAGCTAAAAGGCCTCCCCAGCTGCCCAGCCTCACCTCCCCCCCCACCCCCGCCTGCTCCAGCTCTGGCTGGGACCAGGGGATGCTGGGAGAAGAGCTAAGATGGGAGAAGGCAGCCCTGTGTGGGGGTGAAGGAATCCCAGGGCCCCCCGGGTCTGAGCAGAGACTCAAGCCTCATCCCTCCTTCAGCATGCCGTCTGAGAGCCCTGCCCCTGCCAGGCCCAAGGACACTGTGGGAGGCAAAAATCCAGGACCCAGCGTGGCTTTTACCTAGTGGAGCAGACAGACCATAGCATCTCAACTATGTAACTAAAAATGGGGCTCAGCTGGGCTCCAGTGGCTCACACCTGTAATCCTAGCTGCTCAGGAGGCTGAGATCTGAGGATCGAATTTGAAGCCAGCCCCGGCAGCAAAGTTCCTGTGAGACTCTTATCTCCTGTGAACCACTCAAAAACCACAAGTGGCGCTGTGGCTCAAGGTGGTAGAGCGCTGGCCTTGAGCAAAAGAGCTCAGGGATAGTGCCCAGGCCATGAGTTCAAGCCCCATAACAGACCAAAAACAGCCCCCCAAAACCCAAACCAGACCAGGTACTGCAGAGGTAGGATAGTATTAGTATACACAGGGAATGGGGTGCGGGGCTTCTTGGCTATGGCCAAGAACTTCCTGATAAGGAGGAACCACAACCCAAGCAGGGCCAGGTGGCCCAGTACTGGGCCAGGGTGTGCAAAGGGGGACTGGTCAGGTGGGTGGAGCTCAGGTCTGACTCCAGGACATGGGGAGAAGCATGGGTGGTTATCTACTCACCGTGCTGGACACCCAAACCCTGAGGCCCTGAGTGGAGCTTCCCCCCACCCAGCGCAGGTGTGGGGGAGAGGAGGATTGTGGGACAGAGGAAGACAAGGCATCTCATCGGGCCTTGGTCCCCACCACCCTCCCTGACCCCCCTAGAACAAGGCTCGGAGTCCTTGGCCAAGGCCTCCCACAAAATGGGTGTCATCCTGTGGCACTCGTGGGAAGGGGTGGAATCCTTGGAAGGAGAAAGGAGGGAGGGGCTAGTGGGAGGAAGTTACATCATGGGGGGCGGGTCTCGACGGGGATTTTGGCCCCTTTGTCTCTTCCCTCTGCTTCCTGGCCAACAGGAGGTGCCTCCTCCATCATGCACCCCCGCCACGGTGTACCCGGCTGCAACAGGGCCAAGCAACCGGGACCCCAAACCCAAGGCAAAACGAACCTTTCCTCCACGTAAGTTGATTCATCTCCAGTGTTTCAGTTAGAGCAATAGAAGGCTGACTGGCATGCTCCTCCCCTCCTGCCAAGCCTCAGCCTCGGAGCCAGCTCTCCGGCCAGACCTCAACACATGCCCTGCCTGCTGGCCGGATCCACTTCCTCCCTGCCCTCATCCACCTGCCCAGCTCCCAGACAGACACCCAGAGCACCTGCCCAGCTCCCAGACAGACACCCAGAGGACCTGCCCAGCTCCCAGACACCCAGACCACCTGCCCAGCTCCCAGACAGACACCCAGACCACCTGCCCAGCTCCCAGACAGACACCCAGATGACCTGCCCAGCTCCCAGACAGACACCCAGATGACCTGCCCAGCTCCCAGACAGACACCCAGGAAACCTACCCAGCTCCCAATCAGACACCCAGGAAAACTGCCCAGCTCCCTCCCAGACAGACACCCAGAAATCTGCGCAGTCAGAAGTGGTGAAACCTGGATTTGGACTTGAATGCAAGCAATTCACACACAAAGGCCCATCGTCTCCTCTTCCCAGCTCACCAAGCTGTTTCTCTAGAAAACGACCTGGGCATTGAGACAGACTAGGGGAAGTGAGATGCAGTGAGACAGGGAGAGAGGGCAGCGAAAGGCAGAAATAGGAAGAGACAATCATGTTCCCACAGAGGCTGAGCAAGTAGTGAAGCCTGAGATGAGAAAGAGCAAAAAGGAGAACCAGAGATCCAGGCGAGGACAGAGGGGGGCTCCGCCCCTGACCCCCCCACCCCCATCTCCTCCACGTTCCCTGCCTGGGCCTCAGGAACCAGCCTGTCACCTTCCCTGAGCCCTCTTGGCTGGCCTAACCTCTTAGCAGGAAAGATCTGGGCTTTTTTCTTTTTTCTTTTTCTGAGACAAGGTTTTGCTCTGCAGCCCAAGCTAGCCTCAGCTTCTCGGTCCCAGCTTCTCCCTCCTGAGGGCTGGGATTACAGTCATGCCACACCGCACCTAGCAGGATATGGCTTTAAATGCTCCACCGCCACCATCACCCCTCCGCAGCGCTGAGTTCAAATGCTGCCTGCACCCACATTTGAAGGGAACTGGAGAGAGAGGAGGTTCTGCGGGGTGAGATGGGGGGTCATCCTGCCCAGCTGGGTGGCCTAGGTAGATGCATGCAGCCTGACGGCTTTCTGCCTGGAAGGTGTCCGGGCAGGGGGCTGCACCAAGACGTTTGAAGGCCTTTGGGACCCCCTGAGAGGTGGCCCAGGACCTGAAAAGCAAGTGGATCACCAGAAGTCTCACTTGAGGGGCCATCACTTAGCCCCTCAACCCACCGGATGAAAAAGAGCAACCCTTCACCCACACCCTCACCCAGTTCTGTCCCCAGGACAACCCTCATCTCTCAGCTTGTAAACGGTGACGGCTCCATAAATGAGTCCTTAAAAGTCACTCTCCCGGGAATTAAGAGGGGCCTGCTGGGAGGGGCAGCCCTGGGGGAGGCTGGCCCTGGGGTCCCACCGGAAGGAGGGAGGGAGGGAGGGAGGGTGGTGGGATGTGAAGTCAGGGTTAATGAAGTCACTGATCATTATCTCTAACCGTTATCCCTGCTTTGGGGGGGGGGGGATGGGAGCAGGATTGGAAGAGGAACTGCCCTCAGAACAGACTGTGCAAGGTATCAAGCTACCCTGGCCTAGGGTCCTTATCTCCCCCTCTCCCCCCAACTGTCTGGCTTCTATGCCCTGCAACCCCCTTCCCCATTCCCTCCCCGCCCCCCACCCCCCACTGCCTGAGGGCAGAACTGAGAAGGAATCTTAATTGGATCAGCCCAGGCCAGAGGGCACAGGCCTAGGCACCCGGTGATCACTCACTCTACATGCTAACTCGGAAGAAGAGGTCACTTTGCTGTTTTTCCCTAACGGCCTCTCCTCACCAGGTGGTCAGCTTTCAGAGGAGGGGGTGTCTTCTAAGCCCCCATCCTTCCTTGCATTGTGAAATAAACTTCACATTCAGAAAAGAGCATGCACGCCCCAGTAACCAATGGTTTTGTAAGAAACATCAGGGTGGCTACAGATCACAGCCAGACGCCCAGGACCCTTCTCCCCTCTCCCTCTTCTCCCCTCCCTCAGCCCCTCACTCTTCCCCCACAACCGGGCACCTGCCTACTCAGGGCCTGGGCACTGTCCCTGAGCTTTTTTTTTGCTCAAGGCTAGTAATACCCTACCACTTTGAGCCACGGCACCACTTCATGTTTTCTGGTGGTTAATTGGAGCTAAGAGTCTCACAGATTTTCCTGCCCCGGCTGGCTTCCTTCCAATTGCAATCCTCAGATCTCAGCCTCCTAAGTAGCTAGGATTACAGGCGCGAGCCACCAGCACCAGCTTCAAGTACTTTCTAATATGCTGGGTGCTGGGGGGTTCCCAGCCTGGCTACTCAGGAGGCTAAGACCTGAGGATCCCAGTTCCACAGGCAGGACCATGGGTGAGATTCTTATCTCCAAATAATTACCTAAAGGGGCTGGGGATATAGCCTAGTGGCAAGAGTGCCTGCCTCGGATACACGAGGCCCTAGGTTCGATTCCCCAGCACCACATATACAGAAAACGGCCAGAAGTGGCGCTGTGGCTCAAGTGGCAGAGTGCTAGCCTTGAGCGGGAAGAAGCCAGGGACAGTGCTCAGGCCCTGAGTCCAAGGCCCAGGACTGGCCAAAAAAAAAAAAAAATAATAATAATAATAATTACCTAAAAACCAGAAGTGGAAGCGTGGCTCAAGTGGCAGAGTACCCACACTTGAGAGAGAAAAACTAAGGGACAGTGCCCTGGTCCTGAGTTCAAGCTGCAGTACTGGTACAAAACAAAACCAAAACAAAACAAAACCCTATAGTTCACTCCTTCTTGGAAGGTAAAGCCTCCTTGGCAGCCGTGGATGCCCGGCTAATAATAGCTCTTTGCACTAAGAATCTGGAAGGCAGAGGAAATGCCAGGAAAGCCTCTTCTTTTTGTTCCCAACAACATGAAAGCTCCCACAAACACGCCGCCTTCTCAAGAGGCAGAGGGAATCGTGCAGAAAGTGCTGCGGCTTTTTTGCTTGTGGCTTGCTGTTTTGATCCTCGCTGCCCTCTGGATGTTAAGACCCCCGGAGACAGGGGCAGGGACTTGTCTGGCTCCAGGAAGAGGGAGAGGCAGGTGGTACCTCCTCCTCCACCCCTCCCCACCCCCTTCCCCTACAGGACTGGGCAGGGCTGACAGAGCACCTGGGTGGAGAACACAGATCAAAGGCGAACCCAGACCACTGTCCCAGGTGACCTTGGTCTGACTCTCTGAGGGAAGAATTGGAAGGATCAGCTTTGCTCCGTGTGGGGCTCCGCGGAGGGGGTTGGGTAAGTTACCAAGTCCCCTAAGCCTCAAAGTCCTTGTCTTTAGGTAGGGCTCACAAGGATGCCTGCTAGGCGTCAGCGACTCATGCCTGTAATCCTAGCTACTCAGGAAGCTGAGATCCAGACGATGAAAGTTCAAAATCAGCCAGCGCAGAAAAGTCTACACCATTCCAAAATAACCAGTCAAGAGCTGAGCCAGAGTTGGGGCCCAAGGAGATAGGTAAGAGATAGGTGTAAGGAGATGTGGGTAAGACGGTGGGGAACCTAGCAGCACCAGATCTCAGCGCGAATGAGCAAATCCAAATGTGAATAGTAGGGGTTTGTAATCCAGTACAGGACATGGCAGGAGGCCAGCCTGGATTAGTCTCAAAAAATGAAACAAACAAGCATGGATGACTGACTTCTATAATCCTAGCTACTCAGGAGGCTGAGATCTGAGGATTGTGGTTCAAAACCATCCCAGGCAGGAAAATCTGTGAGTCTCTGATCTCCAATTAAACTCTCTCCCAAACCAGAAGTGGTTCTGTGGCTCAAGTGGTAGCGTGCTAGTCTTGAGCAAAACAAAAACAAAAACAAACCTCCAGGACAGTGCCAGAGCTCTGAGTTCAAGCCCCAGGGCAGGCAACAAACACAAAGAAAAAACAAACAGAAAAGCACTTTGTAAGCCATTCAGCTCTGGGATCACTAGTTTTAGTTGGCTGAGATTTGTGGTCCCTTCTACCAATCAACATCTCTGTGATTTGGGGGCTGGGCTTAATAACGGTACTTACCTGTAATACCAACTATTCACCAGGCAGAGGTGAAAGGATGGTGGTCAGAAGCCAGCCTTGGCAAAAGCACAACACCCTATCTTGAAAACAAACTAAAACAGGGCTCTGTGTGTGTGTGTGTGTGTGTGTGTGTGTGTGTGTGTGTGTGTGTACTTTCTCCACCCATCATCATCTTCAGCATCCTAGCTAACCCTCCGCCGGCCTCCTCTGTGGAGTCACTGTTTATTCCGAGTTGCTTTCATTGGACAAAGTCATTTTGTCCTATGATTAGGTCCAATTTACAGCTCAGACAGTGAGGGGGGCTCCCACAGGTGGTGTGATTTGCCATCATCCCACATCCTTTGTGCATCCTAGCATCCCCCTGACCACGCCCCCACCGGCACCGAGTGGGCGGGGCCGCGTGCGGCGCGGGCGGGGCGAGCCCCAAGCACCGCCCACGCCACCTGCAATGGAGGGGAGCTGTCCCTTCCCTTCTAGAATCCTATGCTGGCAGCCAGCTCCCCTCCCCTCTCCCGGGCACCAGGGGACCTTTTATGCTCCATATGGCTGTGGAATTAATAACGTGTTGTAACCAAAGATTGGAAAAGAGATTAGGGGACTTAGCTTCTGGAGTGGGACTATAAAACAGAGGAAAGAAAAGAAAAGGAAGGAAGGAGCGGCTCAGTCCTGTGACAGAACCGCTAGAAGAGGGCCCAGGCCTCCTCTTAGATGCTGGGCAAATCCCTGGCGAGAGAGCCAGCTCAATGTGTCTGTCGTTTGGCCGTAAAGATGGGTTTATTGGCACTACAGTGATGGGAGAACCTCTCTGGAGGGGCTGAGGAGGCCATTTATCACCCTTGATAAATGGGCCCCAGGGCCGGGGCTGGCCTCTCCTGATATGGAGGGACAGAGCCACCAGCCTGCCTGGGGCGCACCAGCCTCTGGGCTCAAGAGGGAAGACAGCTGGGGCCAGCAGGCTTTAGGTCCTCATCCCCACGCGGGCGCCTCTCCCTGCCCAGTGACATGGGTCGCAGGTTGCTTCCTGGTCCTGACACCTGATGACCTTGCGTGAGTCACTCTGTCTTTCTGGGCCAGTGTCACCATCTATGAAGCAGGACAATCGCCAGGGACCAGTGGCTCACAACTGTAATCCTGACTAGTCAGGAGGCTGAGGTCTGAGGACGGTGGTTCAAAGTCAGCCTGGGCAGGAGAGTCTGTGAGAATCTTGTCTCCAATTGACCAAAAATCCAAGAGTTATGGCTCAAGAAGTAGAGAGCTAGCCTTGAGAAAAAAGGTAAGGGTCAGCGCCCAAGCCCTGAGTTCAAGTCCCAGTACTGGAACACACACACAAGAGGGACAATAATAGAAGCTACCATATGGAACAGTGTCAAGGTCCCCTGAGGGCTTGTAGGGTGCTTATAATCAGGTGATGTGGTCTCCCCAATGAGACCACAGGCTCTGGCTTCCATTGTTCTCAAAAAAAATCCTCGATATGGTTAGTACAGTCCTCCTGGTAAGAAGGAGACTCTGAAATTCAGGGTATCAACCAGTTGCTCACCCCAAAGTCATACAACTCATTCCAGACAGGAGAGAGGCAGCTCTCGTGGAGGACTGCAGCCTGTCTGCTCTGCTCCTGGGGTCTCCACCAGTGACTTCATTTGTTGGTTTGGTTTGGTTTGGTTTTTGTTGGTCATGGGGCTTGAACTCTGGGCCTGGGCGCTGCCCCTGAGCTTTTAAACTCAAGGCTAGTGCTCTAGCTCTTTGAGCCACCGCTCCACTTCTGGTTTTCTGGTGGTTCATTGGAGATAAGAGTCTCACGGGCCAGGCGCTGGTGGTTCACACTTACAATCCTAGCTACCCAGGAGGCTGAGATCTGAGGATTGCAGTTCGAAGCCAGCCCTGGGCAGAAAAGTCCCTGTGAGACTCTTACCACCCCCGGCTGGTGCCTAGTTTGGGGCAAGATTCCCCTACCTTCCCCGCAGAGGGCCAGAGCCTTGGGGGTACAAGCCATCGAGGCCAGCCTCCCTGAGACATAGCCCAGAGTAGAGGATATCATTATTATTGTTCACGTGACTGTTGCGTGCCGGCTTCTGACAACTGACCTCAACGTGTAACTATTGTGTGCATGCCTGGCGCGTCCCCCACGTAGCCGGCGGCCTTGGGCCAGGCCCAGGCCCGCAGCCGCAGGTGCCTGCGGACGCATTCCCATGTGCAGTCAGGGGCTCGGCGTGTGTGACAAGCCATCAGAACGGCTTTGCTGCAGCAAGTGTCATTAAAATGGAAGCGCATTGCTCTAGTATGCAGATGGGGCCACTTTATTACTTTTTAATTTGTTTACAGAAAACCCTGCCTCGGCATACACCAGTTTTGGGTTTTGGGGTTTGTTTTTTGTTTTTTTGCAAATGCCAGTGAAGCTGTGGGGTCTCTGGCTGGATGGGTCAAGGCCATGTTTGAACATGTTGCTGGGTTACACTTAATAGAACCTGACACGCTTTTCAACACGTGCAGGAGGAGACCAGCATGAGTGTGGACTCAAATCCACGCAGGACGACCCCCGGCCAAGGGACTCTACAGCCTTTACCGTTTTCCTCGTGGCTTCTCTGTCTGTCCCACTCAGAAATGTACCAACCCTCCTGGGCCCGCAGCTTCCAGCTCCCAGAGGCAGCGCGCCTCACTGGCATGAAATAAAACCCACAAATTAACCACCCTCATTAAGAAAATGGCTCAAATTGAATGAAGAATACTTAATGGACTGTGACTCGTCAAGTAATAGTTCCACTCCTTCTCCATCGCCCGCACAGCCAGCCACAGTGCTCACCAAGCAGCTCCTGACCTTGTGAGCTTCAGAGAGCTTCCTTCGCCTCTCTGTGACTCAGTTTCCTCATCTGAAGAGTGGCAGGATGGCTCCCTGGTGCTGTCAACATGAGAAGGTGTTCCCTGTTGTCTGTGGCAGTGGGGCCGTGCCTGTAACAGAGAGCCACCCCTTCCTTCCGCAAGCGCCCCGAAGAGGGGTGTCACCCTCAGGCTCTTCCTACCGCATCCCCGTTTTTATTCTTTTTCCAGTACTAGGGTTTGAACCCAGACCCTCACTCACGATGTCTTGGCTTGTTTGTTCAGCTAGGGCTGTACCATTTGGGTCATGCCTCCAGCCTGGCCTTTTTGCTGGTTAATTGGAGATGGAGTCTGGAGGACTCTTCTGCCTGGGCTGGCTTCAAATGTGGACTCTCTGGACCTCAGGCTCCCGAGGAGCTGGAATTGCGGGGCTGAGCCACCTGCTGGCGGGGGAAGGAGGGGCAGGAGGGCAGCAGGGCCCCCCCAATTGCCCATGGCTGCCTAGACCACCAACACGTGTCCAAATGAATGGAAATCTTCGTGGTCAGTAGGCGCGCAGGATGGGAGGATGAACTCTGGGAACTGAAGAGTTGTTGGTCAAGGTTGCCCCACATGCGTGAAGGTTCTGTGTGTGTTTTATCCGGGGACATGACATCTCTGAAGTCTTGGTCTGGAAAAACATCAAGGAACAAGGATCTTAATCCTTGGGGGTGAACGCCAGGCTTTGGGAAACTCCTGGGCCTCCCCCCTCCAGGCACGCAGGATGAGGTGGCTTCTGGTCTAAGAAAATAGATCTCCAGCTGGAGATGGTAGTGCATGCCTGCCATTGAGAGCTGAGGCCAGCCTGGCTTACACCCCCACCCAGTCTTATCTACTTATCAGCAAAAAGCTGTTGTGGAGGTGTGGCTCAGGTGGTAGAGTGCCATCTTGAGCAGAAAATGCCAAGGGACAGTACCTAAGCTCTGAGTTCAAGTCCTAGTACTGGCAGGCACTACCCCAGGAAGGTTTAGAATATACAATCTCAGCACTGGGTTTATAGCAGTGTGTTCAGGTCACGCTGGCCATTATTAGTAGGACCGGTCCTTGGGTGTGAACTCTTCCTTGTGACAGCATGGCGATGTGCTGTCTGCCAGCGTGTCTCCAGAGAGTGGATGTGACGCTCTGTTACAAAACACTGTGGTCATTCGCCTTCACTTCCGTTCTCCTTTCACAAATAAAACACCCGGAGCCCAGAAAGGTTGTGTGTCTTGCCAGAGGTCACACAGCCAATTATCAGGAAACCCAGCCCGCTCAGTCCACTACTTGCTTAATACGACATCTGACACAGTCCTTGGGTTCATCCTTGGTGCTAGACATCAGACAGCAGGCCGTGGGCCACGTCTTTAGCCAGCAGAAGGGTTAGACCCGCTCCTTCCACACCCCCAGCCCCAGCCCAGCGGTATTTTCTGCCTGAATGCAGCCGGTGAGGTGGGACTGTCACAAAGGCTTCAGCTCCGGGTTCGCCACGGGAGAGGAAAGAGGAGAGGCCCGACGCCCACTGATCCTTTTGTGTGAGGGGGCCAAAGAACCCCTCTCACCTCTCAGAAACCTCCAAATAACCCTCTTCCTTCCAGCAAATTCTAGGGGAATGAAAACCTCCTCCCACCTGCCTCTGCAACCGCCATTTAAGCTAATGGCTCGGGGAGAGGCCAGGGGGGCCGCTTTGTGCTCTGTCCTCCTCCTCGCTGGCCCCAGGGCACTGATAATCCAACCCCCTCCCCAGCCCCCCAGAACTGGGTGGGCAGCACGCCACCATCCCACAGGGAGACCTGAAGACAGGACATGGCCGGGGCAGGGGCCGGGCGCGTCTGGGCGCGTCCGTGTCGCCGCAGGCCATGCTGCAGTTCCCGCGCCTGTTTGTGTATCCGGCCTTCCCCCCCCCTCGGCTCCCCTGGGGGACCCTAAGAGACACCGAGGAGAGAAACAACACGGCCTTCCATAATTTCCAAGTCAGCTCCAGAGTTAATCATAAATTAAGAGCTGGGCTGGGAGGAGCAGGAATGTGCTGGAAAGTCAGGAGAAAGAAAGGGGGGTGCTGGGGGGTGGGGGGCCGAGGACCTGGACATGCGTCCCCTGGACGGTGGGTGTGTGGTGCCCGAGCCGGCTGGGGGCGGGGGAGGGCGCCCACGGTGGACACGGCAGGGTGCCCCCTTCCTGTGTCTCCCTGGAGGACCGGGCAGTGGAGAAACCCCACTTCCTGAGGAAGGAGGGCAGGCTGGCCCCTTTCGGAGGAGCTGGAAGATTCTGTCCCTGGAAGAAGATGGCGCCTCTGAAGAGGTCACTAAGTCAGCAGCCTCACCAGGCAGAAACTCAACCGGCCCCATGGCCTGTGCAATAAAGAATGGCTAATTATTATAGACATTATTATTTTGTTCCTCCAGTCTCTTTGAAGAGCAGGGACTCCACCATCAGGCAGACAGCGCCACCGTTCCTGTCACAGTGAGGGTCCGGAGGGGTCTTGGAATCAGTGGTGCAAGGACACTGTGGGGTGCAGACAAGATGGCTGCCCCCAAGCACCCACAGGGCACAGAATTCGCTCCTCTGTGCTGCTCCCAAGAGGAGCTGAGATTAATGAGCGATGGCACGAGGGACATGACCTTGGTTCTGGAAGAAGGGCGAACTTTCCTAGAGAGTAGGTGCCCCAGAGGCAAGCAGCCTCCTGCCACAGGAATTGCTCCTGGGGAGGATGAGGAGGGGAGGGGGGAGCACCGGGCCACAGCTGGACGGATGGACGGCTCAGTCAGCCAATGAGGGACGGTGTTCTGGATTTGTCCGGCCCCATACCCAGGCTGGTCCTGATAGCCACCGTGAGGGATGGGCTCCAGCTCCACAGGGAGCCGCGGAGACATCACAGGGCCAGGACGAGGTCCGGGCTGCTGGCTTCCCCCCACTGTCCTCCCTCGCTGCCCTTGGACGCCCCACAGAACCATCTGCTCCGGAGGCAACGGGGATTCCTTTTGAAAAATGCCTTCCTCTCAGGCAAGGCCCCAGAGTGGACGGAGCCATGATCTATGTGCTCCTCGCTGGCCGGGGACGAGCAGGCACCAGGAGCCTGTGGCATTTCTGGGACAGCCAGGAACCACCGGTCACACGGTTGTCTCCTCCTGAGCAAGAAAGAAGGAGGCTCGGGTGTGGTCACCCTGGGCCTTCCCGGGCCGGCTGCCTTCCTTCCTCCCAGAAGACTCCACCGCCGCCCCTCCCCGGAGAACTTGTCTTCTGCGTCCGGCTCTGCTAGAGAGAGTGCTTCTCCTAGAATCCAGATCCCCTGTGCTGAAAACTTCCAGAACTACAACACCATGTCGGAAATCCCTGCCTGCGATCCTTGTCCCCCCCTCCCTCCTCCCCCCACCCAAAATGAAAGAAGGCTGGGGTCTCAGGGAGGAGGTCATCCAGAAGGGAGGCAGATGAGACGCAGGCCTGCCTTGGGGGAACTCAGGAGCTGGGGGGGGGGGCATTTGAACAACGCCCTGCGGGGAGCACCCTGCAGGGATTTCCCCCCTCCTGTTCCCAAAGCCTAGGAGATGGGAGGGAACCCACAACTGGACAGGCGCCATGATAGAGCAGGAGGATGAAGCCTGAGCTGGAGGTGATGACCCGGGAGGGAGGTCCACCCGGCTGCCCCACCCGTGCCCTGGAGCTGGGCGAGCAGGGCAGATGGGGGGGGGGGGGAACTCGGGAATAGGAAGACTAACTCAGGCTTTCTGAATGAGTCCTCCAGCCAGGGCCAGCGGCCGCTCCCTGGCCCTGCGCTGGGCCAGGCTCCTGCCCCTCCTGGCAAACCCAGGGCAATTTCCCCTCAAGTGGCCTCACGCTGTGTCCTCGAGCCTCGGCGCCAATGGACTGGATTTCAATCAGAAATCCATCTCCCTTAAGGACCGCTTTGGATAAAAAGAAGAAGTAACCTGCAATCTAGATGCAGACTGCGAGCTAGAAACAGGGAGCCGAGAGAGGTGGGCTGCCCAGCGGGGACCCCCAGCCCCTCACCCCCACCCCGGGCAGGCAGCCGGGGCAGAGCCAGGCCTCTGGGGGAGGAGGTGGGGGGGGGGGGGACAGACTCAACTTCCAGGATCCGCTCAGAGGGGTGAGCCCCATCACCCCCATTCCGATTGCGCGCGCACACACACACACACACACACACACACACACACAGCTTGGCCGCCTGGCTGGCCGGGGGGGGGGGGGGGGGTGGCCCGGAGGTGGGGGTGGGGGGCCGGGAGGGACCCCGCGCGCGGGCCTCCCCGGTAAGTGATGCAGCCGCCCGGGGGGGGGGGCGGCGGCGGGGCGGCGGGTTGTGTATCACGGCAACGCCGCGCGCCTCGCGGTGTAATCGCCGTGATTTAGGGCCCCGCGGGTGAGCCGGTTTCCCAAAGGCTGCGCGCCCCGGACTCTGGGCAAGGTGACCCGGAGTCCCGGCGCCGGCTTTGACCTCTGGATTTCCTCCAAGCTAAGTGAGATTATAAAAAATTCAGAAGCCCGGGCTGTCTCCTAGCAAATGGGGTGTGAGCAGAGAGATGGTGTTATCTCCGGAGAGATGGATGAACCTCGCCCCCCACCCCCAATCCCGCACTTCCCGCCGCCCAGAAGAACGATGCTACTTGTGGGCGCGCGTCCTGGGGGCGGGGAGGGGGTGCGAGTCGGGGCGCCCCGCCGGCAGCCCCGTGTCCTCATTAGGGTTGGGATGGCCCCATTCGCCAGCGGGCTCTGCCGCGCTCCCCCAGGCCTTCCCGGGGCGGCCCCTGCGCTGGGAAGCCGGACATTAATATTCCTGTCCAGATCCTCCGGAGGGGCCTCTGCCCGCCTCCCCTCCCCCAGCCCCGCCGGGGAAAGCCATTCGGGAGTGGAGAGATGATAAGAGGAAATGTATTTGCAGGCTCCCTCCTAACTTCTTGATGGGAGCCAGCTGGAAGCGCCCGCCCGCGCCGCGTGGTCCCCCCGTGCTCCGCTCCCGGTGACCTGGAAGGTGATAATCACGAGCTTCTCTCAGGAAAGACAAAGGAGTGGGAAAACGGACCCGGTGCCACTGCCCTGTCCCGCGTTGGCGGCAGGCAGCAGCAAGCCTGGTGTCTCTGGCCCCATTTGGGGAGGGGGGGTGTATTTTGTGTACCCTTCCTTAGGTACATGCCCCCTCCCCTATGCCTGATTATCAGGGATCCAAAATCTCCTGTTTCACCCCTGAAATCACTTTCTGTCTCTCAGTGAAGAGGGGTGACAAATGCCATCCTTCCCTGGGTTGGCCATCTGTGGGTGTCCCTCAGACGGAGGGAGGGGGGCATGTCCCCTAGGCAAGTCCATCCTCTCACTCCAATCCTTCCCTTGGCCTGGGCAGTGGAAGCCGAGTGGGGTCCTGATTGAACGAGCTACAGCGCCTTTGCACAGCACACCATTCCACCACTGCCAGCAGCAGATTTATGTGTGCTGCGGACTAAGATGTCCAGGATACCTTGTGGAACGGAAGAGGCAAGTTGCAGAATAGCATGTAAAGTACGATCTCATTTGTGTTACATTTTAAATAAAGGCTATATATATTCCCGTGTTTGCATATGCATAGAGAATGTCTGGGAAGATAAAGGATTGGGAGGGGAGCCCACCATTAACAATGGTTATCCCCTGGGAGGGAGAGAAAGAGATTTTTTAACCTCTCACTCTTAAATTTTTGTACCACGGAAAATTTTTTTCGAACAAATAATTGCATTACTTTTGTAATTCAAACATAAATCTCTCCCCAAAAGAAGAGAGAGAGAGAGAAGAGAGGGAAATCTCATAGCCCAACCTCTTCATATAAAAGGTAAGACCCACGGGTGGGGGGGTGGGGGGGGTCCCAAGTTGCACAGCAGTCAGAGTCTGACCTCAGCCTCTGCCCTGCCCTCTCCTCACTCGGGGGACACAGCCCTGCCAGGCCCACAGGGACTCCTAGACCCGCCTCCCCTGGCTGACAGGGGCCTCCTGATTGGAGGAAGCCGGCAGCCTCTAAAGGCAGAATGGAGCCGGATCTGGAAAGCCTGACTCTGCCTCCGTGTGACCTCCCGCAGCCCTTCAGCAAGTGACTTCTCTTGATCCCAGCTTGGCGAGGGTGGGAGCTGAGGGCCCGCGCCTGGTGACTAATTCTAATGATTTGTCCTGGATGGAGAGGGGCCCCCTGAAGACGGGACTCTCGGTGCCGAAATGGCATTGGTGCCCGAGGAACTGGAACACGTTGGTCGCCTTGACCTTCCCAGATGGGTTTGTTGAAGCAACCAATGGGAAGTTTGGCAAAGGCATCCCTTGGCAACTCCAGGGTGAAGTTTCTAGAAGGTTGTCTCCCAAAGTCAGCCAGCACCTGCTCTGGCTTTTCTGCGATGTGTGAAGCTGTGTTGTCCCTGTGCTATCCCCTCAATCCAAGCATGCACACGAATGCACCTGCACGTGCACACACACACACACACGCAGCCCTCCTAGCCTCCTTTTGTCCACAGAGAGTGTGGTAGGTAGCAGGGGTTCAGCCACCCGGAGCCCATTGAGCCTCTTGGAACAAAATAATCCTCCAGAAATTCTGGAGCCTTTAATTACACATGGGGTGCATTGCAATTTCTCATCGCTCCTTTCCCACCCCAGGAGACAAAAAGGAAATTTCACACCCTGGTGAACCCGGCTCCTCTTTTTTTCTCTTGGATGCCAGCCTGGGGTTAAAAAAGCAGGGGCAGACGACAGCAGCCTCCTCTGGGTCCTGACTTCCTTTGCTCACGTTGAGATTCAAGGCAGGCACCGTAGAGATCATCACGCGATCGTGCTGTGCCCGCCTTCCCAGCCGGTGAACGGCCCTCTGCCTTCTGCACTGCAGCACCCAGCCCTGCGGAGAGCGCCTGCCGCCCCGGCCCCGCCTGAGACGGCCACCCAGGCCGAGGCTACGGCAGGAGTGGGTGGGGGCAAAGCCGGATCAGGAGCAGGCACCGCGGGATCAGTTCCAAGTCGGATCACTGGCTAGCTGTGTGATGTGTGTTTTTTTTTTTTTATTGCGTTCCCTCTTCGGTCCTCAGTTTCCTTATCCAGATGAATCCTGGTGTCTCTAAGACCCTTTAGATCTCGTACATCAGACTTGCTTGGTTAACATCCAGGCTCTAGTAGCTGGGTGTACCCCACCTTTCTATGCCCTTCAAGTCTTCAGCTACCTCATTGTATCAGAAGATGAGTTTCTTGAGCTAATATTTGTGCAGGACTTGGAATGGTGTCTGGCACTTGTTGGAACAGAACTGTGCAGCCTTGGCGCTCCCTGGGTGGCCCCTGTGGTTCTCAGCCTAATGGGATTTGGGGATCCCCCATTTCATCCCACCCTGGCTGGCCCTGAGCTCCGGGAAGGCTGGAAGTGTCCCAGAATAGCCCCCAGAATAGCTGAGGGGACTTGGTGGGACTTGGCAGGGCTATCACCCCATCCCTGCGGTCAGGTCCCTCAGAGGTTGCTCTGGGCGGTCTCACGGGGCTGCAGCCGACTTGAACTCCATGCCCGGTCAGGGAGCTGCTCCTTAGCAAATCCTCTGAGAGGCTGGCGCCTCCTTCCTCCCTAGCTCCAGCAGGAACTCCTTGAAGGAGGGGCGCAGGGTGCCCCCATCTAGAAAACGCCCTCCTTCTCCAGGCTCACAGACCTTGCAGGACCCCTGCGCGGGGGGGGGGGGGGGGGGCACACAGCCTCCAGTTTGAGTAATAAGCAGGTGGGGGCTCTGGGGGGCAAGCGGCCTCCCGAGGGCTGGGGCGCCTTTCCGCCTCTAGGGGGCGCAGCGCCTGCTGGGTCTCAGCGCAGCCTCGGCCTGGCCCTGGAAGCACAGCCGGCTGGTAATAGCCATGGGCCATCTGCCCAAGCCCAGGGAGCCAAGGCTCCCGTCATCCACGTCTTTCCGATTCCGGCTTATTGCCATCCCTGGCGCTTTTATGCACACCAGAAGCTTTTATGTATGGGCACATGGTTCCAAATTCACACAGGCCCCCCTTCGCTTCCCTGCACCCCGATTTTCCTCTCCAAAGGCACCCATAGCAATGCCGAGGACTGGATTGTAGTGTGTGTTGTGGGGGGAGGGGGGAAGGTAGCTCAGTGGTGCTGCAAGTCCTGGAAAGGATCTGCACACCCGCACACGCCACGCGCATCCGCGAGGCTGGCCTGCCTGCCCTTCCTTCTCTCCGGAATGATGCATCCGAGGCGGTTCTACCTGGGCACAGAAAGAACGCCATTCTTTGCTACAGCTGCGTCGTATTCCAGTGTGTGTGTGTCCTGTGATTGATTGTCGTCCCCAGTGGATGGAGGCTCTGAGTCGATTCCAATCTTTTGTGTATCAGATAGAAATCTGGTACATGTGTTATTTTCCCACTTGGAAAGATATCTGTAGGTTAGAGACTGGATCACAAAGGCAGAGCTCACGCACCTGTGGGTTTTACAAGGCGTTTTGGCACATGCTAATTGTACAGAGTAATGGGTCTCATGGTGACGTCTTTAAATATGCAGGTAATGGATGGACTTTGAGAACATTCACTCTCCAGGTCCTCTTCCCTCCTCCTCTCCCTCCCTCCATCCCGCTTTCCCTCTCTCCCTCCCTCCCTCCTCTGTTTCCCCACTTGCCTCCTGCTGAAAGAATCTGTATGTATATGGCAGTACATGCTACAATCCCAACATTCATGAGGCTAAGACAGAAGTATTGCAAGTTCGAGGCCAGCCTGGGCTACATCATGAGACCCTATCTTAACAACAACAACAAAACCCACTACCAAACCAATATCTGTGCAGGGCTGAGAGAATGCCTGGCTCTTGCTGGAGTGCTTGGGACAGCGATGTGCACCCCTGGCATTCATTGGGTGGCACTTGTGCCTCACTGAAGGTCAGGTGGGCTGTGCCCTCAGCTTGGCATCACTGGGAGAGTGGCGCGACCTCCTTGTATCAGGAACTCTTCTTCTGAGCATCTCATTAAACACCAGGCTCTCTACCATGTGCTTCACATTTCTCCTTAGTTTTAGTTGACCTTCACCATAATGCTTCGGCGTGTTATAGTGACCCTCTCCTATGCCCACTTTACAGATGAATTAGGTGTTGGAGCTCAGAGAGGTTAGGTAGCTTTCCCAGCATTACACAGCCAATAAGTGATGATCTGGGTGTGAAATTTCTCCGTGTGGCTCCAGAGCCTGGGCCACACCTGCTCCCAGGTGGCTTCTTTATTTGCTACCTGGTGCCTGCCCCCAAACTCCTCTAGTGTGCCTGGAGAGGGATCATGCAAGTGCTTTCCCAATGATTCTGTGCCCTGAGGCATGGAGGGGGGTGTTGGATACACAAGGAAGTGGTTCTAGTGGCCTCAATGTCGGCTGGAGGTGGGGACGAGGTGAGTGCTAGCTACTGCATACTCAATTGTCGCAATCTGCATGGGGGTGGTCTCACAGGACAAGTAACTGCTCTGCCCTAATGGCCCACAGCACCCCCCTGTGGGTGGATGGGTAAATAAGTAGATAGATGGGTGAGTGAATGGATGACTGGCTAGATAGATGATGGATGGGGAGATGATAGATAGATGGGAGGACAAATGGGAGGATGGATGAATGACTACATGGAGATAGGTGAGTGGAAAGATGGGTGGGTGGATAGATTGGTGCATGGATGGATGGACAACGGATGAAACAGTGGATAGGTGGGTGCAAGAGTGGGTGACTGGGAGGATGGATGAATGATGAATAGGTCAGTACATGGATGGATGGACAGATGGTGAATATGTGGTAAGATGGATAGATGACTAGCTGACGGGATGGATGGATGCATTGGCGATGGATGGATGGGTGGGTGGGTGGACAGATGGATGAATGGATGGATGTAAGGGTGGGTGGGTGGACAGATGGATGGATGGATCTGTGGACAGATGGATGAATGGATGGATGTAAGGGTGGATGGGTGGAAGGGTAGAGGGTGGGTGGGTGGATGGATGGGCAGATGAATGGATAGATGGAATGGTGGATGGATGGAGGGTGGGTGGGTGGATGGATGGATGGGAGGGTGGGTGGAAAGATGGACGATGGAACAATGGATAGGTGGGTACATGAGTGGGTGACTGGGAGGATGATGCAGGATGACTAGGTCGGTACACGAATGGATGGACAGGTGATGAATAGGTGGGGAGATGGTTGGACAAGTGGATGGATGGATAAATGGGTAGCTGGATGGATGGATGCATGGGTGGATGGATGGATAGATGGGTAGCTGGATGGATGCATGCATGGGTGGATGGATGGATAGATGGGTAGCTGGATGGATGGATGCATGGGTGGATGGATGCATGGGTGGATGGATGGATAGATGGATAGATGGAGAGATGGATGGATGGATAGATGGGTAGCTGGATGGATGCATGCATGGGTGGATGGATGGATAGATGGAAGAGTAGATGGATGGTGAAGAGTGGATGGATAGAAGGGTGGATAGAAGGATGGATGAGTGAATGCAGCGATGAAGACCTGACTGAGCTAGTGGCAACAGGATGGGAAAGGAAATGTGGAGGCAAGTTGAAGGAAGATGGACAGTACCCCTTGGTTGGCTAGGTGTAGCAACAGCTTATACTTAAATAGCATTTATTATATACTGGCTCCATGGGGGAGTAAAATCATTTTCCTGTTAGAGGAAGAAACTAAGGCTCAGAGGGATTATGTCTAAGAAATATCAGAGCCAAGCTTTATCGTTTTTGTTGCATCTTTCTCTTTTCTTTTCTTTCATAGTGCTAAGGATTAAGGTACTAGGGCCTTACATTTGCTGGACAAGTTCTGCCACTTGAGCCATCTTTGGTTTTACTTTGTTTCTCAGATAAGGCCTCACACTTCGTTTTTACTGGGCCATCCTCAAATTGGGGTCCTCCTACAACTACCTCCCAAGTAGCTGGGATTAATTACTGTCACAAACTAACAGGTCCAGCCTCAAAGTCAAGTTTTCAACCCAGATGGTCTATACCTGTAGGGTTGATGGATCATCAACTCTGGTCCACTGCACGCAGCTTACAAGGACGGAAAGAGTTGATAAAGTCAGAGCCATCCATTCTGGGGAGCTGCGGGGAAGATACTGGCAGCTTGGGTCTGCTGACCTCTAATCTCTTACATCCTCCCATTCATCACCTTGATGGCTCGGCCCAGCACCCCACCAGAATATCCAGCTCGGACAAGGATGGGGGGGGGCAACACTGTCCCCTAGAGATGTGCAGAAAATCGGGCAGTGTGAAGGAGACACCTGCGGCCCACTTTCGGGGGCTCCCAGCCTGGCCTGTGGGCTCCGGGAGGACGCAGTGCAGCCGGCTCCGCCCTGTCCGTGAGCCTCCGCCCTCCGCCAAGTCACACTCCCCACGCTCAGGTTCCTTGGCAGTGGGTGTTTTTGATTAATTTTATTCTAATTAATTCAGTAATCTCAAGCTGTTTGCAAAACCTGCGCCGAACTGTGGCTCCGTGGTGATGGGGCTGCAAAAGACAGCCATTCCGTGTGTGTGTGTGTGTGTGTGTGTGTGTGTGTGTGTGTGTGTGTGTGTGTGTGTGTATCCTAGCACTGGGACACAGCAGTGGGGAAGAGGAAACGCTGGTGGCTGGCGGGGCTGGCTGGGTGGCTGGGACGGCTTGGAGGCAGGGCTGGGAGCCTGACTGTGCCCTCCCTTTGTTCAGAGGAGCCTTAAGCAGGGAAGAGGGCCTGACAAGGTCAGCACCACCATCTAAGCAACGTGCAGGCCCTCAGCCAGCTGGATGGGCTTGGGAAGCTGGGAAGACCCCCCCAAACACAGGCGACCATGAGTGTCACCCTCAGAAAGGCTGGGCAGCGTGAGGGCTTCCTCCCTCTTGAACCAGGTTCCCTGGGTTTTAATCCCGCCTCCGCCTCTGATTAGCTGGCAATCTGGGAGACGTTGTCCTCCTCTGTGCCTCAGTTTCTGCGCTGTGAAATGGCTCTCCAGAAGCCCCATCCTTGGGAACTCAGAAGCAACAAGACAGAAGGGAGCTCTCCTCAAAGCTGGGTTTATTAAATAAACACAAGGCTGGGCATGGTGGTATATGCCTATAATCCAACTACTCAGGAGGTAGTCTTAGGAGAATCTCGGTCTGAGGCTAGCCCTGGCAAAAACATGAGACCCATTCTGAAAATAAACTGAACAAGCAAGAGGACTTGACCATAGTTCACGTGGTAGAGCCCTGTAATCCTAGCTACTCAGGAGGCTGAGATCTGAGGATGACAGTTCAAAGCCAGCCCAGGTAGGAAAGTCTGTGAGACTCTCCAGTTAACTGCCAAAATGCCTGAAGTGGTACAACGATAGCCTTGAGCAAAAGGAACTCGGGGGGTCTGGGCGCTGTCCCCGGTCTAGGATTACAGGTGTGAGCCACCAGCACTGGGCTTAGCTTTGCTTTTTGTTAGTTAGTTTGGAGATGGGAAGACTTTTCCACCCGAGCTGACTTCAGTTTGTGATTCCCCTAGATCTCAGCCTCCTGAGCAGCTAGGATCGCAGGTGTGAGCCACCAGCGCCCAACCCAAGACACCCTTGAGCCTGTGCTGGTGCCACGAAGGGAAACCAACCCACAAGATGATGGCGTGAGTGGGAAGTGATGTTTGGATGGGACCTGGCGGGGGGGGGGGGGCTCTCTGCACACACGCCACTTCAGCCGAGCCCTAGGAAAGGACAAGGCCCACTGGGGGGGTCCCCTGGGTAAAGAGCACCACAGATAAGGAGCTCAGCGGGGCCAAGCCTTAAGGTGGAGGAGCATGGGGTGTGTGGGAGGCCAAGGAGCGGGTGGGCGATTAGCAGGTGGACCCGGGTGTCAGGCCAAGAGGCTCTGACCACAAGGCCTGGACGACCATCCCAAGGTGATGGATTCTGCTCAAAGCTGGCGCTCTGCTATTTGGGTCCCACCCTTCCTTCCAGCTTGTTGCTGGTTAATTGCATTTGTCTGCCCAGGTTGGCTTCAAACCCCAATCCTCGGGTTTCGGCCTCCTGGGTAGCTAGGTTTACAGGCCTGAGCCACCGGGGCCCGGCTCCGTATTGTCTTTTTTTCTCCCCCATCCCCAGCTGCTGCTGCAGCTCAAGTCTCAGCGTTAGAATGACTTTTGTGCGATAACCCGGGCATCCAGATCATGGGGTCTGGGAGATTAGTATCGCGAGACTTGCTGGGTAATGGATTCCGGGCAGTGGGACAGAGGCCCTTACAGGGTCATGATTATTCAGATTACACTTGCCTGGGCCCACACATAGCCACTGACCCGGGCAGCCCGGCATCCCCCATAGAGGGAAGTGCATTCATTCTCTCGATACTCCACTTGCTGTAAAGCTGCTGACAAGTGTATCTGAAATAAGATGTTTTCCTTTCTCCCACGTTCCCGCCCCCCACACACCCTTTTTGTTAGCCAAACACAGTAGAGGCCCTTGTGAGTCACAAAAGTTTTGAGATATTACTCAGGAATATAGGAGGGAAAATTCCATATTTCCCCCTGTCAGAGGTTTGCTTTACTTATTTATTTACTAGCATGCCACTGGGTAAATTGAACCCTGAACGACATTAAAAGGAAATAAACATATCTCTCAGCCACTCACGCACCCTGCGCTGGCCAGGGAGCAGAGTCACCAACAAACCACGCTGGCCAGGGATAAAGTTTCAGCCTGGAGTGGGGGTAGAGGCAAAGGGGCGGGGGCTGAGGCTCCCAATGTAGACAGCCCTACAGTCACCCCGACAAGGTCATGTGGTCTGCTCATCTAGCTGGTGAACGGCTCCCTTGTTACCCCCACTTTCACTCCCCCCCAGCTTCTCACTGAGACACACACACACACACACACACACACACACACACGTGTGAACCACCAGAAGAATGTAATCTCACAGTCCTACCAAGCGGAAGTGTGAGGGTAGAACACTGAAGAATATGCTTTTTTCTTTGTCTTTTTTGTGTTTTGGTCATGGGGTTTGAACTCAGGGCCTGGACACTGTCCCTGAGCTCTTTTGCGCAAGGCTTACACTCTACCACTTTGCCCCACTTCCATTTTTCTAGCGGCTAATTGGAGAAAAGAGTCTCATGGGTACTTTCTACCCTGGCTAGTTTGGATGCGCAATCCTCAGGTCTCAGCCTCATGAGTAGCTAGGATTACAGGTGTGAACCAACGGTGCCCCGTTTCTTGTCTTGTTCTGTTTTTCTATGCTTAAAAAAAATTATTATGACTACTGGGGTTTGACCACAAGGCCTCATGCTTTTGCTCAGCTTCCTTGCTCAGCTGGTGCTCTACCATCCGAGCCATGCCTCCAGCCTAGCTTTAGGTTGGTTATTTTGGAGATGGAGTCTCTTGGACTTTTTCTGCCCGGGGTTGGCCTCTAACCTCCAACCTCCAGATTTCATCCTACTGAGTAGGTAGGATTCTAGGTGTGGGCCAGCTTGGCTCCTGAGAACATGCTTATGGCCTGTTTGCAGTTGCTCAGAATCAATATTTACTTTGAGAAAAGAAAAAAAAAAAGACACGCATAGCTGTGGTGGATGGATGGACACCCCTCCTCCCCGGGCCTTTCACCCTGAAAACCAGGACAGGTGAGATTTCTTTGGGCCGGTATGCATTTGAAAGGCGCCCTGAAACGTACTCAACTCAGATTGGAGGGGGTGGGGGGGCAGCCTCCTATCTCCCTCACCAAGGGCAGCCAACCAGGTCCTCGCTCAAATCCAGTCTCACCCGCGTGACATGTCTCTGTCTCCATCTCCTCGCTCCTGTTTCTCTCTGCAACCAGGAAAGCTGGACGTGGGCCTGGGGCTGTAAGAGAAAGGCAGAGCCCCTGTGCCGGGGGGTCTTCCCTTCCCCCCAGCCCCCAGCCCCCCCCCCACAAAGCCTCGTGGCATCCTGCTCTTGCACCCACGAGCCCAACCTTACAGGGGAAAGGGGGAACGGAGTCCAGAAGGCCCACACTGGACAGAGTCCCCCAAGTTTCATGCAGCTTGCACTTTGGGGGACAGGAGCCCCGTAACCAAGTTTCTGGGCCTTGGGGTGTCCATCTGCGACGTGGGTGTGTTCCGTCCCTGCCCACTCTGTCTCCACCCTACTCCTGCCAGCCAGCCAGCCCGGCTGTGTCCTCCCTGTCAGCATCAGGGGTACCTTCAGCTCTCAGGGGGCCCCCTCCTCAGCAGAGGGTATGAAGTGGGTGAGGGGGCAGCTCTTCCCCTTGGGTACTGTCTCCTTCCCAGTGAGGTGGGGGTCTTGAAGACAGACTCCACAGCCCCGCTCCCCGCTCCCGGGAGCCTCATTCCCCGCTGGCTTAGGAGGAAGCCACCTCTTGGGTCCGGAAGTCAGGGCACATGCCAGCGGCCCCTGCGGCTGCGGGCTGCGGGGAAGCCAGCCCTGTGGAGCAAGGAGGGGAGAGAAACAATGTCAACCAGACTCAGGAGGCTGAGATCTGAGGACTGGGGTGCAAAGCCCACCTAGGCCAGAAAGCCCCCCGAGACTCTTCTCTCCAATTAACCAGCAAATGCTCAAAGTGGAGTTGGGGCTCAGAGAGTACAGTACCAGCCTTGAGTGAAAATAAAGGACAAGGCTGGGGGCTGGTGGCTCAGGTCTATAATCTTAGCTACTCGGGAGGCTGAGATCTGAGGATGGTGGTTCAAAGCCAGCCCAAGCAGGAAAGTCTGTGAGACTCTTATCTCCAGTAAACCATTCAGAAAAAGCCAGAAGTGGCGCTGTGGCTCAAGTGGTAGAGTGCTAGCCTTGAGTAAAAAAATACTCCAGGACAGTATCTAGGCCCTGAATTCAAGCCCCAGGATTGGTAGAGGACAAAGAGAGAGAGAGAGGGAAAGAGAGAGAGGGAGAGAGAGAGAGAGAGAGAGAGAGAGAGAGAGAGAGAGAGAGAGAGAGAGGCACAAATCTGGAAGGGGAGCCCATGGATTTATTCAGAGACTCCCCTTTCTGGGGTGGGATTTGCATATATTTGGAGGTAAGGGCCGTTTTCTAGTTCAGTGTACATCTGACATCATCTCATTTCTACCTCTCTCCTGAATGCTCATTTTACAGATGAGACAAAGCCCAGAGAGGAAAAGCAACCTGCCTGAGTTGCCCAGTGCTATCAGTGAGGGAGCTGAGGATCCACCCAGATTTGAAGAGCCCAGACACCCCCACCCCCTCCCCAAGCCCCTTGGGGTTCCCCAGTCCTCCGGCTGCGTCTTTCCATCTGAGACCAAATTCTGTTCAGCCGCTGCCGCCTCCTCCCCTCCCCCTCCCCCCTTCTGCCACAATCTGTAGTCAGCAGATGCCTCAAATAGGGACGAAGCCACAGACTTCCTTGTTGTCCTCCGAGGGTTGTTTTTTTTTATTTTATGTACAGTAGTATTATTATGCAAGAGCTCAATCCTGGCTAGAAACACCCCTCGCCTCCCTTCATCCTGGCACATCAGCAAACCATCCTAAAACATGAATCCGAGCGCCCTCGGGCTCCAAAGACCTTGGCCTGCTCTGTGCCTGCTGCCAGGAGGAGCAAGGCCTCTTAAATGCCAGCCGGGCCGAGCCCCAGGGCCTCCCCCGAGGGGTGCTTCCCCTCAGATGCCACACCCAAGCCCGGGTCCTCGTGGAGCACTCCAAGCCCTTCCCGCGGGAGCACGGAGTCCCTGGAGTAACCACCATACCAGTCATCTCTGAAGCTTGGACCCGAGTGTGATGGATGGTTGCGGGGTGCGGGGAGCCCTTCCCAGGAGAAGCCCCCAGGACAGCCCAGTACATCAATAAGCAGATGAATAAGCAAATGGTGCTGTCTGGTGAGCCGGACTGGGCCTCCCAGGCTCGTAGATTTGAAACTAACAACAGACAGCCACAGGGCCTGCGGGAGCCCAGGCAGTTTAGGGGTGGGATGTTCAAAGCCCCGCCCCCCTCCATCCCAGGACTGAGAACAAGGTGACTGGTGTGTGGAAGGGAGGGGCGTCTCTTGCTGTGGGTAGGGGGCAGGGGGGCAGCAGGGGACAAAGACAGTTGTCTTGAACTGTCTTCTATATCGTCCCTTGCTCTGGTCTGCTGTCTCCTGCCAAGAGAAGGGCTTGCTACACAGCTGCCAGGACCTGTGATCTGGGCCCACAGAGGATGCTTGAGAATCAGGTAGGCACTGATTAAGGGAAGTGGCCCATAGTCACAGGCCTTCTAGCCTCAGGGCACTGGGTCTGGGCACCTCTCAGCAGGGGCCTTTGAGGCTAGGAGGGAGGGAGGGAGGGAGGGGGGCTGGGTCTTGTGTAGTGACCAGATGCCATTCCATCACCACCGGGTCACCCCACTTATGGGAGAGCACAGCTCAGCCCTGGGCGGCCAGCACCGGGCCCTGAGGCAGGGAGGCCGGGCCCCTCCCTAGCTGGGCAGGGGGAGGCCTGTCCCCTCGGACCCAGGAGGCCAGGGTCAGGATGAGAACAGCAATGCCTGCTGCTGAAAATAGACCCTGGAAGGGCCTCCGGGCTGGAGGCCTTGTGAGTGGCCGCGGGTTCCCTTTTGTGCTCCCAAATGCCACCCGATCGCCAGGGGCCGGGCCACGCAGCAGAGGCGGAGGCGGAGGCCGTGTCCGCCTGGGGCGCTGGCCTCCGGGCTGTCTGCCAGGGCTGTCAGGCTGCCCAGACTTCAACCCCCACAGAGGAAGGGACGAGGAAACACGCTTGGAGGTGGGAGGGAAGTGTCTGGTCGTGTGAGGCACCCGGGCCCTGGCGCTAGGCCGGGGCCCCTGTGCGCTGCCCTGTCTGGCTGCCTGGTCTTCCCATTCCTAATGAGCCAGGCCCACCCTTGCCTTTGTCACCCGAGAGGGAAGCGTGGGGCAGACGATGGGGCCCTCAGCAAGCATTTGCCCCAAGATACCTGAAGAACCCTGACCCGCAAAGCCACCTGCTGAACACCTCTGAGCCCGTCAGATTCCAAGGTGGGGGGGGGAGCTGCGGGCCGGGGAGTGATCTTGGTCCCTGGAAGGCCCGGGAGGCTCCAGGTGGATGCGAAGCCAGAGCCATGGCACAGGGAGGGAGGGGAATGGCCAAGGGTAAACTGAGCCACATCCACTGAGCCGGCCTAGGCCTTGGGCACCTACCGGGGTCATGGAGAGGAGGAAAAGTGGCATTTGGAGGAAAGAAAGGACAACACAAACAGATCCGCTTGAAGGACCGTCAAGCTCCTAGCTTCAGAGTGAGGAACGCAGCAGCCTCGCTGAGGGTCGGAGCGCAGCCCCGAAAGCCGGGCCTCAGCGCCACCCCTTCCTAGCCAGCCGTGGGGGCCTGGGCGAGTCACGTGACCCCTCGGTTCCCTTACGTGTAAAGCGAACGTGAAAAGAGCACGAGCGTTCACAGGCTGCCGTGAGACATATTTAGCGGCGGTGGCTGCTCAGAGCACGCAGGAACAGCCGGGTACGTGTGACCGGCCGTCACTGAGCGCTTGATAGCCGGGGCCCAGCCACTTGGGCAATGGTGACAGAGGACAGATGGCAGGCTGCACTGGCCACTTAGAGGAGATGAGGCAAAGGGCATACACTTAGTGTGCCTATGTGTGTGTGTGTGTGCATGCGCGTGCATGCTCACATGTATGTGAGGGACGCTTGCATAGTTATGGGGTTCCGGCGTACCCCCCCACCCTGTCACCGTGACCTTTGCATGCAGTGTGGGAGCAGAGCATACACCCAAGGGCACACGAAAGGATCTCCTGTTATCTCGTCCCTTTCAACTCCTCTCTTGATGGAGACTTTAGAGTGTGCATAATATATGAGCCTCGTGCACACGTTTGGAATTTGTTAAGGAGAACCAGCTCCGCGCAGAACATCTCCAGCTCCCCCTGCAGACTCCCCGCCCTCCTCGGCCCTGCCGGGCCCCTCCAGGGGCTGAGATGAGATGGGAGGGCAGAGGAGAACACTGCCCCTGGGGTCCGCTCCTCACGGGGTTGCCGAGGCTCCCGTCCCTGAGACCCACCGCTTCCCAAGTTTGCTTCTGCCATCTTGCGTGGTGAGGCCGGGTCTCTGCATGGTGGCGGGGTTGGCACGAGCGCTCCCCGTCCTCCCGCTCCCTGGAGTGAGTCTCGGGGCGTCTGACCTGTGACTAGCTCCTTCCAGGTTCTGGCAAGTGCTCTCTCCTCCGTCTGCCCATCGGAGGGCAGTCACAGCCTGCCTTGGCGGTTCCGTATGGCTTCCTGCACCCACACCTCCACAGGATCCTTTGTAAGTATGTTTCCTTGTGTCACCCCAACTGAAACGTGGCATCTGTTGCTTGCTTGCTGGGATCCTGACAGATCCTCAACATGACAGCCTCGAGTGTGCTGCCCACGGGGCGTGTGATCAAAACATTTGGAGCTCACTGTTCCAGCACAGTGCGAGCCAGGCACCAGCGGCTCAGGCCTGCAGCCCTGGCTGCTCAGGAGGCTGAGATCCAGAGGACTGTGGTTTGAAGCCAGCTCAGGCAGAAAAGCCCAAGAGATTCCATCTCCAAGTAATCAGCAAAGTGCCCCACAGGAGGCATGGCTCAAGGGGTAAAGCTCCGGCTGTGAGCAAGCAGGCTGCACAAGAGCTGGGTCCTGAGTTCAAGTACACCCCCCTCCCCCAGAATGGAGGCTGGTAAGGCAGTGTGGTGGTGGTGGCACCAGCAACAAGCACCTGTTGGTTGGGAAGTGGCGAGAAAGGAGTCTCACATCCAGCTGCCCCTGTGCATCTGGGGTCCCCAGGGCCCCAGGCAGACTCCTGCCCCTCTGGGTCCTGCCTGTCTTCGTCTGGGAAGTGGCAATAATGTGACACTCCCTAGGGTTCTAGGGGTGAGAAGGCGCCAGCAGGTGTGAAGGCAGATGTGACTCTCAGAGGAGACACGGGTGACACTTTACCAGAAACCCAAAAGGCGCACGGATGGGGAACTGGATCGGATAGAAATAGCAGCGCCTGTCCCTCCTTCCCTCCCTCGCTCGTTCATTCTGGGAAGCCTGTGGCCCAGAGAGGCTGGGCTCGGAGGCGAACCAGGCTGCAGAAGGGACAGACATACGCAGAGCAAGGTCTGGAGTATACAGAAATTCCCCGGATTTTGGTGGGGGGGAGGGGATGGGGGATACTGGTGGCAGGAGGCAGCCTATCAGTCCTAGAGTTTCTGCAAATTCACTTATTCATTCATTCATTCAGCAATGATTTAGTGAGCATTTAGCATCATCATCCAGCATGCTGGGCCCTAGGGATCCATCCGTGAATGAAATGGAACTGCATTCTAGAGCAGGGAGACTGCCAACACAATAAATACACAAGATGCATGGCAAATACTGCTGAAGGAAAGTAAGGGGGCTACAGGAAGGTTTGGAGGGGATTCGGGCAGAGAGGGCCTCATGGAGAAGGCAGATTTTAAATAAAAAGCACTGAGGAGGTAATGGGAAAGCCATATAGAAATCCAGAAAGAGAACACACACACACACACACACACACACACACACACACACACACACACACGATAGCATCATTGGGAGGTGACAGAAGCTAGGAAGTAAGGCCCGGTTGGAGAAGGGGACATACCTATGAAGGGGAGCCCTTGTCCCCAGCCCCTTCTGCTCTCTCTGCTTCCTGGCCGCTTCGAGGAGAGCAGCTCCGTTCTATGACACTGCCTTTGTGCCATGGCGCTCTGCCTCAACACAGACCCACACAAAGTTGCCCAGAGACTATTGGACACAACACAGGAGCCCAAATCAATCTGTCCATCCTTCAGTTGTTTGTGTCAGGTACTTTGTCGCAGCCCTGGAAAGTAACTTAACACAGGGCAAGGCTATGAAGTGGAACTGTGCCTGGCATGTTCCAACAACAGCCAGAGGTCAGCTGGGGTGGAGGAGAACGATGGAGACAGAGGGAGAACCATCAGAGAGGGAGTGGAGGGCCTGGCTGAGGATGACCTTGAGGGCTAGGGTGAAGCTCACAGCCTCCACTGGACCCTTAACACCAGCTTTGGTCTTTTGAGCCACACTATAAGCCTATCCCCGTCAGAGTGCATTTGGCTGCAAGTAACGGAAAAGTCAGCTAGCATCAGCCTGTTCCACGAGGCTCTCAATTGTGTTTCAGACTCCCAATGTGTAAAAGATGGGATCTTCTCCTTCCCTTCCCCATCCCCCGCCCCAATAGAAATGAATGGCATCACAGAGAGAACAACGCATGCCCAGAAGGAAGAATCTGAGAGACTTGCTCCCCACACCTCTCCTGTTTGATGGAGGAAAATACCCATCTGGACCCAGCAGACTCTCTCCTATGTGTGATTGGGCAGAATGAGGGTCACGTGTATACTCTCCGGCCAATCAATGGCAGAGGGAATAGATGGTTATAACTGAGACTTACACCAATCACGATTCACCTCAGGGCTGGGCACGTTGCCATGAAGGAACCTGGAGCCCTCATGGGGAGGAAGGAGGCTTGCTGTAAATGGACGACGTCTGCAAGGCTGCCCTTCTGGAACACAGACCTTCAGGTCAGAGTGCCCTCCATTGCTCTCTTGCCCCTGCCGTCTTCCCACGCCACCTCTGGTTGTTCTAGCTGCCTGGGGTCCCAGGCCTCAGGGAGCCCATCATAAACCTCCCACTCAGTGTCTCCTGCAATGATCATTTTATTTTGTACACAGAGCTTAGCAGAATCCAGCAAGGATGACTTTTCTTTGCCACACAATGCCAAAGAAAACATCATCATCAACAACAACAAAAAGCTCAAGAAACTTTTCTCAGCCAAAAAGACACCAAAGTCTGGAAGACAGCATCCACTCACCTGGCCCTTGAGTCTGCTAGAAGGTTCTTCATTAGGGTCAGATACATGGGCTGGGATGTCCCAGAGGCCAGGCCCCTGGGACTGGCACCCAAGCACCTGCTATGGCTTCTCCACTGGCATGGTTTCTCCTAGCCTGAACTGGTTCCAAGAGGAATGTTCTGGAAGCCAGCATTTGGAGGAGGGCCTTCCTCAGGATCCACGTGGGCTCCCCCACTGCCCTGCCCAAATGGCCTTCTCCAACCAAAAGGCAAAGCACGTCTGTCACATCCTATTGAAATCCTGGCCCAACGTCAGCCTCTCCATGGAGAGGCCGTGTCCCACTGCCAAGATCTCATGAGGTAGAGATTCCATGTCAGCCATCTTTGGAAAATGCAATTGGCCCCACCTCCTCCCTAAACCATGTGTCCTCTCTCTCTCTCTCTGTCCGTCTTTCCTACCTCCTCCTCAGTATGCAGTCTTTTCTGTTCTCATCAGCGTAGCTAGGATGCCAAATGGCTGCCACCACACCCAGCTCATTTCATTGAGAGGGAGTGTCCTCAACTTTTGTCCCCAGGGCTGGCATAGAATCACCCCCTTGGTGGCAGCTTCCTGTATAGACGGGCTGGCAGGCATAGGTCACTGAGCTCTGCCAGTGGTTGAGAAGGGCTCTCACAGACATTTTGCCCAGGCCAGCCTCAAACCATAATCCTCCTGATGTCTGCCTCTGCGCTGTCTAGGATTGCCACAAGGTGTGAGCCACAAGGGGGTGTGCACAGCCCCCCCCCCCAATCACCTCAGATGCATCTCCACACACACTGTCCGCTCCTTCTGGCCCTGCGGTGACTGCTTTGGCTCCGGGCTGGGTCCCTTCCCCGGCTCTGCCCACTTCCTGAGCAGGGCAGGAAGTCTGGAGAGGGGAGGCACCTGTGGTCACCATTAGGGAGACGGAGGGCCACCCGTAGGTCATGTTGCATGGCTGCTCCCCACCCTCCCTACTGCAACCCCTGAAGCACCCGTGTGAGGACAGACCTGACTACTTCCCCTCAGAATGCATCCAGAACGCCCATCCACCTCAACCAAGGCCCAGTGCCCTCGATGGAAGCCCCAGCCTGCCGTCCCCATTTCCTCCTCCACCACGCATCTCGAGTGTCTGGCGCCCGACGTCCCTGTTCCCCCACCCTGTCCACTGTCCTCCCCAATGCAACCATCCTTGCCGTCCCCCCCCCACCAGCACCCTCCCTCCTGCTCCTTATTGTTCTCTCTTATGAAATATTTAGGACTTACCTAAAAGACATCAACAAGGATGAAATCAACACGGGTGTGTCACACCCTCGCCCAGCCTAAGACAGTACCACAGCACCCGCCGTGGAGACGCCTGGGCACTGAGCCCAGTCACAGTCATCACCCCATTACTGGCTCGTGGCTGTCCTGCCCGGTGCCTGTGTCACCCACACAGCAGGTGTTGGACTAGTCCGGTGGTGTATGGTACTGACGACTCTGAAAGGTTTCCATCTTCAGGTAAATGATCAGCTCGTTTGCATTCCTCGGTGACGTGTTGGTCCCTGCAACAATGCTTGTGAGGTATCACCACGTGGGTAGGCGTAGCTGGAGGTCAGAGGTCAGCAAACTTCTGCAAAGGGGCAGTCAGTCAATATTTTAGGTTGTGCAGACTCAGCTATCCATCGCCACTGCCGGACACTGTCACTGTCGTGCGGAGGCGGACATGGATGATGGGTGACTGAGCAGTGTGGCCAGCTCCCGCAGAAGCTTCTTACGAAATCAGAGTAAGACCCAGCCTAGGGGCTGCGGCCTGCTGACCTAGGCCATGCATTTTCCCTGCTGCAGAAGAGAGGAATCAGCTACAACGTATTGATCTATTCTTCTACTGGCAGTATCATCAATTAAAAACAGTAATCTTATATTGTTATATTATTGACAAGGCCTCACTGGATAGTGTGTGCTGTCACGGAACTCTCAATCCTCCTATTGCTGCCTCTGAGTTCTGGGATTAAAGATGTACACAACCATGCCCGACTCCATTAAATAATTATTCCCAAGTTTATTCTACGACCAGATGGTATTGCATATTCCAAGCTTTTGATGTGAAGAGTGGGAGGAGAAGGTATCCTCGCCCTGTTAACTTAGGGTTTGGCCTAAAGGAATGAAGCCAACCAAACACTGTGACATGAGTGCAGAGTTCAAATGTTCTCACCTGGTTTGGGCTTGGTTTCTTCTAGGCATGCCATTTTTGGTGAGAAGAGCATGCTTCCTGTGGGTTCTTGTTTCTTTACCTGAGTTCCAGAATGAGAGCTATGCAGACCCAAGGAGAACTTGAAAAGAGACATCTCAGCAGTCCAGCAAGTGGGTAAATATTTATTGTACTACCACTAAGGTTTTTAGGATTATTTGTTACTCCACATGATTGCAATGGTAGCTAACTAATATACACAAGCCTTAAAGTTGTACTCATGCTTTGTAATGCTGGTTTGTTTTCCAAAGTGGTGTGTCCCAATTTACACTGCCGGCTGCAATGTCTCAGAGTTTTCGTGGCTCCGCATCCTTGTCAACACTTGGCTTTGGCAGTTGTTGCCTGTGATCTAAAGGGTGTGAAATTACATTGCCTGCCCAACTCTGTCCAACTGATGTTTCCCTTCCTAGATGCCCCTGCCCACCGCAGGCCCCCATCCGCCATGAGCTGTACCTTCTCGTGCCTTCGCTTTCACGCTAACACCACGTTGCATTTGTCTATCAGACTGTCACTGTACAGACAGCCCCTGTCCCCCACACTCCAGCCCTAGTCTAGAGCCCAGCGCAGAGTAGACACTTGGTAAAGAAATTCAATCCAGAGGGCCAGCTGCCCTCCCCCGGGGCATGTAAGAGCAGGCAGGCCGCCTCATCAAAGGGCTGCGGCACACATCGAGATTTGTCAGAAGGCAGAGATGGATTGCTTTTCATGTGGCTTGCACACTAGGGCTTTGAACACAACTTGTTTTCATGCTAAACATGTGATCAGCCCAGGGTGGGTGTCAGAGGACGTGAAGTGGCGAGAGAGATGGGAGGGAAAGCTAAACCCGAAGGTCTAGGTGGGTTCTGTTGGCAAAGTTCCATCTTTAAAAAAGACAAACAAACAGTGGCTGCTTGCCTAGCGAACAGTATTTGTCTCATGTGACCGTCGGGAAGTTACACGTATATGAAACCTTCCAACAATCCTCCCGGGTGCCCAGCAGAGGAGGAACTGGAAATGTCTTGCCCAGATGGTGAGCAGAGGGGCTGGAGGATTCGGCAGATCAGGCCAGTGCCAGGCCCTGCACACGTAGCCAGCTCAACAGCCACTTTCCTGGGATCAACACACACACCCTTGGGGCAACTGCTTAAGAGACCTAGGAACTTGGCACCTCCCAGAGATTCCGTCCCTGAAGGGCTGAGCACCCCTATGGGTGGGCAGAGCATGTTGGGGTATCCACACTCACACCAGAGGGGAAGGGTTCTGAGAGACGCCTGCGGAGGCCATCACTGCTGTCAGTATGACGGAGAAACACAGTCTTGGATTTTGGGGAACCTGGGTTTTAATCAAAGCTAGACTACAGTCTTAACTTAGATTACCCTTTTTCAAGAGAAAATTAACCTCAAAACATCCGTGAAAAAGAGGAGAGATGAATAACAAAGAGCGGTGGCATCAGGGGACACATGCAGGATGGAACGAAGAACTGGGCCAACGGTGGAATCATGCAGCCAGTCATTCCGTAGCTCCCCTCTCCCGGAGAAAGCTAAGCCTCATTCCTGAACAGAAGCCCCGGGAGATAAAATCTGATTGGTCCAGCTTCCGTCAGAGGCTTCCCTCTGGTCCAATCACTTGCCATCGGGAAGGTGAGGTCTCATTAAGACTCCAGAGAGGGAGGCTATTGCAAGGGTAACACGCACTCCCCGGACAAGAAGCTGCTTCATGAAGTTACTCATTCTCTCACACCTGGAGCAAAGCTATCTTCCTCCTTCCCGGGACACAGTCTTCTCAGCAAACTGAGAGCTTTGGCTCCGTGTTTGCCTGGTACATTTGCTATGCCCGACACACAGTAGGTGTTTATAATCGCTGTGTGTGGGGTGGTATGTGGACTAGCGTGTTTCTCTATCAGCTTCCGGTTCCAACAGGCTGTTTTCTGGAAGTTTAGTGTGTGAGAGGCGTGAGTGCCGGGCGCTGGCAGGGAGGAGGGAGAGAAAGGCTGGCTGACAGATGCTGGCTGTGGGAGCCCGTTAGTCGGCTTAAGCAGCCTTTGCGCTGGGCTGCTGTCCAGCCTTCCTCCTCTGTCTGGGCCAAGCGGCCCTCTGGCCACAACGTGGTCTCTCTGATGGACTCTGTCTCCAGAGGGATCGCATCCTTTCTAAGCTGTGAAATTAGCTTTCGCACCATAGCTAGCACAGTGTCATCTGGGAAATGCGGTCCAAAAAGGATGACATTTGGTCTGGCCCCGGGTTTGGCTCCTATGTCCCACATCCAGACTCTCACGCCTGTGACTCGGGTGAACCGCGCAGCCCCTCCGAACCTCACAGTTTTCACAGACACGTGTGAGACTATTTGTTCTGCCTCCTTCACACGAATGTCTGAGGGACTCTGGCACAGAATCGCCTCACCTGACTGAACACATTTGTGGTGTGATAACTTGGTCCCAGGCACAGCACCAGACTTTTTGGCACAATCCTAACCAGAAGCTTTTTAAGGTGGCTACCATCGTTAAGCCCATTTCACAGGTGAGGAAACTGAGGCTCAGAAGTTAACTAAGTTTCCCAGAGTCACACAGGTGATGAACAACAGAGACAGATGCCACCCTCCAAACCACTGAGCTTCACTGCCTTTCTGTACAGTCCAGCTCCACACAGACTTATGGCTATTGTTTCCTGAAGCCTAACCCCGCTCGAAAAAGCTCCACGTCAACGTTCCAGAGTTGTGGAGCCTGGAGACCAAAGCTTGGGCTCAAGAGACACAGAACTGCTGGAAAAAAAAGAAGGGGGAAAAGACCACCCTTAGCCTAAAAATCGCATGAATGATGAAGTCTCCAGGTAGTAAATGAGAGAGCCCTACTTCAAGCTATATTACTTATAAAAAAGAGGGGTTTACTTGCCTGTATTCCAGGAAGGGCAAAGATGAGGTGCAGGCACTTGGAGCCCGAGTTTCAAAGCTTACCTTGGCTTTCTCTCTTGTCCTGTGTCACCCCCGATGCCCTGTAAGTGCCGCCTGCCCCTGCACAAGCCTCTTAGAGCAAAAGGGGACACAGCTGCCAGCGGTTTTGGAATCACCTCTTGGCAGGTCTCCTCAAAGCTGGGATGGCATTTGACTTCCCAGCTACAGATGTTAAAAAAAAAAAAAAAAAAAAACCCTCAGGGAATCGCTGTCATAGGGGCCAGCTCAGGTCACGTGATCTCCCTCCTGACCCAATCGCAATGGCCAGAAGCATGTGGTTCTACAATTAGCCACCCAGCTTAGGTCATGTGCCTCCCATGTTTTCAAAAAAAGCTTGGGAAAGGTGGTGTCAGTGCAGAGATAAGCGTCTGGGGCACCACTAATGTCAGGGTCGCCCCAATTTGCATCTTCTCCTTCTGACAACACCAAATTTGATTTCCTACCTCCTCAATCACCAGCTACTAGTAACTCATTTAGTAGGCTGTGAGCTTCCTATGACCTTCTTCAGAAGAGTCCATGTGGGCCTCAGTGTCCTGCTCTGTCCCTTCACTCACAGACTTCGCTTCCTGTGTCTGCAAGGTGGAGGTGACTGAGTCTGTTGCACCTTCCTTCAGAGCTGATGGATATGAAAATTGCTTTAGAAAGGAGGAAATGCTGTGTTTACAAACACAGGATGTACCTATTGATTTATTCATTCTCCTTTGTGCTCCAAAAATGGATTTGCGGGAACTTACCAAAATACCCACAATACAGTGGGATAAAAATAGAAAAAGTGATAAGCAAAGGGAAAACGCTAGGACATGGGAAGCCGTGCTCTAATTCCCAAACAGATTCAGGCCTGAGCCTCCTCTGGCACAAAGGACAGTGGAAAGGCCCATTGGTACACCAGGAAGGGCCACCATCTTGTCACCAATGCCTGAAAGAACTTTCTTCTCAAGGGATCCTGTGGGCTCAAGTGATCTGCATTTTCAACAATATTTAGATCCCTCTCCTTTTGATTTTTACAATATTATCTCACATTGACTTCACCATCTTACCTGGACTGTCTAGGGTTTAAGAAGAAACTGAATGCCAGTTCAGCAGTAAGTAAAAAATATTCCTTTGGCTGGAAGCCTGTAACACTAACTACTCAGGAAGCTGAGATCTAAGGATGGTGGTTTAAAGCCAGCCTAGGCAGGAATGTGACTGAGACTCTTATCTCCAATTAGTCAATTAGTGCTCAAATGGTAGAGTACGATCCTTGAGCAAAAAAACAAAAAAATCCCAACAAGCTCAAGAACAGCACCTAGGCCCTGAGTTCAAGCCCTAGGACAGGCACACCATAAAAACAATGCCGGCACCAGTGACCTGTAACCCTAACTAGTCAGAAGGTTGAGATCTGAGGGTCAAGGTTCAAAGCCAGCCTAGGCAGGGAAGTCTGTGAAACTCTTATCTCCAATTAACCACCAGAAAACCAGAAGTGGCACAAAGTGGTAGAGCACTAACCTTGAGCAAAAAGGCTCAGGGACAGCATTCAGGCCATGAGTTCAGGCCCCAGGGCTGGCCGAAGAAATTCTTTTATTTTGTTTTCTTTCTATAGTAAAATAAGGTTGAGTACAAGGTGTGGCAAATATGACTTTTCCCCCAGTGAGCAACATGAACGACAACAAAAAAAATTCCATCGTCTTGGCTTAGCTGAAACATATAAAAACTGCTAAGACATAAAACTGATCCAAGCAAGCCATAAAGACACCGCTGCCTTTGCCTCCGAACTTGGGCTATAATCTGCTGCCCTGGAACAAAATTCAAACATAAATCAGCTCCCGCTGTATTTTTTAACCACCTACGAAATTCTTCATTTCCTCCCTGAAATGCTTCCGACAGTGAGCCGAGCCACGCTCCCTCACCCCGGGTCTGCAGATGCTCCCTCCGGGTCCGGCAGTGGACCTGAGCCTGCATCCCATGATTAGCCCAACCAAGGATGAGGCAAGGGACAAAAGAAAAGGTCTGTCTGCAGGACAAGAAAGCCAGGAAGGGGGCCAGCCCAGACAATGCCTCTGTGCTCCCCCCTGCCGGCACAGGAGCCTCTGCGCCCCATCTGATAGCCTCTGTGCCATCTCTAACCAACCCAGCTCAGCTGTCCTCCTCCAGCCAGAGCCTCCACGTAGCCACCTCCAAATACCCAGCATTCTCTGCTTTTGGACCTCCTAATGCATCAAGTCTAAGTACCAGACAGCTGGCATTTAATTATATGATGTCTGGCATTCACTATTTCAAGTTGTCAGTCTGTCTCTCTAACAAGATTAAAAGATATCTCGAGGATAATGATTAGCTCTTATTTCTTATGTCTACCGTACAGCTAACAAGGGTATCTTCAGTCTGGGCACCTTACAAACAAAAAACAAGCCTGGGAAAACAGACTCCTGGGGTGTCTAAGTCATCTGGTTCTCCCTGCTCTACCCATTTTTCAGAGGAAGAAATTGAGAGCCAAGAGGAGGCACGATGGGCCCAAGGTCATACACTGAGAAGCGGCTGGGAATGGCTCGTCTCTTGCCTGCCAATACAGGGCTCTGTCGTTCAATCGCTTAGTTCTAATCCCCCCCCCCCCCCCCGCACCATAGATGGCTGTGAACCACAGCTCATTGGAGGAACAAACACAGACACAGACACAGACCCCTGACCCCCAGGAATCCATCTGGGGCCCAGGACAAGGCCAAGCTGTGTTAAGACTTGGCAGATAGTTCCCGTGGGAATCAAAGATGGTCTCTGCATGTTCAAGGGAGATGGAAGGTCCCCCATGGGCTACCTGAGCGCCTGCAGGCTCCCCCGTGTCACAGAGGTCACTGCCTCTGTACTGTCTGAACATATGAAACCATGATTGATGACCTCAGCTCAAGGAATAGTAGAGAACTAGACAGACTGCTTGCTTCTGCACAGAGATGTCTGTGTATTATTATTACTTTGTTTGGAGGTGGGACTGCCCTTTGCAATGAACAACACATCCCAAGAATTTGTCCCAAGGCCCTAACAAGCAATTCCACAATCATGTGAAAACCAAGGGAAACCAGTATCTAAACAACACAATTCAAGGGCAACCAATTGGTAAGTAAGCAAAGCCCCGTAACAAGCTGGCAGACTCCTCCATTCTGCTCTCTCCTGGTCACTCACAGCTCTGACATCTTAGCGATTCTCACACACATCCGACACATTCGGTGTGATGAGCTCACGTGCTAGGTGTGGAGACCGAGGCACAGGGGGCTGAAGCGCCGTGCACGGCCTCACGCCTGGGACTGGAGCCCGTGCTGGTCGTGCTCTAGAAGCGCACCTCTCACTACAAGGCACAGAGCCTCTCAAGCGTTCTAGCACCAGACCCTGGGGCGAAGTTTGGTAGTGGGAATTGTGAGGCTGGCTGTTTAGACAACAGCTCGCCCAGCCTCTCACGGGAACGGGACGAAGAGATGCGACTGGCACAAGGCGCACCCAGATCTTCGTGGCTTCTTCCTGGTGCCAAACAAGTGCGCAGAAGGAGCCCCCTTCTAAAAGAACACAGCGTTCCTCCTCCTCTTCTCACCTCCCCTGGGCCCATGCCTGCGATCACTGGGAAGCACAGAGTCTGGTTTTTCTGGGATGGGAACCAATGCTGCAAAGTGTTCTGACAATAAATGTTGTTGATTGACAGTTGATGAACAATGTTCTTGAGTAAGTTTTTCCTGCGCTGGGTTTGAAGCTGAGGACTGCACTGAAGAGCTGCCCAACAGCCTGTGTCCTATTCAGACAAAATTTACTACCTTCTTCTCCATGGGATGCGGTCAGATGACCAGGCGAGATGGAACCTCGGATCCTTCCAGCCGCACTGCTCAGTGACGATCAGGAAGAGAAGATAGATCTGCAAATAGTTCATTTTCCCCAAACACTGAGTCGGGGTTATTATTCACACAGAGAAACATAAGCTCCAACAGAGAGATAGATAACTGGGCAGGAAACAAGGAGCTTTTGTTCTTGTATCACAATTTCTGACCTGGTAATTCTACTTTGTGAATTTATCTTAATTAAAGAACACAGAAGGATAAAATTCTATGCACAGAGATGATTACTTTAGCACTATTTGGAGGTTCTGGCATATAAAATAATGTTTAATACCAAGATGGGATATTATTATCACAATGATCATCTCAAAGACATGGGAAAACATTTATAACCATGTGTTTTAAGTTGTGCTTCACTCTCCATTAATAATATTTACTTGTTAGGTCTCTTGCTACCAATTAAGTTTTTTGAGTTTTTAAAAAAAGATTTGGGGCTGGGAATATGGCCTGGTGGCAAGAGTGCTTGCCTCCTACACATGAAGCTCTCGGTTCGATTCCCCAGCACCACATATATGGAAAACGGCCAGAAGGGGCGCTGTGGCTCAGGTGGCAGAGTGCTAGCCTTGAGTGGGAAGAAGCCAGGGACAGTGCTCAGGCCCTGAGTCCATGGCCCAGGACTGGCCAAAAAAAAAAAGATTTGTTGTGTTAGAAATGAGTTCTTGCTTTGTTGCAAGGGCTAGTCTCAAATTCATGGGTTCAAGTGATCCTCCAATCTCATCCTTCCAATTAAATGGGACTACAGGTGTGAGCCACCATACCTGGCTTCTATTAAAAAAAAAAAGTGGGATGGTGGTGGCTCAGGCCTGTAATCCTAGCTACTCAAGAGGCTGAGATCTGAAGATCATGGTTCAAAGCCAGCTCAGGCAGGAAAAGTCCATGAAGCTCTGATCTTCAATTAACCACCAGAAAACCAGAAGTGGTGCTGTAACTCAAGTGGTAGAGCACTAGCCTTGAGCTGAAGAGCTCGGGAACAGCGCCCAAGCCCAGAGTTCAAGCCCCACGACCAACAAAAACAAAAAGAAAGAAAAAAAAAAAGCAAGAAGACTAGCCGGTGCCAGTGGCTCACGCCTGTAATGCTAGCTACTCATGAGGCTGAGATCTGAGGATCACTGTTCAATTCATCCCAGGCAGAAAGTCCATGTGACTATTATCTCTAATAAATTACTCAGAAAAAAAACCTGGAAGTAGCACTGTGGCTCAAGTGGTAGAGAACTAACCTTGGTCACAAAGGGACAGTTTCTAGGCCCTGAGTTCAAGCCCCACAACCAACAACAACAACAGAAAAGACTATAGTAAACAATATCACAGTGTATCACAGATGGTAATGGTACTTACTGTGACAATTTGGTTTCTGTTACTTCTTTGGCTGTACTGGAGCTCTGAACTCATGACTTTGAGCTTGTTCGGCTTTCTTGCTCACCTGGCATTCTATCACCTGGACCATACTTTCAGCTTGCCTTTTTGCTGGTTATTTTGAAGACAAGAGTCTTACGTACTTGTCTTCCTAAGCTGGCTATGAGATATGATCCTCCAGATCACACAGAAAATCTCTCTCTCTCTCTCTCTCTCTCCACACACACACACACACACGCGCGCGCACACACACACACGGTGGGTCTCAGTCATCCAAACCACATAAAATACTACCGTGTAAGTCCACGCAAATGAATACACAGAAATAAAACAGGAACCCGTCCCACTCTTAAGCTTTCTGTGATGGCTGTAGGTCTTTCTTAACGATAAAAATTTTTAAAAGTGAGTCAACACAAGACCAACAGGAGGGCGGACGGACAACGGAAGGCTCAGGAGGGGCTCAGGGTGGGGAGCTGGGGAAGGAGCAGGGTCCCAGGCTGGGCCTGGAAGGATGGGCAGAGTTTGAATGGACGGGAGCAGGGGATCCTCGCTGAAGGATGAAGGGCACAGAAGGAGAAGATGGGGTTTTCTAAAGGCTCTTAGCGACGCCAACGGGCCTCAGACTGTGAGCGGGCCGGCCCCGCTCCTCACCACCAAGCGGAAGCTGCCCCTCACAAACATGGCCGCCGCCAGGGGGGGCCGCGCCCCTCACCAAGATGGCGGCGTGTTAGCCCCGCCCCTCACCAAGATGGTGACGGGTTAACCCCACCCCCTCCCTGCCCCAGCGACCAATAAGAGGGAAGCACGAGGAATTGCGCGCGCGCAGTAGGGCTCGATGGGCGTGCCCCGTAAGGACTGGGAGGGGGATCGCGGCGAGCGACATGACTAAAAAGAAGCGGGAGAATCTGGGCGTCGCTGAAGAGGTGAGGGGAGACGTCCGGGCGAGGCCGCGTCGTTGGTTGCCTTCCCCGGCCGCGGGGTAGCGGATCGGCCCGGCTGCCGTGTTGGGGGAGGACCACGGGAAGGAAGCGAGGGCGACGCGGGTTTGCGAGAGCGTCGGGATGGGGGAGCGGCCCTACGGGGCGCCAGGGTGGGGGTCGTGACCCAGAGGTCAGAGGGCACGACCGGAGCGCCGGAGGTTCGGACGCCCCCGGGGATGGGGCGCCCGATGGGAAGCCCAAGGGGAGCCCCCCCAAAAGGCTGGGCCCAGGCGTGAGAGGACTGGGAGGCCGGAGGGGAGGCGTGGAAGTGGGGGCGCCCGAGGGGGGCCGGCGGACACTCACGGCCGGAGAGGGGGCCTCCGAGCGCCCGGGCCCAGGGACGGGAAGCCCTCGAGGGGGGAATCCCTGTCCTCGAGCCTCCAAAGCTTGTGGCGCGAACTTTACCCGGAGAACCTATGGGACTTCGTAAAGAGAATTCTGGATTAGCGGTGTCACCAAAGGGTTTCAGAATAATTTGTCGTCCATGGAGGAGAAAGACCAGGGTTGCCCACGGATGGCCACCGTGTCCTCCCATCACTCGCCGTCGCACTAATCCTCACTGCGAGGGAATCTCGGGGCCAGGCATCATGGGGCCTGAAAGCAGGAGGAGCATGGCCAAGTTTGAGGCCAGGCCGGGGAAGAGGGCACGTACAGTGGGTAGTCCAGCCCAGGCGGGCTCCCTGCAAGTGTGGCTTTCTTCCCATCTCTCGGTTTCCCAGAGCATCCTTCCCAGAGGTTGCCAGAGAGATACAGGGTAAGCATCGTTACCAGGTCTGCTACCTAGAAAGTGATTCTACCCGGAGAGCTTGGGAAAAGGAGAGTTGCCAAGCACCGGATGACTCACCCCTGTAATCCTAGTTACTCAGGAGGCTGAGATCCGAGGATCGAAGTTCAAAGCCAGACTTGGTAGGACAGTCTGTGAGACTCATATCTCCAAGTGACCACCAAAAAGCCAGAATTGGAGCTGGGGCACAAGTGGTGGAGCACTAGCTTTGAGCAAAAGAAGCTAAGGAATAACACTCAGGCTCTGAGTTCAAGCTCCAGGACTGGGCACTAGTGTGGACAGACACAGGAACACACACACAGAATAGAAGGTGGTGAAAAGAGATGGTGCTCTATAGGAAGGACATAGACTTTGTCCCCTGCATTAGAACACAAACTCAGTATCTTCAAGAACAAGAAGGTTTTATCATTTTCTCTAGCAGGTTAGAACAGTTTTTTTTTTTTTTTTTTTGCCAGTCCTGGGCCTTGGACTCAGGGCCTGAGCACTGTCCCTGGCTTCTTTTTGCTCAAGGCTAGCACTCTGCCACTTGAGCCACAGCGCCACTTCTGGCCATTTTCTATATATGTGGTGTTGGGGAACCGAACCCTGGGCTTCATGTATATGAGGCAAGTACTCTTGCCACTAGGCCATATTCCCAGCCCTAGAATAAATCTTGTCTGTGTTTTTGGTTCTAAGGGCAGAGTAGTGGTCTCTGTTATAACTATAGTATTCATAGATTCCAAAAGTCCCCTCCTGGCTAGAATTCATTTGCTTCGCCCCAGATCAATACTTGCACCACCTTGGTGATCATTCACAGGGTAACAAAGAGCAGCAGAAAAAAGAAAATGGAGTCACCTGAGTTCCACATTTCCAGCTAAGGTTGAGCCAGTGATGCTTTCTGCCTTTGAGCCATCATACTGTAAACAAATGTCTTTTTTATGGTCTATTTAGTGCCATGATTTTTGCATTTTTGTGCATTTTATTGCTGATTTTGCTGCTTTAAGTGGCCCCTAAGCATATTCCTGAAGTGCTGTCTAGTGTTCAAAGGCTGTGATGTGCCACATGAAGACAAATAGGCTTGTTAGATAAACTTATTTTCAGGCATGATATGCTCAGTACTGTAAGATGCCATTGGCCATGGTTTTGGTAATAATGAAGCCACAAGCAATAAGATCTCTTTATGCAGAAACACACATACAACGAAGTTTTGTATGGATTTGTTGATGAAAACGTGACCAGAGCCTCATGAGAGCCTGGTTCAGTATTTGCTAACTCGATGTTGGTATCAAATTTAAAAGAACATAGGCTAGGATGTAGCTCAGTGGCAAAGCACTTGTCTAGCAAGTGCAACGTCCTGGGTTTGATCCCCAGAGTAAAAAAAGAAAAGACAACTAGTACAGTTAATATGTATGAAACTGTAACCCCTCTGTACATCACTTTAACAACAAATAATTTTTTTAAGTACAGTTATAAAAATTGGGGCTGGGAATATGGTGTAGCAGTAGAGTGCTTGCCTTTGCATGCTTGAAGCCCCGGGTTTGATTCCTCAGCACCACATAAACAGAAAAAGCTGGGAGTGGCACTGTGGCTCAAGTGGTAGAGTGCTAGCCTCGAGCAAAAAGAAGCCAGGGACAGTGCTCAGGCCCTGAGTCCAAGGCCCAGGACTGGCAAAAAAGAAAAAAATTAAAGAACATAACTAACACAAGCATGAGCCACCTACATTCAGGCAACCATAGGTGATAGGAGAGTGATTCTGATGGTGTTCCAATAAAACTTTATTGATAGCCCAGCTGGTGGTACCCTCAGGAGGCCGAGGTGGGAGGATCTTGAGTTCCAGGTCAGCCTGGGCTACATAGTGATACCCTTTCTCAAACAAAACAAACCTTATTTACAAAAACAGGCAGTAGACATGTTTGGCTCCTGGGCCTTAGTTTGCCAACCCCTGGTATAGAGTACCAGGACTGGTACTTTGTCAGAGATTTACCGTCTTGCGGCTCTGCCATCTCCTACGGCTTGCTACCACCTTATCAGTGAAACCAGAACACATTCCATTGGCACATCCCCTGGCAGGGAAAGAGTGGAGGGAAGCAGTACTCACTGTCCTAAGGATCCTGGACCCAAACTGCTCGCTTTCTTGGCAAGAACTAAGGTGCAATGGCCTGCACATATCCGCAAGGGAGGCTGGGAAATCCACTCATCAACCAAGAGGCCACATGCCCAGCTGGTTTGTTGACTAGACAGCCACTGTCTCCTTTGCAAATTGCATTTCTGATACAGTGTGGCTGTCATCATTAAATGAGATGGTAGGTATGGGCAAAGTGTCCAGTGCGAGCTTGGCACCGGGTAGGTAATTGACAAGCAGCAGTCTTTCTCCTTGGCCTTAGTGGTTCTTCTTCGGCTTTCTACCATGGCTGTGTCAGCTCATTTATTTAGGCCTTAGTTTCAATATGTTTTGTTTTGTTTTTAATCTTCTTGGTATTCCTAGATGTATTTTTGTAGATACTTGCATAGATATTTTAAAACACATAGAAATACATAGATGTTGCCATCTTAGTCTCTACGGCTACTTTTTGCTTGCTTACTCCAGTTTTGAAATCTGTGACTCTGTGCCTTAGGAAAAGGCTGGCATCTGGCTGTGTCTCCTCTTTGCTTCTCAGTCGCCCCCAGCGGGGCTGAGTATTGAATGTGCTCTGATGCTCAGTAGCAGTAGATATTGTCCTCTTATTAAAAGTCGTGTGCTCGGAGCCAATGAAGTGGTGATTTAATCAAAAATGTTTGTTAATCTGACGAGTGCAATAAAACCCCACAAGTGAGTGATCTCAGCACCTGCAAACAGACTGCACTTGTTGTAATGAAGCAATTACCAAGCAGGCAGCACTCACCCTGAGGCTGAGCAGGCCAGCTGCAGTCACCTCTCGGACAACCAAGGCACCTTCCCGCCTCCTGCACTCCCAGCTCCTTGTGAGGCCTCCTTCTCCCACTCATCTGCCACCTGGCGAGATCAGAATAGGAAGCAATTTGTAGGTTCCATGAGTTTATTTACAATGACTCCTCGTTTCTCAAAGGGAAACTGGTCCTGGCCCGTGTGTGTGTGTGTGTGTGTGTGTGTGAGCGCGCACGCGTGCGTGTGTGTGTGCATGTGCGCGTGCACTAGCACTGGGGCTTGAACTCAGGACCTTGTGTTCTCATTTGGCTTTTTCCACTCAAAGCTGAGACTCTGCCACCTGAGCCACAGCTCTCCTTCCAGCTTTTTGCTGGTTAATTGGAGAGAAGAGTATCACAGACTTTTCAGCTTTGAATTATAATCCTCAGATCTCAGCCCCCTGACTAGCTAGGATACAGGTATGAGCCACCAGTGTGACCTGGCTTGGCCATGACTTTAATGTATTATACTTCATTCTGTTTAAATGGACGGGAAGTTCGGGGCTGATGTAACACATGTTAAATCTGAGAGTACTGAGCTGTGATTTAGTCATTGCACGTTTCTTTTGTAGCTATACTGACCCGGTGTCCTGAGCGTTCTCCCTGACTGGCTGATCTGAAATTGCCAAATGTGTTAGCTGATGTCTTAAAGGGCATAACTTGGCTGGATTTGGTTCCTAGTATAAAAAAGTGTCTGTTTGGAATGCTTTTGTCTACAAGTTACAGAAAAGTGGCCTCAGTGACTTCAGCAAACAGGAGCACAATGGTTACCCTGCTAGACATCATGTGCGTGAGTGGCCATTCACATGGTTTCAGGAGCTCAGCTCTTATATAGCCACGAGAAACCAATACCAAGGTTAATGTTTCTACATACTCTTGTGTCCTCATAGCCACAAAATAGCTGCCACACTTCCAGTGGCCACACTCAACTGTTTTTGGAAGTCAAGAAGGAAAAAGAAATGGTATCACTATTTGTCTTTCTGTTTATTAGCAAAGCCAAGCCCTCCCCCGGAGTCTCTGGGCTGATGTCTGGAACCTCTCACTGGCCGGAAGTGGGTCACGCCTGCCTGGCTCTCATTGCAATGAGACTGCTCTTCCAGCTTCTGCGGTAGAGATGAACAAAGGAGGAGGGGCTGCGAGTCAGGGCCGCCCTGGCCAACTGTTAGTGTCTGAAATAAAGGACCCGGAAGCCGGGCACCAGTGGTACACGTGAGTCATCCTAGCTAGCTACTCAGGAGGCCGAGATCTGAGGACCATGGTTCAAAGCCAGCACAGGCAGGAAAGTCCATGAGACTTTACCTCCAATTAACCACCCAAAAGAAAAAAAACGTTAAAAGCTGAGCTGTGGCTTTAGTGGTAGAGCACCAACCTTGCATGAAAAAGCTAAAGGAAGTGCCCAAGCCCTGAGTTCAAGCTCTAGTACTGGCTCACATGTGCGTGCGTGTGTATACACACACACACAGAGTTAATGGGAGTGGTTACACTTTTCTGGGGTTCTTAGAAGGAGGGAAGGATGGTTGAGACAGATGAGGGGTAGTAGGCTGAGGAGAGCTGGTGGCTAGCCAGCAGGAGCACCAAGAGTGCTGAGCCTGTGACGAGTTCAGGGCCAGCCCCTGCCTTAGGCTGGGGCGGGGGGGGGGGTGGCAGCGAGTATGGGTGGAGTGTTCTCTGCCTGTGGACTTAGCACCCTCCTCACACAAGGCTAGGAGCAGTTAGTGGCTGCCATTAAATGTGCTCAACTGGCCTGAGTGGCAAGGGGAGGCCCCTGCCACCTGGCCCCGCTGGCGGGGTGTCGGGTGGGCAGAGGTCATGGAGCTGGTGGTTAGAGCCCAGGCCGGGAGCTGGGGAGAGGCGGGCGGCGTGTGGGCCCTTCAGGGCCCGCTGACCATTAAATGAGCCTCACCTGCTGCAGGCGAGAGCCACAGGTCGCCGGCGGGCAGGTGATTTCTCCCGGCAGCCTGTGTCTGGCGCTGTTCCACTTGACGGGGGTCAGGAGACTAAAACCTCATTACCTCACGCGGCTGGGTGCCGGCGTGTGTGGAGTGGCAGTTTGCCAGCATCTTAATTAATGAATTCATAAGGCTCGGAGTAGATGCCAGTTCTTGAAAAGTGCTTGGAGCCGTTCAGCGATGCAGAAGCTTTTTGCTAATTTATCAAGAAACATATATTTGGGAGAAAGAAGAGAAAACAAACCCCAACATCACTTTGGCCCAGGGGTAGCTGAAGGCTTCAGGCAAGGACTGACTTGTGGGGGGACTTTCGGGGCGTTGAGCCTCCTGTCTGTGCCGGGGCTTGGAGCTTGCGTGGTCCCTGACGTGGGCGGGGCAGGTGTCTGGAAAAGTGACAGCACCCGCTAGCTCACGCTTCTCTGCCTTGAAAAGTGGTCACCAATTCTGGAAGGCTGGGTGTTCCCTGCACTGCACTGGGAGAGAAACTTCGAGTGCCTGATGATGGGGAGCTAGCTGCCTGTCTGCACAGAGCCTCATGGCCCTCCTTAGCAGGCAAGAAATAAACCAACAAGACGCGCCGGCGGAATCGGCCCCGTAGGGTTTAGATTGGCCCTTTGGGGTCTGAGGCTGGTCACCTGGAAAATCGAAGCCCCCACCGGCCCCGCGTGTGGCTTGGAGGCCCCAGATGGAAAGCTCCAGCTCTCCTGCCAGGAACCATCTGGGCCTGTGCTCTGGCCGATTTACCCATTATAATAAATGTCCTGGGGCCTCCCGATGTGTGAAAAAACAGCAGATTTCCAGAAACCGGGCTCCCAGCGGTCCCCGGGCTGCTGCCGCTGGAGATGAAACACAGGGGCGCTGCGCTGTGGATTAGCGGGAAGAGGAAGGCTTTGATACTCCTGGGGGGGAGGGCTTATCAGGCCGCCAGCCCGCGCTCCCTCTCCCAACTTGATGTGTTTTGTGTGCCCTTGGAGCAGGTTTGACAGTTTGGTGGTTTGGAGGAGGGTTCCTGGGGTGCCTGTGTAGTGGGGTGTTGGCTCAGTGCGTGGGCAGATGCCCAGCTCCTGGCCCCTGTGTTTCAAAGCTCATGGATGCCGGACAGTCCCTGTGATAGCACATCTGCTGTGTAGACAGCCCCAGAGAGCCCGGCACCAGGTCATCCATGTGGAGGAGCTGCTGAAGCCACACCAACACACTTCATGGGTTTCATCTGCAGTGCTGGAATGACTATTTCCAGAACCTTCTTGGTCAGGGATGTTTGCTTGAGGGATGGTGGCAGAAAGGCTTAACGTGGTGGAAAGAAGGTGAGCTCAAAGGCAGAGGGACCCGGACTCAGCCCTGCGCGGACACCGCAGCGCATTGCTCGGCTTCCTGGATCTCTGTGGAGTTTGTGTGTGCAGTGGCAGCCACAGCCCCCTCCTCGCAGTGTGCAAATGGCTCCTACCACAGGGTGCGTGGGGACGGGTCCCACCCCTGCGCTGCGCACAGCCATCCCATCCTGGAGTAGAGGGGTGCAGGTTGTGAACAAGGGCTGAGTTGCTCAGAGCTGACACTGCTCTTCGTAATGGGGGTGATGGGGAAGGGCACAGACGTGGACGGCCTGTGGCCCTGGGCAGGTCACTTTGTTCCATGGGTGTAAGGTGCTCACCATGTCTCCCATGGGAGCTGCTGCGAGTCTCCTGTGAGCACCTGGGTGGGCCTGCTCTGTGAACATGCTACCGTGTGTGTTCCTTGTGGGCGGACTGTTCGTTTCCAGAACCTGCTTTGACTCACATTGTGTCATTCAGACTCCGGAGACCCCGTGATGAGCTGGGCTCAGGGACCCGCTGCCTGGCTCCTCATTAGATGCCGTCAGTGACAGCCAGGGCCTTGCTGGCAGCTGCAGGCGAGCCCATGACATTGACCTGACCCTGGGGCCAGCCCGCGTCCAGCACCCTCATCACGCCTCATGCTGGCTCCTGGGAGCAAGGCCCTGGAGGATAAGAAACGACTTCCTCAGTGAAGCCCAAAAGTGCTCGTCTTGCCTCTCCGGAAGGCCTGGCCCTCCCAGAGGCTCAGAGGCCAGGGACAGAGCCTCGATGCTCCGCGCGCCTGTGTGGACCCCGCAGGACCGGCCCTGGGCAGCTGTGCTCTGCTTCCTCCATGAGAGGGGCCCCAGGTTCCCTGACAGCAAGGAGCCTCATCCCTGGCCTCCTTCCTGGAGGCTCCACACTGAAAACACGCCTCGTGGGGATTTCAGATGAATTTTACAGTTTCTCTTAACACAGTGGTTTTATGGCCTATGGGACCCCAGGGAGACGTGCCTAAAGCTCTGAGAGTGAGGTGATATTCCCCAGCAGAGGGGATGGAGTTTAGCTGGCCTGGGGCAAAAGCCTCTGCTTGACTGCAGGAGGAGCCCCGCGGGCCGGCAGGAAGAAGCCTTCTTCCCGTCCCTGCTGGCAGGAGCCCAGGCCCTCGGCTCCCAGGCCCACCTCAGCCTGCTGGGCATCTCCGGGGCTATGCAGCAGCCCTGGTTGGGGACTCTCCTCCCGGACAGGCTCCACACTAGCAGTCATGCCCTGGCTTTGAGTTCAAGTCCTGCTCAGAGGGCGGGAGGCAGCTGCTGGATCCGGCTGCCTGCCTGCCTCACTCCTGAGCCCTCTCTGCTCAACTGCAAACGTCCTGGGGCCGTGGAGGCCAGGGCAGGAGCCCCCTAGGCCTTGAGCACCTTTCTGAGGGGTGCATCTTCTGGCTGTTCCCCAGCTCCCCTCCCCTCCTGCCTCCCTCCCCTCCTGCCTCCCTCCTCTCCTGCCTCCCTCCCATCTCCCCTCCAGCCGACCCTGGGCAGTTTTTAGCCACTGTTGGTCTGCGTGAAGAATGGAGCCCCTGCCCACATGCCCTGCCTGCTCACTCACCTGTGTCTGGCTCGGTGCCCTGAGCCCCCTGCACACCTGTCAGGCCTCAGTCCATGCGGGGGACCAGAAGGCACTGATTGCTACCTAGGGGGGACCCCACCATCCCCCTTCTAGTTCATTCCGTGGAGCTCCCATGCTGCACTGTGGGCCGGGCGTGCTTCACCTGGCTCAATGCCCTGGTCGCAGTGCCCTCCCTTTGTAATGGTGGTGTGCATACAGGGTAGGGTGTCCTTCAGGGTGCCCCTCTGCCCCACAATGAGGCCCCACTTGACTGGGACTGGGCTGTTGTGCTTGGTCTGTGACAGACAAGATCAACTCTGGGCCAGGCCCAGCACCGGAGCCAGTGGGCTGCTGACCAGCCTAATGCCCGAGAGGCTCTGGCCTTCAGAGCCCCCTCCCCCCATTCCCTCTCCTCTGTAGTTGCTCGGGTCTCCTTGGGCCTCCTTCAGCCCTGTCTCCAGACCTCACATGACTGCCCCCTGCCAAGCTGGCCACTGGGCTCCCCTGCCGTCCACACCCCCGTGGGTGCCCGCTGGTGCCCTGGTCTCCTGCCTTCTGCCTCCACACCACCCTGTCCTGCCATCCTTGGGCTCTACCCAGCCGCGATGCCAGCAACCCACCGCTCTGCACGGACCCCTAGCTCCCAGGGCGCCACATCCCGAGCCAGCTAGCGGGCTCACCTGGGAGGCGCTGTCCTGGCCACAATACAGTTTGCAGCATTGTCTGCCAAGTGCTAATCCCTGTTCATGGAGTGGAGTTGACTGAGAAACCCCTTTCCTTACCACCCATTTCGGGTCTACTCCCCCGCCTTTTCTAGCCACCGCTTTGGACCCCAGTCACAACTAAAAGAAGCATCAGGCCCCTGGGAGTCCCCCATCTTTTACAGCTGCTGGGGGCAGCCTCTAATTCTCAAGTGCTTCAGTAGCCGGGCTGAGCCGGGAGCCTGCTGGGTTTCTTAAGCATGGGTCCATGGCCTGAGGGCCTCTCGAGCCCGGCCTCCCTCGCTGGAGGAACTTGCTTATTTAGAAAGGAGTCAGAAATCAGCAGGGCGTGTACATTCATACCGGGAGGTTAGAACTAGGCACTAAAACCTTGATTTGTGTTCGCCCATTTAAGCCTCATTAACAAGTGGCAAATGAAAGTGGGGATATTCGGTGGAACTGCAAATAAATTGTGCTTGTTCAGATAAAGGCCTCCAACCGCCAGTTCCTCAGGCCCTGTCCAGAGCTTGACAGCAGATTGGCTTGGCCACTTGGGGTTTGCCAGGCTCAATTGTGAAGTTTTGCTTAGCATGAGTTCCGGACTTGCTCCGAGGCAATTACCACTTGTTTGGGCAGCCGGTGGCCTTCCAGGGGTTTAGACCGAAATCCCCAACCCGTGCCCTCCCCCTTTTAGAATGACTTGCAAGCCTTGGCCTGGCCCAGGGGACAAGGCCGGGAAGCAGGCTGAGTCGAGACTGGGCTATGCCTAAGCTATGCAAGCACAGCTGTTCCCGTTTCTGTGGCACGACAGGCGGGCTCGGCTGCCAGTCATTCCCTGAGACCTGAACTCTGTGCCCTCGGCCCGCACCACCCATGCCTGGCCTGCACTCCAGCAGTGAAGACACCGAGAGGATGGGAATCCTTAGAGGCCTGGCAGGTCACAGACACGAGTGGGGCCACAGCTTACAAAGATGGAGTTTGGATATACACAGGAGGTGTTCATTAAGTCTGCTCAGCCTTCCAGAAGGACCGCTGCCAGGGAGGGTGGCGGCTCCTGCAGGGGCAGGAAGGGGAGACAGGCACCATGAATTTAGCTTTCCTTGGATTCCAGCCTGGAATTTGCTTTCCTTCCTCTGTCCTCTTGTGCTTTCTGGGTTTTTGTGTCAGTCCTGGGGACTGAACTCAAGGCCCTATGCTTGCCGGGCAAACACTCTCCCACTTAAGCCAAGTCCCCAGTCCAGGCTTCTATGCCATGGGCGACAGGAAGCCTTGGGGACAGGGCAGTGTTGGGGAGCGTTGTGCCAAGGGCAGACAACATGGCAGCCTGGATCGCTGGTACCAGCTCCGCAGTGGCCCTGTCCTCACAGCGTGGTCCAGGCAGGCCTCTGGCCAACCCATGGACCAGGACAGCCCTCCCTTCAGTGACTGTTTGCAGAGAAACAGCACAATTAATCAGGCAATTAACTCCTCCCACCGGGCCCTGCTTCCCGAGCTGGAGCTGCAGTGTTTGGACCTCAGGGAAGGGTGGACGGTTCGTCATCCGGGACAGTGGCTGACCCAGAAGTATCTGGGGGCTTGGGCAGGGTTGGGGCAGAGGCTCAGACACCTGGAAAACAGCTGTCCAGATGCCCAGCCCCCGAATGCTGACCCAGACTCTGGCCAGGAGGCAGGATTCCTACAGGGAGTACCTCCAGGAGCAGGGCAGGGACCACTAAGGAGAAGGCCCCTGCTGTGGCTCCTCAGGAGTCATTCGAGTTGGGGAGCCCCCTCCTGTTTGTGAAATAGAGGCCACATCTGATATTCTAGGGGAGTCATGAGAATAGATAACATGGGAGATGAGCTCGGAGCTTTTTAGATACAGCGGCAGGCCATGCCCTCAGCACCTCCAGCCACCGCAATCTGCCCCCTCCCCAGCAGGCCGCCCCAGAGAGCGGCAGAGACTCCTGGAGGCACAAATGGACATTCAGAGCCAAGTGCATGGTGCCAGGCCCCAGGCTTGGCCAACTGACATTTCTCCCAAGAGCACATCTCCAACATTATAGCTACTCAGGAAGCCAAGGCCTGGAGGATCACAGTTCAAAGCCAACCTAGGCAGGAAATTGAGACTCCCATCTACTAACTAGCAAAAAGCCAGATTGGAGACATGGCTTGAGAGGCAGACCCTCGCGGAGGGCAAGCGAGCTGAGATCGAGGCCTTGAGTGCAAGCCCAGTATCAGCATGAAGAAAAAGCGAATGATACTGGCGCCCCACCCCTCAGCAACACTTTGCTTCACAGCTTACGTCCACCTTGATGAAGAGCCATGTTTTTTTGCACAAGAAACAAGCTAGAAATAGAAGTGGTTTGGAAATTATTTTCACTCATTTTTATGAGATGTTTGTTACTACTTACACTGGGCCGCTAAGATGAAGCCTGTCAGTGAGGAATACAAACACTTATGCCTGTGTCCTCGTGATGTCGGGTGGCGTGCCTGGGCACAGTGCCAGGGAGACATCGGGCCCCAGGCCTGGTCCTCTCCTTCCCACCCCAAGCCCACACTTGGTCCAGAGGATTAGCACCGCAGTGAGGCCCCGAGCAGCCCCCGCTGCCCTGCTGCCATGCCAGGAGGGGGTGGGGACACTGCAGGCCACCCCAGGTTTTGGAGAAAGCAAGGCTGCCGTGTGTTTCAGATTGATGGGCTGGAGGAGAAGCTGACCCGGTGTCGGAGAGAGCTGGAGGCCGTCAACTCCAGGCTGGACCAGGCAGAGCTGAGCCCAGAGGACAGGTAAGGCCCTCTGGCCCCTCCTGGCCCCCTGCCCCTCCTGGCCCCCTGCCCCTCCTGGCCCCCTGCCCCTCCTGGCCCCCTGCCCCTGCCCCTCCAGAGGGACTTGAGCCCTAAAGCGCTGCCCCCCCCCCCCCAGGCGGTGTCTTGAGAAGGAGAAGAGCAGCCTCATGAGCAAAGCCTCCAACTTTGGTAAGAAAGTTCCTTTCCACTCCGGCCCCGGGGTTTGGTGGAGGGCTGGTGCTTTGTTCCAGGGGAGCAAGAGGTTTCCTCACGCTGGGCATAGAGGGTGTGGCTGCAGCCAGGTCCAGAATCTTCTGTCCACCTTGGTTCTGGATGTCCCCCACATCCCTGCACTCCCACCTACCACTGGGAACCCCCTGAAGCAGGAGCAGGGCAGCCCCCACGGCACAGGAAGGGCTCCTGTGGGTGGAGTGATGCTGCCACCTTCTGGGCACTTGGGGCAGAGCGGTTAGTAGCCCTGACAGTGAGCAGCCCTGCCCTGCGGAGTTCCAGATGCCCTGTTTCCTCCTGCCCAGAGGCCAACTGGCCACGGAAGCACCCAGGAACACCAGTGCAAATCAGCACAGGCTGCTCCTGGGGGCCTAGAAGTGATTGGTGGGGGGAGGACTAAATCCTTGGCTTTTTGGTGTTGAGTTCCTGCTGAGCCAGGCTGGAGAGGGCAGGTACTGGGGAGGCCCACATGGATCTTAGCTGCCCTCAGTTTCTCCTGGAAGGATGGGCACCTGAGTCCTTAAGGCTGACAGGTCCACCAGATGTCACACAGCCAGCATGCTTTGCCCTTCCAGTGTGGCCTTTCAGGGGACCCCCGCCAACCCACTACTGTTAAAGAACAATGGTTGCTCAGAACTTGGCACCAGGACTTGTGCTCAAGGCTAGTGCTCTTACCATTTGATCCACAGCGCCACTTCCAGTTTTCTGGATGTTACCTGGATAGTCTCAGACTTTCTTGCCCGGGCTGGCTTTGAGTTGCAATCCTCAGATCTCAGCCTCCTGAACAGCTAGGATTAAAGGTGTGAGCCACCAGCGAGTGAGGTCAGGGGCTTCTAGGATGCTAAAGGGGAATCATTTGGGGATGGGAAGAGTACTCTGTGAGCCCAAACTCTCTCACTTCCCTTTTCCTCCCAGAGAAGGAACTCAAGCTGCTGCGGCACGAGAACCGCAAGAACACCATGCTTTCGGTGGCCATCTTCCTCCTCCTGGCCCTGCTCTATGCCCACTGGACCATGTGAGTCTGGGATTCTCCACCGTGCCAGCTTTGCCACAGCTCTCTGCTCAGTACCAAGATCGGTGGACCAAGGTGCGGGTTCCCCTTCACCCCTCCCAGTGGTTTGGAGATCTGCCCACAGGGCCCGTCCCCTGGCTGGCCATGGGCTCTGTGTGGAAGGACGTGGTGCTGGCTCCTTCTGGAGCCCAAGAGAGAGGCAATAAAGCACGCGGTCACTCTGGTGTGCGAGTATGCATGGTGCGGTGCTGCAGGGGCGCATCCTACTGTCCAGATGTCCACTAGCTCCCAGTGTAGATTTCACAATGGGGGGGGTCCCTGGGACACCCTCAGACAGCGTGCTGCCTGCCAAACACTGCGTGCCCTCCAGTCAGTGCTGCCACAGCCTGAAATTATGCAGGAAAAAATGCAGCTGTGCACTGCAGGGCAACCAGGGACCTGAAGTGGGCGCGGAAGTCCTAGGGGCCGCAGGTTCATCCATCTGCAGGGGGCGGCAGAGCAGGGAGGCCGCTGGGCAGCAGGAGCCACGGTAATGACCAGGCTGCCCGTAAACCAGGTGGGCTTGCACAGGTGGGGCGGCAGGAGCAGCGGACACTGGTGTCTGGGCCACTCCAGCACAGCGCGGACGCTGAGCTGAAGCCCAGGGTAAGGAGAAAACGCTCAGGTGGGGTCTGGGGCAGGCAGGCTCCGGGCCCAAGGAAAGTCCAGCGGGCACACACCTCCCCCCACAGCACAGGCGCAGCCTCAGCACGGGCAAAACGGAGGCCCCCAGTCTCAGGAGTCTCTGACTAGGGCCAACAAAATGTCCCCTTTCCCTCACCCCTAGTCTTGAGACACTGGTCTGTTGGTTATTTCAGTCACACAAACCAATCCTGGACAGTCACCATGCCACGGGGGTGAGCCGCATGATGTGCTGGGGGGAGGGGGTGCTCCCTCCCCCATGGGGCCGAATTCAGTCCAGCGCAAGCAGCAGCCGGGAGCCCTGCTGGGCCCAAGGCCGGCTAGGCTGTGCTGAGCCGCCATCCTTCCTCCCCTCCCCTGGCACCCAAGCTGTTACCCACACCAGTTCCGCGATCACAAAGCACCGAGACAGCCGGACAGCCCGGCACAGACACGGGCATTAAAAATATGTTTATCTTTAATAGTCCAAGATTCTGCAAGACACTGACATACCCAGAACTGGGTGGAAATGGAGCATCTCGGGGGCGGGGAGCGGCTGGAGGACCCCATGTGGAATCCTTCCCAACCCCACAGGAGCCCCAGTGCCCTATCTCCATGGAAACCAGTCTGACACGGATGGGGCCCTGGGGAGCTGACACGCCATCTCTGAGGCATTTCCCATTACAAACTACCACGGGGGCCCCTTCCCAGAGCCACTGCCCGCTTCCCCCTCACCCTATAGGGGAGGGACTGGCGCGTGTCAAGCAAGCCCACTGGATCTCCTAATGGCAAGGACAAGGGCAGCGAGCAGCTGCCTCCACCTCAGAACTCTGCCAAGATGAGGGTAGCAGGACAGAGATCATATGATTGCCAGAGGGCCGGGGTACCCCCTCACTTGGGCCCCTGCTGCAGTGGGAGTAAAAGGCAGGTCTTCAAGGTTGCTTCCTGCCCTCCGAGAGCTGCCTGGCATCTGGTGGGCCTGGGAGAGTTCTAGCCACACCAGTACCGAAGACCACACACCTGGATCCCAATGCGGGCCTGCAAGCCTCCCTCCCGCTGGCCGGCACTGCCAGAGGTCCAGGCTGGGAGGACTCCAGGGGGGCGGAGAGGAGACGAATGAGCATCAAAACAGCAAGAGACAAAACCTTGATTTGTACAACAGCTATTCCTGGCCAGCTTGCAACAGGAGGCCCGGCCTCTCACGGTGGGCCCAACACAAGCTGGGCAAAGCAGGGGCCTGGCCGCCCTCAGGGGCAGTGCATGGAACTCAGAAAAGTGAGTCTACAGGAGTCCAGAGGGGAGGCGAGCCCCAGCCGACCGCCCTGCCGTGCCACCCAGCCCCACACGCCCAGGGCACTGCCCGGGGAGCTGTCGCGCGAGCACTTCGGGCCGAGTCCTGGCGGGGAAACGGTTCCCAGGGAATGTGTGGGGAGGCCACTCTCCCCATAGCCGGGCCAAGAAGGAACCAGTGCCACAGGCCCCATGCCCGGCCCACCTCAGGGGCACAGCGGTGCCAGGGCCTCAGGCACTGTGCCTCTGGATGAAGGAAAGGATGTCTTCCTTGGACAGCTTGTCTGGGTCCTGGGGCTTCTGGGAGTCGTGCACACGGATGCCATCTCCCCACTCCCAGAAGAGCCGGCCATAGTAACAGAGACTGGGGAGGAGTGAGCAAACGTCAGGGCGCTGAGCTCAGGACCAAGAGATGGACCGCCAGCCCCCCTGCAGCTGGGATGAGGGGAGGACTGTCGTGCGTGTGCGTGTGCGTGTGTGTGTGTGTGTGTGTGTTGGGGAGGTTGTCCAGGACTCTAGTTGAGGATCTTCTCTGCAAGCACAAACTTCCTCCAGCTCCTCCCAGAACAAACTGCTGCTGCTGCTAACTGCATCCAGCAGGTGCACATGCGCACTGGGAGCCTGGTTTATCTGCCGCCCCACTGGAGCAGCCTAAGTGTGGTGACCAGCAAGCCACCTGGCAAACAGATGCTGCTCCTGACACAGCTGGGACCTGACATCCCAAGGGGCAAGGCGGGGCCCCTCAGCGCGTCCCCACCACCAGGCCGATGTCGGATGTCCTACGCGCAGTGGCTGCTTGTGGGCCCCTCACGGCCAGGACACCCCACCTTCCTACAGGCGGGTCCAGGCGTGGCTCTCCCCACTGAGCTCACTAGCCAGGCTCAGCCACACTTTCACCGGGACCGGTGTTTCCCGTGTGCACAGGGCAGCCTCGGCTCTGGGCGGGCCCCGGAGGGCTGCCTGGCTCCTGCAAGAGGGACCCACACTATTGAGGGGCGGCCTGGAGGAAGCTACTCACTGGAACGGAGCAATGGAGTCTGCGGGGAGGTCGAAGGTGGACTTCTTGGTTTTCTTGTTGTAGAAGAACTTCTTCTTGAAGCTTTTGCTGAATCCCATAGTCCATGGCTCTGTGAGGAGGAAGAGCAGAGAGCTCGGGAAGGATGAAGGACCCACGATCCGGGGGCTGGGCGCCACAGTGCTCCCTTTATCCCCCTCCCCCTGGGCAGCCGCACCCCCACCTACAGGGGGGACAGGGATGGGGACCAGGCTTGTCTGCCTGCCCTGGGAGGAACAGAAGAGGCCCCGGGGACACGGCGCCCGTCGCCTGCTCCTCAGCAAAGTGCTGGCCTGGCCCTGCCCGCCGCAGCAGGGAGGCCTGAGCCCAGCAGAGGGATGGGCAGGAGGGATGGGCGGGAGGGATGGGCGGGGGGGATGGGCCGGGGGGATGGGCGCAGAAGGCAGCCGCTCGCCACCCACCGTTCACAGTCCTGACGATGTAGAGGCCCGTGGGCACGAAGTGCCGGTCGTCGCGCCCTGTGTAGCTGAGCCTCGGTGTGCCGCTGGAGCCCTTGATGATCTTCATTTCTAACCTGGTCTCCCCACGCAGGGATGCACATAGGAGTGAAGGGACGTGAGAGAGAGGCTCTAACACGAGTCTGCTAATGTCACATTGCCACCAACCACAGAATTCCGTCTCGGTGTGACAGAAGAAATGGAGGCACAGACTTAAGGGAATTGCTCTGAGCCGCACAGGGACAGGGTTGTGGCAGTGCTTGGTTTGGACCACAGGCTCTGAACCCCCAGCCAAGCAGTGGAGACAGGGAGCGGGAAAATAACCCAGTACGGGGGCCATCTGAGAGCACGGGTGTCACTGGTCTCAGCCTGCCACCCACGGACGGCCCTGCTGTGGCCATGGGCTGGGGTTTGAGCACCACGTGCTGCAGAGTCCTGAGCCACATGGACGCTCGCGCTCTCTCAGCACTAGCTGGGATCGACGGCGGCAGAACTACGAGAGCATCACCGAGCCTGTATCTCTGCCTCACGTACCCGCCCGGCCCGGCCCAGCTGACATGCTGAGTCAGCAGGTGGCCGGGGCTCTGGGGCACTTGGAGTTGGGGGGTGAGGACAGCACCCAGCCACCCCTCCTCCCGCCACAGCCCTGCCCCCTCCCACCCCCCTCAAGTCACCTGACAAAAATCTTCTCCATCTCCTCCAGCCTGTACACCTCCTTCACCCTGTGCGGGGAGAGGGGCGCGCAAGCTCGAGGGCGCTCATCCAGGAAGGAGGCAGGAGGCGCCGTGCCTGCCCCCCCTCGGCCGCCCGCAGCCCACCAAGGCCCCCGCTGCTCAGGCCTGCCTAAGGCACAGTGAGGAGGAAGGAGCAAAGGCCACCGGCACGCTCCCCCCTCACCGCCACCAACACTCCCCGACCCCCTCCAGACCACCCCCTCACCGCCACCAGCGGCCAGAAACCCCAGGGTCAGTTCTCGCTCAGGTCTGTCTACGTAGAATTGTTACTTTCCATAGCAGAATTCTCCTAACCAGTCCCAACAGTCCTATCAGCCACAGGGGAGGCCCTGGCCAGGGGTCAGGCTCCTGCTTCATGCCTGGCCCCCAAATCGGAACCTGCCTTTGGACCTCCTCCTGGGGGAGCAGGAGACCCACAAGCAGGCACAATCGGGGCGGCCTGGGCCCGGCATCACCCCGTGCACCCAGAGCTTACTGCCAGACGTTCCAGGACATCTAGGAAAGACAGCCTCAATGCCGGATTTAGTATTAGTAGATTTACATTAAAATGAGTAACAATACTTTTGATAAAGATACCTCAGTCTCTAGTGACGCGCAGCCCCGAGGGGCAGGGCTTAGCAGTTATTACTTTTTAGTAAGAACGGCAGACCTTGAGAAATCTGTTCCTCATCTGTTTTCTCCCTGGCTGTTCTTTTCCTCCCCTCCTTTGACCCACATCTGACCTTTGCACTGCCTAAAATGACCATCAACCCAGGTTTTTCCCCAGATCAAACCATCCTTCATCCTTCTCTTCTCAAAATCCAACTCCCATTCCCTCTTCTTACCTGCCAAAAAAAAAAAAAAAAGAAAGAAAAACCTAAGGCCAGGCTGGTCTGCTAATGATAGGACGTGCGAGTGAGGATGGCGTGCCGCGAGCAGTGTGAGCATGCTCAGAAGCACGTGCGCCTTCAAGGAGGCCCTTAGCCCCCAGGACGAACCTCCCTGTGGAGGTCTGCACCCCACCCCCGGCCAGACAGGAGGAACCCTGAGACGAAAGCCTCACACCTCCCAGATGGTCCCTCATCAAAGGCACAGTTTCTAGCACGGACCTAGCCTGGTCCTGCCCGGCCCCCCCATGCCCCTGAGGTTGGGAGAAGCAGGCAGAGGGGGCGGGAGGAGGGGCCCCTATGCTCACCTGATAGGATTCATGTCAGGGCGACTGGGCTTGGACACGGCTTTCACAAATTTCTCAGCAAGCTGAATTCTATAATCCAAACAGAGTCCCTCAGGAAACCAAGAGGCCTTCCCCATGCCTGGCCCCTTCCATAGCCCCGATGGGAAGATGGGAACCTGCACCAAGTGCCCAGTGGCACCACGTCGCCCAGAGGCCCGCCAGGCCCATCCCTTGCCACCTCCCACGCCCGCGCCTGTCTGCATCCCAGGCTCCAATGTCCCTGTATCTGGCTGGATTCCCCCAGGTGCCTTCCACTGAGTTCAGTGCCATCTTCACTATCACACCCCCCAGAGGTCCTGACTGAAACAGGACACCCACGATCGGGGCCTGCTCCCCAAGGAGCCCCTCTCTCCTCACAATTACCACCTCGTCTGAGCAGCTGTGGTAAGGTGAACCAAAGCCCGCCACCCAATGCTCATCCAGAGCTTGGGACGAGCCAGTGCGTGGGAGCTCAGGAGGCTGCTGCCGAGCCCACCCACCCCACCCCGTCCCCCCCATCCACCCCCCACCCCGGGGCCGGGTCAGACCGTTGGTTGAAGTGCTGCTCCTGAACATCGCTGCCGTTCAGCACGAGGACGTCGAGAATGTGGATGGCGCTGATCTTCCGCTGGGCCTTCCCCTAGGACAGAACACTGCCTACTCGGCATGGGGCTCGCTGGGAAGGAAAGGGCCTTAGGCACCGGAGCTGCCCCGTCTCCCTCCCAGCTGAGCCTCATCACCACCCTGGGCTTCTGCGCAGGGAACCCCCAGCAACCCCAAAGCTAGCCAGGATGCTGCTTGCCACACAGGCCCGTGTCTACTCCCGGCCGCCTGCTCCCACTGACTGCTGAACCTCACGGCTCAGGGACCCCGGGAAAGAGCAGGCTCCCTGGCAAGCCTCTTCTTCCTCAGAGGATTTCTGGTGTTAAAAAATGAAAATGACACCTAAACTAGTGGCTGCAAAGTGCCAAAATCCAGGACCATGGATGTGCCAAGTGGGTCACCGTCACCTCTGGCCTATCTGGAGACTCCTAGCAGTCAGGGCAACTGCTCAAGAAGGCAGCAAGAGCACAGCCCTCCCCAGCTTGGACTGGGGGGCAGAGTGCCCGGTTCAGTAGGGACCAACTGCCCCCCCCCCCCCGCCCGCAGGAGCAGCTAAGGCCTCGCTGACCTCCCCTTTCAGCTCGTGCACGATCTCCACGGACAGCAGGGTGTCTCGGGGCAGCTCTGTCTTCAGGTCCAGCTTCACCCAGCGGTCTGACTGGCGGCCATCCCACGTGTAGATCTGGGACTTCTACGGCAGAACACAGGGCGGCACGGGGCTGGAGGGCTGAGGGGCCCAGTTCTCAAAGGGCTTTTACTTAACAGCTACCAGCTGGGAAATGGCAGGTGTCTAGGACAGAGAGTTTGTTCAACTCCTCTCTGCTGCCTCTGCGGAAAGTGAAGTGATTGGGCTCAGTCCTGCTGGTGGAAAACAGGCCCAGGGAACGTTCCAAACAAACGTGTCCATGGCTAACGGCCCTCAAGAACACCCCAGCTTGACAGACGTTAGGGAGGAGGAGCAAGTAAAAGGAGAAAAAGAATACGTGAAGACACAGAAGTAACGGCGGAAGGAGACTGCGTGCGCAAACAGGCCGAGGGCAAAGAGCAGCGACTTCGGCAGGTGGAGCAGACGCAGAGCGTCCCCAGGCTGTCCCTCCCCGCCAGGGAAAGGGGGTGCGAGGCGGGGAGAAGCACGGGGTGCGGCTAGGGCTGCACACTGGCTGCGCGCGCTGAGCCAGGCGAGCCTGGGAGGCTCTGCATCCCAAGAAGCACCGCGGCGTCCCCTGAACAACTGCAGTGAGTGCCACTCGGTGAACTCAGAAACTTCTAGAAATAGAGCCTCTCCTCCGTGTATACTAACAATTTAAAAATGCAAAAAAAAAAAATGGTTTAAAGGCGGGGGATGCCTCTGTAGAGTGAGCCCCAGCTCCGTGCGCCGGCACCGCGCACCAGAGGGGGCGCCGCCACCACGCCGGGCTGCACACTCACCCCCAGGCCCAGGAGGAACTTCTGCTCGCTGCCAGACACCATGCAGCGGTAGTCGAACACGGGCCGGATCTTCTCCAGGGTTTTAGAGGTGAGCAACGTGGGCTTGTAGCTGAAGATGTCGATCTCGGTGCCCTGCAGCATGGCGAGAGGAAACCGCACGGGACTACAGGAGGGCCCGGCGATACCTGCCCCCGGGAGCCAGGCAGGCCGGAGAGAGGGGCAGGAAGCGCCTGCTCCCGCAAACTCGCGCCCCCGCGCCCTCTTCACCTAACCAAGCACTAGACAGGCTCTATTTCCACCTGTTTGGGGTGCTCCTCCAGGACCGGTTAGGAGAGGCTGGGAAAGCAAAGAACACCGAATCCCAACCACAGATCCTTCTACCAGAGCCACGAGGAAATGCCGCCCCAAAGCAAGATCCTCCAGCTGGTTTGGGAGCGGAGAGACATGCGCTCTCTACCCCATTTAAAACCTGTGCACAGTATTATTCTAGGGCCAGCCTGAGCCTCATTCTGTCCCTGACCCCCACAAATTCGGTACCACGAGAAGCAGGAGGTTGGTAGTAAAAAAGAAAAGCAGGCCACAGAACTCTGAGGCATAGTTCACCCAAACAGGCCCGGGCCCTGGGCCGAGCCCAGCTCCACAGCGGGCTCCTCCGGCTCACTCGGCCGGCTCCTCCCGTCGCCACAGGCAAATCCCACGCGGCCTGTCCTGAGCAGGGCGTGCTGGCCAGAATCGATCGCTCCGCTCGGAGGGAACGCCAGCACAAAGCACACCTCCGACAGGATCTGCGCAGCTGCTGAGCTCTGCACCCCACACCAGTTCTCCGGCTGCAGGGGCGGCCCAGGCTCTCAGGCCCAGGTGGAGTGCCCGCACAGCCCGGAGGCTGGGCATCGAGGCCCTCGTGACTCCTACCGCTTCTAGACTCCAGCGTCCAACCCGCCCCCACCGGAGCCAGACGTACCTGAATTAACTCAAAGAACTTGGATCTGGGGTCCGAGGAAGAAGGAGCGACTCGAGCCTGGTCCGGGATCTGAAAGGAGAGAACCGAGGGCTTTGATGGCCAAGGGCCCCGGGGCTGCGTGACGGTGAGGGGCAGGTTGAGACGGCGAAGAGGACGCACTGCACAAGGAAGGGGGCTGGAAAGGGAGCTGGGGTGTGTAGCACTGTCCCCATCACGCCCGCGACAGCACACCCAGAGCCATGATCCTCCAGGGCTTCCTGAGCTGCTTTCGTTGCCCAGGTGAAATCTTGCCCCCCCCCCTCCTGACCCAGCTGCAGGCCAACCCGGCAGGGAGGGGAGGAGACAGCTCCCAAGACGGCCGAGCACCACAGCGCCCTGGGCTAGCTCCAGGTGGGGTGGAAGGCTATGGCGGCGGCTGCAGAACCCCGGCTGGGGAGACTCACATCCCACAGGCGCAGGCACTCTTTCCGGATTTCCGCTTGCCGAGGCTCACTCAGGGTCCTGGGGGAAGCAAACCAGAAAGTGATGGAGACTTCCACGAGGCCAGCAATGGGCCCCATGCGCCCTGGGCTGCGCAGTGGGGAAGCAAGCACCAATGAATGCATTCGCGCATGCGCAGTGGCTCTCTTCCTGAATGCTCACAGTTCATGGGAGGGAGGAGACTGTCCCCCACCCCAGCTCCCCTGTACCTCTGTTGGAACACTCGGCCTCTGTGGGGCCCTCTGTGACACAGCCCGTGCTGGCCCTGTCCTGGCAGATGTGGCTACGCTGGGATCTCGCAAGGCTGCTGAGCCACACACTCCGGCGTTCCTGGCACGCCCTGTGAGTTCTCTAGCTCACCCTCTGCTCTGTGTCCCTCAACACCTGTGTTCCACCGGGGGGGGGGGGGGTTGCACAGCCTCGAGGCGCTGCCTAACTCTCCACCTGCTTCTCATTCTCTCATCTGCTGCAGACAATGTCACGTCTTGGAGGGCACCGTGCAGGAATGCCTCTCTGCCATCTTTAGGAGACCACGGCAGAGCATGGATGCAAGAGTGGAAATAAAATAATGAAAGGCACGCGGGAAGGGGCAAAGAAAGATCTGCCTTTGAAAGAAGTGAGGTCTGAAAAGCGGGCAATACTCACGTGTCTTGAACAAATGCATGGATTTTGGCCAGAGCTTTGATCTGCAGACTACAGTGGCTAGGAGGGAAAAAAATAGTTGAATTCAGTATGGCTGAGAAAAACAAGTGCCATGAGCACAGAGAAGTCTGACCAGAGCAGGGGGAGAGACAAAAGAGGCCAGGCGCAGGAGAACCGAGCCCAATGCCCAGGCACACACATTCCAAGTCCTAAATATAAAAAACAGAAAGTTCTCATCTAAACCTTGAAGAATCTGAGAGCAGGGGACAGGCACTGGTGGCTCAGTCCTGTAATCTCAGCTGTTCAGGAAGGAGGCTGACACCGAAGGATTGTGGGTAAAGCCAGCCCAGGCAAAAAAGTCTGCAAGACTCCATCTCGTTACCCAGCAAAATGCCACACTGGAGGCATGGTTTATGTGACACACTCCAACTGAGCAAGAAAGCCACAAACACAAGACTCTGAGTCCAAGCCCCTATACTAGCATAAAAATTAAAGGATAAAATAAAAGTAAATTAAAAAATGAAAGCAGTAATAAACTAAGTACAACAACAAAACTCAATTGAACTGTAAACCACACTGGCACACCACAGCTGCCTTTTCTACTTTCGTCGCCACAGCTTTTCACACACAAAAATGTGATGAGACAAGAAAACACGAGCCTCTGACAGAACAGAAACAGTCCAATAGAAAAAAACTCAGGAATCCCCAAGGGCCTTTCAGATAAGTGAGTTAACATGTTAAAACACCGAATGGACAGGTAGACAACACATACAGAGACAAGGGACAAGTCCAGCAAAGATACAGACATTGTTTCCAAAGGCAAGTAAAAATCCTACAAGATGAAAACTACGTTAAAGAAGATCAATTGTTCTGATCAATTATCAGCAGACTAAACAGTAAAAAAAGAAAAAGGAAATAATCAGTGAACTTGAAGATAAACTGAAACATCATGAAAAATAAAGGTGAAACAAAAAATGTATGCCAGGCACTTGTGGATCACGCCCATAAACCTAGCTACTCAGGAGGATGAAATCTGAGGATCCCAGTTCAAAGCCAGCCAGGGCAGGGAAGTGTGAGATTCTTATCTCCAACTGACCATCAGAAAGCCGGAAGTGGAGCAGTGGCTCCAAGTGGTAGAGAGCTAGCCTAGAGTGAAGGAGCTCAGGGACAATGCCCAGGCTCTGACTGGAAAAAAAAAAATCCCATAACAGACCATAATTATTGTCTGCAGGATAATAATTATTTAACATTAACTAAATAACTGGAATCCCAGAAATAGAAGGACCAAAAAAATACTGACAAGATAATGGTTATGAATGAGCTCATGGAGTCATGAGGAGATCCATTCACAAACCCAAGGTCAGTGAACTTCAAGCAGAACAGACACAAAACAACATGAAAATTAATCAAGATCATCAAAGCTCACATGACAACCAGGAAATTAATAAGGATAAATAGGGCTGGGATGTAGCTCAGTAGCAAAAGGCTTGCCTCGCAAGTGCAATGTCCTACGTTCAATCCCCAGGAACAAAGAAGAAAAGACCAACAGCAACAACAAAAACCCAATAAGGATAAGTAAAGTAAGGATAAGATGAGCTTCTCATAGGAACAAAACAGAAAACATGGAATAAGGTCTTTAAAGTGGAATACTGTCTTTTAAAGAAAAGTTGTCAACCTCACATTCTATATCCAATGAAAGCATGATTCAAAAATGAAAGGAAAGGGCTGGGAATATAGCCTAGTGGCAAGAGAGCCTGCCTCGTATACATGAAGCTCTGGGTTCAATTCCCCAGTACCACATATATGGAAAATGGCCAGAAGTGGCGCTGTGGCTCAAGTGGCAGAGTGCTAGCCTTGAGCAAAAAGAAGCCAGGGACAGTGCTCAGGCCCTAAGTCTAAGGCCCAGACTGGCAAAAAAAAAAAGAAAGGAAAATAATATTTTAATAAACAAAAGCTGAAGAACTAAGTCTCCAGTAGACTCACACTATAAAAGGCTAAAAAAATAAATAAATTCTTAGCCCTAAGGGAAATGACTGCAAACAGAAACCTGCTCTGAAGGAAGGAATGAGAAACTCTAAAATGGTAAACATGTCAGTATAGACCCAAAACAAGGCCAGTGTGGTAGTGCACACCTGTAATCCCAGAACTTGGGAAGACTGAAGCAAGGCATAGCCTAGTCCATCATGAATTTCAGACTAGTACAGAGTATGTGACTTGTGCATGTAAACTTATGGAACAAAACCAAATCATTAACCAAAAGAAAAACTGATAAATTGGATTCCATAATCAAAACTTAAAGCTTGTAGGTATCCAAGTTAGAAAAGTACAAGTATTTATTTCATAGATGACAATGACACAAATTCAGTCATATTCCAGTAAACCAACAATGAATAATCCCAAAAGGAAATCAAGAAAAGATACAATACTATCAGTAAGAATAAAATGCTTAATAAGTTAAACCAAATGCATAAAGACTTGTACCCTGAGAAGTATAACAGAGAAATTAAAGAATAAGAATAGAAATGCAAACATAATACTCAATAATGTACATATGTGAAAATGGAACTGGGTAACAGGAGATGGCAGAATTGGGATAGATGAGAGGACAGCGATGGGAGGGTGACACTGAGCGAGAGGCCAAGTCCACATACCCACACATCAAATTCAAACTCCTTTGTATAACTACTTAAAGATAACAAAAAAAACTGAATTAAAGAAATTAAAGAAGACATAAGTAAATGGAGGGGCTGGGAATATGGCCTAGCAGTAGAGTGCTTGCCTTGTATACATGAAGCCCTGGGTTCGATTCCTCAACACCACATATATAGAAAAAAGCCAGAAGTGGCGCTGTGGCTCAAGAGGTAGAGTGCTAGCCTTGAGCAAAAAGAAGCCAGGGACAGTGCTCAGGCCGAGTCCATGCCCCAGGACTGGCAACAAAAACAAAACAAATAAATAAGTAAATGGAAATACCCACATTCATGGATTAGAAGACTATTAAGACAGCAATGTAACTCAAAATAACTTACAGATTCAATGCAATCCCTGTTAAAAACCCAATGGCAATTTTTGAAGAAATGCAATATCCCATCCTAAAATTCACACCGAACAAGGCAAGTGCTGAGTACCAGTAGTCCCAGCTATTTGGGAGGCTAAGGTCCGGGAACTTGAGACGAGTCTGGATAAAATTTTTTAAAAGGGTGGGGCTAGGGATGTAGCTGAATAGTAGAGCACTTGCCTAAGGGCATGGGCATAAGTTTGTGGGTTTAATACTCAGAAAGTACTATAATTAACACACACACACACACACACACACACACACACACACACACACACACACCTACAAGAGGTTTCAAGGGACCCCCAAGTAGTTAAAACAACCTTTTTTGAGGGAAGGAGGGAAGTACTAGACTTGTTTTTGTTGTTCATGTTTTGGTCTATAGGTCGTGGGGTCTGAACTCAGATACCAATGCGGTCCCTGAGCTCTTTTGCTCAAGGCTAGCACTCTACCACTTTGAGCCACAGCACCATTTCCAGTTTTTAAGTGGTTAATTAGAGATAAGAGTCTCATGGGGACTTTTCCAGCTGGGCTGGCTTCATACAACCATTCTTAGCTCTCAGCCTCCTGAGCAGCTAGGATTACAGGCATGAGCCACTGGCATCTAGCTCCAGCCCTTTTTTTATTATTATTATTATTATTTTTTTTTTTTTTTTTGGCAGCCCTGGGACCTGGGCTCAGGGCCTGAGCACTGTCCCTGGCTTCTTTTTGCTCAAGGCTAGCACTCTGCCACTTGAGCCACAGCGCCATTTCTGGCCATTTTCTGTATATGTGGTGCTGAGGAATTGAACCCAGGGCTTCATGTATATGAGGCAAGCACTCTTGCCACTAGGCCATATCCCCAGCTCTAGCTCCAGCCATTTTTTACACTGGTTATTTTCACAAACTTCTTTGTGCCCAGGCTGGCTGTGAATCAAAATCTCCAATCTCTGCTTCCCAAATAACTAGAATTACAGGCTTGAGCCACCATATCCAGCTTAAAACAATCTTGAAAATTACAAGCAAAGTTAGAAATTTCAAACTTCCTGATTTCAAAACTTACTTTCAAAATAACAGTAATCAAAAACAGTGTGAAACCAGCATTAAAAACAGACACTCCAACAGAGGCAAAATAGAGCCTAGAAACAAATTCTCATATATATGGGTTGAAAGACTTTTACAAGTGTAACAAGACAACTCATTGGCAAAGCACAGTCTTTTCAACAAATGGTGTTGGGGGAAACTGGGTATCTATGGCAAATGAGTGAAGTTAGACCTTTATCTAACACTATATATAAAATTAACTGAAAACTAGACCAGGCACTGGTGGCTGACCCTTCTAATCCTAGCTACTCAGTAGACTGAGATCTGAGGACCAAGGTTTGAAGTCAGCCTGGGCAGGTTAAATCCAAGAGACTCTATTCCAATAAAACAGCAAAATGTCAGAAGTGGATGTGTGGCTCAAGTAGCAGAGCACTAGCCTTGAGTGAATAAAACAAGCAAGAGCCCAAGTCCCTGAATTTAAACCCCAGTATCAATACCAAAAAAAAAAAAAAAAAAGCCACATCTCAAAATGGATCAAGGACCTAAATGTATGGGCTCAAATATAAAAGTCTTAGAAGAAAACAGAGGGGAAGGGCTGGGAATATCGCCTAGTGGCAAGAGTGCTTGCCTCTCATACATGAAGCCCTGGGTTCGATTCCCCAAGCACCACATATGTAGAAAATGGCCAGATGTGGCGCTTTGGCTCAAGTGGCCGAGTGCTAGCCTTGAGCAAAAAGAAGCCAGGAACAGTGCTCAGGCCCTGAGTCCAAGGCCCAGGACTGGCAAAAAAAGAAAGAAAGAAAACAGAAGGGAAAAACTTCATATGATTGGGTTTAGCAATGATTTCCCAGATATAACAACAAAAGCCCAGGCAATGGGCAAATTGTGCTTCATCAGTATTAAATACTTCTGTGCAAAGCACACAGTGAGAATTCAACAATTAAAAAACACTTAAAAAGTGCACCAAGGCCTTGAATGGATATTTCTTCAAAAAAGATACACAAATGATCCATAAGCGCAAGGAAAAAATGCTCAACTATCACTAGCCACTAGGGAAAGGCAAATCAAAACTACAACGAGATACCCCCACTGGGACCTCAGGATGGCCGTTACCGGAACACCACGAAGGAAATGACGGGAAAATGAGGCGTGCTGGCTGGATCGTGGGGAAACTGCAGCAGCGCCTTCCTCACGACAAACACCACACAGCCCAGCAGCTCCCCAAGCAGGGACGCCAACAGACGCCAGCACACCAGTGCTCACAGCTCAACGGTGGAAAGAACCCAAATGACCTGCCGCAGGTGAACAGACGCAAGGTGGTGCAGGCGAAATGAAATTGTGGCCGCGTACTGGTGGCTCACGCCTGCAATCCTAGCTACTCAGGAGGCTGAGATCCGAGGGCCACGGTACCAAGCCAGCCTAGAAAAGTCTGTGAGAATCTTATCTCCAACTAACCAAAAGCTGCAACTGGAGCTGTGGCTCAAAGTGGTGGAGTGCTAGCCTTGAGCACAAGAGCTCAGGGAGGGACAGTGCCCAGGCCCTGAGTTCAAGCCCCACAACTGCAAAAAAAGAAAAGAAAAGAAAAAGAAATTGTAATACATGCAGCAACATGATAAAACTTGAAAACATCACGTCTAGTAAGCACAAGGTCCTGAGTATTGCTGAAAAAATATTTCTAAAGAATGTGTAAAGTCAGGGCTGGGAATATGGCCTAGTGGGTAGAGTGCTTGCCTCTCATACATGAAACCCTGGGTTCGATTCCCCAGCACCACATATATAGAAAACGGCCAGAAGGAGCGCTGTGGCTCAAGTGGCAGAGTGCTAGCCTTGAGCAAAAAGAAGCCAGGGACAGTGCTCAGGCCCTGAGTCCAAGGCCCAGGACTGGCAAAAAAAAAAAAAAAAAAAAAAAAATGTAAATTCATAAGGGAAGATATTCGCAACATACATAGTGACAAAGAACTTGTACCCAAAATATTTAAGTAATTCTTTTTTTTGTTGTTTAAGTAATTCTTACAATGAAAAAAAAATAAACAAAAATGTTTTACAAGACTTGAGGAGGGACTGAAGGTACTAGTCAGTTCCTAGCATGTCTGAGACAAAAGAAAAGAGGGAGGGAGAAGAAGAGAGGAGCAAAGGAGGGAGGGAGGGAGGAAAATGGAAGAGACATTATAAAAGGAGATATATAAAAACACATTTTAAAAGGGTTCAACATCAGAAGTCACTACAGAAATACAGATTAAAACCGCAATGATCTAACACTCCACCCCATTAGAATGCCTAAAAACAGGAAGACGGGCAGTACCAAAGGTTGACAAGAGTGCCCCGCCATCATCTGCAGACTTGGCTGGACAGTAGAAAATGGCACCACCACATCTGAATGACAGCTTTAAACAGCTACACAAATGCACTCTGCCACTCAGAATTCCTACGCCTTGTGCAGGGTGTCTGTAGCACTCTCCCACAGTGGCCCCAAGCTAGAAACACCTCAAGTAGTCATCCACAGAGGAATAAGCCATGGAATCTCCATAGACTGGAATGCTACTCAGCAGTAAAAAAGGAACAAACTAACATGGTATCAGTAAACCTCATAAACAGTATGGTGAAGAAGCCAGGTGGAGTGGCATGCACCTCTAATCTCAGCTACTTGGGAGGCAGGAGAATCAACAGTTCAAGGCTAGCTTGGGCAAAATTAAAGAGCGCCTATGTAAAAAAACAAAATACAGGGCTGGAGGCATGGCTCAAGTGGTAGAATGCTTACATAGCAAGCACAAGGCCTGGGTTCAAATCCCAGACACACACACACACACACACACACACACACACACACACACACACACACACACACACACTGATGGTGAGGAAAAATCCAGATACAAAAGTGCATAGTCTATGGTTCCATTTATACCAAGTTCTAGAACAGGCAAACCTAACCTGAAGTAAGTCTGAAGAGAGAAAAGTGATTTCTTGGGGCTCAGCTGGTTGGAGGTATTATCTTAATAGGGGGTGGGTAGTCTATACGTACATATTTGTCAAACCTGACGGAAGTACACAGCTTTGTATTAGCATGGAGTCAAGTTTTTTTTTTTTGTTTTTTGGCCAGTCCTGGGTCTTGGACTCAGGGCCTGAGCACTGTCCCTGCTTCCTTTTGCTCAAGGCTAGCACTCTGCCACTTGAGCCACAGCGCCACTTCTGGCTCTTATCTATATATGTGGTGCTGGGGAATTGAACCCAGGACTTCCTGTATACGAGGTGAGCATTTTACCACTCGGCCATATTCCCAGTCCTCAAAACTATTTTTAATGGCTTTGAAGTAAACACTTAAGATATGCATTTCATTTACAAAATTGTGTGTGTGTGTGTGTGTGTGTGTGTGTGTGTGTTTTAAAGAAAGGGAAGTGGTTGGCTAAGGTGGTTTAAGCACGCCGCCGAGGGCAGCACTGAGCAGAAGGCCAGCTCTGCCCCTGGCCACACTCGCAGGCGGCAGGCAGTGGAAAGCACTCTGTAGCGCAGCGTATCACAAAGCCCCCGTGTTGCTGATTCTCCGGGCCTCTTTCCTCATCTGGAGCACGCCTGGCCTACTTACAGCGTTACAATCCAGCCGAGACTGCCCACGTGGCAGTGCTGGAAAACGAAAGCACCGTGCAAATCTGGAGACAGACTTCCTGCCTTCCTTGGCTCCTCAGGACCACACCCCCTCGAGGACACGTGATAAGGCCTTCCTAGCCCCTGGCTGGCCCCTAAAGAATACTTTCTACCACATCACTGTGTGCACAACCTGCACACCCACCTCAAAACCTCTTTCTAAGGCCTGTCTGCTAGGAGCACTAAGCTAGCTATCACAACTTGAACTTATTACTACTAACAGGGTTATGGGCGAAAATTAAAAGTAAAAAAGCCAGCAACCATACTACCCATAAACTGGCCAACGTTTGGCCATTTCCAAAGCTCTGCATCTGCCTTCCTTCCCCCTTCTGCGAGTAAGCAGGAGACTTCACAAGCGATCACCATGATGGCCATTTGCAAATAGCAGCGATTTCTCACCTTCAGACCCAGGCTGATCTCTTTCCACTGTGAGACTCAGGCTCCTGTGGCCAGGCCTACTGCAGCTAGGCTGTCCTGACAACTCTGGAACAGGGTAACCATAGTTCTGGGGTACCCTGGAACCAGCAGAGCAAACCCACACAATGAAGAGATACCAGGTCCTTCATTCTCTGGTCTTCCTTGGTACTCCAGTGGTGCCAACACAAACAGCTGACCGGCTTACCTCTCGTTCGACCGTATCATGTAGTCAGTAAATTCATGGTCTCTCTTGATCACCATCAAGGGGACCACAAGGTTGACATCGGAGGTGGTGTTCCGCAGCTGGTTGAGCTTAATATTCACTGAGAAGAGGTATTCCCGCACATCATCTACGCCCACCTTCAGGCCCTTGCACACCACATACCTGGCAGGAGACACTCTGTTACTGCCAGGAGCAAGGCTTCCTCCTCACGCAGCCCTTCCTCCCCAGCCCCACAGTCACAAAGCTGAACAGCTTTCCGGTCTTGAGTCTATGCTCTGCTGCAAACGTTCACCTCAAACCCTTCTCTTTCATGCAAGGTGGTAGGGAGGGCTCCTAACTGCCCTGCACTGGCTGGCAGGGGCTCTAAATTAGAGTCCTAAAGGACCACTCTCCAAGAACATGTGACGCAATCTGTGGTTTTAACGAGCTGCCGGGCAATTCCGATTGGAACTGCCCCGCCTGGGCTGTCAGCAGGGCCTCTGAGCTGCAGCCCGGTTAGTGGTCATCTCTCCTGCACCAAGCTGAGAACTCCCACGGAAGTATGGAGAATAAGGCTTGTTGGGAAGGAGGCAGAGACTCAACTAGTCCAGCTGGGGACCAGTTAGATGGGGCTTCTAATCGTGACTCTAAGGTTAAAGTGTTTAACGTAGCTTGGAGGTCATGCCAGTGTGTGAGCCACGAGGATTTGCTGTTCTGATGGCTAGCCATAGAATCCAGCTAGCCTGGCTCACCGTTCTGAGTTGGCAGGACGGCTTGTAATGGGCTTGAAGAGACACACTCGTTCAAAGCAGCAGTAGAGCAGGTAGATGAGCCCCACGCTGAATGGTGTGAAGAGGTCGAAAGTTTTACAGATGAAGTGGCCTCCTAGAAAGAAAACAGCCACACAGTCAGCGGAGCCCCTCTGGGGGGGCAGGTGAGGTACCCAGGGTACCCAGTAAGAATGATGAAGACAAGGAGCCACACCTGGGTTCATTCAGCCAAACAGCAGATGGGAGAATCACCCTTAAAGGGACTTAGGGATCCTGTCACCTTTTCTTCCCTAAATGCCTCACTTAGTCACCTTCCCCTGACACAAGGTTTGGCTTTACGGATCTTCCCATCCGACCCCTGTACATCCACGTGTCCACTAGGCCTTTAGTGGGTGTGGGGTGAGGGGACAGAGGGGGAAGTGTCACCTGTACGGACAACGGACAGTGCCATGAGGAACTGACACAGCAGCAGCTGCTTGCTGAGGATCTCCTGCAGGTTCTCCTGCCCCTCCACCGAGAAACCCTGAAACAAGAGCACCGGGACAGGGGTGGGGCTGAGAAGAGAGGACACAGCACCCGACTCATCTCCATCAACTGCTCGGGCTATGTCTGCACTGACTGCCACCATCTTCCTTCGGTGTCACACACAAAATGAGTTCACAGGTGTCCCATGGCCTGTGGGCTGCACATCCCTCACCCCGCTCTAAATGCACAGGTCCCTGCAGTATCGTCCTATGGAGGGAGGGCACCTACCCCGTCAGCCATTAGGAAGTGGACTCCCTTTCGATCCGTGTTATCCAGGACGAAATTCCGAAATGCAGTGATGTTCTCTGGCCGGGTGATATCTCCATCTCCATCCACCCCACCCTCACCTGGCAGGACACAAGATTCCTCGTGAGTTCACCCACCCTAAACACATCCGGAGCTAGGACATGAGCCTTCCAGGACAGTGAATGATACCCAGGAAGCAAGGGGAAGGGGGGGGGGCAGGGCTTAGATCTGCTGCCGGTGCAGGCAGAGCAGAGGGCCTGCTGGGCTGTCTGCTGCTCAGTGCATTCCACGCCCCTCACACAGGGCTGGAGATGGGCATGTGGTCGCTATTTGTTAATAACCCTGCCAGTTCTCAGCCAGAGATCAGCCAGTTTCATTATCTGCTGTCACCACATGAGAAGAGTGCTCCTGCAAGGAGGAATTAATATGGCTTTAATGAGAGTTTGCCTAGTGGAGTGTTTAACCTGAATCCTGCAGGCCCATTGTAAAACGGGGCAGTCCAGAGGGAACTAAGACACTCGCAGCAGAGACGGTGAACCCCAGGCTACGAAACCTAGGGAGGCGCACATGGCACCTGGGTAACCTGGGTAACTCCTTTGGTCCTGGGCTGTCCCTTGTACCCCCTAATCCCCTGCCCGTTCGGTGCGCTTACCATAATAGGGCTCGAAGAGCTCACTGGAGGCTGAGTAGAAGTCCTCCAGTTTGAAGTCATTAGGGCCCTTCAGAGTCATCCCAAAGCCCTTCGCGTGCCACTTCTTCCTCCACAGCACGTACTCCGAGAAGCCCCCAGGGCCTGCGCAGACGTCCGCGAAGTACAGGAGCTCAGGGTCCCGGTCCTTCACTAGTTGCTTCTGTAAGGGAAATGGAAGACAGAGAGATGAGGGAAAGATAGGGAAGGAGAAAGGGGGGAGGGTGTAAGGAGGCAAATGAAGCCTTCTGCCAGGGCCACAACACCCAAGACACCTATCTTCTGTGAGACCCTCCAGAGTCTCCTAGCAAACTCTCAATCCCAAGGCCTTCATATCGCTAGGCCTAGCTCATATTCTAAATAAAAAATCTCCTAGGACCAAGAGCTGGAGGCTTACACCTGTAATCTTAGCTACTCAGGAGGCTGAGACATGAGGATCGAGGTTCGAAGCCAGCCCTGGCAAACAAATCTTTGAGATTCTTATCTCCAACTAATCACCAATAAGCTGGAACTGGAGACGTGGTTCAAGTGGTAGAGTATTAGCCTTGAGCAGCAACAACAACAAAAAGCAAAATACGAGTTCAAGGCCAAGTTTTAGCACTAGTACCAGCACAAAATGGACAAACGAGGAACAAATGCAGCAGTGATACTCACTGGACACTAGGTTGAAAATGAATGACACAACTTGTTAGTTAGGCTGGGAGGGGAAAACCTGGGAAACAGCGAAGCAAAGAGTGACCCTGTCCAAAAAGAAACGTACTAATTACCTGACTTAAGCTACTGTAACCCTTCTGGCACATCATCTTTATAATAATTTAAAAATCAAGAAACACCTAGGTGCTGGTGGCTCATGCCTGTAATCCTAGTTATTCAGGAGGCTGAGATTTGAGGATTGTAGTTCAAAGCCAGCCCAACAAGAAAAGTCCCTGTGAGATTCTCATCTCTAATTAACCACTCAAAAACCAGAAGTGGAGTTGTGGCTCAAAGTGGCAGGGCGCTAGCCTTTAGCAAAAGAGCTCAGGGACAGCTCCCAGACTCTGATTTCAAACCCCATGACCAACCCCCCCCCCAAAAAAAAATTAAAAACTCATCTCCTTGGGGTACCTGAGTGGAATTTTTACTTCTCAGGGTCTTTTCCTCACCATACTTTGCCTTTCACGAATACTTTCAAGAAAAGTAGGTGCTGCATGCCCTCATTACAGATAGGCAAAAAAAGGTACTAAGACACTAAGTACCCTGTCCCCAGCCAGCCTGCAACAAAGCGAAACCAGAATGCAGGCATTCCAACGCTGCCCTTCTTGTTCAACTGAAGTCTGGGGCTCTAACAATCAGCCATTATGGCTATTCTCCCGTTCTTCCTTGGATTTCTCAACTCTTTGTTTCCAATTAACTTTACTGTACAATCATTTTTGATCTATAGAAAAGTACCAAGAGGGCTGGGAATGTGGCCTAGTGGTAGAGTGCTTGCCTTGCATGCATGAATCCCTCAGTTTGATTCCTCAGCACCATATAAACAGTAAGAGTCAGAAGTGGTGCTTAAGCAAAAGGAAGCTCAGGGACAGTGCTCAGACCCTGAGTCCAAGCCCCAGGACTGGCAAAAAAAGAAAAGTACCAAGATAAACATCTGCACCCTTCACCAAGTCGCCACTTTAGTCAACACCTTACATTACCTTGATACGTGTGTCAAAACTAAAGACCCAGAACAGCACATGACTGCTAAAATTCCAACTTCATTCAGATTTCACTAGCATGCTTTTTCCATTCCAGAATCTGACTCAAAGCCCCACATCACCTGGGATCTCCCCATCCTCCTCTGCACTGGCCTGTACCACATGCTGCACTTTCTCTAGAACACAAATGCTACGCTGCTCTGACCTCCTCTTGAACCCACACGGTGAGCTCCACCGACCTATCACAAAAGCCAGACCACTTGCACTGGACAGGAGGGTAAGCCTCGGGAGTGGATGAGCACAGAAAATGAAGATGACCAGGGACCCCTGCCTTCCCTCTCCAGAGGCTCGCTACGACAAGCTCATCCAGAATCCTGCAACTGCTAAAGACCAAGAAGCTTCAAGTTACAAGAAAGAGAAATACAACATGCTCAAAGCCAGTCACTTCTAGGTGACAAGGATCTTGCCTCTGATGATAACTATCCAGTTTTATCAAAATAGTGACTGTGGCTAAGAATAAACATAAGGATCCTGTGACAATCCCACCCCGAGTATGCTGTGGTGTACCGGTTCTTCCCCAGATCACTTACTATTCCACCCCAACAGCCTTTGTTCCTGATCCATTAATTATTCCTATTTTTGGATTATATTCATTTGCACACACACAAAAAGACCTAATGGCATTTCATCACAGTGGTGAGGAAACAGGGGTCACAAGTTCGAGTCCTATACATACTGCAAAGAAGAACAATGTTCTTAGCCCTGGCAAGACTTGGGCCCTGGCTCAGACTAAGGAAGCCTGGGGCCTGGAAGGGCAGTGATTGAATGAGAGCCTCTCATCTCTCCTACCACGGTCTAAATGCTGCATGATGAGCAGTAGCTAGGAGTCTGTTCACAGAGGACAGGCAAGGCTCTCAGCTGTCACTTGCTGGCTGTGAAAGTCAAAGACAGGCACAAAATTTAAGTCAGCAAGCTCAAGCTTCCTAAAAAGGGATTTATCTCTCAAGGCTGTTGGAGGATTAAATAAAGTATCCTATGGTAAAGGTCTTGCTAACCATGAAATATACACAAATGTAAGATGATATTATATTCAACTAGATCCACTTCCCTGGGGTCCAAACTCTTTTTTTTTTGCCAGTCCTGGGGCTTGGACTCAGGGCCTGAGCACTGTCCCTGGCTTCTTTTTTGCTCAAGGCTAGCACTCTGCCACTTGAGCCACAGCGCCACTTCTGGCCGTTTTCTATATATGTGGTGCTGGGGAATCGAACCCAGGGCTTCATGTATATGAGGCGAGCACTCTACCTCTAGGCCATATTCCCAGCGGGTCCAAACTCTTGTTCTCTCTGAATCTTCCTCTGCCAAGTGCACCATTCCACACACAGTGCACTGCATGTGCTGCCTAATTTTCCCGAAGAGAGGACTGAAACAAAGATCTAGGTTTTGTCCTCTGTTACACTTCACAATGTTTTCTCACCTCCGCAACATCCCTGGGCACACAAATCTCTCACATAATGTGATAGTTTATAGTGTCTCCCAGGAGATCAATTCTCTTCTCTCTCTTGTTGCTCCAAGTTTCATTCTTGTCCTCTCTAGATCCTTGTCCTAGTACAAGAGGCCTATTTTACACACACACACACACACACACACACACACACACACACACACCCTTCGCCACAATACTCCAAACCTCAAGTTCTCCCTTTGTCTACAATTTGCCTGACCTAAGAGTCCCAAGCCCCTAGCAAGCCTGAATGGTGCCTGGGCTCTCAGGCACTCCCACCTCTGCTGGGTGTCTGCTCTGGTGTCTCTCTCTACTAGCCTGAAAAATCACACCAAGCTGAGCCTACTGGGCTTGGCTGTCACTCTGGTCCTCAGGGGAAAATGGAGACGAAAAGAAAGAAGAAAACACCAGGGACTAAAGAGAAATCTCTTTTTATAGTGGGAGTGCAGAGAAACATTTCTGAAAGGGCAATTCTCTATGGCCACTAACAATCAATTCAGGTCAAGAGGCTGCTTGAAAGAGAAAGCTGCCTTTTCCTATGTAACTGCCATCTCCCCCCAACACCTGAATGGTACAGTCCTGGTGTCTACTTCCTTTTCATGACAACCAAAGACAATAACCAGATACCAGCTGCTAGAGGCGTTCACATTCAAAAGCTCAAAGTGACGCTGAGACTTCCCATCAGCTTAACAGAGTTCCTCTCCAGGCAGGGGTTGAAGGAAATCATTGGGAGCTCAGAAAATTAAATCAACACTCTATCAACCTAATTTTCTCAAGATGCTAATTCCAAGAGCCCTTTTATGCTGCCTGCTGATCCTGGAAAAATGGGGAGAGAGCCCTAGGAGATAAAAATGAGTAAAGTCTGGGGTGGTGGTGGTGGGGCTCCACGCCAGTATTGGCAGCACGGAATAAGCTGCTAGGCAGAGGGAGCTGAAACATTAAGAAACTTGGAAATAAGTGTCTTTAGCCGGTAGGTAACTGGAGGTTCTGGTGAAATAAAGGTGAGTACAACAGAAACAGCTTTGGGGAAAAGCTGGCTCCAGCCTGTCATCGTCAAAGAAAACTAACTTTCTAGAACTAGGGAGAATGCTGTGAAACCCTAAAGAGAATTGTTGAATGAAATGTCTATTTTGGCTTACTCTGTCATTATCAGGTGTACATGTTCAGAGAAACAAAATACAGAGGAACAGAAAATCATCTTAGTGACAGAAGGGGTGACACTGACCAAGATTCATTCATTGTACTTATGAACTGATTTGTTGAATTGAAACCTTTTTGCATAACTACTACTAATAATGATAATGATAATAATAATAATAATAATGAAAGTCATCTTGCTCTATGACTTCTTGAGAAGGGCCAAAAACTCAGCATTATAATCCTACACAAAGCTTGTTCAGAGGGGCAGAGAGGGGAAGTGGCCCCACTGAAATTACAGATCGTAGTGTTGTTCCAGTTCTAGAGCCTTCTGCAAACCAGAAAACTCCTGGGACCCTGGGGAGCACTGAGGGACTCTATCAGGGGAGCCCAGAGCAAAATACATCTCCATTGCATAGCAGAAATGCTCTCACACTGAACAAATCGCAATTTTTGAGCTGGTGAAGCTTAACTCCACTCAACATCACAAATTCTCACCCCATCAGAGTCCCGCGGATTTGTAAACATGCGATCAAACACAAAATCCATGTTAGCCATCTTCATCGCTGCCCTGCAACACAGCAAGATAGAAAGTGCGATTCAGTTCTAGGTGTACAGAAAACTGACGACCAAAGGAAAGGTGACGCAGTGCATGCTGGGAGGGAAGGGAAAGACCAGCAAACCTGTTGAGGAAGAAGACTCCTCGGATCATCTCATAGGGATTGGCCCTGGTCCGAGCTCGTCGCATCTCCTCTCCGTCCAGGATGTCAAACACGCTCTGCCCAAAGAGAACCAGAATCTCCAGGTAAGTGTTATCCCTACAGCTGAGATGGAACAGGAGCCTCAAGAAGTCAGGCTCCTGCTTGTCTCAGTTCCAAAAGGACCAGTAGTGTTACCCTAGATAAGGTGCTTACTCACTATAACCCTCAACCACCTCACCTGTATGGCACTGAAAACCAAGTGAAGCAGGTACCTGCCATGCAGTAAGAGACTTAAAACAGCACACCTCAGGGCACAGACAGCCACCTTTCTGACCTTGCTAATCCTCATAGCTTCCCCAAGCCAGTGAGGAACTTTGCAGTGGACACAGTTCTGACATCTCAACCTGGGCTCACATAGAGAGGGACACACACCAAGAGCAGAACTTCCCCCACCTACATGCACATACACATGCATGTGCACACATGTGCGCACGCGCGCGCACACACGCGCGCACACACACACACACACACACACTGACCCTTCTGCCCTGTAATTCCCTTCTCCAACTTCCTCACTTAACCTGGGATCTAGTCACCTCATAGATAGTCTCAACTCTAAGAAGAACAAGTGCTGTGGGCTAGGAATGTGGCCTAGTGGTAGAGTGCTTGTCTAGCATGCATGAAGCCTTGGGTTCAATTCCTTAGTACCACAAAAACAGAAAAAGCCAGAAGCGGTGCTGTGGCTCAAGTGGTAGAGTGCTAGCCTTGAGCAACAGACGGTCAGGGACAGTGCCCAGGCCCTGAGTTCAAGCCCCAGGACTGGCAGGGAAAAAAATGCTGTGAGACCGTTGTGAAGCCTTTACTTTTCCCCAACTCATTTCCTCCTCAGTCGCCCTGGCTCATTCTACCCCAAGAATGTGTTTCAGAATTAGCAATCAAACCAGAAAAATGTAAAGGGGAGACCAACATTTAGGCAGCTACTACACACCCTCTTATTTCCCTTAAATCTCACAAGCATACAGAGAGTATTTTCTCCCATTTTATATTTATAGAAACAAATACCAGGACTCTGAAACAACTGGCCCAAAGTTGCACAAAAAACCCATTTCTGATGCTAAAGAATGACTCCAAGTATTTGGCTATACCGGGCACCTGAGGAGTTACAGTGAACTCACCCACTGAGATTAAACAAATCCTTTCCAGCTATTGATCACACTAACAGCACAGCACTAAAACACTACAGGGGTATGGAGATGGCATAAGGAGCCCAGTGAAGGCTGCTCTTCAACAGGTGACTAGGAGGCAGGGAAGAGAAACCAAGAGAGTTTTTTTTGAGCAAAATATAATAAATGCATGTTTGAAATACCATAGTAAAAATCTCTTGGTGTGATTAATACAGAATAACAAAAAAAGACATTTAAAGCTGGGTGCCAGTGGCTCACACCTATAATCCTATTTACTCAGGAGGCTGAGATCTGAGGATCGTGGTTCAAAGCCAGTGGTTCAAAGCCAGCCAGGCAGAAAAGCCTGTGAGACTCTTACCTCTAATAAACCACTCAGACAAAAAGCCAGAAGTAGCGCTTTGGCTCAAGTGGGAGAGCATTAGCCTTGAGCACAAAGAGACTCAGGGACAGCACCCAGGCCCTGAGTTCAAGCCCCAGGACTGTTAAAAAGAAACAATAAAACAGGGTTGGATGTAGGGTGTACCAGTGAGAAGCGGGAGGGCTAAGAAAAAGAGGGTGAATGAGGACGAATATGACCCGTGTAGTTTATTTGCATATATGAGAATAGAACCATGAACCTTTCTGAAATTGGTTTAAGAAGGGGGAGTGGGAAGGGGAGAGCGATGGAGGGGGTGAGGTTATATTGTTCATATGTGTGGAAACGCCACAAGGGAACCTCCCTTGTACAACTCATTTATGATGATAATAATACCATTACAAGGCAGATAGTCATCAGGGAAAAGGAACCACACCACAACCTCAAAGATACATTCTAACTTACATTTATGGTCCTTGATTTAAAAAAACAACAATCTGAACTTCAGCCTCCTCACACTGAGTCAGGAGGAGTTGGGAAGGCCCGGCTAATCGCCGCCCCGAGGCGCTGGTCTCCGCTCCAGCCACAGGCCTCACCTTACACTGCAGCACGCTGTGAAGCAGCTCTTCTCCACAAAACTCTGTTTCATCTTCAATAACCATCTTTCTCTACAGGGGAAGAAAAGAACAAACAAACAATGTCCAAGTGTAACTGTGTACAGGGTGGGGGTGAACAGACGAATCAGGGTACTGAGTGAGCAGAGAAGAAGAGGCCCGAGTCCCTGCCAAGAAACATCAATCCCTGAAGGGCGGGAAAGAGAAGATTCTAAATCCCTCTGGCCGTGCTCCAGATGGCTGTGAGATGAAGCAGGCACCTGGGAGTTCTGAGCAAAGCACCATATGGAAACAAGACTCACAAGTGCTGAGCCTGGGAAAAGCAAACAGGAAGGAGACTTGCAAGCTGTCTGCCCTGAGAGCAGGCAGGCAGAAGGATGGGCGACTCCCAAATGACATAAGCCTGTCCTTCAGCTAGGAAGTCTCTTGCTCAGGGGAGCACAAATGCTTGCTATCAGAATTCAAAGGGCCTTGCGGAAGGTCAGATCCAGCCCTACACCCAGGCGTGACTACCTCCACAACCTGTGAACCAATGACTGTCAACTGGGCTCTCAGGTTTGCCTTGTTTTTCTGTTTTCTGTGGGGCTTGAACTCAAGGTCAGGACACTCATTCTCCTTTAACTTTCTCACTCCAGCAGGTGCTCTACCACTTGAGCCATACTTCTACTTCCAGCTTTTTGATGGTTAACTGGAGATGAGAGTCTCACAGACTTTTCTCCCCAGGATGGCTTTCGAGATGTTAGCCTCGAGTGGCTAGTATTGCAGGCATGAGCCACCGGCTTGGTCTAAGGCTTTAAACTCCTCAGAATCATTAATTCCGCTGGGCGAATGTAGCTCAGAGGCAGTGCTTGCCTAACATGAATTCCATCCCTACCACTGGAAAACAACAACAACAACAACTAAACACTGATATCTGAGCTAGACATATACATACCAGTTTATTACAAGAAATTAAACTAGAAATTTAATAATATTTCTTAATTCAGCTTAAAAGAGCAACATGTTAACATAAATAATTTTATTAAAAAATAGCCTTATTTGAAAAAACAGTTTAGTGAGTATTTAGTTCTATTTTCTACTTTTTTGTTTTGTTTTGTTTTTGCCAGTCCTGGGGCTTGGACTTGGCTTGAGCACTGTCCCTGGCTTCTTTTTGCTCAAGGCTAACACTAATACCACTTGAGCCACAGTACCACTTCTGGTCTTTTCTATATATGTGGTACTGAGGAATGGAATCCAGGGCTTTATGTATGCAAGGCAAGCACTCTACCACTAAGCCATATTCCTAGCCCTGTTTTCTACTTTTGTAAGTACTTTCAATGCCTAGCTGAATAGAAAGGCAGCTAGACTCTCTTCCTTGCTTTTGTATCTCAATCACATGTAATCTACACGCCACAGCCTCTGGAAAACTACACGGGACACTTCAGGAATCATGGAAGTGAGGAGGCAATAAACCTTTTCAGTATCATTTTGAAGATAACTTTAACCTTGTGGACCCCTCTGAAAGGGTGCTGGTGATCCCCAGGGGCCTACACTCTGAGAAGTGTCCTCTAGACTCACTGATTTGGTAGGCATCTACTTTATCCTTACGAGTTTCCAATTCCCTCTGTTGCCATTTCCTCATTACTCACTGAGGACAGAAACAGTCTTTTCATCTTACCTGGAACAGTGCCCAGCAGTGACCAGAATATACACAGACACATAAGTCATTCCAAGAAGCAACCATAAGGAAGAGATAGAGGTTAAACATTTTGCCTGCCTTGCAAGTTAAATGTCTAAGGGAAAAACCAGTCTGCCACAACTCCCAGGGGCACAGTTGTAAAGCCCTTGACACACCCTTGTGACACAGCTCTACTCTTTTCAGACTGGTCAGTTTCACTTTTTTTTTTTTTTAAACTGCAAATCTACATACACACTGGACTCAGGGAGAAAAGTCAAGAAATTGGGGTGCATTTTCCTGAAATCTTACCTCTCCCACAACCATCCAATCGCTCATTTCTTGAGTGTTAGGAACTTCAGTGGTACATTCTGGGAACCATGATACCTGTTCACAGGCACTGGGCTACAAAAGAGAGAAGAAGGTCAGGTAAGAGACACCCTTGGGGCCCTAACACACCAGAACCTCCCCAGATTAATCCAAGAGGGGCTCAAAGAAGCAACCAAATTACTGAAGCTGTGGCCAAATACAAGATGTGAGACTCCAATTCTGCAGTACAACTTCTGAAGGCCAGCTCCAATTCTGTTGCATCCTTTATTGGAGTGTGTGTGCTGGTAGTGGGGCCTGAACTAAGAGCCCGGGGACTGTGCCTTTGCTTTTTAGTTGTTGTTGTTCATGGGGCTCAAACTCAAGGCCTGGGCATGATCGTTGAGCTTTTTTTCACTCAAGTCTAGTGCTTACACTATCAGCCACACAGAGCCACTTCTGGTTTTCTGGTGATTAACTGGAGATGAGTCTCCAGGACTTTCCTGCCCCCTGCTGGCTTGAATCACAATCCTCAAATCTCAGCCTCCTGAGTAGCTAAAATTACAGGTGTGAGCCACCTGTAAACTGAGCCACAGCTCCACTTCTGGCTTTTTGGTGATTAATCAAAGATAAAGAGTCTCATGGGTTTTCCTGCCTAGGCTAACTTTGAAGTGCAATCCTCAGATTCAGCCTCCAATGCCTAGCCTCCGCTGAGTTCTTTAGAAGTTTCCCAAATCCTTAAGATTTCTTTCATTTGTTCCAATCTTCCTCTTCTTCTTACCATTATTATATTATCTTTAAGTAATTGTACAAAGGAGTTCCAATTAACAAAGAAGTTTATGAATACAATGCATCTTGGTGTCTCTCCTTTCAACATTCTCACCCATCCCTCCCATCCCAACCCTCTCCTCACCTTGCTTAACTTTTGTAGCATATACATTGACTGATTTCATGAATACCTACTATATGCTTGGAATACCTACTAAGTGCTTGGAATGCCAAATCGAAATAATATAGCTCTGCTAGGCGCTGGTGGCTCTCGCCTGTAATCCTAACTATTTAGGAGGCTAGATATGAAGACTGTGGTTCTTCAAAGCCAGCCTATGGGAAGGAAAGGATATGAGACTCTTATTGCCAACAAACTACTCAGAAAAAGCCCCAAATGGCACTGTGGCTCAAGTGATAGGGCGCTAGCTTTAAGCAAAAGCTCAGAGACAGTGCCCACACCCTGAGTTTAAGCTCCAGGACAGGCACACACGCACACACGCGCGCACACTACTGGTTCTCATTTGGCTATGTATTAGGATCTCTTACAGAGCTTCTAAAGAGAAATGATGCCAGTGGCTCAAGCCTGAAATCCTAACTTCTGAGGAGGCTGATATCTGGAGGATATTCAAGTGGCAGAATCGTAGCTAAGCAAGCAAGCAGAACAAGCGTGAGGCCCTGAAGCCTGGGCCCCATTTCAATAAGATTCTGAGGGCCTCAAGTAGGGACTGAAAAAATATTTCTATTTGTTTTGTTTTGGTTTTATGCCAGGACTGGGGCTTGAAGTCAGGGTCTCACACTCTTGGCTTTTTTGCTCACGAAGGCTGGTGCTCTGCTTGAACCACACATCCAATTCTAGCTTTTTGCTAATTAACTGGAGTTAAGAGTCTCACCTGGAACCAGTGGCTCATGCCTGAAACCCTACCTTCTTAGGAGGTTGAGACCTGGAGGATTAAGGTTTAAAGCGAGCCTAGGCAGAAAAGTGCAAAGGAGTCTTTCTACAGTTAACTAGCAAAATGCCAGATTAGAAGCATAGCGCAAATGGTAGAGCGCCAGTCCTGAACAAGAAAACAGAGAGTAAGGCCCTGAGTTAAAGCCTCGAAACCAGCACCACCACCCTACTACCACCCTCGCCCCCAGCCTCCACCAAAAAAGCCCTTGCTGACTACTGAGTATTCAGGACTAAGTACCACTGGGCTAGAAAAACACGGATTCTCAAACCTAACCTGGGTAGTAGCTTCCAGACTGCCTCCAGAACAAGCCGGAGCAAGCGTGGAGAAGACAGTCACCATTGCAAATTGAAGCAGTGTGGTTAAAGGTAACATTATATGCTCTAAAAGGCATGAAATAGATCACAATGTAAGGCCTTGAGGAAAGCCACGCACCATCATCAAAGAAAAGGTTGAAAAGAAAAATTACTGATGGCTTTTGTCCGTGAATCTGGGGGTAAATCATGGTTTCTCCCCCTGGCCAAACCCACCACTCTTAAGCATAAATGTAAATTACAAATTGTAGAAAACAAGATGTTCATAAACACATTGGATGTTATTTTGTTGAGCAAAAGAAGACTCAATCTCCCCATCAAAGGCTGCCCATTGGGGCTGGGAATGTGGCCTAGTGGTAGAGAGCTTGCCTAGCATGCATGAAGCCCTGGGTTCGATTCCTCAGTACCACATAAACAGAAAAACCAGAAATGACGCCATGGCTCAAGTGGTAGAGTGCTAGCCTTGAGCAAAAAGAAGCTCAGGGACAGTGCCCAGGTCCTGAGTTCAAACCCCAAGACTGGCCCCCCCCCCAAAAAAAGGGCTGTCCATTGAAGTTACCTGCACAGCAGACCTTGCCCAAAGGCTGAAATCTTGAACTCTACAAGTTTAAGTTCATGCTGGGCTCTAGCAGCCACCAAATACTTTCCCTACAGTGACTCCAGGAGTGGAAAATCACCTTAACTTACCCAGACTCATCTGCCTTACAGAAGTAGCTACCAACTACTGGCAGAAGCAAACTCTGACCTATCAAGCATCTTTTCTAACAGGAGCAGCCTCACCACAAGAAGGAACTTCAATAGACTATCCCATTAAGAAGGAAGATTTTATGGGTCACATTTAGATTCAGAGTTTAATGAAGTTCATTCAAATTTTCCTCAATGAAATCATCAGGGACTGTATGTACTTGTTTTAGGAGAAAGGAGTATGACGAAAGCTCAAGGTATTGCAGAGGCAAAAGCCTACACCTAGCAACTGATTATAAATCTTTGCCCTGCTCTGCACTGTTTCATGCGCTGGTCCCATTTGCAGGTATGAGGAAGCAGAGGCAAGACCACCGTCAGTCTTGGTAGGTCCTGGCTTGTCCTGAACCTTACTCTTATTCTACTCATTAGACTCTCTTCATGAACCAATTCATGTACTTCTTTCCTGAGCTATAAAATCAGGGAAACAAAAACAAAATAGTTTTTCAGCATTCAGAGTCATATCTGAAGCAACTACATAGGTTAGATATTGTCTCTAATCTTGACTCTATAGTAGTAATGTCTCACCATGATTTTAGATGCTTTTATTATAACTATTTCAAATACTTTGTGAAATAAGTAGGATAGTAATTAATATCAACATTATCTATGTAATGAATAAGGATAGTCTCTTTTTATCTTATAACAAATTGGTACTTAAGCACATAAGCAGACTAAAACCACAGTAGAAAAGCTACACACAAAAAGCAAATACTACTGAGCACTGGTGGCTCATGTCTATAATCCTAGCTACTCAAGAGGCTGAGATCTGAGGATTGTGGTTCAAAGTCAGCCCAGGCAGGAAAATCCAAGAGAGCTCTTAACTCCAATTAACCACCAGAAAACTGTAAGTAGTGCTGTGGCTCAAAGTGGTAGAGCTCTAGCCTAGACTCTGATTTCAAACCCCATAACCAATGCCTCCCCCACTAAAAAAAAATGTTTAGAACTTGAAGAGGTGGAAAGATCTCAAGAGGATTTCTAATATAATAAGAGAATGGGTGCTCACTTGAATCTTTTCACAGAGAGTTCAGCACCTTGTTAGTTTCCTAGTCTACCAGTGGAAAGTTGAACCTGTTTATTAAACTTCTCTGTGGAGCCAAACTCTATCTTCTAGTATCTTTTACATATATATCATAAGACAGTCCCAGAAAGCAAAGACAACCTGGCCTATGTCCTGGTCTTCTAGTACCTTCCACTTAAGGAACTAGTTGCAAACCCCAATCATCACCCTGTTCATACTACCTAGGTACTACTGCTTCCACAAAGCCACACATCCAAACACACCAGTGGCTCTCCCATCTCCACACTCCATCTCCACTCACCAAACCTCACATTCAAACACACCAGTGGCTCTCCCATCTCCACACTCCACCTCCACCCACCAAACCTCACATCCAAACACACCAGTGAGTATCCTATCTCCACACCCCCGCCCCCACTCACCAAACCTCACATCCAAACACACCAGTGAGTATCCTATCGCCACACCCCCGCCTCCACTCACACCCAAATACACCACTGGCTCTCCTACCCCGCCTCCAATTATCAAACCACACACCCAAATACACCATTGGCTCTCCTATCTCCACACTCCACCTCCACTCACCAAACCTCACATCCAAACACACCAGTGGCTCTCCCATCTCCCCTGCCTCACCAGCTACCTCGGGCTCATCCCGCCAGTCCACATTCAGCTCCTGATCAAAGCCCTGCAGTGTCAGACCCAAGCCTCTTCGACCTTTCTGATTAGAGGCCTCGACGATGTCCTTCCGACCCTGACTGTATTTGCCCAGTCCTTCGCCTTCCCTGAAGCCCATCTTGGCCTGAAAAAGAGAAGAGAGCACAATTAGTTCAATCCAATAACAATTATTTAGCCTCTACTACAGACGAGACATTGTAATAAATTCTGAGAAATACAGATAAGGTAGACCCAAAGTTTGCCTTCTAACCTAATGAAGAAAAGCACCAAGAGCTGTCGGCCCAGTGGTGATCTACCCTGAAGGTGAAAGTCTAGGGCAACCAGAAGTTGTTGAAATGAGAAGGGACTGCATAGCTGTAGTTAAAAGTACCAAGAGTATTAAACAAATCTCCCTGGACATTTGCACAACTTCCCATTCCAGATAATTTGTCTGATTAAGGGTAAAGTAGATCCAGAGTAAAGCTGATAAACAGAATTTCAAATGTAACAGCTTCAAGCAGTAGTGGCTTCAACCTTCTTCTCAGCCGAGTAGCCTTACTAGGCAAAGACAATGAGGGCTTTCAAGAGACCCCTTCATCAAGAGATTAACTGGAAAGCTTGCTTCACGTAAAACTGAAGTACACAGAGTACTACAAACCCCAGGAACAGTAATGCTTTCTTTATGTGTGTGCTGATACTGGAGCTTGAACTCAGGGCCTTGAGCATTTGCTTGGCTTCATTCAAGGGTTCTACCAGTTGAGCCTTTTGGCTGGTTAACTACAGAAGAGTCTCACAGACTTCCCTGTATAGACTGGCTTCAAACCACAATCCTCAGATATCAGCCTCCTGAGTAGTTAGGATTATAGGCAGGAGTCACTAGCAATACTTTTTTAAATGTCACGACTGTCTACAAGCTCACACTCAACTCTGGGGTTACGGGGCCTGGGTACATACCTTAGGATCAGAGAGACCCAAATCTCAAATCCCAGACTCTTACCTAATCAAAGACTTCCAATGCAGAGATCTAATTCCTCCTGGAGGGTCTATATCCTCTTAGAAAGCAATGTGTTAGCTATGAGCTGGAAGGGATCTCTAAGCAGCCATAAATACTTCTTCCAGCTCAGAGACTGAGTCACAGGCTTCCCAGCTCCCATCTCCCCAAGGCAGAAATGTGACCTACAGCTTTAGCAGTGGCAATTCTCATTCTTGAATCCAAAAGAAAATAGAGGAGTCAACTGTGATATTATGGAAGCAAACTTGGACGCCCCTTAAACTGCACAATACACTAAATTCTGATATGAAAGTGAATGGTTTCCCTATTCCTCTTCCTTCTTGTGCTACATCGATGGGTGTGAAGTTGAGAGAGATGGAGAATTGGGCCTTCTTGTTACTTCTTTTGACAGCAAAAGTCATTTACTAGAGCAAAAACTCGCAGCATGATACTCAGGATACACTGATACACATCCATGTTTAGGGGAGTATTTCACACGTTTTGTATGAACAATTCGTGAGTAAAAAGACCAAAAGATGGTCCATTTCTGGACAGACCTGGAGAAACAGGCATTTTTTGTGGATGATCCCACTGTGACGAATACTTCTATCAGGAAGGGAACTATATACTCCCTACTAAATTTTGGCAGCTAATAAGCAGAGACAAAAATATCCATACTCTAGCTTTCCTTTTCCCTCTAATCTCCTGGGTTGCTGTAGAAAGACAATTTAAGCACTGACTTACCATGAGCTTCTGGGAGAAACTATTGTACATGGAGTAGCGGGAAGATGTTCCCTCCACAAGGGAGTCTGCTTTGAACGCATCATCCGATGAGGCAGAGCCGGGCTGTTTCCCTTCAGTCTCACTGTCAGACTCACTAAGGCTTGTAATAGGTGCTGGAAAAGAGAAAAAAAAAAAAGTGCTTCGGTAAGCCTTTAATACCAAATAACCTCTAGAAGTCCAAGCTTCACGTAGTCAACTGCTTTGAATGAAGGCAGGGTCAGATCTATTGTCTACCTCTAACTAGCTATGTAATCTTAGGCAAGTCACTAAGGGTCCCTAATAACACTTGACAATGAGAATTCAAAAATAAGTTTTCCTTTCCCATCTTTCAACTTTCTCCATTATGAAATTGAGATAATACTTAAGAGTCGTTTAAAGATTGAAACAATGTCTGTGGAAGTACAGTGTCAAATATCACCTACTTATTGAACATGTATTGTCATTTCAACTGCTACTATTTATTACTTAATCATCAGTTTCTAAATATTTATTCCTTGGCTTCATTTTCAAGTTCATTCCATCAGCAGAGAGCGTTTCTGGTTGTTTGATCTCCTACCCAGTTCTCTTTGCTTTCATAGTCCTTCAAAGTATAGTCAAGAGGGTGAGTGCACTTTGCAATCACACAGAAAAGCTAGCTCACAGAGAGACATGGAGAGAGAAGAGGAAAAAGGACACGACAGTGAAAGAGAAAGGGACACAGGAAAGGAAAGAGGAAAGGAAGGAAGAACAGGAAGGGGACAGAGGCTTCCAAAAGATCTACCAACTGGGGTAGAGGGTAGAAGAGATGTAGCTAAATAGTCCAGGAAGGGCTGGCACCCTGAGCAAGCAGAATTATTGTCTTCATTGTCAATAACCTAGCTTTAAAAAAGAAAAAGAAGGCAACTAGGGCACACTTCGGCAGCTGCTACACATGACGGGCTATCTGTCCTTTGGTCTAAGACAACCTCTTTCCCTCCTTTGTGTAGATAAACAAATCTCCTAACCTGAAAGCTACTTCAATCCAGTGTGATAGTTGGTGTGCTGGTACTAGGGCTTCACTTAGGGCCTAGCATTCTCCCTGCACTTTTTCTGACTCAAGGCTGGGGGGACTACCACTTGAGCCACGCTCCGTATCTGACATTTTGATGGGTAATTGAAGATAAGAGCCTCACGAACTTTTCTGCCCCAGATGGCTTCCACCATTGATCCTCAGACCTCAGCCGACGAGTAGCTAGGATTACAAGTATGAGCCACCAGTGCCTAGCAACTCAATGTAATTTCATTCAGGGAGTTTCTCAGAAAATCAGCCTGGATTTGGAAACAAGTGTATATCTCACAAGTTTGATGCACAATTTCTACACATTCCCATTGGAATTGGAAAGAACTGCAAACTAGGTTGAATGTAGAACAGGAAGCAGTGGTCTTTTGATTCCAAGGCATGAGAAGTTGAACCACCGCACAGCACATGGCTCACTAATATGCAATTGTACCTTTCCAATGATACAATGTTTTTTTTTCAATTTCCATGTATCATTCTAATGGTCTTAGGATAAACATTTTTGTCATTTGAATTTAAAGAAATATTTTGAACTTTTGAGATTTCTTTTTCACCTAGGGACATAGTAAAAAAAAAAAAAAGAAAACTCAGGGCAACACTAAGAATTATTTTGCCAAGAAAGACTGATGCCTGAGAACACCTGCTACCTACTTTGAAACAAGTCATGAAAATAGACTGTCGAAAAAAAGTGACAGGCGCTGGTGGCTCCCATCTGTAATCCTAGCTACTCAGGAAGCTGAGATCGGAGGATCACAGTTCGAAACCAGCCTCGGCAAGAAAATCTGTGAGACTCTTATCTCCAATTCTCTAGCAAAAAGCCAGATGTGGAGCTGTGGCTCAAATAGCACTATTGTTGAGCACAAAAACGCAAAGATAGAGCCTAAGGCCCATGATTAACAAAACAGGGCACAATGTCCTTCCTGACATGTGAACGAAAATGCAAATTGTACTGTAATTGAGCTTTGGAGGGTAAAGTATATATAACCAATAAAACTGATTGTCCACATATGTGGAGGCTGAGGCATGAAGACAGAATATCAAGATAGTATTTAAAAATAAGAAAAAATTTGGGGCTGGGGATATGGCCTAGTGGCAAGAGTGCCTGCCTCATATACAGGAGGCCCTGGGTTTGATTCCCCAGCACCACATATACAGAAAATGGCCAGAAGTGGCGCTGTGGCTTAAGTGGCAGAGTGCTAGCCTTGAGCAAAAAGAAGCCAGGGACAGTGCTCAGGCACTGAGTCCAAGCCCCAGGACTGGCAAAAAAAAAAGAAAGGAAAAATTTAAAATACCAAAATGGTTGCTTGGAACACACAAAAATGAAATAAAATTTCATACCATAGTTTGAATACTTATTTTTAATATATATATATATATTTTTTTGGGGGGGGGGTTGGTTGTGGGGCTTGAACTCAGTGCCTGGGCTCTGTCCCTAAGCTGTATTTTACTCAAGGCCAGTGTTCTACCACTTTGAGCCACAGCCCCACTTCCAGTTTTCGAGTGGTTGATTGGAAATAAATCTCCCGGGGACTTTTCTGCCCCAGCTGGCTTTAAACCATGATTCTCCGATCTCAGCCTCCTGATTAGGTAGAATTATAGGCATGAGCCAGTGGCACTCAATTTACATTTTTATATTTTTAAATTACAGATCATTTTTACAGTTTTGAATTGCCTGTTAAAGTAAAATACAAGTTAGGTTCACATCTGTAATCCTAGCTACTCAGGAGGCTGAGATTTGATGAGAGACTTATCACCAATCCACCAGCAAGGAGATGGTATAGCTCAAATGACAGAGTGCCAGCCTTGAGTAAAACAGGAAAGCCCGTAGTTCAAGCCCAATAAAATAAATGTAAAATACACATGAAAAAATTAGCAATGTGGCACAATTCCTTTGAGGAATAATGGAAACTGCTGAGAAAGACTAAGTCAAAGCCTGGCTGCTTTAGTAAGTGTTGAGAAAAGGGGCAGATGGCACCATATAATATGATTTTGTACCAAATCAAGGTAGTCACTATTGATAGCTTGAATTATGTCCTTCCATACTCTCCTTGCATTTAGTTTGTGTTGAGAAATATGCTGTTATTTTAATGGGCTTACCATTGTAAGTTACTTGTCTCCTTTCTTTTGCAGCTTTCAATATTCTTTAATTCTGTATGTTTAATTTTTTACCTAGTATGTGTCTAAGAGGTGTTTCTCCTCTGACAGTGCCTGTCTGGTGTTCTGTAGGCCTCCTCCACCTGGATTGTTTCTTGAGGTTAGACAAGTTTTCTCCTATTATTCTACTGAATTGGCTCTCAATGCCTTTAGTTTGTATTTCTTCTCCTATACCCATGATTTGTAGGTTTGATCTATTGATGGAGTCCGAGTGGTCTTATAAATTCCATTTGTATCTTCTTCGAAGTGATTTTGCAATGTCTGTTTGAGACATTCCTCTGCTTTATCTTCAACCCCGGACACCCTATTTTCAACTTGTTCTGTTTCTATTGCTTTCAATTGAGTTTTTATTTGAGCTACTGAACTCTTCATTTCCAGGATTCCAATTTGGCTCTTTCAAGATTTCTATATCTTCATTCAATTTCTCTTTCATAACCTGCATTATTTTCTTTATTTCATTCAGCTGTTTGTTTAAATTCTCTAGTTGTCTGTTTGTATCCTGTTTGAACTGGTTCAGGTATTCAATCATCACTTCCTTGATTTCACTGACCATTCTTTTCATGGTTTTATTGAGCTTTCTTCCTCTTGGTTTTCACGTAGGTCCTTTATTGTGGAGTTGTTCATTTTTGAGGAAAGCATTGCCTTGTTTATTCATAAATTTAGTGATTTTTTTTTCTGCTGGGATTTATGCATCTGGGGCCAAGTTTTGATGGAGATTTCAATCTCCTGTGTCCTTTTGGTTGGTGATTTCTTGCAGATTACTTATGCCTGGGTAATGGCTGAGTTGTGGTGTATTTTCCTGTTACGAGATTAGAGGGGTGCATCTCAGTTGTCAAATAATCAATTTCAATGCTCAAGATACTGTGTATAGAACTCTTCTCCACTCAGGTGAGGAAGTTTGGCTATGAAAACTACTGGAGTTAAACCACAACCTTGTGTTTGTGGCAATACCTAATGAAGATTAGTTACCACTACTACTTCAATATCTTAAAGTTTCATATCCTATGAATACAGAAGCAAAGATGTATCTTAGTGGTCTAGGAAGCTCTTAGTTAACCACAGTGTTAACAGGAGAGAAACAGTGGAAATAATGGTAAGTATTTAGTTACATAGGGAAGAAAGGGATGGAAGCTAAGCCTAATACGACAGGTTAGCAAGAAAGTAAAGTAGTACAAAAAAAATCCAGCTAATGTTGTATTGAGGGAAAAGGTGAAATTAAGAAAAATGAATAAACACACACACAAAGCAAAATAGCAACAATGACAAAAAAGGAAAAAACAAAACTCAGGCTGGGGATATAGCCTAGCGGCAAGAGTGCCTGCCTCGGATACACGAGGCCCTAGGTTCGATTCCCCAGCACCACATATACAGAAAACGGCCAGAAGCGGCGCTGTGGCTCAAGTGGCAGAGTGCTAGCCTTGAGCGGGAAGAAGCCAGGGACAGTGCTCAGGCCCTGAGTCCAAGGCCCCAGGACTGGCAAAAAAAAAAAAAACTCAAAACAGCTAACACTAAACAAACAAAAAATAGGGGAAAAAAGAAGGAAAGGAAGGAAGGAAGGAAGGAAGGAAGGAAGGAAGGAAGGAAGGAAGGAAGGAAGGAAGGAAGGAAGGAAGGAAGGAAGGAAGGAAGGAAAAGGAAAAAAAAAGATAGATGTAGCCGGTGCCGGTGGCTCACATCTGTAATCCTAAGGAGACTGAGATCTGAGGATTGTGGTTCAAAACCAGCCCAGGCAAGAAAGTCGGAGACTCCAACTAACCACCAGAAAACCAGAAGTGGCGCTGTGGCTCAAAGTGGTAGAGTGTTAGCCTTGAGCTGAAGAGTTCAAGGACTGCACCCAGGCCCAGAGTTCAAGCCCCATGACCAACAACAACAACAACAAAAAAGAATGATGTTTATGTATGACATTGCAGGGTAGGTAATGAGGAAGTATTAGAGATTGGGAAACGGGTAGCAAGAAATACGAGCAAGAGAATAGCTCTGCTTGTCGATAAAAGGAAAGTATAAATGGAGTTGGGCAAAAGGACAAAAATATGATCAGATATGAGGACTCCAGAGAAAAGGAAAGATGAAACAGAACCAGAGTAAATGGGAAGGAAAAACAACAGAAGGGGTGACATTGATTAAAATGCATTGTACTCATAATATAATCTGTGGGTTTGAAACCCCTTTGTATAACTACTTAAAATAATTTCTTTTAAAAAGATAAAATAGGGGGCTGGGGATATAGCCTAGTGGCAAGAGTGCCTGCCTCGGTATACCCGAGGCCCTAGGTTCGATTCCCCAGCACCACATATACAGAAAACGGCCAGAAGCGGCGCTGTGGCTCAAGTGGCAGAGTGCTAGCCTTGAGCGGGAAGAAGCCAGGGACAGTGCTCAGGCCCTGAGTCCAAGGCCCAGGACTGGCCAAAAAAAAAAAAAAAAAAAAAAAAAAAGATAAAATAGGAGAGAGTAAATGGCCTTCACAAAAACATAAAAACTAAAAGTAGATGATCTATCTCTGATATACCAGGAGGAGGGGGAAGGGATCCACAGCTAAGATACACATTTTAAACAATCACCAGAATCTAAAGCCTCTCTGTACTAATCCATCCCTTTCCCTGCTAGAGCACAAACATGCTGACAAGAAAGCCTTTCCCAGTATCCAGGCTGCTCCATCCTCCTACCCACTATGCCCCAAGAACACTAGCATTCACACCACACCACGGCAAAGCACTCACCACGCTGCCCTAAAGTTACCTGGGCTACATGCCACCCCCGCTCTACGGGGGTCATTCTAAGACAGCAGGAACTTTGTCATCACCAACCTTATATCCCCAATTCCTAACCAGAGGTTTTCTACTTAATAAAAATGCATTAAGTACTTACTGTACTGAATTTAAATCTTTGTCATCCAAGTGCCACCTTTTCTGAAAACTCAACAAGTATATGGGTCTTTAAGTACATATAAGTAGTACAAGAACTTCATGCTTCAAAAGTTTGAGGTTGAACTATCTATATCCTAAAAGAGAACTGGGCCTCCTTGGGAAATAATTTAGTCCCATCCCACCCTGAGTATGCTGAAATGGAGTGTATGCCAGAGCTCAGAAGCTAACACTGTCTAACAGATCAGTTAACTGCTTTCATTTAAGACCTGTTCCATAAAAGGTCCATACTATATACAATAGGGTACTTACTATACAACAGAAATAATTTTCAGAGAGCTTAGAAATCTAACAGATAAGTTAAACATGCATTTTTTTTTTTTTGGCCCCGTGATGTACATACAGCCTTTTTCCACAAGGTTGAAGAAACTGGGTCTTCAGTTTGAACCTGCATATTGCTACAACTTTTCAGAGACCTGTGGATAATGACTGAAGAAATAAATCATGGAGACATTTAGATGACTCTGGATGTTTAAGAAAATGTTTAAGAAAAGCCTGTTGCTGGTGCCAGTGGCTCAGGCCTGTAATCCTAGTTATTCAAGAGGCTGAAATCTGAGGATCTCGGTTCAAAGCCAGTCTAAGCAACAAAATCTGTGAGACTTTTATCTCCAATGAACCACCAAAAAGCCAGAAGTAGAGCTGTGGCTCAAGTGGTATAACACTAGCCTTGAGCAAGAAAAAGCTCAGTGGGGGACCGGGAATGTGGCTTAGCAGTAGAGTGCTCCCCTAGCATGCATGAAGCCCTGGGTGTGATTCCTCAGTACCACATCAACAGAAAAACCATGAAGTGGCGCTGTGGCTCACGTGGCAGAGTGCTAACCTTGAGCAAAAAGAAGTCAAGGACAGTGCTCAGGCCCTGAGTTCAAGCTCCAGGACTGGCAAAAAATAAAAATAAAACTCAGTGGGATAGTACCCAAGCCCGGAGTTGGGGGGGGGGGGGAGCTTGTTTACCACAATGAAACTCTTATACTAATAATTAGGCTGGTTACAAAATTGTAAAAAAAAAAAAATAGAAAAAGAAAAAAGACAATATGCAATTTTTAAGAATATTACATTCTGTAAAAGAGAAAACTCAAAACCAAATTTCTGGCTTTTTCTTGGAGTTTGGGTTGAGAATGTTCCTGCAAAAGAAGCAAAGTCCACCCCTTCAGGTTAAGGTGCTGTCCAATTCCTTTAATGAAGACATGTCTTGCTTATAGAGACCAACGTCACAGAGTGCCAGAGTGCCACTCAGAAGGAAGCATTAGCAATGAGTAACCATGGAAACTGAGAGGTGAGGTGATATTTATTTTGTTTTGTACTTTTCCGCATTTGTGAGATACAAGAATGTATTAAGTCTGGAAATTAAGAGTTAAAAAAAAATACAGCTATAAAGAATGATCATTCTAAAGCCTTGAGATCAGTTCCTTCCCAGAGAAATCTTCCAAGAGCAGCAGGCCTGAGGGCTCAAGGGTCTCCAGGCTGCTCATCTAGTGTCCCAAACAGAGGAGATGCTCTCTGCAGCAGCGCACCCACACGCTTCCAGCAGTGGGTTCTCATCTCTACTGTGTCCATGCCTCCAACCTCACTGTTCAGTTACAGATCAGCGGCCACTGGGATAGAAAGCTCTGACACCAGACTCTGACACAAACATCTCTGTGCCCCATCCTTCTTGACTCCACACTGTCCATTCCAGGTTCTACGAGTGAGGGTGAAGGGAGCCAAGTATCACCCTACTGGGCGATTCCTTATAAGGCCAACAAGTACCTAAGTAGAGAAATCTTATTTCTCTGTTTTATTTATTCCTGTGACAAATGAGGCCAATTCTTGGTTTGACATGATTTAAGAAAAAGCTCCAGGGCCTGGGGATATGGCCTAGTGGCAAGAGTGCTTGCCTCATATACATGAAGCCCTAGGTTCGATTCCCCAGCACCACATATATAGAAAACGGCCAGAGGTGGCGCTGTGGCTCTAGTGGCAGAGTGCTAGCCTTGAACAAAAAGAAGCCAGGGACAGTGCTCAGGCCCTGAGTCCAAGCCCCAGGACTGGCCAAAAAAAAAAAAAAAAGAAAGAAAGAAAAAGCTCCACAGATTAGTCTTAATGACCAAAGACTGCCATAGCCACGCTTGTTTTTGCCACTGAGCCTTTGGGTCTACTCTGTTGCGATAAAATGGAAACAACCGGCACGACTGGCACAGGAACTAACAGAGAGCTTTTGCTCCCGAGGCCGGTAAGAATTTAGCAAATGCAAGCAGAGAATTTTGTAATGAGGATATAAATTAGCAGGACTAACAAGGCCAGTCTATTAAAATCATCAGTTTCATTAGGAACTTGCCAAAGCTGGGTGACATCCCCATTTACCTCCCAAGGAGCTTCCTTTCTAAAATCTACCAGGGCCCAAAACATTATTTAGGGTTTTCATTTTAAAATTTCTTCTCCACTTGACAGAAATCCTTAGTAAGTCTTCTTAAGGAAGGCTCACTGCACCGGGAAGAGAGGCCCCCAGCTGTTGGCCAAATTGCTCACACGACAAGAAAGCAGTAGGGTAGACATGTCCACAGTGAAAATGACAGTGCTGACACAGAGGAGGCCTCCGACCACGCGTGACCGCGGTGAGCAGCACGCACATACCAAAAATAAATGAGAAATTCTAATAAAGATCCCATCCTACCTCACAACTTCTGAGGCACACACTCAATTCTGTTTAAAGACTCCATTTCTCCTTCCTGCCAGACAAATGGTACCTCATTAGAGCAATTTAAACACAAGAGTTTTTGATTAAGATCATGAATCTGGGCTGGCAGAAAAGCGATGGTATATCAAGGCAAATAACCCATTTAGGAAAGAATTAAACCTGGTGGAGGAAAAGATGCTTTGAATGCGGTGCTGGCAGAGGAGCTTCACAACTTCCAGACCAAAAGGCTGCAAGACGACCGGGAGCCCACAGGAGATGCACAGCCCGGGAAAGAACAAGGAATTTTCCAGTCTAGACCAGTCTCCCTTGTAGGAAACAACAACTACAAAATGGCTTCATCTGCCTCTTTTTACTTTAAAAAGTTATTTGGTGGACAATTTCCAACAGTTTACACTTGAAAATGCCTTCAAACTCCTCTCAGAATACTCAAAAGAACATGATACAAACATAACAACAGTATCCCCTACCCCCCCCACCCCCCCTTTTTTTTTTTCAATTTCCTCTGGCCAAATGTCAAATTGCTGCACTGGTGATGGAAACACCTTGTAAATAATGCGAAACAAACAAACTGATTAAACTAAATACATCTACTGAGTCATTGCATTATCTAGCAAGGAAAGAAAAAAACAAGGCCTGGACAAAAATAGTAGCTACTGTTTTTCTACTTTCCTCATTGTCCTTACTATAAAGAACATTTTTCAATCATTTCTCAACAGAATCTGCAGGTAGAAAAGGTTGGAGCAAATGAAAATATGCCTGCATTAAGGTAACAGAACTGAACAGGAACTTTTTATACATACATCTTCAAGGACATGTAGTTTCTGGCAAGACAGCAGGCAAACTACCAGGCCCATTGTGCAGGGGATAGCTAAGAGACACTGATATAAAACACATGATATGAAGGGACAGTACTTAATAAAATAAAATGATCTGCACACCGAAGGAGGAACGGGTAAGGTGGAAACAAGCGAAGTATTTTAAGAGCCTTAGAAGAAACTATTTTTACCTTTTATCGATTCTGCTCAGCAACTATTAACTGGGCATTTACAGAAGCCAAAGAGGAGTCATGCTAATTCCAGGCCTCGCTTTTGTGCTACTGTGAGGCTACGCCTTCCTAAAGTAGCGAGCCTAGGGGAATCCAGTGATGTGGCTGTGCCTCTATTCCCATCTCATTTTGTGCAAATAAAAGGGACCCAATGGCCTATTGTGAGACACATCTGAGGCACTGGCCACCCGTGAGTTCCCATTCTGTGCACACAACTGCTGCCGGCAACCTGGCTGAGTCACATGGTGCTCCTTCCAGAAAAGGTTAAAGCTATTTTATAAAATTAAATGGACTTTATGTGGGGGGGGAACGGGGCTTAGCAGTAGGGTGCTTGTCTAGCATGCACAAACCCCTGGGTTCGATTCCTCAGCATCATATAAAGAGAAAAAGCTGGAAGTGGCACTGTGGCTCAAGTGGCAGAGTGCTAGCCTTGAGTAAAAAGAAGCCAGGGACAGTGCTCAGGCCTGTGTTCAAGCCTCAGGACTGGCAAAAAAAAAAAAAAAAAAAGGACTGTATTTATGTGTGTGTGTATGTGTGCACGCCACTATCCCTTAGCTATTTCCACTTAAGGCTAGCAGTGTGTCACTTGAGCCATAGCTCTACTTCCTGCTTTTTGGTGGCTAAGAGTCTCATAGACCTTTCTGTCCAGACTGGCTTCAAACCATGATCCTCAGTTCTCAGTCTCCTGAGTACAGTAATTGAGATTACAGGTGTGAGCCACTAGCACCTGACTCACAGTCACATTTTTAAAAGTTGAAATTAAAAGTGCTCTTAACCTTATATATTTACCTTCTCTCACAGAGCGATGTTAAGTGTGAATGTCCTCCATGACACTGGCCACATACAAATATCACTTAGTCCCAGATACGCTCTACCTTTCCCTTGTTGGCCTTCTCCCCTAACCAAAGCCCTGCCCAAGGAGACACACCTTCACCATTACTATGTTTTTGTCTTGCTATTTAGTAGCCATTTACATACAGCTGGAATCCACCATGTGACTTCCTTTGTGTTTGTTTGATGGGATCTTGCTATGTTGCCCTGGCTGGTCTCAAACTCATGGCTCAAGTGATCCTCCTGCCTCAGCTTCCCAAACAGTTGGGAACCCAGGCATGCACAACACACCCAGCTCCACTAAGACTTGAGAGGTACACATCCTCCACACACACAGGTATGAGTCTCTTCTCCAGTCTGGATAACAGCTGCCCCAATGCTCCATGAGGTACGCCACCTGTCAAGCATAGCCTTGGACCAGCTTCCAGTGACAGGTAATACGCCTACCACCTGTGAAGAGACTAGATTTCCTACCACCCTCAAAGGGAACGTCACACTTTCAGTCGCCAAGCTGTTACTTACTACCTTCCAGCCCAGCTTATCAGAGATCCAGCAGAGGACGCAAAAATGCAAGCCTGCTGATGAAATGGGCAAAGTGTCTTCCCCTCAAGAACCCAAGAACGTGACCTTATTACCTCAAGATGAGGTAATACTAGATTACGTGCTTGTGAGAAGAGGAAAGTGGGAACACAGAAAAAAAAAGGGAGGCAGAGGCCGAAACTGGAGATACGATGTCACCTGAGCAAAGGGACACCAAGGATTGCCAGAAACCACTAGAAACTACATGAGGTAAGCTGGATCTTCCTACGATCCTTCCCAACAGCATGTGGCCCTGTTGACACCTTAATTTCAGACTTCGAGTCTTCAGAACTGTGAGAATAAATACTTGCTGTTTTAAGCAATGAAGTGTTTTAATTTGCTGCTGCAGCACTAGGAAACAAGTAGAGTTGGCAAGTCCAAGTTAATGCAAACACAACTTACTCTTCTTGCTTGGTGTTTGAAGCAAGCTCCTAGACACTACAATTTCTCAGAAAGCATCTGTAGAAAGTATGAATGTCTATTACCCACAAAACTGGGCAAAGCAAAATGCTACTTTCAGCAAACCAGTTAAATCTTTTGAGTTGAATGTAAACAGAAAACATAATGATGTTATGTTTTATGTTTTGCCAATTGTTTCTGACTAGTAATGCCGAAGGAATGGAGAAATTCTGCATGCAAAAAACTGAGAATCAAACCAGAGCTCCAGGGTCATTATAAACACAGCGCCCAATGTTCTCTGCTTCTTCTAACGGGCTTAAAGCAGTGAGACAGTGCCCTGTATTGAAGAGCCAGCAACAGAATCAAAGTACATTTGGAAAAACGGCTATTTTTTAATTTTTGCTGGGAGTAGGACTTGAACTCAGGGCCTGAGTACTGTCCCTGAGCAACAGCTCCACTTTCGGCTTTTTGGTTGTTTAATTGGAGATGAGTCTCACACTTTCCTGCCCTTGCTGGCTTCGAACCACAGTCTCAGGTTCCTGAGTAGCTAGGACTACAAGTGTTTGTAAACCACCAGTGCCCAACTCCCATTTTTTTATTTAAAGCAAGTTCCATTGCTTTCAGTAGAAGAGCAGAATGAGAGTCCATAACCACTTCTTTCTTTAAAATATGCCTTATTTTGTCCAAGGGGCAATGGATTCTATTCTGGTCAACCCACGTACCAGGATTCAAATAACCAGAGGGCCGGTGGCCTCACACCATACGCTCAAGCATACCTTTCACTGCGTGATTAACAGAGGAGGAAGGCTGATCATCGGGTGTGGAACTGAGGTTCAGGGCAAACTCTGCAACTCTTTTTTTCTGTTTCTTGATAGGAGCAGTGCATTCTGGGTCTGTTCGCCTCTTCATGGTTACTGCAATCACAAATCCAGACAGAAAGCTGCCCTTGGGTTAAAGCCATTATGGTTGAAGGAAGGATTCCAAAGGATAAAAACCATCAATGGGATGAGACTTGGCAACTCTAAACATCTTCCAGTGCCAGCACTTGAATAGCTTTTCCTCAGAATGCAGTCTAGGAAGAAGGCTAGCCAAGCTCAAGTTTTCAATAGCAGCTATTCGTTTTACTGGAAAATGTGGTGCGCTCACAGACCCAGAGTCCCTGGGCCATTGGTATCAGATACTAAAAACTCATGCATGCATCAACACCACAAGCCTCAGGGTAAACAAAGGTCTTCAGTAAAAGCTATTCTCTATTTTTGGTACAACACTGGCTATACCTGACAATGTACACTGGAAATGAATTATGAAGCCTACTATAAACCAATCATTCCAAGTTGACAGGACCATTCCAGAATGACTGTTCTATTATTATTAGCTTACCAAATAATCAAGTGATTACATATGTGGTACAAATACTGAGTTTTTGGTTCACTTCCTAATGTCTGAAAATATGAAAGAATGGGAAAGCTTTTAACCAGAGCATGGAATGTAAGCAATGGTTGGAATAAGGCTGAGGAAAGAAGAGTTGGGAGAGACGTTGGTACTGCTGGGCATCTATATCACTGGACTGAGGTAGAACAATAATTTTAAGAATAGGAATCTATTTCCACAAAAAGAGGGAAGGGAGGCTGGGAATACAGCCTCACATAGGTGAAGCTCTGGGTTCAATTCCCCAGCACCACATATATAGAAATAAGCCAGAAGTGGCACTGTGGCTCAAGTGGCAGAGTGCTAGCCTTGAGCAAAGAAAAGCCAGGGACAGTGCTCAGGCCCTGAGTTCAAGGTCCAGGACTGGAAAAAAAAAAAAAAGAATGGAGGACTAGGCACAGTGGTAAATACCTGTAATCCCAGCACTTGGAGGTAAAGGCAGGAGGATTGTGAGTTCAAAGCCAGCCTGGGCTACATAGTGAGATCTTGTCTCAGAAAACCAAGGCTAATTTGAGGATCATGGTTCAAAGCCAGCCCAGGCAGGAAAGGCTATGAGACTCTGATGTCCAATTAATCACAAAAAAAGCCAGAAGTGGTGCTATGGCTTAAGTAGTAGAGTACTCGCCTTAAGCAAAAGAAGCGCAGGCCCAGAGTTCAAGGCCCAGGACTGAAGGGAAAGAAACTGACACAATAGCTCTCGGTTCGATTCCCCAGCACCACATATTTAGAAAATGGCCAGAAGTGGCACTGTGGCTCAAATGGCAGACTGCTAGCCTTGAGCAAAAAGAAGCCAGGGACAGTGCTCAGGCCCTGAGTCCAAAGCCCAGGACTGGCAAAAAAAAAAAAAAAAAGTCTATTTAAAGATAATAATATAAAAACAAGGGGCTGGGAACATGGCCTAGTGGCAAGAGTGCTTGCCTCCCATACATGAAGCCCTGGGTTCGATTCCTCAGCACCACATATATAGAATATGGCCAGAAGGGTCACTATGGCTCAAGTGGCAGAGTGCTAGCCTTGAGCAAAAAGAAGCCAGGGACAGTGCTCAGGCCCAGAGTCCAAGCTCTAGGACTGGCGCAAAAAAAAAAAAAAAAAAAAAGTGCTGGGGATATAGCTTAATGGTAGAGTGTTTGCCTTGCATAGAGACTTGAGTTTGATTCCCTTCATTATAAAAAAAAAAAGATGCAAGCACCATGTTCCTATCATTTATGCCCGTGGCTAAGTACATGCTAGGAAAGCATGAGAAAAACATATGGAATGAAGTGATTATGAGACTCTGAAACATTTTTTCTATGTAATTGTTTTTAAAATATTTTTATTATCTTTACGTAGTTGTACAAAGGAGTTGCCATTCAACAAAGCAGTTTATGAATACAGTGCCTCTTGATCAATGTTACCTGCAACTCTGAACTCTCAAGGAAAAGTAGTGAATACAATGGGGCTCACACACAACTGATTGGCTATAGAGAACCGAGAAAAAGAGAAAGGACTCATAATAGGAGCAAACAGGGTAGGTAAGTGGCAGCTGGGCTGCTGTCCCTGGGGAGGAGGAGGTAACAACAGCGGTCTAATAACCTGTGTTGAAGCAGCCAGAGCAAGAAAGCAATGAAATTCAGAGGAGCCACTGATTCCCACAATCTGACAAAATGTCAGAATTTTGGATAATAAGAAAGAACTGTATCCCTCCTCTTCAGCCCAAAGATGAGCCAATCAACCCCAACCACAATTACATGTTGAGAGTTTTTGGCAGTTCTGGAGTTTGAACTCAGAGCCTTGTGCTTGTTAGGTAGGCCTTCTATCACCTGAGCCACGTCCCCAGCAGGAGACAAATTAACTGGCACAGCGAGGACCTATCCTGGGGAAATATAAAGAAGACAAAAGCACACAGAAAGCAAGGCCACACTGAGCCATGGTCACTTTAAATTACAATTTTAAATCCCCTCAAAAAAAAAAAACACCAAAAAACAACGAAGCCCACAAGCCAAGCTACTGTAGGAAAACCCATCACCGAGCCTCTGCTTGTAGCCCACATCCAACGCAAAAAGAAGAAAAAAAAAGATTCCTTTGATTCTTAAACTGCTCCAGGAAGACTGCAAGCATGAGAAAGTCAATATGGACTGTGTCCAAGCAGGTGCATGGAAAAGAATTTGTGGTGTGAAAGGCAGGTGCTGATGCTCCTCATCAGCTTAGATTTGGGCCTTTCAAGCCATCCAAACCCAACCTCTTATTTTCCACTGGGGGAAGGCCACAGAGTTCACCAGTGCCTGGTAAAGCGATCTGCACATGCCAGAGATGGGCTCTGGCCACGAGCATCTTAAGTGGAAGGCGAGAGGCCTGGCTCTACCTGGTGCTTGCCTAACCAAGGGGGCTCCGATCCCCAGTGCGATTTTCCCTCAGCGCCTCGATTTCGCACCGCCACCCGGATTCATGGAGGGAAAACACGGGCCCCCATCTCCCCGACCCAGGCTTCACACCGGGGGTCACGCCGAGTGTGTGCGTGTGCGCAGGGATGTGTGTCTGCGGCGGCTGGGGCTCCGGGAGGCCCGTGGAGGGGAGCAGCCGTGGGGGGAGCCTCGGCCTGAGGGCGGGGAGAGCCCCGCCGCGGGGGCGGGAGGGGATGCGGGGCCCGCGCGCCCGCCCGCCCGCTCCCCCCGGGCCGCGCGTCCGCACTCACGCTGAGGGGAGAGGGCGAGCTGCCCGGGATCGCAGAGGGAGCGTCAGGCCGATACTGTCGCCGTCGCCGCCGTCTGGCCCGGCTCGGTCCGGCCACCGGCAGAGCCTCGGCCGCGTCCCGCAAGTTTCGCCTCCCAGACCAGCGAGCCCCCCGTTCGCTGGCCGCGACGGCGCGCCCGGGTCCCGCCCTTACGGGCCGCGCGGTCTGATGACGTCACGGGCGCGCGCCGGCCCCACCTCCTCCGGGCCCCAGTCAAGTCCCTGGGAAAAGGCGGCGCAGGTTTCGGGCCCCACCCCCAGGGTCCAGTGCGCGTGCGCGGTAGAGCCTCCAGAGAAAGGATGCAAAAGCCAAAGTCACTGGGCATCCTCCGCGGCCCGCGGGGAGGAAGAGATCTGATACAAAGGTAAAGGGACCAGACGCCCTCACAGAGGAACAGCAGACGGACCATCCGCTGGCTGGAGGCAGGAGCCCGGGACACCCTGCACGTGCACCCCCGCCGCGTGGCCGGGGGAGGGGCCCTGGGCTGCGGGGTGTGGCTGTGTGGCCCAGGGTTTGCCTAGCACGTGTGAGGCGCTCGGTTCCATCCCCGCCCTGAAAAGAGAAAGGGGGAAAAAAAAATTAAAAGAAGCAGGGCCCTGGCAGCTCACATCTGTAATCCTAGCTACTCAGAGGCTGAGACCTGGGGATCGCAGTTCAAAGCCAAGCCCGGGCAGGAAGGTCTTTGAGACGCTTATCTCCAATAAACTACCAAAAAAAAAAAAAAAAAGAGCCCGCAGTGGGCCTTTGACTCAAGTTGGTAGAGCACTAGCAAAAGCAGCTCTGGAACAGCTCCCAGGCTCTGAGTTCAAGCCCCAGGACTGTCACACACACAGAAAGGGGATGGGAGGAAGGAAGGAATGCTGCCTATAATAGCATCTTACCATCAGGACACATTTGGCTCTCCATCCCCAAAGCCCTTTTGCAGTTTTCAGACTAATCAAGTTTGTTGGACAATCTCAGCCACCAGACTCACCTTAAATCCTGTGGTTTCAAGTTTCACCTTATATTCTCCCACGGGGTCTGATTCTATTCCAAGTGAATGGCACCACAGATCATCCTGTTGATTCTCAACCAGATCGTAAGGAGTCTCCTCATTCTCTGGAGCCTTGCATTTGCCTGTTAAATCTATCCATTTATCCCCTTCCCCCAGGATTTTTTTTTTTCCCAAATCACGGTGCTTGTTTTCAGGTGCAGTCCTTCGAATGTATTCTCCACAAAGCCAATGTGATTTTGGGTTTTTTTGTTTTTTTTTTTTTCAAATTTTTATTATCAAACTGATGTACAGAGAGGTTACAGTTTCATAGTTAGACAATGGATACATTTCTTGTACTGTTTGTTACCCTGTCCCTCATACCCCCCTCCCTCCTCTCCTTGTCCCCCCCCCCCCAGGTGTTCAGTTCACTTACACCAAACAGTTTTGCAAGTATTGCTTTTGTAGTTGTTTGTCTTTTTTTACCCTGGGTCTCTCAAATTGGTATTCCCTTTTAATTTCCTACTTCCAATACCAGTATACACGGTTTCCAATATACTCAGAGATACTGAGTATACTACAGAGATAGTGTAGGTACAACCACAGGAAGGTGATACAAGAACATCATCAATAATAGAAGCTACAGATACACATAGGACGTTGAAAGTAGTTACAACTGTGATATAACAATCATTTCCATAACATGGAGTTCATTTCACTTAGCATCATCTTATGTGTTCATAAGGGTATAGCCTTGTGATGCTCTGCTATGACTTGCCTAAACCTGTACTAATTATTCCCAATAAGGGAGACCATAGAGTCCATGTTTCTTTGGGTCTGGCTCACTTCACTTAGTATAATTTTTTCCAAATCCTTCCATTTCCTTACAAATGGGACAATGTCATTCTTTCTGATAGAGGCATAAAATTCCATTGTGTATATGTACAACATTTTCCTGATCCATTCGTCTACTGAGGGGCATCTGGGTTGGTTCCAGATTCTAGCTATGACAAATTGTGCTGCGATGAACGGCAATGTGATTTTGAAAAAAACAAAACAAGCAAAGAAAACTATAGGTGACCCTATCACCACCATCAATAAAACGTGTTAAAAGGCTTCCCACTGCAATTAGCATAAAGCAGATATCCTCCAGATGGGCTGTATGATCCTCCGGTTTGACCTCTTCAGCAGTCATTTCTTGTACTGCCTTGTCTCCTCATCCTGATCTTCTGTTTCTCAAACATGCCATGTCCCTTTAAAAGTTCACCTCCCTGCCCACATCATTCCTCTTTCATTGCCTGAATATCACTTTCCCTTCACAGCTCAGTTGAACATCCTTTTCTGTGAAAACCTTTCCTGACCTCACAAGTTCAATTCAGGAGCACTGCCCTTCCAACTCCCACTGCACTCTTACCCTTCCACCACCAAAAAAAACTTACAAAAGTGTTGTATAAGGGCCTTTGGACTCATCAGCCTTCCTTACTATGAACTTGGCAGGAAAGGTTATTTATTTTCTCACTGAAATTCACAAGGGCAGGCTGGGAATGTGGCTTAGTGGTAGAGTGCTTGCCTAGCATGCGGAAAGCTCTGGGTTCAATTCCTCAGCACCACATTAACAGGAAAAAGCCAGAAGTGGCTCAAGAGGTAGAGTGTTAGCCTTGGGCAAAAAGAAGCCAGGGACGGTGCTCAGTCCCTGAGTCCCAAGAGCCAGGTCTGAAAAAAAAAAAAATCACAAGGGCATTATTTATTGAATTGATGAACATATGGAAGATGAACGTAGATTGAATAATGCATCTACAGTCATAGAGCTAGAAAGTAGTAAATAAGCCCTTAATTCCAATCTCTTATCACTAAAGCTGATTTTTGGTCCTCTCACCAATTCTCTAGGGAGGGAACCAAGGCTTGTCACATGTGAGGTAAATGCTTTTCTACTGAGCCACACCCCCAACCAAGAATTCCCAACATATTGTGACATGGGCATATTTGGTGATCTTGAAGAGTTTATGTACCTAGTCATAAAATAACAAGTATCTGCCAAGTGCTGTTGGCTCATGCCTGTAATCCTACTCAGGAGACTGAGGTCTGAGGACCAAAGTTCAAAGCCAGCTCACAGGCATAAATGTCTGTGAGACTCTTACCTCCAGTTAACCACAAAAAGCAGTGGAGCTGAGGTTCCAGTGGTAGAACACCAGCCTTGAGCAAAACAGCTCAGAGACAGCACCCAGGACCTGAGTTCAAGCCTCAGGACCAGCACAAAAATGGAAATGTAACAGCGAACCCCTCACCCCTAACTGATATAACTCAATTAAAAGACTCCAGAACTGTGGTTTTTTGAAATGGCACCTCTGGCAATACAATCCTCTATTTAAAAAAAAAAAAAGCAATGAAAACAATATCAAAACTCTCCAAATGAGGAAAGAGGGTAGAAACACAGGGAGTTCTCTTGAACAGACTGATAGGTGTGATGTAACTATTGTTCGAGACTGCAGAGCCCATGCAGGGAAGGGAGTGGATGGTAACTTCTTTCTTCCTTCCATGTGTGCTGATCTAGTCACTCAGCTCCTCAGCACTGGACCAGCTAGCCATGCTCTATCACTCAGCCATGGGCTCACAGCTATGCAGTGTCTTCCCGGGCAGCTTGGAATCAACTTGCAGGACCCTAGGCAGGCAAAAATGGTCTTGCCCTCCCCAGGCAGGGTATCTGTGCTCTGATAGAGCATCTGATTGGCGCTTCCAGTCACAGAGGTGCAGACAAGGAGAGCAGCCATAGCACTTGGTTCCAATCCTTCCCCATTCGGACTAAAAGTGACTTCCAGGAGATTTAAAGAGCTGGCACATTTTTTATTTGTTTCTCAACTTTTATTTTTGATTCACATTTGTTTTTCAATTTTTCAATTTTTTTTTTTTTTTTTTTTTTGGTCAGACATGGGGCTTGAACTCTGGGCCAGGGCACTGTCCCTGAGCTCTTCCACTCAAGGCTAGAGTTCTACCACTGTAAGCCACAGCGCCACTCCTGGCTTTCTGGTGGTTTATTGGAGATAAGAGTCTCATGAACTTTTCTTGCCCGGGCTAGCGTTGAAGCATGATCCTCAGATTTCAACCTCCTGAGTAGCTAGGATTATAGGTTTGAGCCACCAACACCCAGACAGTAAAGAGTAGAAAATTCGGCTGGGTGTCAGTGGCTCACACCTACAGTCCTAGCTACTCAGGAGACTGACATCTGAGGATCATGAGGTTCAAAGCCAGCCTGGGCAGAAAAGTCTATGAGACTCTTCTCTCCAATTAATCACAGAAAAAGCTGGAAGTGGTATTGTAGCTCAAGTGGTGGAGTGCTAGCCTTGAGCAAAAGGAGCTTAGGGACAGCACTTAGGCCCAGAGTTCAAAGCCTAGGACTGGCAGGAAAAAAAAAAAAAACAGAGTAGAAAATTCAAAAGCAATTGCTTATGTGGAGAAAATTAGAAAGTAGTTATGTATGTCCATGTAAACTCTTGGAAAAGACCTGATAAGACCTAACCTCTCAGGCTGATCTTGGATACTGAAACAGCAATGATTTTCATCAACATCATCAAGAACAATAACCAATAAACAGCAGCTCCTAGGAAAAGGGGAGAAATTGCCATTTAGAGCTCAAAGGTCCAAGTTCAGTAGAGATACATACATAAGAGGTTATAATTCAAAGGAAAAGAATCCACTCAAACTATTCCTGAAAAAGATATGGAAATAGATATACCAGACAAAGACTTTAGAACAGTTTAGAGTGGAGAGCAGGTAGCTCTCCACTCAGCCCATGCAGGAAAGTCTGTGAGTCTCTTATCTCCAATTAACCACCAAGAAAACTGGAAGTGGAGCTGTAGCTCAAACAGTAGTGCACTAGCTAGCCTTGAGCACAAAAGCTCAGGGACAGTGCCCAAGCTGAGTTTAAGCCCCAGGACCAGCAACAATAAAAAACAAACAACAGGGGCTAGGAATGTGTCTTGGTGGTAGAGTGCTTGCCTAGCATATGTGAAGCCCTGGGTTCAATCCCTCAGTACCACATAAGCAGAAAAAGCCAGAAGTGGTGCTATGGCTCAAGTGGTAGAGCGCTAGCCTTGAGCAAAAGCAGCTCAGGGACAAGTGCCCAAACCCTGAGTTCAAGCCCCAAGATTGGCAAAAAAAAAAAAAAAAAAAAAAAAAAAAAAAAAATTGAGGTTCAACCGGGCACTAGTGTCTCATGCCTATTGATCTGAGGATCGCAGTTCAAAGCCAACCCCGGAAAGGAACGTCTGTGAGACTTTTATCTCCAATGAATCACCAGAAAACCGGAGTGGAGATATGGCCCAAAATGGTAGAGTGCTAACCTTGAGTGAAAGAGCTCAGGGACAGTGCCCATGCCCTGAGTTCAAGCCCCAATACCGACCTAAATAAATAAATAAGTGTAAGTAAATAAATAACTCAGACCCCGAGTTCAAGGCCTAGGACTCCACACATTTGCACTCACACACATACACACACAAACTGAGGTCCAGATGACTTTGCTGATGAATTCTAACAAACCAAATAAGGAGAAATAACATTAATTCTACAAAATCTCTTCCTGCAAATAAATTTAAGAAAGAACATATTCCAACATTTATGAGGCCAGCATTACCCTGATACCAAAAACAGAGAGTAGAAGAAAATTTCAATGTCCTTTATAAATAGAAATCAAAAATCCTAAACAAAGTACAGCAAATCAAATTTAGTAATAATCCAGCCCTATGAGAACACAGGTACACACACGACTTCTATGTGAATTTGTACGTGAATGCTCATAACAAAACTTGATTCACAACCATCTCAATAATGCAATATTGTGAGAAAAAAAAGCCAGGCCCACAAGAGTATACTGTATGTATGATTCATTTGTATAAAGCCTAAGGACAGCAAATTACGCTATTGTTGTCTCAAAATAGTGTGTTTGGCTCAGAAACTCAGGGATTTACTGGGGAGGAAAAGTGTGAAGCTTTCTGGAAGCTAGGACTGTTTTGTATCTCAATTGACTTGGTGATTGCATAGGTATTAACATTATCAAAACTCAATCAGCTGTTTACTTAAGACCTGTGATTTCATTGTAAGAAAAAAAAAAGTACCTCAATAAATTGAATGTGAGTAAAGTCAGAAAGAAGGTTGCTACCTATCTTAAATAAGAAACTTAAATTGTGGGATGGTCTTTGACATGGATGCTTTGTTAATATTTAATACATTTTCAGTAGTTGGAAAGTCTCCATTTCTAGGTTCAAACATAACTATTGAATAGAAGCTTCTAGAGCTGTTCTTGTTTTAAAAATCAAGGCAGGAAGTATCTTTCTTAAAGAATATAGTAATTCTCCAAGGGTCCAAAGATCAAGAATCCATTTTCAGTTAAATCAATATCTTAACAACTTTGATTCAGTTTATGCAAGAAAAAAAATGGATTGCCTATCTGTAGCTCAACTTAGAAGTCATCAAAATGGAAGTCGCTTTAGAAGTTTTTGGAAGTGTTTCAGACACACACAAAATTCTCTTTGCAAAGATGATGACAGAATTCTATATTATAGCTTTCTGAGAAAAACATACCCTCCAGCTTCTTCCTCATCGATCACTGAGCCAAGAAGGTTTGAACTTGTTCAGTAGCATCTGTAAGACTGACTTCACAGTACTGACCTGACAGGCTGGCCTCCTTCACGTGGTTGAAAGGATCTACCAGAGAAGACAGCACCAACAATAACAACAAATTCCTTTCCTCACAATGTCCCAAGAGTGGCCTTTCTTCTCTTTTGTACTTGTTTTATTTCAGTGAAAGTAAAATTTCCACCCTTAGCTTGAAAACACAATGCTTGAAGGCAGACCTTCATCAAGGCCAGTAAACCTCCGGGTGGAAAGACAGCCATTCATATTCTCCCCCTCGCATCCCGATGAAAAAGGAAGTTTTAAATGTGTTTTTGACTCAGAGACCTGTCTCGATGACATTTATGGCTGTTGACAAAATTTGTTTTTCAAGGCTTGTTAGAGGAATCTTCGTTGTCAGAGAATGTCTATGTTTAAAAAAAGAAGAAAAAAAAGGATGCCAATGTGAAAAGTTTGCTTCTCATTAAGGAAGCAAAACTAGATGCATGGCTGAGCATTGCCAGGGCTCCGTCTGCGCAGCACAGGAAGGTTTCCTTCCCAAAACTCATTTGGCAAGAAATCCTTCCACCATTTCCAAAATGTTCCCAGCCTTTGTGGTTGTTTTTTTTTTTTGTTTTTGTTTTTTTTTTGGCCAGTCCTGGGGCTTGCACTCAGGGCCTGAACACTGTCCCTGGCTTCCTTTTTGCTCAAGGCTAGCACTCTGCCACTTGAGCCACAGCGCCACTTCTGGCCGTTTTCTGTATATGTGGTGCTGGGGAATCAAACCCAGGGCCTCATGTATATGAGGCAAGCTCTCTTGCCACTAGGCCATATCCCCAGCCCAGCCTTTGTGGTTTAAAAATGGAGCTCACAAAGTAAGAGTCCTCTGACAACATCATCAAACCTCCAGGAGACAAAGGGGACAGAGCTACATGACTGCCTGTGGATGGTGGAGAGACATGTCTTATTTACAGGGCCTTTCAGGCTGGGCAGATGTCAGCTATTCTTTCAATTCTGCCAACTCCTCACTTGAACTCATATTAATTTACACACACATTAGCTTTCACGTCCCATAACATTTAATAATAGAAATGAGATAACATATCTAGGCTCAGTGCCTCAAGTCTATATTCCTAGGTACTCGGGAGGCAAAGACTGGGGAATCATGATTCATAGCAGCTCATGCAGAAAGAAGTCCAGGAGGTAAAGGCACTTTAAGAGGTGGGGCCTAGTGGGAGATTTTAGGTCACTAGGGGCGTGTCCTTGAAGGGGATTGTGGGACTGTGGTCTCTTCTTTCTCTCTCCATTCCCAAACATGAGGTAAATGGTTCTCCTTTATCACCATGTGCTCCTGACATGGTGTGCTGGGACACTCCACAAGACAATGGCAGGGGGGTGGGGGGAAGAGAAGGGATCCATCATAAACTGAAACCTTTCGTCTTTCAGTTGATTTATCTCAGGTAACGGTTACATGAACGATAAGCTAACACATTAGAAAACATACAGGTGGAGCCGGGCACAGGTGGTTCACATTTGCAATCCTAGCTACTCAGGAAGCAGAGATCTGAAGATGGCAGTTTGAAGCCAGCCTGGGTAGGAAAGTCCTGGTGAGACTCTTATCTCCAATTAACCACTCAGAAACCAGAAGTAGAACTGTGGCTCAAGGTGGTAGAGCGCTGGCCTTGAACAAAAGAGCTCAAATACCTAGCGCAGGCCCTGAGTTCAAGCCTTATGCCCAGAAAAAAAAAAGAAAAAAGAAAGAAAACAAAGATGGAAGTTGTAAAAAGAAAAGTAAAAGAAATAATCTCTAGTATCTGCAGAACTTTTAACTCTATCCAAAACCTGCTATGCACTAGCAATAATAGTTATCTTCTTTGGGAGGGTAAGTTGCGGGGGGGGGGGGGAAGCACAGAAATGGAAGGACAAAGGCTGAAGCAGGTGCTCAACTTGATAGTATGTTGAAAATGAACTACATAAATATGTGGGTGGAGATGGGAAGGAAAAACTGGGAGAATATGAAGGCAGGGGTGACATTGTTCTAAAAGAAATGTACTCTTTACCTGACTGATATAACTGTAACCCCTCCGTATATCACCTTTATAATAACAATAAAAGATAAAAAATAGTAATACTTATCTTAAATAATACCCTGTGACCATTACACAAACCCCTAGACAGGTTCGAAATTGCCTAGCTCACACGTAGATTATACACTTGTCCATGTCTCAAAAGGTCAACCTGCATTATAAAGAATTTTCATTTGAACTGTCTGGATTCCAAAATGTAAAAGCAATGAAAATATCTAGATCCTCAACATAGGAGAGAAGCCTTCACCTTTGGTGGCCACATAATTACTTGGTTCAGAAATGCCTGGTGACTGCACCATACAAACACAAGTAGATGAACTCAGGGCCTGAGCACTGTCCCTGGCTTCTTTTTGCTCAAGGCTAGCACTCTACCACTTAAGCCACAGCGCCACTTCTGGACATTTTCTGTATATGTGGTGCTGGAGAATTGAACCCAGGGCTTCATGCATGTTAGTCATCTAGATGTTACCATCTACTGCATCCCTTACCGACTGCTGCATTACAACTGCATTGCCCCAGAACCTTGCTTCAGACACCTCCGCACATGGCTGATGTGGAGCAGTTTGGCTCCAGGATCCCCGCGTGACGTGGGAATCAGCTGCTCATCTTGGTTGGCCAGCCTTCTGCAGGCTTGACTGGGCTGGAGGGCCTGCTTGCGAGCACGTGTCGTGTCTGTGTGCTGGTAGCAGTCTCCATTCCTCGCTGAACCCCATTCCATTTTGTCCAGCAGGAAGCTGTTATCCCAGCTGCCTTTGTCACCACATGTGACCCTATTGCTATGTCCTAGATATTGACATGTATTCGTTGTTGGGTAAAACATTGGGAAGTCTTAAAAAAAAAAAAAAAAACTACAAGCAGGGCTGGGAATATGGCCTCGTGGTAGAGTGCTTGCCTCGTACACATGAAGCCATGGGTTTGATTCCTCAGCACCACACATATAGAAAAAGCCAGATGTGGCGCTGTGGCTCAAGTGGCAGAGTGCTTGAGCAGAAAGAAGACAGGGAGAGTGCTCAGGCCCTGAGTTCAAGCCCCAGGACTGGCAAAAAAAAAAAAAAAAAAGACCAGCATATACACAAAAAGATCCCCATCCTGGATGCATCCAACTCCATTTTCTCCATACCACGGCGGGAAAAGCACCCCAGCCCCTGACTGCTGTCACACCATGCAGGACCGCATCACAACCTGCTTCCCTAGCGAGTTCTCTGGATCCCAGACCCCTCCCTCCAGACCAGTCCCAGCACTTGCTCTCTTCACGGTCATCAGAACCCTTTTCTGCTCCACAGGATAAACAGAGACCATCCGTGGAACTTCCTCTGCCAGATCTCTAGACTTTGCCCTCCATTTCCATTTTCTCCCCTGAGGTATGTAACAAGTCCTATTTCTCGCTAACGCCAGGCAGATGGTGGTTTTGCCTCCGGTAGGCCACCCGAACTGCTCTTCCAGTGACGCTAGAAGTGGCTTCCAGTGGCGGCAGGAAGTACTGTGTGGAGACTGATGAGCCCACAGAGTCCTGGGTATGTGGCCTGGCAATGTGGTCAGCACTGCATCAGCGTTTGGCTGGGCATCTACTACAGGCCTGTCCCCTTCCTAGGATGGGAAGGGCCATTCTCAACTGGAGAACAAAGTGAACAAGACAGCTCGTTATTTTTCTCAACCACAAAGCCCCATCCTCTCCCCAGGAGCTGCCCTCACCAACTGCCTCAACCCCCATTTACAGACAGAAAAAGGTGAAAAATGATGACCAGAGAAGAAATCTCTTTCTCTGAATGAAGCATAATAGCACTCAAGCCCCAGGCCTGCTGTAGCCAATGGCAGCCGTCTGCTCTCAGCCGGCGGGGCACCACAAGCCTGACACTCTGGGCCAGACACAGCTGTTCCTGTTCTGAGCTCCTCCCATCCTTCTTAGATGAGGACCACAATGCAAGCTAGAGATTCCCTCTGTACATCAAGTAGAGCTAATCAGAGGGCTGACTAGAGATCCGGCGGCATAAGCGGCATAAGCATCCAATAAACAGCGTGGGCCACCCCAGGTTTCTGGGTGAAGAGATTTGTTACAGAGCAGGCGATAAAAAGCAAAGGCAGCTGCAGAGCTAAGGAACCCTGCGGCGGTGGGGCTGGGTGGCTCCTCACAGAGAATGGCCAAGTGCAGAGGAGAGAAAGGCCAGCCATAATGAGGGGATTTCGTTTTTATTTGTATCCAGCAGGCTAGTCCACCAAAGGCAAAAATCTCCCCACTTTGGCATGGTCTGATTGATGAAGCTAGCCTAGAAGTAGAGAGAGACCTTTCTAAATTGAAATAATGGCACCTCACCTCACTGGCTACATTCATCTGCTTACTAAAGGCAGAATGGAAGCCCACTCTCTGGTCTCTCAGAGCCCTGCTGTAGAGAGCATGTCTTTAATTAGAGGCGCCCTGCACAGCAGTGGGGCTCCACTAGACTGCAGTTTGGTGCTGTGTAGCAGAAAAGTTACCATGTATTTTTCTAGGCAAGCAATATGAAGATGATGTTTAATATCAGATATCTCTCCAGGGAAAGAACATTCTGTAGCTCAGAGAAATAATGCAAGTTTGGGCTATTTTTTGGTTTGTCTTTTAAAAATAGAACATTCTGAGTGAAGTGTAGTGGTACATGCCTGTAACCCCAGCACTTACAATAGTGAGACCCTGCTGCCCCTCCCCCCACCCCCCCAACAATGCTAGGCACAGGTGGCTCATGCCTACTTGTAATCCTAGCTACTCAGGAGGCTGAGGACCAAGGTTCAAAGATAGCCAAGTCAGGAAAGTCTGCGGGCCTTTCACACGCACACGTGCGCACAGACACACACACACACACACAAACAAGCTGGAAGTAGAGCTGGGATTCAAGTGGTAGAGCCTTGAGTGAAAAACCTAAGGCACAGCACTCAGGTCCTGAGTTCAAACCCTAGGCCCTCCATCCCCTCCGCCCACCAACAGCAATATCATCATCATTCTGGTTTATTTTAGGTTTTTTAGATAGTCTCATGTAGCCCATGCTATCCTAGCCTAGAACTCAGCCCAACTCATTTTTCTGCCTCTACCTCATGGTAGACTACTGGGAATAAAGGAACACAACAAAACACCCTAGGACATACCTGTTTGTTAGCAGTAGATGAAGTGGGACATAACTATTTAGGCCTTACTTTGCAATAATTTGAAGATGGAGGTCCATTTAGAGCTGAAATAATGAGGCTCAGAAAGGTTGAGGAACTTATCTAGGTTATACTGTTACAAACAGCAGGGCTGGAAGTCCAATCCAGGTAGGGTGGGCTTTTAAATGATAAACTTTGTTATTTAGTATTCCTTTTAATGTCTTGGGAGCTTCTCTTCTTGCACTGTTGGGGGGGGGGGGGGGAGAAGCCTGCTCTGAAAGGAGAGGCTGCAAGTTGGGAATGGTTGTAACAGTAACATTTGTCTATGAGGCTGTCCCTGCTAATGGCCTTCAGGTTCTTCAAGGCAAGAGGTGCTTTAAGGATCTTTTCTTTAATGAATAGAGACCACTGCAACATTGTTTCCAGAGAAAAAGGTTTAAGGCAAGCTGCAGTTCTATCAGAAGTGGGCTGAGGGCCAGGAGTGGAGCTCAGTGGTAGAGCGCAATGCTGAGCCCTTCTTATAAGGACCTGGTTCAATCACAGCACCAAAAGTGAAAAGCGGCCTAGGAAAGCAAATCATGTTATAAGCAAACTGAAGTAACAGGTACTGCGTGTCAAAGAAAAGCCAGGTACAGAACAGCTTATCTTTTGTGTGAAAGAAGGGAGAAGAGCTCTCTCCGCCATCTTGGAGCCTGGAGGCCTGCTGGGAACAGGACTTGGAAAAGGCGGGATATCCCTAAGGCCGTGGCGCAAGGCTGTTTCTGCTGGCTCTGCGCACAGTATCGGGAACCAAAGGGAACACATGGCTCTCCTTAAAATTGAAGGGGTTTCTGCCTGAGGTGATACCGCTTTCTACTAGGACAAGGGATGTGCTTATGTATACAAAGCAAAAAGCAACACAGTGGCTCCTGGAGGCAAACCGGACAAAACCAGAGAAATCTGGGGAAAGGTAACTTGTGCTCGTGGAAACAACCTTCCTATAAGGTCATTGGACACAGATCCGGTCTGCGTGATGCTGTCCCCCTCCAGAACTGAAACTAATGAAAATTAAATACAGTAAATCTGTGCTCCTGTTAAAAATATATATATATGTGTGTATATATATATATATTTGTAAAGAATTATGTCTGAACGGAAAATACAAAATCTTAGCTCTATCCATGTCATCACATAAATCAAGTATATGTACAGAAACAGGGAAGTCATTACATCAGCAAGGTAATAATCACCTGCTTTTGCAGGACTTGCCTGAGAGTTAAAACTTTTTTGGGGGGGTGGGGGGGCACTCCTGGGGCTTGAACTCAGGGCCTGGGCTCTGTCCTTGAGCCTCTCTGTGCTCAAGGCTAGCACCCTACCACTTGACTACAGTGCCTTCCAGCCTTTTCTATTTATTTATTTACTTACTTATTTTGCCAGTCCTGGGCCTTGGACTCAGGGCCTGAGCACTGTCCCTGGCTTCTTTTTGCTCAAGGCTAGCACTCTGCCACTAGAGCCACAGGGCCCCTTCTGGCCGTTTTCTGTATATATGGTGCTGGGGAATTGAACCCAGGGCTTCATGTATACAAGGCAAGCACTCTTGCCACTAGGCCATATTCCCAGCCCCCTTTTCTGTTTATGTGGTACTAAGGAATCGAACCCAGGGCTTCGTGCATGCTAGGCAAGCACTCTACCACTAAGCCACTTTCCCAACCCATAATATTCTTTTTGGTTTTTTTTATTATAAGGTATAGCCTAGGCTGGTCTTGAACTCCTGATCCTCCTGCCTCATCCTCCTTGTTGATTACCAGAGTGTGCCACCATGGCCTGCCATAGTTAATAGTCTTAAAGCCATTTCTCTATGTTTCATTTAATGTCTTCCTTGACTCTCCCAGTACCTCTTTTTCTTCCCTTTCTTTTTTGGACAGTGTTAGGATGGGACCCAGTGCACCACACATGCTAGGCAAAATGCTGTACCACTGAGCCTTCGGCTAGTGTTTCAAAGATGGAATTCAAACCAGAGTATCCACAATATTCCGCCTATTGCATGAAAGAAGATGACACCTTGTACCATCCCTGCAAAGGTGGGAAAAGTCTCTCTTTATGAAACACGCAGGGTACAGAAGAGTAAAATAGGATGGTTCTCTGCACAGACAATAGAAAGGGAAGGAAGCAGATCAGACAGCTCAGCTCCACACTCCCGCTAGGAAGAGAGCTCTCAGTTCCAACACCATTCTTCAGCCTTCTGTGTTCTCGTCATGGAGCACCCAGGATACCACAGCTTGTCCAGAGCTCTTAACTCCCACCACTGACATAGTGTTACTTTCTGTCGAAAAGGGAAGGTGAGGTACAGGTAATGCCTTTCTCAACAGGACTCCTATTGTTCAGGAAGTAAGAGCAAGAACTGACAAATACAATGGTATCAGACTAAAACACTTCTAGGTCCTGGGCACTGGTGACTCATATCTGAAATCCTAGCTACTTAGGAAGCTGAGATCTGAGGATCATGCCATCCTGGGCACGTAAGCTAATGAGACTCTTATCTCCAATTAACCATGAAAATGCTGGAAGTAGAGCTGTGGCTCAAGTGGCAGAGCACTAGCCTTCAACAAAAAAAGTTTAGGGACAGCCAAGTGCTGGGGGCTGACACCTGTAATCCTAGCTACTTAAGAGGCTGAGTTCTGAGATCATGGTTCAAAGCCAGCCCAAGCAAGAAAGTTTGTGAGACTCATCTCCAATTAATCACCAGAAAACGAGAAGTGGCAGTGTGGCCCAAAGTGGTAGAGCACTAGCTTTGAGTGCAAAAGCTCAGGGACAGTGCCCAGGCCCTGAGCTTAAACCCCAGGACCAGCACAAAAAGTAAAAAAATAAATACATATATACATAAAATTGTTTAGAAAGAGGAGAGGGAGGATAAAAAAGGAGTAATAGAGGAGGTGAATTTGAATGTACAGAAACATCATAATGAAACCCCTTTGTACAATTAATAAGAAAAAGCAAAAAGAGAAGGTGATCAAAAGAGGCTTTTAGGCTGGGAATATGGCCTAGTGGCAAGAGTGCCTGCCTCATACACATGAAGCCCTGGGTTCGATTCCCCAGCACCACATATATAGAAGATGGCCAGAAGTGGCGCTGTGGCTCAAGTGACAGAGTGCTAGCCTTGAGCAAAAAGAAGCCAGGGACAGTGCTCAGGCCCTGAGTCCAAGGCCCAGGACTGGCAAAAAAAAAAAGGCTTTTAATTTAAAAAGGGGCGTTGGGGAGCACATCAAGTTCTCGTAAGTTCACTGTCCCCATGCTCTCGACATTGCTTTGGAAGTCTGGAAACCTCTCCAGAGAGGAACTCACCTACTGTGAAACAAGGTAAGCCTAAGTCGCAGCCTCTGTAACCTCCGCCTCCAGCATAAGAAGGGACCTGCTGGGGCGGGCCCCTACCGGGGCACAGCCTGGGCACGGCCTCGCGGGCCAACATCACGAGAAGTGAGTGCATCATCTGCCAGTCACTTGGCTGTAATCTATGAGCTGCCAGTGTTTGCTTGTGAGACTGCCTGGGAGCTGGAAGAGAAGGAAGGTAAATACACCAAAGCCCAGCTGAGCAACCAATAGCTTTTACATTTTATTTCCAAGAAATGACATCTTGTTTTCACAGAGAAGAGGTAAGGTAGGCTCAGAATACAGGCTGCCAGCGCAGGCAGCCATGGAATGAAGCCAACTCTTCAAAACATACATCAACCGAAATGTTTGTGAGGTACCAAAAACACTAACAATTTAAATAAAACAAAACAACCAAAAAACAAACCCAGAACTCAATCCACTGAACCTGTAGTGAAGAACTTGAAGCAGCCAGTGTGTGATCCACAGTGCTTCAAACAATGATGTTATTGTCCATGTGTTCAACAGCAACTTCTTCAGAACAGCAGCTGAAGGCAAGGAAGGAGGCCAGCAGGGCTAGGCACCACACCAAGCAATACGAAGGCTTCCGAACTCAGTCTCTGTCCACACAGCTTCTCAGCTGACCTCCAGAGCGGCCTGAGCCACAGCTGGAGAACCTTGTCTTTCAAATGCATTCCGAGCAAGCTCTTCAGGACAGTCTCTTTGCTTGGGAGAGAAAGGAAAAGCAATGAAGGAGAAACCTGCATTCCCTCCCCTGGCCTTCCTGCTTCCATCTTTGCCACCCTGTCTCTCTTCTCACAGCAACCAGAGTACAAGGAGAAAATAAAACCAGATCATGTCACACTTTGTTCAAAACCTGCCTTGGTGGGCAAGAGAGCACTGCCCTCGCAGCCTCCAACAGCAACAAGGTCTCACCGGCAAGTGCCAGTGGTCACCTTCAGGACCCCATGGTGAGGCTCCCCAGTTACTGATTCCTGCCCTGCACCGCTCAGGATCTATGTACAGGTGAAACAAGCAGGTAGTCAAACTCAACAGTGTATGCACTTGGAGTGCAACGAGGGAAGGCCATCTCCTAAACTGTAGAAGCTTTTCCCATGCTTGCAAGAGAAGACCCCCCATCCCCCGGCCCCCAATCCCAGAACACTGACATCAAGGAAGGCTTTTTGACCTCTGGCTAGAAGGACAGCTCTGAAATCATAGGAAGGGACTACCAAGGCACAAGAAACTCTAGGCTCAAGGACTTTCTGGGCTGCTATCCCATCTCTCCGTTAATCTCACAGCTGATCCCCAATCAAAGGATAGATGAGCACGAAGGATAGTGTGATCATCTCAAACTGTGTTAAATAAGATGTTAAATAAGGGACATCTCAGTGTGATGGAAAACAACTTAAACAGAGGAAACACATTTTGACCAGGGGAGGAAGGAAAATAGTACACAAACAAGGAGACAGAATGAAAGTGCAGAGTTGTAGGGGAGGAATAAGAAACTCTAGTATATCTGCTAACTTTCTATCTCACAATGACTTTTAAAAAGTCCTATATATAAATATTTTAAAGTCACGTCTTATTATTCAATATTTGAGTGTGAGAATGTGGACTCCCTTAACTCCCTGACTTTGTTGAGCCGTTTTCCTTGAGAGGTGGGCAGGAAGGCTGACTTCATGCACATGGCTTGAACTGGGTGGGTAAGAAGTACCTGCTAGGCTGGGGATGTTGCTCAGCGGTGGTGTTTGCCTAGCGCACATGAACCCTGGGTCCCATCCTCAGCACGGGGGGAAAAAAGAGGTGCTTGCCAAATAAGGAACATGGAGGTATCCCTATTTGCCATTTGAGAACACAGTCTAAAATGATCACAGTATGGCAGGAACTGTCCGTCCAGTGGGACAAGGAACTGTGGGCTGAACTGAAACACATGGGTAGCCAGAAGGTCCCCGCAATTATTTCCTCTGGGTGAATGGATTTGCTGCTGTCACTCCCCCAAACATACCTTGACAAAACTCTGAATTCCAGCAAAGGAAGATGGACATTAAAGAGAAAAAAACAACCGGGACAGTGGATACGCACTCCAGAGGCCGGGCTTGGCATTTCTCCTGTTCCATGTCTGGAGTACCTTCCTACCAGAAGCCACCAAAACCCACAGGCCAGGTGGTCTAACCTGAGTGGGTCTTCCCAGAGAGCCTCAATTCTGGAGAAGCCTCTGTCTCAGATTCACAAAAGCTCACAAACTCTTCTCCCCACCTCAGCTCCCTTGAAAGTCCCCTGAAGGCCGTACTACATTCCCATCAGCAGCCTCAACTCAGCAAAAGAGTAGCAAGGGAGCAGGGGAATGTAATATTTAAAAGTCCAAGTTGAAAATTAGTGCTCTAAGGAACCAGCAAGATTTTATTTCCATATTTTAGATCTTTGATCAAATCCATGCATGCTAGGCAAGTGCTTTACCACTGCGATACTTTTTGCTTTTCTGTCTTCCGAGTACAATCCAAAGGAAATGTTGGACAAAGCAAAAGGTGAGAAGCTAACAGACCCATCAACCAACTAAACCCAATGAGAACAGGAGAAACAGAAAGGAAATAACTGACAGACACTGCTCTCTCATCTCACCAACTCCCCTATAACCAGCTGCAAAAATACCTCTTCAGCTGGGTGCTGGTGGCTCACAGCTGTCATCCTAGCTAATCAGGGGGCTGAGATCTGAGGACCACAGTTCAAAGCCAGTTCAGGCAAAAAAGTCTGTGACACTCTTATCTCTAGTTAATTACAAAAAGCTAGAAATGGAGCTGTGTCCCAAATGGTAGAGCACTACTAGACTTGAGCAAAAGAAGCTTGGGCCTTGAGTTCAAGCCTCAGTACCAGCATTAAAAAACAAACAACAACAACAAACAGTAACAACAAAACCAAAACCCTCTTCCTCTCAAAAGAATCTCCTAGAATCTCAAAGAGCAACAATTACTCATGCAATAAAACTCCATTGAGACATACATTATCTACTCCAGTTCCAGAGAATTCTCTCTCCAACTCAGAAACCAGCATCAGAGTAACTTTCCTCTCCCCTCCTTTCCCTTCCCCTCCCCTGAGCTGCATTTATAAGAGACCATGGGTAATCAGTTATGTGGCTCTACTCCTAGCCTGGAGATACGGAACTCCAAGACAGCCACTAGCCAAGGAGAAATCTGAGCACAGGCCATCTGCATGGACACCCCCATATCACAGGTAGACATGTCTTCCTCTCTGAATTCCTGAGAAAAGCAATCCCTGCTCAGGGCTGGCCTATGGCACTAGAAATGACAATGAACTGTTTGCTAATCCCAGATTCTAAAAAACAAAAAACTCCTAAGCACTTAGGAGTAAATCAGCTTTTAACCACACCAATCGGCCCTAACCACACAAGGACGGGTTGGTATTTGAACGGTGAGTTTTCTCTAAACCCTATACTGCAGCCCAGTGAAGCTGCTGATGATTTGGCACATCCTTCCCTCAATCAGGTCTCAGACCTTCTGAGTATCTCTGGAGAACACCTCATAGCTGCATGCTGCGATAACTACACAACTGGCGATGGTTGCCAGATCTGCTGGGAGCAAGTGCACACAGAGGGGAAATTGACTGTTTACTGTGCAGCCTCCTACTGTTGCCAAAAGGCCAAGAAGTACCTGCTTTAGCCTTTGGAGAAGAAAGGGAGGGGTGGTGGCATTTACTGTGAACAAGCAGCTCTGTGGACGGAGCTGAACAGGCTGCTTGTTCCCTTCCAAGGCCTTGTGAAGTCACCTACTGTGTTTGGACTACGGAGAAGTAACCCAGGCAAGAGGCTGGGCAGAGACTAGGCTCAGATGTCCCCACATGACACAAACAGCACACTTCAGCTCAAAGGTCATAACCTGATCCTGATCAAACTGAGTTCTGGGACACTGCCTCTTGCAAAAGGAGAAGTGAGAAAGAAGAAAGCATTCCCAGGCCTCAGTAGGTAACTGCTCAGCCTTGCTGTCATCTAATACCATGTGAATATGGAGTTTTGTGGGGTTTTGGTGGAGTGGAGTTTCAACTCGGGGTCTTGTGCATTTCTAGCAAGCACTCTGTCACCTGAGCCATGCCTCCTCCAGCCCCATCTGCTTTCATTATTTTTCCAGGAGGATCCCGATACCCCTATTTCCTATTTGCACTTCTCACATGGCTAGGAAGACAGGGTGGTAAGACATTGCCTAATTTTTTACTGGTTGATATGGAAGCTCAGAACTTAAAAAAAAAACAAACAAAAAAACGGGTTAGCTTTGAACTGTGATCTTCTCAATCTCTGCCACTAAGTAACTAGGGTTAATACATGAGCCACCAGACCCAGCTGATTATGTTTTGGTAAGGGCCACAGGGGTAGGGCTGGTGGTCAGTCACTGCTTTCTCATGCCTGTGTGCTTTGCTCATGCAGTTTGCTCTGACCGGCAAACCAACACTCAGGGAACCTGAGAGATTCCACTCAAATGTGTAGCTTTCTCTCACCTCTACCTCTCTGAGGCCAGAATGGCCCATCCTCTGAAGTTTCCCAACTCCTCCTGTGAACCTCACCAGCTACCTCTTTATCTTCCTGTCTCTTCTACCATGGGTGCTGTGCTTACTAAGACATGCCATGTTTCTCTTTCCCCATTTCCAGTGAAGTGTTCCTATGGAATGACAGAAGAGGGCGTCCTATCAGAATCAAAAAGCTCTTGGAGGTAAAAAACATCTGAGGGAACTCAGAACTTGGTACAAAGTTGGGTGCTAGTGGCTCACAACTATAATCCTAGCTACCCGGGAGTCTGAATTTGAGGATCACAGTTCAAAGCCAGCCTGGATAGAAAAGTCCATGAGAAGGGGCTAAGAAATGTGGTTTGGTGGTAGAGCACTTGCCTAGCGAGCATGAGGCCCTGGGTTCCATTCCTCCATACCTCATAAACAAAAAATAAATAATAAAAATTAAAAGAGAAAAAAATGCTTTTAAAAAAGAAAAGTCCATGAGACCCCATCTTCAATTATCCAGGAAAATGCCAAACAGGAAGCATGGCTCAACTAACAAAGTGTCAGTCATGAGCAAGAAAGCCAAGTGAGAGCCTGAGGCCCAACATCAAGTGCTGAGGTACAATCAGAGGCTCACGAACATGGGGCTGCAATGGCCAGGTGGCACATGAAGGAGCAGCAAGCTCCTGATTCTCTGACGGTCTATATGTATAGCCAACTGACAACTGATTTCACAGCATTGCCTCTGAAGCCTTCCCAAGCAGTGCTTCATTAGCTCAAGGGACTGATCATGATAACTATATCCACCCTGCATTTGTGTATAATGGACCTCTACTCTGCAACAATCCTTCCTACCTACTACCTCCTGTGCTTTGCCCAAGACACATTCTTTTGCCACAAAGGTATTTCCATCTCAAACAGAGTGGCTTGCAACCTTAACACAGCAGGCCCAAGTGTGACAAGATCACTTTAATGAACAGACACTCTCTACAGCAGCACAGTTCATCAGGGAAACTCACCCATGCTATCCCTAATGGTCTTATACAAACGCTGACTGGGAGTTTTTTTTAGTAAAACTAGCAGGATTCCAAAAGACAACACAGTAGGGTTTATACTTACATACGTCCATACAGCTCTATAGTCCTGTCCAGTCGGTCTAATGATGACTCTAATAGACAGGACATGTATATGTGTTCAAGTATTCTGAAAATTGAAAAGCTTTTTTTTTTTTAAGTGCCAGTACTAAGGCTTGAACTCAGGGTCAGGTGCTGACCCTTAGCTTTTTTGCTCAAAGATGGCTCTCTACTACTTGGGCCACATCTCCACTTCCAGCTTTTTTCTGGTTAACTAGAGATAAGTATCTCACAGACTTTTCTGCTTGAGTTAGCTTGGAACATCGATCCTCAGATCTCAGCCTCCTAAGTAGCTAGGATTACAGGCATGAGGCACTGTGCTAGCACCAAGTTGAAGTGATTTGTAAACACACTATAATTGCCTACTCAAGTGACAGCAACTTAACTATCTTGAACAACAGCACCATCTAGTGATCAATAAGGCAAACCATCTGACTGTGTTTTCTAGTCAACTTTCTTTTATCACCTTCCCATGGCTTCTGCATTCCCTATGTCCAAGCTACAGGGTTAACTGTACCTGAACTCTCTGCTGACACAATTAATTGAACTTCCTTTATCATCTCATTTCTTCCACCCCGTCTTTAGCTCACTCCCTTTCCCAATCACAAATAAACAGATAAATAAACCTGATGAAGTTTGGAGGTAAGTCCTTCATTGAGAACTAGGGGTTTTCTGACCCACTCACCTCTTCGTTCCCTAAGGAGAACAATTCGTCGTTCTTTCACTTCTGAGCTTAGAGTGACCACCATCTTATTAATGCAATTATCCAGAACCAGGGAGTAAGTTTTGGACTTGATGTCCTGCCGGCAAATAGGGCATTCTGTCTTTCGCTTCATCCACTCATTGATACAGTAGGAACAGAAACTGTGGGCACAGTTCAAGGTGACAGCCTATAACACAAGTAGGAACACAAAAATCATACCTGTTGTGGTTACTTTCTCAAAGCTGTCACAGGAAGTATTTTCAAAGCAAAAAGGAAACCCACTCAGTCTTTTTTATTATTATTATTTTTTTTTTTTTTTTTTGCCAGTCCTTGGACTCAGGGCCTGAGCACTGTCCCTAGCTTTTTTTTTTTTTTTTTTTTTTTGCTCAATGCTAGCACTCTGCCACTTGAGTCACAGCGCCACTTCTGGCCATTTTCTATATATGTGGTGCTGGGGAATCGAACCCAGGGCTTCATGTATACAAGGCAAGCACTCTTGCCACTAGGCCATATTCCCAGCCCCCCACTCAGTCTTATGTAGTATACGGTGGAATTGTTTGTGTGTGTGTGCCGGTACAGGGGCTTTAACTGGGCCTGGGCACTGTCCTTGAGCTTTTGTGCTGAAGGCTAGCATTCTACCCTGGAAGCCACAGCTCTACTTCGAGTTCTTTGGCAGCTAATCAGAGATAAGAATCTCAGATTGTCCTGTCCTGGCTGACTTCAAACCACAGCCCTCAGACCTCAACCTCCTGAGTAGCTGCGATTACAGGCTGAGCTACTGTCTACCTGGAAGGGGTGGAAATTTAAAGCTTCATGTTAGGAGATTCATTTCCTCCTTTCTCAAAAGCTATAGACATAGTTGTCACAGACTCGGTTAAAGTCATAGATCAGACCCAGGGTAGTAGACTGATTTGTTTGTTTTTTCTGCCTATTGCTAATGTGGGCGAGTCACCTGGCCAAAAAAAATGTAACTGGATATAAGTAGAAGAGGGCTGGGAATATGGCCTAGTGGTAAAGTGCTCGCCTCGTATACATGAAGCCCTGGGTTCGATTCCTCAGCATCACATATGTAGAAAAAAGCCGGAAGTAGCACTGTGGTTCAAAAGGTAGAGTGCTAGCCTTGAGCAAAAAGAAGCCAGGAACAGTGCTCAGGCTCTGAGTCCACGCCCCAGGACTGGCAACAAAAACAAAACAAATAAACAGAAAACAGCACAACAGCTTGACTAGGAAGTATAAGGTCCTTACTTCAATCCCCAAGTTCATCCCCACGTTCATGATGATGAAGAATGCAAAGAGGCTGGATAAAAAAAAAGATCTAGAACATGTTTTGAGGGGTGAGCAAAGGGGAACACAGGAATGGAGGGAGGAAGGGTGAGCAAATGTAGTCACTATGTACAGTATATAAAAAATAAACCATGACACTGGGTGCTGGTGGCTCATGCCTGCAATCCTAGCTAGACAGGAAACTGAGATCTAAGGATCGTGGTTTGAAGCCAGTCCCAGCCTGAAGTCAGTCCCCAGTCTGTAACTCTTATCTCCAATTAACCACCAGAAAACTATAAGTGGTGCTGTGGCTCAAAGAACATGAGGCTTGAGCAAAAAAACCCAGGGACAGTGCCCAGGCCCTAAGTTCAAGCCCCATGACTTACCAAAAAAAAAAAAAAAAAAAAAACTATGTAAAGAGAGTAGGGAATGGAGGAGAATGAAAGAAGGGGTGATACTGACCAAAAAGTTCTGTATTCATAACCCTGACTTATGAATTGTAACCCTATCTATACTTAGTAATAAAAAATTTAGAAGAGAATTTAAAGCATTCATAGGCCACTAACAGTCCCTGAACCCCTATGTAATTATGCCCATCAAAAGAGAAAAGAAAAAGAAAGAAGTCTATTTGAGAGGCTCTTCTGAGTAATCCTTTGGGCCAGAGCCCTTTTCTGATGCAGGAAGACAAGCCATTTTCTTTGTTACACTTGTTAATGCTCATCTTCTAAGTAAAACTTTTTATGAGGCTCAAAAGTCTTCATTCCTGTTAGGATAACAGTGGGGAAAAAACACAGGAATTATATGTTTCTACAAAGGTTATGTCAATAAAGCTAGAAAACAACAGCATTATTTCCCATATGAGATAAACTCATAAATAGGACTAAAACTTGTCTGATTAAAATGAAACGCTTGGGGCTAGGACTATGGCCTAGTGGCAGAGTGCTTGCCTCATATACATGAAGCCCTGCGTTCCATTCCTCAGCACCACATATAGAAAAAGCTGGAAGTGGAGCTGTAGCTGTGGCTCAAGTGGCAGAGTGCTAGCCTTGAGCAAAAAGAAGCCAGGGACAGTGCTCAGGCCCTGAATTCAAGCCCCAGGACTGGCCAAAAAACAACAAAACAAATAAAATAAAATGAAACGCTCTTTTGTTTTGTGGTACTGGGGCTTGAACTCAGGGCTTTGCTTTTGCTGGGAAGGTGCTTGACCACTTGAATCATGCCTCCAGCCTCTAAGACTGTCTATGAAAAGTAAATGGTAGAACAGGACAGGCAACACAAAGCCAAGTACACTGAGTTTTTTCTCCACAACAGGGAATCAGCTGACTAGAAACTGTGGGAAACTACAACCTGAAGTCAAACTGGATCCAGGACAAAGGAACAGGTCTACTGGAGGGAGATTTTTCAGAAGGTTAATAGACCCAGCTTCCCTAAAGACTGCTGGAGAAAAGGAAGCATTGTGTGTATGTATTTTCCTTTTTAAAGGAGTCTGAAAAGACTGCCATTTAACAGCCTGAGTTTAACACTTTTAGTCTAACATGAACTGCTCACAAATGGTAGAAATTTATGAAAACTAAATGAGCTGGAGCAAAAAATATGACAGGATAGCAAATGGTAGCCTAGGACAGAGATGTTTCCATTTCAAAAGCAGCCTCGCAGTCCTTGAAATATATGCAGCTTTTCCCCTGAATTCCCAAAGTGACCACAAATCAATGCCATTTAGCACCCTGTCTAAAGGGCTGCTCTACAAGCCACTCTTGGCATTGTGCCCATGCTGAGTAAAGAAAGAATGGCTTTTATTGAGCAGCTTTGTTCAGATACTTCACAGTCCTAATGCTACGTGGCCCTGTTTCCCTACCACCACCCAACAATGAGATAAAGGTTTTATTGAAATGTTAATTGTACTAAAAGAAAAAATTCAAGTCAAAAAAGAGACAATCAAGAAAAGACTACAGAACCTAATGAGAAGAGGCCATCTTCAGACACTACTTTGAAATCAAAATAGCCAAAAATTCCTGGAATAAAAATCTCAAGAATATTTCCCTGCGGTAGCAACCTGAAAGGCCCCTGCAAACCCCTCAGGGCTGGCAAAGTGCAAGGGGTGAGCCGCTGCTTCTCCTCACCTCAATGAAATATTCTGAGCAAATAATGCACTGGAGCTCATTCTCCAGCACGTCATTCATGTGGTTGAGGACTTCCTCCTTCTGGGCTAGCACCTTATCCTTTTCCTCCTGCAAAGACACACAATGCCACTGTCATTTGAGAAAACTGATGAGAATGCAGATGCGTGCAGGGAGCTAGGTTAATTATCTGGAATAGGATTCAGAAAGAGTTTAAATTAAAAATTCATTCTGGTGCAGCAAGCCGAGAATGAAACACTTTCCCCATGGGTTACTGTTCCTCAAGAATTGCTTTCTAATCCAGACACTAACTTCCTTCTTTCCTTCTTGTCCTATTGCTACAGTCTAAATGTCTGGAACCAACTTGGATTTGATAGGATTCTCTTGTGCTTGTTTTCTTCATTTATTAAGTATATGTTAGTTGGGAGACGTAATATCATTATTACATTTCTATATATGTATACAATGTACATGGACTGGTGGCTGGGTACCAGTGGCTCATGCCTATAATTCTAGCTACTCAGGAGGCTGAGATCTGAGGATCATGGTTCGAAGCCAGCCTGGGCAGAAAAGTCTGTGAGGCTCTTATCTCCAATTAACCAGCAAAAAACCAGAAGCGGCACTGTGGCTCAAATGGCAGAGTGCTAGCCTTGAGCTGAAAAGCTCAGAGACAGGGCCCAGACCCAAAGTTCAAACTCCATGACTGACCCCCCCCCAAAAAAAAAAGAAAAGCAGAAAAGTCAGTTAACACTGATGGGTGTGTACTTTCAGCTAACAACAACTGACTGATCAGAAAGGAGCTGCCTTTTGAGGAAAGGCAAGGAAGCACCGCGCCTTCCCGCCCTGCACCAGGCCCGGTGCTCACTGGTATTACTGCTCTGGCTCGGATGGGCATTTCCATTTATAACACCAAATTTAAGAGTTCCACTGGTGTGATAAGAGAGGAATTATGTAAATACATCAAAACGAACTATCATTTTTGAATGACACCCCACAGTCTCATTCAGTGACACACCCTGAAGGAGCACTCACAATACAACGACTAGAATGCCAGATGCCAGTGTCTTGTTTCCAGCATTTAGTTTCTGGACAAGGGAAAGAAACAGATCTTGCCCTACAGGCAGAACCTTCTATAAGCCTGAATAATTTTACAGCTTATTTCCCCAGAGGCAAGGAGCAGCCATAATCTCTCTTCGTTCACCATAGCAACCCATGCACTGTCAAAAATGTTGAGCTGCCTGTACTAACCGAATTCTAAACCTCTATCCTCTTTCTCGTACCTTGGTCTGCTCCAATTCTTTGTTCTTGGCTTGAATGATTGTTTCAAAGTCCTTCTTGCTGCGACTGAGCTCTTCCATTAGAGCCTGATGCTATAGAAACAAAGCAGGTAACACACTCAGGATGAGCTATATACAGACCCTCCCTTTCAGTCACACGTCTGCTTCCTCCCCCTAGTCAGTGACTTTGGTTCAGGGACCAAATGGATTGTCAAATTCAAAATAACATCTTCTTTTATTCAGGATATCCTATCTAACTGCTGCTGCTTTTTTTCACAGAAGGAGATTGGAAGGGTGGGTATCAAATCTGCTAGTCCCTAACCCATCTCAGTGGCCAATCAAATCAATGGAGGAACTTTTACTGCTATTCCAGAGTCTGATTGTGTAAGTATGTTTGGCTCGAGGCCTAGGAATGTGCATTTTATTAAAAAACAATCTAGGTGATACTGGAAACCAGAGCTTACAAATTAGTAACTGTGAGGCGGCTCAGAACTGGAAGCAGCAATAAAATGGGGTTCAGATAGTTTGACCATCATATTTATTGAAATGAAAACCTTTAGTGGGGAGCTGATAGCTCACGCCTGTACTCCTAGCTATACAGAAGGCTGAGATTTGAAGATCGAGGTATAAAACCAGCCTAGACGGGAAAGTCACTGTGAGACCACTCAAAAATTGGAAGTAGCAGCTGGGAATATGGCTTAGTGATATAGTGCTTGCCTAGCACACATGAAGCCCTGGGTTTGACTCCTCAGTACCACATAAACAGAAAATGCAGGAAGTGGAGCTGTGGCTCAAAGTGGTAGAGTGCTAGTCTTGAGCAAAAGATCTCAGGGGCAGCACCCAGGCCCTGAGTTTAAGCCCCTCGATCAACAACAACAAGACTACCTTTAACCTATAATTCTACAAATTACATGCCTCAGCTCATAGGCAACATTGCCTGAACCTGGCCAAAGTCTTATGGAAGCTAGTATGCCTAGAAGCAAACAGCTGATGCACACAATTAGCTGCTTATCCCAAATGTCAAGAAATTGCACATCTATTAACAGTCTAGGTGTGTGGCTCAGTGGTTAATTACGTGCTTAGTATGCATGAGATCCTGAGCCCCATCCCCAACATGAAAGGGAGGGAAAGAGGAAAAGACGGGAGAGGAAGGAAGGAAGGAAGGAAGGAAGGAAGGAAGGAAGGAAGGAAGGAAGGAAGGAAGGAAGGAAGGTTGGTTGCTAGTTTCTTCATATACAAGCATAGAATATACTTTAGAATCTTTCCTTAAATCCATTTTAAAAGGTAGAATAAAGGTTGTTTCTGAAAAGACAGGAGTCAAGAAACAAAATGTTAAATGTGTTTTCCAGAAAAAAAAAAAAAGGAGCTACGTCAGAAGGCCTGGATCTTCTGACTAATTAGATATGCTACTTAACTTTCTTATCTATAAAATAGGAAAATAAGTACACCTACTACACCACAGTGTTGATAAGAAAATAACATTTCTGGGCTGGGAATATGGCCTAGTGGTAATGTGCTTGCCTTGTATACATGAAGCCCTGGGTTCAATTCCTCAGCACCACATATACAGAAAAGGTCAGAAGTGGCGCTGTGGCTCAAGTGGCAGAGTGCTAGCCTTGAGCAAAAAGAAGCCAGGGACAGTGCTTAGGCCCTGAGTCCAAGCCCCAGGACTGGCAAAAAACAAAACAAAACAGAAAATAGCATTTCCAAACTGGACATGGTGGCTGGCACCTGTAATCCTAGCTACTCAGGACACAAAGACAGGGAAGCCCAGTTCAAGGCCAGCCCAGGCAAAAAAGTTCACACAATCTCATCTCCATCAATAAAAGCTGGACATGGCAGAGTACATCTATCATCCCATCTATGCAAGAAGCATAAATAGATCTCATTCCAGGCCAGCCCAAAGCGTAAATGGTAGACTCTACCCCAAAAATAAAATAAATTTAAAAGGGCTAGGAACATATGGTAAAGAGTAACTTCAAAGAGACCTGCAGGGTGGAACAAAAACCAACCATTGCTTCAGTTAAGAGTAACATGTCAGGGGGCTGGGGATATGGCCTAGTGACAAGAGTGCCTGCCTCGGATACACGAGGCCCTAGGTTCGATTCCCCAGCACCACATATACAGAAAACGGCCAGAAGCGGCGCTGTGGCTCAAGTAGCGGAGTGCTAGCCTTGAGCGGGAAGAAGCCAAGGACAGTGCTCAGGCCCTGAGTCCAAGGCCCAGGACGGGCCAAAAAAAAGAGTAACATGTCAGGCTGAGATACCTAGCAAGTGCAACGTCCTGGGTGCAAACCCCAGTACCAATCCCCAGACAAAAAGAGTGACATGTCCCCCTGGCATGGTCATACAGAACCATGATCTGAAAGCACCACAACTCAGCTCAGGGACTTCAAGGCTAAGCATCCATGATGTGTCTTCTCCTGTTTGCCCAGAACAAGTGCGTACATTGTGCACACTGGGAACTCAATGATCCCTTGGGGCACCCCAGGGAGCAGAGCCTTATTCTTTTCTAGTCAACTTCAAACCTGTCTCTGAAATTTAATCTTAACATATTCCAAATGGGATACATACTTCTCTCCCACGCTACAAAATAAAACAACCTCAGAAAAATACCAAAACACCTAATTAACTTTCACTTAACTTTTTCTGAAACTACTTGTGGACCCCTCAAGGAAATCAAGGTAGGCACACTGTCAGACTTAAAATGTCATATAATTTCTAGTACTGTAAGGTAGAGAAATAAGCAATCAATGAATATAAGGAAAAATTCCCATGCTTACTTTTCTCAAGGAGATTTGAGCTATCCCATTAACCTCCTGATAAAATGTATATCAAACTACTGGTCCACGAAACACTTATCGCCAATTAACTAGCAAGTAGCTGGAAGTAGAACTGTGGCTCAAGTGGTAGAGTGCCATGACAGCCTGGAGCAAAATGCCAAGCAAGACCATGCAGCCCTGAGTTCAAGCACGCACGCACACATGTGGCACGCACACACATACACACACACACAAAGTCAAATAAACCAAACCAAGTGGTTCAGTTAAGTGAAGTAAATTCTAGGTAATCTTTTAGGAGAATTTTACTCCTGTGAGGTTACACTACAGTTAAATCGATGTGTTTTGTGGTTAAACTGCACAATCTCAACCTGACTTAAAAGGCTTTACTAGGAACATTCTCGAAATGCTTCTAGAGTCTTAGCTCAAACATGGTGAGCCTTAGAAACCCTTGCAGAGGCCGAGGGCCAAGCCACAGCTCTCATCTCCCCTCTGCTGCCCTCACAGTTCTGCAAGTAAAGCCCCTTCTCACAGTCTCAGGATTGGTTCTTTGGTTCCCCCCCCCCCCCCCCCCACCAATCACTAGCAGGACAACTTCTGCCCAGAATAAGATGTAAGTTTTCATGCTGAGATCTGGCATATCTGTGAGGCTCCAAATCTCCAGCCTGAGGGTGAGAACAGCTGCCACCTGCTCTGTCTGCAGACTGGAGATGCTGCAGAGGTGGGGGCTAAAAGGCAGAGGCCGCCAAGGGGCCATGGGATGCCTGGCTCCCACCTCTTACACACCACTACTCTCTCTCAAGACTAGAACAAGAGAAATTACCTCTTGCAGAGCCTGGGCCAGCTGTTGCTTCAGCTCCTCTTCTTGCTTTGTCTCCAAATCCTGCAAAGTCAAAAGAAAATGAAGGTTTCCCTGCTAGGAGGGGGAAAAGGGAACAAAACCCAGCAGCTACCAGAGCAGACCAGCTGGGGTGAAGAGAACCTGGAAACAATGGGGGGGGGGGGAACAAGTGGAAAGTCCCTCCTCTTATTTCAAGCTGTTGGCAGTGAAGGATTCAAGGAGCTTATCTGTTCAAATATTGCAATCCTCAGAACTGTCAGCTCAAAGTCAACACTTGGATGGTTCTAGAAAAACTACAGGCTTACAGTCCAAGCCTCCTTTATTGGCTAATGAAATGACTTACAACAGAAGCAAACTCAACTTTGGAGCCCAAGATCCTTAAATGAAGACACAATCGCTCATGCTGGCACCATTAAGAATTTCCAAGTTCCTTCCCTCAGTCTGGCCACCCTGTCTCCACTCTGAGTCTTCCACTTGTACCCTCTAAGCTGCTCCTCCTCTCTCGTCTTAGCTTCTGATATACTTCCTCTGCCAGCCCCTCCAATGACTTTCACATCCTCAAATCCTATGCTTCCAAAAGAACTTCTAGGCTCTTTCATGAAAACTGCTATTTAATATGCCAACTTAAAATTGTCATCTTGTTTAATATACTGACTGAAATCTATTCTTCCATTATATTATGTGTATAATACATCTTCTCAACAAGGTAAAACATTTCACAGTAAAAAGAAAACAAAACAAAAAACTATTTGGCTGGGCACTGGTGACTCACACCTGTAATCAGGAGGTTGAGATCTGAGGATCAAGGTTTGAGGCTTGACCAGGCAGCAAAGTCCCTGATACTCTTATATCTCCAATTAATCACCAAAATGCTGGAAATGGGGCTGTGGTTCAAGTGGTAGAGCACTAGGCACCCAGGCACTGAGCTCAGACACATACACACAGTACATACAAAAAAAGAGAAGAGAAAAAAGAAATTCTTTCTGGAGAAGGTGTGATACACTCAATAGGAAGAGATTATTACCCTCCATTAATTTCAAGAAGTCATCTGGGCTGGATAAGAAAAAGGGCACACACATGCAGCCAGCATATACCCTTACAAGACACTTAATCCATGGCCTTTGCTAATCCTACCTGCTCAAGGTCATAGCAGAGATTAGAATGAAATTTATAAATTGTTCAGCAATAAGCCAACATTACTCCTAGCCCTGAGAAGACCCAAACAAAAGCTAAAGGCTTTTTCACTTCAGTTGTGATTGGGCCTTCTTAGTTCTAAGTCAACAATGGGGAGTTCTTGACATTCAACATTACCTGAACAACTGGATGGGACTAACGTGGTTCCTGCCAGATGGGAACTGACATTTTGAGCAGGGACAGAATGAGCTCCAACCTAAAGCTTTGTGCTTGAGCTTGTCATCTAAGCAAATGACTTAGGGATGAGAACACATTTGATCTTACTTGACATCACTAAGAAAGTTAATTGATATTCTACCTTCTTATACTAAAGGCTGTTAGTTTCTCACTCAGCCCAATAATAGTCCTGATATTCTGGTCCCTTTGTATGTTGACTGTATGTAACAAAAGCTTTTCCAGTCTTCCACCTCCTACATTAACTAGGGTTAACTAATTCCCATAGCTAACATACTGTCAGGCACAAGGGTATATTAGCCATCTGACCTACACCTGCTTTGGGCTAAGGGATTTGGCTTTGATTGCATAGCAGGCAGAAATCAGGAAGAAAACTATGGGCTTCGTGGGAGTGTACTGTGACTTTGTGGCATCCTCATCTTTGCCCACCTTCTCCCCTGAATTGATGTTGGGTCTGAGACACCTCTGATTTCTAACCCAGTGACATAATCCTTATGTCCTAGCTGGCTCTTTCAGTCAAGTACCCCATCATGCCCCTCGAAGATGAGATCACTGGGGCTCCTGATCTCATCAACATTTTTGAATTCTCAACCCATTCCTCAACCTCTTTAACTCTTCTGCTCTCATTCCTAGAGTTCAGCATTTGGTCTCTGGCCAGAAACAGCATTGGCTAGAGGCTTGCAAGGCACCTGCCCTCCCTGGATGGTATACCTGGAAACAATGTTCCTCTTCCAGCAAGGTCTTCTCTAGCTGCTCCACTCTGGCCTGCTGTTTAGCTTGCTCAGCACACAGCTGGGACTGTAAATCCTGCAGTTCCTGCTCCATTTTCACAATTCTCATTATGGCCTCCTTCTGGGAGTGCCCTTTCACATTCAGAACAGCTACTTGTTTTTCTTGCATCTGTGATTTCAGCTTCAAAATCCTGGACATACTCATTTTAAACAGATCTAAGCTGCTCTGAGATACTGAGGAGGAGGAGGAGGAGTTTGAGGCGTTCTGCTTCTTATGATGAAGCTCTTTGCCTTTCTGATGAGCCCCTGTGGTCTTACTTGCTTCAAGAGAAGTCAAGTTAAGACACGGATATTCCAAGGGTTGACTTGACACTTCACTCTTCCGATGTGACTTCACTGGATGACCAGGTTCACAGGACACTTTGTTGATTTTAGATTTCAAATTTGAGGGGCCTTCAGCTCCAAGACATTCTAATTCATCTAAACTAAATCTCCTTTTAGTTCTCAAGACTTTGTTTTTTTCTGTCATCTGGTCATTCCTTGGGGCAAGGCAGGGATAGATCTTCTCCCAGTCCTCTTCGGTAACTTCATACTCGTACTCAGCATTCTCTTTATTCTCCAGAGGCACTCCAAGCTGGATGTGGTCTCCCTCCTGGATGAAATAAACCCGCAGTGGTTGCAGACGTTCTCTGTTCAGCCAAACACCATTCAGACTCTGGAGAAAGAGAAACAAACTAAGCTGCCTGATTTTCCTCCACCTAGTGGAATTTCTTTCCTGCTGCTGAAAACCCTTCTGCCTTTTTTGAAGGAAAAGCCTGAGAATAACCAGGGAAGAAAGGCTCCTAAACCAACCACCCTTAGAGCAGCATTCATCAAACAGCACTTTGGCTTTTCACCCTTATTTCACATTCATGCCGCTACAGAGAACTGCCTATCTATATAACAAGCAAGAATCACCATATTACTAGGGGATAAATTACTCAAATATATGCAACAGCACTAAAGACAACTGAAACTAAATCTCTCCTATTGATCTAAATTGAAGGTAACAGCCCATAACTGGTTGAAAAACAAAAAGACTTCTTTTAGTGAAAAAAATACTATCTAATGGTGAAGTCCACGAGGTAGGATTGGTCAGGAAAGTTATTCAAGTACTGTCTCTGTATGTGTTCCTCAATATATCCCAGTATGCACAAATCCAAAAGTGGGTACCCATGCTTTGTAGTGGGATTCAACTATAGGTAGAGCCTGATCTAACTAATGACCACCAGAGGTCCGTGGGTATTGCATCATAGTAGTTAAGACTGGAGCTCTACACTTATTAGCCTTGAGCTCACTGCCCAAATGCAACCCCTTGGGCTTATTAAATGCATGTCCTTTAGCAATTTGTTTATCTTCTCTGTGTTTCAATTCTACCTATGAAACGGGGGTAGTACAGTAGCTATCTCACAGAACAGTAGTAACACATATACATGTGATTTACATGTTATAACACATGTAAACACATAGCATAGTGACTCACATATAATAAATGTTTAGTATTCACTGGTTTTGAAGCAGTACTAGTACAGGGGTTAAAAGCAAGGGAGAAGGGTTGGGAATATGGCCTAGTGGCAAGAGTGCTCGCCTTCTATACATGAAGCCCTAGGTTCCATTCCCCAGCACCACATATATAGAAAATGGCCAGAAGTGGCACTGTGGCTCAAGTGGTAGAGCGCTAGCCTTGAGCAAAGAAAAGCCAGGGACAGTGCTCAGGCCCTGAGTCCAAGGCCCAGGACTGGCAAAAAAAAAAAAAAAAGCAAGGGAGAAAGTTCCAAGAAGTAGGGAGTAGACTAAGGGAGACCAATAGAGGGGGTAAGGCTGATCAGGATACATTGTATATAAATGTAGAAATCTCAAGGGAACCCCTCCTGTACAACTAATGTATGCTAATGAAAAACAGACAACAAAAGTGCACATTTCAAATACCTAAGATGAGTAACCACAAAGTAAACATATTGGTGTTATCTATCATGAGTTCTGTTTTTTCTTCTAAAGTTTACATAGGACAGGTCCTGGTGGCTCACACTTTTAATCCTCAGATTGAGATCTGAGGATCACCGTTTGAAGTTAGCTTAGGCAGAAAAGTTGGTGAGACTCTTATCTCCAATTAACCAACAAAAAGCCAGAAGTGGAGCTGTGGCACAAGTGGTTGAACACCAGCCTTGAGTGAAAAGCCCAAGGGATTTCACTTAGGCCCATGTGACAAGAATTTGAACTCCAGTTCTCTTGGCTTACTTGCTCAGCTGGTGCTCTATTATTTGAACCATGTCTCTAGCCCAACTTCTTACTAATTGCTTTGGAGGAATATAACAGACTATTTCTGCCTGAGTTGACTTTAAACTGTGATCCTCCAAGTACCAGTCTTCTGATAGGCTAGAATTACAATAGTGCCTGGCTCCCTTGGGGTTCTTATTTTAATTTCTCCCCTGATCATTAATGAGAATGAACAACTTTTCCGGGACATTGAACTTTTCCCCCCCAGTCCAGGGCCTTGAATTCAAGGCCTGGGTGCTATCCCTGAGCCTCTTTGTGCTCAAGGCTAACACTCTACCACGAAAGCCACTTCCAGCTTTTTCTGAGTAGTTTGTTGGAGATAAGACTCTCATGGACTTTTCTGCCTGAGCTGGCTTTGAACTGAGATCCTCATATTTCAGACTCCTGGGTAGCTAGGATTAATAGGCATGAGCCACTAAGAACATTTTTAATATTCTTCATAAATGTCCTTTACCCATTTTGAAAACTGGGTCGTATCTTCTTTTTTAAATACACACATACATGTGTATGTATGTATATTCCTGGCCAGTAAAGCAGTATAAAATGGTATCTAGACATTTCAGACTTTCTAAACTTAGTTGTTTATGGTAGAATTCCTCTCACCTCAGAGTTGTTATTTTCATTACATTCTCGGTGCTTGCATACCTGCACTTTAGTATTCCCATCTCTGGGCTTTGTATACTCTCCATCAGACAACACACAGGTTTGTTTAAAGCAGAAAACCCTTTTATTCAAAATAAATTATCTTCAGGTTTGGATGGGTGGGGGCGAGTTAGGAAAGGAGCTAAGTGCAGTTAAGCTCACTTTCTCCTCCCTTCCCTTGTCCCTCGAGCCATGGATGTCTTCCAGGAGCTTCATCTGATTCCTAGGGTCTCTGGACCTTCAATCCAAAAGAGCCACTCCCCCAAGAACTTAGTCTAGTATTTTTAATAGGACCTATGGCCCCAATTCACATGTACCCTTCATAGTTACAATTCATTCAGTAACAACTCATTAAACCCAGGTCATTAGGAACTACTGATGTAATTTAGCCTCTAGTAGCATACAGAAGTTGTACAGAAGAAAACAAAGTGATAAAGGAAGAACATGAATGTTTTCAGTTTTATACAATGAATTATCTGCAAAACAAAGTAATATAAAAATACATGAGAACTCAAAAGTCATTAGGCACCTATGCATGCTCATACCTTGTTGTCCTTAATTGTCCACTGGCCCTCAGGGTTTTGTTTCAAAATACAGTGGTTTCGAGAAATCATCAGTGGACAGACTTTTGATACTAGCTGGTATGTGACACCAAATCCTCGTCCTATAGTTACCTAGAAGACAACAATGTAAGGAGAGATGATCAAGCACTGTGTTGAAAAGAGAGGTCCTTTAGTCTTATCAACCGGCAGTGTACAAGATCCTGACTTAGGAAAACAGAATCCTAAGGTATCCAAACAATTCTGCTGTTTTGAGAGCCATGAAGTAGAAAAAAGCAAGAAGGTGCCATAAGAAGAGAGAGCTGAAAGGAGTTAATTGTGGGCTCTCAGGGTTGCCAGGGCCAACCTGATTCAATCACAGATAGAGTGATGAATGAATGGTCTGGGAAGAGGCCCAAGAGTTGTATGGCTGGGTCACAGAGAAGTTCTGCTTACATTTGTTTGTTTGTTTTACGACTTATATTTTCACATCATGTTTGTAAAAACAGAAGCAGGTGACATTTGCACTTATAAGGCCTTTTCCTTAGCTGTGGCTTTTCTTCCAAGACAAAGTCCCCAGGTGTGAGAGAACCAGAAGTTTATCTTGAGGCTGGTATCCAGCTGGTGTGGTGACTGGTTTGCTGCAATGTCTAGTGTCTAGGACACTTGTGACAGGTGCAATAGCAACAGGATTTCACACTGGGGTTTTTTTTTTTTTTCTTAAAGTAAGTATGCTCCCAGTTTCTCATTTATACGTTCCTTTGAGTGCTTGCCTCATAAACATAAAGCCCTGGGTTGGATTCCCCAGCACATATATAGAAAACAACCAGAAGTGGCGCTGTGGCTCAAGTGGTAGAGTGCTAGCCTTGAGCAAAAAGAAGCCAGGGACAGTGCTCAGGCCCTGAATCCAAGGCCCAGGATTGGCAAAAAAAAAAATTTTTTTAAGGGGGGGTTTAGGTCTCAGGCAAAAAAAGTTTTTCTCCCTCCCCTCAGGAGGTGATAATGTGTGGCTATCCTCAAAGGGAACAAAATGGACAGGTCAATAGAATCCAAGTCTGAAATGACAGCAAATTATCTCAACTATAAATTTCCCAATACCATGTCGCAAGCCTGTTGTTGAAAGGATTCCTCCAACAATACCACAGAGTCTTACAAAAAACTGCCAGAATGGCATTTGCTCCTCTGTAACAGTCACAATGAGAGAGTGGAGATTGTATTTCATGAAGATTCCAGAAACTCTGTGGCTGCCTGCAACATGGATGACAATGTGCTCCCTTTCTATGACAGAAAACTGATGTGATTCTGCTGAAATTGTGTATGTCTGGAGTTTTCTTGGCACTACTGTAATAAAATACTGGAACATCTGGTTGTGATCTACAGCAGCTTTTTCAGTTCCATCCAGAGGACTAATAATTCCTGCAACAACCTCTCCAAAAGACAGGTGATCTATTCTGTGAGAAACGTAGGAGTTACGGCTGACCAGTGCTGCCAAGCGTGCATGCCCACAAGTGTGTGGAATTGCCTTTCCCCCAGTTAGGTGAAAATTCCCTGCTACTCTATTAATGTTGAGATGGCTACAGATTCTGCACAATCTGGAGACGGTGACCAGTCATCTTCCCTGGGTGAAAGTGCCGTAGATGAGTTTTTCAAAGCACTTTTGAATATCACATCCTGAAGAGAATGCTCTTCTTGTAGCCTACTCCGAATAAGCTGCGACATCCTTTGTCACTGTGAAAGTTCAAATATTACTGGTTCATAAATAAGACCATCTACAGAAGCAACCACTGCTTCTGCTAAATTCAACATCTAAAAATCTTTACCTACTTCATATTCATACTTCATGATGTACCTTGATATACTGAGAATTCCATTACTGTTAGCAAGGCCATGGTAACAAAGGCCATGAGAGAAACTGTACCTCCATTGGCTGAGGTATCTACAGAGCTTTTGAGAGCCTTTGGAAAGACATCTAATTCTTTCACCAAACTTACTATTTTTTTCCTGATTCAGTCGCCTCATCTTTAGGAAATCTTTCCTTTTCCTTCATAAAGTCATGCTTGTGGTTCGACCCAGTCCCAGCCGAACACCATGTATCAAAGGAGCCTGGGTGGCTGTGTTTAGGTTTTTTGATTTTTGAGTTTGGTTGGTTGGTTGGGGTTTTTTTGTTTGTTTTGGTTGTGGGGCTTGAACTCTGGGCCTGGTCGCTGTCCCTGAGCTCTTCAGCTTAAGGCTAGCTCTCTACTCCTTGAGTCACAGCACCACTCCCAGTTTTTTGAGGAACCTTCAAACTGCCTTCCAGAGTGGTGGTACTACTTTACATTCCCACCAACAGTGCAGTAGAGTTCCTTTTTCCCACATCACTGACAGCATTTGTTGTTTGAATTCTTGATGGTAGCCAATCTCATTGGGGCAAAACAGAATCTCAAAGCTGTTTTGATTTGCATCTTCTTTATGGCCCAGGATGTTGAGCATTTCCTCATGTGTTTATTTGCCGTTCTTTCTTCTGAGAAGTCTCTTTTCCTCGTGTGCTTATTTGCCACTCTTGCTTCTTCTGAGAAGTCTCTCTGTAGGTCCATTGTTCATTTGTTGATTGGTTTGTTCATTTTGGGGGGGCTAAATATTTTTTGAGTTCCTTGTACATTTTGGATATTAGGCCTTTGTAGATGTGTTTCTGTGAATTTTATTTATTTTTTTTTTTTGCCAGTCCTAGGCCGTGAACTCAGGGCCTGAGCACTGTCCCTGGCTTCTTTTTTGCTCAAGGCTAGCATTCTGCCACTTGAGCCACAGCGCCACTTCTGGCCATTTTCTGTATATGTGGTGCTGAGGAATCGAACCCAGGGCCTCATGTATACGAGGCAAGCACTCTTGCCACTAGGCCATATCCCCAGCCCCTGTAGATGTGTTTCTGGAAAAGATCTTCTCCCAGTGTGTTAACTGTCTTTCTAGTTTAGTGACTGTGCCCTCTGTTGTGAAGATACTTTTTGTTTTGATGCAATCCCACATGTCAAGTCTCTTTCCTATTTGCTGTACCTTTTTCAAATAGTTTCTGCCTGTGCTTATAAGTTCTAATGTTTCTCCTACTCCATCTTGTAATAGTTTCAATGTTTCAGGTCTGATGTTGAGGTCTTTAAACCACTTTGAGTTAATACTGGTACATGGTGACAAACAGGGATCCAACTTTAGTTTTCTACATAAGGACATCCAGTTTGTTTGTTTTTTCAAATAGCACTTATTGAAGAGGCTATCTTTTTTCCATTGCACATTTTTTGGCTCCCTTGTCAAATATCAGATAACTGTATGTAGCTTTATTTCTGGGTCTTCTAGTCTGTTCCACTGATCTTCAGGTCTATCTTTGTGCCAGTACCAAACTTTTTGTTATTTTAGCTCTGCAGTAGAGCATGAAGTCTGGGATTGAGATATCACCAGCATTGCCATTTTTGTCTAGCACTGCTTTGGCTATTTGAGGTCTTTTGTTGTTCCACATGAATTTTTGGATTGTTTTCTCATTGGGATTTTGATGGGCATTGTGTTAAATTTGTAGATTACCTTTGGCAGTATTGACAATTTCACGATATTAATTTTACCTAACCATGAACATGGGAGGTTTTTCCAGTTCCTTATGTAGTCCCCAATTTCTTTCTTCAGATTTTTAAACTTTTTCCTATAGAGATCTTTTGTTTCCTTGGTTAGGTTTATTCCCTCTTTTTCTGTTTTTTTTTTTTTTTTTTGAGGCTATTACAAATAGAACTGCTTTCCTGATTTCCCTCTCTTATTGTACATTGTTGATATACAAAAAGGCTACTGATTTTTGTATCCTGCAACTTTGCCAAAGCTCTAGGAGCTACAATTAAGAGGACAAGGTACAGGGCTGGGGATATGGCCTAGTGGCAAGAGTGCTTGCCTCGTATACATGAGGCCCTGGGTTCATTTCCCCAGCACCACATATACAGAAAATGGCCAGAAGGGGCGCTGTGGCTCAAGTGGCAGAGTGCTAGACTTGAGCAAAAAGAAGCCAGGGACAGTGCTCAGGCCCTGAGTCCAAGCCCCAGGACTGGCCAAAAAAAAAAAAAAAAAAGAAGACAAGGTACAGGCTGGGAATATGGCCTAGTGGCAAGATTGCTTGCCTCGTATACGTGTAACCCTGGGTTTGATTCCTCAGCACCACATATATACAAAAGGCCAGAAGAGGCGGTGTGGCTCAAGTGGCAGAGTGCTAGCCTTGAGCAAAAAGAAGCCAGGGACAGTGCTCAGGCCCTGAGTCCAAGTGCCAGGACTGGCAAAAAAAAAAAAAAAAGAGTACAAGGTGCATAACTGGAAATCTCAATACCAGAACTTAATTTCTCATGGGAACTGCACACCAATAATATCAAGTAGTCATTGAGAATTGTTTCCATTAGTTTTGATCAGCTCTAGAAGCTTGGGTGTAGAGTCCATCAGGTCCTTTAGAGATAGGATTATGTAGTCTACAAATAAGAATAGTTTGATTTCTTATCTATCTATGCAAATTCCTTTATGTGTTTCTCTTGTCTTATTGCTCTGGTAGGAGTTTCAGAGTTATATTAAAAAGGAGAGAATGGACATCCTTGCCTTGTTCCTGACTTTATTTATTTATTTATTTATTTTTGCCAGTCCTGGGCCTTGGACTCACGGCCTGAGCACTGTCCCTGGCTTCTTTTTGCTCAAGGCTAGCACTCTGCCACTTGAGCCACAGCGCCACTTCTGGCCATTTTCTATATATGTGGTGCTGGGGAATTGAACCCAGGGCTTCATGTATATGAAGCCAGCGCTCTTGCCTTGTTCCTGACTTTAGAGGAAATTTTTTTTGGTGTTTTTTTTTGTTTTGTTTTGTTTTTTGCCATTTAGTATGTTGATGGCTATTGGTCTGTCATATATAGCCCCCCCCCTTTTTTTTTACTAGTCATGGGGGCTCTGTCCCTGCTTTTTTGCCCAAGGCTAGTGGTCCACCATTTTGAACCACTGCTCTACTTCTGGTTTTTAGGTAGTTAATTGACAAACTTCCCTGCTCATGCTCACAGGAACCACAATCTTCAGATCTCAGCTTCCTGAGTAGTTAGTATTACAGGTGTGAGCCACTAGCTTGATATAGTCTTTTTATGTTAAGGTATGTGTTTTATATTCCTAGCTTCTCCAGAGCTTTTAATATGAATGGATGCTGGATTCTGTTGAAGGCGTTTTCTGCATATTACACTTATTGATACACACACACACACACACACACACACACACACACATATTTAAACCTGTCTTGCATCTCTGGGATAAAACCCACTTGATCATGGTGTATAATTTTTTTTTTATTTTTCCAAAATTTTTATTATCAAACTGATGTACAGAGAGGTTACAGTTTCATACGTTAGGCATTGGATACATTACTTGTAATGGTGTATAATTTTTTTAATTAGTTGTTGAATTCTGTTGGCAAGTATTTTATTAAGGAGCTTTGTATTTATGGTCATCAGAGAGATTGCCCTACAGATCTCTTTACATTGGGTCCCTACCCAATGAAATATAATGAAGTATAATGCTGGATTCATAAAATGTGTTTGTAAGTGATCCTTCTATTTCTATTTCATAGAAAACTTTGAGTAGTACTGGTATTAGTTCATCTTTAAAGCTTTTAGAGAATTCATCTGTGAATCCATCAGGTCCTGGACTTGTCCTTGTTAGAAGACTATTACTTCCTCAATCTCATTGCTCGTTATGGATCTATTTGGGTGGTTTACATCTTCTTGGTTTATCTTAGGCAGCTTATATGTCTCTGGAAATTTAACCATATGTGCTAGATTTTTCCATCTTATTTGAGTATAGGTTTTGAGAGTAATTGCTCATAATCTTTTGGAAATGTTGGATATATGTTCTGACATTACCTTTGTTGTCTTTTTTTTTTTTTTTTGCCAGTCCTGGGGCTTGGACTCAGGGCCTGAGCACTGTCCCTGGCTTCTTTTTGCTCAAGGCTAGCACTCTGCCACTTGAGCCACAGCGCCCCTTCTGGATGTTTTCTGTATATGTGGTGCTGGGCAATTGAACCCAGGGCCTCATGTATACGAGGCAAGCACTCTTGCCACTAGGCCATATCCCCAGGCCCTGTTGTCTTTTTTTTTTTAATGAGTCTCTTTTCTCTTTTTTTGTCAACTTAGCTATGGCTCTATCAAATTTATTAATTTTTTCAAAGAACCAGCTTTTTGTCTGGTTGATTCTATGGGTTTTTAGTTCTTTTTTTTTTTTTTTTGGCCAGTCCTGGGGCTTGGACTCAGGGCCTGAGCACTGTCCCTGGCTTCCTTTTGCTCAAGGCTAGCACTCTGCCACTTGAGCCACAGCGCCACTTCTGGCCATTTTCTGTATATGTGGTGCTGGGGAATCGAACCCAGGGCCTCATGTATATGAGGCAAGCTCTCTTGCCACTAGGCCATATCCCCAGCCCCAGTTCTTTTCTTTTTTCTTTTTTTTCTTTTTTTTTACTTCTGCCCTAGTTATTTTTTTAGGTAGGAGGTTGGGAATTGGATTGTTAAAGCTGGAAAATACAGAGTAACAACTAGAAACTCTTATCATTTGTTTCCCTTTAAAATGCTGTGGTGACTACCTCACTAAAACTGTCTAAAGTTTTTTAGTCCTTTGACAGTTTGCCAGAAATTTCACTAATTCTAGAAGTTCCTCTGAATTGTTATGTATATCCTATAAAAATGGAATGTTTAGGGATATAGTATAATAGTTCAGTGATGGGAGGAATATTTAAGAAGTATCTGTCACTCCTATTTACTAAGAATTTCCATTTGGTAGATTTCTAAGACAGAATGTATTCCATATTCCATTTTACTAGTTCAGCCAGAATGACATTAGGGAAAACAGTATAGAAGAGACAGAAGAGAACTTTTTTTCTGAAATTGCCTCCAATAGCCTTTGAATCCAGAAAAAGAAGAAAACATTCATTTTGTCTTTTCTTTCACTGCCGGATCTTAGAACTTACCTAGACTGATGCTACAGTTAAAAGTACAATGTGTGGGGCTGGGGATATAGCCTAGTGGCAAGAGTGCCTGCCTCGGATACACGAGGCCCTAGGTTCGATTCCCCAGCACCACATATACAGAAAACGGCCAGAAGGGGCGCTGTGGCTCAAGTGGCAGAGTGCTAGCCTTGAGCGGGAAGAAGCCAGGGACAGTGCTCAGGCCCTGAGTCCAAGGCCCAGGACTGGCGAAAAAAAAAAAAAAAAAAAAAAAAAAGTACAATGTGCACAACTAGAAATCTCAAAAACCAGGACTTAATTCCCCATGGGAACTACACACCAAAAACATCCAGTCATTGAGAAATGTTTCCATTAGCAAGTTTTGCAGGCCTCTGAACACACTGACATTATCAACCTAGAGATAATCTTGTTCCTTCCACTTTCATTAAAGGATACCAAGGATCCCTTTTGTCTTGGGATCTTGTTTCTTAGATGACCTGCACCTACTCTAGAACCATCCTTTCCCTTTTGTCACCCCTCTGAGGAAAGAATCCTTCATGAAGACCAAATACAAGAGCAAAAAAAACAGGACTCCTCTTTATCCCCTCTCCAGATGTAGTTTCTGCTGATTTCTTCCACAGCTTTCATTTTCAAATAAACTTTTCCTTATTGAAAAAAAAAAAAGAAAAACAAGGAAAAAGATGATGCTATGACTTTTCTTTCTAGAACTGGGAAGTAGCTAATTTGTGACCGATTTGTACTTGTTTTTAAATACCAAATTCGCTGGACTGGTTTAAGAAATTTAAAGACATCCAATTCAGCCCTGGTAGGATTCTCTTCATTATTTTACTGTCTTATATACAAAACTGGGACTTTGAAGGGAAATAGAGAGGCAAGGATCTGACTTGACTGCACACCTCCCCAAATCTTGTGCAACATCTGGCTATATATGGTTGTGTGAAAGAGCTGAGTGCACTTGCAGGGACTGGATTAAGTAATGCATGTAAAACAAGTTATACACAAAAATAACATTTTATAGCCTCTAATTTTGCAACGTTTAAAGCTGCATCTGAATTCCTCCTTGATTTGAGGAAGCACTGCTTCATTGATTAAATCCTCCTTCCTCCCTCAAACCACAAACTCCATCTAGTACAAATTCTATTTATCTCTAAGTACACCAAACAATATGCATAGTCAATAACTGTCTAAGAGACTATAAACTGAGACTATAAAGCTTATTTTAATAATCCAACTTGAAATACATAATCAATCAAAAACCTTGTGAAAAACTGAAGCTTTATATTGCTTGTTATTTTTCAAACAGGATCTCAGGAAGGCCTGGATCAGATCCTCTACATACCTCCTGTGTACAGAACTGCACTGCCACACCTTGCATGTTGCTTGATAAGGGTCTCACTCTTTGCTTAGGCTGGCCTGGACAAATGAGCCTCTTAATCCCTCTGGCCTCCAACAGTGATCCTCTCAATCGCCTTCTCCAGACTGGCTAGGGTTCCAGGTGTGAACTACCCATCTGTTCAAGTAATTCTTTCACTTCTAACATAATGGCCAACATAAACCTCTCATACTTATTCCCCAGGTCCAAATGGTTCCCCGTCATAATTGTCCCTGACCCAGAAGTACATTCCAGTCTAACTGCAATTATGTTTCCCCACCACCCTGCTCTTGATTTCCTAGATGCACCACACTAGTTCTAATCCTGTAAAAAGGCCTCACCTTTCCTTTTCCAACTTTCTTAAAACTTTGCATGTAACCGTGCGTGCGCAGGTGGTTCCTGCCTCTCATACTCTGAAGGCTGAGATCTGAGAATCGCATTTGGAAGCCAACCTGAGCCAGAACGTCTGTGAGACTCTACATACAATCAAACACCAAAAAACCGGAAGTGGAGCTGTGGCTGAAGTGACAGAGCCCTAACCTGGAGCAAAAGATCTGAGGGACCAGGCCCTGAGTAGTAGCACCAAAAACAAACCAAAACAACCCAGATGCCAGGGGCTCCCACCTGCTATCCTAGCTACTCAGGAAGCTTGAGATCTGAGGATTCAAAGTTATCCAGGTCAGGAAAGGCCGTGAGATTCAATTAACTACCAAGAAGGGGGGGAGGGGAAGCTGGAAGTGGAGCTGTGGCTTAACTAGTACCGCCCAAGCATGAGCGAGACAGCTCAGGGGCAGGGCCCACGCCCTGAGTTCAAGCCCCAAGAGCAGTGCACACACAACCACCACCACCACCAAAACCGAAGGCTTTCCACGCACAACCGCGTCAGCAAGCACTCTAAGCAGGCCTGTGGCCTCCTCAGGAGGGGGACGCCCTCAGGGGACCCCAGCCCCAGGCCCTTCCCAAGGCGCACCTTTCCTGAGACCTGGGGGTGAGGGGGAGAAATGAGCCTCCGAAGCGCCCCACCCCTAAACCTACGAGTTCAAAATAAAGTTAGCAGGCCACGCCCTGGGCGGCCCTTCCGAGGCCGGCCCGCCCTTCCCCGCCTCGCGGGCCGCGGGAGACTGGGCCGGAGTGAGGCCTGGGGGGCCCCCGTCCCGCGACCGCCGTCCCGGCCGCCTTCCCGGGGCGGGGCCTGGCCCTGGCCGCCCCTCCGCCGCTCCGGCGCCCCTCCCACCGGCCCGGCCCGGCCCGCCTCCGAGGCCCGCACCGGCACCCGCACGCCCGGCCCGGCCCGGCCGCCCCGAGGCCTGCGCGCCCTGCCCCTCACCTCGCGCCCGTCCTCCAGCAGCAACCACTCGGCGTTCATCCCTATTCGTCTCAGGCACCAGCCCCGGCGGCCGGATCGGCGTCCCTTAACCAAGGAGCCCGGCTCCCCCATGGTCCGCTCGGTTCCCCGGTGGGAGTCAGCAGCGGACGAGAGCCGGGCCTCGGGTCCCACAAGTCCGCGCCATTTCTAGGCAACAGACAGAAGCAGTCGCTCCGGTTCGCGTTCGAGGCGAACGAACGCGCGCTCCGGCGCTGCGCGTGGCCGGCGGCCAGCCGGAAGCCCGGGCTCTGCGCATGCGCGGCTGGAAGGCCGCGGCTGCGAGCGTTGGAGCCCGGCTGTGGCGGGGGTAGGAAAGGGGCGGGGCCCGGCTCCGCCCCGCCCATCCCAGCCCCCGCCCCCCCCGGCTCTACCCATATAATATAAAAGAGCTAGGTGTGGGAGTGGGGGCCGACTGCAGAGCAGCTGAAAGGAACTGAAGGAGAGAGGGCAGAAATGTTCCAAACGTAGATTGTAGTGATTCACACGTGTATAAACCTACAGTCATCTTACACCTGCAGTGGGTGAGTTTCTATGATAGGGAGACTATCCTCTGATTAATTTCCAACTCTTTTCCCGGGTTCTCTGGTATTGTGTGAAAGCTTCTACCTGTAGCAGTCCCTCCTATAGCGCAATGCTTTTTGGGGGGTGTAAACTCTGAGCCTTGTGTTTGCTGAACAACGTTTATGTTCTCAGTTTTCCAAAATTGTGTCCTCGGGGAGGTTGGGGGGGGAGGTGGTGTTAACACAGGAAGTAAAGAGTAAATGGCATGTGAAATCAACAGTGGAACCTGCTGAAATTGTTTTAAGAAGAGGGAGAAGGATGGGGAGAAAAACAGAAGGGGAAGGTTGTTTGGGATACATTGTATATGGGTGTGTGGGAATGGCACAAACTCTCCTGTAGAACTATGTGAGTAAAACAATAGTCAATGGCTAACAGTGATTAGGAGCTAAGTGCCAGATACTACACAAAACTTATTATGCTCTCAATGGTTTATTTTTCTTTTGGAGTCAGGGATCCAACCCAGACTGCTGTACATGACGGTAATCTCTACTATAGACTACTTATGTGATAATGGCAAATTTAAGGAAGAGCAGCTGACAATGTAGATTATTACCGTTGATGTTAGTGTTGATCACCTGGCTAAGTAGTGTGAGTCAGCTATCACCACTGTGAACTTACTCTTGTTCCTTTTCTCACAATCTACTCTGAAACGGTACTGTTGTATTCTGAGAGCAAGAATAACCCATGGAGGCACAGAAAAAGCCTAACTTGGAACTGTGGCTCAAGTGGCAGAGCACTAGCCTTGAGCAAAAGGAGCTCAGGGACAGCACCAAAGTCAAGTCCAAGCATCGGGATTGGCCAAAAAAAAAAAAAAAAAAAAGCAGATTAGCTCTTCTCCCATCATACCTCCTGCCCTAAGTGTTTTTGCTTAAAGCTAGTGCTCTACCACTTGTGCCACAGCTCCACTTCTGGCCCCTTGGTGGTTAAGTGGAGATAGAGTCTCACAGACTTTCTTGCCTAGGCAGGTTTTGACCCATGATCCTCAGATCTCAGCCTCCTGAATAGGTAGGACTGAATCTCAAATACTGATTTTTACATGGAAACTGGCAAGCTGAGGGAATTCCTTGTCCATCCTCCGATGACAGAAACTGATGAGCCAGAGCAAGGCACTGAATATCTCAAGGTATGGAAAGCATTTAGCTGTGGAAATATTCTGTCTAAATCTGTTAACCATGGTAAAAGCTTTCTGTCTCCTCTGAGGGAGGACAACAAAGGCAGGGATGGACAAGGAGAAAAGGGGAATGGGAAACCATTCCATGGCACCAGTTTTCTCAGACTCCCAAGTAAGTGAGATATGGTCCCAGGACATCAGAGCTAATTAGAATTATTAAATAGTATGTGACTGAGGTTTGGAGCTGCTTTTTTGTCCTAACTTCCTGGATTTGCTCCATCTGATCATCTGATGCTTAATCTCTTAAGTTTGCAGGGTTGTTTTGTTTTCTGTTGTTTTTTTTTTTGGTACTTGGGCTTGAACTCGGGGCCTTATACTCTGGCTTGGCCTTTTTGCTCAAGGCTGGCACTCTCCCACTAGAGCTACATCTCCACTTCAGCTTTTTGCTGGTCACTTGGAGATAAGAGTCTCACAGACTTTTCTGCCTTGGCTGGTTTTGAACCCAGATCCTCAGTTCTCAACCTCCTGAGTGGCTAGGATTACAGGCACGTGGCACTGGAGGCAGGCTTAAGAGGGAGTATTACACGCAGCTTCCTAGGCCTTCCTTAGGACACTGCCGGCACATTTCCTTCTTCCTTCTTTCTCTGTGCTCTCTTTAATCTGTTCTGTTGCTTAGAAAGTGAATGCAAAAATGTCAAGCTTGACCATGAAGCCTAGAGGCGCCAAGCAGCTAAGTACGCCACCCCCGGGTTGCCTACTTCCGAATTTTATGTGAGACAGAGGTAAATGCCCTTGTCATGTGAGTAGTGAGTGATGTAGGTTTCTGTTACATGTAGAAGAAGCTGACCTATATGTAGCTCCTAATGGCTGACACCAAGAAATACTCTCAAACCCTAGGGGGGAATTCTGGAGAAGAGAAAATCCGAACCTGTTTCGTAGATGAAAAAAATGCAACCAGACTATATTTTCTGAGACATTACATGCCAAAGCTGTCGAGAGAAAGACTTAAAGGCCAAAAAAAAAAAAAAAAAAAAAAAAAGCAGGCACCGGTGGCTCACACCTTATAACCTAGCTACGCAGGAGGCTGAGCTCTAAGGATGGTGGTTCAAAGCCAGCCAAAGCAGGAAAAGTCTGTGAGACTATCTCCAAAAAGCTACTCAAAAAAATCCAGAAGTGGCTCTGTGGCTCAGTGGTAGAATGCTAGCTCAGGGACAGCGCCCAGGCCCAGAATTCAAGCCCTAAGACTGGCAAAAAAAAAAAAAAAAAAAGCTATGTCTAGGCTGAAATGCTGTCTATTTTCCCTCCTCCGCACCTCTTGTTCTCCTCCCTCCCTCTTTTTTTTTTCCCCCTTCCCTCCTCCTCTTTGTTTCCTTAGGAAAAGGTTTCACTATGTAGCCCAGGCTAGCCCAGAACTCAAGAATTCGCATTTCCTCTGAGAATACCTTTTGGTCTTTGCTTGATGCCCTGCTTTTTCCTGTGAAAGGTTCGATCCTTCTATGTGAATGTCAGCAAGAAAAACTCAAGAAAAGGAGACAGCTTTGCTCCCAGGCTACACAAATCCACAGGAGAAAACAGCAGATGGAGGAGGAAATACACCATTTATTTACAACTCATTCACCGTACCCACAATTTCCCATACAAACATAAAAACTAAAAAAATAAAACCACCACTTGGGAGCACAAGTGTCTTTTCTTTAGTTTGTCTGGCGGAGGGAGGGCACCCTGCCCCCCCGCCCCCCCCCCCCTGCGAAGGAGACCAGAGTAGAGGCACATGGAAGGGGAAGGATGCCCCAGGACGGACTTGCCAGTGGCTCAGGGGAGGGCCTGCCTGCAAAGACCCTCGGGGCACCATCCTGTGAGGATGAGCTCCCCCTCATCCCCCCACTCCACCACCACCACCACCAAGAATGGAGTGCAGATCAGTCATCCCGTGAGCCAGGGCGGGGGGGGGGGGGGGGCGGTGACCGCAGGAGACACCAAACACCACTCTGAAAAGAGCCCCAGACTCCAGGGACACAGAGGAAACCCCTTCCCCTGACACAGACGAGTCAGCCAAAGGCAGGGGCCAGGAAAAGCCCAAGGGCAGCCCCTCCTGAGGGGGGAGGTACGTGGGTGAGAGGTGGGGGGAGCCCCACCGCTGAAGAAGAGAGGGGCAGGGTCCAGGCTGAGGAGGCGTGGGATGATGGGAGAAAAGAAAAACTGAGACACTGATGTGTGGGCTGACAGCTCCATCTTAGCCATGCCCACTCCAGCGGACGGCCAGTCTGCCCCCTGCAGACAGGGTGCCCAAAGAAGCCACCGGTCTGGCGACTTCGTCTGTGCTAGTGACCTAGATTGCTTTCACATGTCGATGCACATTATAAATATAAAATCATATCTGCTACAAAGGACATATATTTGTACATCTTTACCATATACATAATAACACAATTTACACATAATATCTTGGAGTGGGTCATCATGGAAAGAAGGTTTGGAGAGGGGACAACCCGCTCCTCCCTGCCCGGCCCTGATCCTTCCCTGCTTGGTCACTGGAGCCCCTTCTCCCCCCCGCCCCACTGGTATGGACGGGCTACACTGGACACAGAAATTCAGACAGCGACGGAAGGCTGATGGGCTTGGTACACGCTCGCACGTAGACATCTGGTGAGAAAAGGGAAAAGAAAATTCCTAGCCCTTAGGTGTGGGCCTCTTCCCAGAGTTAGGAGCCTCCTCCATCTCACTGGCTCAGACAGAGCAGGGGGAGAGCAGGTGGGGAGCCGGAAGAAGAAGGCGGGCCAGGAGTCTTCCCAACACACACAACTGTGAGAAACTCAAAGTGAGTCACAAAGAGCCAAGGTGATCAGCCTAATGACGCCCTGCCTTAGGCATGTAATAAATTTTCTATGTTTTTCCTGTTTAAAAAAAAAAAGAAATGCAATTGGTTGGGGCCTGGAGGCAAGAGCCAGCCAGCCAGCCCACGTAGGGACAATGTGAGTTGAGACCCTGAGCCTCCCCCTTTTGTCCAGATCCTTTTAAAGGGGCAGACAACCCTGTACCTCCTTTTCTGTCCTCTCCCAGAGCTGGGCCCATCCACATGGCATGGAATACTGAGAGTGGTCTGAGAGACACATCCAGAGACATGGAGTGGTGGATGCCAAGACGTTGAGACCTGGGCGGCGGGGGGGAGCTTTGTACAGCAGGAGTGGTTCCTGGCCAAGGTCCACGCTCGCTCAGTGGCCACAGTGATGAGATTGCCATCAAAGATGGGGGCAGTCTGGGTCCCCAGAGGAGACAGCACCTATCGGCGGTAGTGATTGGGGGCATCAGCAAACATGTACTTGAGTCTGTACGCCTCGGCCAGAAGCAGCCCGATCTCCTCGTTGCCCCAGTGTATCGTAGGTAGATTCTGTAGCAGCATGAGGAGGCCCTGGAAGGCAAGAAGAGCTTGTTGATCCCTGTCCAGACTGCAGATTGTCAATGGCAGACACTCCCTTAGAGACCCAGGCCTAGAGGGAAGCCCCTCCTCCAAAGCCTCCCAGTTCCTAAACCACCCCTAGCCTTGGCCCCTTGGTTACCCCCAGACACCTTGAAAAGCCTCTGCTGATTGCCTGATGCACTGACACCTGCCTCTGAAAATATGAACAGACCATGGCAACAGTGCAACTCTGTAAGATGGAGGAAGAACCACCGTCATCCGACTAAACCTCTTCCTTTTGGCCCATTCCCTTGCAGCCTCAAGCAGAGAAGGCAAGTGCTTTTAATCACTGTTGTAAAATGATAGTTTGTCTTGTCTTCCCAGCCTTTGCAAATGATAATTCTCAAAGCCAGTACTCCATCATCTGGCTAACTCGTATTTACTCAGCCATTTCCCTCTTGCTGGATGGCTAATTGGCTTAAGTTTTAAAAAAAATATTAACAAGACTGCCACATATACTGACACCCTCGTTTAACGCCAGCTCTCCTGTAAGCACCGAGCTTACTCGCCCCCGGCACACACCTCCCAGAGCCAGCTCCACGCCAGCCACGTTGATTTGTGCCTCCATAGTTTATGTCATTGCTTTCACTGTGAACACTGCCCTTTTCTGCTCTCCCTAGCTAGCTCCTATCCAGCTTCCAAAGTCCAAGTCCTCAAGCAGCTCCTTGGAAACCGCCTGGTAAAGAGGGTAGTGGAATAAAAATAAATGTGAGATTTCAGGTGACCTCTCGGTTGAGTTACCCCTGCTGCTGCTTTCCATTCTTGCTCTACCTCTCTTTCTAATCTGGCTATATTTTTTCTTCCAAGTATGAAAGTAATAGTCTTAAAACACAAACCCCAGTACTCCACCTGTAATCCTAGCTGTTTAGGAGGCTGAGATCAGGGGATCACTGTTCAAAGTCAGCCTAGGTAGGAAAGTCTATGAGACTCATCTCCAATTAACCAACAGAAAGCTGGAAATAGTGCTGGGGCTCCAAGTGGTAGAGCACTAGCATGAGCAAAAGAGCTCAGGGACAGCATCCAGGCCCTGAGTTCAAGGCCCCCATGGCCAACAACAACAAAAGACACAAAACCTAGAAGCCACCGAGAGGTTCGATTGTTAATTGTAATCTCAACATGTGGAAGAGACTCTGTGGTCTGAGGTCACAACCGCAGCTGACTTGGCCACACCTTCTCCCCGCCCCTTCCCTACCTAAACCTGGGCGGGACAGCTCTTTTGGCTGTGTGTCTCCAACTTGTGCTGGGGTGGGGGTGGGGGGACAGTTAGAGAAAACAAACTTCTCTTTCTGCCTGAATACTCCGTGTTCTCTTCTTGGTTACCTAAATTAAACCCAACAGGTGGCACAAGGCCTTGAGTTTGAAGCCCAGCCTGTTTTTGTTTTTTAAGTCAAAACAGACAAAGCAGCAATCCAATGATAACATTTTAGGAACAATTCTTTTATGGCCTTCTTGCAATTATCTAATTTTTCTCTTGTGGTTACGAAGAATGTGTAATTAGTGACAACACAGAAGCCAACAAAGGGCAGTTCAGGAGAAGGGAATAAATATGTCCTTCTGATTTGAGCACTACCTGTAATGTATAAGTAGCCTTAAGAGGCTTCCAGAAGCTTCTGGATAACGCCACCCCTAGACAGTAACCTACTTCCGGGAAGGGAGGGGAAGCAAAGCTTTGAAGAACCACTCTGCCATCTGGTGGCAATGTCCTGGCACTGCAACCTCCCCACCCTCGGCCTCTACATAGCCTAATGCTGCAAAAAATAGGTAGAGCTGGAACGTGGCTGGGGAGAATAAGGTATGAACCACAAATCAGGGCTCTTCTGTGGAGGATGGAGAAGAGGCACGGCCACGCCAGGATGCGCTAAGCATGACATGTGGCCAGATGAGACAGCAGAGCAGTGGAGGAGGGGGGCATGCCTGTAGGGCAAGCATTCGAAAATGGTTTTCAATTCATGGAAAGGAGGCCATGGCCTTTCAGAGGCACAAGCTGTAAATGCCAAAACTGCAAAAAAAAAAAAAAGGGCCTTGCAAGAGGTTCCTGCTGAGAATCCACAAATCCCAAAGGGAAAAGGGCAAGAAGAAATTGAGCCATGTGTGAGGACTGAAAGAGAGTAATTAGACAAGTTCCAAAGAGCAGAGCATGAGTAGATAAAAGGGAAAGGGACCTTGATCAAGGAAAGGTACAAAGGACCCATCAGAGAATGTTCAACAGAAAATGGGGGGAGGGGAGAACACCAAGAATATTGATTACAGTGGCAGTGATCACTTGTGGAGCAGGTACTGCATGCCAGCTGGGGCTCGGATGCTCTCTCTATTCTTTGTATTCGCTTGTTGAATCCTGACAACAGCACTGTGAGATGATATTATTGCCTCTATTTACAGATGAGGAAACAGGTTAAGGAACTTGCCCACAGCCACAGAGTGGTAGAGTTTGAACCAGACACATGGCTCAAGAGAGGATGCTACAGACCGCTTGCCCTGAGGTGAGAAAGCAGCAGCACAAAACAAACAGAACAGGGCTGGGGATATAGCCTAGTGGCAAGAGTGCCTGCCTCGGATACACGAGGCCCTAGGTTCGATTCCCCAGCACCACATATACAGAAAACGGCCAGAAGCGGCGCTGTGGCTCAAGTGGCAGAGTGCTAGCCTTGAGCGGGAAGAAGCCAGGGACAGTGCTCAGGCCCTGAGTCCAAGGCCCAGGACTGGCAAAAAAAAAAAACCAAAAACAGAACACAAAGCATAAGGCCCACACCCCCAGGGGGGCCTCCATGCAGATACCCCCCACCTGTTTAAGTCTCTGCCCAGTACCTGCGTTAGGTGTGCCAGTTACCTAGGTAACTAGGGGCATCTGCAGGGAGCACCCCTGGGGTGGGCCTTACACAAAGAAGTCACAGAAGAAACTGAAGGAAACCTTGAAGAGTCCACTGGACACAGCAAGGGCAAGAACAGCACAAGAGCACAAGGATCCTGTATGAAAAGCACTTTGCAATGCCAGAATATTCTTTGCAAATGTAAAGTATATCGAGTCATGTAAAAAACACTTTCCTAGCATGGCACTGATGGCTCACACCTGTAATCCTAGCTAGGGGGCTGAGACTGGAGGATCACAGTTCAATGTTTGCCCCAGCAAGAAAGTCCATGAGAGTCTTATCTCCAATTAGCCACCAAAAACCCAGAAGTGGAGCTGTGGGCTCAAGGGGTAGAGCGCCAGCCTTGGGTGGAAAAAGCTAAGGAATATTGAGAAGCCCTGACTCCAAGTTCAACATGGACAGATGTGCACGCGTGCACACAGACACACACACACACACACTCTTACACTTCAACTTTCATAGTCTTATAAGTACTTTCTTTTATTTTTTGCCAGTCCTGGGGCTTGAACTCAGGGCCTGAGCACTGTCCCTGGCTTCTTTTTGCTCAAGGCTAGCACTCTACCACTTGAGCCACAGCGTCACTTCCAACTTTTTCTGTTTATGCTGAGGAATCGAATCCAGGGCTCCATGCACTCCACCGCTAAGCCACCTTCCCAGCCCCCAAATAAGTACTTTGAAACAAGTATCTCCTATTCTGAGAATCTGGCAAAATATTTTCTCTGATTCCAGTATAGCTTTTCAAAAGCAGGTCCTTGCCTATAAAATTTCTGAAAGTCAAATGTGTATTCACTGACTTCTCCAGCACTAAAACACCTGGTGTATTTGGCAAGTGTTCCCTCCCCACCCCCCCCCAAAAGAAAGCAGTGTGGCTTTCCTAAAACGGCTTCTTTTCTTTATGTGCCTAGAAACCATGCCCCTTCAGGCCAGCTTGTTTGGGGCTGAGCACCCTCGGTTCCCAGGGCTCCTGCGAGCCCTTCTGATGAGCACAAGTGCACCTGGCATTTCACCAGATGCCTACAGCTGAGGGCCCTGGGCCCTGGGCCCTGGGCCGTGCTCCACAAACGCACCCTTGACTCAGTTCCTGCAGAAGCGTGGGTGGACGCCATCCGGCTCAGGGATTTATTTACATTGTTTCTCACGAGGCCTGGAGCATCCCACGGGCTTGTGCTCCTTTACTCAATAACTCCGATCTTTCTCCTGCAAAGACACCTTCAGAGGGGGCACTTTTCCCAAGACTCTTCTAGAAAATGAAAGCAAGAATTCTCGGGGACTGGCAGGCGCTGATTTGGTCATGGCTGGCCCGCTGCCTCGTTTCCCTGCTGTCTATTGAAAGGAACTCTGGTTATCAGGCCTTCCAGTCCCCTGCACGGTGCTCAGAAGCAGCTCTGCGCCCTAGGAGGCCTGGTGGGAGCTGTTCCAAACAAGAGGTTATACTACTGCACCCTTCTGCATGTTCTCCAACTCTAGCCCCCCCTCAGAGGCCCTCCCTGGGCCTGCCTTACCTAGTGCTAGTCTCAGTTCTTTAGGGCTGACAAGGTCTCCTGGGACTGCCACTTGTACAAACGTGACACTCCAGGCTGGGTCTTTTTTGCATTGTGCACATCTGGACTCCTCTACAGAGCGTCTCGTGCAGTGGTTACTATGCGTAGCCCCAGCAGCAGGGTGTGCAAGGTCACGTCCCACAGTACAGCCTCCCACAATGCCCTGCGCCCTCTCCTCATACCTCCGCCATGCTTCTAGTTCCTAAAGACCCAACACGGCCAGGCACAGCTGTGCGCCTGGCGTTCCTCTGGCAACTGGGGGTGGGGAGGAACTCTGCAGTTCCAGCGCTCCCTGTTTCTTGAGCACTCCTTCACAGTGGGGTTAACTGAGGTGTTAACAATGCCACGAACAAAAAGCTCAGTGTTGTTCCGTGCCTTACTGCCCGAGGGCCTGCAGTCTATCCAATATCAAATGTATTTCTTGTTTTCATTTTTGTGTTTTGGCAGTCCTGGGGTTTGAGATCAGGGTCTCATTCTTGCTAGGCAGGAACTCTACTAGCTAGGTCAACATCCAGCCACTTCCCCACCCCCCACCCCCCACCCCCGTTTGTTATTTCTGAGATAGGGTGTCCCTTCCTGCCTGGTCCATGGCCATGGTCCACCTATGGTTTAGGCTTCCTGTCATACTCAGGTAACTTTTCTGCCCAGGCCAGCCTCAAACGAGGATCCTTCCAATGTCAGCCTCCCAGGTAGCTAGGACTACAGGCATGAGCCACCGGCACTGAGCAACTAGCACAGTTGTAAAGCCTTGGCAGTTGTAAACTGCCCTTGATCGGCTAACATTGTGATCTGCTCAGGCGGTTGCCGGAACCCCCTCCCCTCCCGGAGCCAGTGCCCGGCCTTTGGTCTCACCCGACAAGGCTCCCTAAGCCTGGCTCACAGTAAGTAATTTAGTCTTCATGCTCTCTACATGCTGCTCCACCTCAGACACATTAGCAGAATTGATAGCTCAGCCGGGCACCCGGCCCTCCGCAGCCCCTGCCCCCCACCGCCCCACTCATCCTGGGATGTCACGTATGCTGCTCACAGGCGGAGGCCTGCAGCCAGGCACCACAGCCCGCCCCAAGGCACAGACGCCAACGAGGCCCCTCGGCTGCTCTTCTCGCACCCTCCACGGGCAAGCCGGGCGGGTCTCGCCACCTCTCCTGAAGACGCTCTGCTGTGCTACCGCCTAACCCCACGCGGCGGCCCCTCAGAAAAACCACTCACGCCGCCCTCTCCGTAAAGCTGTCGTGCTTTTAAAACAAAAATAGGCCCATTGCACACACGCACGCCCGCACCCACGCACCCCAAGGCGGAAACAACTCTCCTCACAAGAACTAAGCCACCGGGCTGGAAATGCAGCTTAGCAGTAGAGTGCTCGCCTAGCATGCATGCCGCCCTGGGTTCGATTCCTTGGTACCACATACACAGGAAAGACCAGGAGAGGTGCTGTGGCTCAAGTGGTAGAGTGCTAGCCTTGAGCTTTTAAAAAGCAAGAGACCACACCAAGGCCCTGAGTTCAAGCCCCAGAACTGACACAAACAAAAAGCACGGGGTGGGGGAGGGAGAAGAGGGGGGAGCGTCTCTTAGCCTGCCCCGCTACTCCACAGCCTTCCTTTCCATGGGGAAGAACTCCAGCTACAGTGGGGGGGGGGGGGGCCGGGGGAGGGGTGGCCTCTCAGCCGCTGGCCCCTCCACATCCCTCCCGCTCCAGTCAGCAGGTGCCTGCCGCAGCCCCCACTGTCCACGCAGCCTCCCAAGGGCTCTGCCACCCTCGTGCTCATCCTCAGCCCTAGCCCAGCTCACCTGGAAGTCTTCCTCATCCAAGATCTCTTTCCTCCACTTGATCAAGAAGGCCGCACACACGTAGAGATGGAAGTGGGAGAACCCTTCTGGTTCCGACTGGGGAAAAGAGAGCAAGTCAGGCCCTCAAGCCACGCACCAAGAAGGGGCCCCCGGGTCCCCCCAACCACACCACACCCCTTCTGGATGGCACAAAGCCCCCCTCACCACAGGGCAACTAGCATGGGCTCCGTGAAGGCCCAACCATGAGGCTAGGGCTGAGGCAGACATGGGAGTAGAAGGGAAGGGGAGGGCGTTTCTGAGCTGCAGTACCCCACATCAGGGCAGGGAGCCGGGCACTCGGGGCCCCATCTTGCCTGGTACGTGTCCCACAGGCGGATAGTGCAGCGAAGAGGAAGCTCCCGCATGAGCAGGTTGTTCATCCATCGGAAGGCAAACTGGAGGTATTCGACCTCGTACCTCCTGAAGTGATTGTGTACCTGCTCTGAAACAGGAAGCGACATTGGCCTCGGGGACACCACCTAGGGGACTGACCCTCAAGGCTTGTAGGAGCCAACCAGGCAGACTCCATTCCTTACCACCCGTCACCCCGGGGAGCCAATCAATGAGGGGAACACGGGCACAAGGGGCCTTTGTGCTTGCACCCGTCTGCTTGATGCAGCACGCGCTAACAGCGAGCCTGGCACACAGGGCGACAGTGACATCTGGGTGCCCTCTTCCTTCTCCGGCTGCTCTGGCCGCAAAGCAGGAGACATAAGGTTCATTTGGCTGCTTGATCTCATTACTCAGCAGAGAAGGCTCCAGAATGGAAAAGAACCTTGGAGGTCACCTTAGCCATCCTGCCACCGGTGAGGAACTCTTCTCAGCGCTCCTGACAGATGGGTGGCCAGCAGGGACTTGAACACTGCTAGGGGAAGGGGCTCACTGGCCCCACTCAAGGGCAGCCTCTCCCACAGTGCGTGAAGTGATTCATAAAAAGGTATGTCAGCAGATCGACAGGAACCAGCCGCTGCTGCCTCGCTCCCACCCCACGACTCCCGGGTGGTAAGCCCTGCACCTAATGTCCAACAGGACTGTTTTCCATCAGTGTCCTCCTCGGTTTGCTCACCTATAAAATGGGGACAATTATCCACAGCGTGGAAGGCTTTACAGAGGATAAAATGTGAAATTGTGAGAAAAGAACTTGTCATAGCACCTGGCCTAGGGTAGCTAATCTTCTTGAAAGAATTACTAACCATGGTTATTTATGGAGAGGAGAACTTAAGGAGGGGGAATTCTAGTTATGTCACAGTTTTCTGCCTTTTTAAAACTCTTATAAGGAAGTACTGTATTACTTCTAGAAAGCAAAGAAACCTATATATGTAAAAAATCCACTAAAGTATCATGCACCAAATCAGTATTTGAAAGGGTAGAAAACCAAAGCATGGGGTGGACAGAGACAGAAACCCCATCTCCCCTGGAGCCCAAGGGATGATCAGCCTCTAGCAGCCAGGTGAGCGCCTCAGAGAATGGCAGCACACCCTCAGGTAAGGCTCTGGGGGAGCCAAGCCAGAGACCAACCAGCACACAGCACCCCAGGGCCAACAGCTAGTGGGGTAGAACACAGATGAGGTTGGAAGCCCGCTGTCCTAAAAGGAAGCTGGAGTGGGTAGGACAAATTAAGGAAGATTTCCATAAGGGGACTTGGGAGAGGAGGGGGAGAACGCTGTGTACCCTCCATGTGAGGGAAAAGGAAAGTGTGAACAAAACAAGCAAGAGTTAGCCAGTGCCAGTGGCTCACCCCTGTAATCCTAGCTGCTCAAGAGGCTGAGATCTGAGGATCACAGTTCAAAGCCGGCCCGGGCAGTAAAGTCCCTGAGACTTGTCTCCAATTAACTACCAGAAACCAGGAAGTGGTGCTGTGGCTCAAAGTGGGACAGCACGACTTTTGAGCAAAAATGCTCAGGGATAGTGCCCAGACCCTGAGTTCACGTCCCATGACCAACAAAAAAAAAAGCAAGAGTCGAGGCTGTGTGTTAGTGTGGTGACTGCGGAGTGAGTTGAGGCTGCGTGTTACTGTGGTGACTGCAGAGTCCTCCCTCCCACTCCAGGGCCTTCCTGCTGGGTCAGTATGCTCTTCAGGAAGCTTAGCTAACTTCTCCCCTGGCCTCAATGTCCCTGCAGTCCACAGTGGGGCTTCCTGAAGTCTGCAATTCCAGCACACGCCGGGAAGCCCTGTGGAGTTCCTGCTCCTCGAAGACATCTGCTTCAGGAGGAGTCCGTCCGTCCACGAGTCCCCAGAGGACAAAGGCAGGTCCCGCTCCAAGCCCAGGAGTGCCACCGCAGGACAAGGTCGACCTCCTGACTTGATGCTGATGGCAATGGGGAGGCGGAGGGGGCTCCGGAGCAGAAGAGGGAGCTGGCCAGAGCCAGGCTGTAGGAAAATGCTCTGCGAGGGGCTCGAGTGGGAGTGGGTAGGCCTGTCTAGGAGGAAGTGGCCGCAACGTGGGAATGACCAGGGCAAGAGAGCAGGTAGAAGACCGCAGAGATGCCGAAGGAGAATGGAGATTGGGCGACGAAAGCCTGGGGGAGGAAGAACGCAGGAGAGCTTCCTGCTGACATGGGGAAGAAGCCGATAAAGAACAGCGAGTGCCTGGAAAGGTTCTTGTGTCAAGGCCAAACTGAGCTAGTGCTAGAGAGTTCTGGCTCCTTGGAACCTACCATCAATCCGGCTGACAAGCTCTTCCAGCGCCTTGACCTTCTTCTGGATCCCTGGTTGTGCAAAGGTATAGTTATCCTGCAAATGCAAACGAGCCCAGGATGAACACGGGCTCCGTGTTATCCTTCCAAACCCAGGGTTCCTGGCTGCTGGACCGACAGGGCCCTCTATTGTGGAAGCCCGCCCACAGGGTTCTGGACACACAGAAGAAGGACCCTGCTCTGACGGTAGAGCCAGAGCCCCCTGAAGATGTCATCAGACTCTGGGGACCTGAGGCCGGTGTGGAGCTAATGAAAGAAGTAGAGGAGCCCTGCCTAATTGTGAATAGCAAGGAGATCCGGACAGGCCTGCGGGCGCCCCGGGCCACAGTGGCCTGCGAGGGAAGAAGCAGCTCACCTGGATCCCGTCCAGCAGCTTGCTCATGCACCAAAAGCTGTCCGCTTCAATGCTGCGCAGGATGTCCTGAGACAAGTTGGTCACGTCAAAGTTCTCCACATCCTCTTCTGTAAAACAAAAGGTGAAGAAAGTCCAGAGGTCTTATCTAAAAATGGAGAGAGAAAACATAGAGCCTAGTGTCTTCAACAGAGTCCTTCAGGCCAAGAGAGAATCAGGCTAAGTTGATGTCAAAGAACGAGGCAGCCCTATTCCCCCGGGTGAGGGGACCCTGCCACTCAGCAACAGCCCGAGGACCCTCACAGCGCCGGGCAGCTTGGTTTCCACTGCGCCTGCTCCATCTGGCACATCTTGCTCTTCCCTGCCTCTGTTCATTCAGCTGTCAAATTGACAAACTCAGGCCTTATATTCAGTAAGTTATCCTCAGTTGGATAGAGATTGTTGGACACATTTCTTTTTAATCTCAGAGAGCTGTCTAGCATACTCACATACATGTGTAGTGAGAACAGCTGGGATCAGAGAGCTCCCCCTGGGCTGGGGATATGGCCTAGTGGTAAGAGTGCTTGTCTCATATACATGAGGCCCTGGGTTCAATTCCCCAGGACCACATATGCAGAAAATGGCCAGAAGTGGCGCTGTGGCTCAAGTGGCAGAGTACTAGCCTTGAGCAAAAAAGAAGCCAGGGACAGTGCTCAGGCCCTGAGTCCAAGGCCCAGGACGGCCAAAAAAAAAAAAAAAAAAAAGAGAGAGCTCCCCCTGCACCCCAGTTCAAGGTAAGGATGGACCCCCAAATGCCGATGCATGGTCTCACCACTGAGAAGTAAAGGGGTGCACGTGCCGGAAGAAGAATGAGCTTGTGGGTGCTTCTAGGGTTTAACTCTCCTAAGCTGCTATTTCCCAGAATGGGTTCTGCCTGATGCCAGCCCTACAGGACACAGGCAAAGAAGGGGCTTGCAGACAAATACTAATGAGCAACCCTGCCTTTTACATCACCATCCTGGAGAGCCACCAAAATCAGAGCGTACCAAAGCAGTCGGGAAGTGAGGAGAAAGTCAGCAATAGGTAAGCCCATTCAACTTCGTTTACCCGGTGCTTTCCACACTTATTTAGCCCTGAGACCTCTTTAACACTACGAGCTTCTCATGGCAAACTCGCAGTATATAGCAATGGAAGCAAGAAGCTGTCTGGCTTGATAACTAGCAAGGAGGACACGAGACCCTCAAGAACCCTCCATTCACGGAGAGGGGAAGCACTCAGAAAGGCTCCCCTGCCACACATCGCAGCCTCGTGTATGCCAAGGCAGCTTCTCAGCTCGCTGTCCTACTTGGTTTTTTTTGTTGTTGTTTTTTTGCCAGTCCTGGGGTTTGAACTCAGGGCCTGGGCACTGTCCCTGAGCTTCTTTTGCTCAAGGCTAGCACCCTACCACTTGAGTCACTGCGCCGCTTGCAGCATTTTCTGTGTATGTGGTCCTGAGGAATCGAACTCAGGGCCTCATGCATGCTAGGCAAGCACTCTACCGCTAGGCCACATCCCCAGCCCACAATCCTACTTTTCAAACAAAACGTTCGCTGCCATCCCTTGTGCCACTGGACAAAGGTGTCTGATGAAACATATTCTGAACGCAGCCCTCTCATTTATGAGAATTATGACTAAAACCTATGCCTGAACCTCCTCATGACAACATGAACAATTTTTTGGATTCTCGTTCTTACTTGTAAGGGGGAGAGAGGACGTATGTGTGCATGTACTCGTATTGGGGTTTAAACTCCAGGCCTGAGTGCTGCCACTTGGATTTTTTTGCTCAAGGCTGGTACTCTATCACTTGAACTACATCTCCACTTCCAGCTTTTTGCTAGTTAAATGAAGATGAGTTTCATGGAGTCTCATGAAACTAAGGAGCCTGCCTCAGATTTCAGTCTCCGGAGTAAGCTAGAATTACAGGTATGAGCCACCAGTGCTCCACTGTCATTCTCCTTGAAGAGCTGTTTGGTTTTGTTTCTGTTTCCTTTGGTTGGTTTGTTTTTGTGCCCATCCTTGGGCTTGAACTCAGGGCCTGGGTACTGTCCCTGAGCTGTTTTGCTCAAATCTAGCACTCTACCACTTAAGCCACAACTCCATTTCTGATTCTTCTTTGTGTGTATGTGGGGATAGAGGGTAAGATAATTGGAGGTAAGAGTCTCACAGACTTTCCTGCCTGTTCTGACTTCAAACCATAGTCTTTAAGGGCTGGGAATGTGGCTTAGTGGTAGAGTGCTTGCCTAGCATGCATGAAGCCCTGGAATCAATTCCTCAGTGTCACATAAACAGAAAAGGCCAGAAGTGGTGCTGCGGCTCAAGTGGTAGAGTGCTAGCCTTGAGCAAAAGAAGCTCAGGGGCAGTGCTCAGGCCCTCAGTTCAAGCCCCAGGACTGGTGGGGGAAAAAAATAGATCTTTAGAGACCTCAGATGTGAGCCACCAAGGCCTTGACTGTTTTGTTTTCTTTTTTAAATGAACACCAAGGGCTATACAACAAACAAAACTCCTCTTGCAGACAGCAGAGTACTTTGTCAGAAAAGCTGTGATCCTGGAAAAGAGGTAAAAGTCTACCTTGAAACATGGGTGCGGTTGGCATGCATACAGCGGTGACTCTCATGCCCAGCACACAGTAGGTATGCTACTTAGAGATGAAGTTGTTGTTTTGTCAGTTATGAAGCTTGAACTCAGGGCCTGGGCATTGTCCCTGAGCCTCTTGGTTCTCAAGGATAGTGCTCCACCCCTTGGGTCACAGCACCACTTCCGGTTTATGAGTGGTTAATTGGAGATAAAAGTCTCATGGGGACTTGTCCTGCCTGGGCTGGCTTTGAACAGCAATCCTCTGATCTCAGCCTCCTGAGTAGCTAGGATTACAAGCGTGCGCTAACAGCGCCCAGCTACAAAGATGAAGTTTACTAGGAGTATGTATGTAATAACACAGAAAGCATGCTCCAGTGTTAAGGGGAAGGAATAAAGCATAAAATTATATATGGTAGACTTTCCACCACTATACATACAATATTTATGTATGTTTACGTAAGCACAGAGGAAAGACAAAATATATCACAAGGTTTATAGTGCTTATTCCCCAGGTAGAAGAAATAAAAGACTTTATTCTCTTTAAGCTTTACTGGACTTTTCAAAATTTCTACAATAAGCATAATTTTTATAGTCCCTGAAAATGCACATTATTTTAGAAAGAAAGACCCACAAATTGACTGCACTTGCCTTTTATCATCAAAACTGAGTTAAAAAGGCTTGTAAAACAACACTGAGCTTACAGAAGCCAAGAATTCAGATAACATGTAAAGGTCCACTTGAAAAATCACATGTAAAAAGCCTTCCGAAAAACATCCTTTTCCTTTGCCCTAACTGAAGCATTTATTATGGAATGTTTTTAGGTGGCATATATATTACTTTAATCATATTGCACCCTAAGAAAGACCCAGCCCAGAATCCTGCTTTATGTTTGTGCTTCCTTCGCTACGGCAGGCTGCCGGGCCATTTTGCCGCTTGTGTCCTCAGGGATAGAAGCCAGGGACAATGCCGTGCCCTTGGAGCCGGCAGGAGAGCTGGGGGCTCCAGCTCTGAAGCAGCCGCCCCACTGTGCAGGAGTGAGGACGGCTCTCCCCATCAGGGAGTGTGCTCCCCTCCCTCGCCCCCAGCAGCAAGCTCCTCCACCAAGAGAAACCATGACACCCACAAGAAAGGCTCCAGGGCTGGGGATATGGCCGAGTGGTAGAGTGCTTGCCTCGTATACATGAAGCCCTGGGTTCGATTCCCCAGCACCACATATATAGAAAATGGTTAGAAATGGCGCTGTGGCTCAAGTGGCAGAGTGCTAGCCTTGAGCGGGAAGAAGCCAGGGACAGTGCTCAGGCCCTGAGTCTAAGCCCCAGGACTGGCAAAAGAAATAAAGGCTCCAGACAAAAAAACATTCCTGGCTGGGAATGTGGCTTAGCAGTAGAGTGCTTGCCTAGCATGCATGAAGCCCTGGGTTCGATTCCGCAGCACCATATAAGCAGAAAAAGCCAGAAGTGGTGCTGCGGCTCAAAGGTACTAGCCTTGAGCAGAGAGAAGCTCAGGGACAGTGCCCAGGCCCTGAGTTCAAGGCCCACGACTAGCAAAAAAAAATTTTTTTAATTAAAAAAATTATCCCACTCTTCACACATTTCCCACAGGAAGATCCACAGCTCCATCACAGCTGGAAGGGTTTTCCCGGATTCCAGAACAGTGGGATGCCACGCACAGGACAGCCGCGGAGACCAGGGCGGCTCGGACCCTGGAGCCACGCTCAGAGCCCAAATCCTGACCCCCTCGCACTCACAACAACTCACTCGGCAAATGACTGTGTTCTCATGTGTCCTATGACTGCTACATCGAGAATAATACAAGCCAGGCCGCCAGTGGCTCACACCTGTCATCCTAGCAACTCAGGAGACTGAGATCTGAGGATCACGCTTCAAAGCCAGCCCGGACAGGAAAGTCCATGAGACTCTTATCTCCAGTTAGCCAACAGAAAATGGGAAGTGGTGCTGTGCCTCAAGTGGCAGAGCGCTAGCCTCAAGCTGAAGAGCTCAGGGACAATGCCCAGGCCCAAAGTTCAAGCCCCACAACTGACAAAAAAAAAAAAAAGAATAGTATAAAGATTATATTGAGTTAATATGAAGTGTTAACAGCAGCCCAAGGCATGAAATAAGCACCATGTAAACATTAGCTGGCATTATCACAACTGTTATATGAGGAGCAAACATGCTTCTACTTTAACATTTAAGATCTCTATTGGGTAGCCTTGCCTAAAGTGACAAACCTGCAATCCCAAAGCATACTTTAGAAGAAAGTCAATTTGTGCTGGGTGCTGGTGGCTCACGCCTGTAATCCTGGCTACTCAGGAGGCTGAGATCTGAGGATCACAGTTTGAAGCCGACTTTGGCTTCCCCAAGAGATTCATTCCCATGAGATTCTTATCTCCAATTACCACTCAAAAACTGAAGTGGAGCTGCTGCTCAAAATGGTAGAAAGTAAAAACAAAAAGCTCAGGGACAGCACGGTGGCCCTGAGTTCCAGTCCCATGATGGACAAAAAAAAAGTCAATTTTCAAGTTGCTGCTTTAATTTTTGGTCTTGACAAAAATCACTATAAGAGGTCACAATTGGGGGCTAGGACTATGACCTAGCAGTAGAGTACTTGCCTAGCATACATGAAGCCCTGGGTTCGATTCCTCAGCACCACATATATATAGAAAAGGCCAGAAGTGGCGCTGTGGCTCAAGTGGCAGAGTGCTAGCCTTGAGCAAAAACAAAGCCAGGGACAGTGCTCAGGCCCTGAGTTCAAGACCCAGGACTGGCAAAAAAAATAAAATAAAATAAAAAATAAAAAAGAGGTCACAGGCAAGTGGACATTCTCAGTGCCTTTAGCTGAACCCTATTTGGGGACTCGAGTGGGGGCCACTGTCTGCCTGGAGTCCCTCTGCCTTCACTGACGGGGAAGGGGGGACCATTTACCAGCACTGGAGAGTGGGAGGAAGTGTTTCATTCTTTCTCTGCCTGCTGAGGGTCAAATTCACACGTTCAGTGAGAAACCGTGAGCCAGTGCACTGGAGAGCAGCAGGGAGAGAGGAGGAGCCACCTGTGAGCACGGTGCGCTGGAGAGCAGCAGGGAGAGGCATTCCACATAAACAATCTGTTGGGAGCATCTTTCAGCGTCCACCGCTGGAGGAAACCCGGGCCGGAGGCCAGGCCGCCCAGGCCGTCTGCAGCGAGGGCAGCCTCTGGCTGTCACGAGCGACAACAGCCAGGCTCAGATTGGAGGAAATGAGGGCTTCCGGGATGTTTTATGGCTATTTTAAGAGGCAAGGCATCTGAAAGGAGGAAACTCAAAAGCTCTTTATGAAAACCAAATTGCCCACTCTGGGCTTGAGAACATACTCATTTATTAGCTGATAAAATGCTGACGGGTGGGGGCCAGAGTTACCCCATTATGAGTCCTGGGCCAGCTTATTAAGGGCCTCATAGGCACCCTGACTGGGGAAGAACCAGGAAGAACCGGTTTTGCTTAAACTGACAAGAATAACTTGCCCATGCATTGGGCCGGGCCCCAACAGGACCACCTCTGATGGGGGCAAAGCCCAGCTCGGCTGAGCCGGTTGGGGTTCCAGGGCCAGCTGGGATGGCCTGCCTCCCAAGCCTCCCACCTTTGTGGACAGTTTCTAAAACCTAAACTCAAGCTGGGTGCTGGCAGCTTACACCTAAAATCCTAGTTACTCAGGAGGCTGAGATCAGAGGATTGTGGTTCAAAGCCAGCCCAGGCAGAAAAGTCCATGAGCCTCCTATCTCCACTAAACTAGTCAGAAAAAGCCAGCATTAGCTCAAGTGGTAGAGCGCTAGCCTTGAGTACAAAGAAGCTCAGGGACAGTGCCTAGGCCCTGAGCTCAAGCCCCGGGACTGGCAAAATATAAATAAGAATAAAACAAATAAAACCTGGACTCATGAGAAAAATCCACATATTTAATGATCACAAAAGTAAACTGAATGAGAAAAGGAAAATGCTAATTGGCCACACATTTAAAAAACCTCGTGAAACAAATGTTTCATCCAAGTAGAGGTGATCAAGACATACTGTATTCAAGTGAAACATCTTTGTACTACTTTACAATAAGTAACAATAATAATTAATAATATTTCATCCAGAAGTTTTAAAATAATTTTAAGCCAGAAACAAGTGGCTCATGCCTATAATCCTACCTATTCTGGAAGCTAAGATCTGAGGATCAAGGTTCAAAGCTAGCTGGAGCTTTTGAAAATCTATGAGACTCTTATCTCAAAGCAAAAAGCCAGAAATAGAGGTGTGGCTCGATTCAGAGTGCTAGTCTTGAATGAAAAAGCCCAGGGAGAGCAGGAAGCCCTGAGTTCAAGCTCCAGTCCCAGCTCCAGTGCTGCCTCCCCCTCCCCCAATAAAGAATGACGTCAAAGAAGCCATCTAAACAAGACAAAGTCTTGAGCTGCTGGGCTGAAGCTGGCATTTTCATGAGAGACCTTGAGGGCAACACACAAGACCACGGCACCACCAGATGTTTAGTATGCACAGAGGGTACAATGGCCCCATGGCCGAGCCCAGCAAGGCCAAACCACCTGACCCAGGAGAGTGCGTTGTCTCTGAAGAGAGCTGGGCTCCCCCCAGGAAAGCCCCGCCATAGGGCTGTAGTTGTGTCAACACACCCGTTTCCGCTGTCGGAGGAGATGAGCGGTTTTGAAGGTGCACAGAGGCGGCTGCCCACGGAACCTGCCAGTCACTGTTTACCTGAGTGTACAGGAGTCACACAACCCTGGTAAAAATTAATTTAAAAAAGAAACATGTCTCTGTAGATCATCTTTTTTTTTTTTTTTTTTTAGCCAGTCCTGGGGCTTGAACTCAGGGTCTGAGCACTGTCCCTGGCTTCTTTTTGCTCAAAGCTAGCACTCTCTCACTTGAACCACAGTGAGACTTCCCAGCCTCTGTAGATCATCTTTACAACAATTTTTAAAATTTTTAAATACGGACTGGGGATATAGCCTAGTGGCAAGAGTGCCTGCCTCGGATACACGAGGCCCTAGGTTCGGTTCCCCAGCACCACATATACAGAAAACGGCCAGAAGTGGCGCTGTGGCTCAAGTGGCAGAGTGCTAGTAGCCTTGAGCGGGAAGAAGCCAGGGACAGTGCTCAGGCCCTGAGTCCAAGGCCCAGGACTGGCCAAAAAAAAAATTTTTTTTTTAAATACAATAAGTAGGGCTGGGAATGTGGCTTAGCATTAGAGGGCTTGCCTTGCATGCATGAAGCCCTGGGTTTGATTCCTCAGCACCACATACACAGAAAAAGCCAGAAGAGGTAGAGTGCAAAAAAAAACTCAGGAGCAGCGCCCAGGCCCTGAGTTCAAGCCCCTCCTACTTCCTCTCTGTTTGCTAGGTGTTTGCACCTCCAGATAGCAAGTATCAGTGGCTGCCGGTTAAGTCTGACTTTGGGGATGGCTGTGGGCCCCACAGATTGTACAGCACCAACAGGACTATTCAAGGTCCCACATGACTTTCAATGACTGCCCAGAGACCACGCAGAGAGACAGGCATTGTGTCACCAAGACCCTTAGAGCATGAGCAGTGCTCATGCTCAGTGCTCATCAGCTGCTCACAGCTGTCCTCTAAGCTCCCACATCCGGTGGAGGTGAGTCACCCCAACTTCCTCCTCCTGTGCTGCAATGTCTCATTATTTCTGGCTCACTGGCAGGGGGGGCACAGGCCAGACTTCACACTCCCAGAGGTAACAAGCCGCAGCTTGCCTTCTACAGCAATGGGGAACGTTACACTGGAGACACACACACAAGCGCACGCACACCCCCAAGTACACAAACACTGCTCTTCAGTGTTGGCCTCTCAGCCGGGCTGACTCCCATGCGGTCCACTGCTGAGAAGAGCCTCGCAGCTGAGGTGCTTCTCCCAAGATGGGGCCAGAGACATCGTGAGGGAAGAGTAAGAGCCCCAGACAGGGTGAGTGCTAAGACCTCAGCATCAACCCCATCGCCCGATTCCCTCCCAACAAACAGCAGGAACGTGGAACCCCCAGGCTGTAAGGCTCAGAGCAGATAACGTTTAGCCACAGACAACATGAATCTACGTGTTGGAAGCCGGTGTATCAATTCCCATGACGGGGTGGGGTGGGGAGATGGGTGGGGGACTGATAGGAACTCAGGGCTGTCTCAGTATGGGTGCTGGGTATTTGGGGGAGATTCATCAGGCTGTGTAGGCACAACACGGGTGGCTCCTAAGGGTCTCAGCCTCCCCCGAGCAGCTGTCAGACACTGCACTCGATTCTGAGTGGAGAAGTTCACAAGCTTTCTGCCCAGGATGGCTCAAGCTGCAATCTTTACATCTGAGAGTCCTAAGTAGCTAAGATTACAAGAGTGAACTACCAGCTCAAAATAAACTATTTTATTATAAAGTACCTTTAGCCTTGGGCTCTTTTTTCTTCAAATGAAATTAAGGCAGTGCTCATCCCAATCTAATAAATACTTTACCATTTTTTCAACCTATTGTCTCTTTCTACCTACTTAAAAAATCTTTATTAGCATACATTAAACTGGGGAGAGGATTTCATTGTGACATTTCCACATGTGAATACATGCATTCAAATCAATCACTCTTCCTTTCTACCTTCCTTAAAACAATTTCAACAAGTTTCACAGTTCTATTTTCATATATGCAAACCATCTACTTGAATCACATTCATCCTATTTCCCCAACCCCCTCCAACAAGTATCTAACCACTAACTTACCAAAATGTAAAACTCTACAAAGAAGAGTATTTCTTTTCTTTTTTTTTTTAAGGTATAACTAACCTATAGCGGCCTGCACATTGAGTTCCATTTATATCTGTGGGGGAAGAAAAAAGCCATCATCATTTCTACCACCCTGGGCAAGTTTCCTCATACCTACTTCCCATCAAAAGCAACCTTTGTTCTGAGTTCTGCTGCCACAGACTGGCTGTGCTTATTTCTAGACTCCACTTCCAGGGAGGCAAATCAGCTAATAGGTACATCTTTGGTAGTTGGCACTGATTCAGCTTAGTAGTTTCTGAAGTTCTTCCTTGTGGCATTCATCAGCATCTATTCCTTTGCTGCTAAGTACTATTCCACGGCACGAAGAGCTTTTAATGGACAGACTGTTTTCGGTTGTTGTTTGAATTCATTTGCTAAGAATAGTCCTATACAGTGTTTCTACTTTGCCTGAACAAACCCCTAAAAGCAATGGTTACCACCCAGTACCCTCACGGAGCGGGCACTCAGCAGACGCTGCAGGCTGAGCGGGAACTCCATCCACAGCCCTAGGCACTCCCTATCAGAAAAGGGCTGCACTGCCCTCCAGTGGCCAAACCCAGCAATGCAGGGTTAGTTCCTCAGTATCTTGCAAAGTTGCCGGGGCTGGGACTGTGGCTTAATTAATCGTAGAGTGCTTGCCTAGCATGTATGAAGCCTTGGGTTCGATTCCTCTGGACCACATACACAGAAAAAGTCAGAAGTGGTATCATGGCTCAAGTGGTACAGTGCTAGCCTGGAGCAAAAAGAAGCCAGGGACAGTGCTCAGGCTCTGAGTTCAAGCCCCAGGACTGGCAAAAAAAAAAAAAAAAAAAAAAAACAGTATAAAACAACAAAAACACTGGTGCCAGTGGCTCACTCCTGTAATCCTAGCTACTCAGAAGGCTGAGATCTAAGGATTGCAGTTCAAAGCAAACCCGGGCAGGAAACTCCAAGGCTCTTATTTCCAATTAACCACCAGAAAACCAGAAGTGGTACTGTGGCTCAAGTGGCAGAGCACTGGCCTTGAGCTGAAGAGTTCAGGAACAGTCCCCAAGCTCAGAGTTCAAGCCTCATGTGACAAAAAAAAAAAAAAAGCCTGGTAAATGACTGAAAAAAAGGCATCACAAAAGAAACAAATAATAATACACATTAATACACATAAGGTGCACTGCCAGGTACCTGTGGTTCACACAGGTCATCCTAGCTACCCAAGAGGCTGAGACCTGAGCATCATGATTTGAAGCCAGCCCAAGCAGACAAATCTGCAAGATTTCATCTCCAATGAACCAGCAAAAAGACGGACTGGAGGTATGTATCAAATAGTAGAGCACTAGCTATAAGCATAAAAGCCAAGCAAGAATACCAGGCCCTATATTAAAGCCCAAAAAAAAGAAAGAAAAGAAAAGAAAAATGCGTGCTCTCACTGACAAGCAAGTGGAAACAATAGTGCATTTGCTGAAGTGGTGAAACATGACTTCATGAAGAGGTATCTCTGGTTCTGTTAAGGATACAAGGGAAAGTACATCCACCGATTGTAGCTAGCATACCGACTTCCTGATGTGTAAGTTAGTAGTACTTATTTGGCATGCTCTTAGGACTAGAAATTTTACTTCTAGGATCCTTGAGGCGAAATAAGGTAGTTGAAGACAAATGTAACAATAATCTGTACAAGACTATTTGTTGCAGTGTTATTTATTAGAGCTAAAAGTTGTAAGCAACTTCAATGTTCCACAGAAGGAAAAAATTGCTAGGGAAACGGCAGAAGTCTCATTACTGAAATAACTCCTGAAAATAAAGTAGGTGTAAATGTCCACACTTGGAAAGCTGGATATGAGATTTTTAGATTAAAAACAAGCAAGGTAGAGGAAAGTATAAACCGTTTGGTCCCATTTCTCTGGACAGCCCACACATATGCTTTTCTAGGCACACACAAGAAAATGAAATCCACACTAAAAGACTGACCATAGGAGTCTCGGATGGGGGCGTGGCTATCAAGGTGTGCGATAACACGTCCATACTGCTCTGGCTTTTGCAATGAGTATGTACTTCTGCCATAATCTTTCTTTAAGTAAGGAGGGAAGGACTGACCGTGCTGCCTGCTTTGGGCAGAGCATGGTGTAAGGAGAACCATTCGTCATGAGCACAAGGACTCCAGATGAGATCCTCACATCATGTCACATCCTCATGTCACATCGCACGTCACATCCCATCGCGAGCCCAGGATGAAGGTGAGAGATCAGGGTATCAGCGAGAAGCTCACTTAGCCTCTCACCCTTGGACTTTGCACTTGAAATCAGACATGTCAAAGTACTTTATAAATGGGGGGGACATAGATGGATTAAAGATTTATCAGCCAAGTCTATACAATGTGATCCTCATCTGGACCCTATTCAAACAAATGGTTGAACATGAACGCTGGCTGTATATATTAGATCAGATTAGAAAGCCATTATTACTTTTTTTTTTTAACAGTACTGGGACTTAGAACTCAGGATCTCACACTTTCTAGGAAGACACTCTACCAGCTGGGATGCCTCTTTGTTTTATTTTCTCAAATGCTTTTTTGTGTGTCTTTTCTTTTTTGGTACGGGGGATCAAACCCGGGACATTGCACTTGCTAGGCAAGTGTTTTGCCACTGAGCTACATCCCAGCCCTCAAATGCCTTCTGCCCTAGCTGATCAGGGGCCTAGTCCTCATATTTATGGCTCCAGAGTCCCTGAATAACAAGCAGGCATCACTACACTCAGCTTTTTATTTTTTGAAATAGGGTCTTAGCAGCTTTCCACTGAGGCTGGCCTTGAATAGTGATCCCCCCCAATCTCCCAAGTGGCTGAGATTACAAGCATGAGCCACTGGGCCCAGCCATAGTTATTATTATGAAGGAAATGGTATAAGGTTTGATGTCGATATCAAAACACTGCACCAGGATGAGTGGGTAGCAAATGGATAGAGTTATAGATTCATAAGATTAATTGTTGAATAGGTGATGGCAGCGTGATGCTACTTTGACATGCATTCGCAAGTTAGCATAACAAGTTTTTGTGGAAAATAAATGGGCCCCATCTTCTGAGGTCAGAGGCACTGAAGACGTAGGTAAGGTGTGTGGCCAAGGTGCATCTCTGTGCGGCCGCATCCAGCCCAGACCTCAGGAAGGGCAAAGGTGCACCCCTCGCCCCTGAGGTGCTGTGAACCAGTGGCGTGTGCGTGCGCACTAATCAACCAGGTCCTAAGACCAGAAAGCAGTTACACCCATGGCAGACAGGCCCAGCGCCAGGGACAGGGGGAGCCAAGGCGGGGATGGGGAGAGTGCTGCTGGGAACCACCTGAGAGCAGGTGGCAGGAGCCCAGCGGAAGCGGGAATGAGGGGGCCACTCAGGTGCCTTCACTTCCTGAGATTGCCTCATAGAAGAGCAAACCCCGCTCCTGCAAGCCCCCCTTGGCAAACCTGACTAGGATGAGGTAGTCTCCCAAATTCACAATGACCCGCCAGCCCTAGAGGCTATGCGAGGAGGCAGAGAACCTCCAACTTCATCTGTGAAGTCAAAGACCTATCGGGTGCTTTCAGAGAGAGAGAGAGAGAGAGTGTGTGTGTGTGTGTGTGTGTGTGTGTGCGCACGTGCACGTTCTAGAGCTTAAACTCAGAGTATATACAGTGTCCCTGAGCATTTTTGCTCAAGGCTAGAGTTCTACCACTTGAGCCACAGCTCCACTTCTGGCTTTTTGGTAGTTAATTGTGGGTAAGAGTCTCATGAGCTACTCTGCTTAGGCTGGCTTCAAACCGCGATCCTAAGCTCTCAGGTTCCTGAGTAGCTAGGAATACAGGAGTGAGCCACTGGCGCCTGGCTCAATTTTTTTTTTTTTTTGAGGCAGAGTTTTGCTATGTAACCCAGGCTACAATCTTCTTGCCTCAGCTTCCCAAGTGGCCAGAATTACAGACATGTGCCCAGCTCCTTTCAAAAGTCTTCTTCTTACACAAGCTTCTCATCTGAGTAAAAGAGCAAAGTGCCAGGCCATGATGAGTAAAGAAACTGAGGAAAGGAACGAGTCCTCAACTCCTTTTAGATTGCTTAGCTTAGACTGGCTGGGGGAGGGGCGGGGACTGAGCGAAAACCCGCACAGCTCCATGAAAGTGAGCACCCTCCAAAGTGAGCAGAACCCAGAGATAGGGGCAAAGGAGGAACGGGGAGAAATCCAAGTCCCGGCATTCTCCCTGGCCTACTCCATCCCCAAAACAAGCCGGGTTCTAGTGTCACAGCCCCTGGCCCTCAGTGTCCACACCATGCTCCTAAAATGCCAGCATTCCTGGGTGGGCACCTGTCTCTGAGACAAGTTTCAATGAATCCTAAAATCACCTTGGAAAAGCCATCAAACCATTGCCTGTGGCAGAATGTAACTCCATCGACTTGGCCCCTCGTGTGACAAAGCAGGTCCTTTTTAGGTGGGATCTGTGATCGTCTCAAGACATCAATTCCAGGCTGCTACCACTGCTCAAATAGCTCTGACTGTGTATTCCAAAGGCACTATCTGTCCCTCTTTGAGCAAGACATACCCACTGGCTGCACGTTCGGGAAAAGCAAACAGATGGCAGATAGGAAAGAGCAAGTAGCTTGTTCAACTCGGTGCTCGTGCTTCTTACCCACATATTCTGAGAGGAAGACGACAAAGAACGGAGTGACCAGGTCATTAATTCCCTGGACATACCCACTGGCAGGGTGTCGGATGGCCCAAATAAATAGAATCCTTTCAAAGATCTAGGAAAATGAGAAAGAAAGAAGACACGTGTGTTAAATCAGAGGACTTGCTCCCTCTCACACCCTCCTTTTTCCTACTTCACAATTCATTTCAGGCACTGGGGAAAATCGTTAGGAAAAATTAAAACAGTAGGGGCAAAAGAATACCAGTGCAAAAAAGTTTCTCGCATATGAATTGTGGTTTTGATATTTTCCCCCTTTCATCTGTTCAGTATCTGGTTATCAGGACATAAAGTTCGGGGGGAGGGAAGGATAGTGACACAGATTTATTAAAAACAGAATGCTAGGGAATATGGCCTAGCGGTAGAGTGCTTGGCCGGTATACATGAAGCCCTGGGTTCAATTCCTCAGCACCACATATATAGGAAAAGCCAGAAGTGGCACTGTGGCTCAAGTGGTAGAGGGTTAGCCTTGTGCAAGAAGAAGCCAGGGACAGTGCTCAGGCCCTGAGTTCAAGCCCCAGGACTGGCAAAAAGCAATGACAACAACAAGAGAATGCTAGTATGGTGGCTCTTGCCTGTCATTCCAGTCCTCAGGAAGTAGAGGCAGGAGAATCACGAGTTCAAGGCCAGCCTAAGCTACATGGAAAGTTCTAGGCCATCCTTGGCTGCACTAGAAAGATTATGTCTCAAAAATATCCACACACACCCAAATCAAAATAACCTAGCACATTCAAAGCTCTGGGTTCACCCCCTAGCACTATTTAAAAAAAAAACAAGAACCAAAACTCCTTACTAATAATAATTACAAAGAGGGTTGCTATGAGTGTCACTAACACCACCAGATTCTCAATTATGGCAGCTGCTGCTTTGGTTATTTCCAGAAGCAAGATATCAGAGTATCCTACCTGATATTATTTTTCCTAAATTTTAGTCATTTCAGGATTCCGAGAAGAAATACCTTGTCCTTCGCCATCACCCTCCCCTCTCTCCCTGCCGAGGAGATCTAGATTTAGCTCACTGTCCCCCAAGGAGGAACAAGCGACAGATAACACATGCACGAAGTGCCTTCGTATGTCAGGATACAACCTGGGCACGGGCTGGGATGGGAAGTAGGATTCAAGTCCCATGAAATCCTACGGGTGGGCCTCTGAGCAAGATAAATCAGCCAGAGCCAAATGGGGAAGCCTCTGGAGTTACAGATATTAGTCAAAAGACGCCAGAGGCCTAGGTGGGGTACAAGGAAAACACATCTACCGTCCCTTGAGTCCTGCCCTGACCTAGTCAACTGTATTCTGCTTTCATTCAGCCCTCTGGGCTTTCCCTTCATCTTCTCTCAGCCTGATGGTATCCACTGCCGGCCTGTGTCCTGAGAACCACAACTCCTAGGCCTGAAACAGTCTTGAGCCATTCTAAGAGATGACAGGCAAGAGGGGGAACATGAAGATGGGACAGGTCAGAAGGCCTGGTGTCACACGAAAGAGACAAGGCCTCCCAGGGAGTCCAAGGAAAACATTATGCAGCTTGGGGAGATGGTTACCTAGTGTAAGAAAGGAGCAAAGAATCTATAAACAACAAAGGATGTTTCTTCGCCCTGGCATCGTAGGTGGCTGAGTCTGCCTCCCACTGTCTGAGAAGCTGAGAAACACTTCCGGCAGTGGAACGAAGCCCTGCCTGGAACTGGGCTGGGTTTCTGCCTCCACTTGCCTTCTGCACTTGCTCTCTGGTGTCCTTGTTTGTATTACAGCCTGTTTGTGTGCATGAGAGCCCTCTTACACACCTGCTTCTCTGTTGCTGAATGACCTCTCTTCTTTCCTTGAAAATGAAGCCCAAGCTAGATCCATCACGTTCCAGAAAAATCTCAAGCACTCCCTATCCTAGTCTGTCTCCTTGCACCACCTTTGACCTGGGGATGTAGCTCAAGGGTAGAGCTGGCATGCAGAAAGCCCAGAGTTGCATTCCCAATGGCACAAAACAAAAACAATTTTAAAAAGGTCCTCCAGATGGTTGTTCTAAAGGACCTCACAAGGGCTTTGTCTGCCCTACACTGCTGGCCCGTGTGAACATACAAATCCTCAGTGGCTGGCTTTAACAATGGTCAAGTACACAGAAGCTAGCTGTTCAAACCCGGAGACCAGCCAGACGTCTGGTGGGCAAGAATGAAACAATGCACACCCACTCTCACCAGTGCCATAAAGAGGTGACAGAACACCACCAAAGAAAGAAAATCCCCATGGGTTTCCCATGCCTCCTCTACTAGTGGGAGCCATTCTGGTTGGTTATAGACAGGTCTCCAGGACCTAGCAGGTTCACAAGCATTTCAGTGTTCAGTATTACTTTTTGGTCATTGGCCAGAAATGAGGGATCCACAGGGGTGAGCTGTGGGAAAATGAGCAGGAGGAAGAAAGGAACCCTGACTGCATATTTAGCTGCCTTTGCACTGAACCTTTTTTTTTTTTGGCCAGTCCTGGAGCTTGAATTCAGGGCCTGGGCACTGTCCCTGGCTTCTTTTTGCTCAAGGCTAGCACTCTACCACTTGAGCCACAGCACCACTTCTGGCTTTTTGTTGTTGTTTTTTTCTGTATATGTAGTGCTGAGGAATCAAACCCAGGGCTTCATGCATGCTAGGCAAGCACTCTACCACTAGGCCACATTCCCAGCCCCTTTGCGAATCTTATGGGTAAAACAACGGTATCACCCCCAGAATCTTCCTTTGGTAAGTCAGAAAGGCTCTCACCAAGAGAGACACTTGTATTTAAGTAGAATGATGAACACCACTCAAAGTCAAACAAATTATTTTCAGACCAGCCCTCTCTATTCTGAGAACTGACAGACTGCTTCAAGGAACACGAACACTTGGCATCCTGTCTACTGCAGAGCCACAAAGGAAACGCCTAGCCTCAAGGGGCTGGTAGTTACTGAGGTGGGAAAATAAAAAGGCAGGAGCTTCTGGCATACGCTATAGCACAAAGAAACCTCGCAAGTCACAAAAGGCCGAATATTGTCTAATTCTGTTTAGCTGAAGGACCTGAGTAGTCAAATGAAGAGAATTAAAAAGTAAAATGGTGAGCTGGGTGCTGGTGGCTCACACCTATAATCCTAGCTATTTGGGAGGCTGACATCTGAGGATCATGGTTCAAAGCCAGCTGAAGAAGCCAAATCTATGAGATTCTTATCTCCAATTAACTGCCAAAATGCTAGAACTAGTGGCATGGCTTTAGTGGAAGAGCACCAGCCTTAAGTGGAAAAAGCCAAGTGAGAACACAAGGCCCTGAGTTCAAGCCGCAGTACATACATGTACATGCACGCACACATGTGTGTGCACATACACACACACAAAGGCAGAATGGTGGTTGCTAGACAAAAGGGGGATTATTACTTGATAGATACTAAGTTTTAATTTGGGAAGATTTGGGACTAGATGGTGGTGACAAATATATAACGGTGTGAATATACTTAATGCCACTGAATCATGTATTGAAAAAAATAGTTAAAGCTGGGCATCAGGGACTCAGGCCTGTACTCTAAGCTACTAAGGGGGCTGAAATCCAAGGATTGCAGTTTGAAGCCAGCCCAGACAGGAAAGTCCATGAGACTCTTATCCCCAATTAACCACTAAAAAGCAGGAAGTGGGGCTTTGGCTCAAGTGGTAGAGTGCTAGCCTGGAGCACCAAAGCTCAGGGACAGCGTCCAGGCTCTGGGTTCCAGCCCCAGCATACACACACAAACAGTTAAATGGTAAAGTTTACACATATTTACCATACTTATTTTTTTAATCCTAACTTCCATCTTGATAAAGAAGAGGCAAGTGTAAGGTGTGGGATGTTCATGGGCACCAGGGAGGCTGAAGGCTGGGCCAGCTCCTTACCTGTGAGGGGCCCATGAGGACACAAGAGAAAGTGCTCTGAGGCAAAGCTCCGCAGAGGAGCAATAGCTGCACACCGTGAGCAGGGGCCGGGCGCTGGGGCGGAAGGACCAGAGAGCGTTAAAATTCCCTCACCTCCTGTACAAGCGGCTGCTGGAACAATGGAATGAGAGGATTCGTCCTTGGAATGTCAATGTGAATCTGAAAAAGAGAAGCCATATTGCACAAACACAAATGCCGGTGTGTTCTTCAGACAAGTACTTTCTTAACAAATGGAATCAAAGGAGTAAGAGTTAGAGCACAGTCTACCTTTCAGAAGAACTGTCAGACACAGAAGAAAGTCCAGCTACATTACCTCCATTGAGCATGCGCCCCCTGGCCTCATCCAACCTAACTGGGAGGCACCTCTCAACTTGGCCATTTTCATCCAACAGCCTAGCCCATCCACACCTCCTGCCCGCTTCCCCAAGTCTGATCCAATCCAGGCGTGCACTGTGTACCACGTATGATCAAAGTGTGTGGCCCTCTTGCCACATCTGACTTCCCAAGATCTGAAGGAGCTCCCACTGCTGCCACACAGGCAGGCTAAGGAGCTGGAGGAGCAACATGGCCCACCAAGTCCTGACAGGTACTACGCAAGGGAGGGCCAGGCAGCTGGCCTCTCACCTGGTGCTGAAAGGTCTCATTTCTGTGGCCAAAGTGGTCAGTCCAGCTGCTTTAAGCTTTGAGGACCTTCCAACGCCCGGTCTAGTCATCCTCAGGCAGGGTCCATAGCAACAGAGGCCACTCCAGTTCTCAGGCTGGTTGTGGTGGACAGCTGTCCCTCCCCCAGTCTCCCCTCTTTTCTTCCCTCTGCATGCAGACCTCCACAGCCTGTGAGGGCCGCTGTAGGCAAAGATGGAGGACTCCCTGACTATAAAGGCTCAGACAAAAAGGACAGAAGGTGGCTTAGTGGTAGAGCGCTTGCCTAGCATGCATGAAACCCTGGGTTCCATTCCTCAGCACCATATCAACAGAAAAGGCCAGAAGTGACGCTGTGGCTCAAGTGATAGAGCCCTAACCTTGAGCACAGAGAGGCTCAGGAACAGTGCCCAGGCCCGGAGTTCAAGCCCCAAGATAGGCAATAAATAAATAAGGACAGAGAAGTGACGTGAGTACTGTGTGGGCACTGCAGCTGTCAGAAGGCAATATTGGCGGCATGGGCACTCCTGAGTGGCCTGTAGTGTAGCCCTTAGTACTCCATGTGGTCTGTGAACCAGTGGCATCTGCTACTGGGGATCTGTCGGGGGTCCACTGAAGCCCTGCACTTCCCATAATCCTCTGGGGAAGGGGTTCATCAAGGTCCCAGGTGTCTCATACACACGTGAAAGTTTGAGAAGCATTACCACGCACCACTGCTAAAGAGGTCGACCTATTTAAATAGACCAAAATCAGAGCTGCTGAGTGCCAAGAAGGGAGGGAGGCCTGGGAATGGCGGAAGCCCAGCCCAGGCATGCCACTGCCTGAAGACTTGGACAGCCTCTACCAGGCAGTTCCAGGAGTGAGTACGGCCAGGAGACCCAGTCCGAGAACACAGCCCCTACGACTGTACCTGTCTGTAGGTGTCCTGGTGATGCTCCTCATTCCTCGAGTCGTAATACTGCTCAATGAAGCCGAAGTACTCCTCCCGCTTGCGCTGCAGTGTCAGCGTCCGCCTCTCGGTGTTCGCCGGGAGGTAGCCCTGCAGGCAACACCAGCCGTCAGGACGCATGTCAGAGAGACAGACGCTGGCTGGATGCTTTTTATTTCAGATTGAGCAAAGGCAGAAGGAAAACTGCCAAAAGGACGAGGAGTCCTCTTGGTTTGAACCACCCAGTGCTCGTTTTTCCCTCTGCCAATGGGATCCACATGTGCGGATGAGCGAGTCTGACTTTCCCAGGGCTGTTTACTCCCAAGGCCCTGCCCTGCCCGTGGAGCCTGCAGAGCTGGTAAACTTCATGGCCCTCAGCGCTGGCCCCCTGGACAGCCCGGAATGGAGGTCAGTGGGAGGGAGCCGGGCCCGAGTCCCCGCCTGGGAGGCCATGACCTCTCACCACCATGGTGTAATGCCTTCCACACTTCCGGGAATCACAAGGGCCTGGAAGCTTCTACAGCACAGCATTAGGGGTGCCAAACAGCCTGGCAGTGACCACACGCGCTTCTCCAGGGTAACCCTGAGAATCACCAGCTTAGGGGGCTGAATGGAATCAGCAACAGAGCAGTTACGATGCCAGCACAGATCTGGCAGCAGCCCCATCCTAGCCCAAGCTCAGGCCAACTTTCACTCTAATCCCTGGTCCCCATCCCGCTCATCATTCTCAGACCTCCCATTGCTCTTCTGCTCAGCAGAGCTGCTGTGAGTGGCACTTAGCCACAAAAGTGGCAGGGGCGGTGGGGGAAGTGGACTAGCATGGCTCACGAGAGACCACCTGGTAAAGGGGCACCATGGGGTGCGGGCTTCAGCCACTTGAGTTACTCCCACTGCAGGAGGAGGGACACCCGGGCAATGTCAGCTTGCTCTCAGCATGAGCTGGACTCCCCTGCTGTGCTGCTGGAGACTGTGACCACAGGCCAGCTGTGCCCCTCTTCCTGTACAGGAATAAGACTAAATCCCACCCCTGAAGGGGAGGAATGAACTCGCAGGGGGTCTCTGAGCCATCCAGTGGGGACGGAGAACTCTATGGAGTAAGATCAATGTGTCCAGACTAACCTCATCAGGCAAGAAGGGCTGTGTGAGGCTCACGCTTCTCTACACAGGGGTAGAACTCACCGACAGGAGTCTCCAGGTTACAGGCCGAACCTCCCTGGGAACCCCTGGCCAGCTACACTTCCTCAGTTCATCTGCAAACAGACAACAGCCTCATTGGATTAGGTCCTCCCACAAAGCCCTCAAACAAACTCAGGCCAGAGCTGCCAGACGCCTCCTACTGTTCAAAGACAGATACTACCACCACCAGCGCCTGCTGCTGACAAGCAAGGGCAAGGCCCAAATCCACAGCCCTGAGCGGCAGAGTACCAAGGAAGGGCACGGCAGCCATCAGTCAGCTCGGAGATGAGAGTTAGAGGGGAACAGAGAGCCCGTGGGTGTGGAATTCTGTGAGGATCCCCTCGAGGCAGAAGAGACAAAAGCCATAGCTGCACTATGGTCTACAGGCACCAGAAACCCATCCCGCCTAGTCTGGTCTCTCATCTCTAGCAACAAACTTCTGCCTTAATACCTGCAAGTCACTGCAATGGGCGTCATATCAGGAGATGCTAGAAAAGTAAAAGAAGGAAGAATAAAGAGCAATAGCTTCCAAGTCTCCGAGACTCCCAGTCACCAAGAGCTGCTGCTGTGCCCGGGGCTCTTGGGAACTCACCTAAGTCAGTGTTGTGGCTGGAGAGAAGCTGACGGAATTTTTCTAGGCGGGTTTTCTCCCGGACTGTCATGGGGGGTGCCCCAGAAGCATTCTGGTCTGAGATCCGGGCTACCAGAGGGATGATGGGCCGGAGAGGGAGTGACTGCTGTTTGTGGAGTGGGTTCCTCAAGCATGTATCACCTGAAATGGTTTGAAAGCGCAAAAGAACAGCCTGTGGAGAGCATCGACGCTGAGAAACCTGAGCCTGCCCGTTCGGTTAGGATGCCCCCTCCTCCAGAGCGGAGGCTGCGCCAGGGGCTGGAGCCCCTGCTGGGCTCTGCCCCTGCCCAGACAAGGGCTGCGAGCACACCATCAGGCAAAGGCATCCTGTGTGCTAACCAAGCTCCAGAGGCTGTGCGTAGACACCGAGGAAAACCAAATCCTCGTTCTACCTCAATCTGGAATGTTCTTCAAGGCCTGAGAGGGAGTCCTGTAAGGACACAGCGTTCTTCTCCAGCCTCCACAGCCCAGGTGTGATCGGCTGCCGCGGCAAGGGCTAGAAAAGCGCCACAGAGCCCTGCAAGGCAGGTGCAATGCTTCCAACTCTGCCGAAAGATGGCTAACGTAGCAGAACGTAGATTCAAGCTGCACTCTTTGTGGCTCTGTGGCTCTCGATCAAACGGTGGGTAGGAGGTCTATGAAGTATAGGACTAACACGAGTGTTTACTACATGGGAGGTAGTATGCTGCCTCACTATAACATGTGATCTCTCATCTGATCCTTATGACACAGGGAAGAATCTGTACATATTTTCCAGAGGAGCAAACTGCAGTCTGGAGAAGTTAAGTAATGGTGAGAGCTGAGGTGATACCTTTGGTATGACTGAATGCCAAAAAGAAAACTCAGTTTTTAATTGTGACTGTCTTTTCATGATTGCTTCATTTTTGGGGGTGCGGGGGTGGTGTCAGTTGTGGGGCTTGAACTCAAGGCCTGGACACTGTCCGAGAGCTCTTTTGCTCAAGGCTAGCCCTCTATCCCTTTGAGCCACAGTTCCACCTCCAGTTTTTGAGTGGTTAATTGGAGATAAGAGGGGTTTTCTGCCAGGGCTGGCTTTGAACCACGATCTTCAGATCTCAGCCTCCTGAGTAGCTAGGTTTACAGGCATGAACCACCCGTGCCCAGCTTTGCTTCATATTCTTAATCTATCTTGGCAATACAAGTAGTGGTCAAGGGAACTGGGAATGTGGCTTAGTGGTAGAGTGCTTGCCTAGCATGCATGAAGCCCTGGGTTTGATTCTTCAGTACCATATAAACAGAAAAACCCAGAAGTAGCACTGTGGTTCAAGTGGTAGAATGCTAGCCTTGAGCAAAGAGAGGATCAAGGACAGTGCCCAGGCCCTGAGTTCAAGGCCCAGGATGGGGGTTGGGAGAGGGGGGAAGTAGTGCTCACAAATATTTAACAGTGAACTACTCATCAACCTCCCCTACCAGGTTTATAAATCCAACTTCCATAAGGTTCTTGGTTGCAATACCTAACAGATGAGGCCTAGAGAATACAAACTAGAGCTGGCGATGTAGCTCCGTGGTTCAACACTTGCCTAGTATGCACAAGGCCTTGGGCTCAATGGAAGGAAAGGTGAAAGGGAAGGACGAAGGGAGGGAGGGAGGGAGGGAGGGAGGGAGGGAGGGAGGGAGGGAGGGAGGGAGGGAGGGAGGGAGGGAGGGAGGGAAAAATGCAGATCACACACTGCAAAGCTGAAATAGCCTCACATGCCTAACATTAACTCTTAGCTGAAGAAGCTCACAGGAGGGGGAGGTGGTCCCCACTATACAAAGGCAGGGATGGGGAGGGGGGCTTTTTCCCTTTAGGAACCTCTGGAGACCCTCATAGTGTGTGAACACTTTGACAGCCTCTAGCTGTAGCCACGTGACCAATCAACAGTGAATGGCTGCCTGGGCCTGGTACTGAGGGTTCAAGCAGGGAGCACACTCATGGCAAATGAGTGTGAAGGGATTGTAGAGACCTCACAGCCTAAGTGCAGGATCACATGCGTAGTCTGAATCAGGAGGAGAGATTCTCTTAGAATGTGAGCCAGGACACACTCCAGACTCTGACATTCTACTTCCTTTTCATCCTTTGCCAGTGAGCTGTTTGAACTTTCACTAGGACGAGACACTTCTCTCCAGCTCAAAATAACCAACTTGCATACAGCCCTTTAGGGCAACACGGAACACACAATGGATGCACAAATATGCACACAGGCAGGCCCAAACACCATCACCCCAGCAGCTCCTGAGGCTGGTTTCCTGAAAGAAAGGAAAACAGAGCTCTTCTCCCACCCCCTGACAGGCACCCGTGGTGGGCAGGGGGCTGTGACAGATACCAGTGGCAGGTCCTCCCACCCACAGGATAGGAAAAGACCACCTGAGGCTACTGTGTTCCTCAGGGCTGAGGAAGTCAACAACAGTGCCAATGGCGGGTGAAAGGCAGCCGCTGACAACTTTAAATAAGCTAGTCAATCTGCATAAACCTGATCAAGCCTAAAGAAGTGTGAGGCAATCAACCACCCCAGAGAAAGGAACAAGAGGTGGAGAATAGCAGGTGACACTGACCCAGTCACAGGGCTAAGCAGCTACCAAAGTGGGAGGGGCAGGGCAGCTTGTGACCAATGAGGACCCAGATGTCACTTCAGCAAGCTTGAGCTTGCTTTCCCACTCCCATAGAAGGCCAGAGTGAGGCCCTATAGGAAACTCGTCTTTACTTCAAATGCACTCTGTGAGGAGACTGCATCACAGGCAGGGTGGACTTACTGGAGTTTCTGGACAGCTGGGCATCACTGCTAGACTTGATGACTTTATAGCCAGTAGGGCCGTCAGATGTTGTGGATTGGGACCGTTCTGGTTTTACCCTCAGTTTGCTGTGGTTTTCTAGGACCTGGGCAGCAGTTGCCAAAGCAACTTTTGAGTTCAGAGTCTGCAAAGAAGGTGAGGAAAAGTCTTCTTCCTCATCATCGCCAATGTCCCAAGCATCACTGGTGTTCCGAGCAAACTCGTGAAAACTCGAGGCCTTCTTATTCTTCAGGGGAACTGCGTTGACTTTTGACCGTTCTTTAATGAAGCTTTGAGAGAGGAAACAGCATGATCAAGGAGCAGCAATCTCACACATCTGACCACCTTGGTTTGCTTACTTGTGTAATATTAATAGCACAAGATACCCAAGACACAGCCATTACCCTCTTCAAACAAAAACAGCTCATCTCGGGACATCCCCATCAGCCCCATGTAACCCAGACAGCGGAAGCAGCGACAACGAATCTCCCATGAGTGCCTCCATATTTCCCAGCCCCTGCGCGTAAGTGGGGCCCTCGAGCTCTGGGCAAGGAGCTGAGGGGTATAAAAGCGCGGGCGTGTGTTCCCCACGAGCCCACTTCTGTGTGGGGTCTCCCTCAGCCTGGGCGACTAATCGACGCTGTGGAGCAGAGCCTGCCCTCCACCCTTACCCCAGCCCATTTTGGACACAAGCACGAGCAAGAAATAAACCTTAGGAATACTTAATCTCATGGTTAATTCCCTAGGATTTCTGAGTTAATCTGTTGTGGCCCCATGAGCTAAATTAGCCATAGAGCAGACATAGCTATGGTAAAAGAGGAGGTAATTTTAGTCTCGGTCCCTAAATGAAAACTCCCACCCTCCTCTTTTTCTTTCTGTTAGACGAGAAAAAAAAGTCTATGTTTAGGCATACTTTTTTCTTTCTTCTTCCTGTCTTTCTTTTTGGTGGTACAGAGGTTTGAATTCATGGCCTCATGCTTGCTAGATAGGGACTCTATTATTACTTGAGCCATGACTCAGTTTAAGGCTCTATTTTTTAAACAAAAGGAAAAAAAATGAGGGCCAGGCAGTGGCTCAAGACTGTAATCCCAACTACTTGGGCAACAGAGATCAGAGGAGGGAGGTTTGAGGCCAGCCTTGACATGAAAGTTCATGAGCCTCCATCTCAACCAAAAGGGCAAGGCAGAGATGGCACACATCTACTATCCCCGGTAGCCCTGTCAGAAAGTACTGAGACCTCATCGCAATGAACAGGCCAGATGTGGTGGTATATACATGTGCCTCCAGCTACTTAGGAAGCAAGATTAAGGCCTGAGTTTTTTGTGTTTTTTTTTTTTGGACTCAGGGCCTGAGCACTGTCCCTGGCTTCTTTTTGCTCAAGGCTAGCACTCTGCCACTTGAGCCACAGCACCACTTCTGGCCGTTTTCTGTATATGTGGTGCTGGGGAATTGAACCCAGGGCCTCATGTACACGGGGCAAGCACTCTTGCCACTAGGCCATATCCCCAGCCCCCTGAGGTAATTTTTTTTTAAAGCCATAAAACCCTGAGGGCTGGGAATGTGGCTCAGCGGTAGAGCGCTTGCCTAGTATGCATGAAGCCCTGGGTTCCATTCCTCAGCACCACATACACAGAAAAACCTGGAAGTGGTGCTGTGGCTCAAGTGGTAAAGTGCTATCTTCCAGCAAAAAGAAGCTTAGAGACAGTGGACAGACTGAATTCAAACCCCAAGACTGGAAAAAAAAAAATCACCTACTTGAAAAACAACTAAAAGCAAAAAGGGGCTAGGAGTGTGATTCAAGTGGTAAAGCACCCACAAGGTGAGGCCCTGAGTTCTAACTCGGGTACTGCCCAAAAAGAAGCCAAAAAGAAGAAGAACTTGGGAAGATACATCTCAACCCCTGAAGCAGGACACAAGGCCATCCTTCCCTGAAACAGAAAGACAAAAGGTTCAAGGCAGAACATTTAGAGGCTCCCCAAGTATTTTGTGGGTATAGCGAAATGCCGGCTTTGTGACAAGGGGCCGCCATCACCCAGAAGAGGAAGGGGCTGTGAGGACAGCACCAGGTTGGCGAGAGGCACCCACAGGAAGGAAAGGGAAAGTCAAAGGCATGAAAAGGCACTGTGGTCAGTGGCTGGCAGTGCAGAAAAAAATCTAGAGCAGGGAGAGTGAAGGAAGAGTCAAGGCTTCAAGGCTTTCCTATGTTTATTAATGTCTCTCCAGAAAACACGCACAGATTCATACATTCACACATGAATGATAGTTAGCACTTACTGGGTACTCACTGGGTACCAGCCCAAGGCTAATCTTTCTGTGTACCCTTTTGCTCTTATCAACTGCATATTCATCAGCATATGGGATGGAAACTATTGTGATCCCACTTACAAACAGGAGGAAAGTGAAGCCGGCCAAGGTCATGAGCAGGCAGAGAGGTCAAAGCTCAAAAGCCAGCAAGCACTCTCTGCTGAGAAAATTTAATTAAAAAGTAGGTGCAAGCTAGGCACTGGCACCTCAGGCCTGTAATTCTAGCTACTCAGAAGGCTGAGATCTGAGAAGATCAAGGTTTGAAGCCTGACAGGGCAGAAAAGTCCCTGAGACTCTTATTTCCAATTAAAACACCAAAAAAGGCAAAAGTGGAACTGTGGCTCTAGTTACAGAATGCTAGCCTTGAGAAGGGGGAAAAAAAGAATACAGCCATATGCTGGTGGCTCACACCTGTCATCCTAACTACTCAGGAGGCTGAGATCTGAAGATCTCAGTTCAAAGCCAGCCCAGGACAGGAAAGTAGGACTGGGGATATGGCCTAGGGGTAGAGTGCTCACCCCGTATACATGAAGCCCTGGGTTCAATTCCTCAGCACCACATATATAGAAAAAGCCAGAAGGGGCACTGTGGCTCAAGTGGTAGAGTGCTAGCCTTGAGCAAAACGAAGCCAGAGAGAGTGCTCAGGCCCTGAGTCCAAGGGCCAGGACTGGCAAAAACAAAAACAAAACTAGAAGTAGAGCTGTGGCTCAAAGTGGTAGAGTGCTAGCCTTAAGAAAAAAGAGCTCAGAGACAGCAACCAGGCCCAGAGTTCAAGCCTCACAACTGACAAAATATATATCTCCTAATTTAGCATCAAGTTCAAATAACAGTACATTTGTTATATCATGTGGCCAGTGGGGCTTCTTAGCAATAAGACTGGTTTTACATAAGCCATAAAAATTATTGCAAGCAATATTCCCACTAATAGTAATAATTTGACAAATTGAAGTCAATATGCACAGATAGGGAATGACTTACAGTGCTCGTGCACCTTAGATAATTGAAGGCCCGATGCGAGGCTTCTGCAGCGATGGGGATTAACCACTCAGTAATTAATGGTCGGCTGAAGTGGAGCGATAATCATGTAGCAGGGAAAGCAATAAAAACGTCCCAACAAAGTGCTAAAATAAGGGCGATAAATGTTTTATGGCAACAATCTGGAATTGTAAAACAGTGTGGGGCAGAGCCGGATGGTGTTCCCCATGTAGAATGTAGCACACACGTGAACAAGGGAAGCAGTTAATTCCGACAATTAAAATCTTCCCAATTTGCAAAACTAAGGGATTGCTTCTCCTCAGAGTATGCCCGCAGCTCTGCTGAGAATGATCCCTGAAAATGTTCATGGTTTCACCTTGTTCACATGAGACAAAAGGGAAGGAAAGTTTGCCCTGGCTGTTGGGACACAGTGATTCAGGCCCTGAAGATGAGGGGAAACTCAACAGATGATTGGTGCAGACAAGGTACGCTGACCCTGACCCAACATGCACTGGGACAGTATTTCCAGCCACCTAATAAAGGTATAGATGGTGGCTTTATAGGCCACTTGCTTATAAAGGCAATTATAAAACATGCTGCAATGACCAGGCACTGGTAGCTTGCGTCTATAATCCTAGCTACTTAGGAAGCTGAGATCTGAGGACCATGGTTCGAAGACAGCCCAGGCAGGAAAGTCTGCGAGACTCTTATCTCCAATGAACCACCAGAAAACCGGAAATGAGGCTGTGAGTCAAAGTGGTAGTGTGCTAGCTTTGAGCAGAAGAGCTCGGGGGCAGTGTCCAGGCCCTGAGTTCAAGCCCCACAAGCAACAAAAAAAGAAAGAGAACCAACACAAGGTATAACCCAGGGAGTATGGGGGGAAAAGCTCATTATTATGAAAACAAGTTCTATTCGTTCATCTCACTGGAGTTTACGCAGTGCCCATTACATGCCACACATTGTTCTAGGTGCTGAAGGAGTCAGCAGTGAACAAAACCAAGTCCCTTCACCAGGAGGTGACGTGCACCTGCCAGCCCTCTCCAGGGGACATGTGCCTGCAGCCATCTACAGCAGGTTGCGGGACAGGTCCCTTACATCCTATAATGGCTTCCTAGCAGAAAACTGTGCATCTCACCCAAAGGACATGCTTCCATAGTTGTTCAGAAGACTGCCTCTGTAAAGCAAGAGCGAGTCGAGAGAAGTACAGATAGTACAGAACGTTCAGCTGTGTTCTTAAAAAAAAACTATTAAAATACTGACAGAGCATAATCTAATACAGCATTTTTAGATATGCAATATACTTTACTGCACATTACCTTAAAAAAAAAAGACTATTTAGAGCAGTTGAAGATTCGGAAGGTACAAGAGATTGCTTGTAAACTCCCATCTCCAGAATAAACACGGAGCCCCCTTCTCCTTTAGCAAGACCCCCCAGCAGGGGCGCCTCACCTCAACTGATGAACCTCTCCTTACACGGCACCACTGAGCCCACAGCTCACTTTAGGGCTCATTCTTGGTGTTGAGCAGCCCATGTTCTATGGGTTCAAATGCACAGGACATAAATTTACCATCGTACTTCTTCCCTAAAAATCCTATGTCTAGGCCAGGTACTGGTGCCTCATGCCTACAATCCTAGCCTGTAATCCAGGCCTGTAATCCTGCAATCGAAGGCTGAGATCTGAGGATCTTGGTTCAAAGCCAAGTCCATGAGACTCTTACCTCCTATTAACCACTCAGAAAGAGCCAAAAGTGGCGCTGTGGCTCAAGGGGTTGAAAGCTAGCCTTGAGCAAAAGAGGCTCAGGAACAGTACCCGGGCCTGGGGCTCAAGCCCCAGGACTGGAAAAAAAAAATCCTCTCCTATTCTCACTCTCCCCACCCCCACCCCCACCCTGGCAGGCACAGAGAGTTTCTGGCAGTCTCTAGAGGTGGATTGTTCCAGAATGGCATAGAGCCAGACTCATAATCATAATAACACATCTCTGTACTTCCACTGACCATGAAGGAAGGAAGATGTGATGCGACTACGCAGCCCTGGGGGTTGAAAACCCAGATCTGCACAAGCTTTCCCAGAAACAGGCCTCTAAGACTCACTCTGCCCAAAGATGGAGGCCAAAGTTGGAAAATGTGCCACGACGCCCGGCCTCCTCCTCTACCTTCCCGCAGGCTGAGTGCGGGCCTGGAGACGAGGCCACCCGACCACCGGGAGAGGCAGTCACCCTCACATCGCGGCTTTAACTCGCCTCTGGTGCTTGCCAAGAATTTACTAGAATCACTACAGAAATGGCTTCTAACTACTGTTGGTGTGCTGGGGATTCCCGAGAGCGTGGGCCAGGGCGACGGGGCGGGAGAAGCTCAGCTGACAGTCAGTTCTGAGCTCTTTGCCCTGACTGGCGATGGGAGGGAGGGAGAGGAGGCAGCCCTACTTCTACTCAGAAGCCACGAGCTCCCAAAGAACATCCCCCCCACCCCCGCTGGAGGGGGGGCACTCATCCTGGGACAACGTGTAACCCATACCAACCTTCTGGAAAGAACAGAAACCTCGTCAAGTTTCTCACATGAGCTAGCGTCCCACTTAGTCGTGGACCATTGGGGGATGAGAGGATTATTCACCTCCTGGTCCAAAGGCAAGCAGAAAAGGTCACCATGGAGCCCCTCGACTCAATGAAACAGGGGGAGGCGCGTGGAAGGAGACAACGTCCTGACTTACTTTTTGGTGAGCTGAGGGTCCAGAGGAGGGTGCTGCGCTCCATACACGGGCTGGATGCTGCAGACAAGGAAAAGGAAGGAGCCAGCTGTGAGGAGCCCGACGTGTTGGCTGAGTACCAGGTACCACAAAACCCGACAGCACTTCAAGAAATACATGAGGTCTACCACCAACCACACCAAGCCATCCCAGGGACGGCACCCCAGCCTCTGAACACGCCGTGAGCAACGGACAAGGTCCCCGACGGTCAGCAAGTCCCTTCTGTAAGGACAGCAGCATGGCAGGGAACAAGAGCAGAGCTCAAAGGCTGGTTCTGTCACCCACACCACTGACAACAAGCACCAAATTACCTAACATCTTTACATCTATTTTCTCATCTGTAAAATGGGGAAATCGCTCACCTCACAAGGGAAGAGTGAGCCGAGGAAGGGGCAGGAGGGGTGTAGGACGACACAGCCACTTTGAAATATTTGTTATACCCAGAAGGACGCAAATACAGACCCCAACACCAGCATCTTCACTCACAAATACAGATTTTAAGAGAAATACATGGCTATGTGCATATAAAGCAACTCCGGAGCCCCTCCAACCTCAATGGAGAAACACCCCAGCGCCCCCCGGCAGTGTGTTCCTATAACAGAATTACTACATAGCAATGGCACACTATGAAAGAAAGCTGCAAGGAACCGTGTGGGAGGAGTTCCTCAATGGCGCACAGTGAACAAGGAGGCAAAGGAGAAGAGTAAATAGTGCGGGTGTCACAGTCACCCCCGCTGCTAAGGGGTGTGCGCAGTAGAAACAGCCTCCAGGAGGCGAGGAGTGACTGATGCGAAGGATGTAGCCTTGGGGACAACCACTTTTCCTCACTTGTGTTTCGTGTGCTTTTTTGTATGTAACAGAACACAATGTAAAGGGGGAAATGAAGTGACCTGTGAACAATGAATGCACCAAAGCAAACTGATGTCCATGCATAAAGGGACCAAAAAAAAAACCCACAACACTTTCAGTAGGTAAGAATTTCAGGATCTCCTTCTGCATGGAGAGACTGGGAGATGACAGAACACAGGGTCTGGGAATATGGCCTAGTGGCAAGAGTGCTTGCCTAGCATGCACGAAGCCCTGGGTTCCATTCCTCACTACCACATAAACACAAAAAGTCATAAGTGGCGCTGTGGCTCAAGTGGTAGAGTGCTAGCCTTGAGCAAAAAGAAGCCAGGGACAGTGCTCAGGCCCTGCAAAACAAAACAAAACAAACAAACAAAAAAAAAACAATGACAGAACACAGCTCACCCTAAGATGAATGGAGAAACCTTGGGAACCGATCTCCACACACCGCCAAACCAACCAGACCTCACGTCCAGTCTCCGATGTGAGGCTCGACCATAAAAGTAGTGTAACGGACAACGGTCCAAACAGGGAGAAGGTAAAAGTGGACAAACAAGGACATTGGGCTTTTTCATCACTTGCTGGCAGAGCTCAAGAGACACCTAAAGCTGAAAGCTCAAGAGCCTTTTAAAATAGGAACAAAGGCTAATGAATAGTGTCAGGTACTCAGACCAGGTGAAGAGAGAAGCAGCAGGAAGTATAACTACTCATTTCCTAATTATTTATGGCAGGGGGTCAGTAGGTATTTTCTAAAGAAATGTGGTGCAGCTGGATGTGACGGCAGAAATCTGTAATGGCAGAACTTGTAGGCTAAGTGAGGCAGGAGTTTCTCCAAGTCCATTGCTAACCTGGACTAATACAAAGATCCTGCCTCAAAACACACATTTGGGCTGGGACTGTGGCTTAGTGGTAGAGTGCTTGCCTAGCATGCATGAAGCCCTGGGTTCGATTTCTCAGCACCACATAAACAGAAAAGGCTGGAAGTGGTGCTGCTATGGCTCAAGTGGTAGTGTGCTAGTGTTAAGTACAAAGAGGCTCAGAGACAGTGCCCAGGACCTGAATTCAAACCCCAGGACCAGGAAAACACACACACACACACACACACACACACACGCACACGCACACACACACACACACACACATTTAAGGAAAAGAAAAGCTGAGTGTGGGTGGCTCAAGCATGTAATAATCCTAGCTACTTAGGAGCATGAGATGTGAGGATCAAGATTCAAAGCCAGCCCAGGCAGGAAAGTCTACAAGACTCTTATCCTAATTAACCACCACGGATTTGCGTTGTAGCATTCACAAATACCCTAGAGTGAGTAGAGTCCACAAACCCTCTGAGTAAAACATAAAATAAGGGTGTGATAAACTCTGCAGGAAGATGTCATCAGGCTACATAGGAGAGTTGACTAGATAGAAAAATCAGAAAGGATCCTGAGGTCCTCTCCTTAAAAAGAATAAAGCCACTCGCCAGTGAACTGTGCAGAGAAAATCCAAACCTAATTGTGCAGACGTAAGAGCCAGAGCCCATCAATTACCTAGGAAAGGCTCTTAAACTCACAGTGGACTGTTTTTTAAGGATGTCAGCCATATGTGCTGGCACAGCTAGAAAGGCTAAGATGAATGATGGACTCCATCAGCAAAGGTATCAGGGCCCAAATTGAATTTGTTAACATGTTCCTGAACTAAACCATGATATATCTGAATCTGGAATGCTTTGAATAATAAATCGGTTTATTGCACCTCAGAAAAAGACAGGCAAGAAGTTAGAAAAGAAAAAGAAACCAATATAATCACAGATGCTAAATAATGACAAACTAAGAGTCTGGCAGTTCAGGGGCTCCATTTTTCTGATCTTTACAAGGTCTCCACCTCCCAAGTATACCCCGATTGTCAAATCAGCCTCTCTGCCCCACTCTGGAATGCTTTTCTCTTCTCTACATCCATTTCAAAACAGCATCCATCCTGCGACTCCCTCCTCAAATTCCACCCCACCATAAGACGTCCCTGCCTCCCCCCAGGGCCGTGCCCCTCCGACTCCCTCACATAAATCAGGACTTATATAGCTTTAGCAAGCTAGATTTCAATCAAAAGGGAAGGTACACTCAGGTAGGTGTTCAACAGGCAGCTCTGTGTGTGTGTGCGTGTGTGCGCGTGCATGCGCTCAAGTGCCGTTCCTGGGGCTTGAATTCAGGGCCTGGATGCTACCCCTGAGCTTTTGCTCAAGGCTTGAACTCCACCACTTGAGCCACAGCTCTACTTTTGGCTTGGGGGGGGGGGGTAGTTTATTGGAGATAAAGAGTCTCACAGACTTTCCTGCCCAGGCTGGCTTTGAACCACAGATCACAACCTCTTGTGTAGTTAGTATTACAGATGTATACCACCTGCACCCGGCTCAACAAGCAGCTTTTTTTTTTTTTTTTTTGCCAGTCCTGGGCCTTGAACTCAGGGCCTGAGCACTGTCCCTGGCTTCTTTTTGCTTAAGGCTAGCACTCTACCACTTGAGCCACAGTGCTACTGCCGGCTTTTTCTATTTCTGTGGTGCTGAAAAATAGAACCCAGGGCTTCACACATGCTAGATAAGCACTCTACTGCTAAGCCACGTTCCCAGCCCAACAAGCAGCTTTTAAAGGAAACAGAATTAGAACTCCCCAACTCTTCCCTCTCCCACTTCAGACCTACAAAATCACTCTGCTAAGCCTGTATTTTTCACCCTCGTGTTTTGCTTTATGTTGTACTTTTTACATGTGTATTCCTAAACAATATGAGTTGTTAGGCATGCCATGTCTTTTAAAACTTACATAAATGGGGGCTGGGGATATGGCCTAGTGGCAAGAGTGCCTGCCTCATATACATGAGGCCCTGGGTTCGATTCCCCAGCACCACATATACAGAAAATGGCCAGAAGTGGCGCTGTGGCTCAAGTGGTAGAGTGCTAGCCTTGAGCAAAAAGAAGCCAGGGACAGTGCTCAGGCCCAGAGTCCAAGCCCCAGGACTGGTTAAAAAAAAAAAAAAAACTTACATAAATTCTATAACTTGTTTGGCTAAATCTTAATGCTAATGTAAGTTTTTACTTAATTCCAGAGCTGTCTTTAAAAAGATATTTCCTTGGGCTGGGAATATGGCCTAATGATAGAGTGCCTGCCTCGTATACATGAAGCCCTGGGTTTGATTCCTCAGCACCACATATATAAAGCCAGAAGAGGCACTGTGTCTCAAGTGGTAGAGTGCTAGCCTTGAGCAAAAAAGAAGCCAGGGAAGTGCTCAGGCCCTGAGTTCAAGCCCCACGACTGGTAAAAAAAAAAAAAAAAAAAAAAAAAAAGACATTTCCTTAAGCCAACTGCTGGTGGCTCACACCTGTAATTCTACCTACTCAAGAGGCTGAGATCTGAGGATCACGGTTCAAAGCCAGCCCAGGCAGGAACACCAGTAACTCTTTTTTTTTTTTTTTTTTTTTTTTTTTTGCCAGTCCTGGGCCTTGGACTCAGGGCCTGAGCACTGTCCCTGGCTTCTTCCCGCTCAAGGCTAGCACTCTGCCACTTGAGCCACAGCGCCGCTTCTGGCCGTTTTCTGTATATGTGGTGCTGGGGAATCGAACCTAGGGCCTCGTGTGTCCGAGGCAGGCACTCTTGCCACTAGGCTATATCCCCAGCCCAGTAACTCTTATCTCCAATTAACCACTCAAAAATCAGAAATGGAGCCCTGGCTCAAAGTGGCAGAGCACTGGCCTTGAACAAAAGAGCTCAGGGACAGGCCCAAGCCCTAAGGTCAATCCCCATGACTGACAATGAAAAAAAAGAAAACCAAAAATGGAGTTGTGGCTCAAAGTGGTTGAGTGCTAGTATTGAATACGGGAGCTCAGGGACAGTACCCAGACCCTGAGTTCAAGCTCTACCATCAACAAAAAATAAAAAGTTGAGAGATAATATAACAAATGTGCATGAACCACTCACTCTAATTTCCCAAACATTAACATCTGTCACATTTCTTTACGAATATGAAACATTAGAGAGACCACTAATGACACATCCCCACCGTCCCCTCAGAGATAACCACTATTACTAAGTTGAAGAAATCCTGTCTAGGTCTTCTGTGTTTTTGTTTTTGTCAGTCATGGGCCTGGGTTGTCCCTGAGCTTCTTGGCTTCAGGTTAGCACTGTACCACTTTGAATCAGAGCGCCACTTCCAGTTTCCTGGTGGCTAACTGGATATAAGTCTCGCGGACTTTTCTGCCTGGGCTGGCTTCAAACTGATAATCAGTCTCAGCCTCCTGAGTAGCTAGGATTACAGGTGTGAGCCACCGGCATTCAACCTGTGTTTTTTTTTTTTTTTCTGTTACTAATTTTTTTTAATGTGTTCTTATTTTGTGAATGACACTGTGACTATAATGTATAGGGTATAGTGTGTAGACAATGTGAAGGGGGTTTTTGCAATTCTGGGGCATGCCTGCCTTCTGGGTTCCTTCAGCTCCCCTGTTTACTTCTTCTGATTTACAAAAGTAACATAAACGGAGCGGAAAAACCGGATGGTCAATCATTCACATCCTCACCCGGGCAGGCCTCAGGGCCACATGCATTTCCAGCTTCTAGAAAGCTGTGGTGTTTCTGTGGTCCCCACACTGAGTCCCTGAACACAACACACGGCAGTAGAGAGAGAACAGAGAGGGAAGCCAGGGAAGGCCTGGTTCATGCCGGAAGAGTTTCCAGCTGGACCGGAGAACTGGCGGCTCCCACGACAGCAGGGAGACGCACTGCCCACACAGAAGAGAGGCGCCGGTGAGCCCGAGGGCTCCGCCTCGGCCTGCGCCATTCAGGAAAGCACCCAGAAGGTGCTGCTGGCAGAGCTGCCACCCTGCTGCAATGGAGCGCAACCCTGAGAAGGAAGAATCAACAGGTGCTGGGCGCTGACCAAGGAACGGAAGCAAACAAGAGGGGAGCTGCGCAGCTTCAACGCCAGGCACGCTGGTGGAGGGCTCGGGCGCCTGGCCCCACGCAGGTTTCCCAAACGGGGACCTGCCATGCCAGTGCTTGCAAGGACCTTCTAATCGCTGCATTGGTAAGACACTGCCACGCCGGGGACAGGTGCTAACACACTGCCAGAGCAGGCTGGGAGCTCTGTGCTGGACTATGGGGTCATCAGGGACAGATGTTTTAGTTAAGAAATAAGTAAGTGCCTAAATAATCCCTCAATCTTTTTCCTTTTAAGGCAGTGCTGGTGATAAAACCCAAGCTGACGCCAGGGTATACACCTCTAGCACTCAACTTGTTTTAATAGCAGTAAAACTTCCTTAATTGATTGATTCAGACTCTGTGTGTGTGTGTGTGTGTGTGTGTGTTTGGTGTGTGTGGTGTGTGCACACACTGCAAATACCAGGGCTCCTGTATATGGCTCGTGCTCTAACACTTGAACCATGCCACCAGTCTAGCATTTTGCTGGTTAACTGGAGATGGAATCTTACATATTTCTCTATCCCATCTGGCTTCAAATCTCAACCCTCCAAGTCTCAACCTCCTGGGTAGCTAGGATTATGGGTGTGAGCCACCAGCACCCAGCTTTTCCACAGTTCAAAACAGAAATCTGCACTTCCATGTTTATCGCTGCACAATTCACAATAGCCAAAATATGGAAACAACCTAGATGCCCCTCCACAGATGAATGGATTAAAAAAATATGGTACCTATACACAATGGAATGCTACAGAACTTGAACAAATAATGTTGAGCGAGACAAGCCTAGAACAAAGAAAACAAAGGGGCGTGATCTCCTTGATATATCACTGTTAAGGTGGGGGGAGGGGGAGACAGTAGAGACCAGATCTGCGAAACCAAGAACTTTCTTGTCAAATGGTATATCCCACAGGATTGGGTCAGCGACCCTGTAACTAAAACCAAACAACTACTCAACATATAAAGGTCAAAAATAGACCTCCCAGTGGATCACAATAGCTCAAAAGCTATGTATGTATGATCATATAAGACAAGGATAAGCAAACTCTATTGTTGACATTACATTTAAAGTCCTAGGTGAATTTCCTTTGGCGTAGGCCACGTGGCTACTGTATATGTTTTTGGTATACTGTGTATTGTATGTATGTCTACCTGATCTAGGGAAGGGAAAGAAAAACAGGGTGTAAGATATCACAAGAAATGTACACACTGCCCTATTATGTAACTGTCCTCTTTTGCACAACACCGTGTCAAAAAAATTTTTAATTAATAAATTAAAAAAGCCAAAAAAAAAAAAAGAAAGAAAGAAATGTCCATCTTCTGCCCCTGCCCCCTCCACCTGCTCCATGTCTCCAGTGTGCCTGTGTGCTTGTGGGGGAAAAAAAATACCCTCGCTCAAGAGTTCAAAACTAGTATGAGGGACGAGGTAACAAACGGTACAAATAATGTATCCAATGCCTAACTTATGAAACTGTAACCTCTCTGTACATCAGTTTGATAATAAAAATTTGAAAAAAAAGTAAGAGTTCAAAACTAGAATTGCCTTCAGAGCTCACATGACTGGGAGAAATTCAGGGTGGAGTACTACAGAATCATGCCTTAAAACTTGGCTTTGTGGCCGGGTGCCAGTGGCTCACGCCTGTAATACTAGCTAGTCAAGAGGCTGAGATCTGAGGATCGCAGTTCAAAGCCAGCTCGGGCAGGCTTATCTCCAATTAGCCACCAGAAAACCAGAAATGGAGCTATGGCTCAAGTGGTAGAGCACCAACCTTGAGCTGAAGAGCTCAAGGACAGCACCCAGGCCCAGAGTTGAAGCCCCACAACTGACAGACAAACGAAAAAAAAGAACTTGGCTTTTTGGACTGGGAATGTGGCTTAGTGGTAGAGTGCTTCCCTAGCATACATGAAGCCCTGGGTTCGATTTCTCCATACCACACAAACAGAAGAAGCAGGAAGTGGCACTGTGGCTCAAGTGGTAGAGTGCTACTAGCCTCGAGCAAAAGAAGGTCAAGGATAGTGCCCAGGCCCTGAGTTCAAGTGGGAAAGGAAGGAAGGAAGGGAGGAAAGCAGGGAAGGAGGGAGGGAGGGAGGGAGGGAGGGAGGGAGGGAGGGAGGAAGGAAGGAAGGAAGGAAGGAAGGAAGGAAGGAAGGAAGGAAGGAAGGAAGGAAGGAAGGAAGGAAAGAAGGAAGGAAGGAAGGAAAGAAGGAAGGAAGGAAGGAAAGAAGGACAGAAGGAAGGGAGGGAACTTGGTTTTTTTCTCTGAAGCAAGGATACCACACTCCCTGGAAACCTAGGGGTGCCACCTCCTCGGCCCCTCCCTCCCTCTCCTTGCCTTTCTCTCTCTAAATGTAATCATTTACCAGTCCTTCTGCACCCAGCACTGATGCCCACCTCTGCCCTGGTGGAGCCTCGGTTCCCTCACTCCCGCACTGTGTCCTGCAGGGCATTTAGTGGGGCAGGGGCATCAGATGCCCTACAGCCACTGCACACACTAATCCACGCCATTTTCCTCAGTGCATCCAGTGTGGGAATGAACCCTGGGCCTCACACAGCTAGGCAGGTGCTCCTCCACGGAGCCACACTTAACCCCACAATGGTGTCAGTAATTGCGAATCTGAGGTGTCACACCCCCTCCCAACTTTGTTAAGCAGCCCACTGCGCTTAAGATCAAAGGCCGGGGTGGGGGGGGTGGAGCCTGAGTGGAGAAGCACTTGTCCAACAAAGGAGAGGCCTGGGTTCTATTACCAGCACAAGGCAAAAACAAAAACAAAACATTTAACTTGGTCTTTTTTTTTTTTTTTTGGTCCATTGTGGAGCTTGAACTTTTTGCCTCGGCCTGGGTGCTGTCTCTGAACTTTTTTGGTCAAGGTTAGTGCTCTACCACTTTGAGCCACAGTTCCACTTCCAGTTTTCTGGTGGTTCATTGGAGCAGTCTCACAGACTTTCCTGCCCAGGCTGGCTTTGAACCTCGATCCTCAGATCTCTGCCTCCAGAGTGGCTAGCATTATAGGCATCATCCACCAGTACCCAGATAACTGGCTCTATCTTTCTAAACATGAAGGTCCAGAAGGCTCAGAGAATTTGGATTTTATTAACCATAACTGGAAGGCCTGCAGAGGGACAAAAAGAAAAGCAGGAAGAGCTATGCAGCAGCTAGACAGCAGTCCAGGCTTGCTTGATGCAGGTGGCGGGGTGAGGCAGGGAGGCAGCCCAGAAGAGGTGAATGTTGACATGCCAGCAGGACTTGCTAGTGAACTGCATGTGGCAAGGAAAGAAGAATCACGGGGTTGGGCAATGGGGGGGACCCTTAGCTGACATGGATGAACAGCTCTGCAGACAGAGGTGGCAGGTGGGGACCCCAGAGTTCTGTTTGGACTTGTGTGATGCACTAATGAGATCAATTGGTTTTCTCAGGACCCATATGGTAAAAGCCCCAGCACCAGGAGTGGAGTTCCTGGCAATCTAATTCAGGATTCTCCTCTCAGCGGTACTCAAAGCACAGCCAGCCCCTAGACCAGCTGCTGCCGCTGCACTTGAATTCTTGCTAGAAATTCAACTTCTCGGCTGGGCGCCTGTGGCTCATGCCTGTAATCCTAGCTACTCAGGAGACTGCGATGGGAGGATCACAGTTCGAAGCCAGCCCAGGCAGGAAATTCCGTGAGACTTTTTTTTTTTTTTGCCAGTCTTGAACTCAGGGCCTGAGCACTGTCCCTGGCTTCTTTTTGCTCAAGACTAGCACTCTACCACTTGCGCCACAGCGCCACTTCTGGTTTTTTCTATATATGTGATGCTGAAGAATAGAACCCAGGGCTTCATGTATACAAGGCGAGCACTCTTGCCACTAGGCCATATTCCCAGCCCTCTCATTTCATTCTTATGCAGTAGATATTGCATGCCCAGTTAACAGACCAGACTGAGGGACAGAGAGGTTCACTTCCACAGGGTCAACAGCTAGAAAGTGGCAAAGGTGGGATTTGAACCTGGGGAGTTAGGATCCAGGGCCTAGTGTTTTTTTTTTTTTTTTCTTCAAGTTTTAGTGGTACAGAGGTCTTTAGTAGTCAGAGCCTCCATCTTGCCAGGTTAGTGCTCTACTACTTAAGCCACGGACACCTCCAGATCTTTTTTGTTTTATTTTTTCAGATAGGGTCTAGCGTTTCACTTGTGCCAGCCTCTAACAGCCTCCCACCTAGTTGGGATAACAGATATCCACCACAGCCAGCTTGTTTTGTGCAGTTGAGAATCTCACTTAACTTCTTACTCAGGCCAGCCTCAAGCCTTGATTCTTCCAATCTGACTAGACAGGATTTCAAGCATGAGCCACTGCACCAGATATTAATCCATGGGGTTCTTACGTATAACTGAGAGAAATTAAGATGTTTATTTCCATCAAGTTACCACACTAGTCATTTCTGTCCTATGTATGCTGAAAAGAATAGATAACCCATCCACGCAACCTGTGTGTGAATGTTCACAGAGGTGCTATTCATAACCAGCCAGAGATGGAAACGACCCAAATGTCCATCAACTGATGAACGAATAAACAAAATGGTATCTCTAGAGCAACAAAGAAATGTTATCCAGCCATAAAAGGAGCAACGTATTGATATATGCTATCACATGAATATGAGTTTGAAAACATTATTTTTTAGTGAAAGGAGCCAAACACAAAAGGCTTTACATCCTATCACTCCATTGATTTGAAATATCCAGAATAGGCAAATTGAAAAACAGAAAAATAAATCAGTAGTCATGAGGCTCTGGAGGAAAGAGGAAATGGGAAGTGAATGGGGTAGGGGAGGTAATAAAAATGCCCTGCAGTCGGTGGTGATGACTAGACAAAGCCATTTATGCTCTAGATGAATATGCTGTACTACGACTGAACTGTACACTTTAAAAGATGAATTTTGTAGAGCATGAATTATATCTCAGCCATACTGCTATTTGAAAAAGAAAGCTTTATTCGTGTTTGAACTTAGGCTATTTTATTTAATGAAATTCCTAGTTTCTGTCACTTGTTACTTGTCACTGGATTACGATGAAAGAAAGTGCAAGCCACCTGCCATCGTTTCATGGCTTTTCTTTCAATGTGCAAAGACGACTCAAACGGTTTCACTTCTAGGTTACCACGGGCCTAGGACACAGTTTGGTGTGCCATTTCCGTACCCAGGACCAAAAGAGTCCAGATGCTTTAACAGCTTCCTTAAACCAAAGCACCCCACGGGGTGCCTGGAATCCCCACTGCTCGGGAGACTGAGATCTGAGGAGCAAAGTACAAAGCCAGCCCAGGCAGGAAAATCCCTGAGACTCTTATACCCAATTAACCACCAGAAAATGGAAATTGGAGCTGTGGCTCAACGTGGTAGAGCACTAGCCTCGAGTGAAAAAGTCGAGAGACAGAGCCGAAGCCCTGAGCTCAGGCTTCATAACGAAAAAATAAATAAATAAATTTCATGAGCCAGGTGCCATTTGCTCACCCCTGTAATCCCAGCTACTCTGGAGGCTGAGATCTGAGGATTGCAGTTTGAAGCCAGCCCAGACAGGAAAGTCCCTGAGACTCTTTATCTTTTAATAAACTACCCTCAAAAAGCCAGAATTGGAGCTGTGACTCAAGTGGTAGAGCGAGCGAGCTTTGAGCAAAAGAAGCTCAGGGACAGCTTCCAGGCTCTAAATTCAAGCCCCTGAACCAGCACCCAAAAAAAAGTTTCTAAGGGAACTAGTGGCTCACACCTGTTATCCAACCGAGTCAGGAGGCTGGGATCTGAGGAGGATGATTCCAAGCCAGGCCAGGCGGGAAAATCTGTTAGACTCTTTTCTCCAATTAACCACCAAAAAGCCAGAAATGGAGATGTGGCTCAAGTGGTAGAGCAAAAGCCTTGAGCAAAAAAGCTAATAAAGGTACCCAAGGCCCTGAGTTCAAACCCCAATATCAGCACAAAAAGTTTCATGTTCGTGTAAACCAGGAGAAGAAATATAGAAAACAAGAGACAGTTACTACACAGACCAAAGGCACAAAAGACCACACCACCTCCCCGTTATCTTCTACATTGCTTCCTGACTTAACAGTTTTCCCACTCATTCAAACCTCAGGATGTGAGCATGTCATGATCTCTGTATAGAAAACACTGTAAGCACAACTGAAGAGCTCACCAGACCAGGAAGGAAAGGAAATCAGGCAGGAAGTGGTGTTCATCTAAGTACTAAGTTCATCTGACATTAACACTGTTAATTACACAGCGCTTTAATGGGAAGCTATCTTTGCAATCCCATGTGTGATTTTATTTTATTTATGTGCATGGGTATGCAAGTGTGCTGGGAACTAGGGCTTGAACTCAAGGCCAGAGCACTCTCCCTTAACTTTTTTGCTCAAGGCTGGAGCTCTAATCACTTGAAGCACACCTCCACTTGCAGATTTTTGTTGGCTAACTGAAGACAAAAGTCACTCCGACTTTCCTGTTCCAGCTGGCTTGGAACTAAGAGCCTCAGATCTCGCCTCCTGAGTGGCTGAGATTACAGGCGTGAGCTACCAGCACCCAGTCTCTCATACGGTTTTCATAAATATTTTGTATTTTGTTCTGTACAGCGTGTGTACTAAACACCGACTTCCACCCTATTCTCCATAAGATCCTATCAGGATGTTAACAACTGAAAAACACACACTTCTCTCACTTCTCAGGAGCCAACCTCAAACAAATTGAAGCCATAAACCCACAGAAGACTGATGGATGGGTGGAAGATTGCTAAGTGTCAACATGCAATCAAGAAGAAAGGAGGGGGAAAAGTAGCTTTCCAGCAAAACTGAAGAAAGGAAGAACGGGGTCCCTGGACAACACGGGAGGGGGGACGGGGGCGTTCACTTTGGGGGGCACAAATCCCGAGAAAATGGCCAGTGAGCGACCCCTAGGAAGGAAAGGCCAGCTGGACGTCGGGTCAGGACGGCAGACTGGGGCACGGCGCTCACCCGGGCCGCCCCGGGGGGTCCGGGAGGAAAGCGGGCGCCCGCCCGGCCCCTCCGCAGGCCAGGCCGAGCCGGGGGGCCACCCGCCGGCAGGCAGGCAGCCACCTGTGCGGGGCGGGCAGCCCCGGGAGGCGCCGGGGCCGACGTGGGAGGCAGGGTGGGGGCCGTCCCCAGGCCCCGCGCGGCGCGGGCCGCTCGCCGGCTCCCCAGGCCCCTTCCCCGGGGCCCCGCCCGGGCGAGGCCGCCCCTCGGAGCCCCCGCCGCCGGCCCCCGGGCGCGCCCCGCACCCCGCCGGCCCCGCGGCTCGCGGCTTGACAGCTGCCCCGCCTCGGCCCGGCGGCCCCGGCTTCCCCGGCCCCGGGCCCCCTCAGTCCAGCCGTCCGGCCCCCGAGGACGCCCTGGGGCCCGCGGGATCTCGGGTCCGATCCCTCCACCCCGTCGGCGTCCTGGGCTCACCTCCCCGGCAGCTTGGCGCTCCTCTTCCAGAACTGCTTGCTGTTCTCGGCGGCCATGGCTCTGGCCCGGGGAGGTCCTGGTAGGCGGGCTACGGGCGGGGGGCGGGGGGGGAGGTGCCCCGCGAGATGCCCGCCCCAGGACCCCGGAATCGGAGGGCCGGACCCAGGCCGCTTCCCCGCCGCCGCCGCCGGTCACCCGCTCCCAGCTCTTGGGGACGCCATCTTGGATGTGGGCATCTCCCCGCCCACCCCTCTTGCCATTGGTGTTGTGTACAGGCCCAGGACGGACGGACCAATCAGAAGCCAGAATCCTGCAGGCCTCTGAAGCCCAACCTCTACGTCAGCGGCTGGGCACGCAGGTGGACCGAGGAGGCGGGGCCTGAGAGATCAGGAAGGCGGGGCTGAAAGTTGTACTCACCAGAGGCGAGAAACAGGTACGGTTAGGGGGTGGGGGTGGGGGGGGAGGAAATGAGGTTTCTGATCTTTACTTACAAATTTTTTTTAAGGAAAAAAGAAGAACTAGAATAACGGATTGTGTACAATATATAAATCTTTGACTTAAAGAAGAGCGAGCCCAGTGGTGATGGTCGTGGGTCATTTTTAACCCCTCCCAACTCGACGACCCTGGCTTGTGATGTGGCCCCCTTCTCTTTCCCTTAAAGCGCCCATTTTTTTATGAATTATTTTCTTTAAAAAAAAATGTTTGAAGGGAAACGGATCCGGCCCAGGGTGACTGTTTGAACAGGAGAGGAGCAGTTGCTTCATCAGAATCTTCCTCTTCTCTGATAACTGAACCCTATCACAGGCTTTGGGGTGCCCGTGAAATCGACATGCTGTAACCCCGACTTCAAGGCCGACTCTTAGGTTTTGACTGCGGGAAGCTAGCACTTGACAAGCTGTGCTTGGGGAATGTTCTTATTCTTTCCATCCCATTCAGATCACCAAGTGTCATCTGTCTTGAGGACATAGAGGATCTCTACAACATCAGTGACAAAGATTAAGGAGGTAGCAACCCATGTCCCTAATTTTCTTTATCAGTCGTTCACCTTTGAATTTATTTTCAATCGAGTTTTTACTCAGGATGAAACCCTTGGAATGGCTTGTTAGTGATTTCCTTTCTTGTCTGTTTTTGTTTTTTAGGGTCTGTGGTTGTATTCCGTGATGATTGAAGGAGTATTTGCTAGTTCAGAGTCATTTTGTGCCAACTAAGGATTTAGTATGTGGCTGATTGCTCCCCAAACCCACCCCATTCATTGCTATCCCATGTCTTTCTATATATTGGAGAATACTTAAGGAACCCTGCTAATTCTTTTTTTTTTTTTTTTTGGCCAGTCATGGGACTTGAACTCAGGGCCTGGGCACTGTCCCTGAGCATTTCTGCTCAAGGCTAGCACTCTACCACTCTGAGCTACAGTGCCACTTCCAGTTTTCTGGTGGTTATCTGGAGAAGAGATTCTCAGGGACTTTCCTGCCTGGGCAGTCTTTGATCCACAATCCTCAGATCTTAACTTCCTAAGTAGCTAGGATTATAGGCATGAGCCACCAGCACCTGACTTTTTTTTTTTTTCTCTTTTGGTAGACCTGAGATTTTAGTTCAGGACCTATGCCTACTAGGCAGGTATTCTATTACTTGTGCCACACCTCCATCCCTAGAAAGACCTTTTTATTTACTCTTATGTATCTATGTGTGCCATAATTGGGACTTGAACTTGGGACCTCACACTTGCTTTTTTTGCTCAAGGCTGGCTCTCTACCACTTGAGCCATATCTCCACTTCTAGCGTTTTGGCTTTTTTTTTTTTTTTCCTTTTGCTGGTTAATTGAAAATAAGAGTCTCACAGACCTTTCTGCCCAGGGTGGCTTCAGATCACCATCCCGAGATCTCAGCCTTCTGAGGAGCTAGGATTACAAACGTGAGTCGCCAGCACCCCACTGCTTCTTCTACTTTTGGGAGAGTTGGTATCTTGAGTTCTAGATCCCTTTCCTTGGAAGCATCTGGCCATTCAGAGTTCATTGTCTTGCATCTGTCATGGGAATTGCCCTTCCTAGTGGGAGCTACATATACTTGGCCATGCAGCAAGGACCTTCCACTTTCCAGCTCATTCACATGGAGTTAGAAATGTTCCAGAAGGTACTCCCTATGGACCTGACATTTCCCTACCTGAAAAGGAAAGTCTAATTTGTGCACCTAAAGGAATCTCAAAGTATCCTTTTTAAAAGTCATTTGTGAGATGTTAAATAACACAAGTTCTCCAGAGGATTTGGTTCATGATTCTCAACCAGATAAGCTGTATTATTTCTTCTCTTTATTTTCTATATTCATGCCAGTTTTTCATATCAGATTTTTTTTTAAAAAGACTTTAATCGCCTGATGGTAACTTTTTTTTTTTGCTGCCAGCTGGGGCTTGAACCCAGGACCTAAACTTTTGTGCTCAAGGCTAGTACTCTGCCATTTGAGCCACACCTCCAATTCCAGCTTTTTGGTAGTTTGTTGGAGATGAGAGTCACAGACTTTCCTGCCTAGGCTGGCTGGAACCTGTGATCCTCAGACCTCAGCCTTCTGAGTTGCTAAGATTATAGGCCTGCGCCATTGGCACCTGGCTGATGGTAACTTTTAAAATAATACTTGGCAGGGAAGCCAAGATTATTGGGCCCTTTATCACCATCAAGACTGATCACACTAATCTAAACCAACCATTCTCTCTCAGCTTCCACTCAGAACACAAAGAGGGCCTTTAAAAACTGTCCCTGAAGTCAAGCGCTGGTGGCTCATGCCTACAATCCTAGCTACTAAGGAGGCTAAGACCTGAGGGTTGCAGTTCAAAGCCAGCCAGGGCAGAAAAGTCCCTGTGAGACTCTTTTTTTTTTTTTTTTTTTTTTTTTGCCAGTCTTGGAGCTTGAACTCAGGGCCTGAGCATTGTCCCTGGCTTCTTTTTGCTCAAGGCTAGCACTCTACCATTTGAGCCACAACACCACTTCCGGCCTTTTCTATATATGTGGTGCTGAGGAATCGAACCCAGGGCTTCATGTATACAAGGCAAGCACTCTACCACTAGGCCATATTCCCAGCCCTGTGAGACTCTTATCTCCAATTAACCACTCACAAAGTGGCACTGTGGTTCAAGTGCTAGAATGCTAGTCTTGAACACAAAGAAGCTCAAGGACAGTGCCCAGGCCCTGAGCTCAAGCCCCACAGCTGATGAAAATAAAAAAGTCTGAGACAGGGGGCTGGGGATATAGCCTAGTGGCAAGAGTGCCTGCCTCGGATACACGAGGCCCTAGGTTCGATTCCCCAGCACCACATATACAGAAAACGGCCAGAAGCGGCACTGTGGCTCAAGTGGCAGAGTGCTAGCCTTGAGCGGGAAGAAGCCAGGGACAGTGCTCAGGCCCTGAGTCCAAGGCCCAGAACTGGCAAAAAAAAAAAAAAAGTCTGAGACAGGAGGACTATACATTTGAGACCAACCTGGGCTACATAGCAAAACAGAATTAGGTATAAACCTGATTTTAAAAATTACATAAATTACAGGGTATATAAACTTGAACCATGTTTTACCATTAAAGATTACAAACTTGGGGCTGGGAATATGGCCTAGTGGCAAGAGTGCTTGCCTCGTATACATGAAGCCCTCAGCACCACATTAACAGAAAAAGCTGGAAGTAGCGCTGTGGCTCAAAGTGGTAGAGTGCTAGCCTTGAGCAAAAGAAGCTCAGGAACAGTGCCCAGGCCCCAGGACTGGCAAGAAAGAAAAAGGAGAGGAGCAGGCAGAGTGATAAAAGGGGTGACAGTGATTGGAAAAATATATTATAAACATGTATGGAAATATAATAGTGAAATTCTCTCCTGTGTCACTAATGGAAGCTAATCAAAAAGTTTGCTCAAATAAATTAGTTAGCGAGAAAGAAGGAAAGAAAGAGAGATAGAAAGGAGGAAGGAAGGAAGATAAGAAGGGAGGGAGGGAGGAAGGAAGAGAGGGGAGGGAGGAGGAAGAAAGAGACCTAAGACACAAATCAAGTCCCTTTTCCCCTTTTGTGGGTCCCCCATCTCCCTTCTTTCCCCTCCTCTGCTGGAAAGCTGGTGCTGGGTGACAGGTTCTGCTTCCCCACACGTCGCCGACTCCCCACATATGTGCATGTCCACAAACAACATGCTTTCCATGTTTGGAAACGTTATAAATAGCATCACTCCACGCATATGCTCTCGCAACTGGCTTTTTTCCTCTCCGCCATCTCTCCAGTTTTATTCATCTTCACTGCGATGTACTCTTCCATGATGTAAACATGTCTTCATTCCCATTTCTGATGGTTTCCTTTCCAGCCATGTTCAGTCAGTGTTCTCTTTCCTGCTGTTCCACTTTTTGGTTTGGTTTGGTTTGGTTTCTTGTTTTCCTAGTACTGGGGGTCGAGTCTGTGGCTTCGCACATGCTAGGTCATCCGTGTGCCCCTGAGAGCCGTTGCCAGCCAGGCGCAGTGGCTCACGCCTGTAACCCTAGCTGTTCTGATGGCGGAGATTGGATGGATTCTCGATTTGGGGCCAGCCCAGGCAAAAAGTCTGTGGGACTCCATCTGAACCAATAGCTGAGCTCGGCGGTACATGCCTGGCAGAAAACATAGACAGGAAGATCACACAGTCCTGGGCAAAAGCGAGAGAATCTGGTTCAAAAGTATCACAGCCCAAAGGGCCGGCGGTGTAGCGCAGGTGATAGAGTCCCTGCCTAAGCATCCTGCAAGACAATGAGTGCAGACAACAGCCACGCCGGGAAGCGTCCCAGCCCGTGGAAATCCCATGAGCCCCAGAGCCCCCCTCCCAGTGTGGGCCCCGCCAGAGCCAGCTTCTCACTCTCCAGGCTTCCGTGACGGCCAAGGGGAGGGCAGGGCCATCCGTTGTGGTAATGAAATGCTCCTGCTCTTGATGTCAAAGCAGATGAAGACTCTTGGGTTCTGTGCATGGGCAGTGCCCGTCATGGCTGCGGCCCCAGCTCAAGAGAGCCGTGGAGGCAGCCCTGGCAGCCAGAGGACTTGGATCGTAATGACAGAATCCAGTGCTCATCAGTGGCTTCCCGGTACCTTCAGGGGTCCAGCTGGGTGCGGAGGCTGTGACTTCCACCCTTGGAGAGAAGCTTCTAGACCCCATGTGGTAGACTGGGTTCATGATAGACTTGGTTCTTACCCTCCTAGGCCTTCTCACGACAGCTCTTCCCCTTCTGACTCCGGGATCCCACTTGAGATTGATTATTGTGTGGGTCCGTGGCATTTCAGTGACCATTTCACACGCAGAGGCCTGAAAAGCGCTCGTGTAACTGGGCTTGTGTGATTGCTATTAGCACATGTCTAGACCGGCCTGCCGCACAATGAGACATGTGGACCCGGGCCAAGCCTCCCAGTATCCCAGCTGAGGCCATCGGAAATTAGCCAAGAGCCAGCTGAGGCTCCAACGTGGGAATGAACCCAGCCAAAACCAACAAAGCTGACTGGCCAGCCAACAGTGGACTGCAGACACACTAGCCAGCCCGGCTGGCAGCAAACCAACCCTCCCCCTCTCCCCGCCCCAAGGAAGCAGAGCCCCACAGGCTTGTGACCTAACGATGTCATCACTGTCATAGGCCACCGAGGTACTGTGATGGTTTATGGGGCATTGTGCTGGTTAATAGAGACATGTGATTCTGCGGCCTTCTCCATCATCTGTAGGGAATGCTTTTTTCTGTTTCAATCAGCCAACAGTTGGATCTGTTGCTCGCTCTAACAGAGAAAAAGGCTGAAGATAAGCTGGAGAGAAACACAGGGTCAAAAGAGAAATGGTGATAGGAGAGATTTTTTTCATGTTTGTAGGCAGCAGACAGGCAGTTGTATTTGTTGAGAGAAAAGTAACTGTACTGGGCACTGGTGGCTCAGGCCTGTAATCCTAGCTACTCAGGAGGCTGAGATCTGAGGATTGTGATTCAAAGCCAGCAGTCCATGAGACTCTTACCTCCAATAAACTACCCAGAAAACGCCCAAGGTGGCACTGTGGCACAAGTGGTAGAGCACTAGCCAAATGGTAAAGCACTAGCCTTGAGCACAAAGAAGCTCAGGGATAGCACCCAAACCCTAAGTTCAAGCCCTAGGACTGCCCCCCCCCCCAAAAGCCTCCTGCCACTCAGAAGGCTGAGATCTGAGGCTCAAAGCTAGCCTGGTGCAGGCAAGTCCATGAGATTATCTCCAATTAACCACCAGAAAACTGTAACTAAGGATTACAGTTTGAAGCCCACTAGGGCAGAAAAATCTGTGAGACTCTTGTTTTTGTTTTTGTTTTTGGCTAGTTCTGGGGCTTGGACTCAGGGCCTGAGCACTGTCCCTGGCTTCTTTTTGCTCAAGGCTAGCACTCTGCCACTTGAGTCACAGCGCCACTTCTGGCCATTTTCTGTATATGTGGTGCTGGGGAATTGAACCCAGGGCCTCATGTATATGAAGCAGGCACTCTTGCCACTAGGCCATATCCCCAGCCCCCTCTGTGAGACTCTTATCTCCAATTAATCAGAAGAAGAAGAAGAAGAAGAAGAAGAAGAAGAAGAAGAAGAAGAAGAAGAAGAAGAAGAAGAAGAAGAAGAAATGGAGCTGTGGCTCTACTGGTAGAGCACTACCAGCCTTGAGCAAAAATCCCAAGTGAGAGCTTAAGGCCCTGAGTTCAAGCCCTAGTCTCAGCACAAAAAGAAAACAAGTGTTGCCTGTCTGAAGGGCAATTTGCCTTTTTCTTTCTTTCTTTTTCTTCTTTTTTTTTTTTTTTTTGGTTAGTTGTGGAGCTTGAACTCAGGGCCTGGGCGTTGTCCCAGAGCCTCTTTATGCTCTATCACTTGAGCCACAACACCACGTCTGGTTTCTGAGTGGTTAATTAGAGGTGAGAGCCTCACTGGGACTTTCCTGCCCAGGCTGGCTTCAAACCATGATCCTCAGATCTCAGCCTCCTGAGTAGTGAGGATTACTCAGGTGTGAGCCGCTGGCTCCCAGCTGCCAGTTGGTCTTTTCCCACAAGGTGCTTACAGATAAGTCTTGTCCTTGTGGAGATGATTGCCGAGAGCCTGTAGGAGAAAATGGCTCAGATCAAAGGACACGGGGGAGCAGAGGGCCGGGTGCCCAGCTGGTATCCTGCTTTAGGTTAACTCATGGGCGCAGCAAAAGTAGCTTTTAAGTGATCTCACACTTATTCCTTGTTGTTAAGGACCTCATGTTTTAGTGAGGTACAGCAACTGGGTTCCCAGTCTAAGTCATTAGTCTAAAACCAGTGATGATAATCCCATTCAGCTTTGCCCGAAACTTGCTTTCCCAGCCTCCTCCGGCCGGCCAGTGGTCACGTGACCTAGTGCTGACCAATGAGCTATGGTCATTTCTGGGAAGTGTGCACTTCCTGCGAAAGAGACCCAGGGTTGGGGGGAGCTTAAGGGCACACTCCTGGTTGGGGTGCTGTTGTGAGGGGCTGTGCTACGGGAGGAAGGCCAGCTTAGAGCCCTGAGGTCTGTCTGTGCACGTGGATGACTGTGGTGAGTGAGCCAGGTGGACAAGAGACAGTGAAGGAAGTGTGAGTGTCACACACACACACACACACACACACACACTCGAGAAAGAATGCAGGCACCCCTGGGAAGCCGTGTGGCCAGCAGACTGTGTGGACCTTGTACCCAGCCATGGGGTTTACTGTCAGAATTACCTCATTCTCTGTTGGGCTGTTTTCCCTGGCGTGTAGGCTGACTCACCACCAAAGCCCGCCAGGCATGTTCTCTAGGTTGAAGAGGATTACCCATTCCCTCCCACAGAGGAGAGTTTTGGGGAAATCTGAGAGCCAGAGATGGAGGTCCTGTGGGTAAAGCAGGACGTGCCGATCGGAAAAGTTGCAGGGTTGAAGGTGTGGTTCATGGGGTAGAGCACCTGCCTAGGAAGTGCAAGGGCCTGAGCTAAAATACTACTGGGAAGGAAGAAAGGAAAGGAGGTTTGCAAGGCATCCAGTGTCGAGGAACCGGCTGGGAACGTAGATGTGTGATAGAGAACGTGACTAACACGCCAGGCACCGGTGGCTCACGCCTGTCATCCCAGCTGCTCAGGAGGCTGAGATCTGAGGATCACATTTCAAAGCCAGCCTAGGCATGAAAGTCCATGAGACTCTTACCACCAACTAACCACCAAAAAGCCAGAAGAGGAGCTGTGGCTCAAGTGGTTGACCATTAGCCTTCAGCAAAAAACCTCAAGGACAGCCCTCAGGCCCTGAGTTCAAGCCCTAGGATTGGCACACACACACACAAAGAATATCTGACCTCTGCCACACTGCTCTAAATAATAGTGATAACAAATAAATAAGAGCAGTCTTACTAATATGTTCACAGCCTTTTCTTCCCCTTCTCTAGTATTGGCAACTCAAGAGTTTACAAGTGTGAGCCACTGGCACCTGTAAGTCTTTTTTTAATTTATTTTGTTTGGTTTTGTTGCCAGTCCTGAGGCTTGAACTCAAGGCCTGAGCACTGTCCCTGGCTTCTTTTTGCTCAAGGCTAGCACACTTCTGGCCGTTTTCTATATATGTGGTGCTGGGGAATCGAACCCAGAGCTTCATGTATACAAGGCAAGAACTCTTGCCACTAGGCCATATTCCCAGCCCCTGTCCCTGGTTTCTTTTTGCTCAAGGCTAGCACTCTACTTGAGCCACAGCGCCACTTCCGGCTTTTTCTGTGTATGTGGTGCTGAGGAATCCAACCCAGGGCTTCATGCTTGCTAGGCAAGCCACCAGACCACATTCCCAGCCCCTAACTCATAAGTTTTGAGTGACTTTGAAAGCCAGTCAGGTGCTCTTCTGTTTGCCCTTCATGATCTTGCTGCCCTAGGGCTAGCTGATTTCACCACGAGGACAGCAGTGGTCATCCGGGGCCAGTACCTGGAGAGATCAGAGAGAATTTCGACCACCTTTTGACAACCTTGTGTGCTCTAACCTGGGGCTGGCTGCCTATGAAAATGTCTATAGGGCTCTTAGAACCCTGCTGCCTGGGTCCCCCCCCCCAGAGAATGGCTGATTGGTCCAGGCAGGTGAGGGGAGGGAGGCAGGGGCCTAGATCCCACCCAGAGAATGGCTGATTGGTCCTGGCAGGGGGCGGCGGGGGGGGGGGGGCAGGAGAGGCCTGGGCCTCTTCAGGCTGATCCTGGGATCCTCAAGAGAAGAAAAAACAGTGCTCTCCTACATCAGCTCCCAACTCCCAGCTCCAGAAATCCCCCTCCTCTCCACAGCCAATGCATTTCAACTAGGCCGTTCTCTCCCGCTTTCTCTGTTTCTCTGCGGCTCCGAGGCGGCGGGCTGGGGGAGGCAGAGCGGGCCTGGACTGCCAGCCTGGGCGGCCCCCAGAGCCCAGATCCCGTGGTTTATCTCCCCAGGTGCGGCCATGAAGCAGAAGCGCTGGTGTGGGATAACGGCCAAGATGGGGACCATGCTGTCAGGGGTCTTCTCCATCATGATCACCCACTTGTACCTCATCTTGGAGCAGAAGCACCTGGAGGATGGCAACTGCACGTACATCAGCAGCCAGGCCCAGAGGAGCTTCAGGAACACGCTCACTCACTTCATCATCTGTTGGAGTTTCAAAATCATTCTCATCCAGTCCTTCATCACCATGATCATCAGCCTCCTCCTCCTGTACTCGGCCTACGCCCAGATCTACAGGGGCCTGGTGATCTACATCGTGTGGATCTTCTTCTACGAGGCGGTCAACTTCGTCATCCAGGTCCTCATCAACGACTTCAGCATCGAGGAGGTCAGGTTCGTGCGCTGGAGCGGCCTGGCCTTCCGCTACCTCCTGCACGGCTTCTGGATGTTCTTTGTCTTCAACTACATGCAGATCATCTACAAAAGCCAAAAGCAAGGCAACATCATCTGCTACAACCGACGCATGTCCATGGGGGAAGGGGGGAGTTCATGGCAGAAATCCAAGATTATGAGCTTCGTCCATCACTAAAAACGCCTAATGTCAGCCTCCCCGCACCCCTGGACCAAGCCGGGATCTCCACTTCTGCTTCCTTTTGTGGGCCGTCCTGCTCAACGAGGAGACTTCGTTATTTATTTGGGTTTTGGGGTTTTTGTTTTTGTTTTTGTTGCCAGTCCTGGGGCTTGAACTCAGGGCCTGAGCACTGTCCCTGGCTTCTTTTTGCTCAAGGCTAGCACTCTGCCTCTTGAGCCACAGCGCCACTTCTGGCTTTTTCTGTATATGTGGTGCTTGGGGAATCGAACCCAGGGCTTCATGTATACAAGGCGAGGACTTTACCACTAGGCCATATTCCCAGCCCTTCGTTATTTATTTGTTTGTTTGCTTGTTTATTTATTTATTAAGCCAGTCCTGGGGCTTGGGACTCAGGGCCCGGCACTGTCCCTGGCTTCTTTGTGCCCAAGGCTAGCACTCTGCCACTTGCACCACATTCAACAACAGTAGAGGTGTTAGCTTAAGTAGTTAAAAGTGCCGCCCTTAGTTCAAGCCCCAGGAATCTTTAAAATGTGTGTGAGGAGCGCGGTCTCTATGGACTGCCACCATCCCAAATGGCTTTGCTAAGGAGATAGGTTTGATTTTTAATGTGGCCAAGAAGAGGCTAACATTCCAGAAAAGCTGTGATGTACCAACGCATTACAGCCACCAGGGGTCGCTTTATTGCTGGTACTTAGTCTGTTTCCTTTTGGATTTAAATAAATAAATGTTAATAGATCAGCAAATTTCTCTCCCTGTGGTTTTTTCCCCCCCTTTTCGTCTCCTTCCCAATCTATGTTTTAAATTGTACTTAAATGGATGTATAGTTACGTAAGTCAAGTAAAGTGTACATCTTGAATAATTTTCTTTTTAAGTGGAGTCAGCTGGGTGCCGGTGGCTCATGCTTGTAATCTGAGCTTACTAGGGAGGTTGAGATCTGAGGATCTTGGCTCAAAGCCAGCTGGGGCAGAAAAGTCCCCTTGAGACTCTTATCTCCAATTAACCACTCAAAAACCAGAAGTGAAGCTGTGGCTCAAGTGGTAGAGCACTAGCCTTGAGCACAGAGAGTCCAGGGGTAAGCACCCAGGCTCTGCGTTTAAGCCCCACCACTGCCCCAAAACAGTATAGTCAATTGCGGGGAGATCGATGTCTGATAAGATGATCAGAGGAACTCCATAGATCAGCTCCCTAGGAAAACAGCCGCAAATTACTGTAAAAAACAGTCATTTGGGCACCAGTAGCTCACACCTATAACCCTAGCTTCTCAGGAGGCTGAGAACTAAGGATTGTGATTTAAAGTCAGCCCAGGCAGGAAAATCCGTGAGACTCTTACCTCCAATTAACCGCCCCCCCCCACAAAAGGAGGTAGCACTGTGGCTCAAGTGGCAGAGTGCTAGCCTTGAGCAAAAACGCCAAGCAACAGCATCTAGACCCTGAATTTAAGCCCTTGGACCAACACCAAAACTAAATTGCGGGGCTGGGGATATAGCCTAGTGGCAAGAGTGCCTGCCTCAGATACACGAGGCCCTAGGTTCGATTCCCCAGCACCACATATACAGAAAACGGCCAGAAGCGGCGCTGTGGCTCAAGTGGCAGAGTGCTAGCCTTGAGCGGGAAGAAGCCAGGGACAGTGCTCAGGCCCTGAGTCCAAGGCCCAGGACTGGCCAAAAAAAAAAAAAAAAAAAAAAACTAAATTGCAAGCTGGATGCTGGTTGCTCATCGTGCACTGTCCCGGAGCCTCTTTGTGCTCAAGGCCAGTGCTCTACCACTTCTGGTTTTCTGATGGTTAAGTGGACATAAGAATCTCAGGGCCTTTCCTGCCCCGGGCTGGCTTTGAACTGTGAACTTCAGATCTCAGCTTTCTGAGTCGCTAGGATTATGGGCGCGAGCCACCAGCACCCAGCAGAATGGCAGCTGTTTAAAGGCATCTTTATTCTGGGCCAGGAAAACAGTTAAATCTTACCTGCATTACCCCACCCCACCCCACCCCCCTTCCACAGTGCTGGCACAAGCCTGTGACTTGGAACAAGGCTGGGGCGCCCCCCAGTGGACAGCACAGGAACAGCCCATTCCCTTGGACTTGCCAAGAAAGCGGGACTGTTTAGAGATGGCACAGATTCCTCAGAAGAGAACCCAGAACTCCGTTGCTCCTCCTTCCAGAGGGGTCTCTAATACCCCCAAATCCATGCCGCCAGTGGCAGTATGGCCCCCTGACTCCCAGCCTGTCATCTGTCCACACGCCGCCCTGGCTCTGCCCGTCCAATGGCTTAGGGGATTGTCTTAGGCTGACTCTTGCCATTCTGATCACATTTCTCTATCAAATTTGTATTTTTTTTTCCTTGCAGGAGATAATCCAGGAAGACAAGTCGGAAATGAATTCCAGGATCATATCCTTCATGGCAGCCATCTTCTCCATCTTCAACACCATCCAGTTCTTCATCATTGAGCTGAACCAGTCCACGTACGTCGGCCATGAAGACAGATACAGCCTCCTCCTGGACACAAAGTCTGAGTTCGTCAGCCGGCTCATCGCATACAAGAAGACCATCAGCATCTGCCTGGCCCTCCTCACCATCCTCGCGGGCTGCCTACTGCTCTACTGCATCCTTACCAGCTGGTTCATGGGGCCTCTCATCTACACGCTGTGGATCATCGCCTACGAGCTCATCCACTTCTCCATGGTCCTGCTGCTCCAGGGGCTCATGAAGGAACAGTTCCAGCCGCTGAGTCACCTGTCCGTGGCCTTCCAAGTCTCGCGCATGGGCCTGCACTTCTGCTGCCTGCCGTTCATCGTCCGGCACGGCTACTTCCTCTACAAGGAGCCCAAGGTGGTGGGGAAGTTAGGGCGGCACAGGCAGTCCTCCGCCAGCACCGTGGACATGTGGACACCCATGGGGCTGGCCATGATCTATCGCAAGCTAAACTGAACGGAGCCAGGAAAGGAGAGAGAGAGAGAGGAGGAGGGAGGGAGGGGCGTGGTGTTTAGCAACAGTGAAGCCCTCATTTCCCATCCTGTGCCCTGTGGGTGCTGCTTTTCTTTGGGGGGGGTGAAGTTTTAGTACTAGGGAGGGCTCTTGGAAAGAAGGTGGCACGGGCCAATTAGTTTGCCAAGGTGCCTGGTCCGTGCTACTTGTGTCAGCAGGTCATGAAATACATTTGTACTACCTGGTCACCTGTCTTGTTGGTGTCAAGTTCTGTCTCGCACAGTCCCCTCCTGTCTGGATGCCATTTCTAACTCTTCTTCTGCAGAGTCCTTTTGGAGCAGTGCTGTTCCATGGAACTTTCTGTACTGACAAACACATTCTGCCAGTCAGGTGCTAGTACTCTTACTTACTCAGGAGCCTGAGATCTGAGGATCAGGGTTTGAAGCCAGCCTGAGCAGGAAAGTCTGTGAAACTCATATCTCCAATTAACCATCAGAGAACCAGAAGTGGCGCTGTGGCTCAAAGAAGTAGAGTGCTGGCCTTGAGCAAAAGAGCTAAGGGACAGCACCCAGGGCCCTGAGTTCAAGCTCCACGACCACCATGAACAAAACATTCTGCCTTGGCACTGTCTCCTAGCCATGGGTGGCACTTGGAATGTGACCATTATAACTCAGGAGATAAATTTTTCATTTTATTCCATTTTAATTCACTTGGGTTTCGACAGCCACTCATGACTGGCTCCCTGAGGGAAAGGGAAGCATTCTAGAAACTCAATTTGCCTTTGGCAAATAAGACTCTATCTGAAAAAAACAAGCTAAAAGCCAGCGGACTGAGTGAGCACTTGCCAGGCAGTCTCTCTCTCTCTCTCTCTCTCTCTCTCTCTCTCTGTGTGTGTGTGTGTGTGTATGTCTCTCTCACATACACACACACACACTCACACACGCACAGAGCCCTGAAGGCTTTCCCATTACCAACATGCCACTATCCTATGCATCATTCTCAGACGTCAGTCGCAACCAGATTTGTAAGTGTTCTATCGCTTCTCTCGCCCCCACAGTTCCACCAGCTGAGAACTCTACTATTCGTGTGTGTGTGTGTGTGTGTGTGTGTGTGTGTGTGTGAAGGCTTGCACTCTGCCACTTGAGCCACAACTCCACTTCCGGCTTTTTTTAGTAGTTCATTGGAATCTGATGGACTTGCCTGCTCATGCTGGCTTCGAACCAGGATCCTCAGATCTTAACCTATTGAGCAGCCAGGATTACAGCACCTGGCTGGCTGAGAACAACTCTGTAAAGAAGCGTGGCTCCATGCCGAGAGCTGGTACGAACCACAGTTGACTTAACAGGGGCCACTTTTCTTTTAACTGAGAGCAGAGCCAAGGGATGCTGTTTGCTGTTCATTGTGGCCGCTTTCCTCCAAACCGTGAGCAGGGTGACAAGGTTTGGGTTGAGCACACGACAGATGCTCGTCTAGCAACTCCTTCAACTCTTCCCCTGACCCTGCAAGGGTCTTCACCCTGCAAGGGGTGAACTTAGAACCAGGCAATTCCCCAAATTGCCACGAGATGGCGGTAAGAGCTTCCATTTTAGCCCTGCTCACCTTCTAAACCAGGTCCTCCAGGGCTGATCGAGGCGTGGCTTTTCTGGCCAGAAACACAAGAAAAACCAAACACAGCTCCAAGCTCCCCGTCTTTGTTGGGCTGGGTGGAGAGGTGGAGGCCGCTGCATAAACCGGGATGCTAAAGAGCTGAGAGAAGGGGAATTGCAAGGATCATCTGGGCTGAGTTACCTGAGCTGGCTGCTGGTGGCTTCCATCTGTAAATCCCAGTTACTCAGGAGGATCATGGGTCGATCATGGGACGATCATGGGTCTAAGCCAGCTCAGATAAAAAAGCCCACTAGACTCCAACTAGTCAGCCAGAAGCTGGGCTGGGTGGCATGGCTCAAGTGGTAGAGTGCCCATTGAGAGGAAGAAAGCAGAACAAAAGCCAGGCACTGGTGGCTCATGCCTGTAATCCTAGCTACTCGGGAGGCTGAGATCTGAGGATCACAGTTCAAAGCCAGCTTAGGCAGGTGAGTCTGTGAGAAACTTAACTCCAATTCACCACCACCAAGCCACACGTGGAGCAAAAGAAACTCAGAGACAGAGCTTAGGCCTTGAGTTCAAGGTGTACACAAAGTAAAAAGAGAAGAAAACAAATTGTTGTAACAGCACCCCTGACCTTTGTTCCTGCGGGTAGCAGTTACCTAAGCTGTTTTTCAGGAACTCAGTTTTTGGAGCCATTGACCGCTCGGCTGCACCTGAGAGCAGTGTCTGCCAGGTTGAAAGGCCGTCCTGCCACACCAAAAAGACGCGCCGTTCTGAGCAGGCACCCCAGGAAGAGCCGGGGACCTCCAGTCACCTTGCCCAGTTCCTCAGCTCATCCTACTGTTGTGCCATGAGGACCCCAGACCTTGCCCTCAGCCTTGAGACTCGATCCCCGTCAACAACTCTGACACAAAACTCACGGTTCCAGGCTGTGGGTGCCCATTGTAACATAGAGAAGTAACAGCTGTGAGATCTCATATCCGTGCCTAGGACCCTTTCGGGACATGTCCCAAGGCAGGAGCATGTAGCTCACGCCTGTAACCCTAGCTACTCAGGAGGGTGAGATCTGAGGGTCGCAGTTCAACGCTGGGCCCCAGCAGACAAAGCAGACACACTCTTACCCTCCAAAGAAGGAGCAAAAAGTCGGAAGAAGTGTGACTCGACTGACAGAATGCCAGCCTTGACCGAAAAGGCTACGCAAAAGGCTAACTCATCACCCAGGCCCTGAGTTCAAGCCCCAGTACTGACATAAAGACAAAAACAAACATTTTTTGTTTAAAGTCTTAATTCTCCCTAAGCCGGCTTTGCCCCCAGCTGTTGATTTACACCCCACTCTTCCAGATGCTCAAAGCCCTGTGGATACCCTTAGCTCTCTGCTTTCCTTTTTTTTTTGTGGGGGGAAAGGGGGGCTATCCTGAGGCTTGAACTCAGGGCCTGGGCCCTGTCCCGGAGCCTCTTTGTGCTCAAGGCCACCTCTTGAGCGCTCTTGAGCCACCTCGCCGCTTCTGGCCTTTTCTGAGTAATTTATTGGAGGCTGGCTTCAAACTGCGATCCTCAGATCTCAGCCTCCTGGGTAGCTAGGATAACAGGCGTGAGCCACCGGTGCCCGGCTCCCTTCTTCTTTCTACCTGCATGTAAACCCTCAAGAGACCACCCCCTCCCAGCCCTGCCCACCCCCATCCCTGCCGTCCCTCCCCCCTGCCGCCCCCACCCTGGCCCATGCCATCCGAGTCCTGCTTTTCTCTGGCATCTTCCCTGCCACCTGGACTGACAAGGCTGCAGGAAGGCATTGGGGGTCAGAGGTTCCCCCCCCCCCGCCCCCAGGAGGAAAGGACGGTGGGAGGCTGAGCGGGTGCAGCTCCCCCTGCAAGCTCTCCCGGGACCGGGACCTTCCACCTGCGAACGGTGAAGGAAGGGGCTCTGCACAGGGGCTGGTGTGAAGATGAAGCCTCCTTCCTTCCCTCCCTCCCTCCCAGTGGCCTTTGGTGTTCAGGTCCCTGACATCTCCCCCTAAAACCCCCATATCCCTCGCTACTGTTCCAATGCTTCCGATGCCCCCGCTCGGCCTTTCTTCAGTCCTTTGTTTCATCACTTTCTTCGTTGCTGTTCTGTGGGACAAGGCCTCACCAGGCAGCCTAGATGGGACTCAACGCAACCTCCCCCAGCCCGCAGCCTCCCCTCCCGTGCTGGGACGGCAGGCGTGCAGCACCGCGCCCAGCGATCTTCAGCGCCTTTCCACGGTGGTCCCCCACGCGGATGAACGCTCTGTGGGTTTCACAAAGGCCCCCAGCGCTGCCCCAGGGGAGGTGGTTGTGGGGACTGAGCCAAGCTCCTGTCGGGCCAGCGCTCACCAGCAAACGTGCTGGGCTTCCTTTCCTTCCTTCTTAGCATCCCACCAGTTGGGAGTGAAGCAGAGCCTGGTTGAAGGACTTAGCATTCTCCTGTAAGTTTCCCCTCTCAAGGGCTCCGTGCGTTGTGCGCTGTGCTTATGTTTGTAATAGTGGATCGTGCGTTCGTTTGTTTGGGTATGTTGGGTATCATTGTGTATTTGTGTTTGTGGGCATGTGTGGGTCTATGTACCTGTGTCTGTGTGTGCAATTTTGTGTTTGTGTATATGTAAAAGGCTGTGTTCATTACTTAGTGATTATCAAAAATAACTTCTAGGGGCTGGGGATATGGCCTAGTGGCAAGAGTGCTTGCCTCGTATACATGAAGCCCTGGGTTTGATTCCCCAGCACCACATATATAGAAAACGGCCAGAAGTGGCACTGTGGCTCAAGTGGCAGAGTGCTAGCCTTGAGCAAAAAGCAGCCAGGGGCAGTGCTCAGGCCCTGAGTTCAAGGCCCAAGACTGGCCCAAAAACTAAAACTAAAAACAATAACTTCCAAGTCAGATACCATAGCTCAAGCCTGCAATCCTGACGACTTAAGGGGCTGAGATTGGGAAGATTGTGATTTGAGGCCACCAGTGAGACGTAGAGAGAGACCCCATGGAGAAGGCGACTTTATTTAGCATTTGGTCACCCTTGCTTAATAACCAGCCCCCTCCCCGCCCACCCCCCCCCCCCCCCCCCCGCCATCCTGGAACTCACTGGCGTCCTGAACTCGCCGCCGCACCTTCCCCACTTTCATGGCACTCACCAAAATGCACGGCTGGTTGGCTCCGCTGCGGAATCGCGCTGGGGAAGGCAAACACAAAAACAAGAGAGAGCCTTGGCTCTGACTCAGTCCCCAGCACCAGGAAAAAAAGAAAATCGCCCAGCGGCTTCGCCGGCTCCAGGTGTTTTCAGTGACACACAGCTTGGTCAGTATCAGGCTAGGTCGAACTAGACCCTTGTGACGGCATTAGAGTAAACACGGTTTAAGAAACCCGGCTGTGTGCTCCGGCGACGCGGGGTGGACTTGGGGCTGGTGTGGGGAGTCGCCGTGCTTGGGTTTAAGGGTGCCCAGATAGCTGGGGCTTCACAGGCATGTCCCCCCACCACCTTCTGTTGAAAGGGTGTTTGGTTAGAACGGGCCGCCCCAAGGGTGGGTGCCAGGGTCTTTCTGGAAGCGATGGAAGTTTGTGGGCGTGGGCAGAGTGAGGGAGCCCGAAGCTGAGCAATCCCCCCCCCCCGAAGCAGTGGAGATCTCTTCAGGAGGGGGGTGACTGCAACTTCTCTGGTCTCTGAAGCTCACGGAAGTTGCCCCCGGCTCGCCTGCAGTTCACAGCCCGAGAGTCACACGGTGGCTTTGTGGGGCCTGGCGACTTGCACTTGGCCCGATCGGAGCCGGCAGCCTCGCTGGCTCTCCGGCTCCTGGAAGCGCTGTCGTGAGACTCCTCAGTTCTGCCACGAAGGCCCCAGCCAGGAGCACGGAGGACACAGGAGAACGGCACCCCAGAAGCGCCAAGACCTGGCACGTTCAGCAAAGGAGGGGGCAGCAGCGCCCCTGGAGACGTGGCTGCTTCCCAGCCTGGGGAGAGAGCACACAGAACGGGCACAGATGGGCACCAGGGAAGGCAGGGCTCAGCACAGGACGCGGGGCGTTAGCAGGGCCCTGGCGGGTGGTGCAGCCCTGGAAGACTCGGTTCCAGCCCAGGCAGGGAGACTCGCATCTCCAGTGAACCAGCGAAAGCTGGAAGTGGAGGTGTGGCTCAAGGGATAGAGCAGCAGCCTGGGGTGGAAAAAGCTAAGGGACAGAGCCCAGGCCCTGAGTTCAGGTCTCAATAACAGCACGTGTACACACACACACACACACACACACACACACACACACACACACAGGAATACATCCTTATTACTCAGTGATCCTATAGTTGTGACTTGACTGTGTGCCAAGGTTTGTTTGTGGCACCAAACTAATGCTCACAGAGTCTCGCAGTCATTGCAAATGTGTGCAAAGCAGCAGAAACACTGACTAGCCACGTGCACGGGGAGGGGGGGCGGGGGGGAGGGGCAGCCACACTGTGCCTTCTCCCATCACCTCCCCTACTGTAAGCAAGTCTTTTCCTGGTACATTTAATGCCACATTTTTCACATTTTTGTGCTCTTTGTTTGTGATTTTGCTGTGCAAAACATCCCCCAAGCACAGTCCTAGATTCCTAGTTGGTGTTCCCAAGCACAAGACACTCTAATGAGCCTTACGGAGAAAACACGCGCTGGATACACGTTCCTGAAGCATGAGTCACAGCCTACTGGCCAAGAGTTCAAAGCCGGAGAGTCAACAATAGATACAAAATAAGTTGCTTAAGGGGTGACATTGTCCAAAAAGAAACATACTCATTACCTGACTCATGAAACAGTAACCCCTCTGTACATCATCTTTATAATAACATTTTTTAATATTTAATTTTTTTAAGAGGCTCATTTAAAAAAATGTATTGACTAAAGCCAAGTGGCACGCAGGTTAGGCTAGTAGTCCGCCACTAAGCTGTGCTCCCGAATCCCTGAATAAGACGTCTTTAAGTAGAAACACATCAAAGAAGGCCGAGTACCAACTGGTTGATACAAATGTGACCAGAGCACGGGTGGCTCCGGTCTGTCATCCTAGCTCCTCAGGAGGCTGAGATCTGAGAATCACGGTTCCAAGTCACCTCGGGCAGGAAAAGTCCGTGAGACTCCTATCTCCAATGAACCACGAAATGCCAGAAGTGGTACTGTGGTTCAAGTGGGAGAGTGCTAGCCTTGAGCAAGAGAGCTCAGGGACAGTGCCCAGGCCCTGAGTTCAAGCCCCATAACCCATACACACACACACACACACACACACACACACACACACACACACTCACAATTCATAGTTGGGGAATGTGCCTTACCCAGAAGCACGTAAGTCTGTGTCCCTAGCCTGAGTCATGAGCTCACCTGGTGGCCTCAGGAATGTTCTGAGCGCAAGCTTACCTGGCCCAATAAACACATGGGCACTTCCCCAAGCCTCCCCTTTCCTCTTTTGATGTGAGTACTGGGGCTTGAACTCAGGGCAGGGCCTTGAGCTTTTGCTTAGCATTTTTTTGTTCAAGGCTGGTACTCTACCACTTGAGCCACACCTCCTCTTCCATTTTTCGCTAGTTAAGTGGAAATAAGACTTTCCTATCTAGGCTGGCTTTGAACCAAGATTCTCAGCCTCCTGAATAGCTAGGATTACAGGCATGCATGAGGTACCAGCGCTGAGCTCCTTTTATCTCTTTGTGTGTGTGTGTGGGGCGGGGGGGGATGTTCATTCAGTGCTTTTTACAACTAAAAACAACTTCTCTCCTCTTCCTTTTGTAAACAAAACAGCACACTAGTTATGCCGTGTTTCCAAGGATTCCTGGAACATCCTGGATGGTGTGTTTGTTACAGATGGACGCTGCAGGTGAAGTTGAGTTGTGAGCCCCTGCGGGCTCCGGTGGCCACTCCCACGCGCTTCACCCCCATCTGCACCCACCCTGCCAATTTCCCACCACTTTAACGTGTAGGGGTCTAGCCTGATTCTTTTTTATTTTTTTGGCCAGTCCTGGGCCTTGGACTCAGGGCCTGAGCACTGTCCCTGGCTTCTTCCCGCGCAACCTGCCACCTGAGCCACAGCGCCCCTTCTGGCCGTTTTCCATATATGTGGTGCTGGGGAATCGAACCGAGAGCTTCATGGGTAGGAGGCAAGCGCTCTTGCCACTAGGCCATATTCCCATCCCCTAGCCTGATTCTTGAGGCGACTCCTCAACGTACTTGTTTTTTGAATACAGGTGTCATTGCTTCTCCTAAGCCTTCATTCTGTCCTGTCCATTTGTTGGGGGACAGGCTAGTGCTGAGGATGGACTTCAGGACCTCACACGACACGAGTACTCTAGCACTTAGCTACGGTCGCTACAAGAGCTCATCCACATCTCAGACAAGCACTTCTCAAACTGTGGTTCCAGAGCCTTTGAAAGACTCTCACGAAAGCCACATCCGTGGACTCAGGAGACCGAGGTGAACAGACTGTGAATATAGGACCAACCAGGGCTACATAAGTAGCCATGACTGAAAGGTTCTACCATTCTCATTTAGGTTTTTCCATTTAAGTTTGGTACTCTACTGCTTGAGTCACACCTCCACTTCTGGCTTTTTGCTGGTTAACTGAAGATAAGAGTCTGTCAGACTTTGTCTGCCCAGGCTAACTTTGAACTGTGATCTGCCTCTTGAGTAGCTGAGATCACAGGTGCACCCCACTAGGCTAGCTGGTAGCCTGTTTTGTTATTATTATTTTTGTGTGTGTGCTAGAACTTAGAGTACATGCCCAGGATCTGTTTTTGTTGTTGTTGTTGCTGGTTTGTTGTTGTTTTGTTTTTGGCCAGTCCTGGGGCTTGGACTCAGGGCCTGAGCACTGTCCCTGGCTTCCTTTTGCTCAAGGCTAGCACTCTGCCACTTGAGCCACAGCGCCACTTCTGGCCATTTTCTATATATGTGGTGCTGGGGAATCGAACCCAGGGCTTCATGTATATGAGGCAAGAGCTCTTGCCACTAGACCATATCCCCAGCCCTGGTGGCATGCATGTTTTAATAAAACAAATGAGCACACTTTGATGAAGACCAGAATGATAAAGGCAGTGGTGTGCTGGTAGCTGTACTGTTTTTGTTGTTTTTTTTTTTGTTTTTTGTTTTTTTTGGCCAGTCCTGGGGCTTGGACTCAGGGCCTGAGCACTGTCCCTGGCTTCTTGTTGCTCAGGGCTAGCACTCTGCCACTTGAGCCACAGCACCACTTCTGGCCATTTTCTGTATATGTGGTGCTGGGGAATTGAACCCAGGGCCTCATGTATACGAGGCAAGCACTCTTGCCACTAGGCCATATCCCTAGCCCCTAGCTGTACTGTTTTAACAGAAGGAGACAAGTCCTAGTTTGCAGCATTTTCTGATTTCCTTGTAAATGCTTCTACCATGGTCAGCTGGCTTATTGCTTTCCACCACCAGTAGCAGCTCATTGCATGAGGAGTTCTAGAAACCAGGTCTTCTTATCAACTAAACAAGAATGCAGACTTCTGAGTTGATTGGGAACTAAGACATTTCTGAGAAACCAGGCATTGGCGGCTCACATCTGTAATTCTAGCTATTCAAGAGACTGGGATTTGAGAATCAAGGCTCAAAGCCAGCCTAGTCAGGAAAATCCATGAGACTATCTTCAATTAACTACCAAAAAAGTGGCTCAAGTGGTAGAACACCAGCCTTGAGCAAAAAAGCTTGAAAGGACAGTGCCCAGACCCCGAGTTCAAGCCCTAGTACCAGCACACACACACACACACACACACACACACACACACACACACACACACTCTCTCTCTTCTGGGCAACAAGACAAGAATCCTAAACTATTTGAAGATGTCACCTGTGTGTCATCAGAGGAAGAAAAGGGTGAAGAAAGGGTGAATTTTCAGTCCTGCCTGGGCCAGAATTCCCTGGCAGGAGTTTGGAAGAGCAGATTCCCGTGCGGAGTAGATAGAACATGATGTGGGGGCGGCTTAGGGACAAATTGCAATGAGCAGACTCAGATGTCTGAGTCCACAAGCCACTGTTTTGTCTGAGTTCTCAGATTGCCACAGCACCATTTGGTTTCATATGGTTATAGAGCGTTTCCACCATGTCAGTATGAACTCAGCGCTGGGAGGGCAGAGAAGAGCCCATCCTCCATTCCTTACAACACCAAGCAAATGATATACAAACTCCAGAAATAGGTCCTTTTCCAAACTAGGGAACCCTCTGTTCGTCTTATTTGTCCTCAGGACTCTTCAAGTTGGGCGCTGATGGCTCATGCCTGTAATCCTACCTACTCAGGAGGTTGAGATCTGAGGATCTCAGTTAGAAACCCCCCAGGGCAGGAAAGTCCGTGAGACCCTTATCTCCAATTAACCACCAAAAAGCTAAGAATGGAGCTGTGGCTCAAGTGGTAGGGCGCCAGCCTTGAGCAATAATAATAATAATAATAATAATAATAATAATGGCTCAGGGGGCTGAGAATGTGGCTTAGAGGTAGAGTGCTTGCCTAGCATGCATGAAGCCCTGGGTTCGATTCCTCAGCACCAAATACACAGAAAAAGCAGAACTGGCACTGTGGCTCGAGTGGTAGAGTGCTAGCCTTGAGCAAAAGAAGCTCAGGAACAGTGCCAAGGCCCTGAGTTCAAGACCCAGGGCTGGCAAAAACAAACAAACAAACAAAAGGACTGCCAGGCATCAGTAGGTAGCTCATGCCTGTAATCCTAGCTACTCAGGAGGCTGAGATCTGAGGATCATAGTCCAGAGCCAGCTCAAGTAGGAAAGTCCAGGAGGCTCTTATTTCTAATTAACCAGCAAAAAGCCAGTAGTGGCACCATGGCTCAAGTGGTAGAGTACCAGCCATGAACAGGCAAGCGGAGCAAGCACAAAACTGTGATATTGGCTACAGTAAGTACAAAATAAGCGAATGAAATAGAAACTACTTTGTTTGTTGGCAACCCCCTCGTACAACTATTTAAAGATAATAATCTTAAAAAATAGAAATGATCATACACTTGTCAAGTGTTTGGCACATGCTAGACACTCAGTACACAGTCCTTCAAATGGGCACATGCTAGATGACACCATTTAAAGAAACTCCTGAGCAGGCAAAATTAATCTGTAGGGACAGAAAATGGTCAGCAGTGCCCTGAGGAGCCAGACTGCAAGGGGTGCAGGGAACTTGGGGTTAGCCTATCAGGGGGTGTAGAAGCATCTATACCCTGAGTGTGATAGAGCTTAAGACTGGGTGCATTTGTCAAAACATCCAACTGCGCACTTAAGATGAGTGCTATTTTGTGTATGCAAATTGTGCCTGAAGAAAATTCATTCCTTTTTCAATGTTCATTCCCTTCCTTTCCATGAAAAATGTGTTGGATGAGAGCAGAGCCAAGGATACACACTTAAAATTACCTCTCGTGTCAGATGATTCTATTACTGTGTGCTTTTCTCCCATGGATTGAGATAAATAAACGTGGAGCTGGCTTTCTCTCTCTTTGCGCCTCCCAGATTGGGGACAGTGTAAGGCTGGAAGGATGTGTCATGGCGGGTGGAAGGGGCCGATGGGGGGAACATGACATGGAGAAGGTATACTTAGATCCCGCTCATTGTTAAATATCAGTCATTTAAGGAGGAGAAGTCTTTTTTTCTTCTGGTGAAATATGAAAACTTTCTTCCCTTTCTGCAATACTGTGAGCCCTGACCTTATCCTGACCTCTAACTTGTTCATCTTTCAGGGCCTTCATAAATCTAAGCGGGACCAAAGCTGGGTAGCCAGTGGCTCATGCCTAGAATCCCAGCTACTCAAGAGTCAGCCTCTGAGATCCTCTGGATATCCTGCGGGCCCAAGGATCAAGGGTTGAAGTTAGTCCAGGCAGGAAAGTCTGTGAGACTCTCCTCTCTATTCAACTAGCAAAATGCCAGACGGGAGGCTTGGTTCAAGTGGTAGAGTGGTAGAGCTGTCAATAAGAAAAGCCAAGTAAGAACACAAGACCCTGAGTTGAAGCCTTGGTACTAAAAGCTTAATGAGGTTTTTTTTTTTTTTTTGGCCAGTCCTGGGCCTTGGTCTCAGGGCCTGAGTACTGTCCCTGGCTTCCTTTTTGCTCAAGGGTAGCATTCTGCCACTTGAGCCACAGCGCCACTTCTGGCCATTTTCTATATATGTGGTGCTGGGGAATCGAACCCAGGGCTTCATGTATATGAGGCAAGCACTCTTGCCGCTAGGCCATATCCCCAGCCTCTAAAAGCTTCTTATAAAGCAAGATGAGGGCTGGGAATGTGGCCTAGTGGTAAAGTTGGTGCCTCGCATACATGAAGCCCTGGGTTCAATTCCTCAGCACCACATATACAGAAAATGGCCAGAAGTGGCACTGTGGCTCAAGTGGCTAAGCCAGGGACAGTGCTCAGACCCTGAGTTCAAGCCCCAGAACTGGCGGGGGTGGGGGGAGCAAGATGCATGTGTGAGAGATGGCCCCAGAGGCCTGAGGGAGGACTGTCCAGAGAGCATGTGTCCCCTGTCCCCTCCTGCCATCTCTTCCTCCAGGGGAAGGGTGCACACCAGGCCTGTGCTCTGCGGTGATGGTGTTAATGCCTCCCCTGCAGGGCTCCAGGCCTGGACCTCGCAGAAGGCAGCAGCCCTCATCCACCTCTGACTTCCCTCTGGGGTCAGCCCGCGGGAGGCTGCGGCAGGAGAGGAGAACCAAGGGCATTGCTTCCGGGCGCAGCCACGGGGCTCAGCTCTCCCAACACCAGCCCTACCCCTCGGTAAACCAGTCCTTTCTGCATTCTCCGATTGCCCAATTGTGTGCCATCTGCTTTCTGCAGGATCTGACCCCACAGAGGAAGGGAGACAGCAGGGAGAGGGAGGAGAGGAAACAGAACCAAGTGACAGAGAACTCGAAGGCAAGCCAGAGGTTAGGAAATCAGGGGAATTTTCAATGAGACAGAAGCCATCAGTTTTATGAAAATTATGGGGAGGTCCAGAAAGGATGGGAAGACTGGGGGGGCACTAAAACCATTGTCTAGCATAACCAAGACCCTGGATTCAGTGTGTGTGTGCGCGTGTGCGCGCGTGTGTGCCCCAGTACTGGGTCTTGAGCTCAGGGCCTTACCCTCTTGCTTAGCTTTTTAGTTCAAAGCCGGCACTCTACCACTTAAGCGACTACTCCACTTCCAGCTTTTTGCTGGTTAATTGCAGGTAAGGGTCTCACAGAGTCTCCTGACTGGACTGGCTTCAGACCACAAAGCCCCCAGTGTCCAGCTCTGGATTCAATCTTTAAAACACATACATGAAAAGACACAACTCAGCCAGGTGCTGGTGGCTCCCACCTGGCATCCCAGTTACTCAGGAGGCTGAGAGCTGAGGATCATGGTTCAAAGCTAACCCAGGCAGGGAAAGTCCTCACGACTCTTATCTCCAGTCAGCCACCAGAAATCTGGAAATGGTGCTATGGCTCATGTGGTAGAATGTTAGCCTTGAGCTGAAGCCCTCAGGGACAGCTCCCAGGCCCAGAGTTCAAGCCCAAAAGACACCTCAAGCCAAGTGCCAATGGCTTATCTTTGTAGTCCTAGCTACCCAGGAGGCTGAGCTATAAGGATCATAGTTTGAAGCTAGCCCAGGCAGGAAAGTCCGTGAGACTCTTACCTCCAAGTAACCAGCAAAAAAAGCCGGAAGTAGAGCCTTAGCTCAGATCTCTCTCAGCTGCCTGAGTAGCTAGCATGCAGGCGTGGGCCACTGGCGACTAGTACTAAGGTTTGAACTCAGGGCCTCACACTTGCTAGAGAGGTGTTCTACCGCTTCTGTTAGGGTCCCATCAAACTCTTTCTTGTACTGGACTGTGAGCTCGATAACCACAACAAAGTGCAATCATAACAGCCATGCCTCATTAGCGATGAGCATCTATCATAGTTCTGGGGTCATGATTAAGCCAATTCTGTGGCTCGGATGTCCTGTTGTGACAAGTAAAAATAAATGAAGTCCTTTGGGTTTGTCCCTAGCTCTGCTTATTTTTGCACTTCCTCCCACAGCAGTGGGGGGGGGGAGGGGAAGGGGGTGTCAGAGCAACTCACTCTTGGCAATCGGGGTTAGTAGCGCAAGGCTGGGCCGGAAATGAACTGGAGGATGAGGCCACATCTGCTCTAACACTGTTCTAGATAGGTCCTTGTGGTAAGGGTTTCCAAGAATCAACACAGCAGTTAAAGAAGCTGAGCAACATTTACAAGAAATGGGCCCTTGCTACACCTACCCACCCCACTCCTTGTTCCTTTTCCCCTCCCTTTCCCGCCTCCAACTCTGGGTCCCCTCCTAGGCCCAAGTGACAGGTGGCAAGCAGGTGGCCATCTGGAGTATGTGCATGGAACAGAACTTACCAACTCTCGGAAGAACTGACCTGACCTGCAGATCCTAGAAACAAATCCACACACATGTCTGAGTGGCAACACAGTAGTAGCATGTGCAAGGCCCTGGGGTTGATGCTCAACCCTGCAAGAATGAACAAATAAAGTACATGTCAGTACATCAAAGGGGTAGGAGCAGACTCGGTTTCTCTCTCTGCACAACTGGGAGACGTAATAGCGCCCACCTCAAGGAGAACTGTTTGCTGCAAGGGTGAACGTTAATGCATGCACAGCACGAAGGCTATTGTAGGGATGAATGTTACTTCATGCAAAGCATGAAGAATAATGCCAGGCTCGCCTCTTCTCAGTAAGGACCTACCATGTGTGGACACTAGGCTAAGCACTGTGGATGACACTCCATGAGTCACGACCTAGTGCAAGGGTGAGAAAACCGTCTTTGAAAAGGACCATTTTGGGGGACTAGGAATGTGGTCTAGTGGCAGAGTGCTTGCCTCACATGCATGAAGCCCTGGGTTCAGTTCCTCCATACCACATAAACGGTAAAAGCCGAAAGTGACGCTGTGGCTCAAGTGGTAGAGTGCTAGCCTTGAGCAAAAAGAAGCCAGGAACAGTGCTCAGGCCCTGAGTTCAAGCCCCAGGACCAGCAAAAGAAAAGAAAAACCCAGTCTGAGGTTGCAAGCTGTACAAAAATGTGTTGTATTAGATCCAGTCAAGTGGGGCACTTGTGGCTCAGGCTTATAATTAGCTACTCAGGAGGCTGAGATCTAAGGATCACGGTTCAAAGCCATCCCAGGGGGCTGGGAATATGGCCTAGTGGTAAAGTGCTCACCTCATATACATGAAGCCCTGGGTTCGATTCCTCAACACCACATATATAGAAAAGGCCAGAAGTGGAGCTGTGGCTCAAGTGGTAGAGTGCTAGCCTTGAGCAAAAAGAAGCCAAGGACAGTGCTCAGGCCCTGAGTCCATGCCCCAGGACTGGTAAAACAAACAAACAAAGCCATTCCAGGCAGGAAAATCTGTGAGACCATTATCTCCAATTAACCACCAAAAAGCTAGAGGGTGGAGCCCTGAGTTCAAGACCCAGGACTGTCACAATTAAAAAAATTTTAAGTACTATAAGTACCTTAATCTTCACAGCATAGCTTATGAAATTAAGTATTGTCCAATCAGCTAAAGGGCCCTGCATAGAAACTGGTCAATATCAAAGCCTTCCTTTTGTCTTCCATAAGGAGAACCACTAGCAGGCCCCCAGAACCACTACCACCCAGTGCTGCTTCCCGGGATAGACAGGTATCTAACGAAGCCCAACGGCCTGAGCACGCATGCGTTCACGTCCGTTAATGCAAGCTTCCTAACAAGCCAGCCAATGAGCAGCTCTTCAGAGGAGCCTGAGTGAAAGCTGCTGCACCTGGATCATAGCAGAATTTGAGCCCAAGGCTGATTCCCTGAACTGCCCATGACAAGAGACTAGATGTGAACTCTGACCTCCTACAGTCCAATCCGAGTTTCTCCTATCATTCCTAGCAGTGAGGATGGATTGAGAAACTGCTGTGAATTCACTTCAAGGGAGGGAAGGGTGGGGCGCTCCACGATTTCAGTAGAATTCTGGGCAACTTTTAATTGTTCAAGTGTAACTTTACTGGAAGGGATGAGGCAGGCGAACAGGACCCCAAGAAGTTGGTACAATGGGTGTGTGTGTTGCGGGAAAGGGGAGAGGTAGGACGATGTGGTAGAGAAAAGGGGAACCTCAGCAAATCACACCTCCCCCCACCTCCCCCCAGAATAGAGAAATCCTCTGCTCTGCAGCCACACAGGGGCTGGGCTGGGATTTGGGAACCTGTCCAAGTTTAAGATATTATGGCTTAGATCCTCAACCCTCCAAGAGTGCATGGGCCTAGGTCTAAAGGTGGGGGGGGGGCAGGGAGAAGATGCTCAGAAGGAACAAGATGGATGACCCATGGGAAGGGAAGGTTAGACCCAATGCTGATCATTATAAACAAGAAAATAGCACGTACTAATAGTTAACACTGTATACAGGACGGTGGCCAGCTCATTGCTTCTGTAATATCAGGCCATCCTGGGTGCTGGTGACATACACCTGTAATCCTAGCTAGAGGCTGAGAACAGGCCATGATTCATTCCCCTGCCAGCCTAGGCAGAAAAGTTCCTGTGATCCTCCACAATAAACAACTAGATGCTTGCCACCAGCCTGCGACCCAGGGACATTAGGAAGCCTACAAAATAGGGGACTGCAATAGGGGCTGAAGCAAGACCTACCTATCGGTGAAAACCAGGGCCAAGGGTTTGGTTCAGTGGTATTGCCATAGCCGAGTCAGAATAAGGCCCTGAATCCAAACCTATGTGCTAAGTGCAAGGGTTTCTGCATTCAGTGTAAGATAATTCACAATTAGACAAAAGGCCTATTCAACATATTCCTGCTGCAGGGGGCTGGTGGCACATACCTGAAATCCTAGCTGCTTAGGAGGCTCAATTCTGAGGACTGAGGTTCGAAGCCAGCTCAGACAGGAAGGTCCGTGACTCATCTCTTAACTATGAATAAGTGGAAGTAGAGCTACGACTCAAGGGGTAGACCCTGCCCTGAGCAAAAAAGCTAGGGGACAGCACCCAGGCCCCAAGTTCAATAAAACAAAACACAGTAACGATGAGTAATGCACTCAGCTTCTTAGTAACCCGCACCCAGGCCTCCTCTCAAAACATTCCTACTGGTGCTGTTTCTGGCCTGGGTCCCAGAATCAAGTGATCTTCCTGTTTCAGCCTCAAGTAGCTGAGACTAAATTTGCACACTAACATACCGCCTTGGAAATGTTTTGCTAGTGGAAGACATGACTGAAAGAGAGCTCCAGGTATTAACTGGCAAACAGGGATGTTATGTCTAGGTCAGCTCTGCCCAATAGAACTTAGGGGCAGCTGAGGCCAGGGAGCCACCAGCCACAGGGGTTACTGAGCACTGGAATCCAGCCACTTCTGCGCGCAGCTCTCCATTTTCAAAGTATACTTCACTAGGTCCCTCATGCCACATCTTATCCACACAATACATAACAGGAAGTGCCCCAAATGACCAGCTCACCAGTGCCTACCACATGCACGCCACCAGCAAGCCTCTTTAGGAACACCAATTAGAAGCCACAAGTTAAGACAAAAGATTTTTATTCAAAAAACGCCAAGTATAAAAAAAAAAAAATAAGATCTCTTGAATTCCCCTGTACAGTATTTCACTCAGATAAACCAGCAGGCTACATGCTGCTCAAAACACAGCCCCAGAGAGGATCTGGAAGGCACACCATCCAGAACTGCTTTTCATATATTTATCCTATATACACAAGTCAGCAATGCCCCACCCCCAGGCCCACGGAGACCACGCCCACACGGGTAAGCAGGCCGGGGGCCCCACGGAAGTCAGGGAGCTGTAGCAGCTGTCCCCGCCTGAGTCCCGTCACCCCACAAACAGAGCAAGCGTTGCAGCCCTCCCCAAAAGGTCCCAAATTCAGAGGAGGAAAAGAAGAAGGAAGAAAAAAAAAAAAACCAACCCAAACAACAACAAAAAACCCTAAGGCAGGAGCCGTGGAAAGTGGAGAACACGGAGCAAGAAGGGAACCAAATAAATAAATAAATAAATACATTAACATCGACCTCCAGGTTAGAATGAGCATCTTTCAAAAAAAAAAAAAAGACTGGTAAAATAACTTAAAGGCAAAATTAAAAAAAAATTAGATCAACTACAATCCTTTTGTATACTAGCATGCCGACTATACACACATTTACAGCTGGTCTGTGGAGTTGCATTGCTTCTGCATTTGGTGTGTGTGAGGTCTTGGCTTGCAAACAGTTAAGTAAAAACCAAAAAGGAAGACCAGTTCACTGGGGAGTTTTACTAAAGGAGGCAGAAAAAGGGCAGGTGGCTCAGCGATTGGCCCTCTAGCCTCTTCCATGGCACCTTTCATGGGGGGTGGGGGGGCTATGAAGGGCACAGGGGGAGAAGAACAGGGAACCAAACCCAGGCAGATTTTTGGAGAAGCAGCAGGTAAAAGAGGCAAGTTCAAGTATTTCCCCAGCACAGCCGGAGTCCCTACACGAAGGCACTCAGAAGAGGTGACAGGGACTTGAAATGGTGAGAAGTCCTATCCCACCCCAGTCCGGTTCCCCCTACCCGACCCCTCGCGGCAGACCCCACCCCCACCCCCCACCCCCGAATCTGGCAAACGCCCAGCGGTGCTGGGCACCCATGAGGAGAGAACGTCTACGGGAGGAGTCTCGTCCCCCCCTCCTGGGGGGCAGCCTCCAGGGGCCTGGGGTCTGGAATGAGTTGTAAATGTTGTTCCTGTATCAAGCACTGTCCTGCTTGGCGGGAAGTGTCACTGGTCATTGGGAAGCTGGACAGAAGCTTCCCCTCCTTGGAGCATCTGACCGGGAGGGAAAGACCTGCCAGAAAGGCTGCTATTTGCTGGTCCCCGGAGAGAGGCTGTGGAGATGAATCTCAGCAGTTTCCTGGGGCAGGAGGACATCTTGCATCCATGGATGATTCTGGATTTCTTCGAAGGAGGGTCGATCTGATGGTCTTAGGGCCAAGCACCATCTAATGAGATGCTGACACTCTACAGAAAGCAGGGCAGACAGAGGTTAGGAGTGAGTCAACTTGTTTTTACAAGGCAAAGCTCGTCTGCATCCTGGGTGGAAGGGAGGGAAGGGAGGGTGGCCGCAAGCCTTAGAGCCTTAGGAAGGCGTGGGCTTGACAGAACTCTGTGCAGGGGGGGGGGGGCCTCTTCAATGGGGAAGGACAAACTAATATCTAGATCTTCCAGTCTAGTTTCAGTAGAAAATGTGCCTCCCCTCTTAAACCTGTGGTTTACAAACTTCAATAGCTGGGGCCTTTCCCACAACACCCACTCACCAGCAATAGGAAGAATGATGATGACAAGGGATTTTGATGAGACATCATGAAGCATGATGAGGTGATTCAATTTAGCTACCAACTTACAAACACCAGCACCACCCAGGGTGAGGCCACCAGGGCCACAATATCAAGAGTGAAAAGAGCCCTGGACACTTTTTTCCTCCCTGCAAACAGCTAGGAGGTAGAGACCAGATCACTGATGGCATTTTTTGTTTAAAATAGTGATTGCCCCCGGCCAGGGTTGGGGGCAAATTAAAAAAAAATATATATATATGCATATACATATATATACTCTTCTCCTGACCTCCCAGAGAAACTGGATGTGTGTGATATAGGAGATCTCAGGACATAAATCACTGGCCTGGAATTCTATTCAACATCGAGGGTCCTGGCACCTCTTAGAGAGAAGCACCCCAGTGGTCAGATTGGGCTGCAATGACTCCCTAAACGGCCTTGAGAATTCCTGATGTCTGTAACAAGGGCTTTCCAGAAATTACCTGAAGAGACCCTCTGCCTGAAGAACACTTGTCCCCTGACGATCTCCTCATCGTGCTCAAAAGGAATATCCCCGCACACCATGTCGTACAGCAGGATCCCCAGGGACCAGACGGCGGCCGACCTGCCGTGGTAGCGATGGTAGCGGATCCACTCGGGAGGACTATACACACGGGTCCCTGCGAGCCAGGGGAATAGGAGAGAAAGCACACCTTAGCAAAAATAAACAGCGCATGTACATGCAAGGAAGTATCACAATAGAAACCCTTTGTTCAACTAATATATGCCAACTAAAAATAGATCCTAACACAAGGTTCTTCTAGGGCTACAAGGAGATACCTTAGGCAAAGGTACTCTCACACGTGAGGTTTCACTTTAAAAACAAGAAAAAAAGAAACTAGGTACAACACTTCTTCCATAACAAATAAAGCACCATCTTGCTCTCAAGAATGGGGTGGAATCCATTTGTGCCTCTAGGGCTAAAAGTGAAGGAGCAGTTCCAACTGAAAGCATTACCCACCTATCTACCGGCCCCAAAGCCAACTTCTTTACAAACTGCTCCAGGAGACGGGGGGGGGGGGGGTGTGTGGTCTGAGGCCATGGTGGGCAGGACCACCCTCCGAGGGAGGGAGCCGTCCACCCCAGGACTATCCTCATGCTCCGCCTACACGGGGCAAAGATCCTGTCCAACATGAAGTCAGGGTGCCCTGCCCTTTGGGAAGCCTTCCTCCCCACCCTGGAGGAGGGGGGGCAGACACCCACACTTCTTCCTCCCCAGACGGGAAAGGTCGTCAGAGCTGCAGGGCTGGTTTCAGACCACGTGATTCCTGTTTACAAACTTTGGGTTGTAAAAAAAAAAAAAAAAAGAAAGGAGGGGTCATCCCCATGGCGCTCACCAGGGGGCAGCAAAGACTCGCTAGGGAAAAAAAAAACCATGCGAAAACCCGACCTGCCATTAACTGCTAAATACAAAAAAATGCGGCCCAACCCAGCGTCCTCCAAGGGCAAATAAACAGCGACCGCAAGCCCGAGTCACAAGCTCGGAGAGGCCGTCCTTGATTACGGTAAGCCACTCAGAGGATGACCTACCCTCCTCACGCGCTTTCATCTCCCTCTCCCCCGACCCTTCCTTCTTTTTCAGAAAGGACCGGCTAAGCCCCTCCCTAAGATAGGTTTTCATCCTCCCAGGAGGCTCCCAACTCATTTTCAAACCAGCAACAGATCTTATTTCACAACATTTATTCTCCGATGCCTCCCCCCCCACACCCCACGGAAGGAAGAAAAGAGTGAAACTGTGGCTATTCTTTACCCTCCCCAGATCAAAGGGAAGGGGGGGGACCCCGCCACGCAAGGCCTACCTTACCCCCAAATAAATAAATAAACTCCCCTACAAACCAAAACCAAAAAAAAAATTTACAAACCCATGCCTCAATGTTTCTCTCTCCACCCCCATCCCTGTAACTGGCCCGGGGAAACTGGGTCAGATGGGAAATCTGGGCTACGGCCCTTGCCCACAACCTCTTATTCATCGGGAAAGCTTGGAACCCACTGGATTCAAACACACACACACACACACTCAAACACACACACAAACACAACACAACCGTGCCAGAAAACATTACAGGTTCCACCGCCTTGAAATCCTCCAGGCTTTACTACTAAGGCTGGGAGGGAGGCTAGCTCGCTCGCTCGCTCTCCCTCCGCCCCACCCCGGTGAGCCGGGGAGAGCCAGGCGGCCCAATGACCTTTACAAAGGGCCAGCTGAGGCCTCGGGGCGCCCCCGCGGGCCGTGGGCAGCACCCTCCCGGGCCCGGCTCACCGTCGAAGTCCGTGTAGACGGTGTCCTTGAGCAGCGCCCCCGACCCGAAGTCGATGAGCTTGAGCTCGCCGCGGTTGAGGTCGATGAGGATGTTCTCGTCTTTGATGTCCCGGTGGAGGACCCCGCAGTTGTGGCAGTGTCGCACGGCCTCCAGCACCTGCCAGAAGAAGCTGCGGGCCAGCTCCTCGTGCAGGGCCCCCCGCTCCGTGATGAAGTCGAAGAGGTCCTGCACGGGCTCGGGTCTCTCCAGGATCAGCACGAAACTGTTGGGTCTCTCGAACCAGTCCAGGAGCCGGATGACGCCGGGGAAGCCCGAGCTCACCTTCTTCAGCAGGACCACTTCCATGGGCACGCGGGTGCCATTGGGCTGCGGGGACGAGGCGCGGGGGAGGAGGGGGGTGGCGGTCAGCGCGCGGGGCTCCGGGCCGCGCCCCACGCGCCCACTCCCGGGGGCCGATCACCCCCCCCCCACACACACACTTCTCTAGGGCGAACTCACCAGTTCTCCCCAGTCGGAGATCCGGTCCTTCTCCACGTGTTTGATGGCCACCTGGAAACCCCGTGCGAGATCTCCGTGAGGTCCGATCCTCCTCCCCCTCCCCGGGGGTCCCAGCCCCGGCGTCCCCCCCACCCCCCCCGCCCGCCCCGCGCGCCGCGCCCTCCCCGCGGCGGGGCGCCCACTCACCGGCAAGTTGTCGGCGACTCGGATGCCGGAGTAGACGGAGCCGAAGCCGCCGCTGCCCAGGAGCGGGCCCACCTGGTACTGCGACTCCAGCGGCTCCTTCTCCTTGCCTGGGGAGGGGGAGGCACGGGGCGCTCAGCGCCGGCCCGCCGGCAGGGGAGGGGTCCCGCCGCCGCCGCCACCGCCCCCGGCCCCGGCCCCGGCCGCGGGAGGGGACACTCACCCGGCGCCAGCTTGGTCGCGTGCAGGTCGCTGCAGGGCGCGGCACGCAGGTGGGCGAGCGAGTTGATCTTAGACAAGAGCATCCCCACCTCCGGGGCGACGGCGCGGGGATCGGGCCCCGAGGAGGTCGAGCCCGGCGGGGATCGGGCCGCGGCGGCGGCGGCGGGCGCGGAAGGCCGAGGGCGAGCCGGAGGACGGCCGGGGGCGCCGGCGGCGGGCGGACGCGCCGGCTCGGTCGGGCAGCGCGGAGGGCGGCGGGGAGCGCGGCTCGGGCGGCGGCGCCGCGGGAACGACGACCGGTGGCTGTGGCTGCTGCGGCTGCTACTGCCGACCTCGCCGTCGCCGAGTCCCCTCCGGCCTCCTCCGCCACCGCGGCCGCTGCAGCAGACACCCGGCTCGCCCTGCCGCCAGGAGTAAAGGGGCGGAGCGCGCCGGTAGGGCGGGCGGGCGGGCGGGCGGGCGCGGGCGGGCGGGGACGGGGCGGGGCCTCTCCGGGAGGCCGCGGCGGCGAGCGGAGCTGCGGAGCCGGCGGAGGGTGGAGAGGGGGTGGGGAAGCGACCAGACGCGGCGACTCCCCTCCGACTCGCCCCCCCGCCCCCCGCCCGGAGCGCCGGGCCGCCGCGCCCGCGCCCCGCCCCCGCCGGCGCGACGACGGCCAACCAGAGCTCGCTAATCTGCATAGGGCTCCCGCGTCCCGCCCTCTCCGGAGTGCTTCCAGCCAACCAGAGCTCGCTGATCTACATATGGCGGCGCGTCCCGCCCCCGCCCCGCCCCGCTCTCGCGGTCAGAATGGTCTCTACGCCGCCACGACGTGGCGGGAAGGAAAAGGCGCCAAAATGGAGGGGGAGGGGCGCGGGCGTGCGGGGAGGCGGGAGCTGGGTGTGGGGCGGGAGGGAGGAAGGATGGGGAGGGGCGTCTCGATTCAAACCCAAACAATAACAAAGCCATCAAAGGCCGCCCGAGGCCGGCGCGGCGGCCCGGGCGCTCGCGGAGGTTTCGGGGTCAAGGGCTGGGAGGCTGGGGGCTGCGGAGCGAGTGGCGGGCAGAGGACGGGCGTCGGGGTGCGGGGCGCGGGGCCCGGGGTGTGAGGAGCCGGGGGAGCCGAGGGGCGTGCGCCGACGAGGGTGGTCTTCCCGGTGACTCAGAGCCGAGACCTCCGAGTCGGCCTGCTGACGCGCGGCGCGGCGAGGCTGGGATCCGGGGATTCGTGGGTTCGGGGGGCGGTGCGTGGGGGGGGGGGTGCGGAGCTGAGCAAGGCGTGAGTCACGGCGGGTTCCCGGGGCGGGTGGCAGAGTCACGGGCTGGGGATCGGCGGGGGGGGGCCCCTCGGGACCAGGCGGGGACGTGGGGAGCAGATGGGGGGGGGAAGTGGGGAGCAGAGGGGGGTCGTGGGGAACAGAAGGGGGGCGCGTGGGGAACAGACCTGGGGAATGGGGAACAGTGGAGCGTGGGGGGCAGACGGGAGTGGGGAGCAGGCGGGGGTCGTGGGGAGCACATGGGTGGGCGCGGGGAGCAGGCGGGGCTGTCACGTGGGGACCACGGCGTCCTCCCGCCCGCCGCCCCGTCCCCCAGGACCCTCATTTTGTAGAAATAGGACCATTTAGGTCGATCTAAGAAGTGCGGCGCGCCCGTGGGGGACCTGAAGACATGAAGATGTCACCGCATTGTGGGGCCGGCCCCGCCCCAGCCCCTGGCTGGGGGAGAATCCGGTGGCCGGCCCTGCCGGGAGGGCGCCCGCACGTGGGAGCCCCCATCGCTTCTGCCCGACCCCCCCCCCCAGGCCCTGCCTGCCTGCCTGCCCGCGCTGACCCCCGTGGAAGGGATGGGCGAGCTGACCCGCTCTCCTCTCTTTGTCCTTATCAACTTCACGGAGAGTTGAGGACAGCGCGGGGGGGGGGGGGGGGGGAATGAGCACATTCACATTCCGGCCAATCCATAAATTGAATTGTCAGTGGCCTCCGTCCCTGAGAGCTAACTGCAGTCCATTTTTCTTTTCCTTTTTGTCTTTTTCTTTTTTTCAACTTCCTGCCATTGAAAGGAAAAAAAAAAAAAGGAGCCCTTAGACTAGCTGCAGTCATGAATGAATTGAAATCTTTCCAAGTTCTCCTCCAGAGCTGGTTTTAGAAAGATGCCTTTCTAAAGATGGAGTCTTTAACTTTGGTGGATTTATCTTATAAAATATTACATCTCTCTCTTTTTTAGTGTGTGTGTGATCGGTGGCTTGACTCATTCATATGAGCACTGTCCCTGGCTTCTTTTTGCTCAAGGCTAGCAACCTACCACTTGAGCCGCAGTGCCACTTTTGGCTTTTTCTGTTTACATGGTGCTGAGGAATCAAACCCAGGAGGGCTTTATGTATGTGAGGCAAGCACTCTACCACTAGACCATATTCCTAGCCCCATTGACCTATTCATTTTTGATGAGAAGACAAAACCCAGGGGAGCAAGAATTCCTTTTTTTTTTTTTTTTTTTTGCAGTTAGGAAAATAAGAAAAACAGGATCATACAAAAGTCAACACAAAGGGAGAGACTTGAAATGACCCAAATTCAAATCCTGACTATTCACTTTCCCCTGTATCAGGCCTCTCAAACTTCTTTGTTGCCGCAGGCACAATAATCCTAAACTACTCAGGAGGCTGAGATGTGAGTATCCTGGCTTTGAACTCAGGACCTCATAGTCTCCCTTAGTGTTTGTGCTCAAGGCTGGTCCTTTACCACTTGAGCCACAGGTCCACTTCCTGCTGTTTGGTGGTTAAGTGGAGTCTCACAGAGTTTTCTGTCCCAACTGGCTTTGAGTAACAATCCTCATATCACAGCCTCCTGAATAGCTAGGATTACAGGCATGAATCACCAGGCTCTGCTGCTTTTTTTTATTTGGGGGTCTTTTTGTTAATAGGGTCTCACACTCACTGTGAAAAGTCATAGTGCCCTCTGCCTCTTCATCCTCCTCCCTCAGCCACCCGAACACTGGAACTACAGGTCTGAGCCACTATGCCTAGCTTTTATCCAATATTTGTTGATAGAAGAAAATGACCCAACATAAAGGTCATGATTAAAGTAAACTTACAGCTGGGGGTAGACCTCAGTGGTAGTGCTCTTGGCTAAATATAGGAGACGCTGAGAAAAAGTCTGGGGATGTGGCCTGAATGATAGAGCATTTTCCTACCATGTGTAAGGCCTTAGGTGCAAGTCTACATATTATAAACCTAAATTAATACTTAATAAAAAGAAAGTGAAATCACCAGGTGCCAGTGGCTCACACCTGTCATCTTAGCTACTCAGGAGGCTGAGATCTGAGGATCCTAGTTAGGAATTAGCCAAGGCAGACAAATCCATGAGACTCTTCTACTCCAACTAAGCAGCAAATAAAAACCAGCACTGGAGGCGTTGCTCAAGTGATAGGTTATCAACCATGAGCAAAAAAAAGTTGAGCAAGAGTGAAAAAATAATAAAGCCTCTTGAGTAGTAAGAATTTTAGACTTAAGCAAAAATAAAAAGACTTATGAAGCACTTTTTCTTTTGTCAGTCATGGGGCTTGAACTCTGGGCTTGAGGCCCTGTCTCTGAACTCAAGGCTAGCACTCATCACTTGAGGCACATCGCCACTTCTGGTTTTCTGGTGGCTAATTGGAGATAAGAGTCTCATACTCTCCTGCCCGGGCTGGCTTTGAACTGTGAGCCTCAGATCTCAGCCTCCTGAGTAACTAGGATTATAAGCATGAGCCACCAGCACCAAGCTTGAAGTACTGTTTAGATTGGAAGCTTCCATAGGTTAAATACTGGATACATAGTTAGATTTTAACTATCCTGAGAAAAAATGGAATTCAAAATTAAAATTCATCCTTGTCACTTTTTCAGGATTCTGCAAGACTAGATATTAAATTAGCTAGAGTACCTGTAATTAGCATTTACTATATCTATCTGCTTCATACATGCTTGGGTACATCAGAGTTGAAAGGTACAAATGTGGACCCTGCTTTGCAAAGAGCTTTTATTTATTTAAAACTGCTTTAAAAGATAATTATTAAACACTCCGATGTGTTTTGAGTTTTAAAAGATGAGAAGTTGGAAGAACTGAAGGTGTGGCTCATGTGGTCAGGCATTTGCCTACTATGAAAAGAATACTGAAGCCAGGTACCAAGCTCACACCTATAATCCTAGCTACTTAGGAGGCTGAGATCCGAGAATGGAGATTTGAAGCCAGCCCAAGCAGGAAGGTCCATGAGACTCTTGTCTCCAATGAACCAGAAAAATGCTGGCAGTGGAGGTATAGCTCAAGTGGTAGAGCACTAGCCTTAACTGAAAAAGCCAAGTGAATGCCAGGCCCTGAGTTTAAACCCTAGAATTGGCACGCATGCACACACGCATGAGATACAAAAAGGTAGGAAAGAGGGAAGGCTGGGATGAGTAAAATCAGGCAAGGAAGCAAAAATCTTTGTATTCCCTACTACATTTGGAGTGAATGAATAAAAGTTTCTTTAAATAGGAGCTGGGAATGTGGCCAAGTGGTAGAGTACTTGCCTAGCATGCATGAAGCCCTGGGTTTGATTCTCCACACCACATACACAGAAAAAGCCAGAAGTGGCACTGTGGCCCAAGTGGTAGAGTGCTAGCCTTGAGCCAAAAGAAGCCAGGGACAGTGCTCAGGCCCTGAGTTCAAGCCCCAGGACTGGCAAAAAAAAAAAAAAAGTTTCCTTAAGTCAAAAGCAAGCTGGGCACCAGTGGCTCATGCCTGTAATCCTAACTACCGAGGAGGCTGAGATCCAAGGAGCTTAGTTCCAAGCTATCCCCGGCCGAAAAGTCCTGGTGATACTCTTATCTCCAATTAACCACCCAAAAACCAGAAGTGTCACTGTGGCTCAATCAATAGAGTGCTAGTCTTGAGCATAAAGAAGCTTAAGGACAGTGCCCAGGCCCTGAGTTCAAGCCCCACAACCAACAAAACAAAATAAATAAAGCAAAAGCAGAGATTGGGGAGGGGGAGGGAAAGTGGGAGAAAAATGAGGGAGGAGATAACAAGTTTGACAAGAAATGTACTCACTATGTATGTAACTCTAACCCCTCTGTACATCACTTTGACAATTAAATTTTTTTTTTAAAGCAGAGAACCCTGTAGAAATTCAGTAGGATCCCCTCCATGCCAGCATGCAAAATGAAATGAGATGGAAACGATGAGAGATTTGATCTCACTGTTCACTGAACAAGACACTTAGCAAGATTCCCTATTCCAGTCCTCTTTTGAAGCTTAGCAATATCATACCAGCTCACCTCCTGTTTGACATAGGTGTTTGAGTTTCAAACAATTCCAAAGATACCCATTAATGCCAGTGCATGAAAAATAATAGTTTTGAGAAGCTTTTTTTTTCTTCTGCCAGTCCTGGGGCTTGAACTAAGTGCCTAGACACTGTCCCTCATCTTTTGTGCTCAAGGCTGGTGTTCTACCACATGAGTCACGGCACCATTTCTGGCGTTTTGCCAGTTCATTGAAGATAAGAGTCTCAGACTTTCCTGCCCAGGCTGGCTTCGAACCATGATCCTCAGGTCTCAGCCTCTTGAGTAGCTAGGATTCTAGGCATACGGTACTGGCGCCTGGCGAGAAACACAGTTTTGATATAGTCTTCCTTTTTTCCAACTCTGTTTTATTTCTCTGTTTAGGTGACATGCTGTTGAAAACAACCCTGGACAACTAACTGAACCACAGCCAGAATGGAGCAACTCCATAGCTAGTCACAGCCATTTTTTAATGGCCTGTGTATACCTTGGTGAACAGTACAGAAGTAGTTCTTTTTGTTTGTTTCGTTTTCTGAGTCTTGGGAAGTTTTTGTTATTTGGGGAAGTGGTAGTGTGGGGTTATTTGGTTTTGGTTTCTTTTCTTTTTTGTTTTCTCTGTCTCTCTCTCTCTCTCTCTCTCTCTCTCTCTGTCTCTGTCACTCTGTCTCTCTCTGTCTCTGTCTGTCTCTGTCTCTCTGTCTCTCTCTCTCTGTCTCTCTCTGTCTCTCTCTCCAGTCCTGGGCCTTGGACTCAGGGCCTGGGTGCTGTCCCTAAACTCTTTTGTTCAAGGCTAGGGCTCTTCCACTTTGATCCACAGCGCTGCTTCCAGTTTCTGGCGATTAATTGGAGATAAGAGTCTCATGGTCTTTCCTGCCCAGGCTCTGCTTTGAACCATGATCCTCAGGTCTCAGCCTCCTGAGCAGCTAGGATTACAGGCATGAGCCACACGTGGTGCCTGGCTTGGTTTAGATTTCTTTGTTTCTTGTTTGGTGTTTATGTGTGTGTTTTGTTTTTAGTCGATAGTCAAGATCCAGCTGTGCAACTCAGGGTGGCCACTAACTAGAGATCCTCCTGTGTCGACTTCCTGCATGCTAGGATTATAGGCATTTGTCACCAGCATGTTTGTTTTATTCCTGAGATAGGTTCTGACTCTGTTGCCTAGGCTTGTCTCACACATTGTTGCTCAGGGGAATCCTCCTGCCTCCTCCTTCTATCCAGTGGTTGGAACTGAGGCACTGGAGGTATACTCAAAGACTCTTTGAAGGTCCAAATACAATGTTGCCATACTCTGTGGGCTTTTCTTGGTGCAGGTGTGGGGTGTGAATACAGGGCTCTTGCTTGGCTTGGTGTGGGCGTGGGGTGTGAATACAGGGCTCTTGCTTGGCTTGGTGCGGGCGTGGGGTGTGAATACAGGGCTCTTGCTTGGCTTTTTTTTGCTTGAGGCTGGCACTCTCCCGCCTGAGCCACAGCTCTACTTCTAAAATGTTCACCCTGAGGGACTTAGCAAGTTGTGTTGTAGTCATATAAAAATGATGTTACTTTCTTCTGTTCAGGGGGGATCATGCCTCTTTTGGTGATGCTACTTTATGAAGGAGAGCCTGGTGTAGTGACCCATACTTGTAATCCTAGAATTCAGGGAGGATGAGGCAGGAGGATCTGTAGTTGAAGTGTAGTCTGAACTACACAAAGTCTCTCTCTCTCTCTCTCTCTCTCTCTCTCTCTCTCTCTCTCTCTCTCACACACACACACACACACACACACACACACACACACTGAGAAGAGAAAGGAGACACCCACGCACTAGATGAGAAAGTCACATTTGCTATTGGCAGTCCCCAGAGGTTCATTCTTATGAATGAAGTCGTGCTGGCCAACCGCCAGGCAGCCCTGGGATGCTGGGCTGAAGAAAAGGCACGGTGCCTGCCCATCCCCGGGTTCAGCGCGTCCTTTCCGACCAACTCAAGGCCATCTGGGCTTCTCCAGCTCTCTCTGACCCCTGAAGCCAGTTGTTTGCAAACTGGCCGCAATTACATCCATCTAGTGATCTCACACATCACAGTCTTCTGTCTAAATAATCACTAGCATCCTAGCATCATGAAGAACTATGAACTTGCCAGAGGTGGTGCTACCTTAGAGTCCCAGCTGCTGGGGATACTGAGGCAGAAGAACTGCTTGAGCCCAGGAAGGGAAGGAGGGAGGCATAGAAAGAGGGAGGCAGGGAGGAGAGGGTTGGAAGGAAGGAAGGGAAAGAAAGGAGGGAGGGAGGCCAAGCATTAATTTTGTATTGACTGTGAAAGGATGTGTGTGTTCCCAGTGACACAATTAGCTCTTCAAGTGTATATGATACATTTTTAAAGATCTCATAACTCCCATTGGGAGCTGCTAAATAGATACTTCTTTTATTTTTTAATTTTATTTTTGTTTTTGTTTTGCCAGTCCTGGGGCTTGAACTCAGGGACTGAGCACTATCCATGGTTTCTTTTTTTTTTTTGGCCAGTCCTGGGGCTTGGACTCAGGGCCTGAGCACTGTCCCTGGCTTCTTTTTTTGCTCAAGGCTAGCACTCTGCCACTTGAGCCGCAGCGCCACTTCTGGCCGTTTTCTGTATATGTGGTGCTGGGGAATCGAACCCAGGGCCTCATGTATACAAGGCAGGCACTCTTGCCACTAGGCCATAGCCCCAGCCCCGCCATGGTTTCTTTTTGCTCAAAGCTAGCACGTCTACCACTTGAGCCACAGCGCCACTTCCAGCTTTTTCTGTGTATATGGTGCTGAGGAATCGAACCCAGGGTTTTAAGCATGCCAGGCAAGCTACTCTCCCACTAGGCCAAACTCCTGACACTCATCTCTATTTTATAGATAACTAAAACTGAGTTTCTGCAACAGCCCATGGTATGGCCTGGTTCCTGTAGCACTTTTCACAGCGAGAGAGGCTCCAGACTGAGTTGTTGCCCCGGGCTTTTTTTCTATTCTTATAGAGATATAATTAGTAATGAAAGGTAGTATTTGCCAAGTGGTAAATTAATGGTAAGGCGAAGCAAGCTTCTTCCTATAACCTGTTTACAAGTTCAAGGTCTACATGCTAACAACAACAACAACAAAAAGAAAAAACACAACCTTTTTTTTCTGGGGAATTTTCAGGTGCAAAGGGACTTTCCACTTGGTTCCCCAGCTGCTCTAGCATGAAAACAGAAGGTCGCTGTTTCTGCTGCCTGTCAGGACACCTGTGCCCCCTCGGCCACCGGCCCCGTGTGATCTTGGCATGGATAGACCCTCTGAAAGTGCACGGTCCTCTCACAATACCTGGAAACTGGCTAGAAATGCAAATTCTTCATTCTACTCCAAAACCACTGATTTGGAAACTCCGGGGTGGGCTTAGTGATCTCTGGTTTTTTTGTTTTGTTTGTGTATTTATTTTTCCTTCTTTTCTATTTTCTGGTGTGTGTGTGTGTGTGTGTGTGTGTGTGTGTGTGTGTGTGTGTGTGTGTGTGCCTACACTGGGGCTTGAACTCAGGCCTGGGCTCTGCTCCTTTTGCTCAAGGCTGGCACTCTACCACTTGAGCTGCAGCTCCAAGTCCAGCATTGTGCTGGAGGGTAAGAATCTCATGGGCTTTCTTACCTGGGCTCACTTTGAGCCATGACCCTCAGATCGCAGCCTCCGGAAAAGCGTGGCGTGATCCGCGGACAGCTGGCTAATTTCTGTTTTCTAAGACAAAACCTCTGTATGTAGCCCATGTGAGAACCTCCGTGCCTCAGCCTTGCACATTCTGGGATGATGGGCGTGACAATGGGGCTCGGTAGGGTCTTTAAAACCCCCCAGGTACTCTGGTGTATTTCTGAGTTTGGCCACCTCTAGTTTCCTTCATGGCTCTTCAGAGAGACTGTGAGCTCCTGGAAAGGATAAGCTATGTTGGCAGGGTTTGCTTCCTTAGTGGATACCAAGCCTTGAATGCCCGTATTTCTAAACGTGAATGAACAGACGGAGCAGATGACCGTGTCCATTATCCAACTCTTTTCACGTAATGATTAGCGCTCTCAGGTTGATTCCATGTCATGAGCTGAATTATGCCCCACCCACCCAAATTTGTATGCTGAAATCTCCTAGTACCACAGAATGTGGCTATATTTTGAAGACAGGGCCTTTAAAGAGGTAATGAAAGCTGGGTGCTGGTGGCTCATGCCTGTAATCCTAGCTACTAAGGAGGCTGTTTGCTGAGGATGGCAGTTTGAAGCTGGCCTGGGCAGGAAAGTCTATGAGACTCTTATCTCCAATTAATCACACAAAAAGCCAAAAGTGGAGATGTGGCTCAAGTGGTAGAGCACTAGCCCTTAATCAAAAGTAGCTCAGGGGCTGGGAATGTGGCTTTGTGGTAGAGTGCTTGCCTAGCCACATAAACAGAAAAAGCCGGAAGTGGGGCTGTGGCTCAAGTGGTAGAGTGCCAGCCTGAAGCACAGAGAGGCTCAGGGACAGAGCCCCAAGCCCTGAGTTCAAGTCCTAGGACTGGCAAAAATAAAATAAAATAAAACAAGACCAGGTGTGTGGCCTTGATCTAGGACTACTTCCTCACGGGAGGAGATTATCTGGAAGTGGTGGTACACTCCTTTAATCCTAGCACTTAGGTGGCTAAGTCAGAGGATAAAGAGTTCAAGGCTATCTTGGCCTATATGCAGAAATCTTGTCTCAAAAACAAGAGGCAAAACCAAATGAAACCACAGCCAGTTGCTCACACCTGTAATTCCAGCTTCTGAGGATGTGAGGCTGGGGAGTGAGGAAGTTTGAGGCCAGCCAAAGCAGGGAGATCCCCATCTTCCTGGGGCCCCTGGACACAGGGGGCCATTCCTGTTATTTCACATAGTGGGAGGATGTGGTTTGAGGCCAGTCCTTGGGGAAAAATAAAAATCTCAAGACCCTAACTGAAAAGTAACTAAAACCAAAAAGGTCTGGGAGTGTAGCTCAAGTGATAAAGTATCTAGCTAGCAAGCACAAAACCCCAAGTTCAAATCTCCATACTACATGTCGGGTCGCTGGAGGGCTCACAGGTGCCAAGAATAAACCACCAGATGTCAGGCCGCTGGAGGGCTCGGAGGTGTTGGGAATAAACGGCTTTCCTATCGGGAAACGCCATCTGCATCGGCCTCCTAGAAGCACGAGCCTGAGACCGACCGGAACCACCCGGACTTGCAGAACAAGCTCACTACCAACGCTGACCCAACCAACCGCCTTTTGCCCCTGCCATATAAACCCTGCCTGAGCCAGGCCCAGGTGTGACCTCTCTGATCCCGACCAGAGGGGCGCCTGGGAGCGTACCCCAATAAACTCTCTTTCAATCACCTCCACTTCTCTCCACGTGCTCTCTCCTCGCCTAGAACCTTTCACTACACACACAAGAAAGAAAGGAAAAAGAAGATGGGGACGGTGGTGCATGCCTGTAATCCCAGCTACTCAGCAGGCAGAGGCAGGGAGACCTCTGTACAAGGCCAACTCAGTCAAAAACAGAGACAGAAACAAAAGCTCTCTTGAGGTGTGACTGAAATGCTAGAGGCCTTGCCATGCAAGCAGTTCTGACCGAGTGAGATTACGTTTAATCCTATGATGGCAAAATAAAATATAAAACAAAGTATTACACACACACACACACGTATGACCGTGTGGAGACCCAGGGTGAAGATGACTCTAGACTTCTAGGCTCCAGAATTGTGAGAGAACTTGGTGTCTATTGTTTAGGCCACTGAGATTTGTGCTCCATTGTTATGAAAGCGCTAGTAAGCGAATGTGCTTTATTATGAAACTTACTACCCACTGACTAAAACCCAGGAGTTCCCAAGACCATGACGAGGCAATCTCGGTTTAGGACGTCTCTAACAGTCCATTAAAATGTCTTAAAAAAAAAATCCTTCTTTCATGCATAGGTTTTGGAGTGAGACGCAGACGAGGCTGGATCCTGACTCAGCCACTTGGGAGTTGTGTAATCGGAACCTCCAAAGACTCAGTTTCCTCATCTCTAATTTAAGGCTAATAATAGTTCCCTCCTAGACATAATGCAGTAATTGCCAAGCATATCATAGGCACTCAGGACATGGTGACTTAAAAATGATAATTAGCTGAGTTATTCATATTGACTCCTTCAGAGGGGGATGGGAGGCGACTACAAAGAAAATTTATGTAATCTGCTCCACACATATACAGTGACTTTGTGTGTGTGTGTGTGTGTGTGTGTGTGTGTGTGTGTGTATGTGTATGTGTGTGTTGAGGCTTGAACTTGGGGCCTTGGTACCAACCCATAGCTTTTTCTCTGAGGGGCTGGTGCTCTACCACTTACAGCGACTGCCTCAATTTTGGCTTTTCAGTAGTTAATTGAAGACTGGGGAGTATCCAGGACTTTTCTGCCCGGATTGGCCTCCTGAGTAGCTTGGATGACAGGCACGAGTCACTGGGCGCCTGACTCCATTCTGGCCTTTCCAGCAGGCCCTCCTAACTTGTCCACTGCCTCCACTCTCTCCATAGTCCTTCACCCGAGTGGCCCTGTACGCCTAGACTTCTGACCCATTGGGATCAGCTTCCTCTCGTGCCTGATTATCTTTGGGCCTCTACTCAGCCAACTCATCTGACACAAGAATGTAAAGGGGGGAGGAGGAGGTGCTAATGAGTGATATTGTTGGAGTCTCCTGTTGGATGACAATTGGGTTTCAGTAGCACCTCAGTGCTAGTGAAACTGATACTTTTAGTCAAGGCCAGGGCCGTGCAGGAAGATATTTTAAGCAAGGGGGATTTCCTCCAACCCCTCAAATTACACCATGTAGACAGCTGCCTTCCCCACATGATCTGGCCGGCAGTTAGCAACATGGAAGGGACACTAGAGGAAACGGGTCTGTCCCTCTTCTGAGCAGGAGTAGACATCACTTAAAGGAAAATGGTATTTGCACTGGAGTCCTCTCAGAAAACACACATTCTGGCCGGGTGGCTGGTGGCTCATGCTTGTGATCCTAGCTACTCAGGCGGCTGAAATCAGAGGGTGGTGATGGGATACCAGCCTGGGCAGGAAAGCCAGTAAGATTCTTTTCTTTTCTTTTCTTTTTTTGGTCAGTTGTGGGGCTTAAACTCTGGGCCTGGGCACTGCCCTTGCACTCTTTTGCCCAAGGCTAGTGCGCTCTGCCACCTTGAGCCACCTGCACCCCGGTCTGTAAGATTCTTATCACCTACTAGTTACACACACACACACCCCACACACACTGGAAATGGAGCTGTGTCTCAAGTGGTAGAGTACTTTCCTTGAGCACAAAAGCTCAGGGACAGCACCCAAGCTCTAAGTTCAAGCTCCAGGACCAGCATCCCAAAAATAAATAAATAAAAACCAAGTCCTCTGTGCTAGCCTCATGTCAAGATAAAGAAACTGCCGGGACCGGTGGCTCATACCTGTAATGCTAGCTACTCAGGCGGCTGAGATCTGAGGATCGAGGTTCAAATCCAGTCAGGCAGGAAAGTCCACGATACTCTTATCTCCAATTAAACACCAGAAAACCAGAAGTGGCTCAAGTAGTAAAGTGCTAACCTTGAGCTGAAGAGCTCAGGGACAGTGCCCAGGCCCAGAGTTCAAGCCCTACCATTGACCCCCCCCCCAAAAAAAAAGAGATAAGGAAACCGAGACAAAGGAGGATTAAGTACAGTATACAGTGAAACACTGTTTAAAAGAATTGTACTCAACTTATGAAATGGTAAACCTTCTGTATAATACCTTAATAATAACAACAAAATTATATTTTAAAAAATGAGTGAACTGGGAATGTGGCTTAGTGGTGGAGTGCTTGCCTAGCATGCAGGAAGCCCTGGGTTTGATTCCTCTGTACCACATAAACAGAAAAAGCTGGAACTGGTGCTGTGGTAGAGCGCTAGCCTTGAGCAAAAAGAAGATCAGGGTCAGAGACAGTGCCCAGGCCCTGAGTTCAAGTCCCAAGACAAGGAAGAAAGAAAGGAAGAAAGAAAGGAAGAAAGAATGAATCTTGGACTTGAAGCCAAGTCTTTGGACTCACAAGTTCATAGTTATAATACGGCTTTTCATATTTCAAAATCAAGAATTTTAAAGCTAACGAAGTTTGAATATCTCGGCTGGGAATATGGCCTAGTGGTAGAGTGCTTGCCTCATATACATGAAGCCCTGGGTTCGATTCCTCAGCACTGCATATATAGAAAAAAGCCAGAAGTGGCACTGTGGCTCAAGTGGTAGAGTGCTAGCCTTGAGCAAAAAGAAGCCAGGAACAGTGCCCAGGCCTTGAATTCAAGCCCCAGAACTGGCAACAAAAACAAAACAAATAAAAAAAAAGAAGTTTGAATATCTTTTGTAGTTTGAATATCTTTCGTTTGTGTTTATTTATTTGGCTTTATTTTTCTTCTGTATTGGGCCTTGAACTCAGAGCCTCTCACTGGCCAGGAAATTGACTTACCACTTCAGCCATATTTCTAGCCCTTTTTTGCTTTTTTTTTTTTCCTGATAGGATCTTGATTTTGCCTGGGGCTGTCCTTGAAGCTGAATCTCAGCCCTTTTCTTCCTTCTCCTTCTCCTCCTCCTCCTCCTCCTTTTTTTTTTTTTTTGCCAGTCCTGGGGCTTGAACTCAGGTCCTGGGCCCTGGCACTGTCCCTGAGCTTTTGTGCTCAAGGCTAGTGCTCTACCACTTGAGCCACAGCACCACTTCTGACCTTTTGGAAGTTCATTGGAGATAAGAGTCTCATGGAAACTTTCCTGCCTGGGCTGGCCTTGAAACTCAATCCTCAGATCCCAGCCTCCTGTGTAGCTAGGACCACAGGTGCGAGGCGCTGGGCTTGGGTAACTAGTTTGATCCCAGTGGCTTTCTAAGTACCTGTGAAGAGTAAGTAGCCATGGTAAGTCCAATGCCTTCCCAGAAGTGTGTGGCATGAGCCTGGCATTTATTCAGCCCTTTCTGGGTGCCAAGACCAGTGGTGAATATGCCATTCCCCCAGATTTGCAAATGAGGAAACAAGGTGGGGCCCTTCGGGTCTTCTGCTGGTAATTGCGCAGCTGCCTTTCCCAGGAGTGTGGCGGGAAGACGGCAGGGCAGGACGGAACATGCAGTCTCTGGAGGCAGACCTGCCTCTTCCATTCCTAATTGCTTCTCCACTTTGCTCTGCTCTGGCTCATTCCTCCACAAGCATTTCGGCAGCATCTCTTGCTCAGCCCAACTCCATTCTGCAGTGATGACCAAAGGCTTAGAAGGGACAGAGGGACGGGTAGACTCAAATGTCAGCCGTACAAGACAGCGCATGCGGAATGGGGGACAGTGCGGGGGGGGGGGGGAGTCAGGACATGGATTTGCATGGACTGAGAAAGAAGCTCAAACACACGATGTCTTAGTACATATGATGCAAATATTTTATAAGCCTAGGACCGCAGGATGCCGGGTGCCAGTAGTTCACACCTATAATCCTTGCAACTCTGGAGTCTCAAGTCTGAGAATCACAGTTCAAAGTCAGCTTAGGTAGGTGTAAGGTCTACCCTTGGGAGGGCTCCTTGCAGATGCCCCCCCACCTGTTTAAGTCTGCGCCCAGTACCTGAGTTACCTAGGTAACTGGCTCACCTGGAGGCCGTTACCTCCTCTGAGGTCGCATCCAATCCGCCTAGCCACACCTCCCGCCCTTCCCTATATAATCCGGCTCAACACAGTCCCGCTCTCTTTCCTTTACTCTCTTCCCCTTCCTCTCTTTTCTCTCTTACTCTTCTTCCTTCCCCTCTGTCTCCCCACACCTCCATCTTGTGCATGCTCTCCCCTCAATCAACTCCTTTCTTGCCTGAACCATGTGGTGGGTTTCCTTTCAGGTGAACCTTACAGTAGGAAAGTCTGTGAGACTTATCTCCAATTAACCAGCAAAAAAAACACCCTAAAAGCGGAGCTGTGACTCAAGTGGTAGAGTGCCAACCTTGAGCAAAAAAGCTACCAGACAGCAACCTGAATCCCAGTACCAGCACAAAAACAAAGAAACAAAAACAAGAGGGCTGGGTGCCCATGGCTCATGCCTAAAATCCTAGCTACTCAGGAGACTGAGATGGGAGGATCGTGGTTCAAAGCCAGCCCAGGCAGCAAAGTCCGTGAGACTCTTACCTCTAATAAACAATTCAGAAAAAGCCGAAAGTGGTGTTGTGGCTCAAGTGGTAGAGCGCTAGCCTTGAACCAAAAAGCTCAGGGACAGTGCCTAGGCCCAGAGTTGAAGTCCCAGGACCAGGAAAAAAAAAATAAATACACACACACAGACACGGAAAGTTTACATTACTTTGAGGGAACCTAAAGAAAAATCATTTTCCACTCAAGTCTGTGTTATCACCAAAAGACAGTGAAATTATCTGGGTGCCAGGGGCTCATGCCTGTAACCCTAGCTAACAAGGAGGCTGAGATCTGAGGATTGCAGTTCAAAGCCAGTCTGGGCAGGAAAGTCTGTAAGAATCTTATCTCCAATTAACCAGACAAAAGTTAGAAGTGGCAATGTGGCTCAAGCGGTAGACAGCTAGCGTTGAGCAAATGAAGAAGCTCAGAGACAGTACTCAGGCCCTCAGTTCAAGCCCCAGGACCGGCCCCAAAACAAAAAAAAACAAACAAAATAAAAAAAAGTGAAATTCACTGTGAACACAACTGAGACTCAATGAGCAAGCCTATTCTCTTCCACCTGCCTCCACCCCAGAGCTCCCTACCAACACATCTTTGTGTGTATGTTGTTTGTGTGTACCATCACTGGGGCTTGAACTCAGGACCTACTCACTGTGTAGCCCGGAACAGCCTGGAACCTGTTAATTCTCCAGCTTTGGCTTCCTGAGTACTAGTGATGATAGGTGTACACTACCAAGCCTGGCTTCGCTCCAGGTGATTTTGGTGCTAGTTCAGTTTGCCAATCACTGGTCCAGGCTCTCAGGCTGCCCCTTGCAAAGAAGGGTGGAGCCAAGGAGTGGGTGAGCCCCTGCCCACCTCTTCTGGGAGCTTTATTGCCTATCATTTGGCTTGCTTTGCAATTATTCTAACAGAGCTGGAACAGAAGGCCCGTCAGACAAACATGAACCAGACCTGTTCCACCGAATTGTGATGTCAGTTTTCTTTGGCTTTGCCTTTGCCATTTAAAAGAGAAAGAGAGAGAGATTGCTTCAATAGCCCCACTGGTCTCTGAACTTTTCCCTTTTCTAGTAAAAGTACAAATTCCAGCTGCACTTCTTGACCAACAATGTCTTTCTTCAGAAGTTGCTGTCTACCAGGCCTTACAGAGTTCCAGAGATAAGATAAATAATTTACCAAATGTAGGTTTCTGATTACTCAATTCTATTAGCATTTAGAGCAGAGAGCTCTGGCCCCTGGGGAGTTTGATTTGCTCTGAAGCAGCCCATCTGCTTTGGTGTTGTTGTTGGGTGTTTCTTTTTTTTTTTCCTAGGGAGTTTTTTTTTGAGGGGGGGTTGGGGTTGCCCGGAAAAGTCTGGGAGCTCCCAGAATCCCACACATACTTTGGGAATGAACTACTTCAATCTTATGGGTTTTACTGGAAATTCTGGGGAATGCTATTTTATTATTTTAAAAATCCGCTGTTGCTAGGGCTCTTCTCTCTCTCTTTTCTCTCTCCTTCCTCTCTTTAAGCTGACCAGAGAGAGAGAGAGAGAGAGAGAAGAGAGAGAGAGAGAGAGAGAGAGAGAGAGAGAGAGAGAAAGAGAGAGAACCTCTTCATATCTCATTCTTTATTTATTTGGTTTATTTATTTATTTTTTGGTCCTGGGGCTTCAACTCTGGGCCTGAGCATTCTCCCTGAGCTCTGTTGTTCAAGACTATGCTCTACCACCTGAGCTACAACACCGCTTCCAGTTTTCTGGCGGAGATAAGAATCTTAAAGACTTTCTTGCCTGGGCTGGGTTTGAACCATGATCTTCAGATCTCAGCCTCCTGAGTAGCTAGGATTATAGGCCTGAGCCACCAGCGCCCAGCTCTCCTACTTGATTCTACAAAATAAGCTGTCTAAAGGGTGGGGGGGGGGGGAGAGTCGTAGTCTCAGTCTTGTGCAATGCATTTATCCTAAATTCAGTTGGATACTCCAAGAGTCCTTTCAGGGAATTTTATAGAAGTGATTAAGTAGTTTCTTCTAAATCAAATGACACTGTTTGGAAGCCGGGCCCGGATGGTTCACGCCTGTAATCTTAGCTACTCAGGAGGCTGAGATCTGAGGATTGCAATTCAAAGCCAGCTTGGGCAGAAAAAAAAAAAAAAAAAAAAAAAGTCTGTGAGACTCTTCAATGAGCCAGCCAAAGGCCAGAAGCCGGGCTGGGGTGGGGGTGGCCCCGTAATGGTAAAGTGCAAACCTTGAATGAAAGAGCCAAGTGCTAGTGAAAAGGCCAAGTTCAATCCCCTCCATCAGTACATAGACATACCAAAAAAAAAAAAAAAAAAAGTTAAAAAACAAAAACACTACCTGCCGCGAGTTTGTGTTTCTCAGGGAGATTAACCTACTTTCCCGGCTCATTTTCATCTCTTTCCCACATCAGGGGGTAGAAAGCCCGGGAGGAAGCCTGGCTGTGGGCAGGGCCACAAGCAGGGAAGAAGTTTATCTTGAGCTTAAGTGGCTGCGCTGCATTTCTCTCTCCTTTCTGGAATTCTGACCCCACTCAGTCAATCAGGAAACCTCAGCAAGGCTGAGAAATCAGTACACACGTGTCCACGGGTGCGGTGCACGTGTACGGCCCCCATCCCAGGAGTACCCGGACCCCCTACACTTGCTCCCCGCTTCTGCCTGCCGTCTGCTGCATTTTGAGGGTTTCAGGTTGCTCCCCCTGCCGGGTTTGGGTTGGCTGGATGACCGAATGAAACACAACCTTTCCGGCAGACATCAAAGCGTGTCTCCTGCGTAGCAAAACTGGCCATCCCGCCTTTTCGTCTCTCCGGCTACATTCCAATTTCACCAGGGCTGTCTTGCATGGTAATCATGCCTAATTACTGCTTTATCCCTTGATTGTTGGGCTGAGTTTTTGGAACTGGGGTTCTTTTCTCAGCTTGGGTTCTGCCTTTCCTCAGCCTCTTTCCTATTCTTAGCATGCCCCGTCCTGAGATTCAGCCAGCATCAGTAGCCAATAGCTGGAAAGGCCAGGGCCCGTCGTGCCTTTGGAATATTACTGCTCTGTCTATTTAGTAAACTTGCATTCTTGGACCAACTGTGAGAAGACCTTGCTGCGTTCGGGATTTTCTGAATACCATGGGAGCTTCAAGAGATTTATGACTAGGTGAAAGAGTAAAAACGAAGGCCATAAGATGATATGCTCCTGCCCCCCACCAACCCAGGGCCTGTTTTCCTAGCTTCTTTCTTACCACACACAGGCACAAAATCTCTTCAAATATGGAGATGACCAAACCAGGACTCCTGAAGCCCTTGGTTTGTTTTGGTTTTTTTTTTTTTTTTTTCTAATTCTCTTATTTCCTTCATGCCTTACTTACTAAGATGTCTTAGTTTCCCCACCTGAAATCATCATTGGCAACACCTTGAAAAAGAGCTCAGTCATTCTCACCTACGTCGTTTAAAACACCCTAGCAGGTGATCCTTTCTGCTTTAATTCTTCTAGGGCTAGGAATGTAGCTTAAAGGTAGAATACGTCTTGGCTGGCCACATGTGCAGGTTATGGGTTTGATTGTCAGCACCATAAACCCAAATGACACAATGTCAATAGCTCACAACTGTAATCTTAGCTACTCAGGAGGCTGAGATCTGAGAATTGGGGTTCAAAGCCAGCCAAGTAGACAAATCTGAAAGACTCTTATCTCCATATAACCACCATCACCACAAAAAAAAAGAAAAAAAAAAAAAAGCCAGAAGTGGAGCTGTGGCTCAACTGATACAAGTGATAGAGTGCCAGCCTTGAATAGAAAAGGCTGAAGGACATTGCCTAGGTCCAGAGTTCAAGCCCCAGGATGGACACACACACACACACACACACACACACACACACACACACACACACACACACGACAAAAATAGGTTCCTAAGCAAAGGAGACAGTATATGCCAAAATTGAAAGTAGAAAAAAGAAAGGAGGGCTGGGAATATGGCCTAGTGTGAAAGTGCTTGTCTCGTATACATGAAACCCTGGGTTTGATTCCTCAGCACCACATATATAGAAAAGGCTAGAAGTGGCGCTGTGGCTCAGGTGGTAGAGTGCTAGCCTTGAGCAAAAAGAAGCCAGGGCTCAAGCCCAGGACTGGCAGAGAGAGAGAGAGAGAGAGAGAGAGAGAGAGAGAGAGAGAGAGAGAGAGGAAACCATTTACAAAAAAATGAAAAAACTTCCTCAGAAATTATTTAATGAGACCTGAGGATTCCAGAACTAGAAAACGGACCTTAGAGCAAGCACCACAGGGAAGAGATGCTTTGTTGATGTGCGGCTATATTCTCTCTGTCTCTTTCTGTGTCTGTGTTGTTGTTTTTTGAGATAGTGTCTATGTAGCTTACATTGGTTTTGAACTCGTGATCCTCCTACCTCAGCCTCCAGAATGCCAGGATTGCAGGCATGCAACACCACGCCTAGCTGTTATTTTTTATCATGGTTGCTGTTATTTTCCAAGTTTGGCTTTTTTGAATTCTTTTGGGAATTCCATGAGATTTCTTGGGCAATCATTAGGTCTTTTGAATGCATGACTGTATGTACTGACCTGTACCCAGATTTTTATCATGTTTTTGGCCAAATGCTCATGAAGAAGTTATGGATTAGTAATCTAGTAAATATGCTCCTTGCTATCAGCGGAGAAGGGAGCACTCATGGATACAGGAAATCTTGTTTCACATCTAGCTAAGCTGGTAAGGTCAGGGAACTGATTATCTCTGATCCTGAACAGATTCCAAACAGCTTTTCTCACCCTTCTTGATGGATGCCTAAAATAGTTAATCAACCTTTACTAAAACGGGTGCCGGAGGGGGGTACCTCCTAACCTTTGAGGAGGAGGTCAGAGAAGCTCTCCCAGTCCTCTGTCTTCCTGTCAGTAGCAGAACTCCAGAACTGACCTTCGGCCATGTTTTATAATCACTAATTTCCAGGTAGCTTGAAAACTCCAGAAACTTCTGAATAAATACATTACCAGAGGGCAGAGGGTGTTGCTCAGGGCCAGTGCGCTGGCCTAGCATGTGTGAGGTCCTGACTTTGATTCCCCAGCACCTCAAAAACCGAAAGACAACTAAACCACATCGAGCGCTTTCCTACACAGGTTTATTCATGGCCCCTCCCCTCAAATAAAACACCATATTTTCTCTTGGAGACAATTTTGGTTCTGTGCCTGTCCTATTTTCTCCCCCAAAACATCAAGTAATCAAGCCTGGAAACTCACGCCTGTAATCTTCACTACTGAAGGCTGAGTTCTGACAAATCCAGGTTTGAAACCAGCCCAGACAGGAAAGTCCATGAGACTCTTAACCAGCAAAAAGCCAGAAGCAGGCCTGGGAATGTGGCTCAGCGGTAGAGTGCTTGCCTAGCATGCATGGAGCCCTGGGTCCGATTCCTCAGCACAGCATATGCAGAAAAAGCTGGAAGTGGTGCTGTGGCTCAAGTGGCAGAGTGCTAGCCTTGAGCAAAAAGAAGCCAGGGACAGTGCTCAGGCCCTGAGTTCAAGTCCCAGGACTGGGAAAAAAAAAAGCCAGAAATGGAGGGAGACGCACGCTCAAGTGGTAGCCCCACCACCTTTAACTGGGAAAAAGCTAAAGGAGCAGCACCCTGTCCCTGAGTTCAAGCCCCAGAACCAGCAGGAAAACAGAGATAATCTTTTCCCCTGGATACAAGCTCACGATTTCTCAAAACCCTTCTATCTGCACACAGCTGCAGCCCAGACTAGGTAAGGTTTGAACACCTTTCTGCTTAGTGATGATCAGAGGCCAAGGAAAGGTTAGTTTTCATTTTTTTATTTATTTGGTTCCAAGCATGCGGACTTGGGCTTTTGTGCCTGTAGGCAGTAAGGATGTGGAGAAAGCTGTTTGGAGGGGGGGAGTGGGGAGGGAGGGCCTCCCAGGAGCCTGGGGTGGTGGGTAATCTGCTTTGTGAATGGACTGAAGTTGGGGCGGGGGAGGGGTTCGCATAGTTGAAATTCCTTTATCTGGGTGGGCTCCTTCTCTCCCAACTTTCAGGATGTGGGAAATGGAAGATGAAAGAAGCTTCATTTCCAGCCTATCGGGTTACCCAGTGTACAACATCGAGAGAAAGAAGCCGGGGAGAGGGAGGGAGGGAGGGGGGGCAGCGAAGGCAGGCAGGGAGGGGGGGCACGGGAAACCCTGCTTCAGAGCTGGCTGGGAGAGAGAAAGAGGGAGCGCCTGGGTATGCAGATCACGTTTCCTAGCGCGTCAGAGCTGTGGAATTTCCTCGGGGGGGGGGGGGGCTGTGGAGATAAAGTTGGTTTAAGGTTAGTCTGTGATGAATAATCACCACCGTTGCAGGATGGCTCTGTGGGTGTTTACAAAGCAAGGACAGTCTCGGGTAGGGTGGGGAGTGGGTGCTGGGGGGGGATGTGGGGGGCATCTTCAGTGTGGGACCTTGGAATGCAGTCCATGTATGGATTTGATTTGTGTCTGACCTCCACGGTATGCAGAGCCGGGAGTCTGGGGCCGAGAAAGGGAGTGAGGAAGGACTGGGAAGGTAATTGGCCCAGGCAGGAGAGCCTCCCTCCCAAGGGGGAGGGGTGTGTGGGATGGGGGACTGGGAACACCCATCCAAGCTCTGCTTTGTGTCTTGGGGTCCCTGGGGTCACCCCAAAGGGTCTGCCTTGGGTTCTGATTCACCCACATTGCCTCCCAGGGCTTACCCCATGTGCATCTTTCAAATTCTACTCATCCAAGTCTTTTGGTTAGGAGAGGGAAGCCCCAGCCTAGCCCCACCCCTTGCACATCTGGATACACAAGTGTGCGAAACTTCCACAGCTAGGCCCAGAGCCCTTGGTTCTTCAAGGGCAGGTAACCCTCTCTCTTTTTAAAAAAATTTTTAATTTATTTATTAATTGAACACAAATTTTTTGACAAGGTGTTGTGCAAAAAGGGTACAGTTACATAGTAGGGCAGTGTGTACATTTCTTGTGATATCTTACGCCCTGTTTTTCTATCCCTACTCTAGGTCAGGTAGACATATATACAATACACAATGTATCAAGAACATATACAGTAGCCACGTGGCCACGCCCAAGAAAGTTCGCCTAGGGCTTTAAATGTAATGTCGATATTAGACAATATGTCGACGGTAGTCTTATATGAACGTACATACATCGCTTTTGAGCTATTGTATTCCCCTGAGAGGTCAATTTTTGACCTTTATTGTAACCCTCTCTTTTGAGGCGCAATCAAAATAGGCCAGCCGGCACCACTGGCTCACACCTGTACTCCTAGCTACTCAAGAGATCTGAGGATTGAGGTTTAAAGCCAGACCCGGCAGGAAAGTCAGTGAGACTCATCTTCATTTATCCATCAGAAAACTGGAAGCGGCGCTGTGGCTCAAGTGGTATAGCGCTAGCCTTGAGCTGAAGAGCTCAGGGATAGCGCCCAGGCCCAGAGTTCAAGCCGCAAGACCAACTTTAAAAAAAAAAAAAAAAAGCAATCCTGTAGCAAAGCACAAGGAATCAAGCACTAACCACCCCTAATCAAGCAATCCATTGTTTCAGTATTAGGATGGTTTTGTTAGGTGGCATACAAATCAGTTCATACTATTATAGGTCTGGGAATGTGGCTTAGCGGTAGAGTGCTTGCCTAGCATGCATGAAGCCCTGGGTTTGATTCCTCAGCACCACATACATAGAAAAAGCCAGAACTGACACTGTGACTCAAGTGGCAGAGTGCTAGCCTTGAGCAAAAAGAAGCCAGGGACAGTGCCCAGGCCCTGAGTTCAAGCCCCAGGACTGGAAAAAAAAAAAGTCTATCTATCTATATCTCATTTTCCAAAAAGCTAGGATGTAATAAAATATACACTGCCACAAAGCATAGCAAACCTCATTTAATTGTCTCCCTTGCTGTTCTAGAAAGCTCCTGAGGCTTTTGCAGGGTATGACCCAATCATCATCTTCAAATCACTGTGAATGTCATTCAGAGGCTCTTGCAAGAGGTTCCCTGTGTAAAGATTTTTGGTTGATAGATAACTGGCACAGATTACTGAGCTATTTACAGTACATGACCTTCATTCTTTACCATTTTATGAACCACACATTCTCATTTTCCCTCTCCTTTTCCCCTTGCCCAAACACCATCACCCTAGTTTTGAAAAAAACAAAACTCTTCTTTGCCTTGTTTCCTCAAAGCTACTTCTGTTTCCAACTGTGAGCTGTGGTCTTAAGCCTTGTTCTGTTTAGACACCCACAGTCTGGTTCTAAGATTGACTTAGTGTTTTGTTTTGTTTTGTTTATTTAAGAGCCCTGTTAAATTTGGAATCGATGCTGTATTTGAACTGGTACTTCTGGATTTCTGAGTGATTTCCTAAGAACAGGTAAGGTTAGTAACTGCGATGATATTTCCTGTGTGCCCAAGTGCAATATGTCCACAGCATCTTTTCCTAGTCATAGTGGACATGAAAATTAGTTTTTCAAAGTCCTCTAGTCAGCTTCACCCAGCGTGGCCTGCTACTGACCTGTGAAGTAGAGGCCCTTAAGGCTCCAATGTTAAAATTAGAACTCGCCTCTGAGTCCAGGTTCTACTTACCAGCTGGGACACCTAATGTTTATTTAACCCTTAGACAGCATTTCTTATGTGCCCAGCACTGTTCTAAGCATTTTACAAATATTTGCAAGGCTAATCCATAGACGGGTGGTGTTATATAAGGCTCTTAAGATTGTTTTTACCCTTGCTTTGCAGATGAAGAGTCGAAGGCGAGATGTGCAGTCACTAGCCAGCCCGGGCGGATTTAGCTTGAGTTCTCCTAGCCTACCACAGCCATGAGGTCTTAGAAGCCAAAGGAAAGGAAGACTTGGCCAGTCCCTCCCTGCAGCCCCCAAGAAGCCGGTTGTGTATGTGGTGTGGTGTGATGTGTGTGTGTGTGTGTGTGTGTGTGTGTGTGTGTGTGTGTGTGTATGTGTACACTCAGGCCTGCAGGTCTTGAGACTTGAACTCAGCATCTGGGTGCTGCCCCTGAGCTTTGTGCTCAAGGCTAGTGGTGCTCTAAGACTTGAGCCACAGCTCCACTTCCAGCTTTTTGCTGGCTAACTGGAAATCAGAGTCCTATGGGCTTTCCTACCTGGGCTGGCTTTGAACTTCACTCCTCAGATCTCAGGCTCCCGAGTAGCTAGGATTATAGGCATGAGCCACCAACTCCTGGCTCCAGTAGGTTTGGCTCATTCAACAACCCACAGCTTGCTTTTGGGACAGTTTTCTCTTTCCCTGAACTACATTGAGCCATGTTTCTGGTTCCTACCAGCTCCTGACCTCATTACTCATTCTGTTTATTTACTACGTGGCCTCACCCTTCAGCCTGCCCTGATTTCCCAGATAGGAATTTGGCGGCTCCCATGGACTCTGTGATTCTGATTCACATGCCATGTTCATCTCAGCCGCATTACACCTGGCCCACGTGATGCAAGGGATTGAGGGGAGGGCCCAGGGGAAATGGCAAGGGAGAAGGAGGGGGGGTTGAGACTTCAGATGGGAAGTCACAGGGTGAGGAGAGCTGCACCCCAGCATTCTCCATATGAGTAGAGGGAGGGGTCCAGGACACTTCTAGCCTGGTGCTGATAATCAGGAACAGGCTTGACATGTGTCCTATTTGTCTATGACAAATGTCCTATTTGTGTCAAATCTCTGGGGCTTGACATTAAAATCCCGATGCCTCACAGGAGGGAGAAAGCTTGGCGCTCCCCAGCCCCGCCACCCCCAGGAAACCCACACAACAGGCTGCTTTCCCTGGGGCTGAGAACCTTGAGAGGTGACCCAGAGCAAAAACTCTCTACCTGCATCAGGAGAGGGGAAGGATCCGGGATGTGCCAGGAAGAGGGGCACGCGTGACAGCAGACTGGATGGAGGATCTGTCATCCATGAACTTGGGGGCCTGTGGGTACAGAAGAGTTGAGGAGGCACAGGGAGTAGATCAGCCCCCCGCACCCCCCCCCCCATCGTCATCTTGGGGCTTGAGCTCAGGTCCTTGCACTTTCTTGGCTAGAGTTCTACCACTTGAGCCACTCATGCCTGGTGTTTGTTGGTTATTTTTGAGACATAGTCTTTTGGACTATTCTATCCAGGCTGGCTTCAAACCACGAACCTTCAGATCTCGGCCTCCTGAGTAGTGAGAATGACAGCTGTGACCACTGATGCCTGGCCCACGTAACTGCTCTTCCCGCTCCCTCCTGCTCTTCCTTTCCTTTCTTTCTTTTTTGACAGGACTGGGGTTTGAACTCAATGCCTGTGCTTATTAGACTGGGGGAACATTGCTGAGCCCCCACCCCCATCCCTCCCGCCCCTTTCCCAGTGCAGGCTGGGTAGATGGCTTTGGTATCACCTTAGTGACTGAATTACGGATGTCGACCCTTATTGGTCCGATGAGGACATTAAGTCTCAGGGATTAAGTAACTCGCCCAGCGGCAACCCATGAGTGTCAGATCCAGAACCACACTTATGAGATACTTTTGGGGTTTGGGGGTTTTGGTGGTTTTTTTTTTGGGGGGGGGGAGGTACTGAGGTTTGAACTCAGGCCATCTAGCTTGTTAGACAAATACTCTACGGCTTGAGCCACACTCCCAGGCCTTTTTTATGTTTGAGACAGAGTCTGACAAAGTTGCCCCAAGTGAACTCAAACTCCTGGACTCCAGGAATCCTGTGGCCCGGTCTCCCCATTAGCTGGGACTCCAGGCATGTACTTCAGCACCCAGCGTTATTATCATCCTGCTTTTTCCAAGGGCAAGGAGCAGGCTGAGAGGATGCTAAGTATCCTGCTGACCACCACTGGTAAGCAGCAAAGCCCGGGAAGCCTGGCTTCAGCTCGCCCCCACCTCTGGGTTCACCCTTGAAGTGACGCCGGGAGAGGGGGCTCAGGACAGGTCCCCTCTGATTCCAAGGGGCACTCCCAGAATCTGCAGGCAAGGCTGGGAGGATGAGAGGGTTCGCGTCCGTGAAGGAAGACCGGGGTGACCCCGTGGTGTGCACACAAGCGCCTGTACCTGTTCTAGAAACACAGATACTTGCATTTCTTTCCAGGGCTGGCTGGGTGGCTGAGGGGAAGGGAAGGGAGGGGAAGGGAGGCCCCGTGTCAGGCTGGGCTGGGGGACCCCAGGGCAGTGGCTTCCCCGGCCCTGACCTTTCCATCCAGCTGATGAATTGGCAGCAGCTGAGTGACATCAAGGAGACATTTTCTCCTCTGTGAGCTCAGAGCTAACGCGTACACATTCCTGGGTCACAAGACAAGAGGTGGCAGAAGCCGGGCACACTTGCCGGGGCAGCAGGTGACGGGCACTTGCTCCAAGCCCTTCACGAGGCTGCGTAATGGTAGAGGCTCCTGCGGCTGCCCAGATGGCCATGTAAGGCTTGGTCGCTGGCCTTGGGCAGCCCTATTGGAGTGGGGTCGGCCTGGCCGGCCTTCCTGAGTGACCACTCCTCGGCCTGGCCCTCCCCCCTGGTGATGTGCTGCTCTCACTTTACAGTTAAGTCAGCTCAAGACAATTAACTGATCTAGGGTTTGAACTCAGGACCTCATGCTTTTGCTTGGTTTTCTTTTTCTTTTTCTTTTTTTTTTTTCCCCCAAGGCTGGCACTCTACCACTTGAGTCAAAGCTCCCTTTCCTGCTTTTTATTTTATTTTATTTTGGTCGGTCATGGGACTTGAACTCTGGGCCTGGGCACTATCTGTGAGCTCTTCAGCTCAAGGCTAGCACTCTACCACTTGAGCCACAGCACCGCTTCTGGTTTTCTGGTGGTTAATTGGAGATGAGAGTCTCATGGACTTTCCTGCCCAGGCTGGATTTGAACCACGATGCTCAGATCTCAGCCTCAGTAGCTAGGATGACAGGCATGAGCCACCAGCATCTGGCTGCTTTTTTTTTTTCTTTTTCTTTCTAGATATTTAGACATAAAAGTTACTTTTTTTTTTCCCTGCCTGGGATGGCTTTGAACTGTGATCCTCAGATCTCAGCCTCCTGAATAGTTAGGATGACAGGCGTGAACCACCAGCACCCAGCTGCCAAACAACACTACTTGATTTTAGGAGAAATTACTCAATCTCTTCTATAAAACTCCCTGAAATTACTCTTGGCATGTAGAGCCTAGATTTCGGATATTTGTATAATCCTTCGCGGATACGGAATGAATCTCTGAAGACCCATATCTATCTGGAGACTGAGCTCCAACCTTACCCACTACCCTTCCTGCCCACCCCCTCCAACCCCTGTCTAGGGCCTATTAGTTCCACTGCATGGAATAGTTGTTAAAACAGTTGAGGTCTCTGACTTTACTCCTGTGATGACCCCATAAATATGGTGTTAGGGTTCAGAGGCAGGAGCAGAATGTTTCAGGCTGTCTCTGAGCAGTTTCCTAGAGTAGCAGTTTGTACACACCCTGCTACCAGTTCTGAAGCCTGGCACTGACCTCTCTTTCCTTTTGAGTCATGTCCTGGGTGGTACTTGCAGCTGGCCAGCAGCTGACCCAGTACATGAATCTTCCTGACCCCAGTTTCTGCCACCCAGGACAGAGGAGCAAGGTGCTCACACCTGTAATCCCAGCGACTCAGGAGGCTGAGATCTGGGAATCATAGTTCAAAGCCAGAGCAGGCATAAAATCTCCAACAAACTACTCAGAAAAGGCTGGAAGTGGTGCTGTGGGTTAAGCGGCCGAGTGGTAGCTTTGAGCCCAAAGAGGCTCAGGGACAGTGCTCAGGCCCTGAGTTCAAGCCCCAGGTCTGGCAAAAAGAAAGAAAGAAAAGAAAAATCTAAGCAAGAGCTTAAGGACCTGAGTTCAAGATTCAGTAGCAACACAACCCAAAATAAAAAGCCTAGGTGGGAAGGATTTGGTGGGAAGCTATGCAGTGACCCTCGGGGCCAAGCCACTTCCTTATTCATTCCTATTGCATGGGTAGGTTAGGTCTGGAACCCTAATGGACCTAGAATTACCAAACTAAAACCTAGAAGCAAGTCACGGTAAAGCAAGTTTGGTGACACATGCCTGTAATCCCGGCAGTCAGGAGGGCTGAGGCTGGAGGATGGTGACAGTAGGCTGGTTGGGTCCTGCAAAAAGAGGGAGATGAAAGCAGTGGCTAGGGAGGGAGGAGCAGTTTCTGCTGGGCTGGGCAGGGCTAGGGGCTGCCATCATTTGCCTGCTGAGGGGAGGGGGGAGGGGGGAGGGGGGAGTGCCTCGGCAACCATGGAGAGGAGCTGGGGCAAAGGTTCCAAGGACCCAGTGAGCAGTCTAATCAGGGAACTTGTAGTCCAGAATGTTCTCCCGGGAGTTGGCGTGCTTTTTTTTTTTTTTTTTTTTTTGCAACTTGTGCAGGCTGGAGATGTAGCTCAGGGGTAGAGGGCTTATCTAGTTATCTAGCATGGTCTAGGCCCTGGGCTCCATCCTCGGCACTGGGAAACAAAGATCCAAAACAACTTTACAAGCCCGAGCTGGTGGCTCATGCCTGTAATCCTAGCTACTCAGGAAGCTGAAATCTGACCATTGTGGTTCAAAGCGAGCCCAAGCGGGCAAGTCCTTGAGACTGTTTATCTCTAACCACCATAAAGCCAGAGGTGAGAGTGGGGCTCCAGAGGTGTAGGACTTGAAAGCTTTAGGACAGGGCCCAGCTAGGCCCTGAGTTCAAGCCACAGTACTGTGCCCCTCCTCTAAAAATTTCGTATTTATTTATTATATATTTTTGGTCAGTCGTGGGACTTGAACTCTGGATCTAGGCTCTTCAGCTAGCTCAAGGCTAAAGCACCACTACACCATGTCTGGTTTTCTGGTGGCTAATTAGTTATAAGAATCTCGCAGGCTTCTCTGCCTGGGCTGCCTTTGAAGCTCAATCCTCAGATCTCAGCCTCCAGTGTTATAAAGGAAAACAGGGGCTGAGGCGTGCCTCAGTGGTAGTCACTGCCTAGCAAACTCCAGGTCCCGAGTTCAAGAAACCAAAAGGAAGAAAAGGCTGGGTGTAGGGAGAGGAGAAGAGATATTAAGCCAGCACCACTTTATTACAGTCATCCTTAGTGAGCAAAGGAAGTTTTTTTAAATTTATTTTTCCGAACTACTGGGATATGAACTAGGCAGGCGCTCTACCACTTGAGCCACCCCTCCAAACTCCCTTTTTTTTTTTCTTACTGTGATCCTAACTTGTGTCTTCGAATAGTACACTCTCCTCCAAATCTTCCTTCTCAGCCCTGAGTGCCACTTCTTACATGAACATGAATAAAACTCAGCTCTACTGGCGTGGAAGCTGGAACGGAAGGCAGTCCCCTCCCGACTTGAAGGATCTAAACTTGGCATGATGGCTCCGTGTCTCCTCAGACAGCAACCTAAAAAGTAGCCCCCTGGCCCGGCTCCTCCCTAACTAATGCATTCTAGCCCATAGCCTCTCTGTGGAGAGTGCTTTGAGAAAGATGGTGCTTGTTTTTGACCTCATTCTCCAATACAGCTCGTCCTGGCTGAAAATAATCAGCCCTGAGGTACATTCCTCACATTCCTCCCTGGTTTAGCTGCTGGGATGTCTTTAACCCAGGGTGACCACAGGGAGAAAAAAAAGCCGGACAGTCCTGAGGCCCAGGGGAGTGGAAGAGAGATAGCCAGGGGTGAGGAGGTCAAAGGAGAAGTCCCTTTCATCTTTTCTAGCAGTTTCCAACCCAAACAAAGGCTTCTGTCAGGGGTCTCGAGGTGCCAGGCCCTCCGGGGGCTTTGTTGTGTGTTCTTGGGGGCCATATGCGATGTGGATGCAGTTTAGGAAGCAAAGGCCTGGATCCTGGAAGTCCTCCATCCTGGGGTGGGGGTGGGGGTTAAAAGGGCCAGCAGTCTGCCTGCGGAGGGGCAGTAAGGACCACCCAGCTTCTCAGAGCAGGGCTAGAAGGGGTAGAATGCTTTGGGCCATAGCAGAGTTTCTTTTTCTTTTCTTTTCTTTTTGTTCAGTCTTAGGGATTGAACTCAGGGCCCGAGCACTGTCCCTGGCTTCTTTTGCTCAAGGCTAGCACTCTACCACTTGAGCCACAGCCCCACTTCTGGCTTTTTCATGTTTATGTAGTGCTAAGGAATCGAACCCAGGGCTTCACATATGCTAGGTAAGCACTCTACCACTAAGCCACATTCCCTGCCCTCTCAGCTTCCTTTGTTCAAGGCCAGTGCCTTACCACTTGAGCTCTATCTGTTTTGTGCCACTACTAGAACTTGAACTCAGGGCTCTCGTGCATAGCTTTTTCTACTAGGGACTGGTACTCTACCATTTGAGCCACAGCGCCACTTCTGGCTTTGTGCTGGAAATAACTGAAGATTCTCATGGACATTCTGACCCTGGCTGACCTCAAATGATAATTCTTAGATCTCAGCCTGCTGAATAGCAGAGATTATAGATGTGAGCCACGAGCACCCTGCTAGAGACTTTTCACACTTTGAGATAGAGCTTCACTATGTAGCCCAGGCTGGTTTTGAATTCAGAATTCTTCCTGCCTCAGCCTTTCAAGTACCAGAATGACAAGTGTACACCACTGTGCTTGGCTTCAGATAAATTTTTATGTGTGTGCTAGTCTTGGGTCTTAAACTCGGGCTCTGTGCTCTTGATTGGCTTTTCTGCTAAGGGCTGGCCCTCTATGACTAGAGCCATAGCCCCACTCCTAGCTTTTTTCTGGTTAACTGGAAATAAGAATCTCTTCTATTTGATTGCCCAGGCTGGCTTTGAACCAAGATTCACAAGTCTCAGCCTCCTGACTATCTAGGATTACAGGTGTGAGCCACTGGGGCCCTGACTGAGACTTTTTTTAAATGGGTGAGACTGCAATGTGTTTATTTATGCACTGATAATGAGAATGAATCAGCAGAGAGGAGAAGTCAATGCAGGGGAGAGGAAGGAGAGTTGCTGGGGTGAGGGACAGGATCTTGTGCCCAGTGAGGGTGTTGGCTTAGATAGGAACAAGGTCAGCTTATCCCCTACTGCGAGCATGGCCAGCCTCACCTCCCGAGACCCATCAGAGCTCACTGAGCCTTGGAGTCTGTGCCTCCCTCCCTCCCTCTCCACTCTGCTGGTAAGACCCACAGATGCCGATTTGCTGAAGGAGATGTACCGGGGACAAGAGACAGGACACTTAGAGTCCTAGGCTCCTCCAGTCCTGGCCTGGCCCGTCCAGTCCGGTGCCATCTTACCCACTGGAGCCCTCCCTCCTTTTCTGTATTCTCCTTACCCCTGAGCTTAGGGTACTGATGGTATATTCTGGTAGACTCAAAGGACATTTGGGTATGTTTCACTTCATTTTTTTTCTTTCCTTCTTTCCTTTTTCTTTTCTTTCTGTCGGCTGTGGGGCTTGAACTCTGGGCCTGGGCGCTGTCCCTGAGCTCTTCAGCTCAAGGCTAGTGCCACAGCACCACTTCTGGCTTTCTGGTGGCTAATTGGAGATTAGAGTCTCACAGACTTTCTTTCCTTCATGGGCTGGCTTTGAACCATGATCCTCAGATCTCAGCCTCCTGAGTAGCTACAATTAAAGGTGTGAGCCACTGGTGCCTGGCTTATGTCTTAATTTAAGAAAAATAAATAAAGTGTGTGTGTGTGTGTGTGTGTGTGTGTGTGTGTGTGTCCTAGTACTGTGCTTGACTTTGGTGCCCTTGTTCCTTAGTTTTTTTCCCCTCAAAGCTGGTGCTCTACCACTTGAGCCACATCTTCACTTCTGATTTTTGGTAGTTAACTGGAAATAAGAGTCTCACAGTTTTTTGTTTTTTTTTTCCGGCCTGGGATGCCTTCAAACTGTGATCCTCAGATCTCAGCTTCCTGAGGAGTTAGGATATTGGGGTAAGCTACTTACTGGCACCTGCGCTTAAAAGACATTTGAAGCGAGAAATGGAGGAATAAGCAAATGAAGTCCCACAAACCATGAGGCTTCATGACTTTGAAGGCCTCCCCATGATTTTAAGGGACCTCCCTAGATGACTGTAGGAATTGCTCTAAGCACTGGAAATCGAGTGGAGAAAAAAAAAAAAAATCTGTCCAAATGCAGAAACAGAACTGTAACCCGTCTGAGCATCACCCTTACAAAAGCAATTTTAAAAAGTAAAAGGAAATGCAGAAACAGAATAGTTAAAACCCAAGTGGCAACAGGCAGGTCAGGACTTTCTGGAATATAGATCAGCCCACCCCCCACCCCCTGCCCCCCTCTGCCATGATGGGGTTAGAACCCAGGGCCCTGGCATGCCGGGCCGGCGCTCTACCGCTGAGCAACACGTTCAGTGCAAGCCTCGCCTCTTGGGGTTGGAGACATAATCCCTTTAGGCTTAGGTAGCGTTGCCTACAGTATGAAGAATGGACAGTGTGGGAGTTTCTGGAAGGGAAAGGCCACAGTAAAAGCAGTTCCCATGGAGGGACAATACACCATCCTTTGTATGTTGTTTTGTTTTTGTTTTCTATCTGACCTCCCTGCAAACCCTCGCATTATTTTTCTCCTAATTCTTTGTGTGTGTGTGTGGTGGGGGGGCATGATTAATTGGAATTAGGAGTCTCATGAACTTTCTTGCCTAGGTTGGCTTCAAACCATGATCCTCAGATCTCAGCCTCCTGAGTAGCTAAGATCACAGGTGTGAGCCACCAGCATTCCATTTCTTCCTCCTAATTCTAAACATCTCCAGAACTTTCTCTGTACCTTGGCTGTTAGGATTTGTCAGGTACGGTGAGGGAGTTGGGGGGAGGGGGGCAGATCCACAGGACAATCGGCAAGACCAAAGAGGGCCTGTTGAAATCCTCCAGGTCTGTCAGGGCTCTAGAATGCACTGTTCACAGCACTGTCTGTGGATTTCTCTTTGTGTTCCCTGTTATCTCATCCCTGGCCAGGAACCAGGGCCAAGTGTAGGGAGTATGTCTCTAGCTACTACAGAGATAGCTCCTGGACCTTGGCTTCAAAAATATAAATTATAACTACTCTGGGGTACACATAATTCCCACAAGAGCACAATGTCCTTATCGGGAGGACAGATCACCGGTTAAATCCTGCTCCAGTAGCTTGTTTTGCAATAAACAGGAGAAAAGGGCCTAGGTTGAAATTCCTTCCAGGGTAGGCAAGACCTGGAGCCAAGGCCCCTCCTCCCTTTGTTCATGTGGGACCGGCTGTGACACCTCTCTCCTCCCTCTGCACAAAGCAGTCCTAGAAGACACCCCAATGTCCACCTAGGCAAGCATCTCTAAGGCAGATGGGGGCAATAGGCGCCGAGCCACCTGGAAAGAATCCAGCTGCAGCTACTTGGAAGAAACTGCCACGCCCCACTTTTCTGTAACCCTGGGGGCTGTTTCCAGGCACTGGCCGTGGCCCTGGTTTCATGGAATCCTGTGGCACCCTGCTCGAGGTGGGGCAGCGCTGGTTATCATGGGTTTGCAGCCAAAGGGAAGGAGGCTCCCACACCCCCGGTCATGTGATTACTAAGCAGTTGAGCTGGAGCTCGTGTCTGGGTCTCCTGATCGGAGTGGGGCGTCTAGCCCAGGTGACGGGGCCATTCCTCTGCCGCCAGCTGCCCCCCCCCCCCCAGCCCCCAGGGCTCCCATGTGACACGGTCGTCCATCACCTTCATTCCCGGATGGCGGGTGCTGGAGTCCCAGCTGGAGGGTCACGGGCAAGTTGCCTGAGGCTCCCTGTGCCTCATCTTTAAGACGGAGCCAGGGCTCCCCAGTAAATGAGATATATCTATGTGCACACTGGGCAAGTGCTCTACCACTGAGCTGCACCCTCACACCCAATGGGCTGTTGGCTTACACAGGGCCTCAGTCCCTGCCACTTCGCAAAGCCTAGCTGCCCTCTACATCACCACCCAAAGCAGAATTCACTCATTCATTCATTCATTCATTCATTCGCTTGTTTATTTTGCAGTGCTGAGCTTGGACTCCAAGCCTCATGCTTTCAAGGCTGGGGCTGTGCCACTTCAGCTTTGCTTTCTTGGCTGGTTCTTTCTGAGAGAGGGTCTCATGAACCGTTGGGCCCTGACTGCGATCCTCCAGGTCTCCACCTCCTCGTAGCTAGGGCCACAACAGGGTAAGCCATCAGCTCCCAAGTACACGCTAGCAGAAGGCTCCCACTTTCTGCTTTCCCTCCTCCACAGCCCCTGTGGCCTCCTTCTCTCTGGCTCTGTGATATGACAGCTTCACTTCCTTAAGCCAGAGCCTCTGAGCGCCTCCTGACAAACCCCCATTTCAAATGGGGGGAACTGAGGTAGGTCGGGATCATGGACTGCCCTGTGGCCACACCTGGCGTGGGGGGAGGGGGCTTCCTTGTTTAGTTTCACTTCTGGGTTACTGGAAATCTTTGTTTGATCGTGCCTGGACTTTCATTTCTGTCTTTGCAAGGTGCGGGTGAGAGACACAGCGAGACCCTTACGGAGTCTGGGAGCCTCGATTACCTTTAAGAACTAAGCCTGAAGCGGGGCGACCGTGGCTCACGCCTGTCATCCCCGCTACTCGGGAGGCTGAGATCTGAGGATCCTGATTCAAAGCCAGCCCAGCAGAAAAGACCAGGAGACTCTCATCTCAAATTAGTCATAGAAAAAGCCCCACGTGGCGCTGTGGCTCAAGTGGTAGAGCATTGGCCTTGAGCAAAAGGAGCTCAGGGACAGACAGCACCCAGGCCCAGAGTTCAAGCCCCAGAACTGACAAAACAACCTCTGAGCCAGTGGCTCATGCCTGTAATCCTAGCTACTTAGGAGGCTGAGATCTGAGGATTGAGGTTCAAAGCCACCCCGGGTAGGAAAGTCTGAGAGGCTCTTGTTTTGTTTTGTTTTGTTTTGCCACTCCTGGGGCTTGGACTCAGGGCCTGAGCACTGTCCTTGGCTTCTTTTTGCTCAAGGCTAGCACTCTGCCACTTGAGCCACAGCACCACTTCTGGCCATTTTCTATATATGTGGTGCTGAGGAATTGAACCTATGATTTCATGTATACGAGGCAAACACTCTTGCCACTAGGCCATATTCCCAGCCCTGAGAGACTCTTATCTCCAGTAAAATACCCACAAGAAGCCAGAATTGAAGCTGGGACTCCAGTGGTAAAACACTAGCTTTGATCACAAAAGCTCCAAAACAGTGCCCAGGCTCTGAGTTCAAGCCCCAGGACTGGCGTGTGCGTGCATGTGTGCGTGTGTGTGTGTGTGTGTGTGTGTGTGTGTGTGTGTGTGTGTGGTCTAGGGGACCCCTTAGTCTTGGCTCAGGTCAAGGAGGCCACAGCCTGGGCTGGAGCTCACTGGCAGAGCATGCTCTTAGCTTGTACCCGGCCCGGGGTTCACCCCCAGCAACACCAATATGACAAAGAGGCCTGGAGTGGGCAGAGCCCAGGGTAAGAGGTAAATCCCATTCCCTTCCCCAAGACCAACTTGGCACTGACTCCCAGAAACAGGTGAGGGTTGAAAGGTCAAAGGGTGCTGTTCTACCTGTGGCTCCAGCGTCCAGGCTGCCTCTTGATATCGGAGAACACCCTGACCAAGGCAGAGTGCACCCCGATTTCCTCATTTATAACAGGAAGGCCAGATTAGATAACGTCTCAGCTGCTTTCCCAATAACCCCAAAGGGATTTGCTTCAGGACAACAGTGACACATTATGGATCCTTTTCCTTTTTTTTTTTTTTCCCCCCCTTTTGAGACAGCCTCTGTACATAGCCCAGGCTGACTTCAAACTCTCAAGCCTCCTGCCTCAGCCTCCAGAGTGCTGGGATTACAGGCATGTGCCACCATGCCAAGCACAGTAGAGATCATTTTTTATGTGTGTATAAGATGAGGATCCTGGGGCTTGAACTCAAAGGCTGGGCCCTGTCCCTGAGCTTTTTGCTCAAGGTTAGCACTGTACCTCTTGAGCCACAACTCTAGTTCTGGCTTTTTACTTTGTGTTGTTGTTGCTGTTAGTTGATGATCACAGTCTCACAGACTCTCCTGTCTGTGCTGGCTTTGAACCGCAATCCACAGATCTCAGGATCCTAAGTAGGAAGCATTACAATTGTCAGCCTCTGGCACCAGGCTCACTTTGGAGGGTTCTTGCTTTTTTGGTGCTCATCCACATCTTCTCTCACCCCACTGTCCTTTCTCTCTTGGGTCTGTGGATGCCCTTAGCACTAGCCAATGAGCCATCACGACAGAGTACAGCCCAGGAACTTCATCAACACTGCTGAGCCAATGAAGGATTCAATAAGTGAACGCAGGGCTACAGCGCTTGCCTCGCATGCCATGAAGCCCTGGGTTCCATTCCTCAGCACCACATACACAGAAAAAGCTGGAAGTGGCGCTGTGGCTCAAGTGGTAGAGTGCTAGCCTTGAGCAAAAAAGAAGCTCAGGGACAGTGCTCAGGCCCTAAGTTCAAGCCCTGGGACTGGCAAAAAATAAATAAGAGTGAACACATAGTCTGAAAACACCAAGTGCAGTGACAGTAATATGATCCACTAAGTGGCCTTTCTGTTAGTGGACCACATCTTTCTCTCGGCATTAAACAAGAAGCTATTTATCTGTCCCCTCAGAAGCCCCAACCTTTGAAAGGGAGGAGGCTGATTTCCTGGCAAAATGCGACCCAGAGGACCATTCTCCCTCTCACCTCCCACCATTAAAAAAAAAAAAACACCAACAGTGCAAGTGGCTATCAGGAATACTTCCTGTTTTCATCTCCGGAAAGCATCCTGGATACATGAAAGTAAGGGATCAAAGGGACTGCCTGCTTCTGGGACTTGGGGACCAACAGAATGGCTTTTAACCCTCTGAGCAACAAAAGCCGTGGAAGTCTTCTATTTCCCAAGTGGATTTTTAACTTCATTCATCAGACATTCTCGTAATCCAGCCAAATGCTAGGCTGTGTGTGTGTGTGTGTGTGTGTGTGTGTGTGTGTGTGTGTGTGTGTGTGTGCATGTCAGTACTGGGTTAGCATTGTCTCTGGTTTTCTCAAGGCTGGTGCTCTACCACTTGAGCCACACGTCCGCTACCAGCTTTTTGCTGGTCAAATGGACCTGAGAGTCTCCGGCTTCCGTCTGCAACCCTCAGGTCTCAGCCTCCTGAGTATCTAGGATGACAGGCCTGAGCCACCAGTGCCTGGCTCCATGGGAGGCTTGTATGAAGCTGGGAGATGCAGAGGTGAGCAGCACTTGCTCCCTGCTCTCCTGCTTCTCAGACGGACAGCCCAAGTGATAAGAAGACTGAGGACTGTCTCTGGGTCAGGTACTTTCTGTGTGTTTCAGGAACTTGGCCCTCACCACGGGCTCGTGGCCACTGTTTCCCCATCCCCCGGGGGAAGGAAACTAGGTTACCAGAGAAATAACCCACCTCAGGCACAGGAATGGGGGCAGAGCTGAGGTTACAACCTGTACTGGCAGCTGAGACCCTAGCCTGCCCTTGGAGACCTGCAGCACCCATGATTCATGGCTGGTTATGTATTTATTTGCATTCTTAGAGCTTGAACTCAGGGCCATAGGCATTGTCCCTGAGCTCCTTTTGCTTGAGGCTAGCGCTGTACCACTTGAGCCACAGCACCACTTCCGGCTTCCTCCCCACACCCCCTGTGGTTCATTGGAGATAAGTCTCTTAGATTTTCCTGCCCAGGCTGATTTTGAACCATGATCCTCAGATCTCAGCCTCCTGGGTAGCTAAGAAGCTACGCTCTTGCTTCTTCTCTCCCATTTCTGGAATAACCAAGCAGATGCTCCAGATTTTTGTGTGTGTGTGTGTGTGTGTGTGTGTGTGTGTGTGTGTACATGTAAGCACACATGCACATGTGTGCTGGGACCGGGTCTTAAATTCAGGGCTTCACAATCTTGCTTCTTGGCTTTGTGCTCAAGGCTGGTGGTGCTCTACCATTTGAGCCACAGCTCTACTTCTAGCTTTGTGGTGGTTAACTGGAGGTAAGAGTCTCATGGACTTTTCTGCCTGGGTTCACTTGGCACTATGATCTTCAGATCTCAGCTGAGTAGCTACAGGCACGAGCCACCTTGCCTGGGCTTTTTGTTTTGTTTTACATGTTCTCCCAAACCTCTAAAGAAACCAGAGGAGCCGTGGATAAGAACGGGAGAAAACAACTGGACATGTGCTGAGAATTAACCAGGGCGTTTTTGTATGGATCAGCTTTCGTGTCCTTGTAGTAATGTGTGCCACGTTCCTTTTATCTGGGTTAGGAATTCAGGCACAGAGTGGCTAGTCACCTACCCCAAATCACACAGCTGGGCAGAGGAAGGGCTGGATCTGAAGCTTGACTGACTGCAAATCCATATCCCTGATGCTAAACTTGGCAGCGGAAGGAAGAAACTCCCTTCCAGCCTGGGCTCCTGACCAATGCTAAGCAGCGTCAGATCAAGGTAGCAAGTAACCTGGAGATCTGTTGGCTGGTATTACCTGGCAGAGAGGCATCTTAAGGCGCTTCCGGCTTTGTAAATCTGCCTTTAAGACCTGCTCTGCGCCAAAGCCCATTCCAGGATCCCGAGAGACTCCAGAGCTGGGGAAACTGGATTGAATGTGCTGACACACAAGCAAAAGCCTGGGCTCAGCATTTCTGCCTCGCCTCAGTGGCTCTGTATGTGCGGCCGCTCCCTCCCTCCCTCTCCCTCTCTCTCCCTCCCTTGCCCCCCCCATCTCATTTATTTATTACCATGCCATTCGCTGGCTCTGCTGTGTCAATACTGATAAAAGCGAATCTCCCGGTGAACAGGTGCAGCAGGGAGCTGCCCCTTGGACAGCTGCCAGGGAAATGTGATCCGCTCAGCTGGGTGACCTGTCCCTGCCCATCCCCCTGGGGTTCCAGCCCAGGCCATGTGTCCTTGGGCTGTTGGCTTCGCCTGCACGCATGGCCTCCTGGTATCTCAGTTGGCATCATGGACTCACGCTGGGGTGTGTGTGGGGGGGGGGTATGGGTGTGTGTGTGTATAGTCGGGGTGGGGCCGGCCTGTGCAGGGCCGAGAGGAGTTTTCTATTATTTATTTTCTCTTTCGATTTCTGCCAATCAATCCAGATCCTACTTTGTCCCTCAAATCCTGCCCCTCCCCTGTCCCTTCCTGCAAGCTTTGAAAATATTTCCTAAGAATATCACTGACCAATAAATAATTCCAGCTAAGTAAATCTCCCTTTCCAGGCCTCCTTACTCATTTCCAGACACACACACACACACACACACACACACACACACACACACACACACACTTGCACGGTGCTGACCTCAAGGACATTTTCTGAGCAGCCGTGAGTTTACCTAAACATCCTAAATGAACATTTCCCAAGCCAGCCCTGGGTGATCGATCCCCAGTGCGGCTCCAACTCCAACACCGGGACTGGGGCCTTGGCCTGGGCAGGAGGAGGGTTCGATTTCACGCCCTCCTCCCCTCCCCCCCCTCGCTGCGTTGGGTGCCGGGGTCCCCAGGGCCCCGGCCTCTCCGGAAACGCCCGGGCTGGGCGCGCAGGTCTGGGCGGTGGCTGCGGGGCCGGGGCGGGGCGGGGCCCGGGGCGGAGCCTGGCCCGGGCCTGGTCGTCGCCGGTCGCCCTGGGCGGGCGAGCTGCACGGCGGCGGGAGGAGGCTGCCATGCAAATGGCACGGGGGGCCAGGGCTTCCCCAGGGGCCCCCTCCGGTGGCCAAAACAGACGATTCCCAGGGACCGTCGCCTGGAAACGGGGCGCGTCACCGCCGCCTCCGGGCGCGCCCGCGGCGGGCGGCGCTGGGTCAGGGCGCACGGACCTGCGCGCCTCCCACCCGCCGGGGCGTGGCGGCTCGCCCCGCAGGCCGGCCCCGGAGGATGCTCTGGGGCTGGAACTCTCCGGAGAGGGGAGGAGGGGGCCGGGGACGCTGGATCCGGGGCCGCAGCACCGCAGCCTCCTCCCCCCTCCCTCCCCGCCCCGGCTGCGGCCCGGCCCCTCTGCCCACCCCACCCGTGGCCTGGTCCCCCGAGGGGTGGCAAGGCCCCGCTGGGAAGCCGGCCGTGGCTGGGAGAGATCTCATAATCACCGAGATGGAAGACAGGGTGGGCAACGCCCAGGGCATCTGCCCGGGGTGCCGGGGCTGTGGGTGGGGGCAGGACTCCGGAGGACAGATCCATCTTCATCGGCCTCCTTTGGGGGAGGGGAGGGCGGAGTTACGTGGGGGGGGTGTGGTACTGCAGCTTGTTAGCTATTCTAATTCCACCTTTGCTTACCCTGTTTGTTCAGCCTAAGGCTGGCTCTCCACCGCTTGAACCACAGCTCCACTTCCTGGATTTTTGCTGGTTGATTGGCGATGAAGAGTCTCACAGACTTCTGTGGCTGGGCTGGCTTTGAATTGCAATCCTCAGATCCCAGCCTCCTGAGAAGCTTGGATGATAAAAGCCCCCTCTGCAACCGAGGGGCCACGTTCCATCTTCCACCCACCTCCATCTTCCTGCCACTGACCCGACCCTCCCCAAAGCTTAGAACTATTCTTTTCCTCTTTATTTGCAACCAAGAAAGCTGCTGGATGTTTAAGCCAGTGCATCTTGTCTCTTACCAATGAATCTTCAGTATCAAGGAGGCTGAGATCTGAGGATCACAATTCAAAAGCAGCTCCGGCAGAAAAGTCCCCATGACAGGCTGGGAATGTGGCTTAGCAGTAGAGTATTTGCCTCGCATGCATGAAGCCCTGGGTTCGATTCCTCAGCACCACATAAGCAGAAAAAGACAGAAGTGGCGCTGTGGCTCAAGTGGTAGAGTGCTAGCTTTGAGCAAAAAGAAGCTCAGGGACAGTGCCCAGGCCCTGAGTTAAAGCCCCAGGACTGGCAAAAAAAAAAAAAAAAAAAAAAAAAGGAAAGAAAGAGAAAAGTCCCTGTGAGACTTTTATTTATTTATTTTTTTTGCCAGTCCTGGTGCTTGGGACTCAGGGCTTGAGCACTGTCCTCTGAGCCTCTCTGTGCTCAAGGCTAGCACTCTACCACTTTATCGACAGCATCACTTCCGGCTTTTTCTGGTTATGTGGTGCTGAGGAATCGAACCCAGGGCTCACTGTACCACTAAACCACATTCCCAGCCCCTCATCCCATGTTTCTAAGAGAGGGGAAAAACCCTACGCCCTGGTCCAGACATCATTTGCTATGCCTGGTAATCAACATCTTTTGATCAACTTTCCTGTTCGTGGGGTTTTTCCTACATCCTAAATCCCACTTCCCTAAAGGGAGGACAGTCACCCTAGCAAGGAAGGCACTGGGCCTGGGTTCAGAGGCCCTAGCGGGTTTGGGTGTGGAAGAGCACAGAAAGGAAGCAGGCATCTGGAGAAAGGGGCTGACAGAGCCTCAGGCAGTTAGAGCCAGGGGAGAAAGGCTCTGGAGTGCGGTTCCCACCATGGCTGGGGACGGGGCCAGGCGGGTTGCAGAATTCGCACTGAGAGGTGGCTCCCTAGGGAAACACCTCTGGGTGGTCTGCGGCTCATTTCTGAACACTGAGCCTCTGTGCCTGTCTTCCCCTCTGGATTCTGCGAGCCTCTTAAACTCTCTCATGCATTCCTTTCTGTGAGAGGGAAGCCTGCTGTTCCCAAGTGGGAACTCTCATACAGATAGAGAGAGGATGAACAGGTGGGTGGATGGGCAGGTGGGTAGGTTGGTGATGGGGTCCATGGGTGTGAATAGACATTTTGGTAGAGGGCTGGGAATGTAGCTTAGCAGTAGAGTGCTTGCCTAGCACACATGAAGCCCTGGGTTCGATTCCTCAGCACCACATACACAGAAAAAGCCGGAAGTGGCACGGAGGGGGGCTCAAGTGGTAGAGCTGGGCTTGGTGATTCACACCTGTGATCCCAGCATTCAGGAAGCAGAGGCAGGAGAACCTTGAGGTTCAAGGCCAGCCTGTGTTATATGGTAAGACCCTGTCTGGATTGGTGGATGGAAGAATGGACAGATATATGTAGAAATACCTAGTTTTTTTTTTTTGGGGGGGGGAAGGGGTAATGTGATTATAGATTACTTTTTCTCTCGTTCTTTGTATTTTCTTGATTTTTCTTCTTCTTCTTCCATTTTCCTGCATCTTTTCTTCTTGTGGGCAAGGAAAGGGAGAAGCAAGATACTTGTCTGTTTTTTTGTTTGGTTTTGTGGTAGCACTGGGGCTTTTGTTACATATTTTTTGTTTTGTTTTTATGCTGGCCTTGGGGCTTGAACCTAGGGTCTGGGCTCTGTCCCTGAGCCTTTTCTGCTCAGGGTGCTCTACCATTTGAGTCATAACTCCACTTCAAGCTTTTTTTGTGTGTGTGGTTAATTGACAATAAGAGTTTCATGGACTTTCCTATCTGGACTGGCTTTGAACCATGATCCTCAGATCTCAGCCTTTTGAGTAGCTTAGATTATTAGTGTGAGCCACAGGCACCTGACTTATAGTTTTATATTTTTCTGTTATTCGAGATTAGCTATTTGTCTAATAATAAAAGTTATGAGAAACCCAGATCTGAGCTACACACATTGGCTCTCTTTCTCCCTCCCTCTGTCTCTCTCTCTCTCCCCCCCCTCTCTCCCCGCCCCCCCCCCCTCACACACACACACATATTTCTCACACACACACACACATATTTTTTTCTGCCAGTCCTGGGGCTTGAACTTAGGGTCTGGGCACTATCACTGAGTCTCTTTGTGCTCTAGTCTAGCACTCGACCACTTGAGCTACAGCGCCACTTCTGGCTTTTTCTGTTTATGTGGTGCTGAGGAATGGAACCCAGGGTTTCATGTATGCTTGGAAAACACTCTACCACTAAGCCACATCCACAGCCCTGGCTCACACCTGTAATCTCAGCTATTTAGGAAGTAGAAATCAAGAGGATCTTGGTCTGAGCCTAGTGGGGCAAGATTTAGCAAGACCCTGTTTCAACAAGTCAGCCAACTGTGGTGAAATGTGCATAGAGGTTCATAAATTCAGAGATAGTGGTCTAGGCTGGTCTAGGCATAAACTCAAGACCATAAAAAATAAACCAAAGGGACTGGGAATGTGGCGTAGCAGTAGAGTGCTTGCCTAGCATGCATGAAGCCCTGGGTTCAATTTCTCAGTTCCCTATATAAACAGAAAAGGCCAGAAGTGTCGCTGTGGCTCAAGTGGTAGAGTGCTAGCCTTGAGCAAAAGAAGCTCAGGAACAGTGCCCAGGCCCTGAGTTCAAGCCGCAGGACTGGCAAAATAAATAAATAAATAAAACTACGAAGGCATATATGTATGTGTATAGTGGATTTTGGTGTTTTAATTTATCTTTTGGTGGGGGATATATGATTTTTATTTTTATTTTTTATTTTTTGCCAGTCCTGGGGCTTGGGGCTCAGAATCTGCATAATGGCCCTGGCTTCTTTTTGTTCAAGGCTAGCACTCTACCTCTTGAGCCACAGCGCCACTTCTGTCTTTTTCTGCGTATGTGGTGCTGAGGAATCGAACCCAGGGCTCCATGCATGCTAGGCAAGCACTCTCCCGCTAAGCCACATTCCCAGCCTGACATATGATTTTTTTTCAGGTGTGGTGTTAAGCATCTGTCATTTGTCTAATAATTTAGAAATGATCAGAAACTCCGAGCTGGAATTGCCCCCGCCCCAGTGCAGCTCGCCGGGGCTCTAAGGCAGGCAGGAAGGAACGGGAGCCCGAGGCACGGAGCCTAGAACCCACTCAGCGTGCCTGCGGTCCCTTTCTCTCTCCATCCTCACCCCCCCCCCCCAGCCCCCACCGAGAGGCAGGCGCTGCTGAGCTGAGCTCATCCTGCCTTGTGACACCGTGTTTCCCAACCATCCTCCCATTGTACCTTGAGCAAGGGTGACGCCGGTGTGACTCATGTCACATTGTTCTGCCCGGGCCCAGCTCCGCTCCGCCGGCAGCGCTGGCCGCACCTGAGTCTTCCTCGGCGGCCACCTTCCGCGGGGCTGGCATCGCAACCCAGCTGACTTTTGCACACCATTTCCCACAGCTTCATGGGAGTAGGACTTTATTTTTAGAAGATAGGAATCATACTGTTTATTTCCACGTTGTCGACTTTCTCCGTGATGTGACGACAAGCTTTGTAGATGGAGTCTTTTTGTTCACTCATGTGATGATTGCCGAAGATGTGCCGGAAATGAACCGTCTAAAGCACGAACTCCCCGAGTTATTAGTTGAGTAACAAGAAAGAAGTATCTCGGTAAGTATATAAAAAGTATACAGACGAACTCTTGCTTGACATTTGCACTCAAGGCTGGTGCTCTACCACTTGGGCCACACCACTTCTGGCTTTGTGCTGGTTAATTGGAAATAAGAGTCTCATGGAGTTTTGTTCCCAGGCTGGCTTTAAACCATGATTCTTAGATCTCAGCCCTCTTGAGTAGCTAGGATTTTAGGGGGAATACTAGTGCTTGGCTCTTTCTGGAAATCTTATCAAAGTGTTTGATTAGGACTAGGGAGGTGGCCCAACAGTAAACAGCTCCTGCCTAGCAAGTGTGAGGTCCTGAGTTCAAATCCCAGGACCACTAAGTATATATATATATACACACGCACACATATGTATATATATATATTTTTTTTAATTTTCTATTTTGCCAGTTCTGGGGCTTGGCGCTCAGGGCCTGAGCACTGTCCTGGCTTCTTTTTGCTCAATGCTAATACTCTACCTCTTGAGCCACAGCACCACTTCTGGCTTTTTCTGTTCATGTAATACTGAGGAATCAAACCCAGGGCTTCATGCATGCTAGGCAAGCACTCTTTCTCAATATATATACATTTTAAAGCCAGGCTCTGGTGGCTCACACCTGTAATCCTAACTACTTAGGAGGCTGAGATCTGAGGGTTGCGATTCAAAGCCAGCCCTGACAGGAAAGTCCAGGAGACTCTTATTTCCAATTAAACACCAGGAAACCTGAAGTGGCACTGTGGCTCAAGTAGTAGAGCACTAGCCTTGAGCTGAAGAGCTTAGGGACAGGGACAGAGCCCAGGCCCAGAGTTCAAGCCCCACGACAGACAATATATATAATACATAATATGCAATGCACACACAGACACCCCGCCCACACACACACACACACATTGATAGGTACAGTGACTCATGCCTATAATCCCAACTACTTGAGAAGGTCACAGTTCCCGGCCAGTTCAGGTAAAAAGTTGGAGACTCCCACTGCATTAATAAGCTAAGTGTGATGGTCACATCTGTTATCTCAGCCTCAAGGGAGTCTGTAAGGAGGTGGATCATAGTTCAGGGACAGCCCTGAGGAAAACTTGAGACTCTTCCTGAAAAAAAGAAAAAGCTGAGGATGTGGCTCAAGGGGTAGAGTGACTGCCTAGCCAGGAAGAGGCCCTGAGTTCAAGCCCCATTACCATAAAACAGAAGTGTTTTATTATAGAGTGCCATTCTAGGTCCTGCCAGAGGCATGACAAAACACCACAGAATGTGGTGGCACTGTATTTCTTCTTCTTCTTCTTTTTAAATCCAAAAGATTCAATTTCGAAACACATCTAACCCCCAAGGCATTGGAGAAAATGTCGGTGACGTCATCAGTGGCGAAGCCAGGGAACAGTGGCTCACACCTGTATTCCTCACTACTCAGGAAACTGATCTGACAATCGCAGTTGAAAGCCAGCTTGGACAGAAAATTCCAGGAGATTCTTAACTCCAGCTAACCAGCAAAAAGCTAGACGTGGGGCTGTGGCTCAGGTAGTAGAGATCCAGCTTTGAGTACAGAAAGCTAAGAGAAAGTGCCCAGGCCCTGAGTTCAAGGCTCAGAACCTGTACCAAGAAGAAGAAAAAGAAGGAGGAGGAAAGGAAGAAAGAATGGTGAACAGTGTTTTTTCCCTTTACACTCTCCTCTCTGGTCCCCCTATTATGGGCATCTGGAATCAACCATTCCCTCCAAAGAAATAGACCCACTGGCTCCTGGCTCTCCTCACAGGCCCGCCTCCTTGGCCAGTCTCCGCCCCTCAGAGCCATTTCATTTCGCCAGGATCCCATGGGATTGAAGAACTGTTTTTCTCTGGTGCCCACCCAAGCTCAGGACGACAGACTGATGTCTCCGAACTCCTCTGGCAGCATGGTCTCCACCGGCTGTCACCTGCCTGCGGACGCAAAGTTATTGCAACAAGTTACTATGTCTATTTGCACTCCAAATACTGTCTGCCAACAGTCTAAGCAATGTCTAGTGCCGTGACTGTCGGACTTGTGCTGTCCACCTGTGCATCGGTCCTCTCCCACTTTCTTGTCAAATCCCCAGATAATAGTGTGTGTGTGCACGTGTGTGTACGTGCGTGTGCGCACCAGTCCTGTACCTGGGTGCTGTCCCTGTGCTTTTTTTTTTTTTTTTTTGCTTAAAGCTTGTGTTCTCCTACTAGAGCCATAGCTCCACTCTTGGCTTTGGCTGGTTTACTGGAGATACAGACTTCACTGCCTGGGCTGGCTTTGAACTGAGATCCTTAGGTCTCAGCCTCCTGACTGAGTAGCTAGGATTCCTTGCAGGGGCCACCTGGAGCCCAGCTCTTCTTGTTTGTAGGCTTGCAACCATTTTCAGAGGGAACCAGGAATCCAGCAGCTGGAGAGGGCTGGAAGCCGCTGGGCTGGACTGGCCATGACGGTGTCATTTCCCTTTGGCCTGGGGCATCATGGGACTGAGGTCAAGCGGTAGCTCCTCCCAGGGGCTGAGTGCTCCAGGGGGCAGCCCCCAGGGACTGGGAGAACTTTTGATTTCCACATCTGGGAGCAAAGATCATTTAAACGATCCAACAGGATGGTCTAGAAGATTAGATAAGATGAGAAGGTTCTAGAAACTTTGAGGCATTGCACAAATGGATGAATCCCGTCATCTGCTCACACCTAGTGTCAACTGCTTGGGAGCCAGGATGGTGTTTTGTTCCCTCCCCCCCCCCCCCCCCGTGGGTACCGTCCCAACCCCCACCTCCTCTTGCACTGAGACACAGACCTAGGGAGGAGTAGAAAAGGCCTCAGAAACCACTGCAAAGTGACTCAGCATAAGGATCTAGTGCACATGCGTGTGCTGTTTGGGGCGCTGTGGTCGAGCACATACCTAGGCCGGTACCTGTTGTCCAGGCATGAATGGCCTCCCTGTCACCTTTCAGCAAGTGTGGCCGTGGGTAAGGCCATTACCGATGTACCCCAACGCCCTCAGCCATCACCCGTGAGCAGTGACAATTGGGGCGATTCATGAGGCTGTGGTAAGACTCACTGAAGAGCTTGGGTCTGTGTAACAGACCTGTGGGGAATCAAGCACTTGGAAAGCGGCTGCGGTTGTTATTTCCAAAAAGTGCCAGGAGAGCCGGTGCCCGGGGGGCTCAGGACTGTCATCCTAGCTACCCAGGAGGCTGAGGTCGGAGGATCATGATTCAAAGCCAGCCAAGGGCAGAAAAGTTGGCGAGCCCCTTCCTTATGTCCCATTAACCACCAGAAAACTGGAAGTGGCTCAGTGGCTCAAAGCGCTAGAGCGCTAGTCTTGGGCAAAAGGAGCTCAGGGACAGCAGCCAGGTCCTGAGTTCAAGCCCCACGACTGACCATAAATAAATCAATCAATAACACCAGGAAAGACCACACGGGTCACACATCCCAGCATTAGCAATCCAAGTCCCCAGCCCAGGGGGCTGGGAATATGGCCTAGTGGCAAGAGTGCTTGCCTCATAAACATGAAACCCTAGGTTCGATTCCTCAGCACCACATATATAGAAAAAGCCAGAAGTGGCGCTGTGGCTCAAGTGGCAGAGTGCTAGCCTTGAGCAAGAAGAAGCCAGGGACAGTGCTCAGGCCTGAATTCAAGCCCCAGGATTGGCCAAAAAAAATACCAAGTCCCCAGCCCAGAAGTACAAACTGTGCTATCAAACGCTTTGATAGTTACCAAGTGCACTCTCTTGCAATAAATCCAAATCTGACTGATCTCGGTGGGGGAAAGGGGCGGTGTATATTTTCCTGTGTGATGTTGCATTTGAATGAACCTGAAGATAAAAACTGCAGACTTCAAAGGCATTTTATGCTTCAGGGTGGGGCCAGAGGCCGCAGTTCCTGCCCCAGCTTCGGGCTTTCTTGGGGTGGGGTGTGGGGGGGACTTGGTAGAGGTCTGTATTGATCAAGTGAAAGTCTCAAGCTGCCTCAACGCCTCTAGATTATGTTGGGGTTTCCCATCCATTCCTGCTATGTACCTTGCTTCCTGACATTAAATCACTCTGGCCTTGTATGTCCTGAGTTATTTAAAACAGGCTGGATTAGGCCTATCAGGTGCAGCCCCCCAGGACCGAGGGACTCATTCCTGTGGAGGAAGATGTCTGCTGACAGCCTCCTACGCAGCCTCTCTGATGGGCGGAAGTGGGCTGTTTCTCGTCTTGAAGGGATGACTCTACAAGCAGGCAGTTTCAGGCCGGGCCATCAGGAGGGGATGAGGTGGGGGGCGGGGGGGTGGGGAACACCTTTCCTGGCGCAGGTCTTTCGTGCCTGCTCCGGCCCTGTGGGTGCCCCCTGGCAGGGCTGAGCTTGCTGGCTGGAGCCAAGAGGAGGATTTTCTCAGAAAGTGCCTTGCCAGGGGACCCCAGGGGCAGTGGGGGGCGGGGTGGGTTAGCAGCTGGGCTTGGCTTCCCAGGTGAGAGGCCTCCGCTGGAGGAGCAGGTGGTCTAAACACACCTGGATGTAAGACTTGGCTTGTTTTCACACCCGCAGACACGGTGCCAAACCTTGCCTGGTTTCATTTGCTGAAGGCTTAGGTTTGGTATGGCTCCCGAATTTCAGGCCATGAGATTGTACAAGGCCTTGCACTCTTCTTTGACTTCCTTTTTTTTTTTTTTTTTTTTTTTTGCTAAAGACTGGCGCTCTACCACTTGAGTCACAGTTCTACTTCTGGCTTTTTGCTGGCAAATTGGAGATAAGAGTTTCACTGACTTTTCTGTCTGGGCTGGCTTCAAGCTATGATCTTCCTGTCTCAGCCTCCTGCATAGCTGGGATTACAGGCGTGAACTACTGGTGCCTGGCTAGTCACTGTTTTTTCTTTCATAATGTCACTCTACTTGACAAGCAGAGCTACGTGCTTGTGTAGGGGTTTTCCATGTAAACACTGAAATGGGCTTGGCCTGAGAGCCCTGGGCCTGGCGGTACGTGGTGCAGAGTGGCCGCCACACACTGGGGCCCGTGGGATGAGATTGCACGTCGGGAAGGGCTGGGGATGGCTTAGTGGTAGAGCCCTTGACTTGCGCTAACTGCTCAAGAGGTTGAGATCAGTGGATTGGGATTCAAAGCCAACGGGGGCAGGGAAGTACAAGAGCCTCTTATCTCCAGTTCACCAGCAAAAAGCCAGTAGTGGAGCTGTGGCTCAAGCGGTTGAGTGCTAGCCTTGAGCAAAAATGCTCAAGGTCAACACTCGGGTGTCGAGTTCCAGCCCCAGGTCCAGCACAAAACCAAAACAACAAAATGAAAAACCCTACTCTAAAAAGAATAAACATGCTGAGAGTTGATGGCTCACACACCTGTAATCCTACTCTGAAGGCTGAGATCTAAGGACCGTGGTTCAAAGCCAGCCTGGGCAGAAAAGTCCTGGTGAGACTCTAACCTCCAATTAACCACTCAAACACTGGAAGTGGAGCTGTTGCTCAAGTGGTAGAGCGCTAACCCTGAACAAAAGAGCTCAGGTACAACACCCAGGCCCTAAGTTCAAGCCCTATGACTGATTAAAAAACAAAACAAAACATGGATTCAAGTAATTATCTCTAAAAATTAATCAATTAAATAAATAAACATGGAACCCCGCACGATTCAACAGTTCTCTCCTTCTGGGTCTATTCCCCCAAAGGACTGGATGTGGAGACAAACGTATGTGTAGAATGTTCATAGCTTGCATTCTAGATGACGGGAGAGGATGGTGGTTAGAACTATGTTCTGCTCAAGAAACAGGAGATGGGCACAACCCAAGCCCCCACCCACAGAGGGATGCATGGAGTCCATGAGGTATTCATGTGGAATACCAGATAGCCTTGAACGCGAAGGAAATCCTGACATTCGATGACAAAGCTTGAAATGAAATAAACCTGTCACAAAAGACCGAATCTTACCTGTGCTATCTAAAAGGAGTCAGACCCATGGAAACTGAAAATGGTTGACTGGGATTGCAGGAAGTAGAGGTGAGCCAGGAGTTAGTGTTTCATGAAGCAGAGTTTCACTTTGAGAAATGGAAAAGGTCTGGAGGCCGTGGTGTTAATGGTAGCATAAACATTATGAAAGCAGGTGCCAGAGGCTGGGAATATGGCCTAGTGGCAAGAGTGCCTGCCTCCTATACATGAAGCACTGGGTTCCATTCCCCAACACCACATATATAGAAAACGGCCAGAAGTGGCGCTGTGGCTCAAGTGGCAGAGTGCTAGCCTTGAGCAAAAAGAAGCCAGGGACAGTGCTCAGGCCCTGAGTTCAAGGCATAGGACTGGCACACACACACTAAAAAAGCGGATGCCAGTAGCTCATGCCTGTAAGCCTAGCTAGTCAGGAGGCTGAGATTTGAGGATCAAGGTTCGAAGCCAGCCTGGGCAGAAAAGGCTGTGGGATTCTTATCTCTAATAAACTACTCAGAAAAAGCCAGAAGAGGTGCTGTGGCTCAAGTAGTAGAGTGCTAGGCTTGGGCAAAAAGAAGCTCAGGAAAAGCACAAAGGCCCTGAGTTCAAGCCCCAGGATTGGTAAAATAAAAATTGTGAAAATGTCTCCTTTCCTATTATTCTATTATTCCTATTTTACCATGGTTTTGTTTTGTTTTTTTTTTTAAAGGTGGAGAGCCCCAGCTCAGTAACAGCTGTAGGGAACATCTGGGTGGGGCCGGGGGGACAGGCTCAACTTGTCAGAGGGAGCAGGTGAAAGGAGAGAAGGCTGAGCGTAAGGGGCAGCTGAGCTTCCCGGCTCTGGTTGAGACGCTGGGTGTGAGGTTCTCACTGAGTCACTCCTTGGGCTCCAGCTTTTGTCTCCTGCTTAAACAGACTGAGTTTCTGGGGTGAGGCACCCGAGATCTCCTTAGCTAGTGTTTGAGCTGATGGGAGAGAGTCCTTGTCAAACAGTCACAGTAGGCAGTCCTGAGATGCCGGGCCCAGGCTGGGTAAAGACTTGTGAGGTCCCCATTACTTGCTCCCTCCCTTGAGAGCGGGCCTGCCCATGAGGAGATGCTAGCCATCTGTTTTCATTTTATTTTATGTATGTATTTTTGGGGGGCAGTCCTGGGGCATGAACTCAGGGCCTGAGCACTGTCCCTGGCTTCTTTTTGCTCACTAGCAGTCTACCACTTGAGCCACAGCGCCACTTCCGGCTTTCCTGCATATGTGGTGCTGAGGAATCGAACCCAGGGCTTCATGCATGATAAGACAAGCACTCTACCACTAGGCCACATTCCCAGCCCCTAGCTGTTTCCATTTTAATTTAAGACTTTTTTTTTTGGCCAGTCCTGGGCCTTGGATCAGGGCCTGAGCACTGTCCCTGGCTTCTTCCCGCTCAAGGCTAGCACTCTGCCACTTGAGCCACAGCACCGCTTCTGGCCGTTTTCTGTATATGTGGTGCTGGGGAATCAAACCTAGGGCCTCGTGTATCCGAGGCAGGCACTCTTGCCACTAGGCTATATCCACAGCCCCCCCCCTTTTTTTTTTTTTTTTTTTAAGCTTGGTAACAGTGGCTCATACCTGTAATCCTAGCTACTCAGGAGGCTAAGAGCTAAGGAATCAGTACAAAGCCACCTGGGACAGAAAAGTCCATGAGACTCTTATCTCCAAGTAACCACCAAAAAGCTGCAACTGAAGGTGTTACTCAAGTGGTAGAATGGCAGCCTTTTTTTTTTTTGGCCAGTCCTGGGCCTTGGACTCAGGGCCTGAGCCCTGTCCCTGGCTTCTTTTTGCTCAAGGCTAGTGCTCTGCCACTTGAGCCACAGCGCCACTTCTGGCCGTTTTCCATATATGTGGTGCTGGGGAATCGAACCGAGAGCTTCATGTGTAGGAGGCGAGCACTCTTGCCTAGGCCATATTCCCAGCCCAATGGCAGCCTTGAATGGCTCTGAGTGTAAGACCCAGGATTGGCACCAAAAAAAAATAATAATAAAATAAATAACTTAAAAAAAGGAGAACTGTTCACATTTGCACTTAGGCCCACGTCAAGCGCCGGGTAACCATACGCGTGAAGGACCACCATACTGGCCAAGACAAGAGGTGCGATGGATCCCGTTGCTCTAGATTCGTTTCTAGAGTCTAGAAAGATGAGGGGAAAGCCCAGTAGGTTGTTTGCTTATTCTCTGTCTGTTCCCCCAAAGCATCTGAGACATCTGAGGACAGCCCAGGACCTGAGGAGCTGTGTCCCCCACCCCCACCCCCCGCTGATCAGGCCGGGAGGGGAGCTGTGGAGGATGGCGGCCCCAAGGGGACAAACTTGGAGGCCCAGCAAGGACCAGGAGGGGGGGGAGGGGTGGCGCAGGTCCTGGGGCTGTGAGTCAAAGGGGAAAGCTGTGTGCAGTCAGATGTGCAGCAACCGTGGGGGAGGGAGGAACCCCCCCCCTCCACCCGCGCAGCAAAGCATGGTCATCAGACCTGTTTAATCCAGAGACAAATTCCAAATTCCAGCTCATCTGCTGCAATTAAAGGGCATTGCTGGCTGGGTGGAAGTTCTAAGGCACAGCATCATGGGTGGATGCCAAGTCTAGATTGCTCCCACCCCCACCGGCTGGTATGTCTCCCGGCGCTGGATTGGCCACTCCCACGAGGCTGGTATGTCTTGAGGTACATGCTAGAGGCCTCAGGCTGGGAACTGTGCTTCCTGGAGCCATGATGTGGGTGTCCTGAGTGTTGACTTCCCACGAAGGGACCCAAGCCTCCTCCTACATACTTTTTTTCTCTCCTTTTTTTTTTTTTAAGTACTGAGTTTCGAACTCAGGTCCTCATTCTTGCTAGGCAAGTGCTTTGTCACTTGAACCAAACTCCAGCCCTCTTTGCTTTTGTCTCTGATCCTCCTGTTTACTTTTCGATTGTAGTTGGATGACAGGTGCACACGATCGTGTCCAGCTTTTTATTGGCTAAGATGGGATCTTGAAACTCCCCCCCCCCACACACACACATACACACAGACCATACTGACCCTGAACCATGATCCTCCCAATCTCTGCCTCCTGAGTATTTAGGATTGTAAGACTAGTCGCTGTGCAGAGCTCAGGAATAACTCTCTCTCTCTCTCTCTCTCTCTCTCTCTCTCTCTCTCTCTCTCTCTCTCTCTCTCTCTCTCATCCTGGGGCTTGGACTCAGGGCCTGGCCACTGTCCCTGGCCTTCTTTTTGCTCAAGGCTAGTGCTCTACCACTTGAGCCACAGCGCCATTTCCTCTTGTCCGGACTGGCTTTGAACTATGATCCTCAGATCTCAGCCTCCTGAGTAGCTAGGATGACAGGCCTGAGCTACCTGCGCCCAACCTAATTCTTTTTGAAATTAAGGTAGTGTTTAAAAAAAAAAAGTTTGGCTACATTTGACTTTGTGTTAAACTCATTTCTGAGGATTAAAGAAAAGCCAAACCTATATTAAGATGATTTTAATTTAAGCTTTGTTGGAAAGATATTACCGAGTGGTGAGTTAAGAGTGCCAACCTTCTTATCTCCTAATTTGAGATAACATATTCCCATACATTTTGCTTTTTTTTTAGGTAGAACAGAATTACAGTGAAGTGTACAAATACTCTTCCCCCCCCCCCCCCCCAGTCCTGGGGCTTGAACTCAGGGTCTGGGCTCTGTCCCTAAGCTTCTTTTGCTCAAGGCTAGGCACTCTACCACTTGAGCCACAGCGCTACTTCCAGCTTTTTCTGTTTAAGTGGTGCTGAGGAATCGAACCCAGGGCTTCATGCTTGCTAGGCAAGCACTCTACCACTAACCTACTTTCCCAGCCCAAAGTGCATAAATCTTCAAGGCTGAGTTGATCAATTAGTACATAGACATATACCCAAGTGATCACCACCCTATGTGTTTAAGGGTGTAATGAACCAAGGACGCTGTAAATTTCCATTCCTTCCCTTAGGGAACTTTCCTCTTCTGGCCAATGCCACCAGCAGTTTGCATGCTCTTCCCCGCCCTCCTGTGCAAGTAATGTTGTGCCAAGTCGCAAGACCACCCCCAAGAAGACCACCGAGATTTAGACACTCCGAAATGCAAAAGCAAGGCAAGGCTTTATTTAACGAGCTGCCAACTCGGGCCTCGTCCTACCCACCGACACAGCGGAGGTTAGGAGGAAGCCCCGAGCTGTGATTACACAGGGCTTATAAAGGCAAAGAACAAGGTTACAACAATCAGCTGTGCAAGCGAGATTAGAACACAGGTACAAATCTGATTGGCTCAGGGTTCGATTCTAAAATGGGGTTCACATGGTGGGGCCTGACTTCAAAGTCTGGCACCTCAGTAGCAGGGCTTGAACTCAGGCCCTGGGCACTGTCCTTGAGCTTTTTTGCTCTACCACTTGAGCCACACCTCTGTTTCTGGCTTTTTGCTGGTTAATCAGAGATGAGTCTCATGAACTTTCCTGTCCTGGTTTGACTTTGAACTGGGATGCCCAGATCTCAGCCTCCTGAATAGCTAGGATTACAGGCCTGATCCCTGGGCGCCTGACCTAAGCCGGTGAGCTCTTTTAGGAGAAATTTCATAAGTACAGATCCATAAACCTCTACCCCAAACCCTTGGGGCCAGAGAGGTTTCGGACTTGAGACTTTCTCATGGCTTAGAAAGGCACCGTGGTGAGCCCACTGCGGATTATAAAACAACCAGGCGGGTTCTGGGAGGCCCCAGGTAAACACATAAATATTTCTAAGCAAAGTCTGTGAATATTCGCTCCCTCGGTGGGATAAGGGAATGTCTGTAAATAGCTTCACCTCACTTGAGCCTTCTCCTGCCACGAGAGTTCATCTCAGGTCGTGTTCTTGTCGCCAAGTGAGCCATGATAAGACTCTTTTTCTCTAACCTAGGGCGTTCAGAGGTCTGGGGATTTGGAAATTGGGGTAAGGATAACAGACCTGTGAGTTCCGGCCAAGCCTTGGGCTCTGTGGGAAACAATCGGAGCCGAGCTGTTTCCCAGCAGAGGAACATTGCCGAAATCAGCCGCCCACTACAGTGTGTGCTGAGCGGTGACCTTGAACTCCTGGCTGAAAGAGAGGCTTTGATACGTGTCTGCAGGTTCCGGCATTTTTCTGGGATCCCTATTTGTGTGTGTGTGTGTGTGTGTGTACTAGGCTTGAACTAGGCTCCCACTTTCTGGCTTAGTTCTTTTGATCAACGATAGCACTCTACCACCTGAGCCATACCTCCACTTGACCCTTTTTTGCTGGTTAATTGAAGACTGGGCACCAGTGGCTCATGCCTAGAATCCTAGCTACTCAAGAAGCTGAGATCTGAGGATCATGGTTCGAAGCCAGCCTGGGCAGGAAAGCCTGTGAGACTCTTATCTCCAATAAACTACTCAGAAAAAGCCAGAAGTGATGCTATGGCACAAGGAAAGTGCTAGCTAGCCTTGAGCACAAAGACGATCAGGGACAGCACCCAGGCCCTGAGTCCAATCCCCAGGACTGGCAAAAACAAAAAGGGGGGGAGGGGCCTCATCGATTTGTGTGCCCTTGCTGGCTTTGAACCTTGATCCTTAGGTTTCAGTCTTCTGAGTAGCTGGGATTATAGGCGTGAGCTACCAGTGCCTGGCAATTTGTGCCAAGTGGTGTCCCTGGCTGAACTCCTCCTCACCACCAAGCCCCGTGACCTCGGGCAGGCTTCCGGTCCCACCTGCCTCCTTATCGGGACAATACACTTCTGTCCAGACTCTCTGCCTCCCAGAGATGACGTGTGGACCAGAGGAAATCCTGCCGAGGAAGATGAAGGATGAAAGGTGCAGGTCCGAACTCTGCAGAGAGGCTGGCTGAGGCCCACCCAGAAGACAGGGAGCCTTCATTCAGCACCCCTGAACTCCCACCTCAGTGCCAGCACCCTGGGGCTCGGACAGCTCTGATGGGCTGTGTAGGCTCCAGGTTAGTGAAAGTGGCCCAATCATGGTTTCGCTTTCACTGCAGTGGCTCTGTGGAAGGTAATAGACGTTTATTACAGATGTTTATTACGGGTGAAGAGTTCAGAACAGCTTCCAAGGCTGTGTATGGTGATACCTGCCTTTAATCCCAGCAGTCGGATCACAAGTTCAAGGCCAGCTTGGACTACATAGTAAGTTCAGTGTGTACTACATAGCAAGACCCTGTCTCTGAAGGAAACAAACACTTGCACGTGTGTGTCAATACTGGGATTTGAACTCAGGGCCTCATTCTCTTGGCTAGCTTTTTCACTCAAGGCTGGTCCTCTACCACTTGAACCATACCTCTACCTCTGGCTTTTGACTTGTTCCTTGGAGATAAGGGTCTCAGATTTTTCCTGCCTGGGTTGGCTTCTTGGAACCAGGATCCTCAGATCTCGGCCACCTGAGTAGCTCGGACGACAGGTTTGTTTTTTATCTTTGACCTTGTTTGGGTTTTCTAAATGGTCTTTCATCATTGTATATAAGTTTTCTAATTAGTTGGGGGGGGGGAGACAGAGAAGACAAGAAAGCAAAGGCCTCAGAGCTGGGGCAAAAGCCCTGGGACGGGCTGAAGGCCCCTCCTGCAGCTAGAGGAGCCAGGCCCTTGTTTCAGCCGAGCGGTCTCCAGCCCCAGCCTTCCCAGTGCTTCCCAGTGCGCTCCTCCCGGCCTGGACCAGCTGCGCCGCCCCCCCCCACCCGGCTCCCTCCCAGGGCCTCCCTCTTCTCTGGTAGCCGGTGCTGCGGGCCCGGGCCAGGCTGCACATCTGGACCTGGTTACAGGCGGCCAGCACCAAAGCCGGCACATCTGGCCACAGCGAGACACAGCTAGTGCACTGCCGGGCAGTGAAGGGCCGGGGCGCGTCAGGACAGGGCTCCGCCACATCTGGAAGGGGGGAGAGGGGGGTGGCCGCTGGCCCTGGCCCCGGCTCCTGAGAACGGCAGCGTGGCTAACTGCTGCCCGGCTGGGGAGCCCCAGGCCCCTGAAAGCCTCTCCGTGGGGTTTGTGCGTGCTTGCTTTTGGAGTTTGAGGGGAGAGTTGAGGCTCTTGCTAGTTTTGTTGTTGTTGTTTGCTTCGCAGCTGACACTCTATCATTCCAGCCACAGCTCCAGCTTTACAGTGGTTAATGGGAGATTAGAGTCTCACAGACTCTGCCTGGGGTGGCTTCGAACCACAACCCTCAGATCTCAGCCTCCTGAGCAACTAGGATTCCAGCCCCCCACACCCCTCCAGCTTCAGTGTGGTTTTGCATTTACAGTGCCTCTCAATTTGGACACTCATTTTTAAATTTTTGCTTATTTTATTTTTTTATGTGGTACGGAGGAATTGAACCCAGGGCCCCATGCATGCTAGCCAAGCACTCTACCACTTAAGCCACCTTCCAACAGCTCCTGCATGGGCAGCAGCCCGTAGGTATTCTCAGTGGGCTGTGTTCTGTGGTGACAGAGCCTGAAGTGGCCCCTGGGGTGATCTGGCTTCTAACTTATTTCTATCTTCCCCGTTCTCCATGCCCGCCAGCTCCCAGTGTCATAGAAGAGTGCGCAAGACCGTGATGGTCCCAGAGGAGATGAAGAAAGCCCACACCACTAGCTCACACCTGTAAGCCCAGCTACTTGGGAAGCTGACTTTGGGAGGGTCCTGTTAGGTATAGAGGCTTTGGCTGCCACCTGAGATGTGAAAAGAATTCACCCAGAGTCAGCGTGGCAAGCAAAGGGGAGTTTATTCCATGAGGGAAAAGGCTCAGATGCCATGGGCAGTGGCGTCCTGAGCAGGGTTAGGCTTGGGGTTTAGGAGTGTTCAAGATGTGGAAGAGCCAGGCATTGGTGGCTCACGCCTGTCATCCTAGCTACTCAGGAGGCTGAGATCTGAGGATCACGGCTCAAAGCCAGCTGGGACAAGAAAGCCTCTGAGACTCTTCTCTCCAAGTAACCACCAGAAAACCAGAAGTAGCGCTGTGGCTCAAGTGGTAGAGCGCTAGCCTTGAGCTGAAGAGCTCAGGGCCAGCTCCCAGGCCCAGAGTTCAAGCCCCACGACTGACAAAAAACAAAAAACATGTTGAAGAAATGCATTGTCCCGAGAGCGTTCTGCTTGAGTTTAGAATGGTTTCTGCAAAGCAGCCCTGCTTTACAGAAATGGAGAAGCTTAGTCTGATTTGAGTTGAGGGTGCGGGGGGAACCTTACAGATTGCAGTTCAAGGCGAGCCTGGCCCCCACTCCCCAAAATGCTGGCAAGGTTCCTTCTAGATCAATACGGCTGGATGGGCAGGGTAAGTAGGTAGATCACACCCAGTGCATGCGACCCTGTCTCAAAAATAGGCAGCTGGGCACTGCGATTCACACCTGTAATCCTAGCTACGCAGGTGTTAGATCTGAGGATCACGGTTCCAAGCCAACCCAGGCAGGAAAGTCCATGATACTCTTATCGCCAATGAGCCACCAGAAAAGCCAGAAGTGGAGCTGGGGTAGAACACCAGCCTTGAGCCCAGAAGCCCAGGGGCAGCGCGCCGGCTCTAAACGCAAACCCCCAGAAAAAAAATCAACGTAATAATGGTGTTGTGGCTCAGTGGTAAAGAAGCATCTGCCTTGGAAAAGTGAGACCTTGAGTTCAGGTGTCAGCACTGCTGAAAGAGTGAAAGAGAGCGAGCGAGAGAGAGAGAGAGAGAGAGAGAGCGAGCGAGAGAGAGAGAGAGAGAGAGAGAGAGAGAGAGAGAGCGAGAGAGATGGGAGGGAGGAGGCTCCTTTTTGGCTCTGCATGGTAAGAGTTGGGCTCCCCTGGCCATCGTTACCCCTTTAGCCCACGGTTCACTGATGTAGCCCCGCCTCCACCTGCTGGGATTACAGGCCTGTATCACTATGCCTGGCTGACATTCTTTTTTAAAATCTTTTTCTTGCCGGTCCTGGGGCTTGAACTCCGAGCCTGGGCACTGTCCCTGACATTGGTTTGCTCAAGGCTAGCGCTCTACCACTTGAGCCACTTCCGGTTTTTTTCTATATACGTGGTGCTGAGGAATCGAACCCAGGGCTTCATGCGTGCTAGGCGAGCGCTCTACCACTGAGCCACGTTCCCAGCCCCCTGACGTTGTTTCCCTCTGCAGTAGCAGGGTGTGGAACCCAGGGCCTCACAAATACCAGGTAAGCACTCTGCCGCGGAGCTCCGGCCAGCCAGCCCCGGACATTTTAGGATTATTCAGACAAGGAATATTGGGTGGCCCTCGCCTTTCCAAACGCGCCCGGCGCTGACTCGTGAGTCAGCCAGCAGCTAAGCGCGCGTGGGAGAGCCGAGGTCTCTCCTCCCAGCGTGGGGGCGGCCGGCACGTACTGGTGATATTTGCACCCCCAGGTTGGGACACCCTCTTCCTGTCTCGAGGTGCCTAGGAAACCTAATTAATTATGGAAGTGTGGAACGCAGCCTGCACTAATATAGAACCGGGGCGCGGGAGTGGGGCGTCTGGGGGCCGCTGGTGATGAGCCGGGCAGGCTGATGAGTCACTGCCGGCTTCTAACACCACACACCTGCCCTGCTCTGCAAGTGTGCTCCCCGCACGCCCCGGGCTCCTCCACACACGCGCACGCGCGCACACGCACACATACACGCACCCCCTGATTAGGACAAATTCTCCCACCATTTCCCTGACCCTGACTGGCTGTCCACTGTGGTCCTGTCCACCCCTTGTGCTCCACCCCGGATATGCCCCCAGGAACATCTTATTCCTGAGAGACGCCTTCCAGAAGCTTCCTGGAGTGATGTCCAGTTGTGCAGCCAGACTCCTGGGCAGCCTCCAGCCAGGGTCCCTGCCCCCAGGACAGGCTAGATTCGGAGAGGGGAAGGGGGACAAACCGTCATGGACCCCCTCTCTGGGCCCTGCCCATGTGGGCATCTGGGCGAGATGTTCTGCCCCTCTCAGTCACTGAGCTAGGTGCTGCCTTTCATCGGCCATGGTTTGCAGATGGGGAAACTGAGGCTCTGGGAAAGCAAAAAGGACCAGTCAGATAAAGAATGCTAGGGTCAGGGTTCTAGCCCAGGACTACCTGACACCAAAGCTCTTTTTTGTTTCCATGTGTGTGCACGTGTGCATGTGCTCGTGCCAATACCAGGCCTTGAACTCAGGACCTGGGTGATGTCCCTTGGCTTTTTCTGCTCATTGCTGGTGTTCTACCACTTGAGCCACAGCTCCACGTCTGGCTTTCTCAGTGCTTAATGGGAGGAGACAAGAGTCTCGTGGATTTTCCTGCCCGGGCTGGCTTTGAACTGCAGTCCTCAGATCTCAGCCTCCTGAGTCGCTAGGATGACAGTCCTGCGCCACCAGCACCTAGCTTCTGATTATTCTTTATCTTCTCATGATCTCCAGGCACCTAAGTACTGGATAGGACCGGATTGTCCTGACTGTGCAATGGGACATCGGCCGTTGGAAGCTGGGGTTCTGGGGGTGGGAGCAGGGGAGGTGGAGCCCCCGGGCCTTCTTCCTGTGTGTTCAGGATGCTGGCAAACAGGCTGCCCTCTGTGTTTGATTAGGTCACCATTCCTGAGCAGACCCCGGCCCTGGTGACTTTCTCTGTCTCAAGGCCTCAGGGGAGCTGGCTTTCCTGCCCCCCTCTCCTAGATGAGGGCAAGCCCCTGTGGGCAACAGCCTACAGCACCCCTCAGCTGGGCCGTCTCCCCGCTGAGCTTCTCCTCCTAGGTTAAGTTCATTCGCCTACCTGCGGCTCGGAACCTCCACCATTCACAAGAGCACCGTGCAGTGTTTCCGCTTGAACCACACCTCCACTTTCAGCTTTTTGCTGGTTCACTGGAGAACAGCGTCTCATGGGCTTTCCTTCCCTGGGTTGGCTTCAAACTGCAGGCTTTCTATCTCAGACTCCTGAGTAGGCAGGATTACAGGCGGGAGCCACGGCGCCCGCAGCCCTCTGGCTTGTAAGCCTCTCCACGGTGCCGACGGGAGAGACTGCTGGCTCTCCATGCCGGGCCGTTCTCGTGCTCGGTTGTCCCTCCTGCACAGCCAGCCTTTAAATGGCCGTTTTTGTGCCAAATCAGATGTTGGCAGGGGCCTGGCGAGCATAGGGCCTGTGCCCCACAGGGCGAGGGGGCGTCTGTGGGGGGAGACTGTGCACCTCCCGGTGGCAGCGAGCTGCACCCTCCGTGGCTATGTCTCTAGAGATAGGCACGGCAGTCCCCACGGCCCAGGTGGCCGAGACCATCCTCGTCCAGGCAGGCGGGAACCCAGGGGGGAGGCAGGACCGACAGGGACCTCAGCACCAGCCGGGCCTCCAGGCCTCATTGCTTGAGGCAGCCTCTTCCCTTCTCCGGGAGAGAAGCTTCCAGAGCCATGCGATCGCCAAGCCATCCAGGGCTGGCTATGTACTGAAGTGACAGGAGGAGGCGCGGGCTGCCCAGGACTTGCCCGATCAGCTGGCAGAATACACCCAGGAGGCCCCAAGTCCACAGATGTGGCCGAGGGTCCCTAGCTGGGATGCCCCCTCCCGTCACCCCCCCCCCCCCCCCGCGTTCGAGGGTGACCCTTGACCCCCAGAGCCCCACCTCCCAGTTGGAAGCGGCTGTGTCTCGATTGTGGCCAGTGAGTAATGGTGACTCAGGGAAATTTACAAGGACACAAGGGAACACCCCCAAAGTCATGGGGGCCGGGCCCTGGTTTCCCCCTGCCGGTCGGGAGCAGGGAGCTCTCACGTGGCAGCAAGGGAGGAAGTTGTCAAGGTTTTCTTTGGAACTTGGGTGACATTCTATGGGTCCCCTCGGAGGAGGCAGTGAGCTCTGGGGTTTTGAGGAGGGGGGGTTACTGGACTGTCGCCCACCTTCATACCTACCTCTCCAGGAGCTCCTTTTCTTCCTAGCTCTAGATCCTGTGCAGGGCCTTTCCTGCCGGGGTATCTGTCCCCTCCCAGCAAGCGAACCATCTCAGAAGCAAGTCCTTCCGGTTGTGTTTTGATTCGGGCGTGATTCGGGCGGTGTAGCCCGGTCTCAGCCCCTCAGGGGCCGGGATGGCAGGCGTGTGCGACCCCCGCAGGGCAGGCTTTCATCAGATCGCCCAGCAGCTCCTAAAGGAAGCACCCCGTGGATGGGAGGAGTCGCCCTGGGTTCAGAAATGCTAAGAAGACGCCGCCCGCCCGGGTCATCACGGAATGTGTGGAAGGCAGCAAGCCATCCTCACCCTTCCGGGACTGAGGAGGGGATACCGGGAAAGGGAGAGCTCCCTCCCCTTCCCCCCCTCCCTCACCCCCCGCAGGGTCAGAGGTCACCAGGTCCCAATCCACCCTTACAGCTCACTCCTGTCCGGCGGGCAGAGCTCAGCCTTCACCGAGGCCTGGGCCGCCCAGACAAGGGAGGGAGGGAGGCTTCTGTTTTCTGTTGGTGTTTATTATTTCTTTCTTTTCCCCCGGTCATGGGGCTTGAACTTGGGGCTTGAGCGCCGTCCCTGACTCTTGCTGGAGCGTCCTGCTGGTGGGTGCCACGGAGGGTGGGGTGTGGGCCCTCCCCGCGCCCAGTGGCCTCGCAGGGTGGTGGGACAGGTCCCCCGGGCCAGGTGACGGCGGGGTGAATCACCACTCGCCAGCCAGCGCTGGGCTCTTCCCACGCGGGCGACAGGCTGCTGCCTGCCACCAGGAAGCTCCTCTGCGCCCCGACCCCGGCTGGGGAGGACACGGCCCCTCCCCGTGGGGCCCCACCCATCGCTCAGCCCCAAATCCGCCCCAGGTGGGGCTGCTTGCCAGCAGGCCGGCAGGGTGGCGGAGGGCAGGGCCGGGCCCCGCAGGCTGGGTGAGCCCTGGGTTGCGAGGTGTACAAATGGGTCAAACCAGGCCGGGCCCCCCCACCCCGCATGGCTGCCCCGAGCCGCCCAGGGCATCCCAGCCCGGCTCCCGCCCCGTGGGTGGTGGCCCGGCCCGGTGAGGTCATGGCACACCACGCGAAGAATGCAGGGGGGCAGCCGGGCCTCCGCCCCGCAGCCCAGAAGATGTGGCCGGGGAGGCAGATGGGTGGGAGGAGGCTGGCCAGGCCCTGGCCTCTCCTGGCCTCCCAGTGAACTTGGCCGGGGGCCTCCCCGCAGGTGAGCCCCGCAGGCCCTGCGGAACGACGACGGCCCAGGCCTCCAGTCCCCAGTGGGGATTTTCTCCATTCTCAAACCGCTATCAGCAGAGACCTTGTCCCCAGGTTAGGCACCCGGATACTCCTGCGAACTCCCCGCAAAGCTCAACGGCCAGCGGTTGCCCTGGCAGAGCCACAGGGGTGGGTGCGTGCTGGCAGCCTCGTGGCGGAGCTACGGCTGGAGCAAGCCTGACCTGCATGTGTCTTCAGCACCGTGAGCGGTACCAGCAGCAGCCCATGTTGTAGACAGCAGAATCCAAGCTCCATGGAGGAGAGGGTACCAAGGGTAACTGCACCCCAGCACGGAGGGCGAGGCCTTCCTCCCCTCACCCTCTCAGGGCCTGCTCACCGAAGGGGTGGGGCGGGGAAGGACAGTCTAATAAGTGACTAGTGAGTGACCCGCACGGGGCAGGTGATGGAAGGGCCAGGGTGCTATTTTGGGTCAGCGGTGGTCAGGGAGGGCCTTTCCCAAACAAGGGCATGTTTGCTTGTGGGTGTTTTTTGAGATGAACCAGAGGAGCCCTGTAAATAGCTGGGGACACACGCGCCAGGCAGGGAGAAGGCGTGAACTCGTGCAAAGGTCCCCAGGCAGGGTGAGCCCCGTGGGGTTCTCAGGAGCCTCGGGGAGCGGAGGAGGCAGGGAAGGAGAAGGAAAATAGCCAGGGAGGTGAGGAGAAGCTGGAGGCACAGGTCCTAAGGGTTTCTATGTCATAGTAAGGTGTGTGTGTGTGTGTGTATGTGTGTGTGTGCACACACATGCGCGTGTGATATCAGGACCTGAGCTTGTTCTTGAACTCAAGACCTGGGCACTATCCCTTGGGAATTTTTTTTGGGGGGGCCAGTCCTGGGGCTTGAACTCAGGGCCTGAGCACTGTCCCTGGCTTCTTTCTGCTCAAGGCTAGCACTCTGCCACCTGAGCCACAGCGCCACTTCCAGCTTTTTCTGTGTATGTGGTGCTGAGGGATCGAACCCAGGGCTTCATGTATGCTAGGCAAGCGCTCTACCACTAAGCCACCTTCCCAGCCCTCTCTCAGCTTCTTCACTCAAGGTCAGTGCTGTACTGTCTGAGCCCCAGCTCCGCTTCTGGCTTTTGGGTGGTTAATTGGAGATGAGAGTCTCGTGGATTTGTCTGCCTGTGCGGGCCTCAAACCACAATCCTCAGATCTCAGCCTCCCGAGGAGCTCGGACCACGCATGAGCCACCAGCAGCCGGCTCGTAGGAGTCTTGAACCCCCAAGTGCAGCAGGGAGCATGGAGGGCGGGTGTCCAGCCACGAAAGGACCCAAGCTGACCACATGACACTGGGCTCCAGGCGGGAGGAAAGCCAGCTTGGGGGGGGGCGGGGCAGACCTATAGGGTTGTAGTTTGAAGGTCACCCCAAGATCACTACAGGCAGACTGGAGATGGGACCAGAAAAGACCAAGAGCCATCCTGGTTCACGGGGTAGGCGGGCAGCTCTGCCCAGGCCCTGCCAGGCTTGGGGTGCCCTGGGCTGCCCCCCCCACCCCGGGGAGCCCCGGTGTCAGCTGCCTCTTCCATTGCTGAAGCTGCTTGGGCCTCTGTGCCTCATCTCCAGCCTTCTGAACTGGGCTGGGCAGGGTTGGGTGTGAGCTGAGTTCCAACCACCGGGCTGCTAGGGGCACCGTCGGCCCACGCAGCCTTTCTGGAAAGCTGCCTGTCCGCAGCGTCAGGAGCTCCCGTCCTCGGACCCCTTGTCCCTTTCTAGGAGCTTCCCAGGGCAAGCCCTGTGTGCTCAGCCCGGCTCCAAGAGGCCTTGTTTAGAATAAACAAACAAACAAACAAACACGAGCCGCGGTGGGGCCAGCGGGCGGCGCCCTGGCGCTCCCCTCAGTGCTCTGGTGTGGAAAATCAGTGGTAGCTGGGCGTTTAATCCCAAAGAACCCCCCAAAAGCCACAAGTAGGGGTGTGGCTTCCGTGGTAGAGCACCAGCCTTGAGCAGACAAAGCTACAGGACAGCATCCGGGCCCCGGGTTCAAGCCCTGGTAACTGGCACAAAGAGAGGGAGGGGCGAGCATTGTGGTGATGGTGGTGTGTGCCCCGTGGGATTTGATCCTGGGTCTCCTACCCACTGGGCAGGCTCCTCCTGCCCCTCCCCCACCAGCTCTGAGCCCGGAGTTTAACCCTAACCACGGTCTAACGAGCGGGGGACAGCCTTGGTTTGCGGGCCTCCAGGAAGCCTTAGGATGGAGGCCGAGGAGACCCCGGGAGGAAGCGGAGGAGGGCCACGTGGAGCCGGCCCCCCCCTTCCAGCCGGAAGGAGGGAACCCGGCCCTCCCTCCCGGCTCAGCTCTGCCCCACAGTTCCAGGAGGCTGCAGCCTTCCCCTTCGGGGAACTCACCCTTCCTTCTTCTTTCCTCGCTTCATACTAGATCTTAATCAGATCACCATCGAGGTAATGCAAGGCCAGCCCAGTGCAGAAAAGTCGGAGAATCTTAAAGGGTCCCCAAACTGGAGGCGGCTTCGGTGCCATCCAAGCATGGGTTAGAAGCACAATGTAGGCTGGGAGCGTGGCTCAGGTGGTAGAATGCCTGCCAGAAAATACAGAATTTAGTACAATTAATATACCCTAATTAAAAAAAAAAGAAAAAAAGAACAGCCCCAGGACCCACCTGGATCTTCTAAAGCTATGAGGCTGGGGTCGGGGCCAGGAATCTGTCTGGGTTTTGTTGTTGGTTTTGGTGCTTGTCCCGGGACTTGAACTCAGAGCCTGGATATTGTCCTTTAGTTTAGTTTTTTTTTTTTCAACTGTCACTTTATTGCAAGATGGTAAAGTTAGTGACTAAGTTAAACTGTAACATTGTATTAATCCTAAATTACACAACAATTTTTTTTTCCTGGTTCCTGGGGCTTGAACTTGGGGCCTAAGTGCTGTCCTGAGCCTCTTTGTGTTCAAGGCTAGCTCTCTACCACTTGGGTCACGGAGCCACTTCCGGCTTTTTTGAATAGTTGATTGGAGATCACTCTGCCCAGGCTGGCTTCAAACTGCAATCCTCAGATCTTAGCCTCCAGAGTTGCTAGCATTACAAGCGTGAGCCACTGGTACCTGGATACAACCAATTTACTACAGCTTTTTGGCAGTTAATTGGCGATCCGAGTCTCATAGACCTTCCCGCCTGCACTGGCTTCAGACCAGAAGATCTTAGCCTCCTGAGTAGCTAGGATTACAGGCGTGAGCCACCCGCATCTGGACAAGGTTTTAGTTTTTTTTTCTATTAAGTAGTTGTAGAGAGGGTTTTAACTTCCAGCAGTCAGGTTTTAGGCACAATGCACCTTGATAAATGTCACCCTTCCATCATTCTTCCCTATCTTTCCCCATCCCACCCCTACCCTCAAAAAAGCTATGTAGTTTAATCTTTTTTATTCCTTAATTAATTAATCAATTTGTGCTGGTCCCTGGGCCTGAACTCCAGGGCCTGAGCACTATCCTTTGGCTCTTTTACTCAAGATTAAGGCTCTGCAACTTGAATCATATCTCTACTTCTGGATCTAGGAGGTTAACTGGAAATAAGAAGCTCACAGACTTTGCTGCCCCAGTTGGCTTCAAACCACAATCCTCAGCTCTCCGCCTCCTGGGTAGCTGGGATTACAGGCGTGAGCCACGGTGCCTGCTGAGCCCCTGCTTTTAACCTCAGTCCTGCAGCTGCCTGGATGGACAGACATCCGGCTGTCCTTCTGCTGGACTGTCCTTCTGGCTGGGGCTGGAACGAGGTTTGGGTCTGGTAGCATCGGAGGTCTGGCTGATCGGTGCCTGGGCCAGGCCGTCTCCCCCCTGGTCCCTGCCAGCCTGGGGTCCCCTGTGGAGAGCCCAGAGGCGGTCGTGGTCAGTCCTGAGTAGCCAGGGGCCCCCGCAGAGGCGGGGTGCAGCGCCACCTGCTGATCAGAGAACGTCATTGGTGATGCGGGTGGACAGATGCAAGGCCCTATCCTGTGCACATGCACGTGTGTATGCACACACACACACACCTCCAGAACGCCACAGCCGGCGTCACACACGTGTCCACACGTGGATGCCTGGGCCTGTGGCGCGTGGGCCGTCAGCCGCCAGGCCTGGTAGACAGCACCAGATCCCCCCATTTATCCAGTTCTTTGCTCATCGGAGTGTGCTGCGCTGTGCAAAGCCTGCCGTGGCTGGCATCCAGGAGCCGACAGCCGGGGTGAGGGCCGGGAGAGCAGGCAATCAGGAGGCGAAGCTGACTGGAGGCCCCAACGGGACGCTCCCCCCGCCCGGGGTGGGGGGGCTGGGGTCAGGGTCTCAGGGGGGAGCAGACGATGGAAGGAGGAGAGACAGCAGGGCAGGAGAGCTCAGCACGGGGACTTGGTGAGGCCGAGGGTCCCACCCAGGCTGCAGAGGCTGAGCTCTGTCCCCAAGGCGGCGGCTGGATTCTGGGGGCCACACTTGCTTAGTTCTCTGCCCCTGGGACTAAGTCTTGATGTTTGGTGCGCCAGCTGTGAGCAGCAGCGGTCCTTGGATTGGGGGGGGGGGATGAAGGAAACGGAGGATAGTTATGGTAAAGCCTTTTCCTAATCGGCCCACGTGTGGCTGCTTCCAGATCAGCAGGGCAACCGCCAGGTGCCTCAGTGCCTCCCTGAGGGGCAGGCACGAGCTGGATGCCCAAGCCTGAAAGGGGGGCTCCATCCATTTGTTTGGGGGTTTGAACTCCGCACTGGGCACTGCCCCTGAGCCGCTTTGTGCCCGAGGCCAGCGCTGTACCAACTGAGCCACAGCTCCCCTTCCCGGCCATCCACTGGGGGTCTGGGTGCAGACTGGGTAGAGGGTTGGTGGGCATTGGCTGGAAATGCCAGGGGCAGGGGCTGATCCCCACAGAGGAGGCAGCAGCAGGAACGAGGAGCAGTGCCTGGTGTTAGGTTACCTAACACCTGGCAGCTTCCCAGTGACTCTGCCCAGGGCTTCCATGAAGCCTGTGACTTGGACAATGGTCGCCCCCCCCCCCCCCCCGCCCCTGCTGCGGTTTTCCCCAGCAGCGCCCTGGCAGGGGCTTCCGAGAAATCCCGCCTGACTTCCTGTCCGGGCAAGCCCCAGTTCCTCCTGGGGAGGAAGGGGAAGTGCTGGAGTTTCTCCTCAGGGCTTTCAGTTTCTTTCTAAGAAGCTAGAATGTCCCAATCCAGGGCCCTGGGCCAAGGAAGAGAAGTTCCATTCTGGGGGACCGGGAAAGGGGATCTAGCCCACGTCCAACTGAAGCTGATGCTGGGGTCTGGGATGGGCATTGCAGAAGAGGAAGGGAGCGGAACCCCCCACCCCACCCCCACCCCTCAGGCTCCTTCCCACCCTCTGCACCCCTCCACACGTGCAGGAAGCGTGGCCTGACCGCCCCCTGCCGGGGGCGCCCCCCCCACCTTCAAGTTCCTCTGAGTGCTTCTTCCTGGGGCTCCGCAGGCTCCGCGTCAAATTTCCACAAAGAACTCACAGGAGGCAATAGCTCAGGAAGATTCTGGAGCAGGTGCCACTGTCAGAGACCCAGATCTCCCCCGCCCCCCCCCCCCGCCTGCCCCCCAAAAAAGCATGGATGCCCGGAGGACGTGAAGCATTCTGGGTGCAGAGGACATGAACTCGTCCTCAGGACAAGAAGGGCTGGGTGCCAGGCCCTTCGTTGTTTGTTCTCTCTGAGGATCTTCATAGCGATCACAAGCAGGGGATCTGATCCTGACCCCCCGAGTGGGCCCCCTGCCCAGGGCCACCGGCCGGCCTGACCTTCGTCCTTCATCCTGCGAAGGAGGCTGCTCCCTGGGAGGAAGATCAGCTTCCAGCGCCCGGGGTTCCCAGGACCTGCGGCTGGGGGGCTGTTGGGCCCTCGGGCCGTGGGAAAGTTTGGTCTCCACAGTCCCGAAGTGGCTGGGGCTGCCCCAAGGCATTTTCAATTCGTGTCACCTTTTCTGTTTTCCTCCCATGACAGTGCTGTGGGTCTCTGCCGTCCCATCACGCATGTTTTGGGGACCGTGGGGGATTCCCCTGAACCATGATGCTATTCTGCTCAAAACTGTTTGCTTCAGAGTCCACGGGGCGTGACTCACGCGGCTGAGGTGGCAGGAAAACCACGGTTGGGGGTGGGGGGTGGGACCGAGTCAGGGGAGACCCGAGGAGAGGGGACACTCCCAGGGTGGCTTAGCTCTGAGCAAAGAACTGGATAAATGGGGGGACCTGGTGCTGTCTACCAGGCCTGGCGGCTGACGGCCCACGCGCCACAGGCCCAGGCATCCACGTGTGCACGTGTGTGACGCCGGCTGTGGCATTCCAGAGGGGGTGTGTGTGTGTGTGCATACACACGGACAAGGGTGTATTGCCACACCCAGCTGGCTTGTTGATCGAGGGGAGGGAGAGTTCTAGAGGCGGAAAAGGTCCCAGCAACCCCGTGTTGTGCTCCTGGCTGTGCAGTAACAACAGGAGTGGGGTGAGCTGGGGTCAAGAGGAGGCGCAGGAGAGGAAAGGGACTTCGCCCCCACTCCACCTTCACCCTGCAGACGCGGGCGGAGGCTGTCCCCCACTGGGCAAGGTTTCCCGGCCACCCTGAGGGGCCGGCGGGGCAGCGGGGAGCTCACTAGGCTGCCAGCCCGCCGGGGCCCAGGCTCCAGAGGGTGGCAGGCGCTGGCGTCCCGGCGTGTGGGTGGCGAACCAGGCAGGCGGCAGTGCCGTGGGGATCCGGGTCAGGGGGGGTTATTGGCCAATGCTGGGGTTTGCTCACTCCCGTGGTGTGACTGCTCCCACCGGGGCCAGTTTCAAAAGAAGCAGGTCCTGCCGGCCAGCCCGGCCTGGGGAGGGAGAGGCGGCCAGCGGCAGGGCAGAGGCGCAGGGCAGGGTCACGGCCCGGGGCAAAGCGAGCGGCAACGCGGTAGGACCTCAGCCCTGTTCTCTCCTCTCTGACCTCTGGTCACCTCTGCAGGAGAGGAAGGACACCTGCGGGGGGAGGCTGGGAGATGTGCAGTGAATCAGACCACACTGAACTGATAGAGAGAGAGAGAGAGAGAGAGAGAGAGAGAGAGAGAGAGAGAGAGAGAGAGAGAGTCAGCCTTGGGGCTCTAGAGCCATAGCTCTACTTGCAGCTCTCCGGTGGCTAATTGGAGATAAGAGTCTCATGCACTTTTCTGCCCCAGTTGGCTTCGAACTGCCATCCTCAGACCTCAGCCTCCTGTGTCGCTTGAACCACAGGTATAAGCCGCCAGTATCCAGCTCAGATGGACTTTTAAACACGATGCCTCTGGAGGATTGGGAGTCAGCCAGAGGAGAGAGTTTCAGCATTACAAGGAATTGGGAGTGAAGAACATGGACTAATTCATGTAATTAGGCAGTTCTCAGAAGAAGTGCAAATGTCTAATAGATACATAAAGCAGCATTCAACATCCTCAGCCATAAAGGAAATGCAAACCCGAATGACATCAAGATTTCATCTCAGTCCAGTCAGAATCACAGCTGTCAAGAAAGGAAGGATGGGGCTGGGGATATGGCCTAGTGGCAAGAGTGCTTGCCTCGTATACATGAGGCCCTGGGTTCAATTCCCCAGCACCACATATACAGAAAACAGCCAGAGGTGGCGCTGTGGCTCAAGTGGCAGAGTGCTAGCCTTGAGCAAAAAGAAGCCAGGGACAGTGCTCAGGCCCTGAGTCCAAGCTCCAGAACTGGCCAAAAAAAAAGGAAGGGAAGGAGGGAGGAAGGAAGGGAAGGAGGAAAGAAGGAAGAAAGGAAATAAGAAATGAAGGAAGGAAGGAAGAAAGGAAGGAAGAAAGAAGTGCTGGCAAGGATACGGGAAAAAATGAACACTAATACACTGTGGTGAGAATGTAAATTAGTGTAGTCACTATGGAAATCAGTTTAGAGGTTCCTCAAAAAATAAAACTAAAAATAAACTAAAAATAGGGAGACACATGACCGGCCGTCCCGCTGTGGGGCACGCAGCCAAAGTAATGTGAGGCAGTCTGTAGACATCTCCCGCCCTGCACACTGCACCGAGCTAGGGAGCCAGCCCAGGAGTCCAGCAACTGACCAACAGCAAGTACCACACACACACACACACCCTATAAAGCGATTATTCTCTTATAAAGAAGAACCAGGCATCAGCGGCTCACACTCGTAATCTTGAAGCCAGCTTGGTCAGACAAATCTGAGAGACTTTTTTTTTTTTTTTTTTGGTACCAATCCTGGCGCTTGAACTTGGGGTCTGAATCTATCCCTGAGCTTTTGTGCTCAAGGCTAGCGCTCGACCACTTGAGCCACAGCCTCTACTTCCAGCTGTTTGTTTTTTTTTCTTTTTAATGGAGATAAGAGTCTCACAGACTTTCCTGCTCCGGCTGGCTTTGAACTGTGATCCTCGGATCTCAGCCTCCCGAGTAGCTACGATCACAGGTGTGAGCAGCTCTGTACTGAAGAGAGGCTGGGGGAATGGCTCAAGTGGTAGAATGCCTGCCTAGCAAGTGGGAGGTTTAATCTCCAATACTACAAAACCATCCATCCATCCACCTACCTACCTACCTAATAAAACAATAAAAAGAATCGCACGTAGTGACCAGCAGGGGGCGCACGGTGGACAGCTAAGCTCTAACAATGACTTGTCAGCGGCGAGAGCAGCTCAGGGCCAGGCGGCAGTGAGCGTAAGTAGGGGGTGAGGTATGAGGGGGTGGGGGGTGGGCTCCCCGGAATATGGAATATGTGCGCGCCGGCATGGAAGGCACCGCCTCCCCCCTCCCCGGCTGGAAGGAGTTATCCCAGGAATGTAGGAATGCCGGAAAGTCCTGGCGAGACGCTCTTGAACTCTCCTGCTGGCGTGTGGGCTGTGTGGGCCGGGCCCTGGCCTGCATTGCCTTGTTTGGTCTCCACGCAGAGCCCTGTACGGAGGCTCTGCTGGGTCACTTTACCGGGAGCGGGAGTGGGGGGCGTGGGGAGGGGGTGCCCCAGCATGTCTGCTGCAGAGTGCACGGTGCACCCACCCTGGGAGCCCCACGGTCCTGGGGTGTGGGAAGTTTTAGGTACTAACACACAGGAGATGTGCCAGTGATTGCCATTTGCAGTAGGGTTAACTCTGAAAAGTTCTTTTTTCTTTATTGTTGTTGTTGGTGGTGGTGATCACGGGACTTGAACTCAGGGTCTGAGCACTGTCCCTGAGCTTCTTTTTGCTCAAGGCTAGCGCTCTACCACTTGAGCCACAGCGCTGCTTCCGGCTTTTTCTGTTGATGTGGTGCTGAGGAATCGAACCCAGGGCTTCATGCATGGTAGGCCACATTCCCAGCCCCTGTTGGCTGGTTTGTTTGGTTTTCTTTTTTGAGACCAGTCTCCCACATAACCCAGGCTAGCCTCAAACTCACACCCTTCTTCCTCGGAAGCTTTGTAGTTTTAAATAAAGGTAATCATGCATTCACTGTATAACCCGGTGACCCAATTCCATGAGAGAAGCACGCACCCACACACACCAGTAACATTTGTACCTCAAGCAGCATTATTCACACACATACCCCAAAGGATGTTACCCCCAAATCAGCCAGCACCCTTCAGCAGGCCTGTGGGGAGACATCCACGGGGCCCTGGGAGCCCCAGGGTCTCGGGGAGCACTGGAGGGGTGGGTGGGGGGAACTGTACCAGGCAGCCTGGCGCCAACCTGGCTCCATTCATAGACATCTGGAAAGACCAAATTAGAGTTGAGAAACCAGGTCAAAGGTTGCCGGAGGCAGGGGCGCGCCCGGACGGCCTTCTGTGGCCGCTGCCTCTGTCGGCCTCTGCCCAAAATGCAGACGGCAGAGGGTAGATTTCTTTTTGTAAATCTTCTTTTGGTGATATCGTGGTGTAAACGAAGGGCTTCACACTTGTGAGGCGGTGACTCTGCCCCTTGAGCCTCACCTCTCGCCTTCTATGCTCCGGTTCTTTTTGAGCCTGGCTTTTTACCTAGACCCTCAAACACTCCTATTGATGCTTCCTACCTAGTCAGAATGACAGCACGTGGCTGCGCTGTTCTGAGTGCTAGACACCTGTTCTTGGTCCTCCAGAAATCCTGAATCTTGCCAGTCCCCGCCTGGCTGGGCTGCTAACCACTGTGAGGTGCTGCCCCCTAGTGCCGGCAGGGGCCAATTGCAGGAGTCAGTGGGGCCTGGGTGCCCTCGGAGAGGCAAGGCAGTCCAGGGTGGAGGGGTGTTACTTAAGGGTACAGCATTGTCCAGCATGCACAGGGCCCCCTGAGCTTGGTCCCCAGAACCCCCACAAAAATGGGAGGAAGAGAAAAAGGGAGAAGGTTGACTGAGGAGGAAAGAGGGCGACAGGTGATCAGGGCAGAGCAAACGCTCACTTCACCGCGGACTGGTGGATTTGGGAAGAAAAAAGTGCCTGACCCTGAGGTTTTCTGCAGGAGCCTTGAGCACAGCCCAGCCACCCAGAGAGAAACCTCACCTCAAAAACAAACAAACAAGCCACTGGTAGCTCACGCCTGTCATCCTAGCTACTTAGGAGGCTGAGATCTGAGGATCGCGGTTCAAAGCCAGCCTGGGCAGGAAAGTCAGTGAGACTCTTATCACCAATAAACTACTCAGAAAAAAAGGCTGGAAGCGGCGCTGTGGCTCAAGTGGTAGAGCGCTAGCCTTGGGCAAAAAGCAGCTCAGAGGGGCTGGGGATATGGCCTAATGGCAAGAATGCTTCTTGCCTCATATACATGAAAGCCCTGGGTTCAATTCCCCTGCACCACATATATAGAAAACGGCTAGAAGTGGCGCTGTGGCTCAAGTGGTAGAGTGCTAGCCTTGAGCAAAAGGAAACAGGGACAGTGCTAATGGCCTGAGTCCAAGCCCCTGGACTGGCCAAAAAAAAGAAGCTCAGAGACAGCACCCAGGCCCTGAGTTCAAGCTCCATGACCACTACCACCAACAAAAAGACCCCCATCCCAGCACCTGGCTCAAAGTTCTCAGTACCAGAACTGGGCGGGGGGGGGGGCTCATCAAGGAGCGGGGGACCTTCCTGCTTTCTTCTCCATCTCACTCCAAAACAGAAAAAGAGCCTGTCCTGTAACAAGTAAATAAGAGAAATCGTGGCGGTGGACAGAGACATGGGCATGGATTAATTTCAAGCTTCATTTATGTGGAATTTGGAGGGGGGTACTGCGGAATCGAATCCAGGGCTTCATGAATGCTCCGTAAGCACCCCACCACCAAGCCACCTTCCCAGCCCATATGTGGAATTTTTTCACCAGTATTTTTTCCCCCAGTTTTCTGGAGTGATTGTAACCAGCAGTCCTGGCTTCCTGGGATCCCCGCCCTCCCACCCCCCAGGTTTAGCACTGACTGTCCCTGTGCCCCAGCAAGGGGACACTTGGCTGCACCCCAACCAAAGAAAGGACCACAACTTCCCTCCCTCCCTCCCTTCCTTCCTTTTTTGTGCAAGTATCCAGGTTCAAACTCAAGGTCTCCCACTCTTCTTGGCTTTTATCACTAGAGGCTGCAGCTCTCAGCCTCCTGAGCAGCTGGGATGACCCTCGGTGGGCCTCACACTGCCTAAGGCTGGGTGTTGTTCGAGTACAGCTGGGGCGGATGCCTGAGGCTGCAGGGTCAGATCGATCTCCGCGTGGAAGAGGTGGGGAGGGGGCCGCTAGCCGTGGCTCAGTCTGACAGGTCCCCGTCCTCGGGCTCCCCGGGGGTCCAGCCACTGGCCGCCCGCCCGATGGCCTCCACCCAGTGGCTCCTCAGCTCCTCCGTCTCGGCCCTGAAGGTGTAGAGTTGGCCCGACTGCTGCAGCTGGAAGCCGCGGGGGTCCCCGTGGGGCCCAGGAGTCACCTGGTAGCCCAGCAGGGGGATGGAGGTGTGGGCTCGCATGTCCTAGGGGAGGGGAGAGCAGTGGGCCGCGGTCCCCACCGCACCGTCCCGCGAGGAGGGCAGGGCCGGGCCAGGGCAGGGTGGCGGCGGCTTTACCTGCGGGGCGGCGTAGACGTAGAGAACCAGGGGGTCGTCCCGGGGGATCACACACCAGCCCCGGGGGCCGGGCCCCCTCCCCTTGTCCCTGCTCAGCTGCAGGAAGCCGCAGATCACGCTCTGCTCAGGCCCCGCCGAGGCCCCCTTCTAGAAGCAGGAAGAGGGGCGGTCAGGGGCCACCCACGAACCACCAGAAACCAGGAGCGGTGCTGCGGCTCAAAGCGGTAGCGCGCCGGCCTCGAGTGGAAGGAAGCTCGGGGACGCGGCGCCCAGGCCCTGGGTTCAAGCCCCAGGACCGGGGAGCCCCTGACCTCCAGGATGCCCGGCCTCCGCTCCTTGTCCGCGGGGAACACGCTTCCGGTGAGGACGGCGTAGCAGGAGGCGCACACCCGGTTGGGCCTGTTGCCGTCGTATTTCAGCTGGGCGCGGTAGTCGGAGCAGCGGGCACACACCACCTGCGAGCACGGGAGGGCGTGGCTGTGTGGGCCCGCGGGGGCCAGGACAGACCCCGCCCACAGAGAGACCCCGCCCCCTACAGAGACCCCGCCCCCACACTCCACCCACTCACAGACCCCGCCCATGCACAGACCCCGCCCCCACGCAGAGACACCGCCCACACAGACCCCGCCCACAGAGAGACCCCGCCCCCACACAGACCCCCGCCCATGCACACCGCCCCCACACAGACCCCGCCCATGCACAGACCACGCCCACCCACAGGCCCCGCCCCACAAGATACCCCGCCCACACAGGCCCGCCTGCACAGAGACCCAGAGGGGGCTGGGCTCCGGCACCCGCTCCATCACAACCCCAGAGCATCTGAGCAGCTAGGTGAGGGGCTGTTTTTTTTTGTTTTATTTAGTTTTTTTTTGCCAGTCCTGGGCCTTGGACTCAGGGCCTGAGCACTGTCCCTGGCTTCTTCCCGCTCAAGGCTAGCAGCTACCCTTCTGGCCGTTTTCCATTTTTGTGGTGCTGGGGAATCGAACCAAGAGCTTCATGTGTAGGAGGCAAGCAGTCTTGCTGTTTTTGCCAGAAAGACCTGCTGGAAGTGAGGGGGAGGTCCCAAGCCTGGGGGGGGGGCATGTTAGTGGATCCTGCTGGGGAGATGGTAAGCCATGGGGAGCCACAGAGGAGGAGGGGTGGAGGGGGAAGGGCTGGGAATGTGGATTAGCGGTAGAGTGCTTGCCTAGCATGCATGAAGCCCTGGGTTCGATTCCCCAGCACCACAGAACCAGAAAAAGCCGGAAGTGGCGCTGTGGCTCACGTGGCAGAGTGCTAGCCTTGAGCTAAAAGAAGCCAGGGACAGTGCTCAGGCCCTGAGTTTGAGCCCCAGGACTGGCAAAATAGAAAGAATGTGGGGTGCTGCAAGTTGTCACAGGTAGATGGGAAACACCCGAGAGGAGCGAGGCGTGGTCGAGTACCAAACCCAGGGACTCCGTGGCGTGCTGCCCTACCCTCACGCTGCCCGCCCCTGCCCCCCCATGCCCGCCACGCCCTCACCCTACCCTCCCAGGGCGAGGGCCTGTGGGTGGGGCCGACCGAAACTGGCCCCTGGGCGAATGAGGGTGAGTCACCCTCCCTCCCCAGCGCACCGACGCCGGGCGAGGCCGGCACCACCCCGACGACACCACCCGGAGACCTGCGGAGACGGTGGGGCTTGAACCCAGGGCCTGGCCGCTGGCCCTGAGCTTCGTGCTCAGGCTGCTCACTGCTCTGCACTTGAGCCGCAGCTCCACTTGGGCCATTTTTCTTTTGTTGGTAGTTAATTGGAGATAAGGGCCTCCCAGATGTTCCTGCCGGGCTGGCTTTGAACTAGGTACTTAGGATTCCAGGCACGAAGCACCAGCCCTCAGCGTATTGTTTTTTTATTAAGCAAGTTAATTGGTTTACTGTCATTCGTCAATATATTTTGGGGGGCTTGAACTCAGGGCATTGTGTTCCCACGGGGCTCCCCCTGACCACCATCTCCGGGCGCTAAGCGTGGGGTGTCCTGGGGGGGGCGTGGCGTGCGTGGGGGAAGGCCGCGGCCTGGGTGGGTCCCCGTGTCGTGGACAGTGCTGGGCTTGGTACTCACATAGCCGCAGGCCCGGCAGTGGTGGCGCCGGCGGGTCAGGGCGTTGAAGGGCTCCTGGCAGCGCATGCACATGGTGGCCATCTTGTCCCGGATCCACTGCGGGGCGCGCAGGCCCAGCTGCTCGCTCTGCAGCTGGAGAAGGGGCGGGTGGGCCTGGGGTGGGGGGTGGGCTGCCCGCCGCCCCTCAGGGAAGCCTGGGTGCTAATTTTTTTTTTTTAATTGTGATCATAAAGGTGAGTTGCAGAGTTCCTTCCTTCCTCTCACTTTTGGGGGTCCATCGTGGGGCTTGAACTCAGGGCCTGGCCACTGTCCCTGAGCTTTGTGGCTCAAGGCTAGTGCTCTACCACTTGAGCCACAGCCCCACCTCGGGGTTCGGGGTGGTTCAATGGAGCTGAGAGTCTCACAGGCTGGGCGGGCTTTCAGCGGCCATCCTCAGGCCCCCGCTAAGGTCCTTGTTTTAGAGTTAAGGAAGCAGATCCAGGCCCAGAGAGGTCAAGAAATGCAGCTAGGCTGCCCAGCAAGCCCCAATCCAGCTGAGACTTGAACTCAAATATCTGAACTCCAGCTGTTCTGCCCACCCCACCCCACAGCACACACACACACACCCCTTTCCAACCTCCCGGTCTCACCTCCGGGGCACCGTGCCAGGGGGCACTGTGTGGCCCCACAGCCCCCTCCCTGCTGCAGGGGGCATTGGAAGGAAAGGATCCTCCCCTTCCCCTCCTCCTGCTTGGGTGCTGCGGTTCTCGAGGGAACGTCCCTGCCCCCGCCCCGGGGCGCAGAGACCAGGCAGAACCAGCGTGCGGCTCCCTTCCTACCTCCCGCTCCTTTGCGTCTCCCTCCCAGCCCTGCGCCACGGCCTTGAAGCTTTCATTCCGCTTCTCAATCTGGTCGATGGCAGCCTGGCAGGCCTGGGTCAGAGGTTGGGGAAGGTGGGAGGGAGGGCTTCTTAGTGATGCTCCACGGACGTGCTACACACGCACACACACATGCGCACGCGCGCACACACGTCTCCCTCAGCCCAGGATTTCAGATGTCCAAGTTGGAGGCTCAGAGAGGTTGAGTCTCTGGCCCCAGGCCGCCCAGGTAGGCAGTTGATTTGAACCCAGGACAGATACCACACTCGCTGAGTGCAGGGAGCAGCTAGACACATCCAGGCGTGGGATGTCCACACCGAACCCACTCCCTCCCTCCCTCCCTCCCTCTCCTGCTCCAATCCCCCTGGGGTCCTGGAGTCCCCCCCCCCCCCAATACCTCAATCCAGAAAACCATCTCCTCCTGGGACCTGTAGGAAGCAATGCAACAGCAGGGCTAGGAGCTGCCCTTCCCCACCTGCCCGCCCACCCCCGGCTGCCCGCCCACCCCACCCGCCCCAGGTCCCTTGGCCCACCTGGCCTGCAGCTCCAGTGTGCGCTGCCTCCCCGACACCAGGAACGCGTGTGGGAACTCCGCGTCGCTCAGCTCCCGCACCTGCCGGGGAGGAAGGACGGGGGGCCCCCGCTTCAGCCCGCCCTGCCTGGCGCGCGGTGTCCGGCGCAGTGACCCTCGCTCCGGGGACAGGACCCAAGCTGTCCTCCACTTCCCCAGTCCCGTAGCTAGGTCAGCCCAGGGTGAGCCGACAGCCGGTTCCTGGCAAAAGCGTCCCTGGGAGGCCCAGTGCTGGTGCCACTCAGGACACTGAGACCCGAGGGTCGAGGTTCAAAGCCGGCCTGGGTGTGAAAGTCCGCGCAACTCTTATTTCCAATTCACCTCCAAAATGCCAAGAGTGGAGCCGTGGCTCAAGCACTAGCCTTGAGCAAAAAAAAAAAAAAGCTCAGGGTCAGCACTTAGGCCCTGCAGTCAAGCCCTGGGACCAGCACACAGAGAAAAAAGAAGAAGGGAAATCGGGAAAAGATCGGAAGTTGATCTCTAAGACTAAATTAGTATATTCAGATCGTGGTGTTATTTTTCTTGACTTTAAAGTGTCCATAATGGGCTGGGAATATGGCCTAGTGGCAAGAGCGCTTGCCTCGTATACATGAGGCCCTGGGTTCGATTCCTCAGCACCACATATACAGAAAATGGCCAGAAGTGGCGCTGTGGCTCAAGTGGCAGAGTGCTAGCCTTGAGCAAAAAAGAAGCCAGGGACAGTGCTCAGGCCCTGAGTTCATGGCCTAGGACTGGCCAAAAAAACAAAACAAAACAATAAAGTGTCCATAATAACAAGGTAATAATAGCTGGGCATGCTAGCGGATGCCTATAGTCTCAGCACTCAGGAGGCTGAGGCAGGAGAACCCCCAAATCTGAGACCAGCCTGCACTGCATACATACATACACACACACATACATACATACATACATACATACATACATACATGAGGCTGCGGGAGGCTCAGAGGGGGCTAGAGGCGTGCTGGAGGTCACTCAGCTTTTAAAAGGCGATGGAAACCCCGGGATTTCAGTCCCTAAGGCTAAGGCATAAGAAAGCTTTGAGTGGGGTCAGAGGTCACACGGAGACTCCCACGGCAGGAATGGCTGCAGAGACACGGGGCCAGGCCCAGCCCTGCCCGCGCCATGTCTGTGCTGTCCAGGAGAGGGCGCTGTGTGGCCGCTAGCTGAGAATCACAGCTCAAAGCCAGCCTGGCCAAGAGAGTCTGTGAGACTTATTCTCAACCACGGAAAAAGCGAGAAGGAGAGCTGTGTGTGGCTCACGTGGTAGAGCGCTAGCCCTGAGCAGAAAGCTCAGGGACAGCACCCAGGCCCTGAGGTCAAGCCCCGGGACTGGCAAGAAAGGAAAGAATAAAGAGGATCCTGAGGATCCTGAGTTCAAGGCCAGCCAGGGCTGTAGAGGGGGACAGTCTGGCTATCTGGGGTGAGGGTGGGCAGGCACTGGTGCTCACACCTGTAATCTTAGCTACTCGGGAGGCTGAGAGCTGAGGATCAGGGTTCGGAGTTAGCCAGGGCAGGTGGATCTGACAGGCTCTCCTCTCCAGTGAGCACAGCAAAAAAGCCAGAACTGGGACGCGTGGCTCAGGTGGCTGAGCGCCGGCCTGGTACACACGAGACCCTAATACAGCAGAGAAAACCCTAAGCCAGCTCCCGGCCCCTGTCTCCTGCAGGGCACAGAAGAGTAGCCCAGGCCGAGGGGAGCAAAAAGCCCCAGGGCACAGCTCCATCCGGAACTTTCCATCACCACCCTGCCTGGCCTGGCGGGGCTTCTGCTCTCCCATGGAGAACCTGCTCTGCCTCTCTTGCTATTGCCCACCCCTGCATTCCCACCCCCCCACACCGGGGTAGGGAAGCCCAGCGGACACCCGAGGACCTTACCTTCATGCCAGCCACATCGATGCGGGTTCGCACCTGGAAGTGGGCACCCACCTGGATGACCCTGGGCACACAGTACAGGAGCATGTTGTTGAACTGCAGGGGACACAGGTTGTGAGCGTGGAGCAGTGGCAGCCAGGATGGGGGTTGGAGGCCTCCCAGGCTGGGCTGGGGCTGGCCACCACTGTTGCCTTCCTCTCCAACCACATTCTGAACTTCTCTCACAGGGCCTCCCAGGGAATGGGGAAGGGGTGGGGGAGAGGCCGCCTGGCCCTCACCCCTGGCAAGGTGGGAGCTGAAGGGTCACCCTGCCTGCGGGCATCCAGGGACCAAAGTGAGCCTCCTCCGGAAAGCTCCGGGCTGGGTGGGAGGTGTAGACCTGCGGGTGAACTCCCAGTCCCTCCCTGTTGTTCTCCGCCCCCGAGGCTGGGGGTGGGGGGGGGGCCCTACCAGGAACAGGTAGCGCTCCATGGGGTCGCTGCGTCGGAAGGAGATCTTGAACACGGGGCCCTCGCGGAGCAGCGTGTTGGAGGGGTCCACGAGGCTGGCCTCGAGGCCCAGGCGCTGGTACACGTCCCACAGGTCCTGCAGCCGCTCCTGGGGGCGGGGTGGGGGGGTGGGGGGAGGGAGGCCTCAGCACCCGCCCGGCCCGCGCGGGAGGGAGGGCGGCCAGGGCCGGGCGCCGCTCACCATCTCCGTGATGGCCGCGTTCGAGTGCTGAGCGGCCGAGAAGATGAGCTCCAGGGCTTCTGTCCACGAGGCAGGGCCGGCGTGAGGCGGGGGGGGGGGGACGGGGGGGGCTGGCGCCAGGCCTCCGGGCGTGATCAGGCAGCCCCAGGGGCCCCTGGCTGGAGCTCCCTGGGCCCCACTCGTGTCCTGGGTGGCCCGTGGCCCCTAGCCACAGGCCGATGGTGGCCACGGACACTTGTGGAGGTGGTAAATGAAGTCACGGTGTGGCTCAGCCCCCCCCCCCGTCCCCCCCTCCGAGGGGCGTCCTCACTCTGGGCATCAGCCCGGTCTGGGGCCTGGGCCGGAAGCTTCTGGATGTATTCCCTGAGCAGCAGCTCGTAGCGGGGAATGCGCTGCACCGGCTCCAGCATGTGGTGCTGCAGGGTCAGGCTGCCCGAGGCCTCGCTGCTCTGGGGGGGGGGAACGGGAGAATGAGGGGGGCACTGGAGGGGTCCCCGACGGCCTGGGGAAGCGGGGCAGCGGAGCGGGGGCTCACCTGGACGCGGGCGATCACCTCCTGGAAGGGGGGACACTTGTCGGTCCAGGCGGCCAGCAGCTCCGCGGCCCGCGCGAAGTTCTTCACGTACTCGCTGTACATCTTCAGGAACGGGGCCAGCTTCTGGATCACGTCCCCGATGCGAGGCGTGGCCGCCCTGCGTGGGCCCCCCCGCGTGAGGCCGGCCCACCCCCGCCCCCGCCTGGCCTTTCCCGTCCTCTCGGGCGTGGGGCGGGGTGTGCGTCCAGCCTTACACCGGGAGCCCCGCACGCTGCCCTGTCCGCTGCCCGCCTCCCCCGCCGGGCCCAGCGCTGCCCGGCCACGGCCGGTGACAACCCGGTGCGGGACTCGGTGGCCATCACCAGGGCCGGAGCTGACCCAGCCAAGCCTTCTTCTGAGACACACCAGGTGCCTGAGCGGCGTGTCCTCCGCCAAGCCACTAGGCCTCTCTGGGCTCTGTTCATTGATTCCTGAGTCACGCTCTCTAGCTGGCCTGGAACTGGTGATCTTTCTGTCTCTGCCTCCCCCCAAAGGCTGGGGTCGCAAGCATCTACAACCCTACCCAGCCTGTGCCCCAATTTTCTACTTTGAAAAAAACTGGGAATGACAGGGCTGGGAATATGGCCTAGTGGTAAAGTCCTCGCCTTGTATACATGAAGCCCTGGGTTCGATTCCCCAGCACCACATATATAGAAAAAGCCAGACATGGTGCTCTGGCTCAAGAGGCAGAGTGCTAGCCTTGAGCAAAAAGAAGCCAGGGACAGTGATCAGGCCCTGAGTTCAAGCCCCAGGACTGGCAACAAAAAAAAAAAAAAATGGGAATGACAGTAGGTAATCTCAAATGACTCTTTCCCTCTTAAAAATAATTATGAAACATTTCAAGCAGTTATAAAAAAATAAAAATAAGATATCCGCGAACCGCTCTGTATCCTTCGTGTGTGTGTGTTTGTGTGTGTGTAGCAGTCAGGATTTGAACTCAGGGCTTTGCACTCTGACTGTGGGTCTGGCTTAGCTTTACTTGCTCAAGGCTGAGTGGTCTACCACTTGGACCATGCTTGCAGTCCAACTTTTAGCTGGCTAATTAGACACCAGAGTCTCTTGGATTTGTCTGCCAGGTCTGGCTTTGAACCTCAGTCCTCCGATCCCAGCCTCCTGAGTAGCTAGGATGACAGGCGTGAGCCACAGGCGCCCGGTCTACCACGAGCTCTAACAATAGCCGATGTTCTTCCTCGCCGCAGACTGCCAAGCACGCCTGCTCATAACGTGGCAGCTCATGCCAATGTGCAGAAAGCAAATCCTTCCATGGCTACCTGCTTCAGTGGTCACCTCTGCAAGCACAGGGAGGCCTGTGGGACCCCAGGTGTAACTGTGCACAGAGAGGTGCAAAGGTCAGGATCCTGGAAGGTCAGCGTTGGCACTTTCTGCTGCTTCTCAGGTCATTTGGTCTAGAAAGAACCTGGCCGCCTCCTCTTCTGAACAGACACCTGTCTCTCTGTCTCTCTGCCAAAAGGACCCATCTCCGAGGAGGAGCCTGTCATGGCTGGCAGGTTCTGTCCAGCAGATACCAGGGTGATGGATAAAGAAATGCTCAAGCCAGGCACTGATGGCTCATAATCCTTGCTACTCAGGAGGCTGAGATCTGAGGGTCACAGTTCTGAGGCAGCCCAGCGGGGAGAGTCCCTGAGACTCGTATCTCCAGTTAACCACCAGAAAACCGAAGTGGCACTATGGCTCACAAAGTGGTAGAGCACTAGCTATCTTTGTGTAAAAAAGCTCAGGGACAGTGCCTAGGCACGGGGAGTTCAAGACCCGTCACACACACACACACACGCACGCACACCCATGCAGTGACAGCTCATACACACTCAGCCTCACAGTCACTCAACCTGGGCTCTTCCTTTGGGGTCACACATCCTCCATGCACTCAGCCAGAGTTCCTGTGGGGCCCTAGGGCTCCATGATGGCCACGCACACAGCCCGGGCCGGGACCCACCGGGCGACCCCCGGCCCCAGGGCCGGCCCCCTGCCCTCAGCCAGGTCAGGCCTCACCAGCTGTCCAGGCGCCGCTGCAGCTCTGGGAGGAAGAACTGGGCATGGAACTGGTGGATGGAGGAGATGTTGGAGAAGACCAGCCTGACCACGTCCTCGGGGAAGGCCTTGCTGCTGCGGGCCTCGCTCAGGAGCTCCCGGAAGAACACCTGCGGCCGCCAGCGCGGGGTCACGCGCCGGCCCGGGGGAGACAGCACCGCCCCAGGAGCGGGGGGCCTCCTCACCCCCCCCCATCCTTGCAATCCCAGGGAGAGGCAGGCCAGGAAGACGGGGCGCCGGTGACGGGCAAGGCCCCAACACCGAGACTTGGCCAAAGGCTGACCGCTGAGCCGGCCATCCTGGCGCTGTGGAGGGTTTTGCTTTTGTCTGTTTGCCAGTCCTGGGGCTTGAACTCAGGGCCTGGGCACTGTTTCTGGGCTTTTATTGCTCAAGGTTAGCACTCTTATCACTCTGAGCCACAGATCCACTTCCGGTTTGGGGGTGGTCCATTAGAGATAAGAGTCTTGTGGACCTTCCTGCCCAGGCTGGCTTTGAACCCTGGTCCTCAAATCTCAGCCCCTTGAGTAGCTGGGATGACAGGCGTGAGCCGCCAGCGCCCAGCTCTGTGGAGCTTTTGAACTTCCCCAGCTGAAGGGTAATGCTGTAGCCCTCCAGCTTTAGGGCTCCTCAAATGAAGGGTTCAGGTGGCGGGGGGGAGAGGCCCAAAGGCCTGGCCGTGTACCTCCTGTGCCCATAGCTGAGGCTAGTCAAGCACCAGAGAGCCGGAGGGCTAAAGCCTCATTCCGCCTCAACTCCAGCCTCAGGATGGTGGCCTGAGGCTCTGGAGCCAAACTCAGGGGTCCTGGGCTCAGCGGCAGGAGGGCGGCAGAGCAGGGGGTGGGAGGAGCCGGGGGCGGGGCCGGGAGGGGGCGGGGCCGGGAGGGGGAGGGGCTGGCCACTGGCCTGGTCCAGCAGGTGCAGCCTTGCCACATAGGCCCGCTCCGTTTCCAGCAGCTCCTGGACGATCCTCTTCTCCTCGGGCTCCTGCGGGGGGGAGGAGGGGAGGGCAGAGGACAGCATTGGGCTCCTCTGGGGGGGACCCTGAACACCCGTGGATTCCCACCTTCCCCCAGAGTGTCTAGACTGGCCCGGGGGCAGAGCAAGGTTGGCCAGTTCTGAGGCTAAGTCTGGAAGCTTCTACCTGGGCTCTCTCAGGGGCTGGCCACCCTCCCTGGTGGAGGGCACCAGGTGCACAGCTGAAGTCTGCTCTGAGCTATGTATTATTTTTCTTTTTGCCAGTTCTGGGTCTTGGCTCTTGAGCTCAGGGCTTTGTGCTTTCCCTTATCCTTTCTTTTCTGGCCAGTCCCAGGGCTTGAACTCTGGGCCCGGGCCCTGTCTCTGAGCTCCTTTTACTCGAGTCTAGCACCCTATCACTTGAGTTGCAGCTCCACTTAATCACAGAAGAAGCGACTCGTTGGAGATAAAGAGTCTCACGGGCTTCCTGCCCAGGCTGGCTTTGAACCACAATCTTCACATCTCAGCCTCCTGAGTAGCGGGGTGTATAGATAGGAGCCACCAGCTGCTCAAGGCTGGTGCTCTACCACTTGAGCCACACCTCCACGTCTGGCTTTTTGTTGGCTAACTGGAGAGAAGAGTCTTACAGACTTTCCTGCCCTGGCAGTATCTCAGCCTCCTGAGTTGGCTAGGGTGACAGACATGAACCACTTGTGCCCGGCTCCCACTGTGTAGCTTTGAATACGTTCCAGAGGGTTCGGAAGGGTCCCCACGGTGAGGGAAATGATAGGGCTGACCAGGGTGACAGAGAATTCAAGAAACGCATCTCAAGGGGAAACTGTGCTTTGCTTCTAGCAGCCCGAGTGACCCCACGGGACCCCCCACATGGACGCCCCAGGTGCTGGCTTGGGGCGGGGGGGGGGGGGCGAAGAGGAGGGTGGAGAGGGCCCAGCTCCCACCTGCGCCCCTGGCCCGCGACACACAGCGGGCTGGCAGGACTTCCTCCAGGCCCCACTGGACAGCTTGTTCTTCAGGGAGCTCAGGTACTGCCTGCTGACCGTCCTGGGGCCTGGCCCCAGGGCCTCCCCCAGGTGGGGTGACCCCCATGGCCCCAGGGCCGGCTCAGGGGGGTGATATGTGTCCTCCGGTGTGTGGGCTTTGGCCGCTGCTCCCGGAGTCCTGGGAACAGAGCAGACCTGAAGGTCCCGCGCGGGTGTGCGGCAGGAGGGAGAAGTGGCATGGGGGAAGTGACTCCCGGCTGGGCCCACTGCCCCTACATTTCCATTTCTTCCCTCCACACCTTCCGCGAGGGGGCAGGGTTCAAAATGAGTCAGCGTGGACTACATTTCATCCACACGGAGGAACTGCAGACTTCCCTGTTTACAATGTTTCTTTTTATTAATATTTGAAATGTTAAAATACACTATGTTGGGGCTGGAAATGTGGCTTAGTGGTAGAGTGCTTGCCTAGCATGCATGAAGCCCTGGGTTCGATTCCTCAGCACCACATACACAGAATAAGCCAGAAGTGGCGCTGTGGCTCAAGTGGTAGAGTGCTAGCCTTGAGCCAAAGAAGCCAGGGACAGTGCTCAGGCCCTGAGTTCAAGCCCCAGGACTGGCAAAAAAATAAATAAATAAAATATACTATGTTGAAAATGATCTATGGAACTTGTGGGCAGGGATAGGAGGGGAAACTGGGTGGAGGGGTGGTGAAGGAAGAGGTAATAGTATCCAGAAAAAGAAATATACGCATTACCTGACTTATGAAATGATAACTGTCCTGTATAACAACTTAGTAACAATAAAATTATGTATCTGAAGAACAGAAAATGTAGCTGGGCACTGGTTGCTCACGCCTGTAATCCTAGCTATTCAGGAGACTGAGATCTGAGGATTGGGATTTGAAGCCAACCTGGGCAGAAAAGTCCCTGTGAGACACTTATGTCCAATTAACCACTCAAAAACCAGAAGTGGCGCTGTGGCTCAAGTGGCAGAGTGCTAGCCTTGAGCACCAAGAGGCTCAGGGACAATGCTCAGGCCCTGAGTTCAAGCCCCACAACCAACAAAAAGAACAGAACAGAAAAGAAAGAAAATGTTAAAATACCAAAAATTAAGTGGAAGCTGGGCATCAGTGGTTCATACCTGTAATTCTAGCTCCTCAGGAGACTGAAATCTGAGAATCACAGCTCAAAGCCAGCCAGGGCAGGAAAGCCCATAACATTTTATCTCAATTAATTACAAAAAAGCCAGAAATAGAGTGGTAACTCCAGTGATAGAGGACCAGCCTGAAGGGAAAAGCTCAGGGACAGCGCCCAGGATGTGAATCCCAGCTCCAAGGCCAGCGCCCACATGCACGTGCACACACACACACACACACAACCTTAAAATGAAAGATAAGCTGAGCACCAGAGGCTCATAGCTACATATCCCGGAGGCCGAGGTCTAGAAGACCAGGATTCAAAGCCAGTCTGTGTAGAAAAGCCTGCCAGATTCCATTTCCAAAATCACCAAGAAAAAGCTGGACTGGAGGCATGTTTCTTGTTTGTTTGTTTGTTTACCAGTCCTGGGGCTTGAACTCAGGGCCTAGCACTGTCCCTGAGCCTCTTTGCGCTCAAGGCTAGCACTCTGCCACTTGAGCCCCAGTGCCACGTCTGGCGTTTTGGGAGTGGTTTATTGGAGATAAGAGCCTCACAGACTTTCCTGCCCAGGCTGGCTTCCCACTGCACTCCTCAGATCTCAGCCTCCTAAGGAGCGAGGATGACAGGCGTGAGCCACCGGGGCCCAGCTGGACCCATCTTTTTAAAAGGCTGGGGGTGTGACTCAGGTGGTAGAGCATCAGCTGTGAGCAAGCCCAACAAGCATGAGGCCCTGACTTCAAACCCCAGCACCAGGAAATTATATATACATATATATACGATGCAGTCACCGGCAGGGAACCCCTCCATCTGAAGACTGAGGTCAAGCAAATGTCCCGAGCCGCACAGCTGGTTTGTGCTGCACCAAGCCCTGGGGCCCAGCTCCCATCTTCTATGGTGGGGCTGTCCCCAGCCCTGATAACCCAAATATGGTTCCTCGGCCCACACATCTGCAGCCCCTGGGGGGAGCTGAGTCTCTGCTTTCTGTTCTACATTTGGCTTCAGCTTCTGCAAATTTCCCCCCTGCTTCTGTTTCCTTAGTGGCCCTCGGTTTCACATCAGCGAAGGCACTGGAGCCTTCCAGAGCCCCACGCACGTGTGGGCTCCGTGCCAGGTGTGCGGGTGCCCCCCCCCCCCCGCGCCCCTCCCCTCCACCGTGGTGCAGGCAGGTGGCCGCAGGGAGCTGTCCGTGGTGCTGAATGGGAGAGGCACGGTAGCAACCCTGCCTTGCCCTATTGGCTGAGCACACAAGCTCACGCCTGTCATCCTAGCTACTCAGGAGGCTGAGATGTGAGGATCACAGTTCAAAGGCAGCCGGGAGGCCTGTGGGACTCTTATTACCAATGAGCCAGCACAAAGCCGGTAGAGGGGCTGTGTCCTGCCGAGTCTGTGTTCCAGCGGGGGCTGTGCTGGGCTGCTCCCAGGCACAGGTGCTGGCTGGCCTCCCCCAGAGCTGGATGGCCTGAGGAGCTGTCAGGCTATTGCCAGAGTCCTCCTTGGGGAACTGCTCTCTGTGGGAGAGCTGCCTTACCCAACTCTAACCATCTGTCCCTGAGGTGCAAACACCGGGCCTGGGAACCACTGGGTATAGCTGAACTGAATCCAGACCAGCACCCCCGGACACAAAGAGGCTCAGCTCCTCTGTTCCACCCGGCTTCTCTCTCCCACAAGCGTTCCCCATAAACCACCTGGGGCGCATCTCCACCTCAAAGGCCATTTCCAGAGCCTCCTCCCAGCGGGCCAGAACACCCTTTAACATATACCATATCCCAAGCCCAGCTTTTCCCTTCTTTGAATGCCCCCCTTTCCATCTTCTTACAGGAAAGGAATAGAAGACAACTGTAGTGGCTCACGCCTGTAATCCTACCACTCAGGAGGCAGATATGGGAGGATTGTGTTCTGAAACAGCCCAAACACAAAGTTTGTGACACACTCATCTCAAACTATACAAGCTGGGCATGACGGTGCAAACCTGTCATCCCAGCTAGGGGGGAAACATAGGTAGGAGGTTCATGAGCCAAACCAGCCTGGACAAAACTTGAGATCCTTCCTGGAAAACTAGCTGAAGTCAACAAGGGCTAACCTGGGCACCTGGAGAGAACTAAACCTACTAGAGCACCTGCCTAGCAAAGTACAAGATCCTGAGTTCAAACCTCAATAACACGGGAAAGGAAGGAAGGAAAGAAGGAGGGGGGAAGGGAGGGAAGGAAGAGAGAGCGAGGTGTATAAAATAAGGAATAAAAAGAACCCAGGACTTGTCTCTCCTCCATAAGTGACCACAGTCCTGCTTGGCCCAACAGAGACCCAGCTTTACCTATGCACCCCGATTTATTTTATTATTTACTTTGGGGGGGGTTATGGGGCTTGGGCAATGTCCCTGAGCTCTTTTGATCAAGGCTAGCACACTACCACTTTGAGCCGCAGTGTCACTTTGGGTTTTCTGGTGATTAATTGGATATAAGAGTCTCATGAAGTTTCCTGCCCAGGCTGGTTTTGAACCCCAATGCTCAGCTCTCAGCCTCTTGAGTAGCTAGGATTACAGGCATGAACCACTGACACCTGGCTCCCATTTTATTGTAATGACATCTGCTTTAGGCTCTGACCGTGTCAGGGTGTGACCGATAAAATCACACATTTCTCCGACTTAAGGGTTGGATGCTCTCTGGGTGTCATTTCTGCTCAGTGTTGGGGAAGTCCTGCACCCCACCCTGCTTTCCCCCCCACCCCTGCCCACCCAAACCACACCACTGGGCCACAGCACCTCTCCTCCTCCTCTCTCACCCTGCCAAAGTTTGCACCTCAGCCCCCCGTGCTCCATGGAGCCCGCCATGCAGGGATGTGGGAATTGTCCAGCGGGAGAAGGTACCTGTTAGGTCCACCCAGGAAAACATGGGCCCTTCCCCACTGTTCTTCCTGGGTGCGCACGTGGCCCCTTCCCCAGAAGCCTCTGCCCAGCTTCTGTAAGCCAGGTAACTGGTGCACCTGGGGGCAGTGGGTGGTTCCTCCAGGCTCCGAGGCCGTGGACACGCCTCCTCCCTGCCTCCTCCCCATATACCAGCTTCCATCATTAGTTCTGCCCCGTTTTTTGCCCCTGGCCTCCTAGAAGCTTTTCCCTTCCCCCTAGCCTCCCCCCTTTCCCTTCCCCTGCATCCCCTCCATCTTGTGCAGGCCAGCCCTATGCTCTGCCCTCCGTAAATTCTTTTCTGCCTGGGCCATGTGGCCAGCTCCTTTCAGCTGAACCTTACAGCACCCAGTTCAGGACCCAGAGAACGCTGCGCTCGACGGGGAGCCCTAGGAGTTCTGGGGTCTCAGCCTAGGGGAACAGGTGGCAGAGGGGCTGGGTGACCATTCCCGCCCAGCTGCCCCATACCTGCAGTTCTCAAACACAGCCACCAGGCTGCTCACAGAGGCCAGGGGCTCCTCAGGTGTCGGCTCCATCCTGCAGGGCTGCCGGGGGCTCTCACTGCCCCTGAAGCCAGGAGGGAGGCGGCCAGCCAGCACCCAGACACCTGGGCTCGGAAGACCCACTCTTTGCTGCAGAGAGAAGAAAGAGGAAGCAGTCCCAGGGGCCAGTCCCCCACCCCACCCCCGTGGGTGGAACTTGCACAGCCACGCCCACCAGCGTGAGGCTGTTCCTGGAGACCCCCCTCCCCCCACCCACTTCCAATAGCTACCTGTCTGGACCAAGAGTCTGGAGCAGAAACCTTGACTGGTGGAAAGCTAGAAACCCTCTCAGGGCCCAGGGCGTCTTTAAGGTCCTTTTTCTGGCATCTTCCCTCCTGGATTTGGTCCTGCTCACTGCTGAAAGGAAACAATTTCTTTTATTAAAAATGATCATGAAGGGCTGGGAATATGGCCTAGTGGCAAGAGTGTTTTCCTCGTATACATGAAGCCCTGGGTTCGATTCCCCAGCACCACATGTATAGAAAAAGCCAGAAGTGGTGCTGTGGCTCAAGTGGCAGAGTGCTAGCCTTGAGCAAAAACAAGCCGGAGACAGTGCTCAGGCCCTGAGTCCAAGGCCCAGGACTGGCAAAAAAAAAGTCATGAAGCCAGGTGATGGTGGCTTCTAATCCTAATCCTAGCTACTCAGAAGGCTGAGATTTGAGGGGCATGGCTCAAAGCCAACCAGGGCAGGAAAATCCAGGAGACTCTTGTCTCCAATTAACCATCACAAAACTGGAAGTGCAGCTATGGCTCAAAGTGGTAGAGCCCTAGTCTTGAGTAAAAGAGCTCAAGGATAGCGCCCAGGCCTTGAGTTCAAGCCCCACCACCAAGAAATCAATCAATCAAACAATCAATCATGGACCCCTGAAAGTCCAACAGCGGGAGGCACTGTGACCACTACCTCATCTGGTGCCCTTATCCAAGTGGTTGCTGCCTTGACCTCCCATCCACAGAGGGCCACTTCCTCTCAGGAGTGGAGGCCACAGCCAAAGCACACACCGTGTCCTGCATTTAGGAGTTCTTTCTTGCTTCCTGCCCATTTATCACAAGAGGAAACTGGGGGTCAGAGCGGTGAAGTAACTGCTGCTGGTACCTAGGCTTGAACTCAGGTGATTTACTGCTCACAGCTGGCCCTCTGACCACCTGCACCATGACTCCAGCCCAACTCTTTCTGGTTATTTTCAGGACATAGTCTCATGGACGTTCCTGTCCAGCTGGCTTCGCATGGCGCTCCTCAGATCTCAGCTTCCCGCGTAGCTAGGACTCCAGGCGTGAGCCACTGGAGCAGGCTCACTTCGTTCTTTTTGTTTTGTCTTTCCCATCCTGTGGCTGATGAGGACGGGGTTCCTGGTGCCCTGGGTTCCATGGCCCACACTGTGTGCATTGCAGTGCCGTCCATGATGATGAGATCCAAAGCTGGACCGAGTCACCCTGAAGGGCTCTTCTTCCCAGATGCCCCGGGATGTCTGGAGGAGCCCCCTCCCTCCCCCTTGCTTCCCCTCTCCACTCGTCTGTGTCCCACCAGCCTGGTCCCTGGGCACTTGTCTTTCCTGCCTTTGCCCCTGACCCCATTCCGGGCCTCAGCCTAGAACTCTGCACCCATGCTGAGGGCTTCCTGGCTGGTAACAGGCAGACCTGTGAGGAGCGACCCTTGCAGAGGCGTGGCTCTAGGAAGACCCGCCCCCACCTGAATGAAACCTGCAATCCACACCGCCCCCTCCACCTCACCCATCTTTGGGAGGCTCTGGTGAGGGGTGCTATCTGGGTGGTCATGTGCTGGGCAGAGGATCTGTGGCGGGGGTGGGGGTGGGGAGTAGATACTGCCACTCCCTGGCTTTCAGGAGGAAGCTATGGGGCAAGCCAGCCTTTCTGAGATGGTCTTGCCTGTCCCTACCCCCAAGCAGCCAGAATTTGTCTTCTCTGTCCCTCCTCCAGAAAACGTTGGGGTTTCCATCTGGGAGGGTTTTGAGCTACTGGCCTGCCCTACTGCTATGAGACCCTGCCGTGTGTGTGTGTGTGTGTGTGTGTGTGTGTGTGTGTGTGCGTGCGTGCGTGCTCATGTGCACTGGTCCTAGGGCTTGAACTCAGGGCCTGGGCACAGTCCCTTAATTTTTCCATTCAAGGCAGGTGCTCTACCACTTGAGCCACAGCTTCATTTGGCTTGGTTAATTGGAGATGAAGAGTCACATGTACTTTCCTGCCCGGGCTGTTTTTGAACCTCCATCCTTAGCTCTCAGCCTCCTGAGCTAGGGTTACAGGTATGAGCCACAGGCACCAGCCAACCCTCGCTCTTTGTGGCCTGCACAGTCCTATATTTTCTTACCAGTCAAGGGGTGTCCTTATTCAGAGATGGTTAGCACTATGAAGATTCTAGGGTACCTGTCCCCACTCAGGGCACCCATCCTGTTGCCCAGGTGTGCTTGCTCTGAGGCCACAAAGATGGCACGAAGCCAGACCACAAGTGTGTGGCCATTCTGATGTGGGCAGCTGGATGACATCAGTGACAGCCTTTCCCTTCAGCGTGTGAACTCTCTGGTTCCCCAGCCGGCACTGGCAGGGACTGGGCCGGGCAGGGCCAGCCTCGAAACCCTCCCCTGGGTCAGAAGAGACTCAAGGTCACCAGAGGCAGCGATTGGCAGGGACACCAGGAAAGAAACAGCAACAGGGCCAGGCCTGGCACAATACGCAGCCCCAGGGGCACCGCCTCCGCCCGGCCTGAGGCACAAGAAGGGAGACTAGGAGGCCTGGGAGGTGCCAGGCTGTGCGTGGAAAGGTTCCAGAGCTAGAGTGCACAGCCAGCACGTGGGACGGGGCCCTTCCAGCCCTGGGCAGGATCCTTTCGTTTCCCAGTGCAGCTCCAGGAGAAACTTGAGCAGCATGAAGAGCGGCGCCAGGCTTTTAAGTGGACAAAGGGAACAAACTGTTCCCGCAGGCCCGTGCCCTGCCTGCTGTTGACCTGAGCTGCCCGCCACCTGCCTTTGCATACAATAGCTCTGTCTCCCTAGTTAGCTCTGGGCAGTACGGCCATAGCCTCCCCCTTTGTGTGGGAAAGGTGTTGCTACTGGGATTTGAACTCGGGGCCTTGCATTTGCTACTTTCTTACTCCTAGCCTGCACTCTACCCTCCAATTATGCTTCCAACCCTGCTTTCCTGCTGGTTTATTTGGAGATGAACTCTCATGGATGTTTCTGCCCAGGCTGGCCTCAAACCATCATCCTTTAGATCTCAGCCTCCTGAGTGGCTAGGATTACAGGTGTCAGCCACTGACACCGGGCTAAGGTCCCCTTTTTGTTACCAAGTCGTTCCTTCGCAGTCTTCAGGGAGAGCAGTTACATAAGCAGGGACACTGACCCTGCCAGATGACCTGGCTGAAGGGGACAGGAAGTGGGTGAGGAAGGGGCTGGGTTCTCTTTCTCCCACTTCCTGCTCCAACCTTGTCTTTCACCTTCAAGGTCCCAGCCAGCTTCTTTCTTCTCCCCAGCCAGGTGGCCTCTCCCTCAGGGCTTGCAAATGCTCCTGTTTTCGCCCCATTTCAGTGACCTGTGCTCCCCTGTCATACAGTCCCTTGGAGGGCAGAGGGGGACTAGAGCTATCCTCTACCTTGCCTCAGTTTCCCTTTCAAGGGTCTCAGCTCCTGATATGTCAAGGACATGCCATAGCCAATGGCCTACAGGGCCCAGGTCCTTCACCTCACTTGCCTACTTTCTCTCTCTCTCTCTCTCTCTCTCACTGATCTCTTCTGTCTTTGCCCTCTTACCTACCCAACTCCTATTTCAGGGCCTTCACACTGATTACTCCAATCTAGAATTTTCTTCTTCCAAATATCTGCATGGTTTCCCCTCATCCTATCCCTCCTTCATGGTTGATTAAACCTCACCTTGTCACCAAAATCTTTCTTTATGTCCCAGACCTCCCAGTGACCACAGCATCATCCACATCCAGGGTTCTCAGCACTAAAACAGAGCCCCACGAGGGCTGCACTTCCGCATGGCTATTGCTATGTCCCCAGCATCGACGGGGGTACCTGGTGGCCAAAGGTGCTTAGGAAACACTAATGCAAGGAAGTGGGGATTTCTGCTTCCTGTTCCACCTGAGTGCCCCTTCCCCGCCCTCCCAAGGCACAAGTTCTAAAACTTCAGCTTTATTTAAAGCTGAGAATTGTTCTTCTGCTTCTGGCCCCTGCTGGGATCCCAGGCCTGAGTCTCCTAGACAAGGTGTAGCTTCCGGTCACCTAGTACCAAGAAGGTTTGAGTCCTAGCTTGGCCTGAGGGAGGGAAGACAAATTTCAAAATGGCTGCTAGCTGGACATGGTAGCTCATGCCTGTAATCTCAGCACTCAGGAAACAAAAGCAGGAAGATTTTGAGTTTGAGACCAGCCTAGGGAAAGTTAGTGAGATCCTCTCCCAGAAATAAGAAATAAATAAAGGGGCTAGAAGTATAGCTCGAATGGCAGAGTGTGTGTCTATTTAAGCACAGGGCCCTGGGTTCAAGCCCCAGGACTGCTGATTTCTTTTTGAAAGCAGTAAAATTCAGGCCAGTCTCTTGCTGTCCTGCTCTGAGCACTACCTCTCCAGCTGGGCCAAGGGTTCTCCACCTGTCTACCCTAACCACCACCTGCAGGGATTCTGTAGAACATTCTGTCTCTAGGTCCCACCCTAGAGGTTCCCAGTCAATTCTGTAGATAAAGGGTAGAGCTTTAAGTTGTTGTTTTCCTGTGTGTGTTGGTTTTGGGGCTTGAACTCAGGGCCTTGAGCTCTTGATTACAGCTGGTGCTCTACCATTTGAGCCATGCGTCCACTTCTGGCTTTTTGCCTATTAATTGGATATCAGGGTTTCCTGGATTTGTCTGCCTGACTCCTAGCCACAATCCTCAGATCTCAGCCTCTAGAGTAGCTAGGATCACACCTGCAAGAATCTGAGAATCCACAGGGGGAAGCTTTTAGTCTGGACCAAGAGAAATTGTCCCCAAGATAAGTTCATAAAACAACCATTTCCAGTGTTATATACGGTGTGTTCATGGCTTGCTGAGCCCAGTTACACAGTTACGGTCCTCAAGGCTGGGCCCTCTCACAGTGGGTCCTATACCCTAGCATCTCTGTAGGGTGGGTCAGTTTGTAGGCATATACTACCTAAGAGCTGCTCCCCTAGGGCTGCCCCCGAACCTCTGAGACCCAATCCTTCCCAGCCCAGGCAAGCTGGTGGGCAGCAAGCAGCAAAGAGAAGGTTTTTCACAGAGCTGTGAGCAGTCTCACATGGGAGGCCTGAACTGCCTGACCCATACCACAATCAGATTCCCTCTGACCTTAGTCCAAGGGCAACTTAGTTGCAACGGTGAACACTTATTATTTTTCTTCTTTTCTCATTGCAACATTGCTCTCCTACAGAATGCAAGGGACCTAAGATGCTCTGAATAGACTTTCAGTTCCCAAGGCCTTGTTCATTTTCTTTCTTTCTTTTTTTTTTTTTTTTTTTTGCCAGTCCTGGGGCTTGGACTCAGGACCTGAGCACTGTCGCTGGCTTCTTTTTTTTTTTTTTTGGCCAGTCCTGGGGCTTGGACTCAGGGCCTGAGCACTGTCCCTGGCTTCTCTTTGCTCAAGGCTAGCACTCTGCCACTTGAGCCACAGCGCCACTTCTGGCCGTTTTCTGTATATGTGGTGCTGGGGAATTGAACCCAGGGCCTCATGTACACGAGGCAAGCACTCTTGCCACTAGGCCATATCCCCAGCCCCTACGCTGGCTTCTTTTTGCTCAAGGCTAGCACTCTACCACGTGAGCCACAGAACCACTTCTGGCTGTTTTCTACATATGTGGTGCTGGGGAATCAAACCCAGGGCTTTATGTATACAAGGCAAGCACTCTTGCCACTAGGCCATATTCCCAGCCGCCTTGTTCATTTTCTGCTGTTTGTTTTTCTTTACCTGCTTCAGGCCTGTAGGGGGTCTTCCTAACGGAAGTGATGATTCATAAGTAACTTTATTATTATTATTTATTACTTTACTAGGGTTTGAAATGGTTTCTTGTTTTGTAGACAGGTATTCTATTGCGTGAAGTACATTTCCGGTATATATTGTAAAAGTGTGTGTGTGTGTGTGTGTGTGTGTGTGTGTGTGTGTGTGCTGGTACTGGGGCTTGAACTCGAGGCCTGGGCATTGATCCTGAGCTTTGTTTCTTCAAGGCTAGCATGCTACCACTTGAGCCACAGCTCCATTTTCAGCTTTTTGGTGGTTAATTGGAGGTAAGGGTCTCACAGCCTTTTGTTTTGCCCCAGAGGGCTTTGAACCTCAGATCTCAGGCCTCCCGAGTAGCTAGGATAACAGGTATGAGCCACCGGCGCCTGGCTTGAGGCTGCCACGTTTTAAACATGGAAATGTGTAGTGTCTGTTGTCAGGCATGGCTAGGAGAGACTGGCTAGGAAGGGGTAAGGAAGATGGAGTCTTCTGGGACTGGATCCCCCAGTGCTGCCATTGCAGACTCCAGGGTCCATGGAACAGAAACGATTGCTGTGGGCCTCCTGTCTACCTGACAGGTGTTGTGGGTGCTGCAGGGGGTGTAGGGCACTGGCGGGAGTATTTCCCTTGCCGGGTTCTGGTGAGGAGTGTATCAGACATATAGTAAATGCAATGTGAGGACAAGGTCCTCATTTGCTTTTTGCATTAGCGAGGAGCCCTCCCACGGGGCCTGCCTGCGGCTCTTCCACGGAAAGATGAGTAAAGTCTTCCCGTTCCAGAGGCAGATGCACCACTTCAGGGCAAAGGCATTTCCCACGCCGGGCTTCGGTGCCCAGGCTCCGCCGGGGAGCGCGGGCCCCGGGGGCGCTGCCCGTCACGGAGGGAGCTCGAGGCGGGCCCTTGGAAGGGAGGCCCCGGCTTCGCAGCCGCAGCAGGCCCGGGATCGCGCGGGGTGACCCGGATCTGGGCCGCAAAGGGGCGGGCCCAGAGCTGCTGCGGAGAAAGCCGAAGCGCCGAGGGGCCCAGAGCTGCTGCGGAGAAAGCCGAAGCGCCGAGGGGCCCCGGACGCCCCGGACCAGCCAGGGAGCGTCTGGCTGCCAGGGCTGCCGAGCCCCGCCCCCGCCGCTCTCTGGGGCTCCCCGGAGGGGGAGCCTGCGGGCCTGCGACGCCTCCCGCAGCCCGGGGTCCCGCGACCCCGGCCGTCCACGACCACGGACTGGCCCTGTCCTGAGTCCTATATTCCACTGGGCTCCGTCCCGCCCGCAGGCCACGTCCGGCGTGTCCGGCCGCCGCGCCGCGCTCCCGTGCTCCCCCGCGGCTGGGAATGGTACAGCCCGGCCCCGCCTCCTGACGCGCGCGGGGGGCGTGGCCGCGGCCACGTGACGGGGAGTGACCTCGCCGCCGGGCGCCATGGGGGCTTCGGACCCGGAAGTGGCGCCCTGGGCTCCCGGCGGTGCCGCGGGGATGGCGGGAGCCGGAGCAGGAGCCGGAGCTCGCGGCGGCGCGGCGGCGGGGGGTCGAGGCCCGGGCTCGCGATCCGCCGCCCGCGCATCGCGCACACCCGCGCCACCCTCGGCCTGCAGCGCAGCCCTCGGCCCGCAGGATGGACGGCGGGTCGGGGGGCCTGGGCGCGGGGGACAACGCCCCGACCACCGAGGCCCTCTTCGTGGCGCTGGGCGCGGGCGTGACGGCGCTCAGCCACCCGCTGCTCTACGTGAAGCTGCTCATCCAGGTGCGGGCCCGGGGCGCCTCGGGGGGCCGCCGGGGAGGGGGGCGCCTCGGGGGGGGGACGCTGCCGGGGAGGGGGGCGCCTCGTGGGGGGGACGCCGCCGGGGAGGGGGGGCCGGGGAGGGGGAGGTCCGGCGGGGGGGGGGGGACGCCGGGGAGCGGACGGGCCCCGGACGAGGCCTGCGTGCAGCAGCCGCACTGGGGCCCCGGAGCCGGCGGGACGGATTCGGGGGGAGAGGAGGGGACGACGTGGCGGCGTAGGGTTTGGGGGTGCAGGAGAGCGCGCGAAGGGGCCTGAGTGACAGGTTGGGGAACGAAGCTCGGGATTTGCGGGGGGGTGCGCCGGAAATGGGGTTGGCAGGCTTGGGAGATAAAGGAAATGGAGGCGGTGGGCCGGGGGTTGGGTTCGGAGCGAGAACTTGGGGAGGGGCTGGAAGTCGGGGCGGCCGGCTCGAGTGGAGGGTGGGCGTCCGGGCGGCGTCTGGAAGGCGGGGAGCGGGGCTTTGGAACGCTAGGGATGGAGTTAAAGGCAGCCTGCGGGGACAAAGGGGTGGGCGCCAGGGGCAGAAATTCAGGGGAGAAAGAAAAGGCCTGGGGTGGGGGTTCAGGGCGAAGGCCGGGGATTCATCCCGGGAGAGCTATCGGTTTACCCGAGAGGGGGGCTCTGGATTTCATGCTGACGACAGACTTGGGTGGGAGGAGGGGGTGAGGGGAGGGAAACCTGGAGGCTCCGGGAGGAAGGAGATGACGCACTTGGAGGAGAAAATGGAGGTGCAGCTCTTGCGTCTGGGGGGCGGGGGTCTTGGGATCGGGCAGAAGGGGCAGTGGTGACACGACGTGCCGGGTGAAAAGTTGAGAGCCACGTCCGGATGCCTCTGGGTTCCACGGACACTGGCTTGGGCACCTGACACATTTGGTGAAGTGGAGGTGAGGTGTAGTGATCGGAGTAGAGGCTGGGCTGGAAGGGGCGCTTGTGGAGGTGCACTCCGGCCCCGTGAGGGGGGCGTGGCGGAGGTACGACCCGTTCTGATAGGCATGGTTCTGGACAGGCCAGGCCGATACCTGAAGACAGATGTAGGCTAGCATTTTCCAGTTCAGCAGAGTGGAGAGGGGTGTGTGAAAATTGGAGATGGAGACCCAGTGGATTTGAGGTTTGAGTGGAGTTAAGGGAAGTGGGTGTCAGATTGTTGCTGTCTTTGTAATTGAGCTGGGGGGGGGGGAATGCCAGGTAGGTTTGGAACAAGGGCTTTAACAAGAGAAGTAATTCAAATCGGGGGTGTGAGGGATGGGGGTAATATGACAGGGGATGAGAAGATGCCATGTGGTATTGAGGTGTCTGGCTAGAATCTCACAGTGGTTGAAAATTGGAAATGGTTCGTCAGGGAAGACTGACACTTGGTTGGGGTTTGGGGCAGAATTAGCATTTACAGCTGCAATAGAGAATAGCTTTTGGAGATGCCTGAGTTGAGAAATTAGGGTGCTGGGAGCTGATGGGATGTGACTAGATGAGGCCAGACTTTTATGAGTGACAGGTGGAGGAGTTGAGAGGCTGCTAGAGAACTAGGGGAGGTGGGCTCCACAGGAAGATGATGTAAAAAGTGGCTTCATTGCTGGGTTTTCAGGCTTGGAGAAAAAATAAAAAAGAAATAAAAATGTTTTGGGAGCTGGGCGCCTGTAATCCTAGCTGCTCAGGAGGCTGAGATCTGAGGATTGCAGCTCAAAGCCAACCTGGGCAGAAAAGTCCCCATGATACTCTCATCTCCAATACACTATGCAAAAAAAAAAAAAGTTTTAGAAAAGGAACCTGGGAATGAGGGAGCCCCAAGATTGAGGGGACCTGGATGGCAAGCAAGTAAGGACAAGTGAGCCAAGACTGGGGAGGGGGTCTGAGGCCAGCATCCTGCAGGGTGCAGCTCGGGAGTCACAGTGACATCATTCAAAAAGGCAGGTTACCATTTGGGGGAGCAGGAGGGAGTGCCGGGCTGAGGGTGCTCTACGTTGAGTAAGATCCTAGAGCCTTGGATCTGGGCCCATAGGTGTTAGGATTGGACAGTAGAGCTTTGAAGATGGTGGGTTGGCTCTGCCAGTATCTGCCACATAGTGGCTATGGTCAGGACTGGGTTAAAAGATTTAAGGGTGCAATTAGTGACCACGACTTGGCAACAAAGAGTTAAAACTGGGAGGTGAGAAAAATGGGGACCAATGTTCCTTTGAAGACCTCACACATTTGGAAGCTCTGAGGATGTGGGGTGGAGGGAATCCCCAGCCCTGGTGACTGGATTGGTGAGGCTGTGGAAGAGCAGAAGCCAAAGCTGAGAGGTGGGGCTTAGGAAGAATGCCACCTTTATTAGAGAGGACACAGGCTCAGCTCTAAGCCCAGAAGGGGAAAGGCTTGGAAGGGAGGGCTAGCCACCTGACGCTTGTTCCTGCTCAGCTCCCGAGGCAGGGAAGTAGTTTTTTAAAGACAGTCCTAGTAATTCAGCAATAGGTAGTTAAATTTACAGTCAAAAGTACATTGTATGGGCTGGGAATATAGCCTAGTGGTAAGAGTGCTCGCCTCGTATACATGAAGCCCTTGGTTCGATTCCTCAGCACCACATAAACAGAAAAAGCCAGAAGTGGCGCTGTGGCTCAAGTGGCAGAGTGCTAGCCTTGAGCAAAAAGAAGCCAGGGACAGTGCTCAGACCCTGGGTCCAAGGCCCAGGACTGGCAAAAGAATACATTGTATATCAGAATCACATCCACATAGGGCAGCTTGGTTTTCAAAAGGTAGTCAATTGTCCTAACGCAAAGAAAAACAAAGAACTTGAGCCAGAAAGATGCTCCGAGCCTAGCTAATGCACTTTGCAAGGTGGGACTCCCCAACCTGTGGTTTGCAGGCTTTGTCTCCTGCCACCTCTGGGGGCTGGCATGCCCTGAGGGCACATGGTTGGCACCTAGATCCCCTGCCAAGGGAGGTGGGTCTTCCCATACTCTGCCTGGACCCTGGTCTCCCACCTGGCACCAGAGAATCTCCCCTCTAATTGGCTCTGTCCTTCACCCACCTGTGGGTTTGACACATTCGGTATGCCTGTATTCTCCATCACCCCTGCTGTGGGGTGATGAAGATTAGAACATAGTTGAGCGCATGTTTGAGGAGCAAGTAGATTTGTGGGAACAGTCAAGACGCCTGGGACTGAGAGGTCTGAGTGGGGAGGTGTCTGCCGTAGGCTCCGCAAGACATTGGAGAGCGGGTGACTTAGCAGAGGACTGAGACCTGACTGTGGTCTGCGTTGGCATTGCTGCACCTGGCATGAGGTTGCCGTGACGTCTGCACTGGGGATGAGAATGCACAGATGTGTTCTGGGAGGAGAGTGGAGTTTGGAGTACTTGGGAGTAGGCGTTGGGGCCTGGGACTTGGGGTGAGGGCTCTGGAGAGGCTGTGGCCGGGAGCTGGGACCGGACCTCGCCGTTCCTAGGGAGAGCAGGCTGCCGACTCGGGTGGTCACCACCCTGGGGGCTGGAAGAGGGAGCAGAGCAGCCTTCAGATCGGAGGGAGAAGAGTTCTAAGAGAGAAGGGGGAGAGAAGGACTCGGCCACTGCGTGACCAGCGGACCCTTCCTTTTGTCTCTGTTCATCCTGAAGGTGGGTCATGAGCCGATGCCCCCCACCCTTGGGACCAATGTACTGGGAAGGAAGGTCCTCTATCTGCCGAGCTTCTTCACCTACGGTGAGTGTGCTCCCAGGCGGAAAGCCCGTCCCCACCCGCCTCGGAAGGGTGAGCCTGGGAGGGAAACAGATGGGTCAGAGGTGGTAGGGTGGCAGGTGGGAATAGGCGAACCTGATAGCTGTGGTCCAGTGTCTCTGCCTGCAAGCTGCCAGCCACCAACCCAGCCAGCAAGGGACAGGTGTCAGACAGGTGTCTGAGAGAGAAGTCAGTCCAGGCCGCTGGTCCCCACCATCCCTTCCACCCCCAGTTCTCCCTTCTTTTATGTTAACTAGCAGGAGGTCTAGCAGGCCCCGCAGGCAGGCATCTTGCTTTCATGCCCATGGCTGTCCTGTTCCCCTGTGTTCCCCAGGCTAGACACCTTCCATGCCCGTCAGGGAGCTGTGCGAGAGTCCCAGCCTGGCCGCTGTGTCCTTGTCTGGAGGCGCAAGCTTGGGTGGGCCGGCAGATCCCTGTCTGCAAAGGAATGTCAACTGCCCTCCAAGTGCCCAGCGTAGCGCTTGCCCCGCTGGGGCGTCTGGCCGCCTCACTGCTCTTCCCTGGCACGTAGCTACCAGCTGGCCCTTGTAGCTGCCCCTCTCCTTGCCCCCATCCTCGTCAGGTGACCGAGATGGGGCCTTCTTTGAAAGTACTATCTTTCTCATGTTCACAGCTAGAGCTCCCTTGTGGATGTCACCTCGTGTTTTCCTGCCTCGGCTCTTACCACCCATTTGGCCAGTCCAGAATGTTTTCTGGCATGCCTGTCACCTTTTCACTGTACACACTGTTTGTTGGCAGAATCAATGTCTTTTGAGCTCCCCAATGGTTGAGGGCAGAGTTGGGCCAGGCAAAAGGTGCCATTTCCTGGAGAAATATGCCTTTGCTTGTTGGACCCCTGTAGAGTGAAGCTGTTACACAAAGATAAACACTAGGCATGGGGTGTGGGCCGGGGTGCCCACCTGCACAGACTGTGGTTGATGGAGACTTGGGGTTGGGCCCCTGATTATTTGTATTCAGGTCACAGCCCTTCCAGAGGCCTCCAAATGGCTCCCCTTTACCCAGATGAGCCGGGTTTACATGCCCCTCCCCCCACACAGGTTTATGTAGACGTCATTGCAGTCTGGACGTGGTAGGCAGATGTCCACTGGGCACTTGTAGACACCGCACCTGCTCAGGGAGACGGGGCCGGGTGTCTGGGAGGCTAGACAGTCTGGCTGTCTGGATTGCTCGCTCCTCCCCCGCGCCCTGGTGAAGCCCCACAGCTGTCGTGTCATTCTGTGGTGAGAGAGCAAGACTTCCTTCGTGGGTATCCAGGTTCTTCAGGACTGGGGAGCGACGGGGCCCCGCACCCCTCCCCAGCTCCCCTGTCCATAAACTCTGTGAAACCAGACAAGTAGGGGTCCTTGCTCCGCGGGGGTGGTTTGTCCAAGAGCACTTACCGTGTCTCGTGGCTCGGTGGTCACGTGGCCCGGCATCCCCTCCCCTCTCCTCCCCTCTCAGGAAGCCACGTGTGCAGGTAGCAGGTGTGCCTGGGCCGCCCTGCGGAAGGAAGCCCTTGCTGGGCTGGCAGGCATGTTGCCAGGAGAAAAGGGCGCGTTTGCCTGTGGCTGCCTCTGTGGGGTGCTAGAGAGCTAATGACACCTGAAAGGGGTGGGGGAGCACCTGGCCTAAGAGAATGCGCTGTTAGCCTCCAGATATGCATTTATAACAATCCATCGCCTTTTCCAGCTTGATGCAGTGTGCCGAACACCTTTTTCTTTTTCTTTTTTTTTTTTTTTTTTTTGGCCAGTCCTGGGCCTTGGACTCAGGGCCTGAGCACTGTCCCTGGCTTCTTCCCGCTCAAGGCTAGCACTCCGCCACTTGAGCCACAGCGCCGCTTCTGGCCGTTTTCTGTATATGTGGTGCTGGGGAATTGAACCTAGGGCCTCGTGTATCCGAGGCAGGCACTCTTGCCACTAGGCTATATCCCCAGCCTTTTTTCTTTACTGCCACATGCCAGGTGGTGGCCTGGGTGTGGCTGTCCTGGCTGTGTGGTGGGGGCAGTCTCAGAGCCCCCCCTCGTCTGCTCCCCCCCCCCCCCCGGATCGCAGAGGTCATCATGTCCGGGCCATTTTCCCTTTTTCCTTTTCTGGGAGAAAAGACTTCCTAAGCTACAGAGACTGGCTTTGAGGTTTTGGGTTGAGAACGCATAGCTCAGCCTGCCAAGTAGAGTTTCCAGAAAAAGGGAAGGGAAAGATAGGAGCTTGTGTGTCAGAGGAGACGTTTTGAAGGTTTTTCAGAAAGCAGCAGGGCAGGTGACACTCGGGTGGGACTGGAACGCGAGCACTTCCCGGTCGCGTTAGATGTTTCCTCTGAGCTAGTCAGCAGCAGCAGGAGGAGGAGGGATGCACTGCGGCTGATCTGACCCAGCAGGGGGCGTCCCTGCCTCAGGTGGGGGTGACACCGCCACGTCTGCTTTCTTACAGCCAAGTACATTGTGCAGGTGGATGGGAAGATAGGGCTGTTCCGGGGCCTGAGCCCCCGCCTGATGTCCAATGCCCTCTCCACTGTGACCCGGGGCAGCATGAAGAAGGTGAGCCCCCCGACACTGCCAGCGGTGGCCTGGCCCTGCCTCCCCGTGTGCCCAGGCTCCAGACCCCGGTAGCCAGTCCCCTGCTCTGGTGCCCGGGAGGAGCTCCAGGCTGGGAGGCACGCGAGCTTGCCCAGGGAACGGCCGTCGCAGGCTCCGGGGCGCTTCCTGACTACCGGGCTTGGTCTGCAGGTGTTCCCTCCGGATGAGATCGAGCAGGTGTCCAACAAGGACGACATGAAGACGTCACTGAAGAAAGTCGTGAAGGAGGTGGGTGTGTTAGAGCGGCAGCGGCCCTTGGGTGGGGTGTGATTAGTTCTCATTTTAGTGGGGTGTCCCCCATGCTCGCCTAGCTGGGCCCTGTGTGGGAGGAGCCCCAGAGGGACACTGGCGGATCTGCCTGGTGCCCCAGTTCCGGGCCTGGCTGGGACCAGCAGCACGCCCGGGAACAAGAGGGGTGAGGGGTGGGCTGCCTCCTGGGTAGACTGGCTCCCCAGGCCCCCCATGAGGCTTGCTCTTCCCACGAGTGACAGTTCTGAGACAGGCCTGATGGCGTGTCCCCTCCCCGTGCTCTCTTGCAGACGTCCTACGAGATGATGATGCAGTGCGTGTCCCGCATGCTCGCGCACCCGCTGCACGGTGAGCCCCCCGCCTCCGGGACCCCACGCCCAGTGTGGGCCGCCGGGCCCCGGGGCGGCCCTCGCAGGCTGTGGAGACACTGTGGTTGAACCACGGGTTGGTGGCTGGGGGGTGTGGGCTCCCACGGGAGCCCCGCAGGGGAAAGACTCGCCAGCAGACGCAGTCTTCCGTTCCTCAAAGCAGCCGGCATTCTTCACGGGAGAGGCGGGAGGCAGCGGGAGGCTGAGTGCCACCTCTGTCGCACATTTATTCAGGCCAGCGTGCCGTGGTCACTCCGCCTAGGACAGCCATGGCCAGGGTCATGACTTGGTGTCACCAAGTCGCCTCTGTGTTTTTTCCCCCCCGCAGTCATCTCAATGCGCTGCATGGTCCAGTTTGTGGGACGGGAGGCCAAGTACAGGTGGGTAATTCTTGGGACTGGCCAAGGACATGCAGGGCTCCACTGTGACGGCTTGGTCCTCACTTGAGAGCACTGTGGGAGAGGTGTCGTGTCTGCACCCAGGGACGTTTCCGGGCTGCCCTAGGGGGGCCGGATGCTTACAGAGGGCCACTGGAGCCTCCATGCCAAGCACCGATGGGGACGGAGTCTGTTGGATTAGACGTTCAAGTTCCAGAGCTGACTCTGTCGTTTATGACTAAACCGGGATCTTATGTCCTGATCGTTCTTCTGAGCTCTCAGATGTTGGCTCTCCGTTCTTTTCCTCCTCTGCTAAGAAGCTGTCCACCCTGTGGGCTCGGGTCTCAGCTCGGCTGTGTGGCCGGCTCCGGGCAGGACAGGAGGCAGGTCTACAAGTCACATGACACACCTAGCCCCTCCCTCCTCTCTTTCATTTCCTGGGGTCAGTGTTGGCAGCTGTCTGGGGCTCCTCACTCCAGGAAGCCCAGCAGCTGTGGCCCCTCATTGTGGGCTCACTCGTGGGAAATGGCCCGTTCCCCAAGCCCAAAGTGTGGGGCTGGCAAGTGGCACCACGGGGAATAATTTGGCTGGTGCCACCGTGGTGGTGTGAGTAGTGGGGGGGGGGGGGCGAGTGCCCCAGGACCCCACTAGCCAGGGCGCAGGCTCTCGTAGCCTTCCCCTCTGCTGGGCCTCGCCAGCTGTCCTTCCCAGCCACGAGCCATGGTTACTGAGTCTCCCTTTTGTGTCCCATGTGACACTACACCCTGTCCCCTCATCTCTCCGGGGCTGCAGCGGCAGGGTGCTACTCCTCAAGCCCGAAGCTAGGGAGGCCCAGATGCCCTCTCCCAGTTGATCCAGGGGTCTCCGCCGCAGGGCCCCTTCCCAGCCATAGATAAGCCCCGGGGCCTTAGGCAGCTGCATGGGAGTCCACGTGGATGAACGCTGCTAACTGCCGAGTCCCACGGTTCCCAGTGGCGGCAGAGGGCTGGCTGCCAGATCATTGGGTTTCCAGTCTCTATGAACTGTGTAAGTTTTCCTCTCCCTTTGGGGTCTTTGTGGCCGCAGGTTGTCACCCTGCTCCTGGCTGGGACTGGCCGGGTCTGAGGGGCTGTGGGTGGGCTTCCGCCGAGTGACCCGGGGATCTATAGCGCCATCCTCTTGCCTTCCTCGCAGCGGCGTGCTCAGCTCCATCGGGAAGATTTTCAAGGAGGAAGGGCTCTTGGGATTCTTCGTGTACGTGAGTTTACCCACCACCCCATAACCAGCCCTGGCCAGCGGTACTAACAGGCACGTTCTCCAGCTCCCGGTCAGGGAGAGCCTTCAGACAGAGCCTGAAGAGCTGTGCGGAGCCCAGCCCCGTGTTGCTTCATAGCCTGTCTGCTTATCAGGACCACACTGCTGATGCCCTGCAAGCCATGGCTTCTGTAGAAATGGAAACCATCAGCCGGGGGCTGGTGGCTCATGCCCAGCTACTCAGGAGGCTGAGATCTGAGGATCGCGGTCAAAGCCAGCCAGGGCAGGAAAGTCCATGAGACTCTTACCTTTAATTAAACATCAGATAAACCGTGAGCTGAAGAGCTCAGGGACAGCGCCTAGGCCCAGAGTTCAAGCCCCATGACCTACCAAAAAAACAAATGGAAGTGATCAGAGGGTGTGACTCAGAGTACAGGCGCGTTCAGTATACCCAAAACCCTGGGTTTCACCCCAGCACCACACACCCAAAAATGAACTGTCCTACTCACTGGGCACACAGATGGACCCACCCATCCCTTGCCTCGGGGCTCCAGGTGGTGGTGGAGTCTGGTCTTCAGGAATGGGGCACTCCTGAGTTACCACCTCACTGCCCCAAATCACAGAAACCGGCTGGGTACTGGTGGCTCACCCCTGTTATCCTAGCTACTCAACAGGCTGAGGTTGTGAGACTCCAATTAACCAGCAAAAAAAAAAAAGCCAAGCTAGAGCATGTGGCCCTGAGCTCAAGCTCTAGTCCTGGCATAAACAGCAGACAAAATCACAGACATCAGTGACTGGCAAGCAAGGCTGACTCCCATGGTTTCTGTTCTAACAAATCAGTTAACATTTAACAGTTTCAGCGGGTGCCACTGGCTCACACCTATCATCCTAGCTACTCAAGAGCCTGAGATCTGAGGATCCTGGTTCAAAGCCAGCCTGGGCAGGAAAGCCCCTGAGACTCTTCTCCAATTAACCACTTGAAAACCGGAAATGACACTGTGGCTCAAGTGGCAGAGTGCTAGCGTTGAGCTGAAGAGCCCAGGGACAGTGCCCCGGCCCAGAGTTCAAGCCCCACAACCGACCAAAAAATTTTTTTAAAAATAAATCTCTATTTGTTGCTTCTGAGGAGAAGTCAGAACATTTGGGCTGGCAGAGCAGCTGGTAGCTGAGCCCAGGGTGTGGCATCTGAGGCGGGACACTTGGGGTCCCTGCCCTCTGTGCGGCCGCATGCTCAGCACCCCTCAGCTGTGAGGAGCACTCATACTGAAGACCCCGCAGAGAGAGGAAGCCACAGACAGAACCCGGAAGTCTTTGGAAGGTCACTAGTAGGACGTGGCTGGGCGTGGGTTCTGTTGGCAGCTCTGTGTTGTGCTTTCCCAGTGTGCCCAGTGGTGGGACTTAACCATCCTGCTTTAACCAAAAGATGACGGTGAGCGGAGGGGGCGTGTATGCATGCGTGCTGCTTGTGTGCCAGTGGGTGAGCACGTGTGTGCCAGTATGAGCAAGCACAGCGTGTGTGTGTGTGTGTGTGTGTGTTCACGTCTCCACGGAAGGTGGTGTCGCTCCCCAGGGAACACTGCCCATGTGTGGGGCAGTTTGTGGTTTTAGTCACCAGAGTCCAGGGACACTGCTAAACATCTGCCACAGAAGACGGCTCACACAAAGAATTACTCAGCTCCCGGTGTCCATAGCTGCCCCTGCCCCCTGGTGCTGGAGAGATGGTGCGTGCACGGGTTTATCACTAGCCCTCACGACACGGTTTATATATATGCAATGTGTATGTGGCATGTATATTCATGGAGCTTTCAGATACTTACTTCATAGTAAGATTTTTTTTTTTTTTTTTTTTTTTTTTTGGCCAGTCCTGGGGCTTGGACTCAGGGCCTGAGCACTGTCCCTGGCTTCTTTTTGCTCAAGGCTAGCACCCTACCACTTGAGCCACAGCGCCACTTCTGGCCATTTTCTATATATGTGGTGCTGGGGAATTGAACCCAGGGCCTCATGTATACGAGACAAGCACTCTTTCCACTAGGCCATATCCCCAGCCCAAGATTTTTTTTTAATACTACTAAAGCAGTTATTCAGTCAGATGCTGGTGGCTCACACCTTAATCCTAGATACTCAGGAGGCTGAGATCTGAGGATCAAGGCTCAAAGCCAGCCCAGGCAGGAAAACCATTGAGACTTTTTAATTTCCATTTAACTACTTGGAAAAATCCAGAAGTGGCGCTGTTGCTCAGAGTGGTAGAGCGGCTAGCCTTGAGCAAAAGAAGCTCAGGGACAGTGCTCAGGCTCTGAGTTCAAGTCCCAGGACTGGCAAAAAAAAAAAAGTTGTGCTTCCCTTGCAGAGGGGCAGCGAGGGGGGCCGCCTGGGGCTTTGTGTACCTGCAGGGCACATGCATCCTGGGGGAGCCCAGGAACTCACCGCGGGCACGGGCTGTGGCCCCAGCTCCGTTTCGGGGGACTTTGCCACAGGCCGCAGGCTGTCCCTTCAAGGTGGCTCGCCTTGCAAACACCGTTCAAGAGTGGAAGAGAACAGGTGTGCTGAGCAGAGCTTCAGAGGCTTGGTGAGAGCAGAGACAGTGCTGCTGACGCCAACACTTCTGTAGGGTCTAGATGGACGGTGTGGTGGGGCACACCTGTGATCCTAGCACCTGGGAGACAGGTAGGATTGTGAGTTTGGGGCCAGCCTAGGCTACATAGTAAGGTCGAGACCCTGTCTCAAAGGAGAAAGCTAATATGGAAATCACACCACATTGGCGTCGTGATGTGGGACTTGGCTGTTTAAGGCTCGTGACGTTGCTAACTGACCCGACATCTTCCCGAGGCTGGGCATCGGGCTTGGAGCAGCCCTCCCTCCGGCTTCCTGAGCGGGGCGCCAGGAGCGGCTCCCCTCCGCCCCGCTCATCTCTGCTCACCTTGTTTTTTAGCGGCTTAATCCCTCACCTCCTGGGCGATGTGGTTTTCTTGTGGGGCTGTAACCTGCTGGCCCACTTCATCAATGCCTACCTGGTGGACGACAGCGTGAGTGACACCCCAGGGGGGCTGGGGAACGACCAGAATCCAGGTTCCCAGGTTGGTTGGAACAAGGACTTACCCTTCTTTCCGTGCTCTCCTGACGCCCAGGGGATGGGACAGGCTGGAGGACTCGGGGGCACTCGTGCCCATGTGTCTCTGCAGCCATTGGTAGAGATGAGGTTACACTGAACCCTAACGTGGGAGGAAATGATGCAGTGCTTGCCTCTGGCAGCTATAGAAACGCCCAGGACTGGGAAGGGGGCTTAGTGGAAGAGTGCTTGCTTAGCATGCACCAAGCCCGAGGTTCAATTCCTCAGTACCACATAAGTAGAGAAAGCCGGTAATGGCGCTGTGGCTCAAGTGGTAGAGTGGTAGCCTTGAGCAAAAGAAGCTCAGGGACAGTGCCCAGGCCCTGAGTTCAAGCCCAGGGCTGAAAAAAGAAAAAGACAATGTCCCAGTTTACCTGGGATATCTTGAGGCAGAGGCCCAACTAGGACTCGGGAAATCAGCTGATAATCATTGTCCTTTAACCTTCACTTCATATTTTATGCTTTTAACACCTGTATGTGGCCGGGTGTGGTGGGGTACACCTGTAATCTCAGCACCTAGGGTATTGAGGTAGGAGACATGGGAACTCAAGGCCAGCCTGGGATACATAGCAAGACCCAGACTCCAAAACCTTAAAGAAGGGAGGCAGGCAGGCAGGCAAGCACTGACATCTGTGTGAACAGCACACCCCTGATCTTACCAGCACTGATGGCTGGGGACAGGACAGGACAGGACCAGCAGAGCGTCCTGCTTGTGGATAATGGGAATCAGGGCCGGGAGATGGAATGGGCCTCCAGAATCGCTGCTCCCGTCGGCGGGGTGGGGACCAGGTCTTTCCCTGTGTCAGGCTGAGGCCTGCCGCTTGGGTTTTCCTCGCTGAGCTGGCTCAGTGTGTGTGGGCCGCAGAGGTCTGCGCAGTGTGCAGTGTGCAGCCCAGGGACAGCAGAGGTGGGCGTTAGGGGCAGGTGAGGGCCCTGGGGCCCCGTCTGCCAGCATCCCCTGGGGGTCCTCATGCCCCCACCCCACGAGGCCTCTGTACTGGAGGTGGCAGCCCCGGGACTGGGTAGGTGGGTCTTAGTTGGTCCGTCAGTGTCCACAAATTAAGATGGCCTCCTAGAGATGCCTTCCCATCCGCAGTTAACGCGGCCCGTGTCTGCAGCTTGCCCCGCCCCGCCTTGTGGAAGGGGGACCTGTAGTCACCAGGGTGTCTTGGTGTGCTCGGGTCCAAGTGGCAGCCCCTCGTCGGGACCCGCTGCCCGGCCACCTCACCAACCCCGAGGCTGAGCTGCCCTCAGGGCCCCACCATCGCCTTGCCTTGCTAGGGGCCACTGGCTGAGCAGAGTTGGGGGGCCCGGAGTATTCATCCATTCAGGAATCCCCCACTAAGCCATGGCCGCACCGAGCCACGGTGGTCAGGTGCCCCCCAGCTCTCCTGGGCGTGACCGAGCCCACGGGAGCCGGAGCGGGGGGGGGGGGGGAGAGGGAGAGGGGGAGGGGAGGCGAGGGCTGCGGAGCCGTGCTCCTGGGGTGCTCAGTCTTGCCGCCTTTGTCTCCCCAGTTCAGCCAGGCCCTGGCCATCCGGAGCTACACCAAGTTCGTGATGGGGGTGAGTCAGCCCCGCGGCCCCGCCCTGGGGGCCGGGGTGGGCTTGGGAGGCCGTCCCTGTGGGGGTGGGACGTGTCCGTGCCTGCATTGGGGTGCAGTGGGGGGGTTGGCACTCAGGCTGTGTCTTTTAGATTGCAGTGAGCATGCTGACCTACCCCTTCCTGCTGGTTGGAGACCTCATGGCTGTGAACAACTGCGGGTACGTGCGCACCCCTCCATTTCGTGCTGCTCGGCTGGGAGCCAGGGCCCCGCGCCCCTGCCCCGCGGCTCACACAGACTTCTCCCACAGGCTGCAGGCTGGGCTCCCCCCGTACTCCCCGGTGTTCAAATCCTGGATCCACTGCTGGAAGTACCTGAGCACACAGGTGAGCAAGCTCGGCACAGGGAGCTCGCGCTGTTCCTTGCCTGTGGGTGGGATCAGCTGATGGGGGGGACTCTGCTGCGGGGCTTAGGGTGAGGGCTGCGAGGCCCTGGGGAGCAAGTCAGGCTGATGACGAGAGCACACATAGTTGGTTTGAAGCATTTCACTGTCCATTTGCCAGATTTCTTTTTGCTTTTTTCTTTGTCAGTCCTGGGGCTTGAACTCAGGGCCTGGGCTCTGTCTCTGGCTTCTTTCTGCCCAAGGCTAGCACTCTACCTCTTGAGCCACAGCGCCACTTCTGGCTTCTTCCGTGTATGTGGTGTTGAGGAGTCGAACCCACAGCTTCATGCATGCTAGGCAAGCGCTCTGCCGCTAAGCCACATTCAACAACAGTAGAGGTGTTTAAAGTCAAGAGGCTTGAACTCAGAGCCCAGGCCCTGACCCTGAGCTTCGCTCAAGGCTAGTGCTTTGACACTTTGAGCTGCAGCTCCACTTTCAGTTTTCCGGTCGTGATAAAAGTCTCACGAGCTGTCCTGCCCGGGCTGGCTTCAAACCGCAGTCCTTAGGTCTCAGTCTTCTGGGTGGCTAAGATTACAGGCACGAGCCACCAGTGCCTCGCCACTTGCCACGTATCTGAAGGAGTTGAAGTGGCACAGTCTGGACTTCCTTAAAAATGACCAGTCAGACTCAGTTCCTGACACTGAAAAAAGAAATCTCCACCGAGAGGTGCAGTGGTGCCCACCTGCAGTCCCAGCTACTCCAGAGGGGACGCGGGGAGGACCACGTGTGCCAGGAGCTCGGGGCCGGCCTGAGCCCTTTATTAATACAGTGATAAGCCAAAATTAGATATGAGACAAGGCTCCCTTTCTTACTTAGTAAGGTGGGCTTTGAAACCATCCTGCTGCGGTCCCGAGTTGTCAGGATGGCACTGGGACCTTCTGTAGGGTCCCCTGAGCCCCACACGCCTGGATTTTGCCAGGCGAGGTGGGGAACCTGAACTAGAGCTGCCTAACGTCCTGGGGTCTGCTGGCTCTCCTGCTTCTTTTTTTTTGGGGGGGGGGGTGCCAGAACTTGGGCTTGAACTCAGGGCCAGGCTATTCTCCCTTACCTTCTTCCACTCAAGGGTGGTGCTCTACCACTAGAGCCACAGCTCCACTTCGGGCTTTTTGCTGATTAACTGGAGGTCAGCGTTTCACAGACTTCCCTTCCCTGGCTGGCTTTGAGCCTCCGTCCTCAGATCTTAGCTTCTGAGTAGCTAGGATGACCCGAGTGAGCTGCCAGTGCCCCGCGTGGCCTGAAGGTCTTGGGCCCGGTGGTCAGGAGCCAGGCTTCTGGTCCCTCCCTTATTCCTTGCCTTGGCTTGTGCCGAGTGGCCCCTGGGTGAGGAGGAGGATAGATGGGAGAAGGAAGTCAAGGAAGACGGGGACCAAGGTCTCCCCAGCACCTCTGGTCAGGTGACTTGCGTCTCGTCTTTTCTCGGGACCCGGCAGCCAGCCAGCCGTGCTCGCCCACGCACACGGGTGCTCCCCGCGCTTCACCCTGCCCCTCCTTGCTCCTCTCCCTGGTCCCGTCCAGGGCCAGCTCTTCCGCGGCTCCAGCCTGCTGTTCCGCCGGGTGTCATCGGGATCGTGCTTCGCCCTGGAGTAGCCCGCGTCACGGCGCCTGGCCCGATTCCCAGCATCCCCGGCCCCGGGGGAAGCTCCGCTCATCTCGGCTGCCCGCAGGGCGCCGCCAACCCAGCCACACCGTCACGTGCTCCAGCCCGGCCGGGCCTCAGTTTCCATATCGCCATGTGTCTGTCCAGGTGTGGGGGCGGGGTGGGGGGCTGCGCTCAGTAGAGGGGTCACCAGGTAGCCCTGGGAAGGTGGAGGGGGGCTGGTTTATATTTGTAGCGCTGGGATAGACGGATAGCAGAACCCAGGGCCGTGCACATGCCCGGAAAGTGCTCTGCCACCAAGTGACGCCCCCTAACCCTGGGGGTGGAGAATTGGGGTGCAGTCCGCTTCCCAGGTTTGCTGAGTCTCCCTGTGCAAGGCCCTGGGAGTGAGGACCAGCTGTTGGGGTCAGGTCCACCCCCCCCCCACCCCCCGGCTGCCCACCCAGCCCTCATCTGTGGCTTGGCTGGGAGTCGCTCCTCCTGCTTTGTAAATAGGGCGCGCTCCCCCACCAGAGGCCGCCTTCCGATCTAGAAAGCCCACCCCGGGCTCTGCCTGGTGTTCTCAACACTACTTTCTGATGCGGGGGGGGGGGGGGGGGGGGGGGCGTAGCTAGCTCCGACTGGCAATCATGTGACTCCCCCGAACGTGACCCCTCCCGCCTGTCTGTTTAACGGTGACGCTGCATGGGCGGGGTCCGGTCTCCTGCACACTTGTGAATCGCAGAAGTTAGGCAGATCGGTGTCTCTCCGTCCTCCCCATTCTAAAGCCCGTGGTAAGATTGGACCTCATCTCCCTCGAATAAATGTACTGGTGGTGATTTGGAATTTCATGGGGAGTCTCATCTTTGTGGGGTCTTGGTCACCCCCTCATGTGGGTGTGGCTGGGTCAGAAGGCAGCTGGACCTTGAGCCGAGCATTTGGGGGTGGGGAGGGAACGGGACATCGCGGGGGGCAAGGCCCCATGTCACAGAGTCATGCCGGTGCTTGGGCCTTTCTCAGGGCCGCAGGCCGTCCAGCCTGCCCTTCCCCCCCCCGCCCCTGCCACCCCTTCACCTACGTGCTCCCCCATCTCCCAACACACTTGGCCTTTGCTGGCCCCCAGCGCTGCTCGCCCCTGCTCTGCCCTCGCCCCTGCTCTGCCCTGGGGGGGCGTCTGGGGCCCCGGGCCTTGCTCGGGACTCCTCCCAGCCCAGGCGCCGGCGGGGCCCTCTGCGAGGCATGTTTCTCCTCTGTGTCCTGGATGAGCCTGGGCGGCGGCTCCCCTGCACAACGCCGGCAGTCGCGCCTTGAGCGGGAGCCCGAGGCCGCCCTGCTGGCTCCTGGGGCCGAGCGAGCCAGCCGTGCCCCGGCGTCCCCGTGCCCCCTCCCCTGCCGCCACAGCCCCCGGTGGCTTGGGTAGAGGGGGGCGGCACCAGAAGAGAGTGCTTTCGGGGAGGGAGTGCGGGTGCGGTGGGGGGCCCTGGCCCCCAGCAAGCATGGAGACTCGGCTCTGGGTAGGCTTTATTCGGGAGGTCATTCAGGGAGCCCCAGCCCCCATCTCTACTCTCCACTCGTGGAACCCCACTGGGTGGCTTGTTCCTCCTCCGTCCCTTGCGGCCCCTCCTGGCTGAGCGCAGGCTCTGACGCTGCCCCAGCAGAGCGCCCAGGGCGAGCCTGTGCAGTCCCGGGCGGGGGGGGGGGGGCGTGGAGGGGCAGGGGGCGCCCCGTCACGGCAGCGGCCCCTGGCTGGCAGCCAGCAGGTGCCACGAGGGACACCGCGCGTGGGAGTCTTGTCCTTCCAGAGGCTGATAGCCAGGACATGCCTCACGCAGGGGCTAGGATCAACACGGGGGTACGTGGCAGTTGGGCAGCTGATCCCGTGGCCCCAGGAGGGCAGGAGGCCCTCGGGGACAGCCCTGCTGGGCGCAGGTAGCTGAAAGAAGAGGCCGGGAGCTCCTGGCGAGCCCGAGATCGTCCAGCCCCGGGAGAGCCGCGGGGGCCACGCACGGCGCTGCAGGTGACAACAGGTGGCCGTGCCAGAGGCGCCCTGCGGAAGCCCCTAAGGGGACAGGCGTGCTGGCCTGGAATCTGTCCAGAAGATCGGGTGAGGGGGGGCTGCTGGGCCACAGAGCAGGACCTGCCTAGGAAGCTGCGGCCTGTCATTCGGAGGACGGCGATCCGGAGCGGCGGCGAGGCCCTGTTCCTCTGCCAGGCGTTGCCTCCAGTGTCCCGTTCAGAAGACGGAAGCCAACAGCAGGGGAAGCAGCAGCAGCACCAGGAGAGGGCCCGGGCTGTGGCTGGAGTTCCCACTCGGGTCCTCTGTCCCTGCGGGAAGGAAGGAGCCAGGCCTCAGCCCGGGGACAGCCTGGCCTCTCGCACGCGCGGCTCACCATGCAAGGGGGCGGCAGCAGCCAGGGAGGAAGCGTCTTCTCAGAGGGAGCATGCGCCGCCTGTGCTGGGACCGGTGCCGCCATTCTGGAGCCGGGAGGGAACATCACGGGCCTTACCTGGCAGGGATGACTGCAGGGCCAGGGTCCGCCCGCCCACGGCATTAGCCAGGGCCGAGGCGTTGGGGGGCTTGGGCAGGGACTTGGAGGAGTTGGGCCCCGGGTGGTCCACTGTGACCTGCAGTTCACCTGGGTTGTCCTGGGCTGGAAACACTGAGGCCAGGACCTCACCGGAAGGAGGCAGCTCAGCCTGGGCCTCCTTGGGGGAGGGAGGGAGGGGCGCTCCTGCCCCTGGAGGGAACATCTCGGGGTACAGAGACATCTTTGGGCTCGTGGAGGGTACGCTTGTCTGGCCGGTTCCTTTGTCCACAGATGTGGGGACAGGAACCTGGGTGGACTGGGGGAAGATAACTAGTCTCTCGTCGGAGGAAAGCGGTCTCTGGGTGGCAAAAACAGCCGGGACCTCAGGGGCCTGGGACGGCTGACCCTCTGTTGCCATGGAGAATGGCTCCGATGTTGCTAAGGAAGATGTTGCTAAAGCAGATGGGACTTCAGATGCTGGGGAGCCTGAGACGTCTGTCACCGAGAAGGATGGAATCTCTGTGGCTACTGTTGTAATACCGGGTTTCTTAGAGCCTGAGACTTCTGTTGCCAGAGTGGACCGAGCCTCAGTTTCCAGGTGAGGCAAGTCCTTCTTCTCTTCTGGACCCTTCGTGGGTTCTAATAGGCAAGGCCTGGCATTAGTGCTGCAAACGGAACCCCCCCCCCCATTCTTCATCCCGCCCTGACCTAGACAAGGCAACTAATGTCTTCTGGCGGGTCTGTGATGGCAACTGTTACTTCTTAATGGATCCAACTGCTCTGCTTCCGGCTTCCCAGGAGCTTCTCTGTACCTGCTCCCTTAGGCCTTTTCTGCTTCAAGCGGGCAGGACACGCCCACTGTGCCGCAGGCCCCGCCCAATGGCAGCAGACCACGCCCATTTGCAGGGCACCCCTTGGTGCTCCAGAGCTCAGCAACTGCTCCATATTGGCAACAGGTTGAAATCTGGTAGCTTGCGATGACAAGGAGTGTGGAAGAAGCCTCTGAGGGCCCCCTAATACATGCACAGTGGGGGGGGGGGGTCCAGAGAACCCCAGACCTCCCAGTCGGCCTCGCACCGCCCAACCCCAGCACCCGAGCTCTCACCAGCCAAGTTCATGCAGAGCGAGTTCTTGCAGTCATAGCCAGCGGGGCACTGGGAGCACGGAGTCCCCTCCTCATAGGGCCTCTGCCCTTTCACGTTCCCCCTGCATGGGTGGGGGGGTGAGGCGTCAGTCCCTTTCAACCCGGTCCCCAGTCCCAGGCACCTGAACAGACCCCAGGTCTGCTCCCTCCCGCTCATAACTTGTTGGGCCGCCCTGGGGCCCTGGCTAGTGAGATCAGACCCCCGGCCAGTACCCTCACAGCTCACTAGAGGGTACAGACCCCAGATCACCCCATCCACACACATACACCCCTGCTTAAACGGTGTCCAGTCCTGCCCTCCCCCCCCCCAGCACTTACGGGGGCACATAGTTGCACACCAGTAAATGGATGTTAGTCTCCTCCACTCCCTGGAGTGTCTCACAGAAGTGGGAACCACAGCCGATCCTCTCTGTCTTGCTCCAGACCACCTGAGGGAGGGCAAACCCAGGGGCTGGAGCCAGAGCTGGTGGCTCCCCGCTTTCCAGGCTTCCCATCCCACCAGGCCTGTGATAAACCTCCAGGACTTTCCTGCGGGCTTGTCCTGCAGGCCTTGCATTTTAAACAAGGGGCATATGCGACGCAATAAACCGCAAATGGTAGAATCTTAAACATAAACTGAAGGACAAGTCCAAGAAAGCCAGCAAAGGAAGTTAGTTAGAAAATGAAATCTACTCGATACCACAAGTCTGCCTGTTTCTAGGTATGGGTCTCCTAGCTGCTAAAATAAACACTTAAGAATCAAAGTCAGGGCTGGGATGTGGCTTCGTGGTACAGTGCTTGCCTAGCATGTATGAAGCCTTGGGTTCAATTCCTCAGTACCACATAACAGAAAAAGCTGGAAGGGGCGCTGTGACTCAAGAGGTAGAACCCTGGGTTCAAGCCCCACGATTAGCAAAAAGAAACTCAAACCTTTATGTACTGCCAGCCTCCCATCACTGTTTCCAGGCAGAGTTTGCCCAGGAGTCGTGCTATTGAAATCAGTGGACTACCTCTGACCCTACCATACACAATGGACTTGTCCCTTGAATAGCTGGGGACAGGCCCTTCTGATGGAGCTATACTGGCAGGGACAGAGGGCAGGGTGGGGGGGGGGCAGGGGGGGAGAGGGAGGAGAGGGAGGAGATCCCAGTAGGAAGTGGGTAGGGAGGGTGCTGTAAGATTAGCACTAAAAATACCAACCAGAAAAGCTTGGAAAAGTGGAATGAGGCTGTGAAGTGGCAAAGTGATCGCTTTCTTTTTGTTGTGTTAATGTTTGCACAATTAGGAAGAGGGGGGAAAAATCAATTGGCACAGTTAACTGATCTACACACACACACACACACACACACACACACACAGAGTTTTAAAATGCAGCGAGAACCCAGAGAAAAGCCAAAGGCACTGAGACAGGAAATGCTATCCAAAGACCCCCAAAACATTAATTTGGTGACAAATCATTGTTCACTTACCCATCACTTTTTATTAAGCCATTAAGTGGGTATGGGTAGCCCGTGCCTGTGATATTAGCTACTCGGGAGGCTGAGATCTGAGGATTGAAGTTTAAAGCTAGCTCAGGCAGGAAAGTCTGTGAGTCTTGTCTCTAGTGAATCACCCAAAGGCCAGAACTGAAGCTGTGGCTCAAGTGGTAGATTACCGGCCTTACGTGAAAAAGCTGAGCTCAAGCCCCAGTACAGACACAAAACAAAAACCTCACGAGATCTGCTTGCGTTATCAGTCCCAGATTAGGAGCAACAAATTAGACTGGGCATGGCGGTACACTCCTGGTACAGCCAGCGGCAGTGCGGGAGGCATGGGTACTAGGATCTAGTCTGAGGCCAGCCAGGCAAAAATGCAAGACTCTACCTGAAAAACGGCTGGGGACGTGGCTCAAGCGACAGAATACCTGCCTAGCGTGGCAAGAGTCGCTCTCAAATCCTAACCTCCCGAAACCCCGAAGCAGCAAATTGGACCTCGTGATAAGTATCGAAAGAGCATCTGTGAGAAGACAAAGTACAGACAGCCGCTGGTGAGCCACTGGCGTGGAAAACAGGTGTGTGTGTGGGGGGGGTGGGGTGGTCAGGACTGCGTGCAGCCCCTGCGGTGTGTCTAGCATGGTAACAAGGCTCCAGCGGCCTCCTCAGCATCCGAAGGCCGAGGGGGAGGGTTAGGTTTTCTAAAGCTGGTCCTTTGCTTTCTTCCTTCAGAGTGATGCGAATGCAGACCTCCTGGAGGTCTTGTGCTACCTAACACTCGTTTCATGTGTGCGCGCCTGTAATCCTAGCTGCTCCAGAGGCTGACATCTGAAGTTCAAAGCCAGCCTGGGCAGGAAAGTCCATGAGACGCTGATCTCCATTTAACCACCGAAAAGCCGGACGTGGCGCCGGGGCTCACGTGGTAGAGCACTGGAGCCTTGAGCAGAATAAGTTCAAGAACAGCATTCGGGCTGGGAACTGGAGCGCATGCGCGCGTGCACACACACACACGTGCACACGCACACACACACACAGTTTCATAAAGGATATAAGCAGGCAGGCTGAGGAGCACAGACCCCCCCCCCCCCACCGCTTCGGGAAGCTGGGGCGTGCTGAGGGCCGCCCCCGCCCCCTCCCGCCCCCTCCGCACCTGCGTGTAGTGGCCGCACACCTGGCCCGGCTCGCAGGCGGCGGCGCTGAGGTTGTAGTGCTGGCGCTCCTGGTGCCACTCCTCCACGGCCAGCGGCACGTCCAGGCCCTCGTCGGTGATGGCGAACAGGTTCTCCCCGCGCCGCCCGCGCTCCTTGTTGTGGCCCCAGATGCATTTCTGCGCGTAGGCCTTGGCGAAGGCGGCTAGCTCCTCGTCCCATCTCTGCGGGGCGGGGGGCGGGGTGTGAGTAGAAGCGCCCACCATCTGTGGGGGGTCAGAGTGGAAGGCCCAGGGGACCCCGGCCTCCCGGCAGCCCTGGAGGAGGGGACTCCTGGCCACACCGGGTCTCTTGCGCCCCGAGGGCACCAGCCCAGGCCAAGGAGTTTGTCAACCCCAGCAAGGCACTGGGAAGGCTGTGTGCGTTATTAACACGACGGAAACCGGGGGTGATGATGCACCTCACACTCCCCAGTGACATAGGCAAGTCCGGGGTGGTTTATTCAGTCCGTTTCCCTCCTCCTACCAGCAGTCTAACTTGGGGCTCGCACCCACCGCCCCTGCCTGGCGGTTGTCCTTCCTAAGTGCTCTTAGGTTGTCTGTCCCACAACCCCATTCCCAAGAAAACGGATTGGCCAGGTGCTAGTGGCTCCTGCCTGTAATCCCGCCACTTAAGACTGAGCTCTGACTGCCTACCACCTGGGCAGAAAAGTCGCTGAGGTTCTCATCTCCAGTTAACGACCATTCAGCCGGAAGTGAGAGTATGGCTCAAATGGTGGAGGGCCAACCTTGAGGGAAAATAGCACGTAAGAGTGTGAAGCCCTGAGTTCAAAAAAGGAAAAAAAAGCATTTGGTAAAAATAGAAATGACAGCAGAGGGCTGGGAATAGGGCCTAGTGGTAAGATGCTTGGCTCATATACATGAAGCCCTGGGTTTGATTCCTCAGCACCACATATATCGAAAAAGCCAGAAGTGGCGCTGTGGCTCACATGGTAGAGTGCTAGCCTTGAGCAAAAAGAAGCCAGGGACAGTGCTCAGGCCCTGAGTCCAAGGCCCAGGACTGGCAAAAAAAAAAAGAAAGAAAGAAATGACAGCAGAGAAAACCTAGGAAACGAAGTAGTCTCTGCGTGTGACATTTAACTTGCTGCCTGTGATCGGGGAGTCTTGGTAACCCGACGCTGTCAAGCCGCCCATGGCGATTTCCCTGGGGCCCGCAGATGGGACCCTGGGAGGGAGCATGTTGTGTTCGAGGGCCTCTGAGGCTCTGTGTCCCTGGCGGGGAGACAGACAGACAGACAGACCAAGTGTGGGTGGGAAGACAATGAATGAGGCATCTGACCCGAAGGACTGAGGCGAGGCCTGGATCCCATTAAACCTTGTCTTTGGCCTCTCCTGGAATGGCTGCCGCACAGCCCTCGCCCCACCCTGTGGCTCCGAGAGCCAGACGGGCCGTCAAGCAGCGGGTTTGGATGACCCTGGGGGAGGGGGAGGGTGCAGCCACACCCACCCGTGGTTCTCGGGGACAGCTGCGGGAGCACTGGGCTCCGACAGCCCCCGCTGGGGCCTCACAAGCCCCTTCCCTCCGGGCATTCGTGTCCCCCGCCACTGGAGGAAGGCAGGTGGGAGGGCGGAGGGGGCTGGGGTTGAGGATGGGACAGGGAGGGCGGCCTGCAGGGCTCCAGGCTAGCCTGTAAACTCCTCGGAGGCGGGGAGGAATGGGTGCCTGACATTTGTCAAATCCCCAATGACCGAGACAAGCCCCTGCTTCCCCGCGGCCTTCCTGTCGTAATTTCTCTTCTCCCCGGAGGCTTGGCGTCCGCTATTCCTCCTGGCGTGTTCGCGCGCTCCTCCGTGGGTGGTCCAGGGCCACGGACCCACGCTGGCCACACGGTCACCATCTGGAGGGAAGCCCAGCTGGGCTCCGTGGCGAGTGCAGGACTGAGGGGCACGGGGGAGGAGGAGCCCCTGAACCAGGGTTAGAGGCTGAGCCAGTAGCCGGACAGAGGTAGGACCAAGCCGAAAGCACCCACGGCCAAAGGCACGGGCGGGAGGGCAGCAGGGACCGGCAGGTAGGGAAACTGAGGCCCCGCCGTCTGTCCCAGGCCTCCGTGATGGAGCTGGTGGCGGCGCTCCTAGCAGCACCCAGGTCTCCTGATTTGTCATCGGCAGTTGCTGGTTGCCAGGACCAGCGGGGGGGGGTGCGGGGGGGGGCTGAGTGCCCCGCCCGTCACCCTGTTTGGCCCACTGGGCAGGAGGGGTTGAGCCCAACTTGCAGTCTAGACGCAGAGCTCCTGGGAAGACCAGGGGCCCGGCCGGGGTCACAGAGCCACAGAGCTGAGCTTCGAACTGGGGGCCTCATGCTGTCTCCCCGGCGGGACGCTGCTGTGACAGGTTCCTGGGCCACTGCCCCCCAACCTCTCGGGCCCCCCCTGAGGAGTGGCTGGGGGCAGGGGCCACTCATACCCACGGGACGACAGGCAGGGAGGGAAGCCTCACTTTATCTCCGTTACTTCCGAGCTCAGACATCCTGCCTCGACCCGAGCATCAAGTAGCAATCTCTTCCTGGCAGACGCCCCCCTCCGCCCTGCCTCCTGTCCTCTGCATGAGCGGGGGGGGGGGGGGCGGGGGGGGGCGGGGGGCGTCTCGCCCGCTGAGAAATAGCACATCTGTACTCCTGTCTTGAGGTCTCATCAGCCCTGCACACTATTAGGTGTGCAAGAGTGAACTGGAGCTGATGCACAGGAAGCCTTCCCCATTCTGCACGGGAGCAGCTGAGTCCGCAGCGTGGCAGGACGAACCCCCAGACCACTGGCCTCACCGGTCATGGAGGCAGAAGTGGAATTGCGGGGGTCCAGAGCCCTCTCTGCTTCTGATTCGGGCTCTCCCCCACCCCATCCATCGCCCCTCTTTCTCTCTCATCTTGGGGGGGGGGGAACCCTCGGAAAGGCCATCTTCACACACTCCCGCCCTTCCCAGGCCCCCCTGTGTTTCAGGACGTGCGGGTGTCCTTAGAAAGAATCCTGTGCCGGCTCGTGAGCTTGCGTGAGTCCGTCTGGGCCTCAGTTTCCTCATCTGGGTAATGGGGCTGCTTACAGAGCCCTGCGAATCACCACCTGTCGCTGGCCAGACACGGGGGTCTGCGGGAGCATGGGCATGGAGGAGTGGGGGGAGGCTGGGGTGGCCCTGCCCAGCCCCCCAGCCCACTCACCATCAGCCGCATGTTGGAGGCGGGCGGGGCCACCTGGGCGCGGTAGAGGTTGTGCAGCTCCACCATGGCCAGCTTCTCGTCGTCCCTCAGGGCCACAGTGGCCCCCAGCAGCAGCAGCAGCAGCGGCGGCAGGGCCCGGAGGCTGCCGGAGGCGAGCATGGCGGCCAGCCCTCTCTGCCTCTCCTGTCAGGGGGTCTGGCAGCAGGATTTAAACGCCTTCCCCCACAAGCGCCACCCTGGCTGGGGTGGGGTGCAGGGGCCGAGTCTGGAGGCCCTGCCCGGTTCACACAATGTCTCAGGGCGGGCTGGGTGCCTTGGGTCCCGACCAGAGCTGAATCCACCCGCCTGGAGCCCTTGGCAACGGCCGCCGTTCTCTCAGGAAGAGGGGTTCAGGCCAAGAGCTGTGCGCGCCCCCGGTCCCTCGGGGCTGTGCAGAGACTCGGGGGCAGGATGACAGGCGTCTGGGGAGCCGGGGCCGGGGCTGGCACCTGCGAGCAATGAGCGCAGGAAAGGCAGCGGCAGATGAGGGAGCGCTTGGTGGTTTCCGAATGACAGGAAGACCCGGTGGCTTTGGCTGAAAGTTGGACCAGGTCTGAAGCCCGGCGCTGCCTGCGGCTGCCCGGGTTTCTGGGGGAACCAAGTCAGTGGTGGTGACAGACCCCACCCACCTCATGGGGCCCCCCAGGGAGGGCATAGATCTCCCCTGACGGCGCCTTGTGAACACACTCGCTCCAGGCATTCATGGGAAGTGGGGTGCTCTGAATATGCTATCTTCGTCCCCCCTCCCTCTCCTCTCGCAGCAGGGCAGCTTTGAACTTGAGATCCTCCTGCCTCTGCTTCCCCAGGGCTGGGATTACAAGTGTGAATCACAGCACTACCCCCCGGGGGACTGAAGGCTTTGTCTTGAGGACTCCATGTGTGGATTTGAAGGCACCGACTGCAAGCACTGTCCCCGGCTCCTTTTTGCTCAAGGCTAGCACTCTGCCACTTGAGCCACAGCGCCACTTCTGGCTTTTTCCTGTGTATGTGGTGCTGAGGAATCAAACCCAGGGCTTCATGCCTGCAAGGCAAGCGCTCTACCACTAAGCCACCTTCCTAGCCCCCCAACACTTCTTGTGAGCCCGCTGAACACAGGAGGTGACAGGTGATCTGGGAAACACTTTCTGCCCTGCCACCGCACTGCGGGGGAGGGGGGCATTTCTGGCAAGGGTGCGTGCCACGGTGAGGGGGTGCAAAAGACAGAAATACCAAAAACCGCAAAATATTGCCAAAAAGAAACGAGACACAAACATCTAAGAAGACCCCCTTCCCGGCTGGGCAGATCGTTCGCCATGTGCAAAATCTGAGTTGTTGGGGTGAGCCAATAAGCCAGTGTCCCAGGACCCGATAAGTGGTCGCTGATTTGAACAGGGGGTGTCCAGCCCATCAGAGAAGATAGAATGGGGTCTGCTGCCCTTCGGGTTTGGGGTTCGTGGCTCCTGAATAAGATGGCGGATGGACTCTGGGGACAGAGCACCAAGGGATGCCTCCCAAGGAAAGCCGAGCCCTCAGGAGCCCCTGGGTCTTCAAGCGAGGGTGCGTGGAGGGTCCTCCCTTTGCCAGATTCAGCCACAGCCGCAGCGGGGCTGGCAGGAGCCCAGCCCGGGCAGCGCGTGTGACTCTCCTGGCTTCACAGTCGCCTGTCAGCCTGGGTGGGAAGCGGTGTCCACCAAGACAGTGACGGGGGTCGGCCGAGGGGCAGGGCGCGGAGGGTCAGCGTTCCCAGCAGGCCCTCTTCCCGTCTCCCAGACAAGAGGGACGCTGGGCCTTCTGTGTTTATTCTTGTGAGGGTGCGTGCATGGATACTGTCTGTACTGTTTTTTTATTTTGTCAGTCGTGGGGCTTGAACTCCAGGCCTAAGTGCTGTCCCTGAGCTCTTTTGCTCAAGGCTAGCGCTCTATCACTTTGAGCCACAGCACCACTTGCAGTTTTCTTGTTTTTAAATGGAGATAAGAGTCTCACAGGGTTTTTTTCTGCCCGGGCTGGCACTGAACTGAGATCCTCAGATCTCAGCTTCCTGAGTAGCTAGGATGACAGGCGTGAAGCACTAGCACCTGGCTAGGATTTGTTTTGTTTTTGTTGCCAGCCCTGGGGTGTGGACTCAGGGCCTGAGCACTGTCCCTGGCTTCTTTTTGCTCGAGGGCTTGTACTCCACCTCTTGAGCCACAGCACCACTTCCGGCTTTTATCTATATATGTGGTGCTGGGGAATCGAACTCAGGGCTTCATGTATACGAGGTGAGCACTTTACCACTAGGCCATATTCCCAGCCCAGGATCTATTTATCTATTTATTTATTTATTTATTTTGGCCAGTCCTGGGGCTTTGACTCAGGGCCTGAGCACTGTCCCTGGCTTCTTTTTGCTCAAGGCTAGCACTCTGCCACATGAGCCACAGTGCCACTTCTGGCCATTTTCTGTATATGTGGTGCTGGGGAATCGAACCCAGGGCCTCATGTATATGAAGCAGGCACTCTTGCCACTAGGCCATATCCCCAGCCCCCAGGATTTTTTTTTTTTTTGCCAGTCCTGGGCCTTGGACTCAGGGCCTGAGCACTGTCCCTGGCTTCCCGCTCAAGGCTAGCACTCTGCCGCTTGAGCCACAGCACCACTTCTGGCGGTTTTCTGTATATGTGGTGCTGGGGAATCGAACCTAGGGCCTCGTGTATCCGAGGCAGGCACTCTTGCCACTAGGCCATATCCCCAGCCCAAGGATTTTTTTTTTTAAAGAAGATAAAAAATAGGGCTGGGAATATGGCCTAGTGGCAAGAGTGCTTGCCTCATATACATGAGGCCCTGGGTTCGATTCCTCAGCACCACATATACAGAAAACGGCCAGAAGTGGCGCTGTGGCTCAAGTGGCAGAGTGATAGCCTTGAGCAAAAAAGAAGCCAGAGACAGTGCTCAGGCCCTGAGTTCACGGCCTAGGACTGGCAAAAAAAAAAAAAAAAAAAGATAAAAAATAGGAAGTTCTGAAAACACTAGTTCTTGAGTAGGATGGGTGGAGGGTGTGCAAACTCAAGGTCAGATGGGGGAGGAGAGACCTCATTGATGACCACACAAATGATGTGAGCCAGGCACTGGTAGTTTAGGCCTGTAATCAGGAGGCTGAGATCTGCGGATCACAGTTCAAGGCCAGTGGAGGCAGGAAAGTCTGTGAGACTTTTATCTCTAATTAACCACCAGAAACCAGGAAGTGGCACTGTGGCTCAAAGTGGTAGAGTGCTAGCCTTGATAGAAAGAGCTCAGGGACAGCTCCCAAGCCCTGAGTTCAAGCCCTAGGACAGGCAAAAAAAAAAGGCAAATAGGAAACAATCCCACTTACATAGTTATATAAAACTGTGAGTATATGTAAAAGAAACTGTAAAGAATAACTATGAGGGACTGGGAATGTGGCTTAGTGGTAGAGTGTTTGCTTAGCATGCATGAGGCCCTGGGTTCCATTCCTTGGTACCACATAAACAAAAAAATTAAAAAAAAAACTATGAACATACAAAAAATGACTTCGCTCAAGTCCACGTTGGTTAAATGGCCTGTGGTTGGGTGGCATCTGTAGGGGAGGCACCCGGGGCCTGCAGTTCTCCACCGGGCCTGGGGGGGCGCCACGCTGAGGGCCAGCTGATGAGAAGGACGAAGGAATCCCGGGTCTCTGAATTCTGGGCTCAGTGTATGGCTGGGCTGGGTGTTAGCAGGAGGACTGAGATTTGGGAACTGGTGGGAAGAAGAGGTGAACACAGTCAGAGGCAGGCTGTCCCGGGTGCGAGGTGGGCGGCAGAGCCTGGGCTCTTGGCGAGCGGGGCCCGTGAGCAGCTTGCCTTACGAGAGGGAAAGAGGGCGCCGGCGGCTCGCGCCCGTCATCGTCGCCACTCAGGAGGCTGAGACCTGAGAATCCCAGTTCCGAGTCCGCCTGGCCACCCTGAATACAGACGCCTGCCCAGCCCAGCCCGTGCCCAGCTCTGCGGCTTGAAGCGCAGTCCCAGCTGGGGTCCGTCCACTGCACGGGGCCGGCCGCTGGGACCCGACGGAGAGCCCGGCCACGGATGCCGGCCCCCGCTGGTTATATAACAGTGCTTTGTCTGAAAAAAGTCTGGACATTTCCTGGTCTCCAGAGAGGGGGGATGACAGATGGATTTAGTTCTAATGCTTAAATTATGCAGGGCAGGGAAGCCAGACACAGGGGGGGCTGGACGGCAGACAAGCTGGCCGGAGGGTTCCCCCGCAGGCCAACCGACGCCACACAGCGCCCGGGAGAGCAGCCATCCATCGTGCTTTGGTGGAAGACGCCGTGGCGATCTGGAGGCCGGAGGGAGGAGGACGGGGATGCAAGGCTGCTGGAGGCTCGACACATTCCCAGAGCTCGCCTCTTCCCGTGGGCTTGTCTCCACGGGCGTCCTCACCTCCCTCATCTCCCTACCTGACCCGGGTCGGCTCCCAAGTCCCGAGCACAGGGACCATGGCGGCCTGCGGGCCGCTGGGGAAGCACACCGCAGCCTCTCGCTCCCCTCCGCCGGTCTGGCTCACCCGCGTGGAGCTCGCACTCCGCCACCACAGGAGCTTACAAGTCTAACACGCAGCCAGGCGCGGTGGCTCACGCCTGTCATCCTAGCTACCCAAGAGGCTGAGATCTGAGGATGGCGGTTCAAAGCCAGCCCAGGCAGGAAGGTTGGGAGGCGCCTATCTGCAACGAACCGGAAGTGGGGCTGTGGCTCACTGTGGTAGAGCGCTAGCCTTGTGTGAAGGAGCTCAGGGACAGCGCCCAGGCCGAGTTCAGCCCCCTCCCCAAATCTAAAATGCCCCTTTATTGATGGCGTGCCTCCCCCCAACCCCAGGGAGATAAAATCAGCCCTCCCTCCCTACACGCACAAGTGCGGGGTCCCCCCCAGCCCCTGCAGCCCGGCAGCCCCTCTGGCCACGAAGCTTTAGGATTCGTGCATTCATCATGGAAGTGACGGGGGAATGAGCTAACTCATTCCAGACGGCATTAAAATGACTGAGGTCAGCACCTGTGGTGAAGGAATTCCAGATCTGATTGTAAAATAATTGTTCCTACGCTGAGGCCTATGCTGGAGTTTTTGGAAGAAGGGAACAGAAAACTTGAGAACTGAAAAACAAGTGATGTAACTCCAAGGGGACTCACCACTGGAATTGGGCAGAGCCCCTCCCTGGTCACACATCTGGAGCGGCGGCGACGGGACGGTGGTGGGGCACAGTTGTGTCCCACTCCCACTCATCAAGTCTTCAGATGGGGAGGGGTCAAGGGAGGGGATTTTTATGAAAATCATATGGCTAAGACTCCTCTCCATTTCTGTCCGGGGAGGTTTGAAAACAAACCCCACAAAGCTCCTCGCTGTGGCCCCCAGCCCTAGGCTCCCCACCCCCCTTGCCCCCCCCCCCGCCATGCCGTTCGCGGCTCTGCTCCTGGGCCTGCTTGCCTACCATTTGAGTTACTTGCTCTACACTTCAGCTTCCTGGAGACCTGCATCTATACTGGGGAAGGCAGAGGGGACCCCGATTGGGGGGCTCTGGGAGCTAAAGTGGAGTGGGGCCAACTTGCCACCAAGATGACCAGCCGGAACCTGCCCATTTCACAGATGGCCTGGCATTGCACACAAGAGCTGCATTTCTGTTCTCCAAATGCCTAGCTTGGGCCTTCCTTTCCTACGGAAATCGAGGGCGGGGTAGGGACACACTGCCTTTCCATACAGCAGGGCGGGTGTGTCACACATCTGACACTTGCACACACCTGCCTCCCCAGGAGCGCATCTGGGGACACAGGGCTTTGTGCTCCTGGCCTCAAGGTGGCCTAAGCCACGTGTGGGCCACCATGCCACCCCGAGTCACTTCACCAACTTGGGAATGGGCCCCGAGGCTGGCACGCGGGGCGGGGCGGTGGGGGTTGGGTAGGTGGTCCTGCCATCTCTCCCACTGCCCTCCTTCCTCGCCTGGGCATTCAGGCCTTTAGCTGCTTCTGTGTCCAGATCAAATGCTGGCTCTCCTGACGCGAAGGCAAAGGCTAACAAGGAAGGCACTGGCTGGCAGCCCTGGCCATCCTACAGGACCAGTGGCCAGGAGATTCTGCCCAGCGGAACCGCCATGGGAAAAGGTGGGGTTACGTCTAGACATCGGGTCATTAAGAGCAGAAGCCCTCGGCGTGGAGAATTTCTCTTTAACACCAGTCTGCGTTCACAAAAGCCTCAGCGAGGACCCTCCAAGGCTACCACACGCAGGGGTCCCCCGTGCTCCTGACTGCCATGTGGAGATGTCTGAGGCAGAAGTAAATGGGGGAGGACACCAGGCGTTTCACAGGTCCCGAGAACGGCTGCCTGGCCCCCGCTTCTGTTCGCAGGACCTCCCGCAGCTGAGCACGGAACCTGCCGGTGTACAGATGTTGAGGTCGCACACCGCTGGCCTCGAAGGGATCCTCCGACTTAAAACCTCTTCAATCATGACCGCTCAGCGGTGTGACTTTTATATGTACACGTTTTGTTTTTCCCTACTGAGCCGCACAAGGGGCTGATTCTTTGAAGGAAAGATTCCCTCAGGTACAGTCGTCTGAGTTTCGTGTAAGCCCACAGAGGAAGGAGGCTGAGTATTTCCGCTCTGAGCCGTGGCCTCTGCTGTCCCCGACAAAGCCACACACAGGCCATTCAGGGGTCCAACAGCCCCCAACCGCGTCCAGAGACACCCAGGGAGAGAGGGCCGCGAGGAGGGCGCGCGCGGGGCACAGCTCCCTTTGTCACCAGTGGCTGCCTTGGGTTCTCACCTTGCGTGCACACGTGCACATACACACACGCACACCTACCTTTGCAGTCAGAGGCCACAATGTGGCTTATTTTCTCCTCTTTTTGCAGGGATGGCCACTAGCGGTGTCAATAAAGGGACAGTAAGGGTGGAAGGAAACTCATTAGTAAGCGTCATTAACACACCATTAACACGTGGCACTTGGGGGAGACAATGAGAGCAGCAGGTATCCAATCGGAGCACAGCTTTATGTCACTACAAAAGTAACACCTCACTTTGTCCCCCAGGACCAAGGGGAAGAAGCATTTTAGGACGGAGGATCACAGATGACAGTGGACACAGCCTCGCTGGGTCTGGAGCTCTTCCCCCAGCCACATTACAACGCAAAACAGCCTCCCTCACAGTCAGACCCAACACCCAAGCCGGGGAGGCCCCGACCCCCGGCCAGTGCGAGCTTGCCCCCTCTGGAGACCTGGGGTAGAAGTAGGATGGGGGCCGCTGCCCCAGCAGCGAGGGCCGCCCAGCCAAGGGAGGGGACTGAGCTGAGGTTCTGGGAGTGGGGTTATAAACCTGGAGAGAAATGTCAGCTTAACAATTATATTAAAGTTATAATCACACTCCAGCCTGGCACTGCCGACTCCCAGAGCTATGGGCATGAGGAAAGAGGGTTTTTAGAACTTTTGTTTTGCACTCTGCCGTGCTGGGTGGGACCCAGGGCCTCACACATTTAACTGCAATGCAACTGATTTGGTCTTTTATCCATTCGGCTCTGCTGGACAAAGTGCTGCGACTCCTTTTGTTGCTGGCCGTGCGTTTCCAATGGGGTGGAGGGTGAGCCGCAGGGAGCAGGTCCATCCGCTACGGGGCGGGTGGCTGCCACGCAGGACCCGCTGGCTGCCACCTGCATGGCCAGGGAGCCGGCGGAGGGGCCCACGGCCTCTCGGGTGGAGGAGGGCACCCGGTGGATTTCCAGCCGCGGTGCCCAGAGGCTGGATGGGCCCTGTCTCTCCCAGACGGGTGCTGCCCAAGTCCCGGTGAAGCAGCCGGGCCGCCATCCTTCCGGAGCCTTCTGGGGGAGGAGCGGCTGGCTGGCACATGCATGCCAAGGGCGGGTGACTAAGGAACCAGCCCCTCAACGTGGTTCATCCTTTTTATTTCTTCCCTTTCAACTTGGTGGTCAGCTCGCCAAGCTGTTCCTTACGTAGTTCTGTTTCCTATGGTTCTGAGAGAGTGGTTCCATCACAGACGACCAAAGGCTGGGTCCCTCTGGCTACAATGTAGGCCTTCCAGTGGGGGGGGCTGGCGTAGCCTTGAAGGGAAACAGCAACAGGAGGCAGGTAAGTGTTGGGCGGGGCAGGCAGAGCCCTGGGCAGAGCTTACTCTGGGGATGTAAGTATCCCTCCTTACGCCCGGTGCTGTCCAACCTGACATCCAACAGGCCCAGCAGGCTCTACTCTGAACCCAAGGCCCCCGCCCCCAGCCCTGGGCAGCTGTCACTCGCTACCAGTCTCAAAGATCGGCTCTGGCTGCAGTTCTCAGGCTGATCTCCAGCTCATGCGTGTGCGTGTGTGTACGCATGCGCAGGTGCATGCACATGCACCTACACATGTATTTTGAGACAGGGTCTGCATAGCCCCCAGGCTGGCCTCAAACTTGGAATCCTCCTGCCTCACCACCTTAAGCACTGGGGTTACTGTGCACCCCCACGCCTGGCTTAATCTCAAGCTTTTTGTGTTTTTGTTTTTGTTGGATGGACAGTTCCGAGGGGGAGCAGGATCCCTGAGCCAATTCTTCTGAGGTTATCTACTCTATAGTTTCATTAGCACATCTAGATTAACCCAAACCAGCATTTCCCAAACTGGGTGCTGCCAGCAATAATGTTCTGTAAGATGCCACAAAGAAAAGAGGTTCCATGGTCCAGGAAGTTTGCGGCACATGAGGTTTCTCCAAGGCTGTCTGGGGTGGCTGACACACTGTCCGTGGTGCCAGCACTTTCAAAGTCCCCGTATGCAAGAGCCTCCTGTTCCCACCCGCGGGGCCATGAAACACAGCCCTGGATCCCCTGAGTGGCTAACAAGGGGGACTTAACTTTCACGCTTTCATAATCAGATGCTGCTGGGCCTCACTGGGCTCTAGGGCAACAATACTGTTACACACTTAAATGTTCTGCTAGATCACCAAGGTGTGGTGAGGCAGGAGGATCCTGTGTTCAAGGCTAGCCTCAACTACATAGAGAGTTCCAGGCCAGTCTGAGTTACAAAGTGAGACTCCATCTCCAAAATAAAATACAATAAAATTATATATATATATGAATAAAAAGAGTTTAATATCAGGTCATTTCTCTCTCTCACGCCAGTCTTGGGGCCCTGAGCACTGTCCCTGAGCTTCTTTTGCCCAAGGCCAACGCTCTACCACTTGAGCCACAGCACCACTTCTGACTTTTTCTGTGTATGTGGTGCTGAGGAATCGAAGCCAGGGCCTCGTGCATGCTAGGCAAGCAGTCTACCACTAGGCTATATTCCCATCCCCTCAAGTTTTTCTTTTAATCACAACACAACCATAGTTAAAAAAACCCCAATAACTCAGGGCTGGGAATGCGGCTTAGTAGTTGGATCACAGCTCGGGCCACCACCCCTGGCTTTCCCATCCATCTTCACAATGAGAGCAGCAAACAGCATTTAACCTTTACTTGGTAGTTCAAGGTCACCGCAAGCACTGTCTGTACAGTAGTGGTGGCAGATGCTGTATCCTGCTGTATCCGGCCTGTGCCATCCTTACAAACATGGTAACCAATCCCTCCCTTCCCCCTCTGCTGGACTGGCTTGGCACTGTCACCACCCTGAGCCACTGAGCAGTTGTTCACTGTCAGGGTCTAACCCCTCTCCTCCTGTCCAGTCACTTCTGATCCTCCTAGGGCTTTGGGCACCCACTGCAATCTCCTCAATCTTCCCAGGCCTGCTCTCCTCTCCTCACCTCTCCCCTCCTCTCCTCTCTGGCCTCCCATCCCTTCTCTATGCCCCTGTCCTGGCTGGTCTTAAGATGCTGCCAACCACAGGACTCCTTTCCTTCTGCTCAGCAAACCAGACAGTGACATTTGAGGCAGGCCTATGCCAGCGTCTGAGGCTCAAAGTTTCTTCAATCACTGCCAGACATCCTCATATTCTTTTAAAATTTACAGATGCCATTCTGGATGCGCGTGGGAGTGGGGAATCTGGAATGTGAGTAAGCTGTGTCTCTACAGTTGTCTGCACTACTAGACAGAGCCTGTGCAACAAGCAACCACAGCCCTGAACCCCAACGAGCATAGACGTCTGCAGTGGTCATCCTCAAGTGCACGGGCCACTCCGCTGCAGGAAAGCACTTCAGCTCGATTTTGATTCAAGAATCTTCTTTTTCATAGGCATTGCCTAAGGGCCAGGCCAGCTGTGCTCCATTATTAGTTAATGCTTAATTGGTACATTGTTTTTATTTTCCATTTCTGAATTGAAATCGAGGTTATATAACTTGGATTCAAATTTAGCACAGCCAGGCGCCGATGGCTCACGCCTGTGATCCTAGCTACTCAGGAGGCTGAGATCTGAGGGCTGCAGTTTGAACTGGCCTGGGCAGGAAAGTCCCATGAGACTCTTATCTCCAGTTACCCACCAGAAAACGGGAAGTGGTTCTGTGACTCAACTGGTAGAGTGTTAGCCTTGAACACAAAGAGGCTGGGGACAATGCCCAGGCCTCGAGTTCAAGCTCCACAACTGACAAAACAAAGCAAAAAAACTTCGCACAGTTTGCAGTCTGTTCCACACATGCCCCTAAATGAGCTGAGAGGATTCAGGACTCTGGGGTCTTCTGAATGAGCCCCCCAGGGGCCTCACCGGGGTGGTGGGGCAGGAAACAGAGCGGCCAGTTGTGACGCTGCGGGTACACCTGCTTCTGCCAGGAACACTGCTGTCAAAGCGATCGCTACTGACAGTGGTTAACGCAAACCGGCCTGCCCTCTGGAGTCATCTTTTAAGAAATGAGGCACAGGATGATTTTCAGCCGGGAAAACATGCAGGCAGAATCAAGAGTGAGTCATGCCTGTGGAGTCAGGCGGGAGGGAACAGTGCCCTGTGTAACCCTTGCCCCGACACAACACATTTAACTCATTAATCTGCAAAATCCTTTTGTTGTGGCAGCACTGGGGCTTGAATTCAGGGCTTCGTACTCTTGCATGGCTTTTTCACTCAAGGCGGGTGCTCTACTATTTGAGCCACACCTCCCATTTGTGGCATTTTGTTGGTTAACTAGAGATGGGGAGGGAGGTCTCACAGAATTTCTTGCCTGGGTTGGCTTTGAACCACAGTCCTCTGTGTCTCAGCTATCCAAATAGTTAGAATTACCAGCACTTAGCTTCTAACTTGAAGTTTCTATGACCAATAAAATAAGTGTACATGCTGTCTGTAGGGGCCATTTCTCTCTGCCTCAGTAGCGTTCCTAAGCATATATATATATATATACTGTCCCCATTAATAAAAGAATGATGTTCTTTATTCTACTTAATAGAACCATGGTGAAAGTAGATTTGGTACTTAGGGATACTTCCCGAGTTGGAAATGAGAGGGAGGCCTCAGCTGACCCTGTGCTGCCGGGAGCCGACATACCGATGTCTCCGGACTCTATGGGCATGGCCACCGTCTGACAGTGCGTTCGGCACTGGAAGGGAGGGATGAGCTGCAACATGGCCTCGCCACTGCCAAGGGTAAATAGGTCATGCATCTTATGCATCTGGAAGAAAGAACAAGGGGAAGGGGAGGGAAGGAAAAGAAGACAAATAAAACGTGGGCAACCAGGAGACAAAAATCCTGACACACAGCTTCAGTTTCCTCACAGTCTCAACAAAGAAAAACTGAACCATAACAAAATTCATAATTAGGCCCAAAAGACAAAACAAACTAGTCTTTCTGAAACATGGCATCTCCCGGTACTGAGACTAGGGTAAACATCTCTTCTACGTACTGCTTTTTTTTTTTTTTTTTGCCAGTCCTAGGGCCTCAGGGCCTGGGCACTGTCCCTGAGGGTCTTTGTGCTCAAGGCTAGCCTTCTGCCACTTGAGCCACCGTGCCACTTCTGGCCTTTTCTATTTGTGGTGCTAAGGAATCGAACCCAGGGCTTCATGCTAGGCAAGCACTCTACCACTAAGCCACATTCCCAGCCCTATTCTATGTATTTCTCTAAAGAGATGCTAAATCATTTACTGGGCGATGTTAGCAATGAAAACCCGAAAGCAGATGCTGATGAACTCTGTCATTCATAACTGTTTTGAGGCAGTTTTGCAGCTGGCCCTGGAGAAGGCCACTGTGATTTCCTCTTTACCTGTTCCACCTTTAGCTATCCCCCCAACTCCTCTCACTGAATTTGACCGAGTGCTAAGTCCTGGCAGGGCCAACACGTGGTGGGTCAAGCATACAATCTTCCCAGCATTTGGTTTGACCCAGAATTTTAGATAAACAGTTGGTCTGCATACCTGCTGGGCACTCTCCATAGGATATCATTTCTCACTCCTATGGCTCTGTGTTACATGGCAGCAAGCTCAAGGCTTCACCCTGGCATATCGGAGCCATCTTACTAAAGCAAATCAGTCCCAGTAGGTGTGGCCTCTGATGCTGAGGTCCACAATGACAGGCAGGCAGGATGTGGGCCTGCACAGGGGAATGCCGCCAGCAGCTGAGAGCGGGACAAAGGGAGAGAGGGGCCTTGCTCAGGCCTTTTCCCCAACTCCAAGCAAGAAAACCCCTAGGGCCTCCTTCCCCTCTATACCTCCTCACTCCTGACTCAGGAAACCTGGCCCTACAAAGCAGAGGTCACAGGCTTTGGCTTCCTGGGCTGAGTTCAGCTTTTTCCTCTCTACTCTAGTCCTTCAAGACTTAGGTTTTGGCTTCATCTTCCCCTGTGCCCAACACTGGCAATACCTGTGGCAATAGTGAGCGTCATTTCACTGGCTACCATGATGACAGGAGGTGACCTGGACCCTTGAGCTGGCCTGTGGCTGGCTGATGCTAGTACTGGCAGAATCCCTGGTGGCAACAGTCCTGAGAAAAATCCCAGAAGACCAAGACCAAGTGCTGTGTCCTCTTTTGGAGGCCAGAGGGGCACAGGGCCACACTCTCCCATCCAGGGTGCAAAAAACAGGACGAGGTGCAGGCCGGCCCTCGGCAGCACTGGGCCCTTCCCCCAGTGCCTTTTAATGAGAGAAGACCCACCTCATCTTCTACCACCAGGCTGCCCCATGGTTCTGGGACCACACACTTGACACAAGGGCCTAGCGATGGGGCTGTGGACAGCAGTATGGAGAAAGGAGAGCACAGGCCGGGGTGGGGAACAGCTGCTCTTAGAAACCAGACTCTCAGGATTGTGTCTTTGGAGCCACTCCCCTTCTCAAAACATCCTTAAGAACCATAACAAGATGACCTTGGTAAGCACTTCAGTCGCTGCTTTAGCTCCCTTGGCTTGGTTCCCTGGTGTTGAGCAGGCTGGTGACTTTAACTTCAATATTCACGAGGGAAAACTGAGATAAAGATGAAGGCCCTCGCCCAGAATTATATCATAATTATGAAGATGAAATCACATCGGGGCCCTGAGTTCTAGCCGAAGACGTCCAGAGCCTGCACCTCCCGACTGCTGGCAGACAGGCGATCTTACTCCTAGACAAAGTGATTGTTTTTATAAGCTTTGAAATCCTCCAACACGATTCAGCAGATTTGAAGCCAAATAACAGCATCAGGAGGTCGAAGACACAACCCAGAGTTAGCAGAAGATCACAGATTGGGAAATTCAATTTTTTTTTGTACAAAGAAAATCCAATTCTTTCAAACCATCCAAGGTTCAAAAACCTCCCTCAGAAATGGGAACCAACAAAGGAACAATGAGAGAAAAGAAAACAGACAGTAAAAAAGCAGATACAGAAGAGCTTCTCTGAGTCCACTGGCCTGAAACCCGTGATGGGAACTGGGGGTGGGGGTGGGGGTGCACCTCAGCGGGGCTGCCCCCCTCCCTCTGCACCTCAGCGGGGCTGCCCCCCTCCCTCTGCACCTCAGCGGGGCTGCCCCCCTCCCTCTGCACCTCAGCCGGGCAGCCCCCTCCCTCTGCACCTCAGCGGGGCTGCCCCCCTCCCTCTGCACCTCAGCGGGGCTGCCCCCCTCCCTCTGCACCTCAGCGGGGCTGCCCCCCTCCCTCTGCACCTCAGCCGGGCAGCCCCCTCCCTCTGTACCTCAGCGGGGCAGCCCCCTCCCTCTGTACCTCAGCGGGGCTGCCCCCCTCCCTCTGTACCTCAGCGGGGCAGCCCCCTCCCTCTGTACCTCAGCGGGGCAGCCCCCTCCCTCTGCACCTCAGCGGGGCAGCCCCCTCCCTCTGCACCTCAGCGGGGCTGCCCCCCTCCCTCTGCACCTCAGCCGGGCAGCCCCCTCCCTCTGCACCTCAGCGGGGCAGCCCCCTCCCTCTGTACCAGCAAGTCCTCCATGCCCGCAAGCCTTTGACTTCCAAGCCTTCTATTGAAGGGGGGCTGGGGATTCCTATTAACACCACTCTGTGTCCTTGGGGAGATCATTTCATCTCTCTAGGGTTCCATTTCCCTACCTACAAAGTGAGAAAGTTGGAGGGAATCTGGAGGAAAGCAAAGTGAGAGGTGACATTGTCCTAAAATGAAATGTACTCATTACCTGGCTTATGCAAAGGTAAGCCCCCTGTACAATACCTTAATAACAATAAAATTGTATCTATTTGTTGTTGGTGGTGGTGGGCCTAGGTGCTGTCTCTCAGCTCTTTTGCTCAGGTCTAGTGCTCTGCCACTTGGAGCCATAGACAGCTCCACTTCCTTTTTTCCTGGTGGTTAATTGGAGGAAAGGATCTCACAGATTTTCCATCTTGACTGGCTTTCAACTGTGATCCACAGATCTCAGCTTCCCGAGTAGCTAGGATTCTAGGTGTGAGCCACCGGCGCCCGGCTGAAATTGTATTTTAAAGAATGAAGAAGTGGGACTATTCAGTTACGTACTACCTCTTGGGGCCAGTCTAGTTTTCAATCTGAGATGGAGAAGTAAGGCTAACTGCCACTCAAGCCCGCTCATCTTGTCGGATTCCACTCCCTTGGCTAGGGAAGAGTGGCTCGTCCTAGGTGTTATAGGCAGGACAGGAAACAGGTCTGTAAGGTAAGGAGACTTTCTGGGAAGCTGCCTCCATAACTTGGCACTAAGGCTCCTGGTGACCAGCAGGAGGGGGGAACTTTTCGGCTCACTTTCTAAGTTGATTTGCAAGGAAGGCCTTGATTACAACATCAATCCAGGTCCCCGAGGAGGAAAATCCTAGGTCCAGGTCATCTAAAAAGAAGTCCTACCTTACTTCCCACAACAGGTTCTGGGTGGAGATGGAAGCACTTTTTTAAGGATGCATCTTTTGGAAACGGCAGGTGGTTAAAAACAGGAAAGAGTTCCTGTAAAATTTGTGATCTGTTCAGAGGTCTTCTCCTGTAAAGGTTGAGCAGAGAAAAAGACACTAGTCGGGGTCAGCCAGCCTTTGTGCAGGACAAACAGAGCTGAGCAGCGGTGGAGCACACAGAGGAGAGCAAAACAGCAAGCAGCGTGATGTCCTGAGTGTCAGGGGCACAAAGAACAGTGTGTGCAGCAGATGGGTGATAAATGAGCACACGCACAAGGACACACGTGTGCTCTACTGTCATCATTTGTATGTGTGGGTGGAGTATTTACAAAATCCAGCTAAAACAACATAGAAGGGGAGGAAAGAATCTACTCTTTCTGTCTTGGGAAAGAGGCTTAAGGGCAAGGAAAGGGAAGAGAGAAGAGAGGCTGGAGGAGATAAAAAGCAAAATACTTTGTGGGGGGCAAAGTGGGGCAGGGGGGGCCCAATCAGCTTATTAACTTAGACATTCTACCACACAAATAAGTGGCAAGTTTGAAGGAAGGTGGAGGACCAGGGGTCTGTGGCTCATGCCTGTAATCGTAGCTACCAAGGCTGCAATCTTAGGATGGTGGTTGGAAGCTAACCTGGGTAGGAAAGTCTATGAGACATTTATTTCCAATTAACCACCAAAAATGCCAGAAATGGAACAGTGGCTCAAGTGATAGAGCACTACTAGCCTTGATCAAAAAAAGCTTAGGGATAGCACCCAGGCCCAGAGTTCAAGCCCCAGGACCAGGACAAAAGAATGAACAAACAAACAAATGGAGCAAGGATGAATGGTGGAGGCCTTAAGATATTATCTGAAGAAGCAATTTCAGTGCTCTGAAAGGATTCTACATGGAAGTGGGCTTTCCTTTTCTTGTCAGAGGGCAGCCTTCACTCCAAGGAATGGACCATGTGTCGTAGACACAGTGAGGAACAGGAAACAGGGTCCAATGCTGCCTCAGTAAGCTGCGGGTGAAGGACTCTTTTTTTTTGTTTGTTTTTGCCAGTTCTGGAGCTTGAACTCAGAGCCTGAGCACTGTCCCTGGCTTCCTTTTGCTCAAGGCTAGCACTCTGCCACTTGAGCCACAGCGCCACTTCTAGCCGTTTTCTATGTATGTGGTGCTGGGGAATCAAACCCAGGGCTTCGTGTATACTAGGCAAGCACTCTTTCCACTAGGCCATATTCCCAGCCCGTGAAGGACTCTTAATTCCTGCTTTTTGGTCTGAAAAATAACAAGGATAATTTGTTTCCTGAACTCTGCCGAGCATCACTGAGGAACAACAGACCTGAGCAGCAGGACGCACTGGCCTGCAGAGTCAGGTGCCAGGAAAGGCCGTCCTCCTCCATGCTTCCTCTCTCTCCAGCCCCCCGTGTCCAGGACCCATGCTCCAGAAACAGAAGTGCTAAACACATGCCTGGAAACACACCGCAAACTTGCTAGGCCATCAGGTGCTTCCCATGGTGCACCCCTTCTTTTTGCACACCCGTTTCCCTTCATGTCACAGCTGCTTTGTCTATGAGCTCCTCTCTCGTGACGGGAAGCTGGGAGATGCCTACTGGGTGCTGGCAGGTGCCTCACCCACGGGACTTGGTGGCTCTTGCTGCTTGGACAGGTGGCCTGCGCCTTTTCTACACACAAACATAGTGCGTTCATACTCACCACGGGTAAGGGAATGGGAACCACCGCTCAGGGAAGCAGCGCCACCACTTGGTGAAAACCCCTTCTGTGAAGCCTTCTGTCACCTCGGGGTACTGGCACAGGAAGTGCTGCATGTCCTCGGATGTCAGAGGCTGGCCCGTCTTGGCAAGGAGGAAGGGAAACAAGAACAAGTTTATGTTGGTCAATTTTGGGAGGCCTGGAGTGGGAGCCAGTCCTGCAGAGAAGCAGCTCTGCTCACCTTGATCACCAGAGGATGGAGGCTGTCCAAGTTCTTCGGGGCGTCCTCCACAAGCACCACCTTGAGCGGCAGCTTCTGAGCACAGCTGGTACAGTTGGCAGGGATGGTCTCCGACCGGTTCTGTTCACAGTTGTTGGACCAAAGCTGAGAGAAGTCAAAATCTAAGGGGGAGAGGGGGACAGGTGGAGGAAGCATTCAGCAACTCAGTCCAAGAGTTTTCAAATCTGGGGTCAGGCGTCTGGAATGTCTAGAGCACACCAGGAGTGGCAGTCCTGGTGGTCCCACATCACCAACATGCTCTGACACTTGTTGCCTTGAACACTCTGGTTTACACACCCACTGGTGGGGGCCAGGACAACTCTCAGAAGGTGTGAGGAAAGGGTTGGGGGAGCTAGAGTCTGCTGTTCATGGCATCTTTGATGTATAGCGAATGGCCTATGCCCAGACGACAGTGTCCAGAAGGGGTGGGACTACTACTAATCACTGCCCTGAACTCCATTAACTGATCAATGACTCGGAAGGCTGATTAGAAGGAAGACCCGCTCCCACTTTTGATACAGTACTAGCCAGTTAGCTGCCTGACACTGTCTGAGTGCCTGGGGATCTTGTTTTCACAGCTTTCCCCAGTTTCTCTCGGTTCCTATCCCGTCTGTATCCTGTTCAGAAAGCTATTCATTATTTCTTGTTTACTTTCTGATCCGCTTTGGATTTCAGCTGTGTTCTTCAAGAGCTGTGTTTGTTTTAAACTCTTAAGTTGAATCCAAAATGTTTCACAAGATGGTTCTGATTAAAACCTAGTAGAAACCAATCAGGGGAGCGCCTAAAACAAAAGGCAACAGACAACCCAACAGGGCCAAAACACCACAATCGATTTTTAACATTAATAAACACACTTGGGAATTATCTGTTAATCACAAAACTTTCCAGTCAGCGACAGTGAACATTTTGTTTTCTTTTCCCCCCATGTTTTTTATTTGGCATCAATTAGTTGCCCAGGGTTTTAAAATTTTTTAACCTTTCCATGTGTGCATACAATGAACCTTGATTAGAGTCACCACCTCTGTCCCTCCCTTCACTGGCTTCCGGCTTCCCAGACCGATCTCCAAAGGCTTCACCGTGTCAGTGTTCCTGCGGAGCACTGGTATCATATTCACCCTGCACCTTTGCCATTTGCCTACCTCTTCTCATCAGTACCCATGCCTGAGACAGGGACTGTCTTCAATTCTTGGTATACTTTTCTTAAATTATGTTAACTGTTCAAAGGGGTCTCACCTGGGTATTTCATACATGGGTATACAATACTTCAATCAGACAGTCCCCGTTACTTCTTTTCTTTAAGGCAGGGAAATTCTCCTGGGGAAGGGCTGTGATTGTTCTCTGGGGTCTCCTGCCCACAGCCTCCGGGTTTCCTGGAGGCGGCGGCCCCTTCTCAGCCAGTCCAGGTGGATTTCCACCTGTGTGGCACTCCTCTTGGGCTCCTCTCCCAATGGGCTCCCCAGGGGCCTCCAAGGCCAGCCAAAACTATGCCACTTCTTTACTACATTGGCACTGTAATTTTTTTTTCCCTTCTCGAATATTTTCAAATGTTCCTTATGAGGGGTCAAATATAAATCCTTGCAAAATACAAGGACTCTGGGTAATGGACACCCAACGTGTTTGAAAAGCAGAGAAACTGCATGGGAGAGCCATGGCTCATGTTCCCAATCCTCACACTGATTTGGAATCATTTCAGTTTGAAATGTCAAAAAACAGTTCTTCAGCCCAAACCTAGCCTTGCCTGGAAGTCTTGGTGGTGTAACCTCTCACTCCTCCCCACGAGTTGGGTACAATGCCGAAAAGTGGGTGGGCAGAGAGCTGACTTTCTAGAGGCTTCCTGATAACAGAGAGTTTACAAAGAGTTACTCAGAGGGCTCACTATGCACAGCAGGGCACACTCTGAAATTCCCCGTGGGGAGGACCCGTTCACAGATTATTAACCTGAAAACATTGTTTTAAAAGATTTCTTTCTAAGACAAAAACTCCAGTCTGTAAAAAGAATAGGGAAGAAAGAATGGTGGTGGAGGGAAGTGGAGTTGTGGTTTACGTGGTAGAGCTCAAGCCTGGAGCAAAAAGCATAGTGAGAGTGTGCATGAGGCCCTAAGTTCAAGCCCCCATACCAGCATAAAAGGAAGGAAGGAAGGAAGGAAGGAAAGGGGGAGGAGAGGGAAGAGAGAGAGCAGGACATAGCTAGTTCAACAAGAACAAAGGGTGGTCTGTGTTTGTTGTTCAATGCTTGTGGAGAACAGTGCCTGGTAGGTCTCACCAAGAAGAAATGATGTGGAATCTCCCCGGACTTTTTGGAATCTTTAGCAATAGGACTAAGTGAATGGGAAGAAAAACTAGATAGATGGGCAGCATGAATTCACAGGAATCTCAAAATAAAGCTGAAGTGAATGATCCCTCCTTTTAGGTTAGGGCGCCCATAGAAACCTGCAAAGCTCCCAGCAAAGGTCCCCTGCTTGCACTGGCATGTGCTCTTTAATCAGACCCCTCCTCCAGGCTTGTGTCCCACAGCACTTCTTCTAACATCCTGGCCTTTGCCAGGTCCCCTGTATGGGGGGCAAAGTGCCCAGTGCCCTTTCAAACACACAGGAGCAGAGGAGCTCAAGAAAAAGAAGTCATTTCACCAGCAATCATGCTTCCAGGAACCTCCCAACGCGCACAGTCCTGTCTTCCTGAGTCCTCACTGGTAAAATTTTTTCCCTCCAAATGCCATGCAAAGCAGATTCCCACAAAGGAAAACAGGGCGCACTCAGACCCACGTTTACAAGAAAATGGCGCTGTGCTGAACCACCATTGGAGAGCTAAAACCACACCATGTTCCCCGTAAGACTGAGCACCAGGACTCACTCACTTCCATCTGAAGGCAAAATATTGTTTTCTTTGGTTTTGGGTTTTTTGTGTTGTTTTTTTTTGCCAGTCCTGGGGCTTAAACTCAGGGCCTGAGCACTGTCCCTGGCTTCTTTTTGCTCAAGGCTAGCACTCTGCCACTTGAGCCACAATGCCACTTCCAGCTTTTTCTATATACATGGGGCTGAGGAATCGAACCCAGGGCTTCATGTATACGAGATGAGCACTTTACCATTAGGCCACATTCCCAGCCCCTGAAGGCAAAATATATATATATATATATATATATATATATAATTTTTTTTTTTTTGCCAGTCCTGGGCCTTGAACTCAGGGTCTGAGCACTGTCCCTGACTCTTTTTTGCTCAAGGCTAGCACTCTGCCACTTGAGCCACAGCGCCACTTCTGGCCGTTTTCTGTATATGTGGTGCTGGGGAATTGAACCCAAGGCTTCATGTATATGAGGCAAACACTCTTGCCACTAGGCCATATTCCCAGCCCATGAAGGCAGAATATTAACTCAAAGCAGACTGAGTTATCCAGATTACTGATGAGACATTCGAGTTTCTTACACTTTAAAAGATGACCTAAAGCAGGAGCAATCACAGTCCCTTGATGATTCTAAATTTTTTCACTACAGAGCTCATGGAACAAAGTAAATGCCATCAGCTGGCTCCTGCAGGTTTCATCCCTGGGACAAAGAGCGGAAGCTGCTGAGGGCAGGGAAGACAGCCAGGAAGGGCTGGAATAGACAGCACAGCTGGCCTCACTGATAAGGCTCTCTGGCTCTTTTTTCCAGATGCCCTAAACTTGGCTGCCGGAAATGTCACTTTTTTTTTTTTTTTTTGCCAGTCCTGGGGCTTGGACTCAGGGCCTGAGCACTGTCTCTGGCTTCTCTTTGCTCAAAACTAGCACTCTGCCACTTGAGCCACAGCGCCACTTCCAGCCTTTTCTATATATGTGGTGCTGAGGAATTGAACCCAGGGCTTCATGTATGTGAGGCAAGCACTCTACCACTAGGCCATATTCCCAGCCCCATGTTACTGTTTTTGATTGTACAGGGGAATGAACTAGGGGCCTTTCACTTGCTTGCCTTGTTTGCTCTGCTGGTGCTCTACCATTTGAGCCATGAGTGCCTCCAATTTTGCTGTTTGTTGGTTATTTTGGAGATGGAAGCTAGTGGAGTTTTCTGCCTGAGGTGGTTTCAAACTGTGATTCTCCAGGTCTCAGCCTCCTGAATGCTAGGATGACAGGTGTGAGCCACTGGTAGCTAGCTGGACACTTCATTTTTTTTTAAGCTCTGCTGACATTTCACAATCTCCTAATAAATACAGGAACATTCCATCTGAAATTAAGACTAAATATATGAGCTGTTGGTTCATTAAAACTAAAAACCTCATTGACTTTGGGTTCTTATTGTACAATGTTCCCTTCTTCTTGGTTTTAATATAATTCTGGAAATCTTTTCACGACTTCCTTAAGTGTACAAAAACAGCTTGCAGGGGTTGGAGGTATGGTTCACTTGGTAGAGTACTAGTCAATAGGAAGGCATCAGGCACCAAGTTTGAGTTCTGGTCTCGGACCTAAAAGGAAAAAGTAACTTTCAAAGGAGACCCATTCCAAGACATGGTCTCTATGACTGATAAAACCTTGCTTAAAGAATGATGTTATGGACTGGGAAGGTGGCCTAGTGGTAGAGTGCTTGCCTAGCATGCATGAAGCCCTGGTTTGATTCCTCAGTACCACATAAACAGAAAAAGCCAGCAGTGGTGCTGTGGCTCAAGAGGTAGAGTGCTAGCCTTGAGCAAAGAGAAGCCAGGGACAGTGCTCAGGCCCTGAGTCCAAGCCCCAGGACTGGCAAAAAAAAGAATGATGTTGGGCTGGGAATATGGCCTAGTGGCAAGAGTGCTCACCTTGTGCTCACCAGTGCTCAGGCCCTGAGTTTAAGGCCTAGGACTGCCCCCACCTCCAAAAAAAAAAAAGAAAAAGAATGATGTTATGACTACAAGAGCCTAGCTGAAACTAGTCCTTTTGTTTTCTCCTGAAAACATACTTTCTAAGTTATCATGGATCCAAAAGGTTCCAGAATAGGGTTACGCAAAATAATTCTATAATTCATTTGTGACATGAATGTATATGTCCCTCCACGTGAATAAAACTAATGCCACCAAAGGTGCTGGTGGGCACTTCCCTAGGATACAGCAGGCTCAGGGATCAATCCTCAGCACCAAAACAAGAAAAGTGAAGAACTTTCCTTCAAGTTCCCCAAACAATGTCTCTATTCTTTCTGAAAAAGTAAATCTCAAGTCTTATCATGTTATTCTCAAAAGGAAAGGAACTGTCAAATTAGGAACTCCCTGACATTGACGTACGGTTGCTAAATTTAAATGTTTCTTAAATGTAACTTCCTGGCAAAACTGATATACTTTGGAGCACTAAATTAAGTCAACTGTGGTAGAAAGAGCAAGCTGAAAGTATAGGAGACACCTAAACAAAAAACTCATAGGGTAAGTTCAGGACTGCCAGAGGACCTGGCTAAAAACAGGTGCTTTCAGCACACTGCTAGCTCTATTAACCACCCACCATGCACAGGGATCAAGGAGAGTCAAATCTATGCAAAGGACTTATATCCCTAATGTGTTCTTGAACAGGTTTGTATTTGGCTCCATCCAATGGGTTTTTCTGACATATGTCTTTATTTCCCTGGGCCTCAATTTCCCTATCTATAAAATATAGATAATAAAACCCAATCCCAAGGAGTTTTAATAAGAACTGAATTAAATAAAACAAAACAATACAAAGAATATGTAGCAATAAATGTTATTCCCCTGGGCTGGGAATGTAGTTTAGTGGTAGAGTGCTTGCCTAGCATGCATGAAGCCGTGGGTTTCATTCCTCAGTATTACATACACAGAAAAAGCTAGAAGTGGCACTGTGGCTCAAATGGTAGAGCACTAGCCCTGAGCATAGAGAGGTTCAGGGACAGTGCCCAGGCCCTGAGTTCAAGCCCCAGGACTGGCAAAAAAAAAAAAAATGTTATTCCCTTTCCCATCAAACACCGTGAAGAGAATGATCTCACAGGAAGAAAGTGCGGCACACTACCTGGAAAGGGTCTGTCTTGATTGGTGACTTGTGGAGGAGCCCCTTTATTTTCTGGCATATACTTCTTGGTAATGGGCAATGACATCAGCCGAATGTGATGGATGAGCGAGCGCCAGGTGTGAGCTCCCGAAAGCCCAGGTTCAGGCGCTAACGGGCTGAATGGCTGAATCACAAGATAGGCAGAGAGCAAAACGAAGCCCAGAGTTACAAGGACCTACCAGGAAAGACGGGGAATGGATTAGTAATTGTCCTAGGGAACAAAATACCTTCATGACAGGAAAAACAAAACAAAGCCAGACCTCTTCTATTCCCAGTGCCTTAAGAACTAACTTATTTTCAAAATTAAACCATTTATTTCCACTTCTAAAGGCATTCAAAGTTGAGAACTAAGGACTTCAAGGTTCACCAAGCTTCTGTTACACAATTGGAGGTTATGACACCACTTAAAACACACACAGCTGGGCACTGGTGGCTCACACCAGTAATCCTAGTTACTCAGGAGGCTGAGATCTGAGGATCATGGTTCGAAGCCAGCCCAGGCAGAAAAGTCTGTGAGACTCATCTCCAATTAACCACCACAAAACTGAAATAGAGCTGTGGCTCAATGTGGTAGAACACTAACTGTGAACAAAAGAGCTCAGGAACAGTACCCTGGCCCTGAGTTTAAGACCCAGAACCAACAAACACACACACACACATATTCACACATTCCAATTAATTCTAAACACACAGCTTTCACTTATGCTCTGCTTATCAACAACAGTCAGATTTCCTAGTAGCACATAGTAATAGGGCAAAGGCTGATTTATACACAGAAAACCCAGGTTCTGTGGTGGAATGTCAATAGTAACATGTAGAATGCTACTGGAGTTTGTGCTATAAGTGCTTTACCTTATACACAGCGATCAGAAGAGGATACTGGGGTGGTCCCCGCTGAGGCTCATTCTTTTCCAGTAGCTGTCTGATAAATTTTTCAATGGCTTTCTCAGACATACCACATTGATGGCCTGTCTGTCTCACCAAATCAACAGTCTCTGAAAGTTTGTCATAAATGCTGATTTCATTAGCAGCAAGATCCATGTCTTCCAACACACGATTCCTGAGAGAGAAGACAAATGAAAAGAGAAAGCTGATTTCTTTAGAGTACTTCCTCCCCAAAGCTACTTCCTTTATAGCAAGGTCTCTCTACCTCCTCAGGGAAGAATCAATTTTTGTTTTCCATAGTCCATTGCAAACCCAGTGGGTACATTGAGAGAATATAGAACTGCTATATGTACAGATTTATTATTATTATTATTATTATTTGTGTGGGGTTTTTTTTTTTTTTTGGCCAGTCCTGGGGCTTGGACTCAGGGCCTGAGCACTGTCCCTGGCTTCTTCTTGCTCAAGGCTAGCACTCTGCCACTTGAGCCACAGCGCCACTTCTGGCCATTTTCTGTATATGTGGTGCTGGGGAACTGAACCCAGGGCTTCATGTATAGGAGGCAAGCACTCTTGCCACTAGGCCATATCCCCAGCCCTATTATTATTATTATTATTGTGTGTGTGTGTATGTGTGTGTGTGTAGTTGAGATGGTGTTTCATTATGTTGTCCAGAATGATCTCAACCTCCAGAGCTTAAATAATCCTCCTGCCTCAGCCTCCAGAGCAGGTGGGACTACAAGAATGCACCACCATGCCCAACTTATGTATACATTTTTAAATGTTACTAAACAGTGTATTAGAAGCAGGTTACACATGGGCACTGGCCCATGTGTAACACTTTGAGGAGCTCTAGTCTGGTGCATAATAAATGCCTGAGATTCTGAAGCACTAATGGCATCCCCAAAGCTTTCTAATGCCAATAAGAGGAGATCTGCTATTGGTCCTTTACTAAAGGAAAAATGAATGAACTGTAGATAATGATACTGACCAATTAATTCTTTGCAATTAGACCAGATATCTTTCAGTTACACAGAAAGAAAAACTGATCAGGGAAGGTAAGATTTACTGTGAGGAACACGCCAGAAGCTTTGCTTCTGGCCAGAGCAAGGACTTCAGACAATGCAAAGCTCTTCACGTGGACCTTGAAGCTTGTAGCCCTAGCACCTTTCCACAATTTTAGACAATAAAGGGCACTTCATTTGTATTTAAAGGAGCCAAGATCTACATTAATCTCATTATTCAATTTGTGAAATGAAATATTTTTTTTAGTTAATGAAGACTGATTCTCAGTGGCCTCAGATAAAAGGATTAAACTTAAGTAGCAAAGTAGAGTTCTCCCAGTATCATTTGTACAATGAAATTAGATAATGATTTTTTTCATGAGGAGAAATGGTTCTTCCTGAGGAGGAAGAAATAAGCCTAGCTTGGTGCTGGTGGCTCAGGCCTGTAAGCCTAGTGACTCAGGAGACTGAGATCCAAGGATTGTAGTTTGAAGCCAGCTGAGGTAGGAAAATCCAGGAAATTCTTTTTTTTTTTTTTTTTTTTTCCCCAGAGCTGGGGACCGAACTCGGGACCTTGCGCTTGCCAGGGAAGCACTTTTTCACTGAGCCAGATCCCCAGCCCTCAGGAAATTCTTATCTCCAATTAACTACCAAACAGCTGGAAGTGGATCTTTGGCTCAAGTGGTAGAGTGCTAACCTAGAGCAAAAAATTTCAGTCCCAAGGCCTTGAGTGCAAGCCCAGGCCCTGCACAAGAAAACAAAACAAAACAAAACATACGGTTGACATTGTCCTCTACTGGACCGTTTTGTTTATTTGCCCTGGTGGTACTGGGGGTTGAAGTCTAGCCCTTCTCTTTGTTTTCCCTCTCTTCCTGAAGGTCCTCTTATATATACTTCATTCCAAAAGTGCTTCTAAACCTTCCTAAGCACTAAGTGGTAGCTGGGTGTTCTTTCAGTAAGATGCTGCCACCTGTAGGGTAGAGATGACAATCGTGTGGCTCCGGCAGAAAAAAGGAAGCCCCAAGCTGTCACACACAGGAGCAGGCCTCATGTCCCAGCAAATCACTCTCCAAACTCCTTTTGCTCTTACTTAAGAGTGTTTTGTTGTTGTTACTGTTGTTTTTTAAGTCTGCATGGTCCTCATTTCAGAGTTCAAATAAAATTTGGAACCTTCATTTCAGGTTCAGAATGTGGTGAAAATTCCCTTAAAAAAATATGTATCCTAGGTTAAGGGTACAGTTCAGTGGTAGAGCTCTTGCCTAGCATGTACAAGGTCCTGGGTTCAACCCCCAGTATAGGAAGGAAGGAAGGGAGGGAGGGAGGGAGAGAGTGAGGGAGGGAGGGAGAGAGTGAGGGAGGGAGGGAGGGAGGGAGGAAGGAGAGAAAGAGAAAGAAAGGAAGAAAAGAGGAAAGGAAAAAGAAAAAAGGTAAAATGACAGACATAGAATGGGAGAAAATATTTGCATAGATCTTATAAGGGAAATATTCAGAATATGAAAATAATTCTTAGATAACCCAATGCAACTCAATACTGCCTGTTGGTCTACCATTAAAAACAGCAATTCTGAAAACTGGTGTGGGCAGGTGTAAACATTCATTAAAGGCTCTCTAGGTGACTAATGTGCAGCTGAGTCAAGAACCAGTGACCTGTTTATAGAGACATAAAGAGGAGCAAAAATCTCACAATCTTTCTTTTTTTTCCATCCTTCCTTCCTTCCTTTCTTTCCTTCCTTCCTTCCTTCCTTCCTTCCTCCCTCCCTCCCTCCCCTCTTTCTCTCTTTCTTTCTCCATACTGGGGCTTAAACTCAGGGTCCCATGCATTCACTAGGCAATACTGGCTCACAGCTGGCACTCTACTACTTGAGTCATGCCTCCACTTTCAGCTTTCTGCTGGTTAATTGGAGATTAGAGTCTCATGAACTTTTCTGCTTTGAACCACAAGGCATGAGCCACCGGTGCGCAGTCCGTGGTCTGAAGGACCATCGCTGGATGCAAACGCAGTCAGATGTGCAGCAATGGATGTCCATGGTGCACCGTGCTATGCCCCTAAGTGATTCCAGCAAGAAGGGCAGAATGAGAACTTGTGACAATAATTCTCACAAAGCAGGGTGCCAGTGGCTCACGCCTATAATCCTAGCTACTCAGGAGGCTGAAATCTGAGGACCATGGTTCAAAGCTAGCCCAGGCAAGAAAGTCTTATCTCCAGTGTGCTGTGGTTCAAAGTAGTAGAACACTAGCCTTGAGTGCAAAAGCTCAGTAACAGTGCCCAGACCCTGATTTCAAGTACCAGCAACAACAAAAATAAAATAAACAAATAAAAATCTCACAAACTGCTTTTGCAATCAGAGACTCCAGAGACAGCATTTTCCTGTGGAAACTGGAGAACTTTTTAGGATAGAGGAAATCTACTGGCATGATACTACAAACTGAATGCAATGCTAATTAAATAACCAAAACAAAAAAGCTTGCCCCTTAAAAAAAAAAATCAACCATAAAGTCATGGCTAAGCGTCAAGCATAAGGGGACTAAGGAGGACCATCTGAGTCTTGATGGTGATCCACTTACCTCCAAAAAGAAGGTCCAACTCGGGAAGACGTCAGCTTAGTCACAGGAAACTCTGAACAGTAAGCACGACTCTTAATGGTAGTTTAAACCTGCAAAGGCACAAGCAAGATTATCAGTGCAGTTATTAAATTCAAGGTACCATGCACCAGCCTGGACATCCAAGCATTCCCCCCCACATCCATGGGGTATAAACCTCAAGACCCCCAGTGGATGCTGAAACCACAGTTAGTACTGAACTTAAGTGTGCCATGCTTTTTATAAACACCCATAGCTCAGATAAAATGGAATCCTAAATTAAGCACGGTAACAGTATACTATGAACAGTATGAACAGAAAAAGCTGTGTGGATCTAGCCATCCATTCCTTTCCCCATGGTGGTGTGAGATGTTAAGTGCCCATGTAAGATGCTGTGGGGTGAATGATGGACATGAGCATTGTAGTATTGTGACAATCCCTAATATAGATGGCTACTAAGTGTCAAATGGGTTGGTAATGTTATAAATACACTCCCAGAATCACTGGAGTCACAATCATAGACACCCAAATAAAGGTTGTCTCAGTAAGACAAACTACTTCTGCAGAAGGGTATGCCATCAGCCAAAACTCTGGCAAGCAAGCATATACAGCAGGCAGGCTGCTCCCTTATTTATCCCTAACACAGCAGGTCCTGCTCCTCTGCTCCGAATGGTGGAGCAGCTCAGGTTTACAACCTGCTAATTGGCTAGTTTGAAGAGGATAAACTGTATTTACATAGGGCGACTTAGAAATGCAATTACCAGTACACAAGTAATCTCAACATATACCTGCATCCCCTGCTATTTCTTGAACAATCTGAGGTATGTCTTAAGTCCATCTTAAGGAAACCGGTTTAAAACAAATCCTCACTTTTCAAAAGATCCTTCCTTATCCTAAATTTTCCTCTTTTCCTTACCAAGAGCCAAGCCAGGAGGCCAAAGAAGAAACTTTTAAGAAATACATTTTGGTAAAAAAAAAAGAAAGAAAGAAAAAGACAGTTTTTCTCACAGTAGCCTGAGCTATACACAGCTGGACACACTGAACAAGGATGGTGCATGTCACCAGCAGGTCAGCCTGAGATTTGGTCATGCAACTCAAAATGGCACTGGACACTCACTGCTGAAAAGCATGCTCCGTCGATGAGACACTGCTTTAGAACGCTACTTCCCAATGACATGTCACTTTGCTTTTCAGGAGCATCCGGTGATGTCTAAAGGTACTTTTGACTGGTAATTAGAGGAGCCCTGGCAGCTAGTGGGCAAAGAATGAACATGCAGAAGGCAGCCCTCACAACAAAGAACTGTCTTGCTCAAAATGTTTAAGGAGCTGAGGTGGAGAAAGCTAGATTTTAGGAGAGGCCTATGGGAGGTGAGCCAGGGAGCTGATTCACCTCTGAAGGAGTACTTCCAGGAATGAGGACTGGCAGCTCCCCAAGTCCTTCTCAGTCTGTCTACAGGGAACAGGGTAGGATGGTGCTAACACCATGAACCCTGAAATGTTTGTCTAAAGGCAGGCACCAATGTCTCACATCTGTAATTCTAGTTAATCAGGAGGCTCAGATGTGAGGATCATGGTTCAAAGCCAGAGAAGAAAGTCTGAGAGACTATTACCTCCAATTAGCCACTAAAAAACTGGAAGTGGACCTGCAGCTTAAGTGTTAGAGCACTAGCTTTGAGTACAAAAGCTCAGGGACACTGCCCAGGCCTTGAGTTCAAGCCCTAGAACCGGCACCAAAAAACACAATATTTTTTTTCACTTAATTATCATTTAAATCAAATGGTCCTCTTTCTAGACACATTTGCCTATAAGACTTTGAGGACCTCCATCACTGTCTGAAAATATGCCCCTTCCTAATTCAAACTTATACAAAACCAGTAAGTATGATGGACATCTAATGCATCCTTCACTTCAAGTGTTGATTGACATTTGTATCTGCTTTCTGTTTTTATCAAAATCACTCAAAAGTTAGTTGCAACACATCATGAAATCACTTCTAAATATTTCAGCATACATTTCCTATTAAGGACATTTCTATTAATTATGAGCATTATTACTGTCATTAAAATAACTCTATTTCCTAATATTCAGCCCATAGTCAAAATTTCCATTATATATGTGAGTATATGCACACATACAAACACACACAAAATATGCATTTTTGGGCTGGGAATGTGGCTTAGTGGTACAGTGTTTGCCTGGAATACATGAAGCCCTGGGTTCAATTTCTCAGCACCACATATATAGAAAAAGCCAGAAGTGGCGCTGTGGCTCAAGTGGTAGAGTGCTAGCCTTGAGCAAAAAGAAGCCAGGGACAGTGATCAGGCCCTGAGTTCATGCCCCAGGACTGAACAACAACAACAAAACCCCACATTTTTAAAAATCAAAGATCTACAAAAGTACAATAAATGCATGTTTCAAAATACTACAACGAAACCCCTCACAGTGTACCGTTAATACGCACTAACAAAAATGTGAGGGGGGAAAAAAACTCCAAGATTTAACTACTAACCATATATTGCATTTAACTATTGTCTCTTTCATCTACTCGATATGGATGTCCTGGCTTTATTTCCTCTTTTTATTTTTGCCAGTCCTGGGGCAAGAATTCAGTGCTTCAAGCATGCTAGGCAAGCATTCTACCACTAAGCCACATTCCCAGCCCAGGACACTTCACTTTTTACCCTATCTGATCCCTCTGCAACAGCTGCCTATCTTCTCCAAGTGTTCTCAAACCCTGGCAGGTCTGTCCTGTTCTCCAGTCAAGAGACTAGCTTTTGGCATAGTTGTCCTTGACCTTCTCATTTCCTCTACATTTTAACCACAGGCTGTTAATGATTTCCAAATCTCTTCAGTCTAGAGGTCTCTTGGTTTTTTATTTGTTTTTTTGCCAGTCCTGGGGCTTGGGACTCAGGGCCTGAGCACTGCCCCGGCTTCTTTTTGCTCAAGGCTAGCACTCTGCAACTTGAGCCACAGCGCCACTTCTGGCTTTTTCTGTTTATGTGGTGCTGAGGAATTAAACCCATGGCTTTTTGCATGCTAGGCAAGCACTCCACCACTGAGTCACATTCCCAGCCCTAGCATTCTCTTAAGGGCCTGAAATCCATCTACTTATTTAGACCCAACGTTCCCATAGTTTCTTTTCTATTTATAAAATGCTCATAATTAAACTATCCCCCCTTCAATCCATTTCTTTTATAGTCTTTAAGAAGAGAAAAGGAGTCAGCTGCTGTGGCTCACACCTGTAATCCTAGTAAAGAAGGCTGAGAGCTGAGGATCATGGTTCCATGCCAGCCCAAGCAGGGAAGTCTATGGACTCTGTTCCCCAATTAACTACCAAACAAAAGCTGAAAGTGGAGTTGTGGCTCAAGTGGTAGAGTACTAGCCTTGAGGAAAAAAACAACTCAGCCAAATCGGGAGGTGATGGCTCGCGCCTGTACTCCTAGCTGCTCAGAAGGCTGAGATCTGATGATCGCGGTTCAAAGCCATCCCAGGCAGGAAAGTCCTTGAGACTCTCATCTCTAATTAACTACCAGGAAATCGGAAGTGGTGCTGTGGCTCAAGTGGTAGAGCGCTAGCCTTGTGCTGAAGAGCTCAGGGACAGCACCCAGGCTGAGTTCAAGCCCCAGGACCAAAGAATAAAAAAATAAAAAATAAAAAAAGCTCAGAACCAGTGCCTAGGCCCTGAGTTCAAGGCCTAGGACCTGCACAGGCACGCACGCGCACAAAGATATACAGCTACGGGTGTTTATTCACACATGTATGGTCACTGCCTACCTGTTCAGTCGCATCCTCTTTCATTCCTGCCTCATCTTCTACATGTTTGCTCATCGTTCTGCTTTTATTTAAATAATTTCCTCTGCCTACAATGCCAAGCCTCCCATGCTCTGTCCAATAAGTGAGCTCTTGTAAGAGCTTGGATTTTGACCTTGGAACCTCATTCAACTCTACCACCTTACTATTTTTTCTCTCTTCCTCCCCCCCTTTCCTTCTCCTCCCTCATCCTCTTTTCTCTCTATTCCCCCCCTCCCTCCCTGTTGTTTTTAAGATAGGGTCTCATTCATTAGGTAGCCCAGGTGAGTGCTAGGATTACCAGGGTGTGCCACCAAGCCCAGTAAAATGATGAGTTCCTTGAAAGCAGACATAAATGGAGAAAATAACACAAGAAACTAACAGTGGACATAGAAATTCACTTCACATATGGAACCTATTCAATGTTGAACAATTTTATGGAAAGGACCTAACTACTGATCAATCATTTTGTTACCTAGCAATTGGTCCACATTCAGCATTGCCCAAGGGTCCCTACTCTGCTCCGATCACCTCAGCCTGATGAGAGTTTAGGTGAGCAGGTTAGGAACAAGTTGTTTTTGTTTTGTACAGTAAGTGTGGAGGAAAGAGCAACTGTGTCTTGAAAACTCAGTACAGGACAGAAAAAAAATCTGAGAGGGCAAGTTGTACATTTCAGTCAAAATTGCAGATTGACAAAGGTGAACTTAATTTTTGTTTTCTTTTAGGTGGAAGAGGAAGGGATTCATGTGTTTCCTAAAGGGAAATTGTGACAACTCAAATTCAAGTACACAAATCTATCACAGGAGAGATGTGCATACTAAGGGAGAAATCAAGGGAGGAAATTCACCATGAAAACTACAAATGAGCCATCAGAAAGGTTAGAATAGTAAGTACATAGGAGACTGATGACTAATTTGTAATCACATTCCCCTTTGGCCAGGGGATGGTGGCTCATGCCTGTAATCCTAGCTTCACAGATATGGAGGATTGATGCTCCAATTTAGCCTAGGCAGAAATGTCTCATGATATCCCACCTCCAATTAGCCAGCAAACTGCTGGAGATGTAGCTCAAGTGAGTAGAGTACTAGCTCTGAATGAAAATGCTGAGTGACAGCTCCGGGCCGAGGTCAAGCCCAATACTGACACACATGCACACTATCAGTACAAATCTATGCAGATTTGGACCAGGGGAAAAAAAAAGTGAAATCTGCAGGGCTAAGTCTTAAAGTACTATAGAAGAGTAGGCAGGAGGAATTTCCTTGTGGCAAGGCATTCTTTTCTGAAATCTAAGTCAGGAGGCTCACGCTCTGCTTTCGCGATGCAGAGCTGAGCTTCGAACTGGGGGCCTGGCGCTGTAAGGCAGGTGCTCTTAACACTTGACCCATGCTTCCAGTCATTCACAAGCCCGTCACTTTTAAATAAACATTTTCCCCTTTAGTAAATAACTAGGAAAAAAAAAAAAAAAAGAAAGCCACAGCACCTGTTTCGGCTGGGGGGGGGGGGGGAACTGGATTTTCTATATCCCGGGGCGTCTACCGAAAGGCGCTGTGGAAGGGCGGTGGGAGGCCGTGGCCGGCGCCATGGCTCGGGGTTGGGGCGGGGGGGGGGCTCTGCTGGGACGCCCGCGGACCCCACTCTAGCGGGTGACCTCGTCCTCCCCTCCCCGGCACGAGCCCGGGAGAGAGAGGGAGCTGGGGGTGGGGGGGAGAGGGTGTCAGGAGCTCCAGAAACGCTCGGCGGGGGTCAAGATGCGGCGCTGCGCTGGCGGGGGGGGGTGTCCGGGGCCCGCACGGCGGCGAGGCTGCCCGGCAGCCTCCTCCTCTCCCCCACCCCCCGCTCCCGGCTCGGGTCCCACTCACTCACATGCAGGCCCGCGCCCCCCCGGGCTCCTCCCGCCTCGGCGACCCCAGCCGCCCACGGGAGAGGGCTGGGCTGACAACTTCCGGCTTCCGGAAGCGCAACCCCGGAAGTAGCTCCGGGACCCACAGCCCAGGCCTCGCGCCCAGTGGTAGCTCCGCCTTCCCGCCATGCGCTTCCGGCCAAAACAGAACGCACGCGAGGTCGTGGCGCGCTGGGTGAGGAACTCTCGCGATATCTGAGGAGCTGGGGTGTCTGGCTCCCCCTGGTGTCCCATCAAGAGAGACTTTTTTTTTTTCTCCCCAATTCTGCTAAATTCTCTGTAATTCTTGCAAGGCCTCATCTTTTCTATCCGCACGGACACAGATTATGTGGCAGGAGCACACCCCACAGGAAGCAGCGAGCCCTGCAGCCTATCTTCAGGACGAAGAGGTGAAGTGTAGCTCTGCATAGAGGAAAACTGAGGTGGGGAGGGGTATCAGAATGTGGCCTGGTTCTGAGAAGGGCTCTGAGGGAGGGTAACACCTTCTCACTCCCTGTCATCACGTGTGGGGAGTGACTATTCTGTGAGTCTTCCCATGAACTGATTTCTCTTGCTCCAGGGTGCAGCCTCACCATTATACACACGTTCATATGCATATAGATAGATAGATATACATATGTGTATATATATATATGTATGTAATTGTACTTATTTACAAGGCTCTGCTGATCGCTTCCTTGTGGATAGTTTCATTTCTCATTATAAAGATGTTATTGACCAGTCCTGTCCTATCTGGAACCCAAAGGGATTTCGGAGGAGACACATGCAAAATGGAGGCAGGAATGCCAAGCTTTTAGCTCACTCCAATACTTGGTAGAGGGTAACGGCACATGTCTATAATCCTAGCACCCAGGATGCTAAAGCACAGAGACCACAAGTTCCAGGACAGCTGAAGCTTCATAGTGAGACCTTGAATAGAACAAAAACAAAAGCATACGTGAGGCACACTTGTTAGAGGCACAATTTAAAAACACCCCAAGGGGCTGAGGATATGGCCTAGTGGCAAGAGTGCTTGCCTCCTATACATGAAACCTTGGGTTCAATTCCCCAGCACCACATATACAGAAAACGGCCAGAAGTGGCGCTGTGGCTCAAGTGGCAGAGTGCTAGCCTTGAGCAAAAAGAAGCCAGGGACAGTGCTCAGGCCCTGAGTCCAAGCCCAGGACTGGCAAAAACAAACAAACAAACAAACAAAAACACCCCAAGGGCTGGGAATGTGGCTTAGTGGTAGAGTGCTTGCCTAGTATGGACAAAGCTCTGGGTTCAATTCCTCAGCACCACATAAACAGAAAAAGCTGGAAATGGCGCTGTGGCTCAAGAGGTAGAGTGGTAGCCATGAGCAAAAAGAAGACAGGGCAAAAAAAAAAAATCACAAAAATCCATTAATAGAATGTGTTCAAATTGCAGTGTTTTCAAGTAGCAGAATACAATGATGCACAGAAAAATTAAAAATGTCCATTAGGTATAGTAACTATGCATATATTTAATGAGTATAATGTTAGGTAAGAGAATGCAAAATACCTTATGACTTTATGTAAAATTCAACCAGGAAATCAACCTATGATATTAGAAGGTAGAAAGTGATTACCTTTGGAAAGGCTAGTGCAAGTGTTTGAGGACCTGGAAATTTACTTATCTTTGTACCAGTACTAGGGCTTGACCTCAGGACCTTGAGCTCTTGCTTAGCTTTTATTTTCATACAGAGTAGATGCTTTATCACTTAAACCACACCTCCACCCTCTGCTGCTGGCTTTTGCTGGTTAACCAAAGATAGCAGTCTCTCCAATTTGTCTGCCTTAACTGGCTTTGAACTGAGATTTCAGGTATAAGCCACCTGCTTGACATTTTATTTCTTGATTTGATGCCTGCTACACAGCTGGGTTTATTGTGCAAAAGTTAATTGAACCAGTATACTTAGGATCTGTGCACTTTTCTAAATGTCCATCATACGTCAATTTAACTTTTATTACAGAGGATCCAGATGAAGAATAGGGCTAGGTCGATTAGTAAGCAGTCTACCACTGCTCCCACATACTCTTGGGGCGTGAGGGAAGAGTTGTGGAGGATTCATTACATAGATATGATTGACTAAATCATTGACCCCTGCTGACAAATGTGACCTTCAGCCTCTTACTCTTCCTTTAAAGTTGCTGTTGGGAATCCCAACCCTCTATCACACCTGGGTTGTTGTATTACCAGTCCTCGGCCTGAAGCTACCCCAGATCTGTAAGCCATCAATCACTGGTATAGCTGGTGGTCCAAGCCTGTAACTCTAGCTACTAGGGAGGCTGAGATTTGAGGATCAAGGTTCCAAGCCCAACCCAGGCAGGAATGTCCTGGAGACTAATCTCCAATTAACCTGAAAGAACTGAAAGTGGAGGTGTGGCTCAGGTGATAGAGTGCTAGCTTTGAGTAAAAAAGCAAAGGGAGACAGCGCCTAAGTCCTGAGTTCAAGCCCCAGGACCAGCACCTGGCACCCACACTCATCCACACCCACCCCTTACTGCCCCCGACAGTCCAAGAACTTTAGTTGTATGCAGGAGACAGAGGGAAGGGAGGGGACTGTTTGCAGAGGTGAAGAGAAGTTTTTTTTTTTTTTCTAAAGAAACTGGGGTAAAGGAAAGAATGGCCTTTCTAGTATTCCTGGCACTTCCATTCCAACACAAAGTGTGGGGCTCAATTCAATTGGCCCTCCCTCCAATCAGAATGAAGATTTGGTGGCTGGTCCCGCCTCCTTCCCTTAAACGAACCAATCATATCGCTCGGGACTTGGCGCCGAAACCCCTCTCCGAGATCGGACGCTTTTCACGGTCCGAGGGCCGAGTTGCTTCTAGTCTCGCACCCCACTTCCCGGCCTTAGAGGAAAGGTCCTTCCACTTCCTAGCCTACTTCCTCCCCCTGCTCCCCTCTTCTCCCCCCACCCTACCCCCGCCAATCCTGAAATCCGAAGGGCTGAAAGGCGGACGGCGGGGACCGGAAGTGTGCGCTGCGGAGGCGGGTCCCCAGCGAGCCGGCGCCGGAAGTGGCCGGTGGCTGACGGAGCTGCGGCCTGGTCATGGCGGCGGTTCCCCCCGACACCTGGCAGCCGCCCACCGTGTACTTGGAGACCAGGTGAGCGGGGGTCGGGCTTCGGGCAGAGCCAGCGGAGCGATGCGGAGCCTGGGCCTCGCCGCGGGCCGGGCTCCCCCGCGCGCTACGGGCCTGCACGTGGAGGGGCGCGGGCGGCGGTCGAGGAGACCCCACGGCCCGCATCCTTCCTCCATTCATTCATTCGTTCGTTCACTCGCCCCGCAGGCGGGTATGGAGTCCGTACGTAGTCCGGCTGTGTGAACCAGCTACTGTGCAGATAGAGGACGAGCCGGGCGCCGGCGGCTCACGCCTGTAATCCCAGCTACTCAAAAGAGACTGAGATCTGACGATCGCGGTTCGAAGCCAGCGGGGCAGGAAAGTCCCTGAGACCCTTATTTCCCATCTAGCCAATAAATAAACCTCCCTCTGGTTTTAGCAGAAGTGTCACATTGTAAGGATTAACCGCCTGACCCAGGCTACACGGCCCGGTTTAAGGGGAGGGAACTCTGTTTGGAGTCGCCTCTGCCTGACGCACGTGCTGTGACTTTAGCCTCGTCCATTCCCTTGCTCCTTCGAAAGAAGCCCAAAGTGATCCTTCTCGAAGAAAGGCCAAGGGATCCCGTTCAAAAAGCCTTAATAATTTCTTGGTGCTATACACAGAATAAAGTTTGTAGGCTGACTAGTGATTGCCCCCCAACTTGGCCCTTGCTGTTACCCCCATCTGCCGCCAGGGGCCAGCCAAGGCCTCTGCCTGGTTTTCTCTTCTTGATCTTTATGCTTTTAACCTGAGGCCTAGTTCCCCAGTCCTGTCTTTAGTTGCTCCTGTTCTTGCTCCTGGGCTTCCTTAGCAAGAGTCTACTTTAGACTCCAACTTTGAATTCCTTCATTTTTTCTTGAATTCCAAAACAAATTGGAAGTTAAATCAAGGCAGAAGTACATAGTGTGGGAAAGCCCTTCTCCCTGAAAACATTCGAATGACTTATTGATGACTGGCCACATTTTTCTTCCTTGTACATGTAAATAAATATCTCTCTTTGATTTCTTGCGTTTTATCTCTTAGCTAAATTGAGATCACAGGGTATATACTTTTCTGTGATTTGCCTCCACACAAGTAATTTGTTGCATCCTGTAATACAGGTAGTTTGTATTCTAATTTCCTAATTTTTTTTCTTGGTCCAAGACCAGAATTTGAACTTGGTACTTGCTTTTTGCTCATTTGGCTAGCACTCTATTAACTGAGCCACACCTTTTTTCTTTTTCAAGGACATATAAATTGCTTCTGGTTTTTCTTTTAATTTTTAAATTTTTATTGTCAAACTGATGTACAGAGAGGTTACAGTTTCATATGGTAGGCATTGGATACATTTCTTGTACTGTTTGTTACTGCCTCCCTCATTCCCCCCTACCCCTCCCGCTTCTGGTTTTTTCGCCTTAACAAATACTAGAATGAATACTGTGGCATACACGTGTTATGTCTTAAAGTGTGTATGTACCAGTCCTAGGGCTTGAACTCAGGGCCTGGGTGTTGTCCCTTAGCTTTTTTGCTCAAAACTAGTGCCCTGTCACTTGAGCACAGCTCCACTTCTGGCTTTTTGTTGCCTAGGCTGGCTTCGATGTGATCTTCAAATCTCAGCCTCCTGAGTAGCTAGGGTTACAAGCACAAGCCACCAGCATCCGGCTCTTTAAGCACTTTTTAAAGAGTTCTTACATACTTCAAAGTTGAAACTGCTCAGGTGTTCACATTTCAGAATTATATGTGTACTTGCTGATTGTCATTACAAAGGGTTATTTTCTATATATTTAATGTATTTCCTATATATTAAATATATATGTATTTCTGTATATCAAATATATATATATTCAATATGTTTTTTAAAAATACCCACCAGAATGCAAAAAGCACCTTGATTCAAGCTTCATACTGAGTAATGATTAACCTAGGAGAAATGATTGCAGAGTGGAGGAAGCATTGCAGCTAGAAAGGCTTGTAGGAAGTTTGGCACTAGTGGCTCACACCTGTAATTCCACTTGTTAGAAGACAGAGATTGGGAAGATTGTGGTAAGGTTATGCCAGGCCAAAAAAAAAAGTAAGACCCATCTTAACAAATAAACTAGTTTGCATCTTTAATTCCAGGTCCACAGGAAGTGTAATTAGGTAGGGTCACAGTCTAAGGCCCTGGGCAAAATATGTGAGACCCTACCCAAAAAATAATAAAGCAAAAAACAAATGAAAAGAAAAAGCTGGAGAGCTGGGAATGTGGCTCAGTTGTAGAGTGTTTGCCTAGCATGCATGAAGCTCTGAGTTCGATTCCTCGGTACCACAAAAGCTGGAAGTGGCGCTGTGGCTCAAGTGGTAGAGTGCTAACCCTGAGTACAGAGAGGCTCAGGACAGAGCCCAGGCCCTGAGTTCAAGCCCCAAGACTGGCAAAAAAAAAAAAAAGCTCAAAGTGTGGGTGGAGTGGTAGAGTCCCTGCCTAGCAAAGGAGAGGCTCTGAGTTCAAAACTATACCAACAAGAAAAAATATATTAACAAGTAAAAATCAAGTGTAGGAACCTTTTCCCTAGTGTAGCGATTGGTTCAAGTAATCAGTGATGTATATATAAGGTATTCGAGTTTTGTGTTGTCCAGTTACTCTGATTAGAAGAAGTACCAGAACTGTGTGGTTTGAGTTTGAAATACAGTGTTTCTTACAATCTCATGACTTGTAAGGTCAAGAGTCATGAGTCCTAGAGCAGTCGCATTGTGTTCCTGTCCATCATCTTGCTCTTGACCTCTTGCCCTCCTGCTGTCCCGCCCCTGCAGCATGGGGATCATTGTGCTGGAACTCTACTGGAAACACGCCCCGAAGACCTGCAAGAACTTTGCCGAGCTGGCGCGCCGAGGCTACTACAATGGCACCAAGTTCCACAGAATCATCAAGGACTTCATGATCCAGGGAGGGGACCCAACAGGGACAGGTACAGTTGAGCAGGACCGAGATTTCCGAAGTCCCACTTGGCACTCCTGGGTGATCCCTGTCACCTAACCAGCACGGTTGGGGGATTCTGCGACAGTTCCTGCCTTCCTCAAACACCTGGAGTTCACCATTTGCTAATCCTCCTTCCTCTAGTTTCCCATAGCTTTCATGCTACTCAGCACGAGCAAGCTATTTCCCTGACCTGTAGTGATGCGGAGTGATCTGAACAACCAGAAGTAAAAAGGCATCTTAAGGATAAATAAGTGGGTCCCTTTATCAGCTTGCCCACTGAGCAGCGTCGAACACCAACTTTGGGTCAGCTACTTTTCTAATCTGTAGGGTTTTACCTGTGAACAAGGAAATAATTCCTGCTTGATAAAGCAGGGAAACGGTGGGCATGTGGAGCAGAGATGTGAATGCGGAAAGAAAATGAGCCTTGAAACTGGGGGAAGCCTTCAGGACGATGGACTGGAGAGCAAACACAGGGCCCGGAGGCTGGAGTAGGCATGGACCCAGCCCTGTGCAGCAGAGAAGGGCGTGCTTATTCTCAGTTGAGACAGCCACTGGAGGGAGTTGGTAACGGAGTGAGTGGTGTGCTCTATCTTGGTTTTAGAGCAATCACTGGCAGTTTGGAGAATCCATGTGTAGGCCGATGTGCTCAGGCAGGGCTGCTGTAGAGAAGAAGGTGCTGCAGGTGACCGGATGCAGGTTCTCGTTGGGACTTGCTGGTAGATTGGATGGGTGTTCTAAAGTAGGCTGGGCAAGGATGCGTCTAAGTTCCTGATGCTGGGCAGATCAGGAATTTGATGTGGGACATGTTATATTTGAAATACCTGATCTTGGGCTGGGGATATGGCCTAGTGGCAAGAGTGCCTGCCTCATATACATGAGGCCCTGGGTTCGATTCCCCAGCACCACATATACAGAAAATGGCCAGAAGTGGCACTGTGGCTCAAGTGGCAGAGTGCTAGCCTTGAGCAAAAAAGAAGCCAAGGACAGTGCTCAGGCCCTGAGTCCAAGCCCCAGGACTGGCCAAAAAAAACCCTGATCTTTACGCAGATAGGTGAGGTAATTGGTTGGGAGTATGGAATCCAGGAAAGATCTGGCGTGGAGACATGAATTTGGAGGGACTGGCAGTTAGTGAAACTATTAGAATGTTGCTTCTTCCAAGAACCCTCACCTTTCACTTTGCCCTTTCTCTGCTCAGTCCTGCTCTTTCACCTTTAAAATAAGCTTGGTTTTTCTCTGTGGCAGAACCTTGGGTTCTTTGACATTCTCAATTGTTCTTGATGACCAGAAGCATTCAATTTTGTGTTTTTCTAATACAGGAATATTTTAGAACACTAAGCATACAGTAAAGTATATAAAGAGGGTTGTAAAGATGTCTAGCCTCCATCCCCCCATATCCTGCCTCAAAAATGAGCAGTGTTGTTGTTGTTGTTGTTTTTTTGCCAGTCCTGGGCCTTGGACTCAGGGCCTGAGCACTGTCCCTGGCTTCTTCCCGCTCAAGGCTAGCACTCTGCCACTTGAGCCACAGCGCCGCTTCTGGCCGTTTTCTGTATATGTGGTGCTGGGGAATCGAACCTAGGGCCTCGTGTATCCGAGGCAGGCACTCTTGCCACTAGGCTATATCCCCAGCCCAAAAATGAGCAGTGTTAACTTTTTGGTTGCCATCGTTCCACACATTCTTCTTTCCACATATCTAGTCAAAGGACGGATAGCTAGCTAAATGGAAGTGATTTCAAAAGAATAATGTAAGATGTATATGCTTTTTATTTTAAAGACAAAAAGTATTATATTTGACTGGTTTTGTTTGTTTGTTTGTTTTTGTTGATTGTGGGACTTGAACTCTGGGCCTGGGCACTGTCCCTGAGCTCTTCAGCTCAAGGCTAGCACTCTACCACTTGAGCCATAGCACCACTTCTGGCTTTTTCTACATATGTGGTGCTGAGGAATCAAATCCAGGGCTTCATGTATGCGAGGCAAGCACTCTACCACTAGTCCATATTCCCAGCCCTTGACTGTGTATTTTTGTTGTTGTTTGTTTTGTTTTGGCCAGTCCTGGGGCTTGGACTCAGGGCCTGAGCACTGTCCCTGGCTTCTTTTTGCTCAAAGCTAGCACCCTACCACTTGAGCCACAGCGCCACTTCCGGCTTTTTCTATATATATGTGGTGCTGAGGAATCAAACCCAGGGTTTCATGTATACAAGGTGAGCACTTTACCACTAGGCCATATTCCCAGCCCCTTGACTGCATATTTTTAACAGAAAAACTGACTGCTATGAAACATATCATTATTTTTCTACCTGTTCTTATTCCCCAACTCTTTTGTTAATTTTATTGCTTAAAAATACTATCTTTAAGTAGTTTAGAGGAATTTTCATTCAAGGAAGTAGTTTTATTGCTTTGTGCTCTAGGCCTAGAACCCAGCTCCACTTGAGGGTCTGCTTTCCCCGGGTTAGTTGCTCACCGTGTGCTGACCTTCAGGGCAGGGCTTCTCATCTGTTGGTCTTATTGCAAAGGCTGGAGGGTGTTTTATCTCCTTATTTGTTCCTGTCGCTTTTGTGTTGGAAAGAGCCTGGCTGGCTATCAGTGTTCTTGGCCACCTTCCTTCCTTCATATCTGTCACCCTCTGGCTTTGAATATGGTTCAAAGCCTTTGTAAGGTGCTGAGGCAGATTGACTGGATCCTTCTTCAATTGAGAGAAGTTTTTGAAATTTTCTGTTTCTGAGTATTTTGTCCAGTGATACTTATTGAATTTCTATTTCAGGAAAATAGAAAATGCTGTTTGGTGACCTGTGATGTCCATACCTATCATATTTCCTTTGATTGAGTGAAGTGATTTTTGCTTTCCCTGCCTCCACTGAGTCTCTTCACTCTGCCTTGTTCGATTTTCAGTTGTGTTTCCTGTTCTTTTCTGCCTTAATTTCTTCATTGTCTCTTTATTGCTGTCATTTGGACTTCAATTTGTGTCCTTAGCTCTGTGATCTCTCACCTTATTCTGTGATTTCTTATCCGGTCTTTGAGCTTTGTTTTATGAGAGCCTCACTTCCACTGAGGCCCCCCCCCTCCCCGTTTTGTCTGTCATGGGGCTAGAACTCAGGGCCTGGGCACTGTCCCTGAGTTCTTTTGCTTAAGGCTAGCGCTCTACCGCTTTGAGTCACAACTCTACTTCCTGTTGTTGAGTGGTTAATTGTAGATCATATCTGTCCGGGCTGACTTGGAACAGTGATCCTCCTATTTCAGCCTCGGTGAGTAGCTAGGATTAATGGTATGAGCTACCGGTGCTGTGCCGTCTCTGTCTTGACAGCCACAGAAGCCCTGTCCTGGGTTGTGCCATGCAGGCCCTCTCCCAGCTGTTCCTTGTTGTTTGTAGTTGGTTTGCAGTCCTTCCTAATGTTACTTTTTCGTGGTATACTTTAATGAAATTGAGGCACCAGATTTCAGTCTTGAGTGAATGCTTGGGCAGCTGGCTGGCGGGACTGTGCAGACGGCAAACAAGGGGCAGGAGCTCCTGGGTCCCTAGGGGATGCCTCTCCCTGACCCGGTGGCCTAGTTTTTGCTGGACAGCTGAGGTGGGCAGGTGTAGGCCCTGGGTTCTTTGAAGTTGGTGAACCATTCTCCCCGTGTTGTCCTCTGATGTGTCTGCCAGATGCTTTCTCCACTCAGGTTCCTTCCACTTCCTGCCTCACTTCCATCTCCCCTGTGAAAGCCCCTCGGCGTCAGCTTTCCCTCGCTCTCCGTGTGCTTTTTCTCTGTTCCCGTGGGCCTCTTCCTCCTCCCAGTATCCTCTACTCCCAATGTCTAGGGTGTCAGTTCTTCCTGCAGGTCTTCCGAATGCTCTGTGCCTGGCCCCACACCCCAGGGCTCCCCAGCTGCTGGGATCTGATGATTAATCAAAGCTGATTATTCCACTTGTCACTCTTGCTCTGATTTCATTTCTCTTCTTGGTAGCCCCAGGAGCACCTGAAATTTGTTGTGATGAACACAATCTCCTTGTTAATTGTATTCATTTTATGCGTCTTCGCCGCGGGTCTGCTGGGTATCTGCCTCGTCCAAGGCCTATGAGGGGGACTTGGCAATAGAAGTCTGGGCGGTGGTTTCCTTTGCAGCGCTCCCAGCCTTGCGGGAAGCAGGCTGTTCACTAGAAGAGAGAACTGAGAGTGGCAGTGTGCGGGCAGTGTGCGTACAGTGTGCAGGTGTCTGCTGGCACGGCATGGGTTGTGGGGGGACGGGTTGCAGTATTCATCATCAGGGACCAGTGCAGAGGAGAGGCTGGAATGGCAAGGAGGAGCACCGTGTAGTGGGCCTGGGGGGACCTGAAGAGTTCTGACTCCTGGGCAGTGGAAGGAAGGGCATTTGGGACGTAGAAAGATGAGTGAGTGCTGGGTGTCATTGCTTAGGCCTATGATCTGAGCTACTCAGGACCCAGCCCAGGTAGCAAAGACCAGGAGACACTGATCTCTTTAACAAGATTTGGAAGATGTAGTGGTGCTGAGGCCCCCACGGAGCCCTGAGGAGCTCTGGCCTCCCAAGAGCTGTTGTGCTCCTGTCAGGGGACAGCAGCGTGGTTGTTGCAGCACCTTGACAGTCGCAGGCAGGAGTGTTACCCGGTGCCTGTGTCCAGCACAAAAAAAAATGGGAAGACTACTGCCCAGGCCAGCCAGAGACAGACTAGACAGAGCTCACCAACAGGGAGCTAGAAAGCTAACAGCGCAAGGACGAATAAAATGCAAACTGTTATATAAAGTTAAAGCATTCAGGAGAGCAAAGCAGATTGTTTAAGGATCTAAGCGTGCGCAGGGAAATGACGAACTCCTACTGAGAATAGTTGTCAAGGTCAGCTTTCGAGAAGGGAGGGGAGGGGTGGAATGCATTCGATGTGGGTGTGGTCTTAACTGCATTTGCCCTACTTTATTTCTCAGTGAAGACGTTATTCTTTGTGTATTGTATTTTATGTCCAACATGATATTGGATAGATGTGGGGTTCTTTCTTTATCTTTTTTTTTTTTCCTTTTAAATGAGTTAATCTCAAGATGATACAGAATGGACGAGTAGAGCAGAGAGCAGACTCTGGCAGGAATTAAGGCTGGGGTTACTTTAAATACAGCTGAGGCCCTGCCGAAGCTTGGGGCTGCACTTGGCTCCCTTAATGGTGAAACGTGGTCCCATGTGGTAATAAAGACGCTTTGCCCTAAAAATAAATACATACATACATACATACAGCTGAGGGTGCTGGGAATGTGGCCTAGTGGTAAGAGAGCTTGCTTCACATACATGAAACCCTGGGTTCAATTCCCCAGCACCACATATACAGAAAACGGCCAGAAGTGGCACTGTGGCTCAAGTGGCAGAGTGCTAGCCTTGAGCAAAAAGAAGCCAGGGACAGTGCTCAGGCCCTGAGGCCAAGTCCCAGGACTGGCAAAACAAAAAAGAAAGGAGAGAAAAAAATACAGCTGAGGTAGGAATAGCTGACACAATGACTGACAAACTAGAGACTGAGCCACTGTAGGATTTTTTTTTTTTTTTTTTTTTTTTTTTGGCCAGTCCTGGGGCTTGGACTCAGGGTCTGAGCACTGTCCCTGGCTTCTTTTTGCTCAAGGCTAGCACTCTGCCACTTGAGCCACAGCGCCACTTCTGGCCGTTTTCTGTATATGTGGTGCTGGGGAATCGAACCCAGGGCCTCATGTATACGAGGCAAGCTCTCTTGCCACTAGGCCATATCCCCAGCCCCAGGATTTTTTTTTTAAATAATACTTTTACTTATTTATTTATTATCAGTCATGGGGCTTAAACTCAGGACCCAAGCACTTTCCATGGCTTCTTTTTGCTCAAGGCTACTAGCATTCTACCACTTGAGCCACAGTGCCACTTCCTGCCTTTTCTGTATATGTGGTGCTGAGGAATTGAACCCAGGGTTTCATGCATAGGAGGCAAGCACTCTTTCCACTAGGCCATATTCCCAGCCCGGATTTTTTTTTTTTTTTTTAAAGGTTCTTAATGCTTAGAGTCCTAGGCAAAACTTCATTGTACCTATAGGTGGCAGAGATGTTACAATGCAGATGTTTAATGGGAATGGAGTCAAGGGTCACCATCATCTCAGGGAAAAGGAACAGCTTACTTTTTGCTAGATTTCTTAATTCCACCGTGGCCAGGGACCCTTCCTTGCAGCCTTGGCTTTCAGTTCCCCAAGTTTCTTCTGCTCCTCTTTCTGTGTCTGCTTGAAGGCCTTGTCCTCAACCATCTCCGTGGCCTGCTTTTTGTGATGCTTTAGGGGCTTCTTGCCACCTTTGCGGCCGGACACGATGCCAGCTACACCTTCTTCCAGATTCTTGTTATCTTTTTTGCTGGTCCTGGGGCTTGAACTCAGGGCCTGGGTATTTTTGTGCTCAAGGCTAGCGCTTTAGTACTTGAGGCACAGCCCTGCTCCTGGCTTTTTTGGTGGTTAATTAGAGATAATAGTTTCATGGATTTTCCTTCCCAAGCTGACTTTGAACTATGATCCTCAGATCTCAGCCTCCTAAGTAGCTAGGATTACAGGTGAAAGCTACTGGTTCCTGACTAGATCAATGTTTGAGGACTGACGAGAAGGAATGTGGAAATTAGGAGCTAGGAAGGCAGGTGTGTGCCAGGGTAGGTGTAGACCAGACAACTGTCTGGTCTAACGCCCAGATGCCCGGCTAGCAAAGCTGTAGGTTGTTGGCTTTCTGCTCACCATTGGTGTCTGTGCCGCAGGCCCTATGTATTCCTGCCCACCCCAGCCATCTCTGCCCTGCAACCCATGTCCGAAGGTATGTCCTCAGGGGAATTGTTTGCTGCTGGGTTGAATTGGCTTTGGGGAAAAGAATGTATCCTTATACAAGGTGCTGGCTGCAGGCCACACCAGCCCCTTTGGTCTTGTGATTGCTTGAAGTCCCCAGCCTCGTGTGGCTCCCTTCAATGCCTACATGTTTGTGGGGACGTTTGTGTGATGCTCTCCAGGTCCGAGAGGGCAGAGCCGGGCGGTCCATGCCCGCAGCTTGCTCCCTGAGGACCGCCGGGGGCCTCAGCCCTCTTGCTCTGGTCTGCTGTAGCACCAGGACTGCCGCAACCACAGGCATAAGCCCACTCCAGAGGCGGCCAGCGGGCAGTGGGCAGGGAGTGCCTCCTCTGCGCCCTTTACATCGGTGCCTAGAGCCCGGGGCCGGCGGGGGTGGGGCGGACGGGAGCCCAGCAGGGCAGCGCGCGCAACCGCTGTGGCCCTCCCGCTCCAGTGCACATAAACTGGAGCAGTCAAACATCTCCTAACATGTCAGATTGTGGATGGGTTTTCACAAGATGGTTAGACTGCAGGGGACTTGCGTGTCTTTTGATAATGTTCTGTGTTGTCTGCACTTTTGGCAGTGCACGCATATTGGCTTAATAAGCAGGGAAGCACTGTTATTTCGAAAAGACATGTTACCTGAGTGAAAGCAGTGATTTGCTTTTCTCCGTCGGTGTAGTGTCTCCAGCAGGCCCCACCTGCTCCCTGCTCGTCCTTTGACCCGGCCTGTGGACCTGGCCCTGCGCTGTGGGGCTGGCCACGTCATTTCACGCGTGTCTTCTCTTTGGACAGGCCGGGGAGGCGCATCTATCTACGGCAAACAGTTTGAGGATGAGCTCCACCCAGACCTGAAGTTCACCGGTAAGTGGGGTCGGCTGGCCGGGCGGCAGGGAGGGGGGATTTGAGAGCTCGCCCTTCTGGCTGTGAGTCAAGGCGAGCGCCCAACACCGTGGCACGATGCCAGGTAGCTGCCCTGCCATGGCGCCACCGAGAACCCTGGCAGACGGAGGACGCAGAGCCTCTGAAGAGCGCTCAGCAGCTCCAAGTGCCGGCATGAGTGCTCTACACCACTGCTTTTGAGTGGCAGAAACTAAAGAGCGTCGAAAGCTCACCAGAATCCCGAGGCCCTGCTGGGGCTCCTGGGGGGATCGGTCATAGCCAGCAGGGGCTGAAGCTGAGGAGTGAGTGGGAATGGGGGGCCAGGCCGTCAGAGCTGTGCTTGGTGGCCCCCGGACGAGGGCACCCTGAGGAAGAAGGGGTCTGGGGCGGCAGTGCTGACAGCAGCCAGAAGTGCCCTGGCCTCTTGCACCCTGGGGGCTGCGTCGTCACCCTGTGAGCACTGGCAGCATTCGTACTCATTCCTCGTTTTCCTTTCTCCCAGGAGCTGGAATTCTCGCCATGGCCAATGCAGGCCCAGATACCAATGGCAGCCAGTTCTTTGTGACCCTTGCCCCCACCCAGTGGCTCGATGGCAAACACACTATCTTTGGCCGAGTGTGCCAGGGTATAGGAATGGTGAATCGAGTGGGCATGGTGGAGACAAACTCCCAGGACCGGCCTGTGGACGACGTGAAGATCATTAAGGCCTACCCCTCCGGATAGCCTTGCGACTCCTTGTGGGCACCCCCAGAGCCACAAGGCGGCCCCAGCAGCCGCTTCCAGGGGCCCAGAGGACCTGTAACTCTGAACTCCGTTTTGGCCAGGCATCTGGAGCTATGCAAGCCTCGGGTTTGGGGTGAGTTAGTGAAGGAGGCGACTTTATGGCACACTTCCCTTCTCCGGGGGCTCTGGCTGACAGGACATTTGCAGAAATGCTGTGTTTATCCACTGCCTCCTGCTCGCCACTGCAGCCTCGCAGTTCTCCATCTCCTTCATCTTCCTGCCGCGTCTGCGCTGACACACTTGGAACAAAATGAAGCTGGCTGGGTCAGATTACAGTTCTCAACAAACTTGTTCCTGGGAGATTTATATTCTGGCCCGCACTGCAGTCTGGTGGCTGACTGCCGCCGAATTCCAAAGCAAGTTGTGTGTCAGGCTTCTGAACTGTGCACCCCTGTTTCAAGTCCCTTGTTGGTTTTCCCAGGGACCATGTGTTTCTTCCTAAGGCCCTACCAGCACTGCTGTTGTCCACACTCAAGCAGCCCACGCGACGCTACCCTGAAACATGGGAAGGTGTCAAGTGGGGGCGCTGACGTGTGGTGATGGGGATGGGTGAGAGGAAGTCTCTCCCTTCCCAAGGGAGGCACTGCTTAGGCGTTTTAACCAAGAGTGGGGAAATTGGAGGGTTTTATACATTACTTTTTATATCTATTTCTGGATTTAGGGACTATAGAAGTGAAGAAGTTAATGTCTATGTAATACATAGAAACTTCCAAAATAAAATGCCATTAATGATTGAAATTACTGCTGTCTAAATACTATATGATGAACCCTCTCCTCTCTCTTTTCTCTGTCCTCTCTTTCTCTGGCAGTCCTGGGGTTTGAACTTGCCTTTGCTTTCTACAAGTAGAATGGCAAGGTTTCACATTACTTTGTGGGTCTCCAGAAGAATCCCCCATTCAGGACCAAAGAAGTTTCCTGATGTCCCTCAGTGTTCATGAGGGAGAGGTGAGCAGAGAGAACCTGCGGTAGATGTGCTGTTGCCCTTGCTTCCATCCTGGTCACTGTCAGTTTGGGAAATGCTTGCTTTTTGAAATGACCAGTCGCTCAACACTCTACTGTACTCTCCTCAGCTTTGAACTTGGTGATGGTCCTAACCACATAGTGCCGTGGTCTCATCCCTGCCTATTCCAAAGGTGAGCGGCTGGCCTCTGCTCACCTCCGTCCCCCTGCTCTGACCTCCGGTGAGCTGTGTCTTCTGTGCGTCTTCCCTGCACCTGTGCAATGCTTTGAGCTCACTGCCAGATGCATAGAGTGCAATGCTCTATCTGTTGGCAGAACGAGCTGTATCCCAGGCCCGGGCTCTGGCTCTTCCACTCAGCCCTCTGGAAGGCCTCAGCTGCTTTATTTTTAAACTGTGTCCAGGATATGTCAAAATAGCTTTTCTAACACCAGACACCCAGATCCTCTAAGCCAGTCTGGCCCTCGCCAGGACTGGGTTTGGCTCTGCGCAGTACCCGGGAGAAGAGGTGCAGAAAGCACAGTTGTTCCTGTTGGGAGCCAGTTATCTGCAGAATGGGCTATTACTTTTATGTAAATAATGACAGAATGTTCAAGAAGCTAGACAGATAGGAGCAGAATGCATGGGAAGAAAATAGGGCAGGGTCTCCCTCTTAAGGTTGGCCGGGACCTGAGGAATTGTTCTGAACTGCTGAGTAATGTGAAAGCCCTGCCTGAAACAGGTGGCTAGCTGTTGGTGAAGTTTGTGCACTGAATGTGAGGCCTTGGTGTGACCCTGGGGAGTCATCTGACCTCTGAAATTTGGTGTCATTTGCCAAGCCAAGACTTGAGCCAAACCCTTTTAGCCCTAAGCCTGAATCTGGGTCAATCTGAGAAAGTTCCATTAGCTGCCAAATTCCCATTTCTCATGCTGTTTTGCACGTGTGCCACTAGAGGCCACTGCGAACACAGTTTAGCCTTGCAGCGTCTTCAGCAGGCACAGGCCTGCCAACGCCTTGCAGCGTTTTACTAAACCTTGCCTGCCGCCCCTTCGAACGGAAAGCCAGCGACTGCTCAGCTTGTGAGAGACTGGGATTGGGATGTTAGCCTGGCACAGAAGGAGCCTGTGGAAACTGGCGGCCTAGCTGAGTAACCCTGTTCTCTGTCTAGCAGACCAGGTGGAGGAGAAGCCCTCCGTGTGGTAAGGTTGGCAGAAACCTTGAGCCCAGGGCCTAGTTCCGCATCACGCCTTGTCCCAAGGAGCCAGCTTCCTCCTGAACACCTAACGCCCCTCCCTGTGGCTGAGCTCATTGGCTCAGTGGTAATTTGGAGCCTCCCTCGCAGCCAGCACTAGCTGCGCCAGAGGGACGCTTAGAAGAAAGCAGTCATTGTCCCTTTCGTATGGTCTAAGGATGCTCTTGTTTCTTGAAGTCGGCTGTAGGGCCTAAGCTTGGGGCCTGGTCGCTGTCGCTGAGCTCTTTTGCTCAAGGCTAGCACTCTCACTTTGAGCCACAGCTCCACTTCAGGTTTTTAATGATTAACTGGAGATAGGAGCCTCAAGGCCGTGGGCCTTTCTGCCTGTGCTGACTTCGAACTGAAATCCTCAGGTCTCAGCCTCCTGGGTAGGATTACAGGTGGGAACCACTGGCTCATTCCCCCTCATCAACCTCTGAGGCTGGTATTGTTAAGCGTGTTTCTGGGAATGACCAAGGGCAGGAAGGACCGAGTCTGGTAAGGATGAAGGCAAGGAGTTACAGTCTTGGGGCCTGCATGAGCAAGACTTGAACTTGATGATTTCTGGTCTTAAATCGAGCTGTTTCTCTGACATCCCCACCTTTGATACACAGAGGGAAGATGACAAAAAATAACCTGGTACATGTAGGGCGGGAGTTCGTGCCTTGGTGTGCCTGGTAGACTGGAGTGTCCACCCTGGCCGCCCTCCCAGGGGACCCTGGGGCAGTCTGGATGGGGCCTGGGAGGCCTAAGGGAGGAGCTGGCGGGGCGCCGGGGCCCTCCCTCCCTCATCAGCGTGTTTATTGAGTCCTAACTCTATTAGCCTCACCACTCAGCCCTGCCGGGAGCAATCCCTCCTCACTCTCCGCCACTCCATTAAGAGCTGCAGCTGGGGGACCCTGTTCTGGTGGAGCGGAATAGAACCACTCTCCGCTGCCTCTGACACTGACGTGGGCCCCTAAAGGAAGGGAACCCACGGTGGACAGGATGTGTTCCCAGCTGCCCCTCTCTCTGCCGGAGGTGGAGTAGGGCCGGGACTGGGGTTGGGGGACTTAACCTGGAGTGGGGCTGTGAGGGTCCCAGGTTCGAGTCCCAGCTCTGCAGCCCCAGGCGGGAGGGCTGGTGAAGTCCCTTGAGGGTTTCCTTGCCTTTCTCTGCAGGGCCTTGCTGATGTCCGAGCTGCCCTCTCTGCCCCCTGCTGGGGACGGCCACGCCTGGGTGGGTGGGTGGGTGGGGAAGCTGGAGAGCGTTCTGCCCTCTGTACTGGGCAAGCGTCCCGCCGCTCAGCTGCACCTCAGCCCTGCCGCCTTCGATGTCTAGGGGGACCTGCGGGGATAGCGGGCAGAGCACCCCTCCTTTGCCCCAGGCAGACAAGCTGCTGTCAGCAGCAGCTCCCCAGGAACCCAACACCCGAGCCTGGCCAGCAGGCTGATAGAATTATCTGAGAACTTGGAACAAACACTTCCCACAATCAGGCCAGCTGTTCTTAGCCAGAGGTGGAGGAGGCTGTGTGATGAACTCCTCTCCCAGGCTGGCCCAGAGCTAATAAAGCCAGGGAAATCACGGCAGGCTTCCGGAGCCGCGCATGCGTCCGGGGCCAGGGCCTCGGAGACCTTGGCTTCCGCACAACGCGGCCTCCTGGCATTTTGCGCACGTTTCTGTTACCTCCGCAGCCAGGCAAGCAAATACAGGCTGCTTGGCATGAAAATCAATTTAGAGTTAAAAGAAAAAGGGTATTTCATTCTTAGGGGATACAGCCGGGGGGATACCGAGGAGAAGGGGTACTGGGGATCAGGGCTGGGGTGGATCAATGGTCCCCTTTCCCTCCTACACGCCCACCTGCCGGAGGGAGGGAGGGAGGGAGGCCACAGGCCTTTCAGTAACTAGGTCAGGGGAGAGGGCGGGGCTCTAGGAATGGATTGGTGAAGGGGTCCCTGGGTGAAAATCTAGCTGCTATCCATGTTCCAGCCAGACAGGAAGGTGTGATGTAGGGGTGAGGGGCCGAGGGCAGTTCCTGGCAGGGCTGACTCTCCCCTTAAACTGATCAAATGGGAAGACTCATCGCCCATTTCCGAAGATGCTCAAACCAGGGGAAAACGGGCTTGTACGGAGCGGGGGCTGAGCGCAGCCTGGCTGCTTGCCGGGAGTGCGGGGTTACATGAAATGAACTTGGCGGCAGGGCCCTTGCCTAGTGTGTACAAACGTTCCATCCCCAGCCTGCAAACAGTGCGGGGGGTGGGGGACCCTGAAATCTGAGGACCTGAAGTTCGCAATTCACAGCCAGCCAGGGCAGGTAAATCTGTGAGACTCTTTAACCTCCAATTAACTAGAGAAAAAGCCAGAAGCGGAGCTGTGGCTCACGTGGCAGAATGCTAGCCTTGATCAGAAAAAACCAAGACACAATGTGAGGCTTGGAGTTTCAGCCCCAGTCCCAGCACGCCAAAAGAGAAGGAAGAAAGACAAGGGGAGGGAGGGAGGGTTAGGAGGTGCCCCTACGCAGATACCCGAGGGACCCGGGGTACCCGATTCCAGGCTTCAGGAAGGGCAGGCACCAAGGCCCAGCAGAGCAGTGGAGGGGAGAGGAAGAGGCGGGAGTGGGGTCACCCGGGCAGGCTGGGGACACGCAAGTAACAGGAAGTCTTGTTAGCACCTGGGGAGATGAGAGCCAGCGAGGGTTCGGCACTGAGGGACCCATCTAGACTGGCTGTAAGCAGACCCCGGGTCATGCTGAAGGGGGCTGGCCTGGGGGGCCCTAGGGGCCAGGGAAGGCTGCTGAGCTGCCAGGAGGGCCCTGGCTCCCCTCTGTCCCCCCACACCTGAACCCAGCCAGAGGTGTGTGTGTGTGTGTGTGTGTGTGTGTGTGTGTGTGTGCACACGCTGGGGCTTGAACTCACGTCCTCGTGCTTTTGCTGGACTCTTGCTCATGGCTGGTACTCTGTCATGTGGTCCACACCTCCCTTTTCTGGAGTGGCTGTGGCTAGTAGCTTCTTGCCTCTTCCCATACCCCAACATGGCGTCTCCCCTTGAGACTGGGCCTCACTGCTCCTGGGCATCTGACTTTGCTGGTACTAAGGCAGCTTCTCATGGAGGGGAACATTCAGGTGACCTTCATTTCCAGCCCCCCTCCCCCCCAGCTTTTCCATAAACCAAGAGCATCTGCCTAGCCAGTCTCGGGTCAGGCCCCCTCTGGTATTTCTGTTAATGGGTGGAATCAGACCCCGCGGTCTCCCCTCCCTCTTCACGGCTATGATGGTTTCCGGTTACTGTCCCCCCCTTTGGCCTCGGTGCTGCGTTCCACGTACAACGGTGCAGGGTGTTGACTGCATCAGAACACCCCGGTAAGGGGACGGTGGAGCCTCAGCTCCTCGCCACACTGCTTCCCAAGCCACATGCCCTGCCTGACTGCAGGGGGGTCGGAGGGGAGCTCTCCCTTCTACTCAGAGTGGACGCCTTTTTCTAGTTTGTTCTAGCGTGCGGTACGGGCAGCCCGTGCTCCTCTCCTGCTTCAACTCTCTTCCACACACCCCTTCCAGGGCGGACGCGAGGGCAGCGTTTCCTCCGCAGGGAGAGGAAGAGGAGGAAGGGGCGGGGCGGGGAGAGCAGCTGCTGCTTCTGTGAGGGAGCTGCCCCCGAGCCCCCGCGCCTTCCCTCTCCTTATCAATGCTGGGAGTCGCTTCTGGAAATTGCTCTGCTATCATTAACACCAAGGATTAGGTCAGATGGGAGCGCGTTTGCAGTCTTGGATGGTGGAGGCAGAGTGCTGACGCTGGTTATTTCCGGTCTTCCGAGCATGGCCCACTCCGTGCTCACAGTTGCTAATCAGAGGGACGAGTGGCGGTTACGTGGTGGGTGGGCCAAGGTGAAGGTTGGCTCTTATCTGGCTGCCAGGCCCAGACAGCCTGTCTGCAGCCCCTGCTGGGCCGCCCAGGGGCTTGCAGGTGACCCTGCAGTTGCTGGCACTCCCCTGTCAGACAGATAACTGACCTGAGGGCAGTGCCCAAGAGAGGGTGATGTGTGTGTGCGTGTGTGTGTGTGTGTGTGTGTGTGTGTGTGTGTGTACTGGTACTGGGGCTTGAACTCAGGGCCTGGGCACTGTCCCTGAGCTTTTATGCTCAGGGCCAGTGCTCTACCATTCTTGCCACATCTCCACTTCCAGCTCTTGGGTGGTTAACTGTAGATAAGAGTCTGATGGACTTTCCCAGGTTGGCTTTGAACTGATGGTCCTCCTAGCTCAGCCTCCTGGGTAGCTAGGATTGCAGGTGTGAATACCAGATTTGAACCACAAACTTTTTTTTTTTTCTTTCCTATTGGTCATGGGGCTTGAATTCAGGGCCTGAGTGCTGTCCCTGAGCTTTTCCTTTAAGTTTAGTGCTCTACCACTTTGAGCCACAGTTCCACTTCTGGTTTTCTGGTGGTTCATTGGAGATAAAGAGTCTCACAGACTTTCCTGTCTGGGCTGGCTTTGAACTGTGAATTCTCAGATCTCAGCCTCCTGACCAGGCAGGATTACGGATGTGAGTCACCAGTGTCTGGCTGAACTACAAACTTTTAAATGGTGATTTTATGGAACATGAATAATACCTTTAAAAAAGCACAACTAAGAACTGGGAATGTGGCTTAATGGTAAAGTGCTTGTCTAGCATGCATGAAGCCCTGGGTTCGATTTCTCAGCACCACATAAACAGAAAAAGCCAAAAGTGGCGCTATGGCTCAAGTGGTAGAGTGCTAGCCTTGAGCAAAAAGAAGCCAGGGACAGAGTTCAGGCCCTGAGTTCAAGCCCCAGGACTGGCCAAAAAAATAAAAATAAAGCACAACTAAGAGTAGTATCTGGCCAGTTCTTTGAAAAGAACATAGTGGTGATTATTATTAGCAAAGTAGCTGTAACACCTGACAAGACACATAGCAAGTGCTTATTAGCAAACATGGACTGAATGCAGAACCCCTACAATTGAGCAGTCTGGGTCAGGTACAGGGAGGAAGGGGCCATGGAGACTCGAATCCAGCTCCTCAGGAGAAGCAACCAGTGGGAGGGCCTAGCATGGTGCTTGTAATCCCTGCTTCAAGGGAGGCAGGAGAATTATGGCCCAATGCCTCGCTGGCAGTAAGCACCAGAGCCTACAAAAAATAAGTAAAGCAAGAAGGGTTGGGGTGTAGCCAAAGTGGTAGGGTGCCTGCCTAAGCCATACAAAGCCCTAAAATCAAACTTCAATGCTGCCACCCCCCAAAAAATAAATTTTTGTACAGTTTTGTTAGGTGTCACTAACAATTTCATCCTAAGAAAACACACAAACCTCTGGAATGGAAAGTTTACATCATGCTTTGCTGTTCTGTTTTACTACTACACAGAATAATCATCTTAGAAACACGTGGAAAACGTTGTTTTCCAACATGTGGTTCAAGCTGCATGTCGTGGTTTAGACTGGACTCTGCTGTGAATTTAAAAATGATAAAACGTAAAAATAATAGTAAAACCACAGAAAAGGAGTCTGACTCGTTCTTTGTGGAGGAAGAGCCTCACTCCCAAACCCCACGGTGAGGCCTCCAGCCCCTGCTCCGTCCACAGTGTCTCCTCGCACCTTGGGGAACTGGGGTGCCTTTGCCCTTTGCTGGGGGCCCCCGGTTGGCAGAACCGAATCCACCCGATCCGAAGGATCCGGGCCACAGGGAAACAGTCCCAGGAGTGTGACCTGTATGTGTGCAGGCACACAGGCGCGAGCCTGGGACTAGGACTTGAACTCAGGGCCTGGCACGTGTGTTTTCTCTGCTCAAGGCTAGTGCCCTACCACTCGAGCCACTGCTCCAGCGCTGGCCTTGATGGTCACCCAGAGGCTCGCAGGTGTGAGCGCCGCCCGTGCCCAGCAGAATCCCGTCTTCGGGTTTGTTTTCCACTCTAGCTGTGTCTGATGGATTGCAAAGTGCTTCCAAACAGAATGCGGGGGCTGCCCCGTGTCGGGTGCCTCCTGAGACTTCAGGCCTCCCGGGGGGCGCAGCGGGCACTGCGGGCGGTGGGCACTGAGGGGCGGGTGGAGTCGAGTCTACCTGCGCGGCCGCCCAGCTCGGGGTCCGGCCTGGAGCCCCAGGGGTCGCCCAGCCTGTGGGGAGGGGGGAAGCTGGCAGCCTCTGGAGGACATGGGGGAGGGGGAGGGGAAGGAGGGGGGGAGGGAGGGGAGGAGGAGGGCGCTGTGTGTTTTGGGTGGCCGTGACCCCGCGACCTGGGCCCCAAAGCCCTGGGGGGCGACCCGGCGCCCCCCTCCCCGTCGCCGGGGTCTCCCCGACCCGCCTCGGGGAGGAGACGGAGAGCGAGCACCCGGGCTGAGAGCCGCCCCAGGCGGGCGCACACCGGGCCCCGCGCCCCGCTTCCCCAGCGGGGGACCCTCCGCGGCTGGCCCCGGCCCCGGAGCCGCGTCCCCACGCCCGCCACGCGCGGGCACGGGCGCCCCGCCCGCCCGCACACCCTCGCCCCGCGCGCGGCCCCCGCCCGCGGCCCCGCCCCGGCCCCTGCGGGCGGCCCCGGCGCGCGGCCCGCCCGGGAGGCGGGAGGCGGGAGGCGGGAGGCGGCGGCTCCGGGCACATTTGATTTTCCCGCAGTCGGGGCGCCCCGGAGCCCGATCCCCAGCCGAGGAGGTGGCGCTCGCCGCCGCGTCCCAGCCCCGCTCCCGCCGGCGCCCAGCCCCAGCCCGAGGCGGCGCAGACCCGGCGCCCGGGGGATCCTCGCCCCGCCGCCGCCGCCCGCGCCCCCGCCCCGCCCGCGCCCCGCGGACGCGCGCCCCTCTCCCGCCGCCGCCGCCGCCGCGCGCCACCCCCGTGCCCCGTCCCCGCGGCGCCCCGGGCCCCCCGCGCGCCGCGCCCGCGCCCCTCCGCGGCTCGCCCCGCGCCGCCGCCCCCGCCTCTCCCGCTGCCCACGCCCCCTCTCCGCGCCCGCCCGCCCGCCCGCCCGCAGGAGGCGCGGACCGCGCCGCCGGGATCGCCTGATTTGGGGTGGGGGCGCGGCGGGTGATGGAGCAGCCCGAGGACATGGCGTCGCTGAGCGAGTTCGACTCCTTGGCGGGCAGCATCCCGGCCACCAAGGTGGAGATCACCGTGTCCTGCAGGTGAGCCGCCCGCCGCCCGGGTCCCCCCGCCGCCGCGCCCCCTTCCTCCGCGAGCCCCCTTCCCGGAGCGCGCGCCGGCCCCGGCCCGGAGCCCCTCGCCGGCTGCCGGGGTGGGGGGGGGTCACGGCCGAAGGGGGACCCCAGGCTGGGGTCAGAGCCTGGAAAGTTTGCGCTCCGGGTCGCTGCTTCCGAGATGACATAAAGACCCAGGAACGGGGGGTCCACGGGCCCGGAAAGAGAAAGGGGCGAGGCGGGGAGGCGGCCCCGGGGTCTCCCCGCCGGCTCTCTCTAGTCAGATCCTCCCCAAATGGAGTGCTTTGTCCCGGGGGTCCCTCCCCCGTCCCTCCCTCTCCTTCCTGGTGGTCTCTGCCCAGAACCCCCCTCACCCCAAGGGACTCCGAAGGCTTCCTCCATCGGAGTGGGGGGGGGACCCCCAACTTAAAAAACAAAAAGCACCGCCAACTTGGGTCAGAAATCTCAAGCCTAAGGCAGGGGCAATGGTGTGAAATTTTAGAACAAGGTAGGAGGAATATGTTTGTGGACTCTCCCCCCCCCCCATCCTCAGTCGTGTCACACAGGGTTTGGGGTAACTCCTCTCTCGTGAACGCGGCGCTCTCAGGTTCACCTAGCTGAGGGGGGAGGGCCCTCCCACGTAGCGGGAGGGTGGGCGTGGAGAAGTGGGGAGCTCTGCCGCAGCCCCTCTGTGGCTGCCGCCGGGGTCCCCGCAGGGCAGGGGACATAGCCCATCCTGGAAGCCCACTCTCCCCCCCCAAACAGCGGTATTTGGGGAGCCCTGGCTGCACCCCGGTTCCAAGTCACCCACCCTGCCTCCCTCCAGGTCAGGCTCTTTGTCCACCCTGTATTTATTAATTGCTGTGTTTATTACAAAGTTGTGACACTGCGGAGATTCGGGCAGAACCCCGCATGCAGGGTTGGTGTGGAAGAGAGTCTGGCGTGGAGATTGGGGGGGCGGGGGGTGGCTTTCTTCTGAGTACTTGAGAGTGAGGGCTGGCAAGGTGCCAACAATGGAGCCCCCAGCCAGGCCCTCCAGGGGGTCCTGTGACAGCTCCCCAAAGCCCCCCCCCCCCCCCCGCCGGGTCCCACTCTCCCTGCTGTCTCTTGCTCACGGCCTTAACTCTCCCAGGAGACCCCTGATGGCCCCTTAGCTCCAGTCTTCACCTCCTCCGTCAGCAGCTGCCACCGCCTGCCCTCCTCCTGCCCGCGCCCCCTCCCTGCCTTCCATCACGCCTGTCGCATGCCTGTCGTCTTCAGTCTTCAGAGTCACTGTCACCCGAGCCTTCCCGCCTCCGGGCCTCTGAGCAGCCTGCTCTCCAGGCTGAACTTTCGCCTCCCTGGCCCTGTGCACCCCACTGCTCACCCGCCAGACACCGGCTCTCCCCACTGGCTTCCAGGGGAGCCCCGTGGGTCGCAGGGTCACGGCTGTGCCGAGGGTAGACCCCCTTAGACGTCTCAGGTGTAGGCCTCCCACCCTCAAACCTGCCACTCTGGTGGAGAGGAGGGGAGAGCGAGGCCCGCGTGGCTCTCAGAGCCCGGCCTTTAGTAGCAGACTGTCTGATTCACCACCTGTGGTAAGTTTTGAGCCTCAGTTTCCCCACTGGCCAGGTCCATGTCTTCCGGGAGAAGCTTCATGCGCAGGGCCGTGCCTGGCACCCAGTGGAGATCCCAACTGTAGTTTATGCCACGGTCAAATCCCCCCCTCTCCCGACACCTGCCACCCTGCCACCCCAAGAGAAGAGCCCTTGGGGTGCAAAGCATCCATGTGACCCAGCCGGGGCTGCGGGCGGTGGGGCCGGCAGGGGGGCGCAGCTGGGCAGGAAAGACGGAATGGCCGTCTTGTCTCCCCTCTCTCCTGCGGCCGCAGCAGGACCCCCCAAGCTCTGTACCCTGTGCTGGGGTGGGGTCGGGAGAGCCCGGCCTGTCCTGGGCACGCTCAGCTGAGCACAGAGCCACACAGCCCGGCCCCAGAAGGCAGAGCTTGTGTTGACACCCCCGCTTCAGGTCAAGAACACCCTGGCTCAGCTAGAGTTCACCCCAGTCAGTGACCGTTGGGCAACAGAGGGCTGAAGATCTGCAAGGTTTGGGTTGTTTGGCACAGTGGCTGAGGGTGTGAACCCCGCAGGCAATGACTCCGAAGACCCCCCCCCCCCAAGCCACAAGCTCTTTCTTCCAGACCTTTCCTGACTCTGCCGGCCACTCGGTCAGAGCTCACCCGTCCCTGTCCTTTCCCCAAATGTCCTGTCAGTTTTCAGGACTCAGCAGCCATGGGGGATGCTGGGGTCTGTACTGCTGTGCTTTGCTCCTTTTTTTTTTTATTTTTATTTTTGCCAGTCCTGGGGCTTGAACCCAGGGCCTGAGCGCTGTCCCTGAGCTTCTTTTGCTCAAGACTAGGACTCTACCACTTGAGCCACAGCGCCATCTCTGGCTTGTTCTGTGTATGTGGTGCTGAGGAATCGAACCCAGGGCTTCATGAAAGCCAGGCAGGCACTCTACCGCTAAGCCACCTCCACACCCTCTCCTTGAGCTCTTCTAAAAATTTTGTTTTTGCTCAAGGCTGGTGCTCTCCCACTTGATTTTGTGGTTTCTTGGAGATTAGAGTCTCGTGGACTTTCCTGCCCAGGCTGGCTTTGGACTGCGATCCTCATTTCTCAGCGTTCTTCCTCATTACAAAAACAAATTCTCTTTAAGTAGCTAGACAAAGGGCTTTCCACACGTCCACGTGTGAGCACCACGCGCCTCGCTCAGTGTGCCTTGCGACCCGGGCACTCTGGCAGCGTCCAGCCGGGAGCGAGACCCAGCCCAGCGCCGCAGATGGAGCCGGAGGCTCCCGAAGGTGGGCGGCGGCCGCCGGCTCCTCCAGCCGGCTCTCCGGCTCTCGCCCGGCTAGCTAGCGGGGGGGGGGGGGGGGGGGGGGGTGGCGAGGGGCAGCTCTGGCCTCGGTCCCGGTGCTGGTTGCCTCCGTCTGCTCGGGTTGGCATGGGGCTGGCGCTGAGCGTGCCCCCTGGGCGTGCGTTCTGCCAGCAGGGGGCGGGTGGCATGGGGGAGGGCGGGCCCCAGGGGCCTGGTGGCAGCTGTCACAGGCCAGCACTAGGACCAAGAGGTCTGGTTAACTGAACCGCCCCAAGGCACCGGGTTGGCAGAGCTAGGAGAGCACCGAACGGCGCCTGCGATCTGCAGCCTCTGACCCTCCCGCCGGCAGCAGGGCGCCAGCACCTCCTGGTTTTGGGGAGTCCCTCTGAAGGCCAGGCGGGGCGGGCTCTGGCCCTCACCAGGCCCAAGCCAGTGCCACCCGCCTGGGGTTGCTGGGCAGAATGGACATGGTTGCTGCTCTGACAGTAAAGCGCTGGCGTCTTATTGGTTGCTGGATGCAGTGACTTTCAGCCCCGGGGGGCGCAGCCCTTTCCAATGAGGGGCCCTCAGCGGGGGGCTACACACATCACTGTGATCTCCTTTTAAATCCCACCTGGCACCCACAGGACCCACCAGCCCAGGTTCTGGCACTAAGGGAGCAGCTACGCAGGCGCGCTCGTGGGGGTGGGACTTCTGGGCTCTTGACTTCTGTCTAGCATAGCTTACTCTGTGTGTGTGTGTGTGTGTGTGTGTGTGTGTGTGCGTGCATTTGTGAATGTACTGGGATTTGAACTCGAGGCCTGGGTACTGGTCCCTTGGCTTTTTCACTCAAGGCCAGTGCTCTGCCACTTGAACCACAGCACCACTTCTATAGCTTTGTGGTGATTAAGTGCAGATAAAAGTCTCATGGACTTTCCTGCCCAAAACACAGTCCTCAGATCTCAGCCTCCCAAGTAGCTAGGATTACAGGTGTGAGCCACTTGGCGCCCTACGCGACTATATATTTTGAATATTCCCCCATAAGACACAGAGTAGTGTTTAGTCTTTTTGTTGATTAAGGAATCGAGGCTCAGAGAGGCTAGGGGGCCTGCCCAAGGTCACACAGCTAGTTTATTCCTGAAGAGCATCCAGATTCAGTTCCTCAGACTCAGAGCCCTGAGGGTTTCCTTCCTTCCTTCCTTCCTTCCTTCCTTCCTTCCTTCCTTCCTTCCTTCCTTCCTTCCTTCCTTCCTTTCTTTTTTGCCAGTCTTGGGGCTTGAACTCAGGGCTTGGGTGCTGTCCCTGAGCCTCTCTGTGCTCAAGGCTAGGCGCTCTGCCACTTGAGCCAGAGAGCCGCTTCCGGCTTTTTCTGAGTAATTTATTGGAGACAAGAGCTTCAGGGACTTTCCTGCCCTGCCTGGCTTTGAACCGCCATCCTCAGATCTCAGCTTCCTGAGTAGCTAGGATGACAGGCAGGAGCCACAGGTGCCCGGCCACTGAGGGTTTCTTGATGTTAAGACTCGGTCTCCATGACGACCATGGTGGGGCTTGGGTATCGCTAGGATGGGGATGGTCAAGCGTCCCAGGGATGAGAGAGGCCGGCTTGCCGAGGGAGGCCTGTGTTTCTGAGAGGCAAACTCAGAAGTGGGCAGGGAGGCCGCAGAATAGAGCCAGCCTTGGCTTGGTACCACATGGGATGGTCGCAGCTACCATGATCCCTCAGAGGGAGGGAAGAAGTGGGGGAAATGAAGCTGGAGACGTCCCTGGCAGAGAGGGGAGTCAGGTTCAGTTAGGAATGCTTCCACTATAACGAAGAAAAGGTGAGCTCACGTTGATGGCTTAAACTTGAGACGCGCTGGTTTCTCTCAGGTCACAGAGAGTCTGGAGGCAACGTGCCTTAGGGCTGGCTGGTCACACCACTTCCGCTTCGAAGAGCCCATCTATCATTACCGAGCCGCATGGTTACAGAACGGCTGCCTCTGCACCAGGCCTTCCAGTCACATCCAATGACAGTAAAAGGCCTCTCTGGAAAGCTGCTTTTATCTGAAAAAGCACAGTTCCTCCCTAAATTTCTTAGCACAGCTTTAGTGCTTAAACGAAGGTCTTTAAGCAGTCTTTAAACGACTTTAAGCAGCCGTTTGCTTTTTCTTGTTGTTGTTGATGTTGTTTTTCGCAGAGTGGATGACTGAACTCAAGGCCTTGCCCTAAGCCAGGCCCTCTTCCACTAAGCTGAATCCTCCGCCCCAGGGGCGTATTGTTCTTCGGTGTTAGGGGAACTCTATCAGAACCGAGTTAACGGGAGTGCTGCCCCTGGGTAGAGAGAGTGGCTAGCTCTTAGAGAGCGGCTCCTGGGGTTGTCCTGTAGTCGGTGGACGGCCACTGTTCGTGGGGTCAGGGGACCGATGGCTGGCTGCCTGTCCTCCTGCTTGCTTTCCAGGCAAGGACAAAGGGCTTGGGGTGATTGCAAAGCCCCACAGGGTGGCTCTCACTCCCCCTGGCACCCCTTTCCCTGGACCAGCAGCCCCTGCAGGGCCTGAGGGAGAGCAGAAGGCCCCGGCTTCCTGCTGAGAGGTGGGCGGGTCCCGGGCCAGCCCCTGTGAACAGCCATCGTGAGTGCCAGTGAATGGAAAGCCAGGAGCACCGTCACCGGCACGCACGACTTTTCAGCTCAGGCTGGCTTTGAACCGCAATCCTTAGGTCACAGCCTCCTGAGTAGCTAGGATTCCAGGTGTGAGCCACGGGCACCAGGCTCTCCTTTTTCACTGTTAGTCTCTGTAGTAGGAGGCATGGACCCCCGGCTAGGCAAGCCCTCTGCCACGGTGGAGATGCACCAGGGGGTGCAGACCTCGGCCTGTGGAACACATGGAACAATTTGATTCAGTCCGTTAACAGCTGTCTGCCGTGCTGGTGGCTCACGCCAGGAACCCTCGCTACTCTAGGAGACTGAGATCCGGAGGCTGGCAGTTCGAAGCCAGCTGGGGCAGAAAAGTCCATGAGATGCCATCTCCAATGATCCAGCAAAAAGCCGAGCGAGAGGCGTGGCTCAAATGGCAGAGCACCAGCCTTGAGCAAGAAAGCTGAGCAGAAACGCCCAAGGCCCCGAATTCAAGCCCTGATACCAGGCACAAACCCTGTAAGACAAACACACAAAACAAAGGTGCTCCGGTTGCCGTGACGGGAATGGACTGGGGTGGGGAGGGGGAGGGCTTGGAGCTTGGGAGTGAGAACTGTGGTGTCAGCCTGGGGAAGCCTGAGGGCCGATGTGGTGGGGGGTGGGAAGAATCTGGAAGGGAAGGGGGGACACAATGGCTGCCCATGGCCAGCTCTAAGCCACCGGCTCCCCTCCCCCTCCGTGAGGCAGGTCAGCCACCTGGTGTCCCAGTGAAGACTGCGTGGGGGGCCCCTGGGACCCCATGGGGACCCCACCCTCTGCTCCTCCCTTGGCCACACAGCTGGGGAGAGACAACATTACAATCACTAATAATAACAACTCAGAGGCCCCTGAGAGGGGAAATTGCCCTTTTTTTTTTGGCCAGTCCTGGGGCTTGAACTCAGGGCCTGAGCACTGTCCCTGGCTTCTTTCTGCTCAAGGCTAGCACTCTGCCACTTGAGCCACAGCGCCCCTTCTGGCCCTTTTCTATATATGTGGTGCTGGGGAATCGAACCCAGGGCCTCATGCCTGCAAGGCAAGCACTCGACCACGAAGCCACACTCCCAGCCCCTGAAAACATCTTTTCTTGACCTCGGAGTCTCTGTGGGAATTGAGTTGATGGAAGCCTTCCAGCCCGCGGGGCGGGGCAGAGAGGCTCAGCCTGCAGCGCGGGGGGCCCGGCCCGGTGTGCTTGGCGCCCCGCTCGGGGGCTGTCTTTTGGCCTCTCCAGTGCTCCGGGGACTCCTGACTCCCCACGGCCTCCTTTCCTCCCTGGAGAGCGAGCGGAGAATGGGCAGCCTGGGGGGGGGGGGCCCAGCTCTGCTTCCCCCCGGGCCTGATTTAAGGAACAAAAGAAGCGGAGCTCCGCGCTACTGCTGGGTAGACAGCTGAAGAAGGGCTTCGTGCTCTTTGGGGGAAAAAAATACATTTTATCTGTTGGAATATTTTTTTCTTTTCCCTTTGAGCTCTCCAAAAACAGAAAGTGGAGGCAAAGGCATTTGGGGGGCTGGGCTTTCGTCCGTGGTGGGGGCCCCCTCCTTGGGACAAAAGACCCGGTCCCCTGCCCCCCCCCCAGGCTGCGGGCTGACTGTGTGGCTGAGGGAACTTAGTCTCTGAGCCTGAGGTGCTGGGGATCGGGTGAGTGGGGACCCAGGGCAGGGCTTGGCTGGGGAGGAGCCGCGAAGCACCGCGCAGGCCTATGCTGGGGTCCGTGGCCAGCGGCAGTGAAGGCTCTGAGATTGCAGGATGGAGCACGCCTGCCATCCCAGCACAGAGGCGGGAAGAGAGTGGATTTGAGGTCAGCCTGGGGCACGGAGGAAGTTGTTCCAAAAAAATAAGGACGAGGGGCTGGGAAGGCGGCTTGGCGGTAGAGCGCTTGCCTAGCATGCCTGAAGCCCTGGGTTCCATTCCTCAGCACCACATATATAGAAAATGGCCGGAAGTGGCGCCGTAGCTCAAGTGGCAGAGCGCTAGCCTTGAGCAAAAGAAGCTCAGGGACAGCGCTCAGGCCCTGAGTTCAAGCCCCAGGACTGGTCACAAGAAGAAGGGGGGAAGGGGAGGAGGAGGAGCGGGAGCACTGGTGGCTCACGCCGGTACTCCTGGCTACTCGGGAGGCTGGGATCTGAGGGTTGAAGTTTAAAGGTAGCCTGCACAGAAAACTCCACGAGATTCTTCCTATCTCCAACTAAGGAGCAAAAAACTGGAAGTACAAGTGTAGCTCAAGTAGTCACACGACAGTCTTGAGTGGAAAAACCTAAGGGAGGGCAGGAGTTCAAGCCCCAGTACTGACACAAAAAACAAGCCACATAAACACACTAGCCAGAGGGCTGACAGGAGGATCCCTATTGAAACTTGACGTCTGGGCCCTGCTCCAGACCCACAAAACCAGACTCTGGGAACAGCCCCAAGGATCTGCCTTCTTTTCTTTTTCCCTTTAACAAAGAAAAAAAAAACCCAACCAAACAACACACCTCTTGTTTCCATTTCCTGGAGTGAGGATCTGCCTGTGTAAACCTGGGTGCAAGGGCGAGTGAGCCCGAGAAGGTTTCATGGTGGACGGCCACATTTCCAGGCCGAGCTGACCTGGCCCCACGGTCCCCCGTGTCCGTCAGGACAGGAGTTGGGGGAAAGATGGGTGACAGTAAAGGGGACTTGGGTGTGGGGGCCCAGGGTCCTCAGGGCTGGGGGGAGGGACAGGATGGAGGGGGCGGGGCTAAGGCTGGGGGCGGGGCCAGGCCTCAGCCAATGGAAACTCCGCACACTCCAGGGACTGTCTGGGAGCTCAGGGGAGGGGGATGTGGTTTGGGGGGGAAGTAGCCAGGAGAGGCACATTGAGGAAGGAGGGTGGGAAGGTTCTGGAAAGGTGGTAAGAATAATTGTAGCCAGGTGTGGTGGTGCCCACCTGTAACCCTGGCGCGGGAAAGGCTGAAGTAGGGGCATTGCAAAGTCAGTGCCGTCCTGGGCTGCATAAAGAAGACTCTTGAGCTATAGCTCAGTGGTAAAGCACTTTGCTAGCACCTCACAGTCCTGGGTTCAAACCCCAGTGCCAGAAGACTGTCATAATGAATAGCAGCGGCAGTGTTTCAGAGCTGCGGGCCTCTGGCCCTGCTGAAAAGCAGGCAGCCCCATTTCCTTGTCTTTGGGGATAAGATACCATGTCTTCCTCCCGCTGTCTCTCTCTTGCACACACACACACACACACACACACACACACACACACACACAATGGAAATCCTGGGCCTCACTCTCCGACTGGTCTGCTCACGACAGCTAACCCTGTCCCCTGTCCTCACCCACGTGTGGCGGACATCCGGGCCTGGGAGGAGCCTGTGGTTGTCCCTGCGTGTCACAGTCCTGCTGCGTCGAAGGAGTTGGGAAAGGCATCTGCGAGGTCCTCCCGGCTTGAACATCCTAGAATTTTCTATAGTTGGAGTTTCATGGGAGAACTGGAAACTAAACCTGCCTCTTTCGTAGAGCCCCGTCTCCCCATTATTTTCCCGCTCATTGGGCTGGAGATCCCACCCCGGCAGCCGTCAGGGAAGACAGGCACCCCTCACATTTGGAAGTGCACCCCTGGGGGGATGGTTCTAGGTCCGCTGGGCCTCGCATCTGGGTCGCCGTGCCGGCTCTGAGGAGCTGCCTCACCCGTCGTGTGTTCCGCGGTGGGCTGGGAGGTTCATCGGATGGTTTCCTGGGGACCGGCGGAGGGCTGGGGTGCCAGCGGGATGGGGAGGGCAGGCTGGGGGTGAGAGGAGAGCAGAAGACAGCACGGGGGTCTCCACAGGGCCGGCCTCCCAGGCCGAGGGACGTAGCTGAGCTCTGCTACCCTGGGGCCAGAGGCAGCCTGCAGCCGGGGATCAGGACCAGCCGGAGGCCCGACACCCCCCTCCCCTCTGCCTTGCTGACCCCCCTTCTGTTTTCTTTCAGGAACCTTTTGGACAAAGACATGTTTTCCAAGTCAGACCCATGTAAGTCCCACTGTAGTCACAGTCACAATGCTGGCCGTGACCGTGACTGTCCATGTGTGGCAGGGCTGCCCAGGTGTCACTGCGGGCCGCAAACAGGAGAAGGAGAGCCGGGGGTGGCCCTGCCCAGCCCCCCGACCTGTGAAGCCTCGTGGGGGACCCAGAGGGTTGGGAGAGGCTGGGGTGTTAGGGGCAAGATGTCTGCTGCACCAGGGAGAATGGTACAGTTCGTGTGTGTGTATGTGTGCACACGCGTGTGTTGGGGGGGAGTGTGTGTTGGTCGTGGGGCTTGAACTCAGGGCCTTGGCTCTGCCCCTGAGTTTTTTTCCCTTTAAGGCTAGTGCTTTACTACTTGACCCACACTTCCACGGCTAGGTTTTCTGGGTTTGGGGTGGTTAACTAGAGGTGAAAGTCTCATGGACTTTTCTGGCTTCAAAACACCACTGTCAGGTCTCAGCCTCCCGAGAAGCTGGGATGACAGGCGTGAGCCACTCGCGGCTGGCTGAAACCAGTACAGTTCTGAGCCCTGATTGGCTGTGGTCGGGTGTGACAGTTGCTGGGTTTGGAGTGCAGGTTTCTAGCCCCCAGCAATGTGTGTAGGCCTTGGGTAGGTCTTTGGGCTCCTCTGAGCCTCGGTTTCCCCATCAGTCAAAGGGGAGTAGTGAGAGTCACAGGCCTGGTGGGACTGTTTGGGTGCAAAGGGACCCTGTGCTTTCAGATGCCCTCCTACCCTACCTCTGCCACACTGTTCTCCGTTATGCCTGCCCGCCTGCTTAGCAGTGAGCGGTGGCCACCCCTCCTCGAAAGCATGCCAAAGGAGAGGCCTGTCCGGTGCAGTGCCAAGCTGACGCCTGTGAACTGATGCCTAGACATGAGTTGTGGGGCTGAGGGGATGTCGCAACAACAAACACACATCCACACATCGACATCCCGGTGCCCACAGTAGCTACTCTGCCCACGTCCCAGAGCAATCCAGGCTCCAGGCCATCTCAGCCAGGGTCCCTTTCCATCCGGGGTTCCCATGGCCTGGAGTAGTAATTGACTTTTTTCCTCTTCTCTCTTCCAGTGTGTGTCATGTATACTCAAGGGATGGAGAACAAGCAGTGGCGAGAGGTAGGTTCAGCCCCTGCCCACCAGGGCACCAGCCATCCCCGATCTGTGTCTATCTGTTGCCTCCAACTCTTGAGCAATCCCACCCGAAGGGGTTCACTTGCAGCCCCAAGCCCTCCTGAAGGCTGCAGGGTGGGCTGAGGGCCGTTTTGGTCTTGTCCCTGCTATACGGCCTGTCCCTCCGCAGGGAGCTCCGTCGGAGGGGGACGTGGCAATACTAGCTGCTTTTTGCACGGCTGTGACCAAAATACCTGAGAGAAACATCCCACAGGATGAGGAGAGGTCTGTGTGGGCTCCCAGCTTCAGGGTGTTCAGCCCTGGATCGGTTGGTCCTTTGGCTCTTCTTGGGTGGGAACATAATGGCGGGAGAGTATTTCGCTTCATGGCTGACAGGAAGCAGGGTAGATCAGTGGCCGGAAGGGGCAGGGCAAGATCCAGCCTCCAATCACATGTTTTCCCCCCACCCCCAGTGACCTACTCTCTCCCACCACCTCCCAATGGAGCCCTTTTTATCTTTCTGCCAAGGGCCATTTGGATATTTATAACATCATTAGGAACCACGCAGAATTATCAACACAGGCAGATGGGCCGTGGGCAGCTGACAAGAAGCATAGGTAGCTGTCCTGTCACCCACCATGAGATTTCTGGGGGCCGAATCCCTGATAAGCCAGGGCCCCTCCGCAGCCCCTGGGAGAGGGCTTTGCTTGTCTCCCGGGGGCTTCTCCCTCGGGTCAGGTTGATGGTCAAGGTCTGTGTCGGGGGTGGGGGCAGCTCATCGTGGCCCCCGGGTGCCCCCCTCCCCCCGCCCCCGCCCATGTGTCTGGTAAGGTGGGGGATGGATTCAGCAAGGTGCTTCCTGTGCAGAAGGCTTCCATGTCTCCCATTTGCTTCGGTCAAATCTCAACCATGTCCCCCCCACATGCCTGGCTCCCAAGCCCCCCCCGAACCCCACCAGCCAAGGATGGTCCACATTGTGTCTTTTGTTATTTCTGCCACCCCATGCCCCTTCGTCCCTTGTCACCGGCACTTGGGGAAGAGGGTAGACTTGAAGAATCAGAGATTTCGGAAGGTGACTGGTGTCTCTTAGATGCTTTTAGTCTCTTCCGCCTGGGTACTGACAGGTCCTGCAAAAATGGAGTCTATCCCTCCGCTGCTCAGAGCCGGCCCTAGGCGCCCATCTTGAAAGGAAAAAAGCAGTCTCTCCAATGGCCACCAGTGCCAGCTGATCAGGCTTCCTTAAGGCGGCTGACCTTGTCTCCCAGGGCTCCTCCCCTGCTTGCCGGCCTTCTAGCACAGGGCCTTCGCCCTTGCTGGTGAAGGCTGTACTCCACGTGTCCCTCCGGCCCCTGCTGAGCGTCCCGCAGATCTGGTCTCCATCGTCGTGGTCTGGAGGTCTTCCCCGACCCTCCCCACCGGTGTTTCGTCCCTCATCCCGTCGTGTCCCGGCTCCGGGACTCTGGCTCAGTATTTATCTTGTCATCTGCCGGCCCCACAGGGCTGAGCCTTTCCTCTCCTGCAGGCCCTGCTCCCCTTGGAGCATGCGGAGCAGGAGCAGGGCCCAGCACACAGCAGGCGCTTTCTAAATGGTCGTCGAGGGGAAGGGATGGGTTAGGAGTGGGAGCCGGAGCCACCCAGGCTGACTACGGAGGTGCTGGCTGTTACTTCCTCTCCGGCAGGGCCTCGGACCCAAGCAGGAAGATCCTACAGGAGATGGCTTTGGGGGTGCAGGGAGGAATGGGGAGACCTGGGAGGGGGGAGGGGAGGGGACTCCTGGAAGAACAACCGAAAGAGCTGAGCTTGCTTTTTCTGAGACTCTGGGTCTGGCCAGGTGGGGAGGAAGGGGGGGGGCTTGCTTTTCGCATCTCAGCTGGTGCCTGTCTGGTAGATTACCTGTCTTGCTCTGCCCCCTCCCGCCCCCACTCCCCGCAGGAGCAAGTGGCTGAAAGGGGTGAATTGAATCTGGAGAGTGTGCAGGAATTACATCCACAGGGGCAGCGCTCCGAGTCGGAAGGAAGCCCATCAAAGCATCAGCCAGATTGCCAGGGAAACGTTTAGCCTACTTAAGTGGACTAATTACTTGTGGGGCCTTTGGCCCAGCTTCCTAGACGTCAGCGCCAGAATGTGCGAATGTCTCGGTGATTCATTAGGCCACGTCTGGAAGGGCCTCTTCAGAAGAGTGCTGCTTGGCGAAGCGTTAATTACATTCCATAATTGTGGCTTGTTTCCATCTAGATCAGGGGTCCCCCCCCCCCCGATTATCCAAGCACTGTGGTCATGCCTGACAACAGACGGGTGAGAGGGCAGAGAAGATCCCTGGGACCCAGGACTCCAATACATCCTGGCTCCACCCCCTTAAGGAGGCGGGACCTGGAGCCATTAGTGTCTGTGCCTCCATTTCCCCAGATGTAAGATGGGGATACACCTATCTTTAGGCTCGGGTGAGGGGGAAACAAGAAATAGTTGCTGTAGACCATCGGCCAGTGGTTTGGGGGCTTTGCTAAGGGCTCTTCCCCCTGCCCACGTTTGCAAGAGAAAGCATTGTGAGGTGCTGAGCAAGGCGGGGGTGGGGGTGGGGGGCAGGTGTGGGTATGGGAGAGGAAGGGAAAGGAGGGGACTAGGAAGAGGCATAGCATGGGATTTCAGGGGAGCCAGGAGACACAGCACAAGATGGTGGCACAAAGGAGGTGTCAGGGAGCAGGTCCCCTCAGAGGCTGTGGAGCTGGAGAATGAACGAGAGGGCTGTTAGTTTCCAGGCACTGTAATGAAATACACCTGTGGGAATTCACTTACAAGGAGAAAAGGTTCAGCCCGTCACCAGTGACTCACGCCTGTCATCCTAGTGACTCAGGAGGCTGAGATCGGAGGATGGCAATTTGAAGCCAGCCCAGGCAGGAAAGCGCGTGGAGACTCTGACCTCCAATTAGCCACCAGAATTTTGGAAATGGAGCTATGGCTCAACGTGGCAGAGTGCTGGCCTCCAGCAGAAATTGCTCAGGGACAGCGAGCGCCGGGGCCCTGAGTTCAAGCCCCACAACTGACACACACAAAAAGAAAGAGAGAGAGAGAGAAGGCTCATTGTTCTAAAGATTCTATAAATACAATCCTTGATCTTTGCCCCATTACTTTGGGCCTCTGATGAGAAACTATGATGGAAGATAATGACTCATATCAGGAGCAGAGAAGAAGAAGAAACAGGGAGTTGTACAATGTCTGTTGAAGACACACCTCCAGTGACCTAGGGCCCTCCCCCAAAGGTCACACACCCACACAGGAGCACAGCCCACCCTGTGGGCCCAGCCTCAACCACTTGGGCCCTGGGGGTCATCTGGGATCTAAAGTACAGTGGTAGGACTTAGGGGGACAGTGAGGAGTGGTGGGCGGGCTGCAGGTGGTTTCTGAAGCAGCCCTGGAGTCCATAGGTCAGAGCAGCAGCGACCTTGGAGCTCAGAGGGCGTGGCTGTGTTTAAAAGAGGAGATCGGGACCTGTGTCCAGATTCTGTGTGTTGTCAGGGGGGCAGAGCCCAGCCACGGGGCCCGCCCCCAGGACACACACGTTGTGGCCATTTCTAAAGAAGTTGAAGAAGCACACGGGTGTGTGGAGGGGGTGGTGGAGAGAGGGCGCTGCTTGTCTGGTTCTCTGTGTGGTGTTGGAGGTGAAGCACTCAAAGCCCAGCATCTGGCGGGGGCGGGGGGGGGGGGGGCGGTCACTGCCCTTGCCAAGGCTGGGAAAGAGGAGGCAGCTCTGGCGGCCGCTGACGGCCGGCCTTCGGCTGATTTTAACCGTTTGGGTCATTTCTATGCCTTGTGAGAAAGTTCCGTCTTCCCGGCACCTAAATCTGTCACCACATTTTTATGAAAACGGACTCTAAGATGTAATTTTAGCCCGGGAAATCGCACAGTATTTGCATCAAGCCAGGCCAGGGTGTTCTGCGTGGCCCGAGGTAGTGAGGTCGCCCGGGAGGACCAGTCAGATGCACTCTGACTGGGTGGAGAGTCAGCACAGGGACCTTCGCAGAAGATGGGGTGGTGGTCCCCTTTTCTGCCTTCCCAGGCAGCCGTCCTGGCTGAGCCCATTGGAAAGGAGGGGGTGGGAGTCGTGGAATGTGGGTGCCCATTTGATGTCCTCTCATCACTTGCAGAGCACGTGGCCCCAGCCACCACACCCAGGGCCCCAGCTCAGTGTTCAGTCTGGCTTTTGAGCAATCCCAGGCTGAGGATGAGGCTGCTTTTCCTGGGGACCACTAGGCCCTGGAGCGCCTGGAGTTTATAGACGGTTGGGTAAGGCCCATTGTTTCTCCCTTGCTCCTCTAGGTAGAAGGAACGGGGAGCGCTCTACCACTTTGAGTCACAGCGCCACTTCTGGGTTTCTGGTGGTTAATTGGAGATAAAGAGTCTCACGGACTTTCCTGCCTGGGCTGGCTTTGAACCAGGATCCTCAGATCTCAGCCTCTTGATTAGTTAGGATTTACAGGTGTGGGTCACCTGCGCCTGGCTTTGGGCCTCTTTTATAAAGCCACTAGTCCCCCTCCCGGCCATGAGGGCTCCATCCTCAGGACCTCGGCACCCCCAGAGCTTCTGGTACCACCCCCATCAGAGTGGTACTGAGCCCAGGGCTTCCACATACATTTGGGGGATGTAAACACACGGTGACAGATGCCTGCCGCGTGCTGGGCCACAAAGGGAGCAGTTGTTAGAGAGAGAGAGAGAGAGAGAGAAGAGCAACAGCAAACAGCAGCAACAAGCCATGAATACCAACGGCAAACATTCAACCACGTTGCACGGAGCCGTCCAAAGCCCTTCACCTCGTTTCATTGAGTCAGTCCTCACAACAGCCCATGGGGGCCGAGGAGGGCTCAATGGTAGAACTTGCCTAGCGTGCAGGAGGCCCCGGGCTGGACCCACAGCACAGGAAGGGAGGGAGGACGGATCCCCAAATCCGTGAAGGTGGTATTACTATGAATTATTATCATTAGCCCCTTCCACAGAGGAGGAGATGGTTGTTTCCGGTCTCAGGGCCTTCCGCCTGGAGCGCGTGTCTGTCGGTGTTGCTTGCAGAGTGTGTTGCGGGCTTGTTTGCCACGGACGGCTGCGTCCTCACCCGGGCGAGGACGGGTCCACTGCAGGCCTGTGTGGTCACGGTGGCTGCTCTTCGGCTTACAACACGGTTGCGTCCCAGTGAGCCCGTGAAAACATGCGTGTCATCCACTGAGAGTGTCAGGCATCTGGCTTAGCAGTGCAGTGCTCGGTTGCATCTTGGTGGTTTCACGCGGCTTCCTGAACCGCATGGCGCTCGCCCCAGAAAAGATCAAAACTAATAAATCAGCTTATCGCCGTCACCCCAGCACAAAGAAAAATTCCTCAGTCGAACCGTTGTGTGTGGGGGGGGGGGCTGGATAAATACGCCCAGCTGGGGTTCCACTGCTCTTTCATTGAGTTGGGTTTGGGGGTTCCTCTCTCCTTCTGGCTGTAAGAATAGGGCTCCTTCCACTTGGATGGATGCTGGCCCCGTTCTGAGTCTCTCTCGTCATGGTTGGTAGCAATTGTGTTGTATTGTGATGGCGTGCTCGGTGGTTTGGTCCCGCCTCCTGGTCCTGTCAGTCATCACCATCCACATCCGTGACAAGCATGGCGTGGGAGGGGGGGCGTGTGCTGCGGCCGCTTTCCACCCTTTCCAAGGCTGACCTCCGTTTGGAGCTGACAGGCTTTCTGAGAACAGTCAGAGGAAGCTCTGAACTCGAGGACCGACTCCCACAGTTCTCATCTGTTAACCGTGTGGCCTCGGTCGGTCTGCCTTCCCCAGGCCTCGGTTTACCCACGTGCAGAGTGGGGCGGGGAGGCATGCGTGGATGGGAGTTAACAGCGGAGGTAATGCTTTTGGACAGGTCTGGAAATACCAACTGTGAAGCGCCTTTGTGCAGCTTGGGCTCCAACGGTCTCCTTTAGCTGGCACCAGTAGCTCATCCCTATAACCCCAGCTACTCAGGAGGCTGAGGTGTGAGAATCACGGATCCAAGCCAGCCAGGACGGAAAAATCTGTGGGACTCTTACTTCCAATCAACCAACAAGAAAGCCGAATGTGGAGCTGTGGCTCAAGTGTCAGAGTGCTAGAATTGAACAACAAACAAAGAGAAAAGAAAAGGGAACAAACAAACAAGCAAGGGGTTGGTTGGAGGCATGGCTCAGTTGGTTGAGCACTAGCCAGTGAGTGAGAGCATCAGGTCCTGAATTTGAATCCTAGTCTGTGACCTAAGAAAAACAACAACAAAACAAGAAGCAAGAACGCAAGGCCCTGAGTTCAAGCCTCATTAACCAGCCCATCCATACACAACTGAACAGTGACAGGGCTGGGCTGGGAATGTGGCTTAGTGGTAGAGTGCTTGCCTAGCATGCACAAAGCGCTAGGTTCGACTCCTCAGTATACATAAGTAGAAAAAGCTGCAAGTGGCGCTGTGGCTCAAGTGGCAGAGTGCTAGCCTTGAGCAAAAAGAAGCCAGGGACAGTGCCCAGGCCCTGAGTCCAAGCCCCAGGACTGGCAAAACAAGCAAAAGTGACAGAGCTGGGATGGGTGGAGGTCTGCGTCTAGATCCCCAACCAGGCCGTTCATTGCCGAAGCTGGTTTTCTGGTCACCTTGGAGTATGGGTGGCGCCCGCCTCCCCCGCCCCTCAGCCCCAGGCGTTCCACAGCCCGTGTTGTTCAGCGGACACGAGTCCAAGTTGGAATCTGCAGAAAGGAGTTTGCTTGAGCCCGAGGATCAAGAGTTCCAGGCCAGCCTGAGCTACAGAGAGAGACCCTGTCTTCAAGCCCAAACAACAAAAAAAAAGAGAGCTCCCTTCTCCCATAGCCCAAGGTTCTGGGCCAGGTCCCCTGGTGGCACTGTGGCCTGTGGTGGCCTGTCGTGCTGACCAGCTACCCTTTAACGCTAAAGCTGGCCCGAGAGCCGGGCTGCCTCCTGCCCAGTGGGGCCCGGGCCAGGGCAGCAGGCGGGGGCACCGCAGGTGAGCCCTAGCTGACCAGCCACTGTGGTGGTTGAAGTTGCTGATTGGTACAAAGCACCTGCTCAACAATATTGATGTGTGTGTGTGTGTGTGCGCGTGTGTGCGTGCGTGCGTGCGCATGCCAATCCTAGGGCTTGAACTTGGGGCCTGGGCTCTGTCCCAGGGCTTCTTTTGTCCAAGGCTAGCAACTCTCCCACTTGAGCCATTGCACCGCTCCTGGCTTTTCCTGCCTATGTGGTGCTGAGGAATCGAACCCAGGGGCTTCATGCATGCTAGGCGAGCACTCTACCGCTAAGCCACATTCCCAGCCCTGGCCTTGAGCTCTTGCTTGGCTTTTTCTGCTCAAGGCTGGAGCTTTACCAATGGTGATACACCTGCCCTTTACCCGGCTTTGTGCTGCTTAATTGAACGTAAGAGTCTCTCTCAGGTCTGTCTGGCCGGGCTGGCTTTGATCGGAGATCTTCAGATCTCAGCCTCCTGAGTAGCTAGGATCACAGGCGTGAGCCACCACCACTGCCTGGCTCATAGTGACTCTTCTTACAAGAAGTCCTGAGAGAGAAACCAGGGATTTCCTGGGAGGGAGGGAGGGAGGGAGGGCGGGCAGCATGATACCATAGATGGGAGCAAGGATATTTTGTCAAGAGGACACCAGAGAGAATGGGCTGTACTGGGGGTGGTGCTTGCTCACCCCTCTTCCTTCCTGTAGGCCGGAAGTTGGGGGAGGCCAGCGAGACTGTTTTGTGGGCACTGGGCAGCCTGGCTCATTGGCGCAAGGGCCCCGCCCTCAGGAGCCGGGACGTTTAACAGGTGATCTGGAGCAAAGGCTCCTTCAGGACGTGAGCTCGCTTAGGCGCAGGTCTTTCAGCATATCTCAGTAACTCTTCACAGGCCTGCCGCTGGTGACTGGGGCTCAGGGAGGGAGGGCATCTCTGTTCACAGCCCCCCCCCCCCGCCTCCCACCCGCACACACACACACCCCAGCCAAAACCAGGGAGGCCTTGGTCTCCTCACGCACTCGCGTTTCCCCAACTCCACAGGCTCCCCAGGACAGGGGAGACCAGCCCCTCTGGCCCCTTCCTGCCCCCCAGGTCTCGGGGTGGCCTTGTCTCCCCTGCCTCCGGGCACGGGGTAGCCCTGTCCCCAGGCCAGCCCGGGAGACACAGCCCCCCCCCCCCTCTCCCCGGGCCCTCTGAGTCACAGCCAGCCCGGTGGCCTCTAATTTTAGTCGTGCCCAGTGATTCATGAGGGCCAGGGCCGGGCTCGGCAGCCAGGCTTTCCGCATCTCTAATTAAGGAGCCATCAATAATCTATAAAGATTACAGGGGGCGCCTGGGCCGGGGGGAGTGAGCCGCTTGGAGGTAGCGCCCCGTCCGTCAGCGCCCGCCTCCCGTCCCGGCCATGGGGGCCTCGCAGCTGGGATGACGTCCCCACCCCACCGTGAGTCAGAAGGCGGGAGCTGCCGTCCCGGGGAGCCATTGCGAGAGGCACCCACTCACGACTGAGGCAGGGTGCCACGCCTTTGTCATGGTGGGGGGGGGGGCGCTGGGCCTCCTCCCTGGCTTGCCGTGCGTCTCTGGGAGAGCCCTGGCGGCCTCCTGGTTACTTGGCGCCTTAGCTTTAAGATGAGGAACTGAGTGATGGCCCCTGGGCAGGGTGGCTGGGGCGGAGGGGGTGGGGGTGGGGGCAGGGTGGGGGGTCCAGGGGATCAGGGCTGTGTGCAGGGATGAGAAGTCACAACAGAAAGCCAAGGAGGAGGAGTTGATGGAGGAGGGAAGCCTGAGCGAGGGGGTGCCCCGCAGGCTACTCGGAGATCTAGGGTGCAGCTCAGGCGGACCTGGGCTCCTGTCTCAGCCCTTTCCTCATGAGATGGATGGGGGGCCTCCATGAGAACTTCCCCCCTCCTTTCTCTGCCTCTGCTCTCTCTCTCATTGGCTGATTCCGAGGTCTGGAGTCCTAGTTCTTCACTCTTCAGATCGTAGGTCAACTTTGTGTGTGTGTGTGTGTGTGTGTGTGTGTGTATACGTGTGCATGCGTGTGCACACCTGTGCAGGGGTTTGAATTCAGGGCTTTGTGCTCTTGGCTTTCTCCCTAACAGCTAGTGCTCTGCCACTTGAACCATGCTTCCAGCCTGGATTTTTGCTGGCTCGCTGCGATGGAGTTCTTGAGGCCTGAGGTCCTTTGATCTCAGCCTGTTGCGTAGCTAGGATTACAGGTGTGAGCTGCCCAGCGCCTGTCTAACATTTTTTTTAAATGGCATCACAGGAGGGTCTAGGAGTGTGTGCGTGTGTGTGCGCGCGTGTGTGAAATGGAACCTCCTAGACATGCAGAAGCGTTTCTAAGGAGGGAGGGATGGTGAGCGTTGAGGAAGCACGGGGTGTCTGGGCTGGGGTAGGAGTGAGAATCTCTGTGGCCCAGTGGCTCAGGCCTGTAATCCTCGCTACGGTTCCGAGTGGTACCCAGTGGTACCCAGGCCCTGAGTTCAAGCCCTACAACAGAAGGAAACAGAAGCAACAGGCACGTGTAGGTTTGTGATTCCATGCTGCCCGGCCTCCTCTTCCCACCGCTCACCCCATCCCGCTGTATGGCTCCCCACATCTCCATGAGCCTTTTCTGTTTTCTTGTGTGCAAAATGGGAACTGTAAGGGCACTAACTTCCCACTGTTGGCCTGAAAACCACGCACACTGTGGGGGCTACATGGGGGGGGTGTAGTATTTACATCAGAGACCAACTTAGTGTGGGATGTAATGCTCCCTCCCAGGGGGTGGAGGGGTTGGAGTGGGGGTGGGGTGGGGGTATGGGGTGTGGGATGGGGGGTGTGTGTGGTGTGTAGGGTGTGTGGGGTGTGGTTTGGAGCAGCAAGGCTGGGGCTAGGCCAGCCAGGACCCCCTCTGGGTGATGAGCCTGGCACCCTAGTAGGACTCAGGGCAGACAGTGGGGGCCCCCCTGCCCCCCATGCCTCTGTAAGTGCCAACTCTATGCACAGCACAGCCCTGCCCCCCACTGCATGTGGCCCCCAAGGGAGTTTGCAGGCTGCCCCCCGGGGTCTCGCGGGGGGGGGTGCCCTGCTGTTTACCCCGGCTTTGCTGACATTCTGGGGTGCTGTCTCAGAGGTCTCAGGAACCGGCGGGGCGGCTTGTGTGGCCCACCAGAGGCCTTTCCCACGGGGTTTGGTTGCCAGGGATGTGGGGAGCCAGCCTCCTCCCAGCCCCCATCTCAGCCGCCGCCCCCCACCTCTCCCCGCTCCCCTCGGACCATGTGACCCTCCTGAAATGCAGGTATAGGGTGTAGGGAACGGCTACAAGGCTGGATGGGGGCTTCCGGCAGCTGGCAGAGCTTCCGGCTGACCCTCCCCCTGGCCCCCGTAGAGCTGTTCATAGGCCCTGGCAGTTCCCTCCCCTTCCCTCCTCCCTCCCGCACCCCACCTCCTCCTAACCCTCCATCAACTCCAAGTCTCTACTGGCTCCCAAATCCTGTGACTCCAGTAAAACCAAATCCTCAGGCAGCTGATTTCCCCCCCTTCTTTTCTTCACGTGGATTTGGTTGTGTCCGGCCCTGGGCCCGACGGGGACCTGGTAGCTGGTGGATTGTGCCAGGCCAAGGTTCCGCGTTCTTCCTTCCCGTGGGGAAAGCTCAAGGGTCCTTCCTCCCGCCCAGACCGCGGGCTCACTGCCATGGCTGCTCCCCATCCCGCCCTCCCCAGTCCTGTGTCCAGGGGAACCCCCTTTCCCTCGCAGGCACTGTCAGCCTCCAGGGAATCCCCATTTGGAAGCTTCTAGCACCATGTCCTGGCCGGCGACAGGTGTCCTGTCTTTCTTGGAGTCAGGCAGGGCCTGCAGGGGCGGTGGCCTTGGAGGAGGGCAGTCTGCAGGGAGGGCTGGAGGTCTCGTCTTTCTGGAGGATTCTGTGGAACCTGCGTGTTTACCTGGAAGCTTCCACAGGAATGCCATTGGGAGAAAGTTCCCTTTTGTCTGAAGACAAAAGGGGTCAGCGACAGCCGCAAAGGGCATTGCTTCCTAAGGAGAGCTGTGGAATTTCCAGGGTGAGACAAGAACTCCCCCCCACCCCACGCCCCATCTTCTTCAACCCCATGTTCTCCCAAGGAGAGCAGAACTCCTCTGTGGTGGATTTTCACAGTGCGGGATGGCTTCCTGCAGTTGGATGAAGGAAAATATAATGAACTTTGCCGTGTCTGCCTGTGTGACACTGGATCCTGCCCTCTCTTGACTGAATGAGATAAGAAAGTGATCCGCTTGATCTCCCGGGCATCCAGTCACTCAGCAAATAGTAGATCCCTGCCTGCTCAGTAGCAAATAGCTCCCAGCTCCGTCTGTTCGGTAGTCTCTGAGGGAACCTGGAAGAAGCATTTTTCTGGGTCCCACCCGCTGTACCCCATTTAATTAGGCTGGGGGAAGGGGAATTGAGCCAAGGTATATTCTCAGTGAACCTGCTACAGGTTAGACGTTTTCCTTTTTTTTTTTTTTTGGTTGGTCCTGGGGCTTGAACTCAGGACCTGGCCGCTGTCTCTGAGCACTTTTACTCAAGGCTCACACTCTACCACTTGAGCCACAGCGCCACTTCTGGTTTGAGGGGGCGGGGGGGGGTGGTTAATAAGAGCTAAGAGTTTCACAAGGGCTTTCCTGCCCAGGCTGGCTTTGAACCGCGATCCTCGGATCTCAGCCTCCTGAGTAACTAGGATGACAGGCGGGAGCCACCGGCGCCGGCAAGCTAAGGTATATATATTCTACATGTGACTGTTGCAGGATGACTCTTTTTTTTTTTTTCTTAAAAAAGGTAAATCTGACATCTGTACGAACGTAACATAAGCACATGATAAAGCCTAATTTAAATCTGCTCTCACGCACAAAGCAGGAAGACTCCTCTGGGCGATGCTCTCCATTTTTTGGAGTTGTATACTAGCCCAGCGACGAATCGAACGGAACCCAATGATAACCCTAGAAAGCGGGTAGGACAAGCTGCCGCCGGGCGAGGTGGCACAGGCCTGTGGTCCCTGAGGCAGGAGGACCGTAGGCTCCCAGCTCCCGATGAGGAGCAGCTCAGGTCAGACCACAGGGGGACAGCTTGTGGCAAACTCAAGACTCGCGCATTCGTTTCCTTCTCCCACCCGAGTCCATTCACCGACTCGGGGGCGCCCGCGGGTTGGTGCCGGTTCTGGTTGGCAGTGAATGGAAGCCATGGGTATTCCTCCTCCCCCTTCCTGCTGTATCTGGCCTGGGGAGCCCCGGCCCTGGCTGGGAATTGCCCTGAAGTGGGGGGGTCTTAGCTGTGTGGCTCCCGACAAGTTACTTAATGGAGAGGAGGCCTGGGCCAAGGCCCGCCACCGGGAAGATTATTTGTTTACCTGAGTCATTACTGTCCACGCTAATATATTTAGAAAGATTAGCGTTCTATTTAAAATATGTCGTCTTGCACCTATCCTGTCTTACTCATGGTGAGATTCCGGGAAGGATAATCCACAAGGCCCTGCTTGCCCAGGTCATAGAATGAATGGTTTGAAGGGTTTTGTGTGTTTGAATTGTGTGATTAAATGCACATGTATGGGGTGTGTGTGTGTGTGTATGTGTGTGTGTGCCCCCCATGCACACATCTAGCCAGGTAAGTGTCTATAGCTCACACCTGTAATTGTAGCTACTCAGAGAGTTGAGATCTGAGGATCCCAGTGTGACATCAGCCTGAGCAGGAAGGTCTGTGAGACGCTATCTCTAACCCACAAAAACTGGTAGAGCACCAACCTTAAGCAAAAATGCTAAGGGACAGTGCTCAGGCCCTGAGTTCAAGCTACACACACACACACACACACACACACACACCCAGCTGGAGGCATGGCTTAAGTGCTCGAGGGTCAGCCTACCAAGCGCAAGGCCCTTAGTTCAAGCCCCAGTAATGCTAATAATAATGAAAATTTTGTTATAACTGTTTTAAGTGTATGGTTCTATAAAGCATGGAAAACAGATCTCTGGGAAGTGTGTGTGTGTGTGTGTGTGTGTGTGTGTGTGTGTGTGTGTGTGTGTGTGTGCTGGTCCTGGGGCTTGAACTCAGGACCTAGGCTCTATCCCTAAGCTTCTTTTAGTCACACTAGCGCTCTACCACTGGAGCCACAGCTTCACTCCTAGCCTTTTGGTAGTTAAGTGGAGCTTTTTCATCCTGCAAAATGGCCACTCCATGCCCACAGAGCTCCCTTCCCCTCCTCCAGCCCTGGCAGCCATGTTACCCTCTGACTTCCCTTCCCCTCCTCCTGCCCTGGTGGCCATGCTTTTGCCCTACTTGTGTGGCTGCTCCTGGGCGCGGAGTGACACTGCCTGAGTCCTCTGGTTTAGGGCTGAGTAATATTCCGCTGAGTGCAGAGGTTTTGTGCTGGACCCTTCCGACTCAGACTTCCTTTGTTCAATTTTTTTTTTTCTCAACTTGGGACTTGACCTCAAGACCTGTGAGCCCAGCGGCTGAATGGGGGGCTCACTCCTGCAATCAGGGCCTCCTTGACTCCCAGAGCCAGGACTGGGGGCCACACACCTCATGCTGCCCGCCCCCCTCATTCTCTCTTCCAGTTTGGCCGCACGGAGGTCATCGACAACACGCTGAACCCCGACTTCGTGCGCAAGTTCATCGTGGATTACTTCTTCGAGGAGAAGCAGAACCTCCGTTTTGACCTGTGAGTTGGGGGGCCTGGCGGGGGAGGGGGGAGCATGGAGGGACACGGGGGTGGGGCAGTAATTTCCTTCCTCTGCGTTTGGGGGAGCTGTGACACTCCTGGAGCCAGGCATCCTCAGGACTGAAGTGTCATTTACCTAAGGCCACCCCATCCCTTCCAGGACCTGGGGAGCTGGGGACAAAGGTGCCCCCCCCCCCCAGCGGGCTCAGGACGGAGGGAGGAGAGGAGGGGAGGGGGAGGGGCGGAGCTAGGCTCCATCTCCACCCTCTTGGCTCCTCAGGTAACCAAGAGGGTCGGTGTGTGTGTGTGTGTGTGTGTGTGTGTGTGTGTGTGTGTGTGTGTGATGTTGTCTTTGGTACCAGTCTGGGGGGTGGGGGGTGCTGTCTGGTGGCTCATTGGAGATGTGTCTCGTGGACCGTCCTGCCCAGGCTGGCTTCAAACTTCCATCCTCAGCTCTCCACCTCCTGAGCAGCTAGGATGGTAGGCGTCCGCCTCCAGTGCCAGCCCAGAGTGGGCTTTGTGGCAGGGCCCCCTCCACACCCCTTCCACCATCCCAGAGTCAACATGGCAGCCGGGGCTCAGCGCATCTGCGGGAACATCAGAAGAGGGGGAGGCCCTTGTCCTGGTGTTCAGGGTCAATGTGGGGCTCGGGCTTGGCCAGAGAAGTCCAGGAGACGTCATCTCAACAGAAGTCGTTGGGTTTGGGGGCCCAGGCCCATCATCTCCGCTACAGGAGGGAGTATAAGACAGGAGGCTCATAGTCCAGGCACATGCCCCCCACAGAAAGCAAGACCCCCGTCTCAAAACAACCATGCAAAAGAGGGCTGGAGGCATGGTTCAGCAGTAGAGCACCTGTCAAGGAAATGGGAGGCCCTGAGTTCAATTTGGTACCAGAGAGAGAGAGAGAGAAGAGGGAGGGGGGAGGAGGGAGGGAGGAGCACACTGGAGGAGGGAGGGGGAGGACAGTGCCCGCCCACATGGAGGAGTCCCGCTGACATTGGGGAGGTAGAAGGCTCAGGGTGGCAGCTGGTGGCGCCGTCTGTTCCCCAGGGAGAGACGCAGGGCCTGGGGCTGCCAGCTGCAGAGAGGGTGGGGGCAGGGGTGAAGACGAGACAGCGCAGAGCGGAGGCCAGGAGGCTCTGCCAGAGCTCATTTCATTTCATTTTCCAGTCTTTAACAATCTGTGATGCACACACTGTGAAATGCAGAGATCGTGTGTGTGTGTGTGCGCGCGCGTGTGCATGCGCGCGTGTGCCTGGTACACTTTCGTGCTCAGGGCTTGAACTCAGAGCCTCATGGTCTCCCTTAGCTTGTTCACTCAAGGCTGGTGTTCTCCCCTTTGAGCCACACCTCCACCATGGCCTTTTGCTGGTTAATTGGAGAAAAGAGTGACGTGGACTTTTCTGCCCAGGCTGGCTTTAGATGGCGATCCTCCAGATCTCAGCCTCCTGAGTTGCTAGGATTACAGGTGTGAGCCGTTGGTGCTGGGTTTGGTTTTGTTTTGTCCAGTCCTGGGGCTTGAACTCAGGGCCTGGGCTCTCTCCCTGAGCCTCTCTGTGTCAAAGCTATCGCTGTACCACTTGAGCCACAGCGCCACTTCTGGCTTTTTCTGAGTAGTTTATCAGAGATAAGAGTTGGAGGGGGGCTAGGGATATGGCCTAGTGGCAAGAGTGCTTGCCTCGTATACATGAGGCCCTGGGTTCAATTCCCCAGCACCACATATATAGAAAATGGCCAGAAGTGGCACTGTGGCTCAAGTGGCAGAGTGCTAGCCTTGAGCAAAAGGAAGCCAGGGACAGTGCTCAGGCCCTGAATTCAAGCCCTAGGACTGGGAAAAAAAAAAAGAGTCGGAGGGACTTTCCTACTCAGGCTGGCTTTGAACCGTGATCATCCGATCTCAGACTCCTGAGTTGCTAGGATGACAGGCGTGAGACGCCAGTACCCGGCCTGGATTAATTCTTATCCATGAATATGATGAACACAGTGAAGGGCACCGATCCCAAGTGTCTCCCAGAATGCACTTCTGCACCCCTTTACACCCAGACCCAGACTGAACATCAGCCGTTAAGCTACAGTTCTTCCATGTCAGCCTGTTTGGGGGGACGGGGGCCCCCAACTCTACTGAAGACCATCCTCATCTGCCTTCACCATGTGCCTCTCTGTTCCTGTAGATACGACGTTGACTCCAAAAGCCCCGATTTATCCAAACACGTGAGTTCTGCCTCTGACTGCCCGCGAGTCTGTGGGCTCTTTCCGTGTCTTGGCGTGAGCTTCGCGGTGCTCTGTGTGTGTGTGTGTGTGTGTGTGTGGTGCTGTGTCGCATCCTCGCACGCTCACTCTTAGCCAGGGCCCAGGCAGAGCAGGAACAGAGCAGGTGACACCCGTCTTCTGCGTCTGCAGGATTTCCTGGGCCAGGCCTTCTGCACCCTTGGAGAGATCGTGGGGTCCTCTGGCAGCCGTCTGGAGAAGCCGCTCACGTGAGTGAAGATGGGGTGCAGCTTGTCTTGCTGGCGCCCCTGACCGCCGTTACCATTCTGCTGAGGGCTGGCTGGTTGGGGCAATGCACCAAGCTCACAGTGACGTCCATGGTGGGGCTTGAACGCGGGGCCTGGGCGCTGTCCCTGAGCTTTTTCGCACAAGGCTAGTGCTCTACCACTTTGGGCCACAGCGCCACTTCCAGCGTTTGGGTGGCTCATTGGAGATGAGTATCTCATGGACTTTCCTGCCTGGACTGACTGAATGGCGGTCCTCAGACCTCAGCCTCCTGAGAAGCTAGGATTACCACTGCGCTTGGTTATGTTTGGCTCCTGGTGTCTTCCACCGTGGTGCTGAGAAATCGAACCCAGGGCTTCTTGCATGCAAGGCAAGCACTCTACTGCTAAGCCACATTCCCAGCCCCAAGTAAGGCCTTTTGCCTTCCAAAAGCTCCCATCTCTGGGCTCAGAAAAATAAAGATAATCCCTGTCTATCACTTATGAAGAACAGAGAGAGTTCTAAGGCTTAAAGAATTTGAGAACTAAGCCTAGGAAAAACATAAGCAAGGCCTCATCTCCATCAAGAAACTGGATCAGCCAGTACCAGTGGCTCACACCTGTAATCCTAGCTACTCAGGAGGCTGAGATCTGAGGATTGAGGTTCAAAGCCAGCCTGTGTAGGAAAGCCTGGAAAACTTTTATCTCCAATCAACCACTGAAAATGCTAGAAGTGAGCAAAAGAGCTAAGGGACAGCACCCAGACACTGAGTTTTTAAGCCCCCGCATTGGAGGAGGAGGAGGAAGAGAAAGAAGAAAGAAGAGGAAGTAGTCACATTTTATTTGCTTAGCCTAACCCATTTATGATTTTCACAAAAGCAACCAAGATTTAACTTAGAATTACCGGTGGAAGGGGACCCAAAGAATTTACCCAGCTCAACCTTTAGCTCAGCTGAAAGTACTCCATTGTTTGCAAACTAAGATCATGTCCACTTGTAGGTAAATGCCAGCAAAGCACAGTTATAAAGAAGCGGCTTTAGAAAAACCCGTCAGGAAATCCAACAAGGCTACAGTAAAACGCATACCCAGCCAGCCAGGACCGAATCATTTCCTTGCAATCATGGAAAAGTAGAAAAAATGGAATTTTTACAAGGGATATCATGATTGTCAATAGCCAGTGTCTACTTGGTTTTTTTATTTTTGTCAGTCATGGGACTTGAACTCAGGGCCTGGACACTGTCCCTTCTTTATTCTCAAGGCTAGCACTCTGCCACTTTGAACTGCAGCTCCACTTCCAGTTTTTGAATGGTTGATTGGAGAAAAGAGTCTTATGGGGACTTTTCTGCCAGGGCTGGCTTCGAACTTTGATCCTCAGCTCTCAGCCTCCTAAGTAGCTAGGATTACAGGCGTGGGCACTGGTGCTTTTATTATTTTGTCTTTTTTTTTTTTGCCAGTCCTAGGACTTGAACTCAGGGCCTGAGCACTGTCCCTGGCTTCTTTGGCTCAAGGCTAGCACTCTATCACTTGAGCCACGGCGCCACTTCTGGCCATTTTCTATATATGTGGTGCTGGGGAATCGAACCTAGGGCTTTATGTATACGAGGCAAGCACTCTTGCCACTCGGCCATATTCCCAGCCCTTATTTTGTCTTTTGTTTGAGACAGGGCCTGACTATGTAGCACAGGCTGGCCTCAGACTCAACACTTGTGCCTCAGCCTTGATTACAAGCATGCACTACCATGCCCAGCTATCCCTACACTCTTCTAAGACTCAGTTATAACAAAGATATTCATAACTAGGGCCACCTTCACCGATTTCAATTGTACTTTTTTTTTTCCCCCCTGTGGTACTGGGATTTGAACTCGGGGACTTACAGTTTCTAGGCAAGCCCTCCCTCTCTGGCTGACCTATACCATCAGCCCTGTTTTTCACTGGTTATTTTTGAGATAGAGTCTCAGTTCCTGCCCAGGCACACATGTGGACCACAATCCACCTATTTTAGGCGTCTTGTCCAGGCTGGAAGTCCAGGCCTACACCCATGTGTCTAGCTCCTCTCTAAAGTCTTGTGGACTTTCCTGCCCAGGCTGACTTGGAACCGTGGTCCTCCTACCTTCAGCCTCCTCAGGTAGCATAGCATGACAGGCATATACTACTGCACCAACCCATGTGGGTTAAGAAGGGGGAAAGGGGTCTCAAGAAATGTTCTGCCTTGAACAGGCTGGCCTTGAACTCTGACCCTTCCATTCTCCGCCTCCCAGGTAACTAGGATTCTAACGAGAGCCATCAGTACCTGGCTTAATTGTAATTTTATATTTTTTATCTACCTCAGAAGAACTCAGGACCATGTACCCATTGACCCGTCCCCATAGGCTATGCACAGCCCCCCCCACCTTGACTTTTGACCTTTACCGAGGCGCCTGGTCCCACCCACAGCATAGCTCTGGCTGTACCTGGATGGAATGATTGGCCAGAGACGCCCAGGACTAGCACTAGCCCATTTCCGGCCTGCTGCGTCCACTTCCGGTGTCCGCCTTTGATGGAGGGCACAGCGGGGCGAGGCTGGAGGGTTGAGGAAGACTTTGTGCAGGAGACGGCTTTCGAGCTGAGCCTCAAAGCACACGCCAGACACAAACCATGACGATGGCGGGGAATGCTGGTGAGAAAGGGGCCTCTGAGCCACGAGGGCCCGCGTGTCTAAGCTTAGCTGCCTTCATGACTAACCCAGCCTGGCAGCTCCTGCCGACTGGGCATCTATTCTGGACCAGACGCGAGGGTCCGCGCTGTGCTCGTGAGATCTGTGTAGTAGTTTGGTCCTCGGTATCGGTGGGATTTGCCATCATGGAGTCACCCAAACGCGGGTGGAAAACCCAGGGGGAAGGGGCACCGTATCTGTGTGCAGCACACACAGACTTCCTTGTCATAACGTCCTACTTTGCAGCACTGGACGAGGAGTTCCACGCGTGCACGCTGTATCCGTGCTCTCCTCCCCTTGGGAGCTGCAACTTGGGAGGTGCTGCCTGGAAAAGCTGCCCCACCTTATATAGAAGCCCAGAGCATCCTGGGACCGGCTCATCCAAGGGAGGGGCAGGAGCCGATCTTCTGGAACTATTAAAAACAGATGCAGCCGGTGGCTCACGCCTGTAATCCTAGCTACTCGGGCGGCTGAGATCTGAGGATCTCCGTTCAAAGACAACTTGGGTAGGAAAGTCCGTGGGATTAACCACCAAGAAGCTAGAATTGGAGCTGTGGTTCAAGTGGTAGAGCACCAGCCTTGAGCACAAAAACTCAACGCCCAGGCTCTGGGTTGAAGCCCCAAGACTGGGACCCCCCCGAAAAAAAGATAAAGCCAATGGCTCATGCCTGCAATCCTAGCTACTCAGGAGGCTGACATCTGAGAAAAGTCTAGGATACTCTTATTTCCAATTAACTACCCAAAAGCTGGAAGTGAGCTGGGTGCTGGTAGCTCACCCCTGTAATCCCAACTACTCAGGAGCCTGGGATCTGAGGATTGTGGTTCAAAGCCAGCCTGGGCAGAAAAGTCTGTGAGACTCTATCTCCAATTAAACCACAGAAAAAGCCAGAAGTTGCACTGTGGCTCAAGTGGTAGAGTGCTAGTCTTGAGTTAAAGGAGCCCAGGGACAGTGCCCAGGCCCAGGGTTGAAGCCTCAGGATTTGGGGGGGTGGGGGGAGGGAGCTGGAGGTGAAGCTGCAGCTCAAGTGGTAGAGCACCAGCTCAGGGATAGCTTCAAGGCCCTGAGTTCAAACCCCAGTATCAGTGTGCATGTGTGTGCGTGACTGCATGGGCACACACACACACACACACACACACACACACACACACACAGAGCCCTGTTACCCAATTCAGTCACATTCTGGGGCACTAGGGGTTCAGAGACCAACATATGAGTTTGAGGGGGACACAGCTCTCCCCAGAACATGATGTCCCATGCAGCATTGTCCCCTTTCGATGGATGGGACCCCAGGCCCAACGAGGTGCAAGCTGGTTCTCTACCTCTAGGGGGCGTCGGCGTCACCCAGGCACAGATCACACACACACACACACACACACACACACACTTTTGACCCTGTAGTCTGGGTGGGCCTGAGAGGTACGTTCAGAACCCCTACCCGGGGCGGGTGGGGGGCTGGCACCCCGCTTTGAGAAGCTGAGCCTAACTTGTCCTGGATGCCACCTCGGGTGTGAAAGATGCCTCCTTTGTGGCTCTGGGCCACAAACCCGCCTCCAGGCAGCCCTGGCCGCAGGCGGGCTCCAGGCAGGCTCCCTTCCTCTCTCCACAGGATCGGGGCGTTCAGCCTGAATTCCAGGACGGGCAAACCCATGCCAGCCGTGTCCAACGGGTAAGTCACCCGGCAGCTCCCGGCCTGAGCCTGCCACACCCCTGCCAGGTCCACCAAGGGCACCTGTTGGGGGGAGGGGGGCGGAGCCCGCTGGAAGGCCCACTGTCCCGGGTCCCCCTCCACAAGCCCGAGTACTTTGGGTCCTGGGTGGAGAGCCCCTTAGGTTGGACAGGGCTCCTCCATCGTCAGAGAGCAGGGTGGGGCTCAGAGGTAGGAGCCCTTTGCAAGGGATGAACGGGCCTGGGCACCGCCCACCCTCCCCCTCCCCCCTCCCCCTCCTACTGCCCTGTCCCTGCCTCCTCTTCCTCCCCCTCCTCCTCCTCCTTCCCTTCCTCCTCTTCCTCTTCTCCCTCCTCCCTCACGGCTCCCTCCTCTCTGATGCCGGCCTTCTCCTCGCCCTCCACGGCACAGAGGGCAGATGCAGCTCTCGTCCTCACCCTGACCACTTGCTTCATGCCAACTGCACGCAATCCAGGCTCCGCGGGGAGGAGGGGGGGGGCTGCTGCCTTGCCTCTCCTCTTCCAGCTGGAGAGCCCCCCTCCCTCCCCATGTCTGTGTTTGAAGGAAGAAGGGTCTGGAAGCTGGCTTTCTGCCTGCTGGAATGGAGGGCTCTGGGCCCCAGGCCACTCACACCCCTAGGAGAGTGTGGCTGGTTTACAAGGAGAGAAGATTCCAGCAGAATCAGAGACGGACGGAGGCTGGAGAGGGAGGGAGGAAGAGGAAGGAAGGCCAAGCCGGTGGGAGCAGTTGGGGCTGGAGAGGAGGGAGAGAAAGATCAGAAATAGAGAGAACAGATGGAGCAGCAAGGGGTGGAGGAGGCTGGTGTTGAGGATTCTCTTTGCCTGGTCACACACATCAAGTCCTTTCTGCCATGGACGAGAGACCAGACCAGCAGGTGGGGAAGGACTTGGAGCCACTCTGCTCAGCTGCCCACATCTCGGGGACAGACGAGCTGGCAGCCCTGCCCCCTGTCCAGGGCCAGGGGAGGCTCCAGTTGTGGCCGCTGCTCTGTCTACCTGGTGTAGAGGGGTCCTGGGCTGTCCACCTTCCTCCCCACACTCCTGGGTTGAGAGTCACTGTCTTCACTAGCTGGTGCTACAGGGAGGTACTCCAGCAGTGGTTCTCAAAGCATCTTCCCCAGGCCGGGGCCTGGACTGGGGCTGGGGCTGCACTGGACCAGCTCCGCGGGGCTGTGAAGGAAGGGAAGGGAGCCAGCAGGAGAAGAGCGTGCCTGTCTCTTGAGTCTGGTGCTGTGTGAATCTTAGCACAACCCATGCAACAATCACACTCCCTATGGGCCAGGAAGGGGTGCAGTCATGACGTCATGGCTCTGGAGCCTGACCTTTGAACTTCTCCTTCCCAGGAGCCCCTGGGTGCTGATGCTGGGGTGGGGGGAGGGGATCCTAGCTGAGTCTATAACATCCGAGTGGATTGGGTTGATCTTGGGGTTCCCGTTTGATGAAAGGAGTAGCGGGGGTCCCCTGGCCATAGGACATGCCTTATGTGTGGGAAGAGGCCTCCAAGGTGGGCCCTGCTTGTGGCTGGCTGGCTTCCTGCTTGGCAGGATTTCTTGCTCCCAAGGAGACCCGGCCAAGGGACTCAAGGGGCGGCAGAGCCTGGGCCAGGCCCACTCCGGGGACCCCAGCCCTCCTGCCTCACCCCTCCATGCTAGTCTGCATCCCACACTGAGGGGCTCGGGGCTGGCACACGGGGCCACTGGCCAGCTGGTGCAGGGTAGAGTGGCTAGCCCATCAGGTCTTTTGCCCGCAGAAGTGGTGTTTGGATGGAAAGTTTGAGAACCACTGGTCCGGAAGCCTCCGGGTGAGTCTGGATACAGTTGTGATTCTAGAGCCTTCACAGCAGACACAGTCGTCCCTGGTGGGCACCGACAAGAGGGGGTGGGCAGCCCGAGGGCCCGGGCTCCTGGCCCCAGCTCCCAACACCCTAGGCCACACACACTGCCACAAGCACTCCTGAAAGCTGGGTCTCCGCAGGGATTGGGGAGCGGGTAGATCCCCGGGGCAGGGGGAGGGCGTGGGGAGGGAGCGAGGGAGACTGTCAGCACTGGCTCCCTCTGTCTGGCTTTCCATTCTGCTCTCTTCTCTCCCAGAGGCGTCCCAGGAAAGAAGTGTGGCTCCATCATCCTGTCCGCGGAGGAACTCAGCAACTGTAGGGTGAGTGGGGCGTGGTCAGGTGGTGGGAGTGGGCGTGGTCGGATGGTGGGCGTGGTGAGCCAGGTGGGCGGGGCCTGGTCAACAGGCCCAGGGATGTCCCAGCAGGAGTCCCCAGGTAGGCCCGGCTCTTTAGGGTCCCCTCTTTACCACGGAGCATTCTGAGGCCCAAGGCAGGAAGTAAATCCCGGGTTTTTAAACCCCGGGGTCCAGGGGCTCCAATCTCTCAACACCCCCCCCCCAGGCCAAATAAAGAGACCTGGTGAAGGGCAGGGACATCTTCCGCTGCCTTGGGGCACAGGCATGAGCTAGTCTTGGATTGGGGGGGGAAGGGCGGCAAAGCTAAGCCTTTCCGGTCCCGGGCGCTGGGCGCTTGACCTATGGTTCCACTCTTGTCTGGGGATGGAGGGTTGTGAGTGTGTGCTTGTGAATGCATGGATGCATGTGTGTGTGCCTGAGTGTGTGTGTGAGAGAGAGAGCGAGCAGTGTGTGAGGGAGTGAAGTCCGCGTCTCCGGGCAGCTCTCCCAGCTGCCTGTACCTTGGGCCTGTGGATGGGAGCAGGGGGCAGCCCGGGCCACCCTGGGAGGGGCTCAGGGTTCTGACGACTCACAGCAGTGACTGTAGGTCACAGGGGAGCAGTCGCGTCTCAGTTACGTTGCCCATAGTTTATAGCCACCCCTAGGAGCCAGACGAGGAGACAGGACTCCCATTTTATCAGAGACTACCTTCCCAAGGCACACGGGGAGCGCAGTCGTAGTTGGAATCCAGATCAGGCTGATCCTAGCATCTAGGCTCATCTCCCTAACCTCCCAGGCTGGGCCTTCAGGTGGGTTAGGTGCCTGGTAGGAAGCCAGGGTCCTGGGGAGAAGGAGAAGGGTGGAAATTAGGCAGAAGGGGCAGAGCCTAGATACCGGGGAACCAGGTGCTATGGGGTCTGGAGCCGTCGGGAGAAGAAACAAGACTTTCTGACTTTTCCTAGTTCCTTCAGCTGTTTCAGACACTTGTGCGCATATGCACTGGGACTGGGCCTTAAACTCGGGGTCTTGTGCTCTGGAAGGGTCTTTTTGCTCAAGGCTGGTGCTTTGCCACTTGAGCCACAGCTCTCTTTCTAGCTTTTTCTTGGTTAATTGGAGATTGGTCTATCAGAGTTTTCTGCTTGGGCTGGCTTGGAACCCAGATCCTTAGGTTTCAGCCTCCTGAGTAGCTAGGATGGCAGGCGTGAACCACCAGCAGATTCATAGAAATTATTTAGTCAGAAGAGTGGCTTTGCTTTACTGGACAGCTAGAGGGGCTGGAGGGGTAGCCCCTGGGTGGGGTGCTCACCAAGCCTGCACTGGGCCCTGGGCTCCATCTCTAACACCACACGAAGTCCCGCTTCTGCACTCAGTCTGTGATGTCCCCGCCAGTGGTTGTCTGGAAGGCTTTATCTTGCATGGCTGGGATCATAGTTTTGACTTTATAGGTCCTCCCTGGCCCCCACAGCGTTCCTGTGGCACAGAGGGTTAACTGGGAAAGCAACGCTCACGGAGCCCAGGGCTGTAAGCTACATCATGTGCTAGGGTGCCTTATAATATCTGGTGGATGGTGGGCCTTTGCTTCCACGAAGGAAGGCAAGCAGGGAGAGGCTAGTGACCTCTCCAAGGTCGCACAGCCACTGAATAGAAGAGAGTTGAAGGCCGGCAGTGTGCCTGGAGAGTCCGGGGTGTTGTTGTTGTTTTACCACTAGGTTGCTTTTCAGGGCTTTCATTTAGAAACCAGGACCTGTGAGTGAGAGCAGAACTGGCTGTGGGAGACCAGGAGGAATATTGTCAGCCACTTGTCCTGGTGTCCAGTTACTCTTCCCTCTGGAAAGAGAACCCTGGCCCCGGGTAAGCCCGGCCCGTGCCTGCGGCTCCACCCGCGTTCATTCAGGTTTCATTTATCATGATTTATGTGACCGGGGGAACCCATGTTCATTAGGGGTGACATTGAAACCCCACCTCAATGTCTGCAGAAGAGCTGGCTGCTGGGACCCCAGAGGGACTGGGGGCCCGGAAGGCCAGCGCTGTTCAAGGCATCCATCCATCCATCCATCAACCCATCCATCCATCCACACATCCATCCATCCATCCATTCACCCACCCATCCATTTATCCATCCATCCACGCATCCATCCATCCACTTATCCATCCATCCACCCATCCATCTATCCATCCATCCACGCATCCATCCATCCACTTATCCATCCATCCACCCATCCATCCATCCATCCACCCATCCATCTATCCATCCATCCACACATCCATCCATCCACTTATCCATCCATCCACCCATCCATCCATCCATCCACACATCCATCTATCCATCCATCCACACATCCATCCACACATCCATCCATCCACCCATCCATCCATCCACCCATCCATCCACGCATCCATCCATCCATCCATCCACGCATCCATCCATCCATCCATCCACTTATCCATCTACTGGGAAGGCAGCCACCCTGCTGCTGTGGTCTGAGTCTCCCGAAGCCTAAATTCACTTTCCAGGCTGAGGACTTTCCTCCTGGCTTGTAATTAAATAAGGTAATCCCAAGAAAGGCTCCTGGAAATTCCAGCACTCTAGAGAAGGCTGGCGCTGTTGGCTTGGTTCTCCAGCTATGGGTAAACAGCTTCCTGCAGCACCTCACAGTACCTTCCTCTCCTCCCCCACCCCTTCCTCCCCTTCCTCCCTCCTCCCTCCTCCAGGGAGGGTGGGAAGCCGTTCTCACGCCAGGGCTTGGGGAGTGGGGTGGAGGGCTCCCTCCTCCCCTTCCCAGGCCGCCAGCTCCTTTTCTTCTGGCACCTTGTTGGCTGAGCTCTGTTTCCCCCTCCTCTCCACCCCCTCTCCCCCCGCCACTCCCCCAGGAGCTTTGCCAGGCAAAGAGACTAATCCCCAGCATCTGGTTGAATTAAAATAATTACATCTGAACTGCCTGGCTGTGTCTTCCCTGCCTGGCAGCTCAGTGGGAGGATCAAAGGAAGAGGGCGGGGCCTGGGAGGTGGCTTCCTGTGTGAATGAATGCGCGCTGCCTTCCTCCGCAGGCAGGCTTGGGACCTCGGGACCACGCGTGGGAGGCTGGGGATGGCAGAGGATTGGGGTGGACTCCGGTGTCACCTCCCCTCCCCATATAGAAAAGAGGTGATAGAAAAGAGTTGCTGGGGCTGGGAATGTGGCTCAGCGGTAGAGTGCTTGCTTAGCACACCTGAAGCCCTGGGTTCGATTCCTCAGCACCACATGCATAGAAAAAGCCAAGAAAGTGGCGCTGTGGCTCAAGAGGTAGAGCGGGAGCCTTGAGCTGAAGAGAGTGCTCAGGCCCAGAGTTCAAGCCCCAGTACCACCCCCCCCAAAAAAAAAAATAAAATCATGTTGAACAACTTAAAACCAGCTTTTAAAAAAGACTTGCTCATCTAGAACTGAAATACAAAGTGGGTTCCAGCCATGGGATCTTTCCGTGGGGAGTGGGGCGGGGGGTGTCTCTGGAACTGATTTTTGCTGGGCTGGCCTAGAACGGTGACCCTCTTCTTCTCAGCCCATTGATGGGACTGGCCTGGGTGCAGAGTTGTGACGAGACCTGCTTCTTAGTCGCAGAAATAATCGCTGATCTGAAAAAAACAACATGTTCCTTCTAGACAAGTTGACAAATACAGAGAAAATACGAAGAATAGGAAAACCACCCAGAGATAATCATGAATGACATGTGGATGTGTTTCCTCTGAGGCCGTTTTTTGAGTGTTCACACACACACACACACACACACACACACACACTATTTCTTTTAATCTAGTTTTACAGCCTGCATTTTTCTTGACTATTTTTTTAAAAACATGTGTCTGATAATTGCACATTATTCTGCCTTTTTTTTTTCCTTCCTGTTACTCATACTTTCCAGGCAGTTGCTCTACCACTTAAACCACAGCCCACTATTTTTGTTTTTTAGATAAATCTGTTGCTTTTGCCCAGCTTGACCTCAGCTTTGGACCTCTTTCCTCTTACCTCTGCCTCCTAAGTAGCAAGTGTGTTACCATACCTGGTGTTTTATTCCTCTGATATATATATATATATATATGTATATATATATATATACATATATATATGGAAACCACTTATTGGCACTGATTTTTTTGTCAGTATTAGGATTTGAACTCAAGACCTTTTGCTTTCTAAGCTGGCACTCTACCACTTAAACCACACCTACAGTATGGTTCTCTCTCTCTCTCTTTCGTGCAGGTCCTGGGGCTTGAACTCAGGGCCAGGGGCATTGCCCCTGAGCTCTTGCACTCAAGGCTAGCACTCTACCAGTTGAGCCACAGCTTCACTTCCAGTTTTTCGGTGGTTCATTGGAGATGAGAGTCGCCCAGACTTTCCTGCCCAGGCTGTCTTTGAACTGCGATCTTCTCAGATCTCAGTCTCCCGAGTAGCTGGAATTATAGGGCCTGGCTGAACATGATCTCTGAAAGGAAACAACAGAAGCCTGTCCTTTGGGCTGGGCGGGGAGGCTTGGCTGATTCTGGTTAGGTGTCATTATGAACTAGGGTTCTAGATCCAGGCCAAGTGCCATTGCTTGCCTGCTCTGTGACCCTGGGCAAGGCACTTGACTGCTCTGTGCTTCCCAGTTGATTCAATTGGGGACGTGTGGTCTCCATTTTAAAATGGAATCTTTTGTTGATCATGGGTTCTAGCATTGACTTCTATTGTTTTAGATATCGCTTTAGAATATTTGCTCTGGCAGCCGGGCATGAGGGGGCATGGCGGTCATTCCATTTACTCAGGAGGTGGAGGTGGGACCGTTCTGGTCCAGGGCAGGGGGCTGGGAGAGGTGGGGAGGGAGAGGAGCCACACCTGAAAAAAAATCCTGAAAAGCAAAAGGGCTGGCGTGGGGCTCCAAGGGCTCAGAACGCCCTGACCCCTGACCTCTGACCTCCAGAGCCGACCCCAGGCCGGGGTAGGGGGCTGGGACGCCAGGGAGCCCAGGCGCTGGCGGCTGGAGAGGAGAGGGAAAGGCTGTTTGCAGCGTTCTCCCCGGCAGCTCAATTAGCATGCGGAGAGACGTAAATTGAAGCAATCCTGCTGTTTTAGAAGAACTTAATATGTTTTTTAAAAAGATAGGGTGAAAGGCAGAGATTGCAGGAAATTATACACTGCAGAGGCTGCTCCATCCTCTCGGGACCAGCTCCCAAGATGCCAGGCGAGAACAGAGTCTCTGTGCTCACAGAGCACCCCCGCCCAGCCTCAGAGCCTCCCCATCCTCAGAGATCCCCAACCTCAGAGACCCCCCGCCCCAGAGAGGACTCCCAGCCCCAGAGACCCCAACCTCAGAGCCCCCCAGCCTCAGAGACCCCCAGCCCCAGAGAGGACTCCCAGCCCCAGAGACCCCAACCTCAGAGACCCCCAGCCTCAGAGACCCCCCCATCCCCCAACCTCAGAGCCCCCCAGCCTCAGAGACCCCCCCACCCCCCAGCCTCAGAGACCCCCAGCCCCAGAGAGGACTCCCAGCCCCAGAGACCCCAACCTCAGAGACCCCCAGCCTCAGAGACCCCCCCACCCCCCAGCCCCAGAGACCCCATCCTCAGAGACCCCCCATCCCCCAACCTCAGAGCCCCCCAGCCTCAGAGACCCTCCCACCCCCCATCCTCAGAGCCTCCCCAGCCTGAAATTCCCCCAACCTCAGAGACCCCCAGCCCCAACCTCAGAGACTCCCCACCCTCAGAGACCCCCTACCCTTTAACCTCAGAGATACCCCATCCTCAGAGACTCCCCACCCCTCGTCCTCACAGCCTCCCCAGCCCGAGACTCCCCCAGCCTCAGAGACCCCCAGTTTCACACACTCCTCCAATCAAGCTGTTCCTGCAGAAACCAAGCCTGACCTTGAACCCTCAGACACCCCCCACATACAGTTGCTTTGTTAATCGGCTACCTGCTGTGCTCTGGGCCCTTTCCTCACCGCTCCTTGGCTTCCCACTCAGTACCCACATTTGGGTGCTGTGAGCTTGCTCAGATGGCTGTGTGTGTGTGTGTGTGTGTGTGTGTGTGTGTGTGTGTGTGTGTGTCCCGGGGCTGGAACTCAGGCCTGGGCACCGTTCCTGAGCTTGAACTCAGGCCTGGGCGTCGTTCCTGAGCTTTTGTTCTCAAGGCTAGCACCCTACCACTTTGAGCCACAGCGCCATCTCTGGTTTTCTGATGGTTCACTGGAGATCAGAGCCTCACAGATGTTCCTGCCCTAGGCTGGCTTTGAACTGCGATCCTCAGAGCTCAGCCTCCTGGGTAGCTAGGATGATGGGCGTGAGCCGCCAGCGGCCGGCATTTTTCTGTAATTTGAGTCGGTTGGCACAGAGTACTTTCAGAATGGATTTCCCACTTCTCCAGCCGAGGTTATAGAACGTGATTAAACAAGTCTTGATGCGGTGCGGCCATCATCTGCAATCTCAGCACGTCCACCTTTGAAGTCAGACTGGTTTTAGGCCCCTGGCCGTCCTGGTAGCCGTGTAGCGTGTGACCCAGGGTTTGAACTCAGGGCCTCCCCCTCCCCCAGCGTGCTTGCTTATCTGGTGCTGGCTCAAGGCCTTTGAAACCAAGCAGTCTAGGGTTTGGTGCCAGTGGCATTCGGAGAATTACCAACAGGCCAGCGGCCGGGGACATTTAAGGGAGGGCTGCTCCACTGAACCAGCAGAAAAGACAGAAGAGGAGTTGTGGCTCAAGTGGTAGAGCACTAGCCTTGAGCAAAAGCTCAGGGATGGTGCCCAGGCCCTGAGTTCAGGCCCCGGGACAGACGCATAAAAAGGGGGGTGAGGAGGTGCGGCCCAGAGCACAGCCTGGGCCTGCAGAGCTCCTCAGCCCGGGGGCTTATGACAGCAGCCTATCAGGTAGCTGGGGGGGGTCACAGGGGACGTGTGTACCCCCACACGGGCTCAAGGCTGACCCAGGCAAAAGCTGCTATGCGAGAAAAGGAACAAAAAGCAAAAGGACCTCCAATGTGCTCACTTGACAATGGTAAGGCCCTGAATTCCAATCCCAGCACTGTCATAACAACAACAGTAGGAATAAATAAAGGCTAAGAGCTCCCTTTCCATCTGCCCTCCATAAAATGGGCAAAGTAGAGTGCCTCTTCACGTGCTGACTGCAGCTTGAAGGCCGGAGTCTGTGAGCGGGGTCTCCTGGGTGCTCCCTAAGCCACCCTCGTCTTTTGTCCGTCGTGGGGCTTGAACTCAGGGCCTGGGCGCTGCCCCTGAGCTCTTTTGCTCAAGGCTGGTGCTCTACCACTTTGAGCCACCAGCGCCACTTCAGGTTTTCAGGTGGTTAACTGGAGATAAGAGCTCCTCAGACTTTCCTGCCCGGGCTGGCTTTGAACTGCGATCCTCACATCTCAGCCTCCTGAGGAGCTGGGATTCCAGTATGAGCCACCAGCAGCCTGCCCGCCCCCGTCTCATACCTCGAGCTCTGGATTGTTCTGGAGGCTCCAGGGTCCTGAGGCTCCACTGGGTTGTCTCCTCCTGGGTAGATCAGGAGGAGAGACCCCCCCCCTTGCCGGCAGCTCAGAGTCCCCCAAGGCAGGGACTGCTGTTCTGGGGTCCCCTGCACTCAGAGTCCCTCCCTTCCAATGCAAGCCCAGAGTCCCCCGGAACTCAGCAACTCCAAAGAACCAGGGAAGCCATAGGGGGGCGGGGGGCGTACGCCTGTTGCCCTAGCTACTCAGGAGGCTGAGATCTGGATGATCGTCGTGAGAGGTCAGCCCACGAGACTCTGTCTCCAGAATAACCAGCAAAAAGCAGGACTGGAGGCGTGACTCATGGGGTAGGGTGCCAACCTCGAGCAAGAAAGCCGCGCGAGGATGAAGGCCTTCGGTTCAGATTCTAGTCCTGGAGAAACACAGCAGCAGACAGAAAGCCCGGCTGGTGTCTGGGGCGCTGCGGTTTGCTCCTTGTCTCCCCCCACCGAGGCACGGGGGCCGGAAGAGCCAGCGGGTTTGTTGAGTGGTGGAGTGATCGCTAGCTAGGAGGGACGCTCGTGCTTGTCCGTGTGTGTGTGTGTGTGTGTGTGTGTGTGTGTGTGTGTGTCAGAGACAGGCCCCACACACATCCAGGGACAGCAGCGTGTGATTAGCACACGTACAGAGCTGCCCCCATGACAGCCTCGCAAGCCCATGAGAACACTGAGCACAGAGTGGGTGAGTACCTTGCCCTGGGTCACACAGCCTGACCCCAGCAACCAGGCTCCTAAGCCTCATGCCACCACACCCGCTGCTCAGGCGGCTGCGTGCTGAGGTGCCCTCTCCTCTCTGTCCCTGTCTGCTCCCCGAGACACAGCTCTCAAGAGAGAGAAGGGGCCGTCGGGGTGCAGGGGCGGCCTTGGAGAGGCTACTGGGGAGCTGCAGGCCGGGGCGGCTGGCTGGGCCCCATCCGGCCCCAGGGGCTTACAGGCCAGGTCGCCGCAGTGCATTGTGGGAGTGGGACAGGACCAACGGGGGGGGGGGGGTGCAGAGTGGTCGGCTGCGGTCACACCCCTGTGAGCTGTCAGCAGGATGGCGAAGCACCTCTCCATCCCCCCACCCCGTGTCAGAGAGGGGAAACTGAGGCTCGGCAGCTACAAGTGGGCAGAGCCGGGATTGAGATCCCCCTGTGCCCCCCATCCCCCCCACACTTGGGCCTCTCCCGCCTGACCCGCCCTGCCTGCCCTCCCTCCCCCAGGACGTGGTCACCATGCAGTTCTGCGCCAACAAGCTGGACAAGAAAGACTTCTTCGGCAAGTCCGACCCCTTCCTGGTGTTCTACCGGAGCAACGAGGACGGCACGTGAGTTCCCCCCACAATGCAGTGCGTGGGGCCAGGACGCGTGGCCTGGGCGCGTGTGCGCGCGTGCGCCAGGTGCAGGCTGGGGCCCCTCTGCTCTGCAGAGCCACCGCCCTGACACGCAGATGGGGTCTGTGCCTTCGAGGATCTCAGTGCTGGGGGCTTGGTGCTTGGCAGCAGTGCTGGCTGCTGGGTACACCACACACAGCTCCATTTCCAGCTTTCTGGGCTGGTTCCTGGGGGATGAGAGTCTCTTGGGCTTTCCTGCCTAGGTTGGCTTCGAACCTCAGTCCTCAGACCTCAGCCTCGTGAGTGGCTAGGAGGACAGGCGTGAGCCGCTGGCGCCAGCCGGCTTGCTCATGTTCCATACAAGCCAGCCTCCGCCTCCCTGGGACACCTCCTGTGAGGATGCCCCCCACTGCACGCAGGCTCCCCCAACTCTACCAGGGCTCCTCCAGAACCCCAGAGTCTCTGCAGCCCCTCCTCCTCCTTCCTCTCTGGGCCGGTCTTCTCAGCCACAAAATGAAGCCTCCTCGGACGAGGGAGGTGGCCCTGGGGGGCTGCTGGGATCCTGGGGGAGGAAGAGCTGGAGGGGGGGCAGTTAAATGGAAACTGCTAGAAGGGAAGATAATAGGTCCACAGCGAGGGGGGACGGGGGGGGGGAGCAGGAAGGAGGAAGTGAGTGCAAAGAGCGGGCAAAGAGCGGGCTCAGGGCAGGCACCTTGGGGAACCCTGAAATCCTGAGTGTGTGCACATGTGTGTGAGAATGTGCGTGTGGGGGGAGCGTGCATGTGCGTGAGCGTATCTGTGAGCACTTGTGATGTGTGAGAACATATCCAAGCGTGTGCATGTACGTGAGGGCCTGCGTGTGTGCGTGCAGGTGTGTGTGCACATGTGTGTGAGAATGCCTGCCTGCCTGGGGTGTGTGTGTGTGCACACATGTGTGCCGGGAGGGGCGCAGCAGAGGAAGGGGGCACGCTTCCGTTCCAGGAAAAACTGATTTTGAAACCTCAACTCCGCGTGGGGAAGTGAGGTGCGCGCATTTGCATGACAAAGGAATTCTTTGTCTCCAGGAGACTCCAGGGGCTTCTTTAAATAATTCCTGTGGATTGGGCTGCAGGGGGCACAGAGCCCCCCACTTGAGGCAGAGCTGGTGGGGGAGGGGGTGCAGGGTGGGGCCCGGGCTGGCACGGCGGGCCATGGGTGGAAGGGGTGGGGGCAGGGCGGGAAGCCCGCGTGGCGATGGGTGGGGTGTGTGGGGGGACGCAGGCTGCGTGGAGACTCGGGGTGCGGGGACACAGGCTGCGTGGGGACTCGGGGTGCGGGCGGGGACACAGGCTGTAGCCCTGCAGTGCCGCTGGGGAGCGGATTGCGGGTCTCCCAGGTCCAGGAGGGAACTTATTTGGAGGCAAGTTTCACCTAAGCCGAGCTGGTGGCTGCTATCTTGGGCACACCCTCCCCCCACCCCCCACCCCCGTCGCCCCACCATGGACAGACAGTTGTGGGGTGCAGTGGGGATGGTCTGCGGTGCCTTTAGAACCCAGGCCGCAGGCGTGGTAGTGCACGCCTGTCACCCCAGCACCTGGGAGGGAGGTCGAGGCAAGAGGATTGATACTTAGAGGCCAGCCTGGGCTACACGTGAGAGACCCTGTCTCCAAAACAACAACAAAGCAGATCAAAGGCTTCCTTCCCGAGAGCAAGCCACCGGGGCGGCATGGGCCACCGGGTTCCTGCTGGGGGGGGGGGTATGGTTCCCGAGGGGACTCACTGTGACGGTCCATGCCCCATGGGAGGCAAGCTGAGCACGGGGACCTGGGAGGGCCGGGAGGGCAGCAGGGGCAGCCCCGGAGGGCAGCAGGCTTGACCATGGCTTTAGACAAGAGACCCAGGCACGCTCCCCGACGTCAACGACTCAGCCAGGAGCGTGGAGGGAGGAACCGGGCTGGGGGGCTTGGGAGACCCTCTCAGGTTTCAAGGATGGAGAGACTGAGGAGCCCCCCTCCCCCGCCTGAGTGACAGCTCCACGTGACTCATGCATAGCGTGATCCTCCCCCCCCCCAATCATTCTTCCTTGTCACCGGTCCCCCAGCCTCTGCCGCCCCTGCCCAGCCGTAGGCACCCGCCCCTCCTGCCCCCCACCGGCCTGCCCCACCGCGGGTGTGCAGCAGAGAGAGAGAGAGGTCTGTCTCCCACACACAGCTCCACTCCCGCGGGTGGGTGAGGAGCGGGGGAGAGAGGAGAAGCCACAGTGACAAGAATGACATTTTGACTTGCAAATTGCCAGAGAAGACATGGCGCGGGCTGTGTGGGCTCGGGTGGGGCCCGGCGCTCACGGGAGACCTTTCCAACCTGGCGTCTGCCGGGGCGGAGCTGGCAAAGCTCCCCTCCCCGCGGCCGGCCACGGGGCGCCGGCCACGGCATGGGGAGGGGGCAGCCGGCCCGGGCCAGGGCCACTCCTGTACCTCTGGTTTGCGGAGCAGGTGCGCAGATTTGCACTGAAGACCCTGACTAAGCGGTCGTCCAAGTCAGGGACTTTGGTGTTCTCGACTGCAGTCGACTAAGCAGTTGGGGCCTTCATTTAAAAAAATAATAATAATAAATGACGGAATGCATTCTAAATGTCAGACTTCATTCTCAGCCCTAGGGATATGCAGGTGATCAGGAAGGACAAAACGAGACATGGCGCAGTGGTTCATGCCTGTAATCCCGGCTGCAGGGAAGTAGAGGTAGAGAGTCTCGTGGGAAGGGTAAATAGGAAGATTCAAGCCCACGCCAGCTAGGCATAAATGGAAGACCCTGTTAGGAAAATAACTGAAGCCAAAAAGACCGAAGGGTATGTCTCAAGTCGTAGAGAGCCTGCCTAGCGATACAAAGCTCTGAGATCAAAACCGCCATAAAAGAAAAAGAAGAAGGGCTGGGGATATAGCCTAGTGGCAAGAGTGCCTGCCTCGGATACACGAGGCCCTAGGTTCGATTCCCCAGCACCACATATACAGAAAACGGCCAGAAGCGGCGATGTGGCTCAAGTGGCAGAGTGCTAGCCTTGAGTGGGAAGAAGCCAGGGACAGTGCTCAGGCCCTGAGTCCAAGGCCCAGGACTGGCCAAAAAAAAAAAAAAAAAGAAGAAGAAACGAAAGGTAAGCGACTGGTGGAGTGCTAGCCTAGCATGCGTTAAGGCCTGGGTTCGATTCCTCAGCACCACATACACAGAAAAAGCTGCACATGGTGCTGTGGCTCAAGTGGTAGAGTGCTAGCCTTGAGCAAAAAGCTCAGGGACAGCGCTCAGGCCCTGAGTTCAAGCCCCAGGACTGGCAAAAACAAAACAAAGAAAGGTAAGCAGGAAAAAAATTCCTTATTTAAATGGAGATTAAATGTTAGTGACAGTCAGGTGCTGGTGGCTCACACCTGTAATCTTGGCCACTCAAGAGGCTGAGATCTGATGGTCAGGGTTCGAAGCCAGCCTGGGCAAGTAAGTCTGTGACATTCTTTTTTTTTTTTTTTTTTGGTAGGGTGTGGGGCTTGAACTCAGTACCTGGGCACTGTCTCTGAGGCCTCTTGCTCAAGGGCTAGCACTCAGCCACTTTGAGCCACAACACCACTTCCAACTTTCTGGTAGTTACTTGGAGATAAGAGTCTCACGGACTTTCCTTCTCAGGTTGGCTTTGAACTGTGATTCTCAGATCTCAGCCTCCTGAGTGGCTAGGATGACAGGTGTGAGCCACCAGCACCCAGCTTCATAACGTTCTTAGTTCTAATTAGCTACCAGAAATGGCACTGTGGCTCAAATAGATAGAACACGGCCCTTGAGTAAAAGAACTCAGGGACAGCACCCACAGGCCCTGAGTTCAAGCCCCACAACTGACGAAATAAAAAAAAAAGGTTAGTGACAGATCAGAAACAGAATAAAGAAGGGAAAATAAAACAGGTCATGTCAAAGTGTTCGGTGTTCAGAAGTGAAGTGGGGGGAAGGGACAGCGGAGGAGGAGCTGCGGGGGGAGGGGTGCTTAGTGCTACATGGGGAGGGGGGGTCAGGGCAGGCTTCCTGGAGGTGCCGCCCAGCTGGAGGTACTGAGAGGCTGAGGCGGGAAGATGGGGAGAACAAACCCAGCAGGGAGTGGGGCGTGGAGATGACGGGCACACCACGAGGACCCCAACAGCTACAGGAGCTTCTCCCCTCTTCACCAGGTTCACCATTTGCCACAAGACGGAGGTCATGAAGAACACCTTGAACCCGGTGTGGCAAACCTTCTCCATCCCCGTGAGAGCCCTGTGCAACGGGGACTACGACCGGTGAGAGGCGGGGCGCACCTCTGTCCCCATGCCCGGGGTGGGGGGTGTCTGGGGAACCCTAGCCAACGTGCCCGCCTCCCTGATATCTCCCCACTCAGCTCCTCCTCCGCCCCCCACCGTCCTCCCCCCCCCCCGCCCCGTGGGACAGGGCTGCCTGGGCTCCTGAGTAGCTGCTGCTCCCGTGGCTTTTCGGCTCCAGGCTAGCGCTCTAGCGTTGCCCAGGGTGATCTTTACCTTTCCCCCAGCCCCGCGGGCTTCGCTCTGTGCAGTGGGGGAGGCAGCACACACGCGCTAATCACACGGATGAGTCATTACCATGCGGGAAGGCAGAGGTGGGGGCCACGGCGCGGGGCCCCTGGGGGACATCGCAGGAGCCCTCTGGGTTCCTCATGATGGCAGTGGCCGGGTGGGCCCAGGGCCTTGATAAAGCTGGGCCTCCGCTGGCCACCTGCACGGGAAGCCTGGGACATCCAGACCGCCACCCTGGGGCCACCCTGGACTGTGTACTGTGGCTACGCCGTGCGTGCGTGCGTGCGTGCGTGTGTGTGTGTGTGTGTGTGTGTGTGTGTGTGTGATGGTAGATTGTTTCTTTTCTTTTTTTTTTTTTTTTTGCCAGTCCTGGGGCTTGGACTCAGGACCTGAGCACTGTCCCTGGCCTCTTCTTGCTCAAGGCTAGCACTCTGCCACTTGAACCACAGCGCCCCCTCTGGCCGTTTTCCATATATGTGGTGCTGGGGAATTGAACCCATGGCTTCATATATACAAGGCAAGCACTCTTGCCGCTAGGCCATATTCTTCACATGATCACCCAGCACCTAGTGTTGCCTCTGGGAGCTGGGTTTCTGTCTTCAGGGAGCCTCTGCTCTGACCACACGGCCAGGAGCTCAAACATGCATGCATATTTCATTACTTCTCCTCCTCTTCCCCCTCCTCCCCCCTCCTCCTCCTCCTGCTCCTCCTTCTCCCCTTCCTCCCCCTCCTCCTCTTTTGTAGCAGCAGTAGTAGTTACAGGATTAGGGTTTGAACTTAGGACCTCATGCTTGCTAGGCTGGTGCTCTATCACTTGCTGTTTATTTGGGAGGTGGAGTTTAGCAAAGTTTGCTACCTTAGCCCGGCCTCCAGCTGTGCTCCTCTACATCTCAGCCTCCTGAAGGGCCAGGATTACAGGTGTGAACCACCAGCACCTGGCCATACACGCGTCTTTCGAGTGGCTATAATCTGTGCAAAATGAGAGGAGGTGGGAAGAGGCTGGGGTCTAACAGAGGCTGTGGGGAACTGGAAGGTAGAGAGGGTTTCGGGGAGGCTGGCTGGCTGGACATGGGGAGCCAGAAGGGATCCCAGGCAGGGGACAGGAGGTAGCCAGCTGGAATCTTCTAGGAAGAAGGAGTTGGAGGTCCTGGGACAGCTGCTGCGCTGGGTGGGGCCCAGCTCACCCCCCACAACCCTGTTTCCCTAGAGAAGGGGCCTCAGAACCCCCCATCTTCTTGGGACAGGGAAAGGCAAGGGGCGGGGCCTGAGGGCTGGCTTTTAGGGGGCGGGTCCTGAGAGCTGGCTTTCAGTGGGCGGGGCCTGAGCGCGGGCTCACCTTCGGGCCACTAAGAGGCAAGAGTTTGATACGGGGACTATGAGGGATGAGGAGGTCCAGCCGGGCTTCTAGTCCCCTCTCCCAGCCCGGCCAGCCTCTCCCTGCAGGGAACCAGCAGCGCACCTCGTCCCCTTCGCCGTGGCCCGGAACAAATGACTGCGACCTGGCTGACATCTGTGTTCATCCCGGGCCATGCTTGTCGCTTGGTGCTGCCTGGCCCGGCTTTCTCCTGCATTAGGAGGCCCTAAGCAGGGCATCGGGGTCGCTGTCCCCCCACAGGAGCCTCGTGGAGGGACTCTGAGGTGCCGTGCTCAGAGGTCAGGGGCTGGTGGGGGCTCCAAAGGTGCTAAGCAGGTCCAGCGTGCAGCCAGGTTCGAAACCCAGGGCTCCAGTCTGCGGAGGAGAAGTGCAGATCTCAGGACCCAGACAGGGGATGGATGACTCCAGAACTTTCCAGACTCTTGTCTGACCAATTAAACCAGGTCTTCTGACTGTGGCGTTGAAAACAGTTTCCGCACTGATTTATGGCTGGCATTGTCTCCCGCAGCTTCTGAGCCTCTTACTGTCCCCTGTGGTCACCTGGGGGCTCTGAGGAAGGAGTGGGAGGCAGGGACCAGATCTTGTCCCGCCTCCCACATCACCTGGGCACGTCTCTGAGCCCTTTGGGCTCAGTGCCATCATCTGAAAACGAGGGTACAGAGGCTGTTATTTTCACTGTGGGACACACAGGGCCCAGTTCCTGGCCGATACCCAGGATCAGATGCCACTGAAGACACACTGTTGGCCTTGGCCTATAGGGAACCAGAAATCATAGACCCCAGGAACCCGGTTCAAGTCTCCTGACTTACGTAGATGTCATGAAAATTACTCTTTAAAACTAGGGCTTGGTGAGGCAATGGTGGCTCAACCTGTAATCCCAGCTACTCAAGAGGCTGAGATCTGAGGGGCGCGGTTCCAAGCCAGCCAGGGCCGGAAAGGCCATGAGACTTTTATCTCCAATCGATCACAAAAAAGAGCCAGAAGTGGGGCTGGGAATACGGCCTAGTGGCAAGAGTGCTTGCCTCGTGTACATGAAGCCCTGGGATCGATTCCCCAGCACCACATAGATAGAAAACATATACAGAAGTGGCTGTGGCTCAAGTGGCAGAGTAAAAAGAAGCCCAAGGACAGTGCTCAAGCCCTGAGTCTAAGCCCCAGGACTGGCAAAAAAAAAAAAAAAAAAAAAAAAAAAAGAGCCAGAAGTGGCTCTGTAGTTCAAGTGGTAGAGTGCTAGCCTTGAGCAGAAAGAGAAGTCCAGGGACAGTGCCCAGGCCCAGAGATCGAGCCCAGGACTTGCACAAAAACCAAAGCAAACAACAAAAACCACACAAGGGCTTGTGGGTCAGGGAGACTGAGTGACAGGTTCTACAGTTGGGGCTTCTCTTCCAAGCCTAGAACCATCTGACACCACATCGGGGCCTCCTGCCACTCTTCTAGCCCATGTTAGGGGCATAGAAGAGTGTGTGTATGTGCACTATGCATGTACACACATGTGTGCATACACTTGCTCATGTGTGTGTGCTATTGATAATCATTCATTTGAAAATAATTTAAAGATTCCTGTAAATAGTGAGCTTGCACATCTGTGTTACAACCTTCCTGGCATTCCTCCGTTCTGGAAGTTTCTACCTCACGCTGTGACTCCATACCCTGCTCTTACCCCACCCGTGTCACTCATCTGAAGGGAAACAGCGCCTCCTAATGGGAGACCACAGAACCCCAGGACCAACGCCTGGCAGGCTGAAGACAGACCGCCATGGTTGGGATCTGTGAGCTAATTAAAGCTGCCTGGCACACCCCACTTGGAGCGGGAGGCTGGACACCCCAACTTCCCAGCCCTCTCCCGCCTCCCCAGGCCCTCCCCAGGGCTCCTGGCAGCTCCCGAGCCCCCAGGCATCCCCCAGGGCAGAGCAGCTGGCACCAAGGGTTAACCTCCTTCCTCCCACCTCTGGACCACTAGCGGTTGCCATGGGAACGTGGCTAAAAATAAAACTGGTTCTCCGAGCCCAGCCCCAAGCATAGGAGTCAAAACAAACTAATTAAAGCAGCCGGGCTCAAATGTGAAGATAATTACACCCTCACTCTGGAGCCAGTCTTGGGATGGGAAATCACCGCAGGCTATGGGGCGTCAGCGCCTGGGGGGGGCCCTTCCTTGACACACGGAGGCCTAGGGCTGCCTCTCCCAGGCTCCTTCTGGCAGTCTTGTCACCGCGGAAGCCATCCTGCCTAGGCCGGAGATGCGGCCATGGGCTCAGAGCGTGGGCCCCCCGCGGGAGCGCGCAGTGTCTCCTCCCCTGGGCCGAGGCTTCTCTAGAATGGACAGGAGCCGCGGTGAGGCTGCTTTGCAGGCATCCTCGACCTTTTGGGAAGCCCCTATAGCTCTGGGGCCACCGAGGCTGAGAAGCCGGGGGGAGCCCGGCGTCCTTTCTGGTCCAGGAGCAGGGGAGGCCCTGTCCCCAGTCCCTCCCCGCCCCCCCAGGGGCAGGGCTCACCCAGCCCACCCATGTCTCTGTCTTCCAGGACCATCAAGGTGGAGGTGTACGACTGGGATCGAGACGGCAGGTAAGCGGTCGGCAGGTGCGTGGGGAGGGGGCAGCTTTCCTCCGTCCCCCTCTCCCCGGTAGCTGCCCAGCGGCGGGCCGGGGCCCACAGTGCCCATGTTCGTGGACTCGGGGCCTATGGAAGTATGTTACAAATACTAGTAGGTGCTGAGCGAGCGTCCAGGCCACGTTCCGTCCCGTACACGCGCGGGGGAGGCCCGGGCCGGGCCTTGTAGGCCCACAGTCTGTTAGGGAACCTGCTGGAAGGACAGGGGTAGCGCTGAGTGATCGCCAGCACCCCAGGCCGCAGGGCCGAGCCCAGGCGGCCTGAGAGGCCAGGGCAGGACAGGAGCAGGCCGCACAAGGCTCCCGGCCAGGCCCCTGCGTTTCTGCCCAGCCAGAGCCAAGCGGGTCATCCGGGCTCGGCGACCTCTCCCTGCTCTGCTGGGGGCCCCTTAGGGGACCCCAAGGTCCTGCGGCCATAGCCGCTTCCTGGAAGTCAGGTGTGGATGTGGGCGGCCGCCTCCTCTCGGCTCAAAGACGCTGCGAACGTGGCTCCAAGTCAGGTCAAGCTCATCCTGCAAGAAACCCCCAGCTCAGGCAGCTCAGGCTCCTCCCCCCTCCCCTCTCCCCCTCTCCTCTCCCTTCCCCTCCTCTCCCCTCCCCTCCCTGTCCCCTCCTCTCCCTCCCTCCTCTCCTCACCGCCCACGTCACACGTGATAAGCCTCGTCTTACCCTGCCATCCAGCACACGTGTCCTTCCCCTAGCATATTCTCTTCCACGGCACTAGGGGACAGCCACCAGGCCCCACCCGGTCTCCTACCCTCAAGTGCCATTCAGTGCAGGCTGGGTCCTGGGGGTTCATGAAACCCTAGCCATTCAGGAGGTTTCAGATGCCAGGATTGCAGTTGGAAGCCAGTCCTGGGCAGACACACCTGCCAGCCGGTTATCTCCAGCTAAGCAGCACAAAGCTGGCAGTGGAAGTGTGCTAGCCAAGCAGTAGAGTGCCAGCCTCGAGCAAGAGCACAAAGCCCTGAGTTCAAGGCCAGGTGTTGGCACGCATGCGCACACGTAGGCAATGTAAGTATCTGATAGCACAGGGTTCAAGGACACCCGTTGGGCCTCACTCTGCAGCTGACTCCCACCCCCACCCCCAGCATATGAACTACTGTGTTCTATCGAGAAATAATTAAGTCAACGGGGCAACCACAAGGCCAGTAGGAGGTCTGTTTTGTACAAGTTTTTTACTGCACTAAACAAGCACGCACAAAAAATGGACACGGCAGGAAACATCTCCAGCTGCCTTGCTGCATGGAGATAAGGCTAATTGTCTGTTTAGTGGAGAGTGACTATACTCCCAGCTGCTTAGGAGGTGGAAGTTGGAGGGACTGTGGACCGTGACCAGCCTCAGTAAGAGCTTGAAGTCCTATCTGATAAAACAAACTCAGAGGCTGGGAATGTGGCTTGGTGGTAGAGAGCTCGCCTAGCATGCGTGAAGCCCTGGATTCGATTCCTCAGTACCACACACAGAGAAAAAGCCGGAAGTGGCGCTGTGGCTCAAGTGGCAGAGTGCTAGCCTTGAGCAAAAAAGAAGCCAGGGACAGTGCTTAGGCCCTGAGTTCAAGCCCCAGGACTGGCAAAAAACAAATCCCTCAGAGCCGAAGGACTGGAGGAATGGCTCCAATGGTTTCTAAGCAAGTGAGATGTCATGAGTTCAAACCCCACCATTGCCAAAAGCACAAAACAAGATAAGCACGGTGCGGGGGGGGGGGGGGAAGGGGAGGGGGGCTGGGCTGGAAGTATGGCTGAGTGGCAGGTAGCATATGGGAGGCTCTGGTTTTAGTCCCTAGCACTGAAGGCATTAAAAAGAGCAATTTGGGTAGCAGGGAGAGGCTGAGCCCAGTGGTCAAAAGTCAACCTGGCAATAGGGTGAGACTCCTGTTACCAAAAAGTTTAAGTGGAAAAGCTCCACCACCCCCCACTTGTCCTCAGGGTTGGGGCGTGGGTGCTGTCCTTGAGCGTTTTTGGCTCCAGGATACCACTCTACCACTTGATCCACAGCTGTCCTTCCAGTTATTTTGGTGTTTGATTAGTGATAAGAGTCTCCGATTTTCCTGTCCAGGCTGGCTTCAAACCCTGATCTTCCAGATGTAAATTTCCTGAGTAGCTAGGATGACAGGCATGAGCCACCAGCACCTGGCTAGAAAAGCTTTCACTGCGCGGGGGGGGGGGGGGCGGGGAGGAATTGTTAGATATACAGAAGAGAAATGAAGAAATGAGTGTTTTAAGAAATATCCCTAAACCCCTTGCTTGAATTTGACAATTTTTGGAGTTTGGTCTTGACCATACTTTTTACCCACGTGGCTTAGTGAATTACATCATAGCATTTTTTACCTCTTCCAGTTTCACTGGGGATATGTAAAAAGGCGAAGGTCTTTTCCTGTGTAATGCCACGATCACCCTGATCATGGAGTATGATTTCCTGACCACCCAGTCCCCCCAGCGTTCACTCCAGACCCCCGCAGTGCTGCCCAAACACCTTTCCCGCAGGCTTCATCAGACAAGAGCGCAGTAGAAAGGGCCCTGTTCTTGCTAGGTGATGCTTGGGTCTCTTGCTCCACGAGCGATGCCGGGGCACGGGGCTGCTAAGTCGAGGCCCAGACAAAGTTAGGAGCCAGGGGAGAGGCCCAGAGGCCGGGGTGGATGGAAACCACGCAGCCTGGGCCCCAGCTCAGCAACCACCTTCCCTTGCAGCCACGACTTCATCGGGGAGTTCACGACCAGCTACCGGGAGCTGGCGCGCGGGCAGAGCCAGTTCAACATCTATGAGGTGAGGCCAGCCCCTGGGCATGGCGGTTCTCCTGGTGAGTGGCTCTGGGTCATTTTGATGAGGACTGGGGGCTCTCGTGGTCCCCCCTACAACCAAGGAGACCTAGACTCAGACAAGGGTGAGAGCTTACCCAAAGTCACAGGGTTCCGGACGCAGCCTGACTCCAAATCCCTAGTGACAGAGCCCTGTACAGAGCACTTCCCATAAGAAGATGGGGACAGGGCAGGGAGGGAGGGAGGGGGGGGAGGGAGGGAGGGAGGGAGGGGAGGGAGGGAAGGAAGGAATTCCATCTTGAGTTGGGAGTAGCAGAGCAGACTGGGGGGCTGCTGAAATCACTACTCCTTCCAGAAGTCAGAATAGAAGCCGGGGGCCTCGCCGATGATGTGTCCTAGCGCCGCACATAGCACATTTGCCCTCAAAGGGCATTTCTGACTTGTTTCCCACTGGAGTGCCCCCCTGCCTTGAAGAAGAGGGGAGATACTCCCTGTAAAGACCCTGTCCTGCGTTGGGGGGGACCCTATCTCAAAGAACAAGCCGGGCATCGTGGCTCACGTCTGTCATCCAGCTTATGCAGCAGGCATAGATAGGAGGAGGATTACCCTAGGGAAGAAGAAAACAACACACAAGACCTTATCTGAAAAATAAGCAAAGAGGAGGGGGGGGGGCGGAACAGTGGCCCAGCAAGTGCCAGGACTGGAGTTGAAAACACAGTGTTGACAAAACAAAAGGCTCTGTCCCCAGCCCTGCATCCCACACTGACTCCACCCCCCCTCCTGCGGGCTGGAGCCACGCCCGCCTCCAGACTCCACCCCTACCTCCTCAGTTTCCACCTCCAGACTCCACCCCTACCTCCTCAGTTTCCCACACTGCCCCCCTCCTCGGGCTGGAGCCAGCCCGCCTCCAGACTCCACCCCTACCTCCTCAGTTTCCCCACATCTGCTCTTTTCATCTCAGCCAGCCGTGACCATCCTCGCTTCCCTCCACCCCTGGAGGGGGTTTGCCCCCCCTCCACCCCTCCACCCCCTCACCCCGCAGCCTCCCACAAGGGACCCAAGTGCTCAGCGTGTGGCGCTCGGGCCGGGCCACACGCATGTCTCTTTGAAGCCTGCTGGGCCATCTGGATCGCACATGGCCCCTCCGTAGCGTGGCCGCTGGACCTTCGGGGCCAGTGGACAGACGCCGATGGAAATCTCCCCCTCCCCTCTCCCCCCCCACGTCCCCCCCCCCCCGTGGCTCACACCGGGGATGAGGAAAGATCGTGACAGATGCGTGGCCTGGCCTGAGGCTCGCTGCCCTGCCCAGTGACCAGGTGACAGGCAGGCCCCTGCCCCAGCCCAGCCCAGGCCATGTGGGCTCGTCAGAGATACACGGTGCACGCCACCAGGGCCCCTGGGAGATGCCAAGCCCTGCCCCGTGCCTGCCCCTCACCTGCCTCTCCATCCCGCCCGCGTCTCCGCCCCATTGCCTCTGTCCGCTCCCGGGGAGGGTCTGTGCTCCCCCTCCAGCAAGCCCCCCATCTCCACCCCAGACTAGGCCAGGGCCCCTGCGGCTGGTGCTTGTTGATAAGGCCACCCACCCCCAAACACTGCCGTGTCTCACTTGCTGCAGTGACCCCCAGAGCCCCACGCAGCTCACACCAGCAGGAGGACGGGGGCGGGGCCCTTCCCAGGACCACCCCTAGGGGGCACTGCCCTGTGGGTGGGGGACCTCGTGGAGTGGGACACGTCCCAGGACGGCCCCTAGGGGCACTGCTGCACCGCGGAGCTTCTGCACCTGTCTGCGAGCACTGGAGGGGTGGGGGAGGTCGTGACAGTCAGACTGTCTCACTGGGGGGGGCGGGGGGGCTGCAAAGTTGGGCACTGAGCCTCCCCACTGAGTCTCTATGAAGCAGCCACTGTGTGGCTTTTAGCTGACAGCAGGTCTGATTTGAAAGTGAAAACAGCAAAGGGGGGTGTGTGTGTGTGTACACACGCACGTGCATGCACATGCCTGCATATGTGTGTGTGTGTGTGTGTGTGTGTGTGTGTGTGTGTGTTGGCCCTGGGATTTGAATCCCATGCCTTGTGCTCGCTCTTGTCTGGCTTTTTTCCCACTCCAGGTGGGTGCTCTACCACTTCAGCCACAGCTCCACTTCTAGTTTTTTGCTGGTTGACTGGAGATAAAAAGTCTCCTGATCGTTTCTGTCCCCGCTGGCTTTGAACTTTGACCCTCAGGTCTCAGCCTCCTGAACAGCTAGGGTGACAGACAGGTGTGAGCCACCAGCACCTGGCTAGGAGTAGGGTGGCAAATTCCGAAAGGAGTTGACCCAAGGAAGGGCAGGGGAGGTGGCACCGAGGGGAGAAAGCAGCAGGGGAGGGGGGTGGAGGGAGGGAGGGAGGGGGTACAACGGGGCCAGCCCAGGAGACAGGCACAGGCATCGCTGCTTTGCGACATCCAGCCTTCTTGGCTGTGCGGAGCAGAGGGCGTGTTGGGGGAGCATGAGAAAGAACTTTAAATAAACAGTCCCGGGGTGTTTGATCATGGGACACTGGGTTAACCGGGGACCCTGGTTGTGTAACCGAATGCCAGTCTCCCACAAAGCCTCCTGAAGTCCTGTGCACACACACACCTCCCCGTGGTCTTCCCTCCCCACATGTGGCCGGGCGGGGGGGGGGTCACATCTGGGCACTGGTCCCCACCCTGAGTGGCTGAGGGGGAAAGTAACTGGCTTTTCCTACAGGTCATCAACCCGAAGAAGAAAATGAAAAAAAAGAAGTACGTGAATTCTGGAACCGTACGTAGCTGCCTCTGTTCTTCAGCGGGGGAGAGGCCGGGCCCTCAGCTAGGCTGGAGTCAGGGGTCTGGGCATGCGTGGAAGGGCGGGTGGGGAGGGCTGGGGTGGCCTGCCTGTGCATACACACACACACACACACACACACACACACGCGCGCACACACACATGCACACGCACGCACACCTGGGGCATGTGGAAAAGTATAACAAGGGATAGGGATAAGAAACAGAGTGAGAGTTAGGAATATCGGGACCCGGGCATGTTGGCTCACACATGGAATCCTGGCTACTCAGGCTGAGATCAGGAGGATCACAGTTCAAGGCCGGCCGAAGCAAAAACCCTTCACAAGACCCATGCTCAACCAATCACTGGGCTTGGTACCCCCCCCCCCCCCGCCAGGCTGGTCTCACCCAGCCTTCCCAGCCTAGATGAAACTCTGGCCCAGAGAGGGGCTGCGATTTGTCTCCCCTTGTGACCTCTATGACTCAGAGCTAGCGCAGCCTCAGGTGTCTCGGCTGATAATCATTCCCATCACCACTCAGTCTTCACTGTGAAAACCACTCAGCCAAGCCGTGGGACAGATGCCTGTAGTTCCAGCCAAAGCCGCCAAAGCACAGAAAGTAGCGACTTCTGCGCGGGACAGGGATCCCGGGTGGCCAGCCACCTCCAGGGACAGGACGGGCTGCTCGGGAAAACCTCGGGCCGGGGCAGAGCTGGGAGCGCGTGGGGAGACGCGGGACGGGGTGTGTGTGTGTGTGTGTGTGTGTGTGTGCCGAGGTCGGTCTTGCCAGAGGCACATGGGAGCAGCTTGTTGAGGACTGGGCGTCAGCCTGGGCAGGAAGACCCCTGCTCATGTGGGCCCGGGGTGATTGGCCTGGGCATCCTGATGCGGTGCCAAGGGAGGGCCCCGCCCCCCGCGTTCTGCTCCCGCTGACCTGGCTCCCCATGGCTCCCCAGGTCACGCTGCTGTCCTTCGCTGTCGAGTCGGAGTGCACCTTCCTGGACTACATCAAAGGAGGGTGAGGAGGACGACCCCTCCCCACCCCACGTCCTTGGCCTGAGAGGAGAGGGCCGTGGGATACCCCCCCTCCCCACACAAGCTCAGGCCCCGCCCCAGCCGGGAAGCCTCTGATGTGGGTTGTGCATACCCCAGCAGGGCTGGAGCTGAGACCACCAGCCGAGAGCCCCATTCTGGGGAGACTCATGTGAGGTCCCACACAGAGATGAGACCTGGCAGGGGGAAGGGGCGGGGGGGGGGCTCCACGACAGAGCCATGGAGGAGGAGGGGGAGGAAGAGGAGGGGAGGAGGAGGAGGAGGGGGAGGAGGAGGAGGAGGGGGAGGAAGAGGAGGAGGGGGAGGAAGAGGCTCAGAGCACACTTGGCTAGACTCCAGGTCCTCCGCACACAGGACTCTGGGCTGGGGTCTGTGTGGTCGCCCGGGATGAGCAGCGCAGTTGCCAGGGGGCCTGTAGGGCAGTAGGGTTCAAGGCCAGCAGGTGGCCCACCCTTCAATTTTAAGAAGTAGGAAGGGGCTGGGTGCTGGCGGCTCACGCCTGTCATCCTAGCTACTCAGGAGGCTGAGATCTGAGGATTGCGGTTCAAAGCCAGCCAGGCAGGAAAGTCCCTGAGACTCGCATCTCCAATTAATCACAGAAAAAGCCAGAAGTGGCACTGTGGCTCAAGTGGTAGAGCACCAGCCTTGTACAAAATGGGCTCAGAGAGCATGCCCAAGCTGAGTTCAAACCCTAGGACCAGCAAAATAAAAACAATGAAGTGGGAAGACCCAGGGGCTGGGGAGGCGGGGGGTGTTGGCACCTAAGACCCGGCAGCAAAGCCAGGAGGTCCATCCACGCACCGACCGCTCACGGGAAGCGGGAGCCCGCCCAAGGAGGGCCTCCCGGGCCTGCTCCCTGCCAGGACAGGTGCCAGGGCAGGGCGTGGGCCGCGCAGAACCCACAGGTGCAGGCAGGTGAGCAGCGCACCTGCCCGGGGAGGAGACAGATGGCAGCTGCCCAGCCTCCTTCCTGCCAAGAGGGCACTTGGCTGCCCGGCTCTCCAGGGCAGAGGGAGACGCTGGCCCGGGAAGCCGCGCTTTCCCATGGCTCCATTCCCTGCTCCCCCCACGCTCTCCCCGCCTCCCCCGCCTCCTGACACCCCAGGCCCCTCCCTGCCCAGGCTCTCGCCCACCTTTGAAACCATTCCATCTTGCTCCCATTAAGCAGCAGGCCGGCTGTGCTCTCTGCAGCCTGGCTATTTCCAAGCATCCCTGTCCCTCTGATCCTCCCATTTGCATGGCGCCCCCCCCCCCCCAGGGACGGAAGGGAACGGGAGGTCCTTATCTCTGCGTTACACCTGCCTGTGTGGCGCTCTGGGCCATGGCTGTCACCACGGGCTGCCTTTTGTTCCTGAGTCATTAATAATCCTGGCGCTGCCTTTTGCGGCTCCCGGGCATGGCTTGCTGCAGATGGACAGGACTCAGGAGAAAGGAGCCTGTAGAGGCCAGGGCAAAGCAGCACCCCACTGGAAGGGGCAGCTCCCCCGCCTTGACAGCCTCCCCGCCCCCTCTCCACGCTCCCTGGAGGACCAAGGGGAGCAGCTGCTGCAGAGTGCCCACTGCGCATGTGCAGGCAGAAGGCCAATGGAGGCGTCTAAGGATTCTCCTCTCTCTGGAATCCCAGAGGGAAAACACAGGCATCTGGGCCCCCAGGTCAGAGGAGGTGCAGGGTACGCCTGCGCTCTGCCCACAGGCAGGACTCACTGGGCAGCAGGGACTCATTTTCCTGTTGCCATAGTAGCTTTCCAGTTGCTTCCTTCCACAGGGTTTGCCAGACACAGAGAGCGGGGAGCTAGGATAGGAGTATGGCCATGCTCTCCCCTCACCTCGTTTTTGAGAGAGCCAGCCCACCAGTGCCCTCAGCTCTTCCCCTCTATACGCCCCCCTTCTTCTAAAAGACAAAAGCACTGGGCTGGGAATATGGCCTGGTGGTAGAGTGCTCGCCTCGTATGCATAAAGCCCTGGGTTCGATTCCTCAGCACCACATATATGGAGAAAAGGCCAGAAGTGGCGCTGTGGCTCAAGTGGCAGAGTGCTAGCCTTGAGCAAAAAGAAGCCAGGGACAGTGCTCAGGCCCTGAGTTCAAGCCCCAGGACTGGCAAAAGAAAAGCACTGTCTCTTGCTGACAGAGGACGACAGTCAATTGACCTAACAAGGATCCTACCGTTCTCAGAGCTTGACACAAACACTTGGTGGAGCCAAGAGATAAAGAGAGAATTAAGAGAGAAATCTGGAGAATGTGGGAATCTAGCTCAGTGGAAGAGTGCTTGCTTGGCAACTGCAAGGCCCTGAGTTCAGTCCTCAGCTCTGGGAAAAGAGAGAGAGAGAATCCTAACGAGTATGTGGATCTTGCCTGGATTTCAGACTCAACCAATCTTAAAACTTGATGAGGCCAGGGGCCAGTGGCTCATGCCTGTAATCCTAGCTACTCAGTGGGGATCGCTGTTCAAAGCCAGCTGGGGCAGGAAAGGCCATGAGACTCACCTCCAGTGACCCACCAGAAAACCAGAAGTGGGGCTATGGTAGAGCACGAGAGCTCTTGAGCAAAAGGGACAGCACTCAGATCCTGAGTTCAAGCCCCATGACTCACCAGAAACAACAACCACAAACACCTTTCTAAGCCAACTGGGGACATGGGAACACTGTCTCCAGTTAAGGAATTGGCGTGCATGTATGCATTTGTGTGTGTGTGCACGTGCATGAGTGTGTGCACACACATTCCTGGAGCGGCAAGGGTTGGGTGGGAGCCGGTCCTTGCAGTCACTCAAGGGCCCAGGCTCCTGCACTGTTGTAGCTCCCTCCTCCTCTCCTAGAGACTGAAGGCATAGGAGCTCCCGCCCCAGCCAGCAGCAGAGGCTAGGAGACCGCTCTCTGGCCAGCACACCTTGGCCTGAGTTCCACGCTAGTTTTTCGCATCACGCCGCCACCTCTAAGGGTCAGAGCCACCCAGTAAGGGCCGTGGCTGGGCCTGCTATCAGTTTCTCAGAGCTGCTGGCATGAGTGGCTTCACCGAGGCCAGTGACGCTTGAGTGACAGCTCAGTCTGGCTCCGCCCTCTCTGGCCAGCCCTGCCCACAGCTCTGCCCTCCCCAGGTGACTCCCTGGCTCTCCTCCCCCTTCTAGGACCCAGATCAACTTCACTGTGGCCATCGACTTCACAGCCTCCAACGGTGAGTGGGGGTGGGTGGTGGGTGAGGGAGGGGGGGGGGTGGGGAGGGGGCTTTCATAACTGTGGCACTGCTTGGCCCACAGTGAGCCTCTCTGGTGAGGAGAGGCCTAGGCCTGGAGGACCAGGGAACAGCCAGGATGGTACAGGTGTCCCCCGTCCCCCCAAGTCAAACCATGAACACTAAAACATCTGGGCACAGGGGCTCCGCAGGGGGAGGCCGTCCTGCCTCTCAGAGCACCTGGTGTTCCTGGGGACAAGGTGCCCTGAGAAGCTGTCCCTTCACCGATCGAATCCCCCCAGAGCCCAGGCCCTCCGTGGCCCTTGGTAACTCCCAGCTCGGGAACCCCGGCCTTTGCTCACCGAGCACCCCAGCCCCTTCCCCTCTTCTGATCCCCTGCAGTGTCTGGCTGTGGCCATGGTAACCATGTCACCAAGAGCATCTTCACCTTCCTGGGCTCCTCCGCCCCTCAAGGCGCCCTGGGCTCATTGGGGTTTCTCCATTTTCCTTATTTACTGGCGCTCATTTAAAATCATAGGAGGGAGGTAGGCAAGGGTTCTTTTACACCCCATTTGTGGGAGGAGACGTGTGTGTGTGTGTGTGTGTGTGACAATTTGTACTATGTAGTAAGAATCTAGCCAGAGCTCAGTAATCCCACTCCTAGAAATCTTTCTCTGGAAATACTGAGAGTTACAGACCAGTGTTTATGTAAAAAAGGGGTCACCACATGGATATTTTCAAAGTGAATAGTGGTACCGCACCAGCCTTGAGTAAAAGAGCTGTCCCTTCAGACAGCACCCAGGCCCTGAGTTCAAGCCCTAGTGTAACACACACACACACACACCTTGCACTTAGAAATCAGAGCTCCGGAGATGGACTCCACTTACGTATCATTATAACTTGATTTATAATAGCCAAAAAGTCAAAACAACAACAACAACAAAAAACAGTAGAAGACTAAATTACGAATGAGATACTCAGCTGGGCGCCGGTGTCTCACGCCATACATGTGATCCTAGCTACTGAGGAGGCTGAGATCTGAGGATCGTGGTTCAAAGCCAGTCCGGACAGGAAATCTGTGAGACTCTTAACCACCGGAAAAACGGGTCACACCGCTACCAGCGTGTGGAGACACCACCGTGCCTCTCAGTAGTGAACGACCGAGCTATGGGCAGGAGGAGGGACAGGAGAGACAGGGACACTGAGGCAGAGACTCAACGCGATGAGGAGCCCTGGGGAGAGGAGACAGCCAGTGCCAAGGTCCGGGGGTGGGAAGAGCAGAAGGCTGAGGGGGACAGAAAGGTGGAGAGGGAACGAGCCGCTGGTGGCTCACGCCCGTCATCCTAGCTTGTCTTGAGGCTGCGATCTGAGGATCGCAGTTCGAAGCCAGTCCAGGCAGGAAAGTCCATGAGACTCTTCTCTCCAATGAATCTCCAGGAAACCGGAAGTGGCCCCGTGGCTCAAAGTACTAGAGCACTAGCCTTGAGAGGAACAAGCTCAGGGACAGCACCCAGGCCCTGAGTTCAGGCCTTGTGTGTGCAAGAGAGAGAGAGAGAGAGAGAGACACTGGAGGTTCAGGAGCTCCGCGTGCAGATAGCCTGGGCCTTGGGGCTCTGCGTGTGTCCGCCTGGGCTGTGGTGGCAGGAGCCAAGGAGGGCAGCCATGGTTCGCTCAAAGATTAGACGTAGGGTGCAAGGGAGAGAGCTGTCCAGGAGAAGTAAGAGCGAGCGGGAGGCGCGGCTGGACGCCCTCTTCTGCCTGCCGCGCCTGGGCCCCGCGGCAGCGTCCCCGGGTCCTGCCTTGCAGGCAATCCCTCCCAGTCCACCTCTCTGCACTACATGAGTCCTTACCAGCTGAATGCGTACGCGCTGGCGCTCACAGCCGTCGGAGAAATCATCCAACACTACGACAGCGACAAGATGTTCCCCGCGCTGGGCTTCGGGGCCAAGCTGCCCCCCGACGGCAGGGTGTCCCACGAGTTCCCGCTGGTAGGCTGGCAGAGGGGGTGTGGGCTCACCAAGCCTGGGGGGGGGGGTGACACGCTGCCGGGAGCCGCCTCGTCCTCTGTCCTTGGGGCTAAAGGCCCCGACGCAGACTCTGTGGGGTGGCAGCTGTCCCTGTGAGCCGGGCTGCTGTGGAGGCTTCTAGAAGCTCACGTCCTACCTGCTCACAGATGCCTCTGTGAGGCGATGAAGGGAAGAGGGGAGGGGCGGGGGGTAGCTGAGCCTGATCTGTTCCTCAGAACCGCTGAGGAATGAAGAGGATGAGGGGTGCGTGGGGTACCAGGGACTGCGGGACCCCCAGATCAGTGCTGGGAAGGGAAGGGGTGGTGTTTTTTTTTCCTGGTGACCAAATATGGCAACATCTGGGGGTCCTGGGCCCCATGGAGGTGAAGCCAGAGCCTCCTCCTCTCCCTCCCTCCCTCCCTCCCTCCCATGAGCTGGCAGCCCTCAGTCCCAGCAACCCACCTCCTGACCCAGGAGTGCCGGGCGAGGCCCGGGGCAGCCGGGGCCTTTTCCCAGGCTGCTCCGGCCCACAGTGGCCTTGGGCTCTGGCCTGGGCTGGGGGGGTGGGGGAATGGGGGGGCGGGGACGGGGGGGTGGGGGGAAGGCACCCTCTCGGGGTCTCTCAGGATCCCAGCCTGCTAACCCAGGCAATGTGCTGCCCTTCAGGGTGGGCCCTGGGGTCCCCCGCCTCCTCACCAGGCTCCGCCCCGCTGAGCCCCCCCATCCTTCCCTGACCCCAGAACGGCAACCAGGAGAACCCCTCCTGCTGCGGCATCGACGGCATCCTGGAGGCCTACCACCGCAGCCTGCGCACGGTGCAGCTCTACGGCCCCACCAACTTCGCCCCCGTGGTCACCCACGTGGCCAGGTCAGTGCCCCCCGACGCCCCGGCCGCCCCCCCCCCGCGCCAGCCCCTTTCCCGCTGCCTGGCCGCCCTCGCGCGGGGCAGTGAGAGCCCCTGCCTGTGCCCCCAGGAGCGCGGCGGCCGTGCAGGACGGCTCCCAGTACTCCGTGCTGCTCATCATCACCGACGGCGTCATCTCCGACATGGCGCAGACCAAGGAGGCCATCGTCAATGTGAGGGGGCTGCCACGGACGGACGGGAGGGGGGGATCCGCGCTCACCCGGCTGCTGGCTACTGATCCGGTGCCATGGGGGGAGGGGGGGGCTTCCTGGTCACACCTGGATGACCCGATTCCCCAGAGGCCTGTGGCCTCCTTATTCATGCATTCCTAGGAATGGGGGGGGGGGTCAGATGTTGGCCTATGTGGCCAGGGAGAGGAAGTGGGGGGCCCCAGGGTGGGAGCACCCAGGAATGCGTGCCTCTGTCCTACAGTGGGCTCCCTGCTGCCGCTGTCCCGCCCCCAAACCACACAGCAGAGGGGCCCTGCCCGGTGGTGGCCAGCAGCACGGGGGAGGGGGTCACTGAAGCAGACCTGTGACCCACTGCCCTCCGCCTCCCTTCCTCTCTCCTCATCTCCTGGCGCCCCTCCCTGCCGTCCTATGTGTGCCCCCCATCTCTCCTTCACCCCATCCCTTCCCTGTGTCCCCCACTCTTCCTGTCCTCAACCCCCCGCAGGCTGCCAAACTGCCCATGTCCATCATCATCGTGGGTGTGGGCCAGGCGGAGTTCGATGGTGAGTCCGGCCTCCCCCTTTCCTGCTGCGCCCCCTACCACCAGAGGCTGTAAGCCCCCCCCCCCAGCAAGTGCGCATGCCTGGGCTTGCGTGAGAATGTTTGCGCAGGGCAGGAGTGCCAGGGTGTGCCCAGGCCCTCACTGTGGAGAAGAGGCCTGAGTCACTCCTCTCCCTCACCCGGGGCCGCCTGGGTGGAATGGGGAAGCGGGCGGGGGGGGGGGTGGCCCCTCAGGCTGGCCCCTCCCCTGATCTCAGCTTCATCCTTAACATGAGGTGGGAGCCGCAGATTGGCGGCCAAACCGAAATCTCCCCCCTCCCCCCCACCGCCTCCATCATGGCCTATTATCTCCCTCCTCCCCCACAGCCATGGTGGAGCTGGACGGGGATGACGTGCGGATCTCCTCCCGGGGGAAGCTGGCCGAGCGGGACATCGTCCAGGTGAAGCCCAGGCCATGCTCGCTGCACAGGGAGTGCGGACGCCCCTCCAGCCAGGCTGCCCTCCACACCCAGCCTGCGGGCTCCCTGGGGAGGGGCCCCCCGAGGGCAGCACAGGAGGAAGCAGGAGCTAGACCCTGGCCACCCTGCTCGTTAGACCCCTTCCTGCCACCCCTAAGACTGCTGGTACCCCAGGACTCTGAAGAGGCACACTGGTGCTCTCTCTGCCTCCCTGGGGAGACGGGTCCCCTTGCAGGTGCAGGCGGCAGCCTCACTAACTGGCATCAGTGTCCACACCTCCATGTAGGATGCCAAGGCCATGAGCACAACGGGCTCAGATAGTGGGGACAAGACCCCTCAACCCAGCCAGGAGTGTACCCCACCTGGACAAGCGCGTGCGCCGTGGGGCATGGCCAAGCTGGGTGCTGGTGGCTCACACCTGTCATCCTAGCTACTCAGGAGGCTGAGATCTAAGGATCGTGGTTCTCCAATAAACCACTCAGAAAAAGCCAGAAGCGGCGCTGTGGCTCAAGTGGTAGAGCGCTAGCCTTGAGCACAATGAGGCTCAGGGACAGTGCTCAAGCCCTGAGTTCAAGTCTCAGGACCAGGAAAAAAAATTGAGAAGGTTTAGAGGGCCAAATGAGGAGGCTGGACCCCAGAGCCAGGGCGTTGTGGGAGGAGAGGCCAGCATGTCTCCTCCTGGTCCCCTTCTCCCGGGAGGAAGGCAGAGGGGCCTGGCTTCGGGTGCAGGTCCTGGTGCTTCCCCAAGAGGGGAGGAAAGGGTGGGAGGGGACGCTGCTGGGCGGGAGGGTGGGAGGAGACCTGGAGCCGGGGTCCATCCAGCTTCCCTCGCTGGGTGTCCCAGGCCCCGGGCGGAGGAGGGGATGCGGGCGGGGCGGGGGTCCGGGGCCGGCGGGGCGGCCGTGGGTCTGACCTCCGCCTCCCGCCCGCCAGTTCGTGCCCTTCCGGGACTACGTGGACCGCACGGGCAACCACGTGCTGAGCATGGCGCGCCTGGCCCGCGACGTCCTGGCCGAGATCCCCGACCAGCTCGTGTCCTACATGAAGGCGCAGGGCATCCGCCCGCGGCCCGCGCCCGCCCCGGCGTGCTCCGCCCCGTCGTCCCCGGCCCGCACGCCCCCCGACTCCCCCCTGCACACGCACATCTGAGCCCCGCGCCCGCAGCTCAGCCCGCGCGCAGGCGCGCCTGCCCGGCGGGCGGGGCCGCTGATGGGCGGCGGGCGGGCTCTGATTGGGCGGGGGCCTCTGATTGGCCGTGGGCGGGGCCTTTGACTCAGCAGTGGGCGGGGCCGCTGGTTGACAGTGGGCGGGAGGCCTCTGATTGGCAGTGGGCGCGGCCTCCGGAGGCCCCGCCCCAATCCGCCCCGATGGGCGGGAGCTGTGGGCTTCCGTTCGGTTCTTTCCCTGATTCTTGGCTCCAGCCTGCCCGAGCTGGTGTTAAGGGGATGATTGGGGTCCCCTCACCCCACCTGGAGCAAGCCTGATTGCTCACCTATCGCCCATCCCCTCCCCACCCCCCTTAGCTACCCCACACCCGATTTCCAGCTACCCCGGGCCCCCAGAAGGCTCCGAGGTTTGTAGGGGGCCCAAAGGCCAGACGCCCTCCAGGGGACACCATGTCATCAGAAGCGGGTTCGGCCAGGGAGGGCTGTGCTGGCCCCCAGGCAGGGGAGACTTGTCAGCAGGGGCCTCGCTGACCCATTGTGAACCCAGATGTGCAGGCCTCGCCCTGGCGCTGGCCACTGGCCCTGCCACGGGTGTCTCCTGACATCCCTGGAACCCTCGGTGCACACACTGCTGCTGCCCACCCGGACATCGCGGCCCGGGGCAGCCCAGCTCTGTACCCTGCACTGCTCCTGCTCTGGGACCTCTGTCACCTGCGGACGGGAGATGGGAGTCCTGGAGTCCAGGCCTGCCCCACCCCCCGCCTCCTGCCTGCTGGGCCTCGGTTTCCCATCTGCGACGAGACTAGTGATTCCATAGTCCAGGTTTCCCTTCAGCTGTGACGTCCTGGGGGCCCATCCATCCCACGCCCACCTGTCCACCCTCTATCTCCCTAGCGCCACCCCACCCTGGGCTCTCGGGTCACCCCGTTCTCTCCTGTTACCCGAAACACACCCCAGTCCTGCAGCTCTGGGCTGGAGAACCCAGGCTTGAGCTCCTGCCCCCTGCTGTGGCAAGGGCTGCCCAGGGCCAGCCTGTGGCCACCTAGGGAGTGGGTCCCGCATGCCACACCATCCCTCCTGCCGCATGGGACCCCCACTGCCCAGCCCGCCCCGCCCGCCTCCCTCCCTGTCCTGCATGGTGATGGTGGTGGTGGTGGTGTGTCTACTGTGGTCCTGTGCCTGTCTCGGAGACAGTCTCTGTGGATTTGCCTTAAATTGAAGTAAACTTGGTTCTTTTCCTACGTCTCCTGGGTTTTCTTCTGTGAGCAGGAGCACGGGAGTGGCTGGGGTGGTTTTGTCAGCAGGCACCATGTGCCAGGCTCGATGCTAGGCACAGGGCGGGGGGGGGGGGAGGGACCTGCAACAGTGGACTAAACACACCCTGTCTCGAATGGAGCTTCCAGAAAGCCCAAGCACGACAGGGGGAGACACGGAAGCTCCCACTCTACCACTTTGATCTACAGCGCCACTTCTGGTTTATCTAGTGGTCCGTTGCAGATAAGAGTCTCACAGACTTTCCTGCCTAGGCTAGCTTTGAACCGAGATCCTCAGATCTCAGCCTCCTCAGTAGCTACAAGTACAGGCATGAGCTTCCCCTGTCTCAGGGAAAGGGAACTTCTCCCTCCTGGCTCCTCCAGCCAGCTGACCCTGCAGTCTGCCCTCGGGTAGGCCCGCCTGGGGAGCAGCTCGGTGATAATTATCCCAGAGCCCGGGACTTGTTTACTTCTGTGGGCTCTGGAGTGGAGCACAGCTGATTCACAGCTGTCCCTATAATTAGATGCCCCTGGGACTCTATTACTCTTTGAGTGAGAACAGGGTGGGGTCACGGCTTGGGAGAAGGGAAGTTCCCATAACAAGCCGCTCATTTTCCATCACCTTGGGCACCGTGGGAAAGTGTCTGGGGTGAGGTTTGCCTAGTAGGTGAATCAAGGCCAGCCGCCTTTTTCTTGTGTGCCACACAGTCTCTTCTTTCCTGCGTCTTTTGCCAGGGCGTGCACCCCCAGAATGCTAGTTCCCTGGCACCGAGCTGGAGAAACTGCCTGTTTTGACTCCTTTGTGGAGAGCCTCGGCAGCCTTCTGGGCGATCAAGGCTCTGACAAGTCCTGCAAGCAAGAGACTGTTTTGAGTCGATTCAACCCAAAAACGTGTTTCCTAAGTTTTTGACCTCACGTGTGCATGTGCAAAACATGGTGATCACCCTGGTTCCCAGGCCAACCTAGATGCCCAAGGCCTGCTCTCGCGAGACCAGAGGGGGCGGGAACAGAGAGAGGAGTCTCTTGGAGGAGATGGAGCGTGAGAGATGGAGCCCCCGAGTTGGGCTCTGAAGAGAAGGGCCCTTCTCAGCCATCTTGGGGAGAAAGCCACACCGCCTCCAGAAATTCGCAAGCCCACGGTGGACTTTATTTCTGTCTCTGCAGTGAGACCGAAGGCGTGGGGGGGGGGGGGCGCAGAGCTGGAAGGGTGGGGGAGCGGCAGCCCTGAGCCCCAGCCGGCTGCAGCTGCCCTCCCCCTCCCCCACTCAATCCCTGATGGCCAGGACTAGCGTTGCCAGGCTGTCAGTCCCCAGATCATCCCCCCACCCCGCTCCCCCTTTTGTCCTACCAAGGAACAAAGACAACATGGAAGAGCCGCTAACACCCCTCCCAACCGGCCCCCCTGCTCACCAAGCCCCCCAGGCACTCTGCCAAGCGCTTTTCCTGTGCCTGGGGAGTCATCTCCGTCATGTCCACATGGGGAAAGGACTCCTTTTACCCCACTTCTCAGGCCAGAAAGCAGGGGCTGGGGATATGGCCTAGTGGGTAGAGTGCTCGCCTCCCATGCAGAAGCCCCCGGTTCGATTCCTCAGCACCACATACATAGAGAATGCCGGAAGTGGCGCTGTGGCTCAAGTGGCAGAGTGCTAGCCTGGAGCAAAAAGAAGCCAGGGACAGTGCTCAGGCCCTGAGTTCAAATCCCAGGAGTGGCAAAAAAGAAAGAAAGGAAAGAAACACACCCTCCGTGCAGAAAAGCAGAACCTTTTTTAATAAGCACAAAGGAAGGGGAGGGATCACCCCACTTTCACCCTGTAATTGCACCACCCAGAGGTGTGCGGCAGTCGTTTGGCTCATTTCCCTCCTGTTGTTTTTCTAGACTTTTCACTTCCTGGAGAATTCACCACCCCCACACCCCACGCCACCCCTGACCCCGACCCCCACCCCACCCTCACCCCCGGCCTTATTTGTTCAGCAAAGTCACTCCTGGCTGGCACAGGGCAGGCCATGGGCCCGGGATCTCAGAGGTGCCGTCCTGTCTCTGCCCTGCTGGGCCTAGAAGGGCGGCCGAGCTGAGGCCAGGGAGCCCCGACGTGCAATGGCGGGGTCAGAAGCAGCAGCGGCCTTTCTTGGGCAGCCCTCCGGGGGCCACCTTGACCAGCGAGCTCCTCACCAGGTCCTCCTGCACCTTCAGTGACCTGCAGGAAATGGCCACGTCGTCACCCCTCCCTCCCCACCGAGGGACCCTGGGAGGGGGGAGGGGGACACTCACCGGGCCAGGTTCACCATGGGTTCCAGGATGTTGTGGCCCAGGGCGGCGCTGCACTCCCCAAAGGAGACCCCCAGCTCCTGCGGGCCAGGACGGACAGAGAGGCTGGGGGGACCGGGGAGCCTCCAATCCCTGCTGCCAAACCGCCTCCGCCCAGTGCCTCCACGGGGAGGGGCCGGGTGTGGGGTGAAGGGCTCCACCCTCCCGACACCCCGCTTCCCAGTGATAGCAAAAGCCCGCGTCCCAACAACTGGGAGGAATGAGAAATGTCTTGGGGACTTTAGTCCGTGGTACTGGGGTTCAAACCCAGGGCCTCACACTTGCTCAGGGGCTGAAGCTCAGCCATGTGAACCACACCTTCCACTCTGCGTGTGCGTGTGCATGTGCGTGTGCGTGTGTGTGTGTGTGTGTGTGTGTGTGTGTGTGTGTGTGTGATGGTAATGGGCTTGAACTCAGGGCCTGGGCATTGGCCTTTCTTGCCTCTCTCAAGGCTGGTGCTCTATCACTTGTGCCACAGCACCACTTCTGGCTTTTCCTGAGTAGTTCACTGGACATTAGAGAGTCTCGTCCATTTTCCTGCCCAGACTGGCTTCGAACCGTGATCCTCAGATCACGCAGGGAGTCTGCGCGTGGGCCGCGGGCGCCTGGCCTGCTGGGACTCCGCGGCGAAGCGCCTATGCGCGTCTCCACCCTGCAGACACTGTCTAGGTGGGTCGGGAGTGTGTGGGGAGTCTGCAAATCCAACCCGGCTCCGTGCCTTGATGGCCATGGCGGCCCGCGTGGGGGCCTCGGGCTGGTCTGCAGGGGCCGGGGTGGGTGGGGCGATCCGGGGTCCCCCTCCCCGCCATGGAAGCCGGGACCCACCTGAGCCAGCTGATGCCCGGCCTCGGTGGACACCTGCCGCCCTTCCTCGCAGTCCATCTTGTTTCCTAGCAGAAGGATGACCGCGCCGTCCGCCCCTGCGTCCTGCACGCACAACCAGAACCTCAGCGCCAGGATCCTAGCCTGGAAACCTCTGGAAGTTTCTAGAAGCTGACAGGGAGCCTCTGTAGTCCCCTCCTCCTCGTTCTCCACTCACCCCACATCCTTCCCACCTGGATCCTGCCTCCCACCTGCAGCCAGCCTCCCCCCCCTTCCCTGCCCTCCTCTGCACAAACAGTCCCAGCAATACAAGAAGGCCTCTGACAGCTGACGGGCACCCCTGCATTCTCGGGGTGCTGCGCTGTATGTCAAGCTTCCCATCTCCCCTGGGGAAGAAGTCGGGGAAAGCAGAGCCCAGAGAGGCTCCATCAGTTGTCCAAAGTCACACCGCCGAGGGAGGAGGGGTTGGGGTTCAGATTCCAGCCCCCAGCTCCCAGCACAGGAGGAGGCTGCGTGGGCCTCGGGGGTGAGAACACATGGACGAGGAAGGAAGCGGTGGGTTCGAGACCGTGCCGTGTGCTTGTGGTTGCTTTGGGCTGCTCGGAGACGGGGGGTGGGGTGGGGGGTGGGGGGGCGGGGGGGCGGGAAGGACCCTGACCTGCAGGCAGTCCAGCCAGTAGCGCACGTGGGCGAAGCTCTGGTGGGAGGTGACGTCATACATGAGCACCACGCCCTCGGCCTTGCGGAGCAGCTGCCGGGTCACGCTCCGGTACCTGCCGGAGAGCCCGTGAGGCCACCGCACCCCACGCTGGCCCCTGCCCCCCCCCGCCCCCCCGGGCCCTGCCATACCTTTCCTGGCCCGCCGTGTCCCAGAGCTGCAGCGCGAAGAGCTTGTTGTCCACCCACAGGTTCTTCACCCGGAAATCCACTCCTACGACGGTGCACAGAGGGGTCCCGGGACCCGTCACATCTCCACCCAGGCCCCCCAGCCACCCCCGGGGGGAGGGGAGGCCCTCTGCCGCTCTGCCCTCCCACCCCGCTTCTACCCACACGCTGCTTCCTTCCCGCAGCCCCCGCCACGGGCCGCAGGGTGTTCCCTAATGGTGGCTGCAGGCCCCGCGTGTGTTTCCATGAGCCAGAAGGGCAGGGGTGGGGGGGCCGGGCACAGGGGAGGGACCGTGGAGGGGAAGAGAGGCTGGCTGGCCATCTCAGGGCCACGGCCCCTCCCTCAGCCCCTTGCCCTCCCCCTCTCTCCCCTCCCTTCCCTTTGCCTCTTTCTCTATTGGTGCCAGTACTGGGGCTTCAACTCAGGGCTTGGGTGCCGTCCCCGAGCTCTTCAGCTCAAGGCGAGCGCTCTACCGCTTGAACCCACTTCTGGCTTTTTGCGGGTTAACCGGAGATAAGAGTCTCATGGACTTTCCTGCCCTGGCTGGCTTTGAACCACCATCCTCAGATGTCAACCTCCTGAGTAGCTGGGATGACAGGGGTGAATCTTTAGCACCAGGCTTTCACCATCTCTATAACCACTTAGGACCTGGACGCCACAGTGCTCCCACTGAGCAGATGAAGATTTGGGGCTCACAGAGTGCTGTGATTAGGATTTAGGCTGTTCCCAAAGACCATGTATTGGGTTCTGATCCCAGCCTGGCACTGCTGGGAGGGAGGACTGCCCTAGTAGGAGAGGCTAGGAGCTGGTGAGAGGAGCTGGGGCTGGTGGGAGGGGCTGGGGAGAGGTGTGGCCTGATGGGAGGGGCCGGGACTGGTGGGAGGGTGTGGCCTAGTGGGAGGAGCTAGACTGGTGGGAGAGGCTAGGAGCTGGTGGGAGGAGCTAGGCTGGTGGGACAGGCTAGGAGCTGGTGGGAGAAGCTGGGGAGAGGTGTGGCCTGGTGGGAGGAGCTAGGAGCTGGTGGGAGGGGCCGGGACTGGTAGGATGGTGTGGCCTAGTGGGAGGAGCTAGGCTGGTGGGAGAGGCTAGGAGCTGGTGGGAGGAGCTAGGCTGGTGGGAGGGGCCGGGACTGGTAGGAGGGTGTGGCCTAGTGGGAGGAGCTAGGCTGGTGGGAGAGGCTAGGAGCTGGTGGGAGGAGCCGGCTGGCCAGAAGGCCTATGATCAGTGGAGTGTGTCCTAGAAGGGACTGAGGGGCTCATTCTCTCCTCTCCCTCTCCCTTTTGCTTCCTCACTACCAGGTAAGCGGTTTTGCTCTAGCTCGTGCTCCTTCACCATGAGACTGTTCATCCACAGGCACAAAGGCAAGGAGGCCAATCACAGACGGCAACCTCCTACACTGAGCCTGAAGAAATCGTTGCTCTCCATAAGTTGACAGTCTCAGGCATTCTGTGACAATGAATGACAGACAGCTTTCCAATAATTTGCCCATGGGAAGTGGTAACACTAGGATTTGAACTCAAGCACCTGGGACCCTAATTTGCCACCTGCAGTAAATGCCTCCCCAGTCAGCCGTCCCACTCAGCCACGTAGAAACGGTGCTGTCTGAACTTGCAGGATAGCCTGGGGCATGTCAGGAGCCGGTGGAGCCAGGCCCGACCCACTGTGGGTGGAGAGGCCTGTTTTCACTGACAACTAACATGGTGTCTAAATTGCAGGGTGCTTTGTTGACGTGGCACATTATAAGCTAATCAGATCAATGCAGAAAAAGCAAATTACCTGTAATTAGAGGCAATTAGTGAAATAGTAAGATTATGTCCATATAAAATAAGGCTTCATGCAGGCCCATGGCCAGGGCAGAGCCTGCCATGTCCCTAGGCACTCAGGCAAGGTTAAGCCCAGGATGGGACCTCCCCTCCACGCTCCCCTCCACGCTCCCGACAGCCCTTACCCACGGTGGCCGCCAGCCCTGCGGCAAAGGAGTTCTCGTGGAGCAGGTGCAGGAAGGAGGTCTTGCCGACGTTGGAGTCCCCCAGGAAGATGACGTGAAAGAGGTGGTCAGGGTCAGCCGGAGAACCAGCCATGTGGTCCCCCGGAGGGCTGGACGGCACAGGCTCCCCCGAGGCCCTCTCCGGGCCTTCCAGCCTGCCCGCCGCCCCTGGCTCCTTGGCTGGTAGGGGCCTGGCTTCTCTGGCTGCCTGGGCAGGCAGGGGTGGGGGTCCGGGGTGGGACTCCAGCTCAGCCTGAGCAGAGGGGCTTTGTGCAGACCCCTGGGATCCGGCTGCTTCCCCCCGAGCAGGGGCTTCGTCCTCTCCTGGAGCCCGTGGTGTGTCGGCTGGAGAAGGCCCAGGCTGAGCAGCTTTCTGGGGGGATTCTGGATACCCCATTTCCAGGGATCCAGCCGGCTGCTCTGAGGCCGAGCTCAGCCTGCCTCTGTCCCCTGGCTTTCCTTCTTCTGCCCTGGGCTCCTCTTCTACACCCTGGACGGGGAGGCCCCCCGCATCGCCCGGCCCGGCCGCCCTGCAGCCGGCTTCGCCAAGGACCCCAGCACCGTCTTCCTGCCTGGCGGGGCTCAGATCGCTCTGCACCTGCCCCTCTCTGGGAGTCTGACCCACAGACCCCAGGCCCTTTGAAGGCTCAGTGGGTCCTTCTGGGAAGGCCCCAGGGCCTGGCTCGTGCAGGTCTTGATGGATAGCCTCCCCCTGCCTGGGCCCGGCTAGAGCCTGGGGAGAGGGAGAAGGGGGGGACCCATCCCCCCAGGGAGTGAGCACTTCGAGGACAGCTGCCACCAAGCTCCCTGGCTCCCCAGCTGGGGCTCCCAGGCGACCCCCCGGAAGGTGGGGTTCAGGTTCCTCATTGGGTCCTAGGCCATGGGGTTCAACAGGCTGCTGAGCTGGGCTGGCCTTCCCCACAGGGTCCACTCCTTCTCCATCCTGGGTGCTGGGAGGCCCCCCCGGGGGGTTCCTCAGAGCCCCGTCTGGCTCCGAAGCCAGCCCCTGATCAGACAGCAGAGCGCAGGGCTCCGAGATGGAGATCTGTCTGACCACTCGGGGTGTCTGGGGGCCAGAGGTGGCTGTTGGGGTGGGGGGCGGGCTCCAGGAGAGTTGGGGGGCTCCGTGTGGGGTGCTGCTGAAGGTGCTCAGAAGCTGGTCCCAATCATCCCTGTCCCCAAACACCCCAGGCAGTGGGGTGTCCTCAGGGGGCGCCGCCTGAGGGACCTGGGTCTTCTCACTGGCTCTGGGGAGGCTGGAAAGGAAGTGGGGAAATGAAGGTGGAGGCAGGGGCAGGCCATGCCCACCCTGCCCACGCTGCTCCGTTCACCGCCCCCAGGAAGCCTCCGTGAGTCCACGCCTCCTTGGATAAGCAGAAGAGCAGGTGACTGCCCAGCATGCCCTGGGCGTGTGTGTGTGTGTGTGTGCGCGCGCGCGCGTGTGTGTGTTTGCGCGCGCATGCCTCATTTCCAGCCTGGAATTCAGGGGCACAGACCTTTCCTTCCACTGTTCTCTGCCTCAGTCTCCCCATCAGAGCGATGGGCACGGCCCACCCAGTTGGCAGGCTCGCTGTGAGGGCTGGAGAACCTGCGTGGCTGGGGAACGAGGCCCCGGCCCCGCCCAGCCCTGTTCCTGTTCTGGGAAGCCCTGGGGCGCCCCCCCCCCCCAGGTCCGCCACCCACAGCCGCTTGCCTGGGCTCCTCCTCCTTCTGCCAGGACACTCGGCCTTGGGCCGCGTCCAGGTGTCCCCTGGTCACCTGCAGCTGGCCCCGCACCGCCTCCAGCCGTCCAGCCAGGTCCTGCTCAGCCTCCTGAAGCTGCTTCTTCTCCAACAGGGCCTCCTGCTGGGCGGCGCTGAGGTGGCGGAGCTGGGCCTCCAGCTGGGACAGGTGCGGGGGGGGGGGGGGGAAGAGGGGAGATTAGAACTCGCCAACACTGGAGGTGCGGCACCAGCCGTGAGGGGGGAAAAGCTGAACCAGAGCTTGGGCCCCTTGAGTTCAAGCCCCAGTATCAGAAGGAAAAGGAGGAGGCGGGTGGAGAGTCAGCCATGAGCAAGCAAGCAAGCAGCGTGAGAACTGGAAGCCCTGAGTTCAAGTCCTGGTACCGGGTCTGAGGGCCCTGAGCGCTCACCTCCCGCTGGCCCTCCGCCAGCCGCCGCGCCTCTCGCTCCTTGGCCTCCAGCTCCTCCCGCACGCGGGCGCTGAGGGCCAGGTCCCGGGAGTCACTCTGCAGAGGGGCCCCGGTCAGCCCAGCCCTGCAGACCACAGAGCCCGCAGGCAGGCAGGCAGGCGGGGCCCGCCCGCTCCCCCCGCCCCCCGCCCGGCCCAGGGCCCCGGGATCACCCGGCCAGATGCCGCCGGCGCCCACCTGTGCCTGGAGCTGCTGCTTCTCCCCGGCTATCTGCTGCTCCGTCTCCTTGTACAGCCACTGGATCTCCTGACGGTGGTCAGAGTCCCGCCTAGGAGGGGCGAGAGGCGGGTGCCAGGCAGCCTCCGCACCCGGGGCCCCCCGTGGCAGGGAGGACCCCCACGTACGGCTTCTGCTCCCTGCCAGCCAGCTCCACTCACTTCCGCAGGGACCGCTCCAGAGCCGCCCTGTCCGCCCGGGCCTCCTGCAGGCGGAGGCTGGTCTTGGCCAGGAGGCCCTCCAGGGCTTCGGCCATCTGGGGGTCCCCCTGCCGCAGCTCCCCCCACAGCTGCCAGGTCTCCCGCCTGCGGCAAGAGGCCTCCAGAGATTAGACACCATGCGGCCTGGACAGGGGTGCGGGGAGGGAGGGAGGGATGGGGGGACCCCACTCCCTGGTGGTCCTTATGGTTTGTTTTTGTGCTAGTATTGGAACTTGAACTCAGGGCCTCGGGTTCTTGCTTGGCTTTTTGGGGGTGGTCAGTCCTGGGGCTTGAACTCAGGGCACTGTCCCTGAGCTTCTTTTTGCTCAAGGCTAGCACGCTACCACTTGAGCCACAGCGCCACATCCGGCTTTTTCTGTGTATGTGGTGCTGAGGAATCGAACCCAGGGCTTCGTGCCTGCTAGGCCAGCACTCTACCGCTAAGCCACGCTCCCAGCCCCTGCTTGGCTTTGTTTTTTCCACTCAAGGCTGGTGCCACATCTCCACGTACAGCTTCTAATGGTTCATCGGAGACAAGAGCCTTTCCTTTTTCTTTGAGCCACGATCCTTAGATCTCAGCCTCTGGAATTGCTAGAATGTTCCTCGGGGTTTACAGCCGTGTTCCCAGACAGTCAGATGCCGGGGACACAGAACCCCACCATCACACTACCGGGCCCACCTGACATGCCACCCCCCCCCGGGACCCCTCCCCATGAGGCCTCTTCCTTCTGGAAGCCCTGCGGGCCTCCTTTCCTCTCGCTTTCCACCGTGTGACTGCGGCCAGTCCCCCGCCTCTCCGCGCTCATCTGTACAAAGCCAGATGCCGACACTTGCCAGGCGGAGTTGTCGGGAACGAGAGACGTGCCCGGTGGAAGAGCCAGCCGGGGCATGGCACCTGGTTGGCACCCAGTAAATGTTGCTTTCGCTTGGATTTAATTAAGACATGAAGACAGAGCCGGGGCCAGGCTGCCAAGTGGGTAAATGGCTGCCGGCTCCACCTGCCCTGCCAGGCTACACCCCTGGGCACCGCCCTGCCCCCCCCCCCCGCCCAGTCCCGCCCTGCAGGGCAGAGGGGAGGGCACTGGTCCCCACAGGGCCAGGGTGAGGCCGGGCTCTGTCCCCAGGCCGCGGGCACAGCGCCCAGCAGGGCCTCGCCAGCCCCCCCCCCAACACACACACACACACACACACACACACACACACACACACACGGCCTTACTCAGGAAGGAAGTGGTCAGCGCCCGGCCGTCCCGCCAGGGCCGGGAACGCCTCCTCGTCCCGGGGCTCAGCCTCCTCCAGCGCTGGGGCGCGGGTGGAAGCCGGTGCCCGCCGAGAGGCCGCTGGTCCTCTGCGGAGCCCGTGGGGGCTCAGGTCTGAGCCAAAGATGTGCCCTGGGGAGCGAGGGGAGCCCAGTGGGTGCCTGGCCCTGACTTCCAGCCTGCTCCAGCCCTCGGGGAAGGAGCCCAGCTCGGACAGACCTCGGGGTCACTCAAGGCAGACACCGTGTTCCCTACACATCATCTAGGGTCCAGAGATTGGCCCACCGTCACCCGAAGTCACACAGCAGCTCCACAGTGGGCGGTGGCTTCCTCCACTACTCAGTCACTCTGCACCAGTGACAAGACTGGCCCGGATCCCTGTCCTGGGCAACTGACATTCCAGGACGAGTTAAAAAGGATACTTCTTTCTTTTCTTGGTCAGTCGTGGGGCTTGAACTCAGGGCCTGGGTACTGCTCCTAAGCTCTTGTGTTCAAGGCTAGCGCTCTTTGAGCCACAGAGCCACTTCTGGGCTTCTGCTGATTATTTGGAGATCAGAGTCTCATGGACCTTCCTGCCCAGGCTGGCTTTGAACCATGATCCTCAGACCTCAGCCTCCTAACTAAGCCTGGATTACAGGTGTGAGCCACCGGCACCTGGCTTCCTTCTTCTTGCTCAAAGCAAATTGGCTAGGTGAGCTAGGAGGAGCCATGGGGTGGTTCCCACTGGGAGACTGCTTGAGATAAAGCGGCTAGCCCAGGAGGTGACGGGGACAATGGAGGGGAGGAGGAGGCGGGACCCTGTGAAGCTGTAGAGAAAGGTGGTCCAGGCCGGAACAGCATATGCAAAGGCCCTGGGGGAGAGGACGGGCTGGCAAGCCGGAAAGGCGAGGGGACGCTGGGAGGGGCTGCCGGGGTACAGCCGGTGCTGGCCCTGGGGGTCTCGGAGAAGGGCCAGCCTTGTTCCCTCGCAGGCGCCGGGAAGCCTGGTCCCCTGGGGCTGCGGGGACAAAGGTCCCCCTGTGCCCTGCGCGTGGAGGCTCCCCAGCCCCGCCCCACCCCGCGCTGGGTCCCCCCCGGGGCTCCCCACGCAGACGCACAGAGTCCAGAGCTGAATTCCTCTGGGGACAGGTGGCCCTTCCGCTCCTCATCCACCCAGTCGAACACCATGCGGGGCTCCTCGCTGCCCAGGAAGCTCAGCTGGGCCTCCTGAAGGAAGGCGGGGGGTGGGGGGGTGTTATTGCCAGTCCTGGGGCTTGAACTCGGGGCCCGGGCACTGTCCCCGGCTTCTCTACCACGTGAGCCACCGCGCCCCCTGGCTTCTCCTGAGTGGTTTATGGCAGATGGAGTCTCCCGGGCCCGACGCTCACACAGGACAAGGCCGCTGGGCGTCCCGTCTTCGGGGGCGCCCCCGTGGAACCCTTGGAAAGCAGGGTGCACGGGACCCTGGCCTCCATCAGGCGTGATTCGTTCCTCGAGCCTATCCCCCCCCCCCCCCCGCGCCCCTCCACCGTGTCACCGAACAGGTTCCGCTTCCCCGCGCTGGCCCCAGGGCGCTGCAGGCCCCAGCTTGCGCCTGCCACCGAGCAAGACAGGACACGGGGCCGGCCGGGCGCCGTGACTCCGTGACGCCCCGCGCGGGCACAGGTGGCCTCCGGCTCGCTGGCCCCTGAGCGCACCTGCGAACGGCGCACCTGACATCCAGGGGACCGGAAGCCCTTGCAGGACACGGAGCAAGCGCCGGGGAGGCTGGCCGGGCCTGGGGGCGGCAGGGCCACTCCTGCCGTGTCTACGTCTATGCCTTCCATTGGGCCTTGAAACGAAGCATTGGAAAGCTAGCTGTCCAGGTACGTGACGGCTTCCCCTCACATTCTAGTGTAATCTAGTTATATGCGCACAGGTTGAGCAGAGCCCATCTTCTTCTGTGCGTGTGTGTGCGCGTGTGTGTGTGTACACACTGGGGTTTGCAGGATGACGTATGTGGTCATCCACCTGCTCTGACCAGGGGCTCTGACTGCACCCCAGGATGGACGAACTTCCCCAGTCCAAAGCCTTCCCACCCCTGGCAAGCTACTCCTTTGGTGGAACGTCCTCTCTCTCTCTCTCTCTCTCTCGTTAAAACGTGAATACCAGGCCAGGCGCCAGTGCACCTGCCTGTAATCCTGGCTACTCAGGAAGACACTGTGGCTCGAAATGGTCGAGTGCCTAGGCTTGCGCAAAAGAGCTCAGGGGCAGCGCCCAGGTCCTGAGTTCAAGCCCTATGACCAACACAAACCAAAGAAAGCAAGAACAAAAAACGAACAGCACAAATGTGGAAGTAGAGCTCAAGTGATAGCCTTAAGCAGAGAAAGCTAAGGACAGTGCCCAGGCCCCGAGTCACTGAGTTCAAATCCCTGAGAAGAATATCGGGCTGGCCATTAGAGTGCCTGCCTTGCAAGTCTGAGACTGTGAGATCAAACCCCAGTACTGCGAGGAAAATAGAAAGCTTGTGGAAAACAGTAAGCTACAAAGCCTTGTAAGTCATTTACATGTTAGTATAAACAAGCGGGGGGGGGGGGGGGGCAGGGTGGACGCTGAGCTCACCACCAGGTCCTCCCGGGTGACGAAGCCCCTCTGCCGGGCGCCACAGCGCTGGAAGAAGGCCTGCAGCTCCGCCGTGGCCTGAGGGGACCAGGCCTCGGGGGCCCCGGGGGTGTCCTGGCCGTCCGCTGACTCTCCCATCTGCCCCCGGCGGCGGCGGCGGCTGGAGCCCAGCTTCCGGCTTCTTCGGGATGAGCTCTGCCCGCTCTCCATGGCACCAGTCAGGGCGGCTCGCACCGGCAGGGTCTGTGTTCTAGAGGAATCCGGTGGGATTGGAGGCCGCACACAGCATGTGCAAAGGGCCGGGGGCAGGCCCCGCTCCCTCTGTTCCCATCGATCACCCCAGACAGGCTGAACGGGGGGAGCAGAGGCTCTGCAGCGAGGGTGACGGAGTCAGCCCTAGGCCCGTTTCCTCACGGCTGTCTGGGGAAGCCAGACCTCAAAGTGAAATATGGAAGTAGCCTGCCTGTCTGTCTGTCTGTCTGTCCTGCACATTCACTCTCTCAGAAGCAGTGTGCAGACATTAGATCGCTGGCCTGTGGGGCAAGATGGTGGATTGGAAGTTCATTGGGGGTCAGAGTCTCCCGGGCTTTGCGTCCGTGGAGAAGGCGGAGGGGACGGGCATCCCCTGAGCCACAGAGCCGGGGCATCTAGCACCCCACAAACCTGGCCCCCGCGTGTGGGGCTCCCCGCCAAGCTACCCCTTTATCTTGTGCGGGAAAGGAGGGCGAAGAGCGGCTCGCCAGGCCTGGCGCAGCCCGGCACAGCCCACCCCGGGACGGCCAGAAGCTGGCGGCCGAGCAGCCCTGGGCTCCCGCGGGGGCCGTCAGTACCCACGCCAGGCGTCAGCAGGGTGACACGGGGTGATGAGCCGCAGCCCCGCCTCCTCCCCTATTAAGATGGTTGATGAAGCCGGGCACAGGTGGCTCATGCTTGCAAGCCTCCAGCTACTCGGGGCGGGGTTGGGCGGGGCTGAGATCTGAGGATCACGGTTCAAAGCCAGCCCCGGCAGGAAAGCCTGTGACACTCTTATCTCCCATGAACCACCAGAAAACCAGAAGTGACGCTGTGGCTACAAGTGGTAGAGCGCTTGTCTTGAGCAACAGAGCTCAGGGACAACGCCCAGGCGCTGAGTTCAAGCCCCATGACAGACAGATAGATAGATAGATAGATTGATTGATAGATAAATAGATGAGGGCGGGTGGAGAGCCAAGATTGAGCTGCTGCCCTGTGGACACACCTGTCGTCCTAGTGGCTTGGGAGATGTAGCCGGAGGATCTCCAGGTCTAGACTAGCCTGGGCTACATAGCAAGAAACAAGGTGCCCAGGGGAAGGGCGGGGGGCATGGCCCGAGGGGTGGAGCCCTGGCCTGGCAGGTGTCAGGCTCTGGGTTCAGTCTGGTACCAAGACTAAATAAACAAAGACAGGCAAGAATGAGGGGACAGGGGCGTCCCTGCGTTCATCCGCCTGCCTGTCACCGGTGTTCACTCCTCGCCCCCCTCCCCTCCCCTCCCCGTGCTGCATGCAAATTGCGATGTAGGGGCTCCGCCCTCAGCCACTTGTGCGCATGCTCACAACGCGGAGGTGCATCCTCTCCCCCTGAGGGGCGGGGCCCCGCCCGCCCCGCCCACCCCAGCACGTGACTGTCCAGCGGCCTCTGGGCAGCTGCAGCCCTGGGGGGCTAGGAGCAGAAAGAGCAGCTGAGTGTCAGCGTCGGGAGAGGGTCAGGCTGCTCAGTTCACACCCCAGGGAGGGCGTGGCCTCTGGCTGTGCACTCTGGGGCAAGTCACGCGCCCTCTCTGGGCCTCACCCGAAACCTTGCCCTGAGGAGTAGTGAGATAATCAGTTGAAAACCACTCTCCAGTGCCCGGCAAGGTTCACCTCCCTCTCTTAGCACTTGTCACCTTCCAGAACAGTCTTTTACTCACTGATTCTCGAAATCTCCACCACCTTTCACTGAGATTGCCACCCCTAGGTGTCGGGCATCCTCTCCCGCTCACTGCTGTAGGCCGAGGAGGCGGGCCGGCTGTACCCGCATACAGACGGTGCTTAAAAGTGTGCGTGGAGCCGGGTGCAGGTGGCTCACGCCTGTCATCCTCGCCACCCGGGAGGCTGAGAGCGCTGGCCTTGAGCACAGAGAGGCTCAGAGACAGGGCCCAGGCCCTGAGTTCAAGTCCCAGGACTGGAATGTGTGCATGCACGTGTGCGCACACGCACACACACATGTGCACACATGTGTACGTACACACACACGCACGCACACACCTTGTGGAACATACCACCCACCCCAGGCGTGAGGACAGGCGAGGCCTACAGTGTCTACTGGGAGGGAGGGGCTGCCGTGACGTCATTGGTGACATCATGGGCGAGGGTCCACACAGACAACCTTCGTCCCCGTTGACAGGTGGGGACACTGAGGAAAGCCCTGAGTGCCGGCGGCACAGCCGCCGTGCCAGGGAACCGCTGCCGCGTCCCGTTTGTTTGCTTGCTTGCTTGTTTCTGGCGGTTCATTGAAGGTCAGAATCTCACACACCTTCCTGCCCCGGCTGGCCTTGAACCTCGATCCTCAGCTCTCCTGATCCATCACTTCCGGTGACAGTGCCCGCACACTGATCAGATGCTCGGGCGGAGCCTCAGGGACGGGCACGGGGGGGGGGGTCCCCAGGCCCCCGCCTGGTCACGGGACAATGTCCTCTTGGATGTCCACCCCGCTCCAGCCCCTGGGGGCCTGCGTGTCCTCGGCCACCCGGCCCGCCGCCCCAGGAAATCACCTCTTGCTCCCAAAGCCAGAGCCGCCTCTGGGTCAGGCGACACTTGTCACCAGCACGTCCCCCACGCCCTTGGGGCCCCCCCGGAGACTGAGGGGGTCTCCTTCGGTCAGTCCTCAAGTGCGCATGCGCTCCCCTCCGCTCTCCCCGACTCTCCACTGGCTGACCCTCGGGGCTGCCCACACCCCCTGGCCACTGAAGCCCCCTGGGGTGGCGTCCCAGGCCGGGGGAGCAGCTCAGCCACCCAGCCCGACACCCACTCAGGGTGCTCCCCATCCGGGGCTCTGTTCTGGCCCACCCTTCCCAGCCAGAGACAGGGCCCCTCCAGGCCGGCTCTCCCCCTCACCTGGGGTCCGCCCGCGCTCCGCGCTGTGCTCCCGGCCCGCCGAGGCCCCGCACTGTGGGGCTGTTAACAGTCTCGCTTGCTACATCGCCCTTTCCGCCCCCCCAGCCCGCCAATCTCCCGGGCTCATCGCTGGCACTTCCCCTTGGAACCACCCGGCTGACCTGCCCGCCGCCCTCCCAGCCCCCCTCCTGCGGTGGAGGGGAAAGCTCGGGCCCAGGGGGCCTGGAGGAGGCTGGGGAGCGGGGAGTCCTCTAAGCAGAGGCACAGAGCTTCCTCCCAGCCCTCCGAAGCAAAGGTGAGATCTGGGCCCCAGTCACGGCAGCCAGTTTCCTGCCAGGATGTCCTAACCCGAGCAGAGGCTGGGGGGGGGGGGGGTGTACAACTGTGTAGCTGTGGCCACAGCTGACATGCGCAATGCCCCTGGGCACCCCACCCCTACCTCCTTATCTTAGGCCCTCATCCTCAGCTAGAGCAAGGCTTATGTCGGACTTGACCTTTAGCAAATAATCTATTACCCATCCATGATCATGAGAACGCGAGAGCTGAAGATCTCAGTTCAAAACCAGCCTGGGCAGAAAAGTCACAGAGACTATTCTCTCCAGTTAACCTGAAAAAAAAAAAAAAGAATGTTTTTTTTAAAGAGCTAGGACTGGAGGCGTAGCTCCAGGCTGGTAGTGTGCCATCTGTGAGTAGAAAAAGTTGAACAAGAGCCGGAGGCCCGGAGTTCAAGTCCTGCTTGATTCTCTCAAACTCATGAGGAAGATATCTAAGAAAAGACTGTGGAGAGGGAATGGTATGTGCAAAGGTCCTGAGGCCGGAGCATGCTTTTTGAGACCAGGAGGCTGGAGCACTTGGAAGAGGAAGAAGTAGAAGACGCTGGAAGTAACAGGCATGACTTATGTGTTTTTATTAAGACCCTCTGGGAAGAGGGTGGGGCTGGACTTTCCAAGCCCAACCCCGGCACCCTTGGCCGGCCCCTCCCCCTTCATAGGCCCAGCTCCCTGCACGGAGTCGGAAGGGGTGCGGGACACGCAAGGTGTCTCCACGTCCTGAGTCCCGGAGGGAAGGGCACAGCTGGCCGTGCCCACCCTCACCCCCTGCTCCAGGGGCGACGGCTGGACCGGCTGGGCACCGGGTGCCAGGAGCAGGTCAGACACAGGCAGTGTGGGAAGCAGTAGAGCTCTTAACAGCACCGCACCGCTGAAGAATGAAGCTGACTAACGCAGGGTCGAGAAGCCAGCAAGCCGTGGGCAATTAGAGAAGTCCCCACACTGAGTTCCAACTCCCTACACAATGCTTGAATTCACAAGTTTGGGGGCGGGGGGGGGGCATGGCCAGGGAGCCAGGGGGGCTGGGGACAGGCTCCAAAAGGGAGCCCCTGGGCGAGACATCCCTGCTTGACCTTGGCCCTCAGTGCGGGTCTTGCTCCCCACCACTTCCTAGGGTGTCGCGTAGCGCGGCCTTGACCCGGGGCCACGGGACGGGGAAGCAGTTCCACATGGAGGGCCGCCGAGGCCACCCAGGGCCTCAGGGACGGGGGCAGGCAGCTGTGATCCGTGCAGGTGTAAGGGGTAGATGGCCCGGGGGTCCCGTGGTGAAAAGCAGGGCCAGGGCCCCGGCACCCGGACGGGGTGAGGGAGGAATGGCGTCGGCAGGGAGAACAAGCAAGTGAGATTCAAGATCTGACGAATCGTCACTCAACTTCCACAAAGCACCAGCTCTTCCCAGATGCTGCAATCCAGTGAGGAAGGAAGGAAGGAGAGGGGCCAGGGCCTGCCCTCAGGAAACCCCCCCTTTGCTGGGCACCGGGTGGGAGCCAGGAAAGCCACCGCCAGTAAGCTCTTAGGAGACCAGATCCACATTGCCACTGTGGACGCCTCGGACCCGGCCACCTTGCCTCTCGCCTGTGGCGCTCAGCAAGCACAGATAGTGTTACAGAGCCTGGAGCAGGCCCCCCGAGCCACCCCCACATCAGCAGTGTGCAGTGTCCCAAGCCGGAAGCCCGCTGCATGTGCTTTCCGAGATGTCACTGCAGGTCTGAACTTTGGTGGCACCCCACAGGATTTGTTCCCGGGCGCCTTGGTTGGCTTCCCCTTTCCTTTCGCAAGTTCTCTACACTGCTCCCTGAGCTCCCATGAAATACACCCTAAACATCTTCTCCACACAACGTCCTTGTCTCCGGGAGAACACGAGTTGGCACCAGCAATGGCAGTCCTGGAACCCTTACCAGTGATAGGACAATGAGGACACCAGTGTCGCTGGCAAGCAGGAAGCAGGGCAGTGACAAACCCGGCAGGCTGCAGCATCTCGTAGCCAAGCCTCAGCCCGGCACCGTAGGTGGGGACAAGGCCCAGGCAGAGTGGAGGGACAACAGATGTAACACTTGAGGGATAGGATGGGAATGATAAAACTGGTGCTGGTGACCTTTGCTGGAAGCCGCCAAGAGGACTGGCGCAACCTGAACGCCACAACAGCGGTCTCACAGACCTTCATGGCTCCAGGACCCCACGAGGCAGGACATACTGAAAATCAGCTTCAGGATCTGATTCTAAGGATGATGACCTCTAAGAGGAAGAATGCCCAGGCCCAAGCCTCTTCCCCCTCACTGCTTCAAGACTTTGCTAGGGAGAGTGGAGATGTTTGCATAGATATCCCTGGCAACCTGTTGTTCTATCATTGGCTGAGTTTCACTGCCCTTCATTTTGTGAAAAACCTGCTCCCCCCGCCCCTCGAAAGCAAGGTAAAAAAACCTCGTTGTGCTCAATTTAAATGATCAAGTGAAAATTCAAGCATTGTTGAAAGGCATGTTTTTCCCTGAGAAAACCCAGACACTGTGGAATAGTGATTGACAACTCCATCACCATGGAGCTGAGGAATACGGTGACATGAACTTTGTTGAGATTGCTTTTACTTACTGATTTACCATGTTAGTGAAAACCACATGGACAGCTGGGTGCTGGTGGCTCACCCCTGTCATTTTAGCTTCCTCCGAGGCTGAGATCTGAAGCATCTCAGTTCAAAGCCAACCCGGGCAGGGAAGTCTGTGAGACTCTCATCTCCAATAAACTGACAAAAAGCTAGAAGTGAAGCTGTGGCTCAAGTGGTAGGGTGCCAGCCTTGAGGGGAAAAAAAAGGTCAGGGACAGGGCCCAGGCCTGAGTTCAAGCCACTCGAACGCAGCATGAGCCACGGTGCCGAGCCCTTCACAATTACTGTCTGGAATGAAATGTCCTCGTGACGTGACCTATGGACTGACTGGTACCCCCACTCCGTACGACACTTTATTAAAAACAATTGTAAGGTATTCTCTGTTTCCCTAAGTGTGGAGGTGGAATGACCACGCAGCATATGGCAAGTCAAAAAGAAACGTTTATTGAGCACCTGCTGGCGGTGAGCGGAGCCAGCACCATGGGTGGGGCTGGGAGGGAGACAGCAGTGGGGGTGCAGGCCAGGCCCGGGTGTCAGGAGCTGGAGTGGGGTGGGGGTCAGACCCACTAAGTGCTTTGGTGCCTCCGGGGGGTGGGGGGCTCAGTGTTCAGTGCTGGGAATGACAGCGCCCGCCCCCCCAGCTCACGTCAGCCCACACGCACAACTGCTGCGCACTGTGCCCCCCCCCACCCGCCTCTGACGCCACGTCCAACTGCCACTCCAAGTGCCATGGAGCCGGGTGGCGTGGGAGGTCACAGGGGGGCTGGGGACCCTGTCTTGGGAGGCCCCCTACTTTGTGGGTGACCCTTTCCCTCCAGCCCATGGGGGAGGGGCCACAGTGCTCAGCGCTGTCCCCCGGATCCAAGAGGGGCCTGAGGGGGAAGGACACGGGGGGTGGGAGGGGAGAGCAGCAGAGGGGCCTTGAGAGCCAGCTGTGAAAGGAGGACAGCTGAGGGCCCCCCAAAAGTAGCTATGGAGCCCACAGGGAGGGAGGCTCAAACACTGAGGCAGAAGGGGCTTGGGGGGGGGAGGGAGTGGGGGTTGCTACAGGGCCCGACAGTCCCCTGCCTTTGCGTCACGAGCTAGGCCAGTGCCACATTCCGTGCCCCCAGCCGGGTCACCCTGCTCCCCATACAGGAGGTGGGGCGTCCCCACGGATTCCGACACTGTCCCCGCTCGGCTGGGCCCTTTCAAAGTGCTACCTAGTTCCTTCTCAAATCCAGAGGAATCCACATCCAGGACAGGGTGGAGGCCACAGTAGGGGTGGGGGGAGAGAAGAAAGCATCTGGGATAAGAAGGATTTAAATAATATTTCATTGAGTAAAAAATGTCCCGCCCTCTGATCAGTCTACCGTCCTACTATCTAAGGGTATTTTTCTTTAAATAATGCCAGAGGTGGGCGGGAGGGGCCAGGCAGGGTATGTACATGAGGGAGTTTAAATTAAAACACAAATAATAATTAAGACGCACGAGGTGAGGGAGGAGACAGGAGACGCAGAGGGGCCGGGGGCCCCCGGGAGTGGAGCAGAGCCTCCGGGGGGCAGGGGGGGCAGCTCAGGGCTTCCTCTTGGAGAAGATCAGCCGGCGTTTGGAGTGGTAGAAATCTGTGGAGACAGCACAGGGTCAGCCGGGCGAGGGCCACCCCTCCCGGGGGACAAAGGGACATCTGGCTAAGCGTCGGCTCCCTCTCAGGGAGGGGACTTCATAAAGTCACTTTAGAAGCTCCCAGGCAGTGGCAGCGGCTGCAGACTGGCTGTGTGACCTCAGGCCAGCTGCTTCCCTGCTCTGGGCGGCTTCCCCCCCCCCCCCCCGATGAAGCTCTAAACTGGACCAGGCGGGGGTCCTGGGGGTCCCCGATGGAGGGGAGGGGGGACGCACCTGTCATGCTGGTCTGCCGGCGGCGTTTCCGGCCCTGAGAGCTCCCGGGCGCCCCCGGGGAGCCGTCGGGCTGCTCGGCCGAGCGAGGCACCAGGGCGCAGGACAGCGACAGGTCCACGTGGTCATCGTGCTCGCCGGGCGGGGGCAGCAGGGCGGTGGAGGTGCTGGGCCGCTTGCTCCCTCCCAGGTCTCCGGGGGCCCCGGGGGTCAGGTAGAGCTTGGGCAGGCCCAGGCCCTGCACGGGCTCCCAGGCGAAGTCGCCCTCCAGGGGGGTCTCGGTGACAAAGTCGAAGTTCCACCGCTCGCGGGCCTCCTGGAGGCAGCTGGCCATGAGCGCGTCGCAGTCGCGCTGCAGCTGCTCGCCGTCCACCGGCCCGAAGAGGCAGCGGCAGGCCTTGCTGCGCTGCGGGATGGGGCGGGGGTCCCTCGACCGCTGGGACATGGCGCCTGCCGAGGAGACACAAGGAGGGCCGGTCATGGGGGGGAAGCCCGGGTCTCTCTGGCTCCTCCTGCAGGACTAACAGACTCTGGGGGTGGGGAAGGGGCCGGCTGGGCCCAGCCCAGCTCCCCAAGGTCAGGGCTGAAGGGCACAGAAGCAAGTACACTGCAAGCTGTGGGGTTTACCAACAGGTGTTGTGGGCCAGTCAGGGTTCCCTCCCCCCCAGGAGGCCATTTACATGTCAATGCCCTAAACACGTGGGAATGGCCAGCGGCCCAGCTTCCTGGACAAGAGGTCAACAGCTTTGCAAAGGAGCCCAGGGATGAGCCACAGCCGCCCAGCTGCCCGCACGAAGGGCCCTGCCCCGCCAAAGAAAAAGCTCCCTGGAATCTGGGGGAAGGCACCAAATTCCCAGCTGGGCTCCTGACTCCCCAAACCTCAGCAAGGATGTTTCCGGTCTCTGGCCTCAATTGCCTCATCTATGAACAGGTGATGGGAGTTTAAAGGGCACGGCTGTAGCCCGGTCTAGTAGGGGCATGCCTGTAATTCTACTCAAGGAGCAGAGATGGACCGGGGTGCACGCAAAAACAAAGAAAAAGGGAGGCGTGGCTCAAGTCAAAGAGTGTCTTCTAGCTCCAAGCCCCAAATTCAGATCCCAATTCTACCAAAAAATAGAATAAGAATCAAGGCTGTGTGTGGCAGGCCCTTGGGTCAGCCAAGGCCGCTGGAAGATGATGGAGAGGCAGCTAAGTGAGGTGCGGGCGGATCCAGAGCCACACTGCCTGGGTTGGAATCCAGGCTCTGCTGGGTGGCCCTGGCTTCACATCCCTCTATTTGTCTCATCTGTAAAATGGGCGCAGGGGTGAGGATGAGCTGGTTAGCTGTCGGCGCCTGGCTGGGGGCGGCAGAAGGGCTTGGAAAGTGGAAGGGTTGCTATTTCTGTCTACAGTTCTGGTGAGCTTCCCCCTAGCCACCTCCTTCCCCAGACAGCAGCTGACAGGTGCTGAAGGCGAGGGCCTTTCCCAAGGGTGTCATCAGGGGGAAAAGAGGGGGGCATGGGCCGGGCAGGGCAGGGCAGGGAGGTGATCGGCTCACCAGCTGAGCCACATCCTGCCATGCAGATCAGGTGATCTGAAGTCTAGACACCTCCCGGGCCCTGCCCACCCCCTTGTGCCCAGGCAGGGAACATGAGAGGTGGCTGGGCTCCCCCTCCTCCTGGGGGGGGGGCCTCCGGCAGGGCCCGCCGTGGCCCAAGGCTGCGTGCTGGATGACTCGGGGAGGGAGAGGACTTCCCTGGGGAAAGGCCCCAGGCGCGCGGGCTGAGAAGTGGGAGCGGAGGGGCCACGCCCCCCATCTCCATTCCCCCCCCCCCCTAGTAATCGCCCTCCACTCTCAGCTGGAAGGGAGGAGGGGAAGGGGGGTCCCCGATAGGGCTAATGGGCAGGCCCGGGGAAAGATAGAGGACGTGCCCCTAAATCACATGACCACGGGGGACCAAGTCCACTGCCGTCCAAGACACAGCCCTCAAGGGACTTCTGCCCACCGTGTCACCCGGGCAGTGCGGGAGCGAGAGCGGTTCTCCAGGCCGGCCAAACCCTCCCAGAAGCAGCACACGAGGGGCGAAGCCCTCGGCTCGGGGGCTGCTGGAGGACGCAGATCCGCGGCTCCAGGGCCCGCGCCCGGGCCTGGGCCTCCAGCGCCCAGGGCGGGGGCCGGGGAACCCCGGGGGTGACGCGGACTCCCGGGGCGGGGCGGGGTGGGGCCTCCCGGGGCGCCCGCTCCGCACCGGCGGGCTGCAGCTCGCGCCGCGGCCGGGAGGGGGCGCCGGGCTCCGGGAAACCGCGCGGGTGGGAGGTGCGTGGGCCGCGCCGACAGCGCGCGACGCGGGGTGAGTCAGTTTCCTGCGGGGCGCTGCCGCCGGCCCGCCCAAACCCTGCTTGCACTCGGGCGGGCGGGCGGCGCGTCACCCTGGAGTGGGGCGGGGCGGGGCGGGGCGGGGAGGGGAGGGGAGGGGGGAGAGGGGAGGAGGGGGAGGGGAGGGAGGGAGGGAGGGGCCGGGCCCGGAACACGTCACCCTGAGCCAGCGCGGCTTCCGAAACTCCCGCCGCTGTTGGGAAACCGCGCGCGCTCCCGCGCCCACGCGCACGCGCGCCCGCGGGCACGCCCAGGCGCGCGGAGGTCGGGCCCCTCCACCTACCTCCGCGCCCAAAGCCCGGGATGACTCAGATCCCCGGAAAATAAAAATAGACGAGAGCGAGGAACACGGGAACCGCTCGGGGGTCCTCCCAGAAACCCGACGTGGGGGGCACGCCCAGACAGGAAGCGGCCCCGGCGCCCCCCAAATGCCAGATCCAGTCCTGAGATTCTTTTCATAATCTTTCTTAGAAGGTGCGAGTGATCCCGAGGGCTCCAGACGGAGCGGGTGCGCCCCGGGAGCGCCTCCCCGTCCGGCTCCGCTCAGCCTCCCGACCAGCGGGGCGCGCTAGGTCGGGGCGCCCCGAAGCCTCACCCCGCGCGGATCCCAGCCGCCCCCCACCCGGTGCCGCCCCGCTGGTTGATCGCCGCCGCCGCCGCCGCCGCTCTGGAACCCCGCGCCCCGCAGGACGGCTGGGCGGGGGACCCCGCCCCGCTCCCGCCGCGGGGCAGCGTCGCCCCGAAGGGCGCGCCGAGGGGGACCGGACACCGGGCCCGGGACCTCCCAGTGTCCCGACTTCCCTGGGAACACTCTGTGCCAGCCAAATAGGTCACTGTGCTGACGGGGAGGGAGGGGCCGCCGAGACCCAGGCGGGGCAGGGAAGGGGACTTCGGGGGTGCCACGGCCCCCCGAACGCCGCGAGGGTCTGATCCCGGGGTGCCCTGGGTCACAGTGAGTCACCCCTTCGCATGCCCTTCGGGGACGTATCCTGGCTCGTTCCCAAGGGCCAGGACACAGCCCGCGCTGACCTCAGCGCCCAGCGGGGTGGCGGACACTGCGGTCCAGGTGCCCAGGACATCAAGAGCCGGGGCCCGGGCGGCGCCGATTGGATCCGAGAGCCGATCCGGATCGGCTCCCTGATGAACTTTTTCTGCTCCGCATCCCCTATCACTACGGGTCCAACTCGGGTCCCCTCCGGGCCCACGGCTTTGTCCCCACGGCTCGACCGAGGGACGCGCCCCCACCCGGGGGCCCCGGCCTCCTCCTTCCACGCCGCCCCTCGCCCCACCTCGCCCCACCGGGGTCTCAAGAGAGCAGAATAGAACTAAAGATCTGAAGATCCCTCGAACTCCAGATCTCTCTGTCCTCGTTGAGTCCCGCACGGTGCGAGGGCTCGGTGACTGTCGCCACCCGCTCAGAACCCACGCCCGTGGGCGCAAACCCAGCGCGCCGGACCCACGCCCGTCGTTCACCTGCCGCGGGAACACCTGTGACACCAGCGCAAACGCGGCATCCCAGGGTCCCCCGTAAGCCGACATTCGCGGGACCCGCTGGGCTCCGCCCAGAGCCACGGCCCTGGCTGCTGTGCCCCGCGCCCTCACCTGCTCGAGGGTCTCAGTTGTTCGGATGAATCCCGCGCGAGAACCCGGCTTCCTCAAGCCCCAGCTCGCCAGCTGCTCACGCACCAGCAGCGCCCCGCGCGCCGCGCTCTTATAGCCACCCCTGGAGGGCGGGGCCTGCTGTCGCGTAAGCGCCGGCCCCGCCCCCGGGGAGACCCGAGGCATCCGCGCCGGCCACGCCCAGGGGCGGGGCCACACGCGACACTCGCCGGCCGGCCACGCCCCCTGGGCGGGATCCGGCGCGTCGCTCGTTGGCAGGCCACGCCCCTGGGCGGGGCCTTCCTCACCAGGCCCCGGCCCCGGGATGCCGCCCCACCTGGACCTGATGTGGTGGCTCCCCCGGGTCGGGACCACCTCTTCCTCCTGCGTACTGTTCCTGACTGAGCACTTTCTAGAATAGCCCACTGTAACAGTGCTCATTGGTGCTGCACGAGGCACGTGGGGTTCACGGACACTCTAACAAAGCATCTTTGGAGCTGAAGTGGGATTCAATCCCCAATCTCACGCAGGGGGAAACTGAGGCCCCACGCGACTGGCACATAGGAGGTTGTTGCTTGTCAAGGAAGCGAAGGAGGAGTTGGTGATTTTCCAGGGGAAATGAGGGGAACCAGTCTCCCCGTACCCCCCCCAACCCCACACACATACCTCAGCAGAAGAGGTCAGGGCAAAGGTAGTGGGGCCTGAGAGGAAAGGAGGGGAGACCGATTTAGAGGGCTAGTTATCCCCTGGGTAGCTTCACATAGGAGGAGGCTCAGAGAAGTCCTACGACCTGATTGAGATAGCACAGCAAACAAAAGGTCTGGCTGGCCCTTTGCATTCTGCCCAGAGCTCTCTGCTTGTTCTCCATTTCTGTGCCTTTCTGAGGGAGGAAAAAGCCCAGGCTCCCCCTCCTTTCCAGGCAGTTTAGTGGGGTGACAGTGACAAAGGGCAGTTCTAAATGGGTCCCCTGATGCTCCTGGCGGGCAGAAGTGGAGGACCATACACCTCCACTTTGTTCACCCTTGCCTCCTCCCTCCTCTTCAAATGGAGGGCAGTTCTGCTTTTCAAAAGTTGCAGAAGCCCACCGAGGCTGAGGCAGGAGGATGGTGAGTTCAAGGACAGCCTGGGCTAAATAGTGAGACCTTGTCCCGGGGGGGTGGAAGGGGGGAATGAATTTAGAAAAGAAAAAAAACCCAAACATTGATGTGTTCATCTGAACTGAAATGTCACAAACTCAAGTGGAGTTGCGCCTTGGAGTGGCTGCAGTTGCTGACAGCTGCGGCATGGGTCTGGAGATCTCTGCCCAGGCATGCCCAGTGATCTTCCTCTAACGCAGCTGACCTCAGGGAGGACCGGCTGATCTGCTGGGCACGGAGCCTCCGGGGCGGGGGGGTGGGGGGACGGATGGGAGGACCCCGGCCCCCATCCCTGGCCCTCCTGTCCCCTGAGCCAGTCCCTGGCCTGTGCCCAGACCCTGCCCACCCCAGCTTCTGCCACCCTGGCCCACACGCTGGACTGCCACAGGCCACCCCCCTGCTGTGCCCTGCCCCCACCCCCTTGGCCTGCAGGCATTTCAAATAGGCTTGACATTGTCTGACTGTGTTTACTTTGGGGGAAAACATTTCTTTTTTACATTTTTTTTATTGGAAAACACATTTTTAATGAAGGCTTGTGGTGAGTTATTTGACATTTTATGGTCCTGAGCTTCACAGTGAAGTAATTCTTTTGTTGTTGCTAAGGTTGGGAAGTCCATTTTTAAAATAACTTCTGGGTCCCCACTACACCACAAAAGTATTCAGCAAATATTTATGAAGCACTTACTAAGTCTTCTTTACTGTTTGGTATTTTTTGAGTGTTTGCAGCCGTGCACATACACATGCACATGCACTTGACCATGGCCAGGCACACGCCCTGAGGGAGCAAGGGAGCCAAAGTCCCTCCTGACTTTCAGTGCACACACAGACACACACACAGACAAAGACACACACAGACACACACACAGACACAGACACACAGACATACACACAGACACACACACAGACATACACACAGACACAGACACACACAGACATACAGATACACACACAGACACACATACACACAGACACAGACACACACACATACACACAGACACAGACACACACACATACAGATACACAGACATACACACAGACACAGACACACACACATACACACAGACAGACACACACAGACATACATACAGACACAGACACACACAGACACACACAGACAGACATACACACAGACATACAGATACACACAGACACACACATAGACACAGACACACACAGACATACACACAGACACACACAGACACAGACACACACAGACATACACACAGACACAGACATACACACAGACACAGACACACACAGACATACAGATACACACACAGACACAGACACATATACACAGACACAGACACATACATACACACGCACACATACAGATACACACAGACACACATAGACATACACACAGACACACACAGACATATACACAAATACAGACGTACAAACACACACACATACAGACACACATAGACACACACAGACAAACACCCAGACACACACAGATATACACACACAGACACAGACACAGATACACACACAGACATACAGACACACACATACACACAGACAGACACACAGAGACATACACAGAGACACACATACAGACATACACACAGATACACACAGACATACAGACACACATACAGACAGACACACACACAGACACATAGACACAGATACAGACACACACAGACATACACACAGACAGACACACAGAGACATACACAGAGACACACATACAGACATACACACAGATACACACAGACATACAGACACACACAGACACACACACAGACACACATACAGACAGACACACACACAGACACATAGACACAGATACAGACACACACATAGACATACACACAGACACACAGACATACACATAGGCACACATACAGACACACGCAGACATACACACAGAGACACATAGATACACATACAGACACACAGACATACAGACACAGACATAGACATGCACACAGACATATACACAGACACAGATAAGTACACACACGTGTAGACATACATATAAACATACACCCAGAGATATACACACAGACACATAAAAACATACATACAGAGATACATAGACACACAGCACACATCGTGCACACACGGATAGAGATCCACAGCCTCACCTACAGGCATACACAGAGCCACAGTCTACTACATGCGCAGACACAGATACTCAGACACAGACACGTGACACACATCATCATCATACACCCCAGGTCCCTAGCCCAACCCAAAGGACCTGAGAATCACCCATTTTGTGTCCAGAGAAACCCAGGCCAAGGCCACCAGGGGTTCCGGGGGTGGGGCCCCCAGGATGAAGCCGCCTCCGGCCTCTTCTGCTCCCCAGCTAGGCATGTTAGGACTTGTTCCCAAGGACCAGAGGGCCAGTCCTGGCCGCAGCCTGCTGCCTGGGCATGCTCCCAGAAAGGGGGTGTCTAGGGGCGAGGGAGAGTGGGCCTGGGGTGCGGGAGGCTCCTGGGAGATCCCGCTTCCCCGGGGGGAGTGCGGTGAAGCAGGAAGAGGAGCCGGGCGGGAGCTGAGGACAGCCAAGACAGTGCCGGTGGCAAGTGCTCTGGGTTGAGCTACCCAGGAAAGGAGAGGAAGTGGGGGAACAATGGCAGCGCTTCTGAGAAAAGCACTGGTTGTCCACACAGGACACGCCGGCCTTCAGAGAAATCACCTCGCACGAGCTCGCAAGAAGTGAGAGAGACCCCACGGAAAAGCACAACAGTCCTATCCGTGACCACTTGCTTAGAAGCAAGGGAGCCCCCACCCTGGCGGGCTGGGAGCTGGCGGGAGAGGGGGGGGGTCTTAATCCACCGGGTGCAGGGACCAGGTGTGGCCATAGGGCATCACAGAAATATTGGTGACCAAATTTGCAGCCCCCACCGACACCAAAACTCCCACCCGAAGCTGAGATTTCACCATTGGAAATTCATTCCTTTGGCATGAAGTTCTGATCTTCATTAAGTAAGACAATGTGGGCAAAGGGCTTAGCCTGGTACCCAGAAATCACGCTGTGCCTATTTAGTACTATTACTAGACCCCCAACCCTTCCAGGAAAAGGACGCCTGGGACTCGGCTAAATCACTGGGCTTTAGTACCCCAAGCAGGCTGCCCAGGAAATGCAGGGGAATGGAGATTGCGTTTGAAGGAGGGCTATTGTGGGAAGAGGGTGCATTTGCAGTCCATGCCCATCTGGGTGTAAAGGACACAGGGTGGGGCTGGGAATATGACCTAGTGGCAAGAGTGCTTGCCTCGTATACATGAAGCCCGGGGTTCGATTCCCCAGTACCACATATATAGAGAACGGCCAGAAGTGGCGCTGTGGCTCAAGTGGCAGAGTGCTAGCCTTGAGCAAAAGAAAGCCAGGGACAGTGCTCAGGCCTTGAGTCCAAGCTCCAGGACTGGCCAAAAAAACCCAAAAAGAAACAGGGTGGGCAGAAAGAGGAATGGCTCTGTAGACCAGAGGCCTTACAGTAGTCTCAGTTTATCTGGAGCCGGCTAGAGAGCTCTGGGGTGGATGGAGCTATCGTTCCCTGACTAGGAAGCAGTCCTTGGCCGGTCATCTGACATGGCTTCCCCTCTGCAGGGGAATGGGCCCTAGGCAGAGAGCAAGGTCAAGTCCCTAAGAAGAACTGAGCTACATGCACCACCCGAGGACTTAGCTATAAGCTCCAGCAGCAGAAGAACTCAGCAGTAAGCACGGAAGGATTGATCCTCACCCTATTGCTCCAGGCGCATACAGACACCAGGCAAACCCCCAGGTCTGTGTGAACGTGCGTTGATAGGGCGGCAGGGCAATTCACCTCAGCCCAGCTGTAAACAATGCATTGTGGGCCCCAGGAAAAGCCACCAGCTTCCTAGACCTAGCAGCTCCTTCATTAACCTCTGCCTTCTTGCTCAGACCCCCTATCACCCCCGGAGAGGAAGGTCTGTGCCCCTTGCTGTTCCTCCATAAACAGTCCTCAGCACCTGCAGACTCAATTGGCCCCTGTGCAGCCAGTATCATCTAAGACACCGTGTGGGGACCATCTTGGCGGCCAATCCGGTATAATCACATTTCCCCAGCTCACGCCACATGGAGAACAGATAAGCCCCCACGATGTAAAGCCGTGAGCAAATGAATGGTTTCGAAGACCGCTGTTCTGGTTCTTTCTTTTGGTATTGGGGACCCGTGCCACTAGGGTGGTTTGGGGGTTTTGTTTTGGTTTTGGTGTTGGTACTGGGGCCTGAACTTGCCCTTGAGCTTTTTCTGCTCTAGGCTGGTGCTCTACCACTTGAGCCACACCTCCACTTGGAGCTTTTGACTGGTTAATTGGAGATAAGAGTCTCTTGGGTTTGTCTGCCCTGGCTGGCTACGAACTGTTCTCCTCAGATCTCAGCCTCCTGAGTAGCTAGGATTACAGGCGTGAGCCACTGTGTGTTTTTTTGACATGGCACCAACAGCTTCATTCAGTTGTTCCCGGGTACCAGTTATGCCATCTGTCCGTGGACATCTGGGTGGTGGCCAAGGTTTTGGTGTTCTACTGGGGACCCATCATGAGTCCTGGATCGAGTTCCCCTGGAATCTATAGCGAGAGGAAGACCTTGGGTTTGGTCCCGCTAGCTGTGTTTCTTTCATAGCTATCAAGCCTTGAGCACACTCTGCTGCTTTTTACGGAGGTGGAGATAGAAGGATTGCAGCTTCAAATTGGAGGATTGACCCCCACCCTAGGCGGAACCTCAGTATGCAAACCTGCTTTGCTATGCAGGCACCAGGCAAAACCTCTCTATGGGAACCTGCTTTGCTATGCAGGCAGACATCTCGCCTAGGCCCTGCTGTCCACAACCCTTTGGGGGCCCCAACTTCCTAGACCTAGTGGACCTTTCAATATCCTGCCTCGCTCAGACCCCATATAAGCCTGGTCCCAAATTCACCCCCTCACCCTGGACCGGCACCCCCCCCACACACCCACACCTATAGACACACCTCCCAAGAGGCCTCTACTCCAGGCTTCCCACCTAGACCAGCCTTCTGATGACCCCCTAAGGAGGAAGGGAGGTACACCCATCTTGCCTAGGGCCTGGAGATGTCTGCCTTCAGCGGTAGGTTCAGAGGGGGTGTGAAGATGTGTTCATCTGCTCACACCTGGCTCCCGACCATTGGAGGATTGGAATCACACACACACACGCACACACGCACACATAATCCACAGATGTAGTGTGGTCTGTGGCTGCACCTTGAGAAGGCCCGGATCTGCATGGCATTTGCTAGCCACGCAGGACAGCAGGGAGCAAGGCCCATGGGACCCCCCCTGTCCCCCATTTTCTACCAGATCTTTTCCTGCTAAGTCTGCATGCATTGCCATACATGGCACCTAGGCTTCTGCGTCTCCACAGTGAACACTTTTGGCTGGGTGCTGGCGGGTCAGCCTGTAACCTTCCCTACTCAGAAGGCTGAGATCTGAGAATCACAGTTGGAACTCAGCCCAGACAGGAAACATCTGTGAGGCTTTCATCTCCAATGGACCAGCAAAAAGCTGTCAGCGAGGCCCTGGCTGAAGCCCTAGAGCTCTAGCCTTGAGTGATAAAGCGAAGGGACCGGTGTCCAGGCCCTGAGTCCAAGTCCCAATCCTGGCATCAAAAATGATGATAAATACACCAAGTTCTGGTATCCACAGCCTCTACACTCCTCTGGTGATGGGGAATTGTGAGGTAGACCCAGGTCCTTCTCCGTTCCCAAAGCGGAAATAGGACACAAAAGAGGCAGTGTGCCCCGGCGAGTCCCACAGCAGGGCCCAACTTCCTCCTCTGAAAACAGCTTGATTTTTTTTTTTTTTTTTGACTAACTAGTCGACATCAAAGCCTGGGAGTCACTGGCCGGCACGCAGGAAAATCCCTTGCTCAGCAAATCCCTCTGAAAGTGCCCTGGGGCCCCGAGCAGGCTGACTAAGAAAGTCCTTTCATTACCAGAGGTGCAGGCACAGCCCCCGAGGGGTGCTGGGTGGGGGTGGGGTTGGGGTGGGGAGGGGGGAAGGAGGGGAGGGAAGCCGGACTCCCCTAGCCCATGCTGAGACTTAGGCCAAAGGCCAATTCTTTCTCAGTTTCCATAAGCCAAAAACAAGCCATCCTCTCTCCAGCCCCGTGATTCTCCCTGTGAGGAGGGGGAGGAAAGGGACCCCCTTGGAATAAACTCCCCAATACTCAGAGATGCGGCCAGAAGAGAGGAAACCAAGCACCGAAGCTGTCTGCTATTCCTGAGCTCTTCTGGCTTTGGGGTGGTTAATTGGAGATAAGAGTCTCATGAGCTTTCCTGCTGGGGCTGGCTTCGAACCATCCATCCTCAGATCCCAGCCTCCCGAGGAGTTAGGATCACAGGGGTGAGCCACAGGCGTCTGCATAATACCATTTTGGATCATAACATTAGACAAACAAACAACCCAGCATCTTAGCCCTCCCAGAACCTACCAAAGGAAAACGGGGAGTGGGGGCTTCAAGACCACCACCCCCCCCCACCCCGTGTTACAGGTGATATGAAAAAAACAAACAAACTGGCGCCCTGGCCTTGCCCCCCACGGTCCGGGCCCCTGCGGCCTTGCCCGGGCTTGCCGCTCCTTGCATCATCGCTGTCCCCACCCGGAGCCAGAAGAGTGAGCCGCCCACTCGCCGCTGGAAAAAACAGCTAATTATATCACGGCGCTCCGCGGCCCCAGCGCCCGGGCATTTTCAGCTGGTCCAGCCTGTTCCCACTTGCTCGGGGTGAATGTTTCAGACCTTTTCCAAAATAATAATAACAACAACAACAACTACCGAGGAATCTTTTTTTTTTTCCCCCCTGGGTGGGGGGAGGGGGGAAGGGGGTGCTGCAGAAGTGTGAGCTCTCTCTACGGGACCCCGCTGTTCCAGGGGTCCCCTCCTCAGCCCTCTCGCCTGAGAAACCCCAAACCAAGCCGTCTGCCCCCCCCCCGTGCCCCACCCCCCACGTCAGAAGCACACAAGCTACCCTGAACACGGGCAATGCTGGAGGCCGCAGATACGCAAGACAAATATTGCTTTTGATATAATCGATAATAGCCATTTGTTTTATTTTTTTTTAAGTCTCTAAAATTCTATTTGTAGTATAGTCCAAAGTGCAGAGAAGTTTGTTTTGCCACAATTTCCTGTATTTGTTTAAGGAAGAGATCATTCTCTCACATGGTCAAAACAAGGAGGTGGGTCGGGCTGCCAGCGCTTGTAATCCTAGCTACTCAGGAGGCTGAGCTCTGAGGATGGAGGTTCGAAGTCAGCCCCAGACAGGAAAATCTGTGGGACTCTTATCACCTCTTATCTTACCACTCAGAAAAAGCCAGTAGTGGCACTGTGGCTTGAGTAAAAGAAGGTCAGGGACGATGCCCAGGCCCTGAGTTCAAGCCTCAGGACTGGTAATGAGAGAGAAAGAGAAAGAAAGAGAGAGAGGAGAGAAAGAGTGGCAGAGAAGTTGATTTATTTTAAGAATAGCCTTGTGGTTGTGGGATTGGCAAGTCCGTAATTTGCAGGGCAAGCTGGCAGGCTGGAACTTTCAGCAGGAATAAATGTCTGCAGAAGATCTGCAGACACAATTCCTTCCTCTCCAGGAGACCTGGTTTCTTGTTTTCTTCCCCCGCCCCTCCCCCCTTAAGGTTGTCAGCTGATTAGATGAGGCTCAATCACATGATAGAAGCTCGTCCCCTCTAAACAAGAGGCTGAGATGGGGAGGATCATAGTTAGAAGCCAGCCCTGATGGGAAAGTCTATGAGATTCTTATCTCCAATTAGCCAACAAAAAGCCAAAAGCAGAGCTTGTGACTCAAGTAGGAGAGTAGTAGCCTTAAGTGGACAAAGCTAAAGGACCATGACCCGGGCCCTGAGTTCAAGCCCCAGTACCAGCACAAAAATAGAATAAATAAGTTTCATAATGCCTCCCGATGTTTTCTGTCTGCCAAAGCATTATTCCACCCCAGCTCACTCACACCCAGGGTATGTTCATTCATTCAGTCACTCTTTGCAGATCTAATGAACCCAAATACTGATGGAGGCAGAGGCTGCAGGAGGGGGCTTAAAATACTGCGTTCACTGTGTCTGATACCTGATACCATTGAGCCACCCCTCCAGCCCCGGCTTTCACCCATTATTTTTAGGATAGGGTCTCTCTTGCTCCTGAGTTAGTGTGGGGGCTGTAATCCACCTATTTTAGGCTTCCCATAATTGCTGGGATGGGAGACACACCCAGCCAGCCCGGCTTCCCTTTTCATAGACACAAGAGTCTCACTCAAGGAATTTTTGGGGCCAGACTGGCCTGGCACCTCAGTCCTTTCCGTCTTCGCCGCCTACCCTAGCTTGGGATGAGAGCCGGGTGGCATTGCAACCAGCTAAGGGTGGAGAATGGAGCTCTCAGACTTCTCCACCTGGGCGGGCCTTAAATTGCAATTCCCCCCCCCCCCCAAGACTCAGCCTCCCAAGTAGTCAGTAATAGCTGGATAGCTGGCATGTAACCGGTGCTTCAAAACTGCTTTTGCTGAAAAAGCGCTGGCTCCTTTCCTCGGGCCCCACGCGTGAACTAGAAGCAGGAGACACACTTGGCCTCCCAGCCTCCGCTCTGTATCTCTATGATCTGTCCACAGCCTCTCTCTCTTTGGTGAGCCACTTAGCAGCCATCTTGGAATGTAGGAAGGACCAAACAGGAGATGGGACCTCGTGCCAGGCATCAGTAATTTTTTTTTTTTCCTTTTGGGGCATGGGGCTTGAACTCAGGGCCTGGATGCTGTCCCTGAGCTCTTTTTGCTCAAGGCTAATCCTCCTACCACTCTGAGCCACGGCGCCACTTCCAGGGTTTTTTTTTGGTGGTTAATTGATTGGAGGTAAGAGTCTCATAGACTTTGCTGGCCAGGCTGGCTTTGAACTGGGATCTCAGCCTCCTGAGTAGCTAGGATTATTATAGGTGTGAGCCACTAGCACCTGGCAGGGGGCCACTGTTTTAAAATGTAAAGGACCAGGACCCTGTGGACCAGAGGACAGGGGAGAAGAAGGGAGGAAGGGAGAGAGACAGGCAGACAGAGAGAGAGATGATGACCATCCCACATCTTACCCTCCCCCATGACTTTCTCCAGTTATCCTGTTTCCTCCAACAGTAATAATGATAATCATAATAATAATTAGTGTTAGCACAACTAATGAGTCCTGAGCACTTTGTATATGCCAGTCTCTGTTCTCAGCATCTTTACCCACAGTTCCCTGGGTAAACCCTAGTTATTTCCCCCTTACTCATCTCATGAATAAGGCACCATCGCTTTCATCCCCACTTTACAGATCAGGAAACTGAGGTAGAGATAGAGATGAAATGAATCCCCAAGGCTCAGCAAAGATTTGAGCCCAGACAGGCTGGCTCCAGAAGCCGAGCCCTTATCCACTCGTGGCCGTGTCCTTGTGGAGCAGCTCCACGAATCCTTGCAGGTGCCGGTATCATCCTGTCCCACCAATGACTTGACCTAGACTCACAGAGAGCAAGCCACTGGCACAGGTCACCCAGCTGCAGGAAGCAGCCTTGAATCCCATCGCTCGGCTCCGTTCCGGAGCTCCTGATCTCTGCGCAGAGCCACAGTGCCGGCCCGTAACTCGTGTCAGGGGTAACTGGTGGTGAGGGCAGCTCCCGTTTCTCTGCATCACATATGGACCCGGCACCACCACATTTAATAAGGGCTCAACAAACAGCCGATGAGTCACCTTCTGAAATGTTTTTGTGATATTTATAGAAATCGGATTCCAGAAGAGGCAGGGATATAGCTCAGTGATAGACATCGAAATGTGCACCGTGTTAGGTTCCATCCCCAGCTCTGGAAAACAAAACCCCATCCCCAAGTTCACTGTAGGAAGTCTGGAAGATATAAAGGAGAGCACTGCTGGTCACTGTGCATTGGGCAGGGAGAACGGCAGCACCGTTTTTGGTGTCTTCCCAAACAGTGTTACAGAAGAAGATTCCCACTCCAAGTGCTGTTCCCCTAACCTTTCTTCTCCCTCATCAACATTTTTCTCATGTCTTTGTTTGTTTCTACAATTCCTATGCAGAAACACTCACAATGCCTCCCTCCCTCCCCCCGAGACCCTGCCCCCCACCCATAAACGGCCCACCCTCTTCTTCCTTTTATGTTTTGGTGCCAGTGCTGGGGCTTGAACCTGGGGCCTTGGCATTATCCCTGAGCTTTTTTCCACCTAAGGCTGTTGCTCTACCTCTTGAGCCTCAGCCTCATTTCTCGCCTTTTGCTGCTTCATTGGGAAAAGAGTCTCATAGACTTTTCTGCCTGGGCTGACTTTGAACTGTGATCCTCACATCTCAGCCCCCTGATTAGCTGGGAGTGAGCCACCAGCACGCCCCCCTCCCCCCCTTACTATTTTCTGGCATTTCTGAGGAGTCCACATTCTTTCTAACCCTCCTTCCTAAACCCTGGGCCTCTACCCCCTGCGTCCGCTCCTGCTAAGGGTGTGTCCCATCCTTCTCAGCCCCTAGCCCTGACCCCGTGTCTGCCCCTGCTGTTTCCCTATCTTCGAGTCACCCGGTGTCCTTCCTACCCCCTCCACCCCCCGCCCCCCGTGATCAAATCTCATCCATCCCACGCCTATTCCCACAGGCCTCTCCAGAGACAATCCAATCCCCTCAGCCAGCTGGCACTAGGCAAGATCTGTGGCAACCCACGGAAGACAATGGCAGGGAAGGATGGAGCACACGTCTCTCTCAGAGACACACAGGTGCATTTGGAGCAAGAGCCTTTGAAGCACCCTGCCCTCACCTAAAAGCAACCTCTCCTGGTATAATTTCAGGCTGCCCCAGCGAGGCCTGCGAGAGCTATTTTGGTACAGAGAGCTCTTTTGATGTGCCTTAAGCTCCACCGAGGAGGCGGCCGCCTGATCCGCCCTGAGGGTGGGGCAGCCTGGGCGCCTGGGCCCATTAGGACGGAATGAGAGGCTTTTGAAGGTAGTGGCTCAAGGCAGGTGGTTTCTTGATTCCAGCCACAGCGTCTCAGGCAGGATGGGGGAGGAATGGGCGTGGGGGACAGGCGGGCAGCATGGGGGTGGGGGTCCTGGATCCCACAGCCGGGAGAAAGAGGAGAGGCGACTTCTTCCCGACCTGCTTTGTCTGAGTTGGGCTTCTGTGGCACCCATTCGCCGAACCGCAGCTCAGGTGAACTAAAGGTCTTTGCTAAGAACAAAGCCCCAAAGTCAGGCTCCTCAGGCGTCTCAGTCTTCTCTGGAAGTTATTGACAGATCTTCACTAATTTTTTTTTTTTTGGTTCATCATGGGGCTTGAACTCAGGGCCCCCGGAGCTTTCCCTGGGCTTTATCACTCTAGGCTAGCCGCCCTCTACCACTTTGAGCCACAGCACCACTGGTGGTTTTCTGGCTGTTAGTTGGAGATTAGAATCTCATGGCTTTTCCTGCCAGGGCTGGCTTTAAACCAGGAACCTCAGATCTCAGCCTCCTGAGTAGCTAAGATTGCAGGCGTGAGCCTCTCCTCCCCGGCCCCCAGCCCTTACCCTGCTCTAAGGCATTTTGTCCAGAGACAGTCAGGGACTCCTGGGGCCGAGGGGCTTGGATTATCTTAGTTCTGGGCCATGCAGTGGCCATACACACACCAGCAGCTCAGGTTTTATCCCTGGTGTTTATTTATTGGGGTCCAGGCATGACTCCTTTGAGAAATATGTAGTGACTAATTGTTGCGTGTTACAGGGGACTGAGGGTTTTCTGGGGACCAGGGTCTTCCATGCTAAGGGGCACACAGAGATGTTGGGTTATTCTAGATGGAATGGGATGAGGTTGAGGTGGGGTGTAGGTGTGCTTGGCAGGGCGTGTGTATGTTGTGTGTGTTAAGGTGGTGCAGGTCCTCTGCCCATGGGAGGACCTGGTGAGTGTGTGCCCACACACGTGGGTTTTGTTCAGCGGAGGTATTGTGTGTGCCACGTTGTTTGGTGTGGTGTGGGACTGCACGTTTGTGCACAGTGCGTGTGACTGGCGTGACTGCTTGAGCCGAGCGCATGGCGCGTGTGGTGCACACGTCCTGGTGAGTCAACCGGAGGTGTGTCCAGCGGTGGGTGCTCACTGGGGGAGGGGCGGTTCACCTCAGTTGTGAGTTCTGGGTGTGGGGTTGAGACGTCATTTGCATGCACCAGCTTCTGCTCTGCGCATGTTCTGTGTGCAGCAGTGGGTGGGGTCGATTGGGAGCCGTAGGTCATTGGTGTGCCCATCGCAAGGCGTGTGAGTGCAAAGGCCTGGGCTGGGGATGTGGAGTCCTCGTGCGATGTGACACCCAGGTGTGGGGTGTCCAGGCGGGGCAGGGCCGTGAGGACCCCAGGACAAGGAAGAAATGGGACTGCAGGACGTGTCCACAGCTGGGGAAATCTGATTTAGTTAGCCACACCCATGGAAAGGCGGGGCAACGAGGAGCAGGCCACGCCCACTGAGAGAGGGATCATATTCTATTGGCCACGCCCACAACTGGTGGGGCTGAGATGCCCACGCCCACCGCGAAAGGGATTCTGATGCGGTAAGCCACGCCCACGCCCACAGGAGGGCGGGGGCGATCCGATTGCCGGGCCACGCCCACCGCGGCGGGAAGCTCTGATTTGGTTGGTCACGCCCGTGCCGGGGCGGGGCGACCCAGGAGGCGGGCCACGCCCACCACAGAGGGTTCTGATGTGGTTGATCCCGCTCAACCTGGCCACGCCCATGGTTGGTAGAGGAGATGACAGTGGCGCCTGCGGGGGCGGGGCTGGCTGCGGTTCCCACACATCCCCCCCCCCCCCTCCGTCGGCCACACGGTCATCAGGGCGTTAGTTAAGGTTGCCTCTGGAATAGTGGCTTCCGGTGGGCAACATCCCTGGGCAACATCCCTCCCCCCCCAACCCACCGACCACGTGTGTGCCGTCAGGGATCACTGTGAGCCTAGCACCTCGCCCTCCCTTTTCCCTGCTCCAACAGCGAGGGACCCCAAAACCTGTCAGAAGGCGCTGCCCAGAGTCTCCCCCAAGAGGCACCTCTGGGTTTCTCACCCCTGAGGGAAAGGGAATCTGGGTTTGTCTGTGAGGACAAGGTTGGAGAAATGAAAATCTAGATTCGCTTGTTTGGGACAATAGGTTGAATAAAATAGGACAAATTGCCCAGTCTTATGCTGACTGGGTTAGCATCTCATCATGGTCCAGACTTGCTTCTGAAGCCTCATCCTCGCTTTCCTCACCTTCTTCCTTCTCCCCCTTCTCTCCCACTGCATTCTCTTTTGTATTTAATCCTTTAAATCAATTGCATTTTGCTTTTTTAACATTACTGGGGGGGTTACACTCTGCCACTTGAGCCAAAGCTCCAGCCCTTTTTGCTCTAAATATTTTCCAGACAGGGTCTTCCTTTTTACCCTGGCCAAATGGGATTGCAGTCTTCCTCTTTATACTTGCTACTGGAGTTGGGATGGAAGGCATAACACCGCACCCAGATTTTTCTGTTGAAATAGGGTCTCACGAACTTTTTTCCTCAGGCTAGCCTGGAATTGAGATCCTCCCAGTATCGGAGTAAACTAGGATTTCAGGTGTGAGCCGGCAGAACCCAGCCTTTCCAACGGCTCGTTACTATGTGACACTGCTTGTGTCGAGCTGATAGGTTAGACTGCAGTAACAATCCACTTCTCTCCATGACTTACATTTATAAAGATTGTTCTCACTCAAGTTATATCTTAGCTGTTTGTCAGCCAGGATTCTGTGCTGAGACCAGGCGGAAGGCGTAGTCTTTCAAGATGCCCAGAAAAACAAACAATTCTAGCACCCTATGATGAATCTTGAGTCAATAATGTACCGTTACTTGCATGCACTATAACAATGCATACGTTATTCCTTATCAAATTTCATTGGTCAATACATGTCACAGGGTTAAGGGCTGGGAAGTAGACTCCCCCTCTCTTGGCACTGCAAGTCACATGGAAATGTGATGAGTGGTAAATAATAGGGAACTAGTTTAGGTCAGGCTCCCCAGAAGCAGACCCTGAGTCAAGGACTGGTAGACATGTGATTTATTAAAGAAATGTTCCTAGGAATCCAGAAGAGGAGTCAGGGACCAGAACAGCCAAGTAAGGTTATAATTTCAGGCAAAGTCCGGAGCTCAGCCTGCCTGCAGTGTAAATTATACCTTAGGGTTCATCCCAACTCCAGACAAGGAAGCTGGGCTTTCATATGCCCACAGCTGTCAATCACTGCGTAAGCAGTGCTCCCAGGGGCACTGTGGGACTTCTGAGCCCAGGTGAAGCGGCTTCAAGCTGCCCTGGCGCCGTCCTCTAGGACACATTCAGGTCCGTGGCTCTCAGAAGCAAAGCCACTTGGAAAGCCAGAGGGGGCACAGGGCCTGAAAAAGAGATCTGAGACGATCCCAGCGGAGACTCACAATGCCTCTTTTTACACTCTGTTATTTCAGCATCAAAGATATGGCATCATTTCTCCCATGGTTAAGGCATGTCTTTGATGCCAGGCAGATGGAGTAGATGGACGAGCAATGGAGAGACATCCATTGTTGATGGGCCATCTTTAGTATGCCTGCCTGCTAAGCCAGCAGCTGCTTGCTTGAGGGTCTCCAGGCCAACACATCGAAGGTTCCTTCCCAGGGCCCCTTTAGGTTTCATCATCTGCTATGACAACTCACAGAATTTAGGAAAAGTTGAACTTACAATTGCAGTTTTGTCATAAAGGATGTAACTTAGGACCAGGCCAATGTAGGGAGGGAGTCAGGCTGCAGTGGGAAGGCTCCTATACGTGAAGCTTCTGTGTCTTTTCCCTGTGGAATTCATACATGTCCCCAATCCAGACACATGTGTCCTCACTCATCTCCTCCATTGGTCTCTCCCTCCTCCTGCCGCCCAGTGTGTATTAATTGTACCAAGGAATTTCACCATAGTATTTCACACATGTGTGTGTTTTGTTTGTTTTGGTTTGGTTTGGTCGGTCATGGGGCTTGAACTCAGGGCCTGAGTGCTGTCCCTGAGCTCTTCAGCTCAAGACTAGTGCTCTACCACTTGAGCCATAGTGCCGTCTCCGGTTTTCTGGTGGTTAATTGGTGATAAGAGTCTCACGGACCTTCTTGCCTCGGCTGGCTTTGAACTGCAATCCTCAGATCTCAGCCTTCTGAGTAGCTAGGATTACAGGTGTGAGACAGGAGTGCCCGGCTTACATGTATTATATTTTGTTGTTGTTGTTTGTTTTTTTTTGGCCAGTCCTGGGCCTTGGGCTCAGGGCCTGAGCACTGTCCCTGGCTTCCTTTTGCTCAAGGCTAGCATTCTGCCACTTGAGCCACAGTGCCACTTCTGGCCGTTTTCTGTATATGTGGTGCTGGGGAATCGAACCCAGGGCCTCATGTATACGAGGCAAGCTCTCTTGCCACTAGGCCATATCCCTAGCCCCATGTATTATATTTTGAACAGAGTAGCCCTATCTATTGCTCTTTCCCCATTTCTGACCACTGTTAATCAACTTTCAGTGAGGTTGCTTATGCTATCTTTATACATAGACACAATGCATTTTTTGTATTATTCACCCTCCGTCATTCTCCAAAGGGGATTTTTTAAATTTTATTTTATTATCAAGGTGACGTACAGTGAGGTTACAGTTTACATACATTAGGTAGTGAGTACATTTCTTGTCAAACTTGTCACCTCCTTCCTCATTTTTCTCTTACCTTCCTTCCTCCCTAATTCCCTCCTCCCCAACTCCCCCCCCGCCCCCCCGCAAAGGGGAAAATCTTAATGCAACCAAGGAAATGAGACAAGACTCCAGAGGAACCAGAAACAGTAACAGCAGCCAGGGCCCAGTGGCTCATGCCTATAGTCCTAGGTAGTCAGGAGGCTGAGAGCTGAGGATCACAGTTTGAAGCCAGCCAGGGCAGAAAAGTCAGTGAGACTCTTATCTCCAATTAACCACCAAAAAAAAAAAAAACACAATAAAACCCACAAAACAAAAAACAGAAGTGGAGCTGTGGCTCAAAGTGGCGGAGTGCTAGTAGCCTTGAGTGAAAAACAGCTCAGGGACAGTTCCTAGTCCTTGAGTTCAAGCCCCACCACCAACAACAACAAGAGCAACCTCAGACTTCCCTGCAGCAGCAATAGGAGCTGGAAGATAATGGAACAGATTCTCTACCAAGAAGGTTTCTCTCTCACTGTTCTAGGATTAGGCTCCAAGAACAAGCATCCTTCCTGTATGCAGGTGTAACAGCACTTGCCTGTCATCCAAGCACTTGGGAGACTGAGACAGGAGGATCTCGAGTTTGAGGTCAGCCTGGGTTACACAGGTAAAGTCCTATGACAATGCCAAGAGGAGCAGCCGCAAGCTGTGCCCACCAAGCCCTGCCTGAATTCTGGGCTTAGGAACAGAAGACAACGATAGTGATACTTCAAGATCGCCACTTAGAAATGGGAACAACTCACAGCTAGTTCTCAACCGTGTCTTGACCAATGGCAAAAAATTCAAACCTTATAAATGTGTGTGTGTTTTTGTTTCTTTTCAAGTTTCCCCCTGTGTCTAGACAAAGCTTCTTTGGTTTCAGAGAAAACAAGAAACCTATTCAATTAACCTCAAGAAAAGGACCTTAGTGAAAGGGTACAAGGGGCTCGGGAGACTGGAGACATAGGAACAGGCCGGGCCCGGCCTCCCGGCCACGGGAATAGTCCGGACTTCCAACTGGTCTCGCACTCGGCATACGCAATCCCGATTCGTAGGCATGGCTTATTTATCCACAGATGCAGAAGCAGACCGCTAGGCCTGGTGTCCTTTCTGTGTCCCAGCCTTTGCAAGTGGAGCACCAATACCCAGGCAGCGCCTAGTTCCAGAGTTCCTGAAATGGCCTCAAATGACCATCAGCCTCGCTGTGATCTGCAGCGTCCCCACAGCACAGAGAGCTGGTCTGATTAAACCTGATTGAATTGACCTTGGTCAGATATTCATTTTGGATCATGGGGGGCAGGGGGGAGAGGAAAGCAAGGGAAGGGGGCGGGGCACACTGTGATTGACATCTCAGGGCACCTCCCCACAAGGGCTAGTCACACACCCCAGCTAGAAAATCAAAACCCAGAGCTGGGAGCGCTGTGGTGCATGTCTATAATACTAGCTACTCAGGAGGCTGAGATCGGAGGAGCTCAGTTCAAAGCCAGCTGAGAAAAATCCATGAGAGTCTTATCTCCAATTAGCAAAAAGCCAGAAGTGGAAGGATGGCTCAAGTAGTACAGGCCTTCAGCAAAAAAGCCAAGAGAGAGTGCAAGGCCTTGAATTCAAGCCGGGGGAGGGGAGGATTGGGAAAGAGAGAGAGAGGGAGGAAGGGGGGAAGGGAGGGAAGGAGGGGGGAGGGAGGAAGAGGGGAGGGAGGGAGGGAGGGGGGAGAGAGGGGGAGAGGGTAGGGCATGAGCCTAAGGCAAAGGAGACCAGACACCCTGGGAACCGCTTTAGGAAGAGTGGTACCCTGGCTTTCTGATGGCATTTAACCTTTCACGTGTCCCCGATACAATCTCAGGACCAGCAGATTCTGAGTTCAAATCCCCGTCAGCTCACTTGTGAGCTGGGACCTCAGGCCTTCTCTTAGTCCTGATTTCTTCATGTGAAAGAGGGGGGGCACTAGCACCAACCTGTGCTGGAAGGAGCAGCACAGGGCTGGGCAGACGCCTTCTGTCCCCTCAGTGTCTGAGGTGAATTCCCTCCCTTCCTCCTCCAGGCCCCCAGCTCCCAGTTCAGGTTGAGAAATGTGCCGAGATAAAGACCCTGTGGTTGGAGGTCAAAAGGCCTTGCATCCAATGACTCACAGCCTCCAAGGAGCTGCCTGCCTGGGGCTCTGCACCTTGCAGAGGTGAAACAAGGTGCAGGAGGCCCTGTGCGGACCGCCAGCCTTCAAGTCCTGAAAACCCGCCAAATAGAATCCAGACAGCAGAGGGGTTGGAGAGCTCGGAGGCCTGCGAAGGGAGAAGGCTGGCCATGCTCAGCACCCATCTTCAGAGCCCTGGACGCGCCGCTGTCCTCAGAAGTGGGGCCACCTCTTGCTGCGGCCATCACTGAATGCCCAGCCTCCTGTACGTGAAGTCCAGGGCGGTCACTTTCCTCTCCATGCCTGGGTATCGACAGGTATAAAATAAGAAGGAGGGCTGGGAAGGTGGCTTAGTGGTAGAGTGCTTGCCTAGCGTGCATGAAGCCCTGGGTTCGATTCCTCCGTACCACATAAACAGTAAAGGCTGAAAGTGGTGCTGTGGCTCAAGTGGTACAGCGCTTGCCTTGAGCAAAACAGAAGCTCAGGACAGTGCCCAGGCCCTGAGTTCAAGCCCCAGGAGTGGCAAAATCAATAAATGAATGAATGAATGAATGAATAAATAAATAAGGAGGTAAGACCAGTAAGTCCCAAGAGGCATCAATTGCAGGTCCAGAAGTGGAATCCTGGAGCTGGGAATATGGCCTAGTGGCAAGAATGCTTGCCTTGTATACATGAGGCCCTGGGTTCGATTCCCCAGCACCACATATATAGAAAAAGCCAGAAGTGGCTCTGTGGCTCAAGTGGCAGAGTGCTAGCCTTGAGCAAAAAGAAGCCAGGGACAGTGCTCAGGCCCTGAGTCTGAGGCCCAAGACTGGCAAAAAAACAAACAAACCAAAAAAAAAAAGTGGAATCCTAATGACTTAAAAAGAATTCCACAGTTATGCAAACTTCAATCCAAATCCCCTACTGTAGGGGCTTGAACTCAGGGCCTTATAATCCTAGCTACTCAGGAAGCTGAGATCTAGAGGGTCTCAGTTCAAGCCCAGCCTACATAGAAATATCTGTGTAAATTCATCTCCAGAAATAACTAGCCAAGGGGCTGGGAATATGGCCTAGTGGTAGAGTGCTTGCCTTGTATACATGAAGCCCTGGGTTCGATTCCCCAGCACCACATACACAGAAAACGGCCAGAAGTGGCGCTGTGGCTCAAGTGGCAGAGTGCTAGCCTTGAGCAAAATGAAGCCAGGGACAGTGCTCAGGCCTTGAGTCCAAACCCAGGACTGGCAAAAAGAAAGAAAGAAAGAAAGAAAGAAAGAAAGAAAGAAAGAAAGAAAGAAAGAAAGAAAGAAAGAAAGAAAGAAAGAAAGAAAGAAAGAAAGAAAGAAAGGAAGGAAGGAAGGAAGAAAGAAAGAAAGAACTAGCCAAAACCATGCTGGAGGCATGGCATAAATGGTAGAGTAATAGCCATGAGAAAATAAAAGTTAAAAAAGCTGAGCAAGTTCCTGAGTTCAAACCCCAATATCAACAACAACAACCAAAGAAGAGTCCTGTCTCTTTCTCTATGAGAGTTGTGATTTGGGGTGAGAGGTGCAGTAATGGACAATAGCCCCTCCTTATGTTCACTTTCTGAGTTTTGCCCTGAGGTAGCCAACCGTGGTCCAAATATACGAAATGGAAAATTCCAGAAATAAACAATTCCCAAGTTTTCTTTGCGCTCTAGGCTGCGTAGGACGATGAAATCTTGTGCAATCCCACACAGTCCTGCCGGGGCTGTGAATCACCCCTTTGTCCACTTTATCCGCTACCCCCACAATTCCCCATTAGTCACGGAGTTATCAGAGGGACTGTCACAGTCTGACAGAAAGTGGTAATAATGGCCCCAAAGCACAAGAGCAGAGATGCGGGCGGGGAGGTGGGCATGCAAAGGGGAGGGGAAAGGCGAGCCTTCGTCCTACGGGTGAATGGACGGGCGAGAGAACAGCACACTTGAGGCCCAGTTCTATCAAAAGTTACAGAGTCACCGGCTCCAGTGGCTCATGATTGTCATCCTAACTACTCTGAGGCTGAGCTTTGAGGGTTGTGGTTCAAAGCCAGCCTGAGCAAGAATGTCCATGAGACTCTTATCTCCATTGAACCACCAGAAAACTGGAAAACGGCCAGAAGTGGCTCTGTGGCTCAAAGTGGTAGAGCACTAGTCTTGAGCAAAACAAAAAAACAACTTAGGGACAGTGCCCAAGACCTGAGTTCAAGCCCCAGAATCAACAGAAAAGGAAAAACAAACAAAAAGGTGGGAGCCAGTGGCTCGAGCCTGTAATCCTAGCTACTCAGGAGGCTGAGATCTGAAGATGGCAGTTCAAAGCCAGCCCAGGCAGAAAAGTCCATGAGCCTCTTATCTCCAATAAACTACTCAGAAAAAGCTAGAAGTGGAGCTCAAGTAGTAGAGTGCTAGCCTTGAGCACACAGAGGCTTAGGGACAGTGCCCAGTCCCCGAGTTCAAGCCCTAGCACCACAACAACAGTAAGTTATAGGCATCCACCCGGGTAATCTTGCAACATTTTCCCCTACAGTATATGCCTCCATTTCCTTACCTGGAAACTGGGGTAATTATAGTCTAGAGTGGTTATAAGGCTCACAGTGGATGAATGAACATACTGAGTGCTCCCAGTTGGAAGATAAGATGTTGCTATTGCTGTTGTAGGGGACAAGGAATGGGATGGGGGGGCTTGAACTCATGGCCTGGGCACTGTCCCTGAGCTCTTTTTGCTCAAGGCTAGAGCTCTACCACTTTGAGCCACAGCGCCACTTCCAGTTTTCTGGTGATAAGAGTCTCATGGACCTTCCTGCCCAGGCTGACTTGGACCATATTTTAATCCTCAGATCTCAGCCTCCTGAGTAACTAAGATTACCGGCTTGAGACACTAGCATCCGCCATCAAAAATCCCTTATTTAGAGCTGGGGACATAGCTCCACAATGGAGAGCCCGCCTGGCACACACGAGGACCTAGGACCTACGTCGATTCCCAAGGATCCTGCTTGCTCCAGAGTCCCGCAGGAGCTAGGCCAGGTCTGGCTACTCAGGTCCAGCCTCCTGCCGACCCTGGGGGCCGGAAGCTGGGGATTAATCCCCACCCCCCTGCCAGGTTCCCACAGCCTCCACATTAAAGGGTTAGCCCACACAGGCCAGTGTTGAAATCCTCAGGTGAGTGCAATCCCTGGGCCCTGCCATTCATTCTGCACTCTGCTGACCCCACCTCTCTCCCTGCGCTAGACCTGACACGGCCTGTCCCGGGCCTCTGCACACTTTTACACAAGGATTTCCTTTTTCTACTCACTTGTTCCTTGGCCTGGGAATAGAGAAGGACATTGTGGAAATCATGTCCTTCTATTTTTTTTTTTTTTTTTTTGCCAGTCCTGGGCCTTGGACTCAGGGCCTGAGCACTGTCCCTGGCTTCTTTTTGCTCAAGGCTAGCACTCTGCCACTTGAGCCACAGTGCCACTTCTGGCCATTTTCTGTATATGTGGTGCTGGGGAATCGAACCCAGGGCCTCATGCATACGAGGCAAGCACTCTTGCCACTAGGCCATATTCCCAGCCCCCATGTCCTTCTATTTATTGTGCAGACGATCACAAATCCTTTTGTGTAGATTTTTGTCCCATCTTTAAACATTGTGATGAAACGCATGTAAGGTTTAACAGCTGGCCACTTAAAGGTGGATAGTCTAGCTGTATGGAGGATATCCCGTGTTGTATGATCACCATCACTGTCCCTCCCCTGAAAACCTCTCTGGGCCTTTGTTGTTGTTGTTCAGGATTGGGGCTTTTGCTCCTTGACAAACACCCCACCAACTAAGCCACCTGCCAACCCCCAGACTGTTTATTTTTGATCACTACTGAGGATTTATCTCCAAACATCATGCTAGTACTCTACCACCTGAGTCACAACCCTTTGCATGTACTTTGTTTTCCTTTTCCTTCCTTCCTTCCTTCCTTCCTTCCTTCCTTCCTTCCTTCCTTCCTTCCTTCCTTCCTTTTCTTTTCTTTTCTTTTCTTTTTTGGTTGGTTGTGGGGCTTGAACTCAGGGCCTGAGTGCTGTCCCTGAGCTTTTTCGCTCAAAGCTAGCGCTCTACCACTTTGAGCCACAGCGCCACTTCTGACTTTTTCCGAGTAGTTTATTGAAGGTAAGAGACTCATGGACTTCCTGGCCAGGCTGGCTTCAAACCTCAACCTTCAGATCTCAGCCTCCTGAGTAGCTAGGGTTACAGGCGTGAGCCAATGCCCAGCTACTTTGTTTTTCATATAGAGTCTCCTGCCTTTGCCCAGGCTGTCTTCCAAGTAGCTGGGATTACAGGCATGCTCCACCAAACCCAATCATTCTACTTTTACTCTCTATAGATTTGCTTATCTGGACATCTCATACAAATGTTTTCGTACAATCTGTGATATCTGGAGTTTGATTTCTCCTGCTAGAACAGTTTCAAGGTCCATCCATGTTATCACACGTATCAGTATTTGAGTCCTTTGCGGCTGTGTAATACTCCATTCTATGGACATGCCACCGGGGCATAGCCTTTATATTTTGAAAGGCTCACGTACGCCACGCCCTGAGAGCCTCACAAAGACCCTGGAAGGCAGTGAGAGTTGGCATTATTCCTTGCGATCATGACTCCCAGTCTTACAGATTGAGGAGTCTGGGCCCCAGAGGGGTTAGAACGATTTTTCCAAAGTCTCACACAGCTGGTTAATGAACCAGAACTCCCCAAGCAGGTTACTTTGTAATCATTCATGGTGTCCTTCTACCAAGAGCATTCTAAATAGACACGGGAGGGGAGGTGGTGTTGTCAACCCTTGACAGGCTGAATACAGTCCACTGGCAAAGCTGGCCACCGCCTCAGGGCCCGACAAGGCCAGTGGGTCGTCCCTCCCCCTCACCCCCTTGAGATCCCTCTGGAACTCTGCATGGAGCACCTCCTTTAGAATGCAAGAGGAAGTTGGAGCCAAAGTGAGGCCGGGAGGGGGTCCGGGCGGCCCCTGTCCCCTCTCAGGCTCTCTTTGGATGCCCCGCCCGTAGCCAGGCACTGGCTCTGTTCTGATTGCTTCTCTGGAATGTTCTGCGTCTTCGTGACCTCTCTGTGATTTCTCCTTGCTTCCATCCTTTCCCTCTTCACAGTCGAATCACTTCCATGCCACTGATTCAATGATAGATGCTGTCGTCCTAGCTACTAGTGAGGAGGCTGAGATCGGAGGATCCCGGCTCAAAGCCAGCCCAGGCAAGAAAGTTTTTCAGGCTCTTTTTTCCAGATAACTACAAGGAAGGAAGGAAGGGAGGGAGGGGGGGGAGGGAGGGAGGGAGGGGAGGGAGGGAGGGAGGGAGGGAGGGAGGGAGGAAGGAAGGAACAAAGGAAGGAAGGAGGGAGGGAAGGAAGGAAGGAAGGAAGGAAGGAAGGAAGGAAGGAAGGAAGGAAGGAAGGAAGGAAGGAAGGAAGGAAGGAGCGAGCCTGAAGTGGAGGCATGGCTCAGGTGGTCAAGCGCTAGCCTCCAGCTCAGAAAGCCTTTAGATCTCAGCCTCCTGAATACCTAGGATTCCGCCGTTGCAAGCCAGCAGTGTCTGGCTAATTTCCTCGGTTTTTATTTCCCATTGACACAGTTGTAACACTGACATGATACAAAATTCAAAACATCCGAATGCTATTGAGTGGGAAGCTGTGTTCCCACCGCAGTCTCCCATCTGCCATCTTTCTCCCCACAGGGCTCGCTGGCTGGGTTTCCTGTGCACACTCTGCCCCCCCCCCCGCCCCATGCCCCTGTGTAGAGCGTGTAACACATTCCTCCTGGCTCTTTCCCACAGGGGTGATGAGCCACCCATACACCGCTTCTCACCCTCCTTCTCAACTCCACGCAGCATCGTACGCCCCGTCCCATTTACGCTCAAAGATAACATCCTCTTCCCTTTTTGTCTCATGGCACAAGAGTTTGTTCTTTGTGGATGTACCCTAACCCATCAAATGAGGCCCGCGGAGGACCAGGCGTGGTTGCACACACCTGTCTGTGTAATCCCAGCACACTCAGAAAAGTTCAAGGCCAGCCTGGGCTACAAAGTAAGATTTTTGTCTTAAGAAAAATAAAACAAAACAAGCATGGTGGCACATGCTGTAATCCCAGCTAGTCCAGAGGCAGAGACAGGAGGATCGAGGTCCAAAGCCAGCCCAGGCAAAGTTAGGGGGCACCCACTTCAAATAAAACAAAAGGGCTGTGAGCCCTATTGGTAAAATGCACGTGTGAGGCCCTGATCTCCCAGTTCCACGAAATAAACACACACACACACACACACACACACACACACACACACACACACACACACACACCGGAAGCTGCCCTTTGCAGCGACCTGGCTCCGCGTGGGACACCTCCACACACCCGACATCTCCTCGGAAGCGGAAGTGCTGGGTGAAGGGGAAGGCACGCAGCGTTTTGGTGGAGATGGTCAAATTGTCTTTGGGAAAAGGGCAGCGGCATATTATTGAAGCTGGCGTCCAGCCTGAATTACAATCTCAGTCTTCCGTGGCCCCTAAGTAACAGAGTTAGGACTTGGCTTTGGGCAGCCACCAGTTTCCTGTCTGGTCCATTCTGTCTGAGGAGGGATGCCGAGAAATAAAGGCACAGAAGAGGCAAGACCTAGACCCCATGTCACCTGGGAGAGAGACAGGAATGACATGGCACAGCTTGGAGGGAGGGAGGGAGGGAGGGAGGGAGGGAGGGAGGGAGGGAAGGAGGAAGGGAAGGAGGGAGGGAGGGAGGGGGCAGGGGTCCTCAATCAAACCTGGGAAATGGAATGGGTGGAGGGTCTCTGAGCTGAGGAAGGGGAGGACGGGGGGGGGGGGAGGGATGAAAGAGGAGCCCCCCCATCCCTATGGCTGCCTTTCCTTGATTCCCTGACTTGATTCCAAGGCATGAATTTTGACAAGCACCTGAGTGCTGGCAGCGGTGGCGGAGGCTGGCAGAGAGGAAGGGGGCCCAATGGGGTGCCCTTTGTGCCTGGCATTGAACTGTGCCCTGTGAGGTGCTGGGAGAGACACGCCTGCCCGGGCCGGGCCTCCCGCTGGAGCCGAGCCCTGCGCAGGCAGGAGGAGGAGACCTCACACTGGAGAAATGCGCCACCGGGAATGAAAGGCAGGAAGCGCCAGGCTGCGCGGGACCACGGGGCTCTTTGTTCTGCCAGGCTGCCATCCGCAGCCCCGCCCCCCCGGAGGACAGACAACGGGCCGGGCCGGGCCACAGCCTCCACCGGCAGGCTGTCCAGTGCCACCCTGGGGACCATCTGTGCCAGGGCAGCCCGCTGTCCCCTTGGGCCCAAATTCCCTCTTCTTCCAAAGACTCCAGCCTTACTGGTTGAGGGCCCACCAAACGCCGTCCTCTCCTCTGGAAGGGTCCTAGCTCCCACTAGCCACACGGAAGGCCCCGGGGTTAGGAACAGGGCATGGTTGGCAGGCAGCCCACTAGCTCACGTGTCTCGGCCACAGCCCAGACAGGTGGGGCCCTTCCCTGTGTTGGGGGGGGGCAGGGTGTGGCTCACCAAAGGGGGGAGGGGTCGGGCTGGGAATGGCTGCACAGGGTCACCAGCTCCAAGCACTCAGTCCTGCAGGCAGCCTGGGGGCAAAAGGGGCAGTCACCTCCACACACTTGCCACTCTCAAATACCGCTCAGCCCCATCAGTCCAGAGTGGATGCCCTTCTCCTCCGCTTCCTCCTTTCCCTGTCTCCATGGAGGTTCATTCCTCAGGTCCTCCCAGGATTCTTCAAAGGTGAGGAGTTATCTTTCGTGTGTGTGTGTGTGTGTGTGTGTGTGTGTGTGTGTGTGTCCAAACCAGTACTGAGGCTTACACTCAAGGCCTGGGCTCTGTCCCTTAGATTTTTGCACTCAAGGCTGGTGCTCTACCACTTGAGCCACACCTCTACTTCTGGCTTTTTGCTGATTCATTAGAAATAAGAGGGGCTGGGGATATGGCCTAGTGGCAAGAGTGCTTGCCTCGTATACATGAAGCCCTGGGTTCAATTCCCCAGCAACCACATATTCAGAAAACGGCCAGAAGCGACGCTGTGGCTCAAGTGGCAGAGTGCTAGCCTTGAGCAAAAAGAAGCCAGGGACAGTGCTCAGGCCCTGAGTCCAAGGCCCAGGACTGGCCAAAAAAAAAAAAAAAGAAAGAAAGAAGAGTCTCACAGAGTTTTCTGCTTGCGATGACTTCAAATATCTCAGATCTCAGCCTCTTGAGTAGCTAGGATTACAGGCGTGAGACACCAACACTGGGCTCATCGCCATCTTTTCTTGACCCCCCCCCCCCGCGGTGTGCTAGTAAATGCTGAACAATCAGCTATCTTTGGTGGGGGGGGAGGGGATTCATAACCTCAAAAGAATCAAAGCCAGGAAGGGTGGTACTTGCCTGTAATCTCAGCCCTAGGGAGACTTCTGATAGGATGATTATGGGTATGTTGACAAACCTAAGCTACATATTGAGAAGACCCTGCCTAAAAAGAAAAGAATCAATAATAGCAAAATGACTAGGAAGTGGTGAATTGTGGGTACAGATTATATATATATAATAATATACATATATATATAACTCAGTTTATATAATACATTCTGAACATTGTATTTTGGAGGTGTCACTCCCTTTTGTCATGGAGGGAACAAAAGCAAGTTTACTCTTAGCCATGCATGTATGCATAAACAGGTAGAAGGTGTGTCTGTAATATTAAAATCTCCTGGGCATGGAGGAGGGGATTGAGGTTAGATGAGTGGAAGGAAAATGTCCAAAAAGACTCTTCGTAGCTGAAGTCAGCCCCCCCCCCACCACCAAAAGGAAAGAAGAAAACAAAAGGCTCCTTGGGAGGCAACACTGAACAAAAGGTTGAGAAACACTGGTTCATATAATTTGATTTTAAATGCCGGTTCTGTCTAACAACCAGCTCACAACATTCTGGAATATTTAACAACGGAGTTCTCTGGAGCCTAAAGCAGGGAGCTCCTAGGCACCCTCGGCCGCCCACTGGGGTGGGGGGGGGGTTGGGCGGGGGGGTATAATACAGTAGAGGGGGGCGACAGCCCTCTCCTTCAGAAATACATCAGGCTGGCCGCAGGGATGACCTGCGGGTGGAGGGAAGGGGAGCTAGGAGAGCCTTCTGGACCCCAGCAAGTCCATGGGGGGTGTCACTTAGTCCCCGTCTGAGTCCTAGGCCCTGGCCCACAGCTCTCTATCTCCATGAGCCCCGGGGGAGCCTGCTGGCCTCCAGCTCAGCAGCTCCTCATCAGGCCGTACCCCCACTGTGCCCGGGAAAGGTGGCTCAGGCCTCCGTCGTTCTTGCTCTGCGCCTCTCGGCTCTGGCGGTTCTGCTGAAAGGTGGACCTCCCGCATGGGGTGGGGGCTCACTTCATCTCCCATGGGGACCAGGCGACCCGTCATTGAGGCTCAGCCTCATCAGGTGTTTCCAGGGAGGGCAGGGGTACTGCAGACAGACAGGCACACACACACACACACACACACACACACACACACACACACACACACACCCTGGCTGTGGGAATTTGGTGGGGGAGGGAAGGGGGGCAGGACAGGCGTGTGGATGGGGGAGGCGCCCCGCCTGGGAGCACTGCACCCCTCCGCCCTGCCAGTGGCTCTAATCGCTCAGGGAAGCCGGCCAGAGTCAGCCAAAGGCACATTGTTTTCTGTAAACAGAGCTGGAGGAGTTCGCCTGGTGCCATCTCCGCTTCTGACCCGTCAGAGGGCTAGGTCTCCCCACAGGCCCAGCTGCTCCTCAACAGCAGTGCCCTGAAAGGGGGGGCTGGGCTCAGCTAGCCAGGGTTCAGAAGCATGCCTGTCCCAGAGGCCTTGCCTATGACGGTCCTGGGGCTTGAACTCAGGGCCTGGGCGCTGTCCCGGAGCTCTTCAGCTCAAGGCTAGCCTTCTACCACTTTGAGCCACAGCACCACTCCTGGTTTTCTGGTGGTTCACTGGAGATAAGAGGCTCACGGACTTTCCTGCCCGGGCTGGCTTTGAACCTCAATCCTCAGATCTCAGCCTCCTGAGTAGCTAGGATTACTGATGTGAACCAACAATGCCCAGCTCTCTTGGTTTTTTCCTATCCCAGCTTAATCCTCATTTCCTCCAGAAAGTACCTCCTCTCATTTCCACATTTATAGCAAGTTCTGGTCAACAGTCTTCATAACAAGAGCTGGATTGTTGCAGTTTCCATTGGGGGAGGGTATACACATTTGTATGACATTTCCACAAAGTTTCCCCCAAACTGGAAGTGTGTCTGGGACTACAGGTGCACACCACTACACCTGTACGAGTTCACGAAAGAGATGCCACTTCCATGGAACCTTCCCCATATATGACATTTTCCACTCAATTGCTCCACTCAATTGCTTCTAGATGTCTCTGTGCCTCGGTTTCCTTATCTGTAAAGTAAGTGAGTTACTGCCTATGACCTGGTTAGACAGAGTCAGGGTGCTATTATTATATCTGCCTCTGACTCTCATATCTCAGGGTTACTGATGTGTGTGGAACTTTGAACTCAGGCCTAGGCACTGTCCCTGAACTTTTTTTTTTTTTTTTGCTCAAGGCTTGTACTCTGCCCCTTGAACCACAGCTCTACTTCCAGCTTTTTGCTGGTTTGGATATAAGAGTCTCACAGAAGGTGGACACTGGTGGCTCACACCTGTGATCCTAGCTACTCAGGAGGCTGAGACCTGAGGACCGTGCTTTGAAGCCAGCCCAGGTAAGAAAGTCCTTGAGACTCTTATCCCCAATGAACCACCAGAAAACCGGAAATGATGCTGTGGCTCAAAGTGGGAGACTGCTAGCCTTGAGTGAAATAGCTCAGGGCAGTGCTGAGACGCTGATATCAAACCCCATGACTCTCAGACTCTCCTTGGACCTGTGATCCTCTGATCTCGGCCTCCTGAGTAGCTAGGATGACAGGCGTGAGCCCCCAGTTTCTAGCTGTGGTTGGTTTCTGACTCCTGTTGCTGCTTATGGAATATGCAAACCGTAGGTACAGAGCATACCGTCAGCAGCAGGGGCTGGGCCCTGGGCCTTCAGCTCCTCTCAGTCCTCAGGGTAACATGGCTTCAAGCCCCTCTCCAGGGAATCTAGATGAGCAGAGATCTGCGCTGTGCTGTGAGCAGGGATATCTAATCAGCCCTGGAAAACTGGGCTGAGAGTTAAACCACACAAACAAAGGCGCCCCAGCCCCACTCGGAGCTGCCTCCTTGAACGAGGGCCAAGACTAACAAGCACCATCAATGTGTCTCTCCAAGGGGCTGAACCGTGGTAGGAATTAAAATTGTATAATTATTTTTTTGGGGGGGGGATGGGGAGGCTGAACCCTAGTCTGTCCTGCCTGGGCTCCTCCTCTCCCCTGATCTCCCCCCTGGGTTCTTTGAAGCAGGCTGCCCTGCTCTGCCTTTCTAGAACATTCTGGTCAAATGTGTACCCTTCCAGGGCGTGCTATCCTCAGTGGGTGAGTGTATGCTGAGATCTGGCCCGCCATTTCCATTCACTGGAAGTGCCGGTGATTCCACAGGGCCCGCAGTAAACACTCTTGACCCCTGGGCCTACGTTTCTAATTCCGTAGATCTGGGCTAGGGCCCAAAGAAGCTCATTTCTTGCAAGTTCCTAGCTGATGCTTCCTGGGTGCATGGAGGCACGGAGCCCAGGTGCAAACCCCAGCTCTGCTGGGTGCCGCTGTCTCTCCATCCTAGCAGGTTCCCCCCCCACCCTTTGCTTGTACTGAGGCTTGAACTCAGGGCTTCTCACTCTTGCTTGGCTTTTTTTGCTCAAGGCTGGTGCTCTACCAGTTGAGCCACAGCTTTGCTTCTGGCTTCGTGACTTGAAGATCAGAGAGTCCCATGGTCTTTCCTGCCCAGGCTGGCTTTGAACCGTGATCCTCGGATTGCAGCCCCCTGAGAAGCGAGGGTGACAGGTGTGAGCCACCAGCACCTGGCTGAGGATTCCCCCACCCCACTCCACCCAGCCCACTGCGGCTGGTGGGTGGTGCTATGCAGCGAACCTCCTTATCCCAGGACCAGCCGGAGGCTCCACAGCCAGAGACTTGGGCCATCAGCTTCTCCATCTGTGAAATGGGGGTCACGCTGGCCCAAGGCGCTTCCTGCCGTGAAATGTGTTCTGGAGGATTTTATTAGAAAGGGGTCAGCAAGACACAGCCCTGTCCTGGAGCCTGGGGGTGGGGGAGGGGGATGACAATAGTTTCCCAGGATCGATCAGACCTGGGGGGATCAGGCACCGACCCCCCCCAGCCTCCCTCACCCCCAACCCCCCTCGGCCAGGCATTTGGGCTGCCGACTTGGCGCCTCAATTAGAGGGAGTGGCTAGATGGCTTTTTCAAACATCTAAGGGAATTGGTGGGGGGCCCAGCTGTGCTCCCAGCTGCCCTCCAACCCACCAGTATGGGGGGGGGGATGTGGAGGGGGAAGAATGTGGCGGAAGCCACCAAAGCTGTGTGATCAAAGATCTCCTCCCCCAGCCCCCCCCCCCAGTTCCCAGCCAGGTGCCCTTCCTTTCCTTGATCTCCCTCTCTCTCTTCTCTCTCTCCATAACTGCCCTCCTTACCCCTCCCTCCCTCCTCCCTCTCTCCTACGCCCCCCCTCCCCCCCCCCCCCCCCCCCCGCTGCCCACCCACGCACCTCCGCCCACCAGTTCCAGGGAGGGGGAGGGGCGGCAGCTGCGCCCCAGGGTAGCAGGCTGCGAGGAAACAGCTGTTGTGCAGGGTCAGGCGCTCGCCCGCTCGGCCTCACGTCTCTTCAGTTCAATCCCCAGACACACACAGCACATCTGCTCCGTGTGGCCTTTTTTTTTGTATTTAAAAGACACAAGGCGAGCCCCGTACCAGTGGCTCATGCTTGTAATCCTAGCAAAAAAAAAAAAAGCTCAGGGACACGGCACAGACCTTGAGTGTGAGCTCTGGGACCGACACACACACACACACACACACACACACACAGAGCAGGCTGGATGTCCATGGTTCACACCTGTAATCCTAACTACTCAGGAGGCTGAGCTCTGAGGATTGAGGTTCAAAGCCAGCTTGGGCCGGAAAATCCATGAGCTCTTATCTCCAAATAACCAGCAAAAAGCCAAAAGTGGAGCTGTAACTCAAGAAGACCTGTAACTAAAACTGAAACTCAGCCTTGAGCAAGTAAGCTAAGGAACAGTGCCCAGGCCCCAAATTCAAGCCCCAGTACTGGAAATGAATGAATGAATGAATGAATGACTAAAGACTCAGCTCTACTGGGTAAAGCTGAGCCCCCAGCCTAGAGGGGTTTTTGTTTGTTTCCTTGTACTGGTAGTGGGGCTTGAACTCAGGGCCTCTTTTACACCCTTGGCCTTTTCCACTTAACTCTGGCACTCTAGCACTTGAGCTACACCCCACTTTAGACTTTATGGTGGTTCATTGGAGATCTTAGTCTCACAGACGTTTCTGCCCAGGTTGGAAGATCCTCAGATCTCAGCCTCCTCAGGATTACAGGCATGAGCCACCAGTGCCGAGTTTAAGTCTTTTTTGGGGGTGGGGGGCAGTTGTGGGGCTTGAACTGAGGACCTGGGCACTGTCCCTGAGCTCTTTTGCTCAAGGCTAGCGCTCTACCACTTTGAGCCACAGCGCCACTTTGGGCTTTTGAGTGGTTGATTGGAGATAAGAGTCTCACAGGGACTTCTCTGCTCAGGCTGGCTTCAAATTACAATCCTCAGATTTCAGCCTCTTGGGGAGCTAGGATGTCTTGTTCTGAAAAAGCCCAGGCCAAGCCTGGCCATTCAGATCTGTAATCCCAGCATTCTGGAAGATGAGGCAGGAAGATCGAGAGTTCGAGGCCAGCTTGAGCTGCACAGTAAAATCCAAATGGAAAAAGAAAAGTGCCCAGGCAGAGCTACCTGTCTCTAAGCAGAAACACCAGCCATTCAGTTCAGCCACTTTGCTTAACTATGCGCTGCAGGAAGCCAACGCTGTCCACCCAGAGGTCATCCAAGAGACCGTCCCGGAGACCCAACGCTGCAGGGACCAACCAATGGTGCCAGGGCGCCAACCTTACCACAGGAAAGGGTTCTCCGGGGACCCTACGCACCTGCTCACATTCTTGGAACCTAACGATGCAGTGAAACAAACAAACACACAAACAAAATGTCGCCTGGTGCCGGTGGCTCATTCCGGCTACTCAAGAGGCTGAGATCTGAGGGTCACAGTTCAAAGCCAGCTGAGGCAGAAAAGTCTATGAGAGGAGCCACTTATCTCCGACTAATCGCCAAGAAAGCCAGAAGTGGAGCTATGAGTTCAAGCCCCAGGATTGGCACTCACACACAAAACTCTTCCCATGTAAAGATGAGTGCGCAGGTGTGTCACCTGTAGTTGCTTGGAGCACGATGTCCCTCCCCAATCTACCTTCCATGCGCCAGCTCTTCCCTTACAGCTTCCGCTCTCCCTTAAAATGTACTGGCTAGTCAGGCATGGTGGGGCAGGCCTGTAATCTCGGCACACCGGAGGCTGTGACAGGGCAACCAGACACATCTCAAAAAATAAAAACAGGGCTGGGGATATGGCCTAGTGGCAAGAGTGCCTGCCTCCTATACATGAGGCCCTGGGTTCGATTCCCCAGCACCACATATACAAAAAATGGCCAGAAGTGGCGCTGTGGCTCAAGTGGCAGAGTGCTAGCCTTGAGCAAAAAGAAACCAGGGACAGTGCTCAGGCCCTGAGTCCAAGGCTGAGGACTGGCAAATAAATGAATATACACATAACATACATACAACCCTCCCCATTCCCTTTTCGTTGGTTTCCTCTCTGTTAGGTAACCCGCCAGCCTGTCAGACATCCCAGTGTTACCGGGTTAGGGTGTCATCCTCCAAAGAAACAGACATGCACTTTTGACAGGAACCTTCTCAAACCAAGGTCTCATGAATGCCCAGAGCTGAAAGATGGGAAGACCACCAGGAAACACAGGAGGTGGCCCGTGCGGCCCTCACTTCCCCCGCTCCGTCCCTGCTTCCTCCTCTCCCCCCCCCCCCCCGTGCCTTCCCTTGGTGCCACGGGTCTGCGTGGGCCGGTGCCAGCTCCCACCCTCCGTGCCCGTCTGCGTTGCCTTACTGAAAGCGAAAGGAGGAGCTGGAGCAGAATGAAACGTAATCAACCACGCAGAGAGAAGAAACAGCTGGCAGAATATTGGAAAAATTCCCAGGCCGGAATTCCCAACCCTCAAGGACCTGCCAGGCCCAGCAAGGTTGTTGGTTTTGTTTTGTTTTGTTTTCTTGCCAGTCTTGGGGCTTGAACTCAGGACCTGGGCACTTTCTCAGCTTCTTTGCTCAAGGCTTGTGCTCTACCACTCAAGCCACAGCGCCGCGTTCAGCTTTTTCTGTGATTCATTGGAAATAAGTACTGGCCCGGCTGGCTTCAAGCCACAGTCCTCAGATCTCAGCCTCCTGAGTAGCTGGGATGACCGGCGTGAGCCACCAGCGCCCGGCCCAAGAAAGTTCCCGAGACTCTTATCTCCAACTAACTAGCAACAAGCCAGAAGTGAAGCTCTTGGCTAAAGTGGTAGATCACTAACCTTGAGCACAAAAGTCAAGCAAGAATGTGAGGGTCTGAGTTCAAGTCCTAGTACCAGGGCACATGTGCACATGTATACACACACACACACACACACACACACACACACACACACACACACACTGTGAATTCTCAGTGTTAGCTATGATTCCACTGCTTTCCAAAGCGCTGCATTGCTTACAGCTCTTTGGGGGCTGGAAGTGTTCAGCACCAGGAGATACTGAACACAGGCTTGTCTCTTCCAGCAAACTCCCCTGTAACATCCTTCACACATTCCAACCCCAGGGCCTTTGCTTGGGCCGCTCCAGCTTCTAGCAGAGCTCCCTCCCCACGATTTCAGTCTCCCCTCCCCTCCTCTCGGGAGCCCTGGCTGGGCTTAGAACCTGTACAAAGCGAATGTTCTCTGCCAAGTGCTTGTGGCTTCCGCCTGTCACCCTAGCTACCTAGGAGGCTGAGATCTGAGGGTGGAGATTTGAAGCCAACCCAGGCAGGAAAGTCCATGAGACAGATCCTTCACCACCACCAAGAAGTGGAAAGGGGCTCCAGCGGTAGAGCACTAGAAGTTGAGTGAAAAAGCCAAGGCACGACACCCAGGCTCTGGGTTCAAGCCCCAGTTGGCACCGGCACACACACACACACACACACACACACACACACACACACACACACACACACACACACGCTGTGTTCGATAAACAGTGGTTGGTGGCTGGTGTTGTTTGTTTTTCACGCGTTGACTGCCAAGCCGCGTTTTCTACCTTGACTTTGGAGAAGCGGCGCCCCCGCTGCTATTTCCGTCCCCTCGCTGCGGCTTGGACGGCCCGCGAGGTCTCCCCAGGTGAAGCCACTGGAAGAACCGGGCCCTGTGGTGTCCGCACCCTGTCTTCTGGGCTTCCTAACGGGGGAGTTGAGAAGGCATGGCATCCTTCTGCCTAGGAAATCCGAGCCGGGCAGCCGGCATCCACCGGCGGCTTCCGCCACAGCTGCCGCAGCCCAGCTGTTTACACACTAAAAAAAGAACCTCCATGGCGACCGCCCGGCTCCGGCAGCGCCCCGTGGAAGGTGGTAGTTTCAAAATAATTCCCAGTGACATCAAAAGCTCCCCACCCCGGTGCCCACGGAACGAAAAAGGAAAAACAAGGGCGAAACCCAAGTGGAAGTTTGCCGCAGCCGGTATTCGAACCCGCCTCTGAGCCACGTGAGAAGGGAGACCTGGGCTCCAGAGGCAGCGGGCTGACGCCCCCCCCCCCCCCCCCCCGCCCAGGCAGGCCACCCGGGGTGATGGCACTTGTCGCTCTCTGAGAGTCCACTGCTGTCCCTGGAGGGTCCTGCCAACGGAATCGCCACCCGTGGCCAAGTGGCTCGGGGAGGGCTCTTTATAGTCTCCTGTTTATGCCCATCCTGGGGCTTGAACTCGAGGCCTGGGCCATGTCCCTTTGTTTCCTTCCCTCCAGGCTGGAATTCCACCACCTGTGCCCCAGCTCCTCTTCTGATTTTTGGGGGGTTCATTGGAGATATGAATTCTCACCGACTTTCCTGTCCAGGCTGGCTTTGAACCGTGATCCTCAGCTCTCAGCCTCCTGAGCAGCTAGGGGTGTGAGCTACTAGTGCCTGGCTGTGCAAGCTCCCGGCCTAGCACACCGGCACACTGCACGGGGAAGCCAGGGCCCGTTGTTTCCACTCACCTACAAGCAGGGAAACTGAGGCTGTGCCTGCGCCATGCGAAATGGCTAGGCTGGTTGGGAATGGGCTCTGCTCCGTTCTAGGTCTGGGTGTTTAGGGCTCAGGAAGCACCCCTTTCCCAGGAGAGTCCCCAGACACTGGACACGCCCCCATCCTCCCCATACCTAGGCCACCCTGCCATCGGGGTGGACTCTGAACTCTGCCCGACTGACCCAGCAGAAGGTCCTGCTGATAAGGAGGACATTGCCCAGGTTTATGGCTTTCTCCCCGCCTTCCTGGCGACACCTGAACATGCCACCCCTCCCCCACCCTGTCACAACACCCACACACCCACACACACCCACACACACACTCTCTCTCAGGTAGAACACCACTCCGTCCTCCTGGCGCCTCTGGAGTCTCAAGTCTCACTCACGGTCAGCAAAGGGGACCACAGCGTCCCCCAGGCTCCCCTAGGCCGGAACTGAATAGTGCTCTCTTCCGCCACCTGGCGATCCAGGCCGGGGATTGCAGGCTGTGTGACCTGGGAGGGTCACAGCCAGGAGCCGGCTTCTGCCATGACAGTGGTGGATTCCGCCAGGAAGGCAGGGGAGCAGGTGACTGTGAGCTCCAACAGCTTTGTGACCTTTAGGCCCACTGGGCCCCTGCTCCCTTCCTGCCTCTGGTGGGGGGGGGGGGCGGGGCACGCTCACCAGCCTCTGCCCCAGGCCCAGTTGTAATGAGGGCAGCTAACAGCACACCCGAGGCAGACGTGTGCCAGGAGGAAGCGTCTGTCTAGGATTCTAGCCCTGGCTGTAGCATTTCCCCGTCTTGTTTTCCTTCTCTAAGCTTCCGCTTGCACATGTGCACAATGCAGACAGAAGCTGTCAGGTCACTCAAGGCTGGGCTCTATCCCTTGAGCCACACCTCCGCTTCTAGCTTATGGGTAGCTCATTGGAGCTTTTAGTCTTGTGAAGTTCCCTGCCCAGGCTGGCTTTGAACCATGTTCTTCAGCTCTCAGCCTCCTGAGTAGCTAGGGTGACAGACAGGAGCCAGACAGCTGGCCGGCTGTCAGTCCTTCAATCCTCCAGTGGTGGTGCCCACCTGGTCCCCTCTTGCTGTCACTGCTCTATTTGCTCTGGGGTGCACGCTAGCGTAGGGGTGCGTAGATGGGACACGGTCCCTCCACCTGACCCTCAGCACCACCAGATCTAAGCGGCCAGTTGGCTGGATTCATAGATCCAGGGACAGAATTCACCCTCTATGGATCTGACTCCACCTAGCACCGTGCACGATTTGGACATGGGAGTGTATCAGCTGCTAAGAGAATGTTTGCTTCTTCTAGAAAACAATGGAAGTGTGTGCTGGGAAGCCTGAGCCAGACAGGCAGAAAACAGGAAAGACCGGAAAGCAGAGCAAGAGCACCCTTAAAGTGAGGGAGACACCCAGAACTAAGGCACCTGCCAACCTTGGCAACGAGACTGCATACTCTGTATCCCTGCGAAAGCGACACCAAGGGACCTCGCTGGGCGCCAGAGGCTCACGCCTGTCATCCTAGTGACTCGAGAAGCTGAGATCTGAGGACCACAGTTCAAAACCAGCCCAGGCAGAAAAGCCTGTGAGACTCTTCCTTCCAACTGCCATTAAAACCTGGAAGTAGAAGAGCACCAGTGAGGGATAACACCCAGGCCTTGGGTTCAAGCCCCAGTGCAGACACATAAACATACCCATACAAAACAAAAACCTCAAGTCAGGGGGCTTACTCACAACCTGCCCATTCGGGGACCCCGGGACTGAGTGCCTCAGGGGAAATACTGGCATCACCCGCTGAGACCGCCTGTACACATCGCCCCTGAGGGCTCTTTGTGGCCCAGCTCCCAGGCTGTTTGAAGCCCAGCCTCACCTTCCTACCACGCATGACCTTGAGGCACTGCCTACTTCTGCAATCTAGTTCTTTCTTTGCAAAGTGAGGACCCCACCACAGAAGCCCTGAACACAAAGGAAGCTCCCAGGCCAAGCACAAGCAATAAAGAAACACAGAGACCTTGGAACCACAAACTATCAGATCCTTTCTTCTCTTTTTGTTGACAAGTGCTCTCTCGCTGTCTCTGTTTCTTTCGTCTCTCTCTCTGTCTCTTTTGCCATGGTCATGGGTTACCTTTGAACTACAAGTGAGTAATTAAGGGGGGGGCGGGGTAGGTTGATGATGCAAAGAAAAACTCAGAGCTTGCCAACTCTCAGAGCCTCCCAAGTTAGGCACAATGCTTCAACACACATCAGCCGGTGTCTCTGTCCCAACAAGCCTGGGAGGGAAGCGGTGTGGCTCTCGAGCCTGCCCAGTGAGGAGAGCCCACGGGATGTAGCAGGAGCCGTGGACAGGAGGCACGGCCCAAGTGGGAGCCCTCCTGCCTAGCAAGTGCAAGGCCTTAAGTTAAAGTGTCAGTTACCACCACTGGGGGGGGGGGGGGGGCTTCCACAGGCTAAGAAGGCAGGGTACACTGATCTATGTCCCCAACTCCGGGTCCTTTAAAATCTGGTAAATGATTAAACAGCCACATTGTGACAATTGAACTAGGGCTTTGAGCATGCTAGTGCGTGCACTCTACCCGTGAATTATTACCTCAATCTTTAAATTTACATTTTTTAATATTATTTTGCCAGTCCTGGGGCTTGAACTTGGGGCCCGGACACTGTCCCCGAGCTTCATTTTGGTCAAGGCTAGCACTCTACAATTTGAGCCACAGCGCCACTTCTGGCTTTTTCTGTGTATGTGGTACTAAGGAATCGAACCCAGGGCTTCATGTATGCAAGGCAAGCACTCTACCACTAGGCCACATTCCCAGCCCTAAATTTACTTTTAAAAATTATTATTATAAAGGTGATGTACAAAGGGGCTTAAACTTACTTTAAAATATGTCTCAGCCAGGTGCTAGTGGCTCCCACCTGTAATCCTAGATATTCAGGAGGCTGAGATCTGAGGGTCCTGGTTTTAAGCTATGGCAGCAGAAAAATCCTCCATACTCTTGCCTCCAATTAATTAGCAAAAAGGCACTAGTAGAGGTGTTGTTCAAATGGTAGAGCACCAGGCATGAGCAGAAAAGCTGAATGAGAACTTGAGGCCCTAAGTTCATCCCTCAGTACAACAATGATGATATAAAATGTTTCTTATGAATCGAAATATCAATAAAACCCTTTCATACTAAATTATATACTAATTTTTTTAAACTCTGAAGCATGGTTTCTGAGCCAGGTTTGGTAGTATAAAACTTTAATCCCAGCATTTGGGAGACTTGCCTGAATCTAGCCTGGACCATGTAGGAAAACACTGTCTCAAATTTTAAAAATAAAAAAATTGTCCTTAAAAATAGTTTGCAGCACCTAGAAATGTGAATGTAAAACACGAAAATCAACATTGTTGGCAAGTTGTATTCTCTCCAATTTCTTCTATTCAATGCCTACAGAAGTCATTCACTAAAAAGTTAAAAAAAAAATAGAGGTTGGGTGTGCAGCTCACTGGGAGAGCACGTGATGCGTGCCATAAAAGAGGCACCCAAAAGGAAACGTGAATCCTATGGTGATAAGAAACATGGAAACGGTATTTCATAAGGATGTGGGGAGAGCCGCAGCAGCAGCTAGCCTGTAGAAAGCGAAGCCTGGTCATTGACACGCCGAGTCCTTCAGAGACCAGCACAGGTGGAGAGCACTCTGGGAGCACTTTGGGTGGAGAACCCCACACCTGTTGCCAGCATGTCTGCAGCTGACAGGGCCCCACCCCACGCCACAGCCCCACCCTGATACTGAAACTGCACTGGGGCAATTCTCTAGTCACCCACGGGGCGGGGCAGACAGGTCCTCCGTGACCATTTAGCATGAGCCAGAGCCATTCTCACGCCCAGGTGCCTGCCTGTTGCTCAAGAGTCCCCAAGACAAGTGATCGGGAGGGGCAGAGCATCCCAAGGGGACCCACGAGGCTGGCACAGCCACAAACCGCGGGGTGAATCAGCCCAGTACTGACTCCAGCAGCCAGCGCTGTTTGCCATCCGTCTGAGGCTTTATCTGCCGGGGAGATGGGCAAGCAGCCAGGGTGCGCTCAGGGTGAGAGGTTGAATGGCCAGAGGCTGAGGGCAGGCCGGGGGTGGGGAGATGGCCCCAGCCGGGCGCCGTGAGCCCAAACCACTCACCCCACCTCCCCGCCTTTCCTCTGGCCCAGCTCTTCCTCTGTAGACAGCACAAGGAAATGTTGAAGGGGGTCTCACAGACATTTGAAGATGAGTGATGGGAATCTGCTTTCTTCTCATAATATTGCTCCCATGGCTTGGCTCACTGACTCCCCTTCGCCCAGGGAATTTTCCAGAACTTCTCCAGCCCAGTCCAGCCCAGTCTTAATCTATATCTGAAAGCCCACTGAACTCCTTGCAAAGGGGGCAAGAGACTTGCCAGCTCTGCACTATAAACTCACAAAACTGAGCCCCTCAGCGACCCGTGACTGCACCCCGTAACCATTATCCTATTTAAAGCCCCTCCACCCCTGCCACCATTATCCCACACCTCCTACCTCCTGTCTCTCCTCAGGCCACCGTGGCATCCCGCTTCAACTCTCCATTACAGCTGATCTGGTCTGTTGAGGTTGCTTTCTGCTCTTTCTGTAACTCAGTTTCCTAACAATGAGTCTCTCAGACTTTGCACCCAGGCTGGCTTTGAACCGTGACCCTTAGATCTCACCTTCCTGAGTAACTAGGATAACAGGCATGAGCCACCAGTGCCTGGTCTCATGTCAGTGGACTAGAATTTAAAACCTTGAACAAATCCAGAGGTGTAGACTGGTCAGTTCACAGGGGACCTTCGTCTCCTGTCTTCACGCATGTCCACATAGCCAGTCTTCTGTCTACACCCATTTTCTTAAAAAAACTCAATGCCTAGCACTCTACCAATTGAGCCACAAAGCCACTTCTGGCTTTTTTTGTGTGTGTACATGGTGCTAAGGAATCAAATCCAGGGCTTCACGCATGCTAGGCAAGCACTGTACCACTAAGCTACATTCCCAGCCCTGCTGCATTTGTTCTTCAACATGACCTTGACACAAATTATTAGCATCTAGCTCAGCTCAGGCCTTAGCCTTTGTTTCAAAATGGGAGGTCGGGACCCCATCAAGTGGATGAGCTCTAAGATGGCTGCTTTGTAAAGTGCAAGTCCAAAAGCACTCAGGGAATACTCATTACCATGACTGCAGTCAACCGAGTAGAAAAGGCTGGAGTCCCAGCATACTAGAGATGCATGACCTCAGGCAAAGCATATGGCTCCACGCTTCTCAATGGGGCAGTACTGCCTCCTAGCGGATAGTTGGATAATTGCTGTGTTGGCTTTTTGTAGGCTAAGAGCACAATGGTTTACACACCTGTAACCCTAGCTACTCAGGAGCCCAAGATATGAGGACTCTCATTCAAAACCAGCCCAGACAAGAAAGTTCGTGAGAGTCATCTCCAATTAACCACCACAAACACCTGAAGTAGAGCTGTGGCTCAAGTGGTAAAGCACTAGCCTTGAGCACAAAAGTCCAGGCCGGAGCTCAAGCCTCAGAACTGGCATATGCACACACAAAAGGGGCTTTATAAATTGTAATTGTGGGGCATGGTAATGCATAACATTTCCTAGAGAGGCTGAGGCAGGAGTGATAAGATTGAAGCCAGCTTGTCTCAAAATGACTGGGGCTCAAACCCCAGTAAATGACAACAAGCAAATACATGCACAAATACTAATTTAGGGCTGGGTGCTGGTGGCTACTTAGCTACTTAGGAGGCTGAGAATTGAGGATCGATGTTCGAAGCCAACCCAGGCAGGAAAGTCCCCGTGAGACTCTTATCCCCAATTAACCACGCAAAATCTGGAAGTGGTGCTGGGGCTCAAGTGGTAAAACACTAACCTTGAGCTCAAAGAGGCTCAGGGACAGCTCCCAGGCCTTGAGTTCAAGCCCCATGACGGACAAAAAATAAAAATTAGGTTAGGATAAGGCCATCATGGAATGCTTAAGTAAAATGAAGGCTCTATCTAGTATTGATTGAATAATTACTCCATATTCCAACTACTCCACTTTTCCCATCCAGCTCTCTCTCCCCTTCTCAGAATGGAGATGCATCCCGCCTCACCCCCATCACACAGGAAAAGTGATTGTGAGTTTTCAGGGCCAGGGTATTGTGAAAACACTGGAGTTCCTTTTTTCCAATTCCACAGCCTGTTTGTTTCATGTGCAAAGCAGAAAAAAAAAAAAAGGCATTGCGTCAAATGGCCAAAAACATTCCCTATAACGTATTTTTTTCTATCTATTCCCCCATTTCTTTTTTCCTTTATAGAAAATCTACTGGTCTTCATATCTTTACTTTCTATTATTTCAACCTCTCTACATTGTTCTTAGAATTTCACTGAAATTTTTCATTGCTGTGCATGTACACATGTAAGTGTGTGTGTGTGAGAGAGAGAGAGAGAGAGAGAGAGCATCTTCTAGCCACATTTCCCTCTGCTTCCTGACTTCCTGTCACACTGTTCCATGACTGCTTAGCGGCTCTAGTTTTCACTGTGGCGTTGATGTATGCCTCCCTCCACTCTTAAATTTTCCTCTAGATACACATGGAATGGCGTCACACATCTGATTTTGATGTCTAGCGTACCTAAAAGGTACAGAAACTTATCTTTCTGGTCCTGGGGCTGGAACTCAAGGCCTGGGCATAGTCCCTGAGCTTATTGGTCAAGGTTGGTACTCTACCACTTGAGCTACAGCTCCATTACTGGCTATTTTCCTTTTTTTTTTGGGGGGGGGGGGTGGTGAGTGATTAATTGGAGATGAGTCTCAGGAACTTTCCTGCCTGAGCTGATTTCAAACCACAATCCTCAGATCTCAGCCTCCTGGGTAGCTAAGATTCAGGTGTAACTGATGCCAGGCTCAAGCTATTTATTATTTTTTAATAATTAGTTATTGTCAAAGTGATGTACAGAGGGGTTACAGTTTCATCAAGCTATTTATTTTATAAACCGCTTTGGATATTAGATCTCACATCCAATCTCTATATCTCCCTCCATTTTGTGGTCCTAAGAATCTACCCACTGTCCCTGAACTTTTGCTCAAAGCTAGCACACTTATCACTTGAGCAATAACACCATTCGGGCTTTTTCTGTAATTTATTGGAGATGTCTTAGACATTCAAACCATGATCTTCAGACCTCAGCCTCCTGAGTAGCTAGGTTTACTGGCGTGAGCCACCAGGGCCTGGCTACCATTTTTTTTTTTTACAAAATGGGTCCAAATCTGAAAGAAGACCACTCCCTCTCTGAGCTTCCAGGTCAGTGTTGATCACAACAACCGGGACACCAGTTTGGCTCTCTCCTCTTCCCTGAGAGTGTACATTTTCTCTCCCCAGCACTGTAATGTGAATGTGAAAAGCATCTGGTGGCGGGAATTGAGTCTCTCATCCAGCGCCACAGGCTCTACAGAAACGAGGGATGCCTCTGCCAGCAGTTAAGGAGCACTAACAGCTCATCAGAGGGTCCGTCCAGGGTAAGGGCACAAGGATGCTACTTGTTTCCTATTCAAGAGGAAGACCTAAGGGAACTAGGCTAAGACAGTTACAGTGGCTAAGAGGATCATTATGGCAGGAAAAGCATGTTACATTGGGCATGGTGGCTCATGCCTGTAATCCTCCCTAATTAAGGGTTATGGTAGACCAGCCAGGGCAAAAAAAGTTCAACACTATCGCAACGATTGAGATCACTTTCTCCCCTCAATAGCATTGTGAGACAGGTTTACCTTGCTACGCTACCCAGGCTGGTCTTGAACTTGCAGGTTCAGGTGATCCTTCTGCCTCAGCCTAGCAGCTAGAACTACAAACCTCACTACCATTGCACCCAGTTTAAGCCATTACTCCAGTGCCTATGGCATGGCAGTGTACCTGATGGGAGACCAATTGTTCCTGTACAGATGGATCTTCTCATCTCTAAAGCTACAAGATTGTGGACTCCTTCCAGCTCCCAGCCCCTAGGCCCTGGGTCTTCGCCACTACGGGGCTGCAAATTTGGGACAGTAGAGAGCCTTGCCGAGTCTGCCTACTCTTCTCAACAACTTCCCTGTCCACTGCTGTCACTTCCAGCTCAGGCAGCAGTCCTGGTAGACAAGAGCTGAGCTTTTCTTTTTTTTGCCAGTCCTGGGGCTTGAACTCAGGGCCTGGGCACTGTCTCTGGCTTCTTTTTGCTCAAGGCTAGCACTCTACCACTTGAGCCACAGGGCCACTTTTGGCTTTTTCTGTGTGGTGCTGAGGAACCCAGGGCTTCATGTGAGGCGAGCACTCTGCCACTAGGCCACATTCTTGCCCCCCCCCCCCCCCCCGCCCCAAGCATCTTCCCTACCTCCATTAAGAATCAAGCATCATGGGGCTGGGGATATGGCCTAGTGGCAAGAGTGCTTGCCTCTTATACATGGAGCCCTGGGTTTGATTCCCCAGCACCACCTATACAGAAAACGGCCAGAAGTGGCGCTGTGGCTCAAGTGGTAGAATGCTAGCCTTGAGCAAAAAGAAGCCAGGGACAGTGCTCAGGCCCTGAGTCCAAGGCCCAGGCCTGGCAAAAAAAAAAAAAAGAATCAAGCATCACCTGAGCAAAGTTCCGGCGTTGTCTTCTTTCAGGTCCTAGCAGCTGCTGGACAGTTGGTGGAAGGTGTTGAGGTGGAGGCAGCAGGATCTTGTTTGGGCTAGCCTGAGCTATCAGAGGGAGATGATGCCTAAAGGTTCCCTTACCCCTTGCCATCTGACTCATTTCACTCTGGCTGTTAGCACGAAGTACTTTAAACCCCTCAACTAAGGATCATCAGCCAGATTCCAAATCTTCTGTAGTGCGAAGTCCTGCAACACGTCCACTATCCTCATCTAGATGTCAACAATGGTCAAAACTGGAATTTGAGTCAAACTATTCTGTGTGCTAGAACAGAGCTTGAACTCAGGACCCAGGTTTTTTGCTCAAGGCTGGCTTTTTACCACTTTGAGCCACAGCTCTACTTAAGAGCTTTTTGCTAATTGAAGTTTCAGACCTTCCTGGCCTGGGCTGGCTTTGTTTGCCAGTCCCAGGGCTTGGGCACTGTCCCTGAGCTTCTTTTTGCTCAAGGCTGGCATCTACCACTTGAGCCACAGCACCATGTCCAGCCTTACCTGTTTATGTGGTACTGAGGAATCAAACCCAGGGCTTCATGCATGCTAGGTAAGCACTTACCCTAAGCCGCACTCCAACTCAGATCTTAGCCTCTAGAGCAGTTAATGGCCAGCCCTGAGCCCAGCTACACCAATTTCTTTCCTGGTGAACAGCCTGTCCCTGCAGCTTGCTCTCCAAATGCGTCTATCTTGGAATTTGCCATGTGGGCCAGTGTTTAACATACAAATGGGCGCTTGATGTTTTTGGCCAGTGGTGAAGCTTGAACTCAAGGCCTCTGTGCTCTCAGCCTTTTCCACTCAAGGATAGCACTCTACCACTACAGCCACAGCACCACTACCAATTCTCTAGTGGTTAATTGGAGACAAGTCTCAGACTCTCCTGCCCGAGTGACTTCTCAATTTTTAAGATACTGTCATTGAATACCTACCTCACTGCTTTCATCTAAAAACTTAATTCAGTCCAGCACTGGTGCACACATCTGTAATTCTAGCTACTCAGGAGACAGGGCTGAAGATCACGGTTCAAAGCAAGCCCAGGCAGCCAAGTCCTAGGCTCTTATGTCGAATTAATCACCAGAAAACCAAAAGTGGTGCTGTGGCTCAAGTGGTAGTGTTAGCCTTGAGCTGAAGAGCTCAGGGACACCACCCAGGCCAAATTCAAGCCCTACAACTGACCAAAAGAAAAACCAACTTAACTCAAGTAACAAACTTCAGCTCAATAAACAGTATTCTTGTTCTGCCCAACTCCCACTAAAAGTGAAAGCAACTTATCCCCAGCTTTGTTCATCTTGGACTTTATCAGCAAATAAAAACCTGAGAAACATAAACCCCTAAGAATCTGAGTACCACTATTTAAATCAGCTAAAAGGTTGGGAGTGAGGCCAGGCAGTAGTATGACATCTCAAGTCCTCCCTACTCAGAAGTGGCTCAAAGCCAGTTCAGGAAGGGCACTGGTGGCTCAGCCTGTACTACCTACTCAGGAGATTGAGATATATAATGTTCAAAACCAGCATAGACAGTAAAAATGAGACTTAGCTCCAACTAATCACAGAAAAAAACTGGAAGTGGTGCTGTAGGTTCAAGATATAGTACTAGCAGTTAGCAAAGAGCTTAGGGACAACACCCAGGCCCAGAATCAGGGAGGGGGTGGGAAAAGCTGACACTGAGCTCAAGGCCCAGGACCACAGCAGCAAACAAGTAGCCAGGACCTCCCAGAGGATATACAGTCCAGGAGGGTGGAAACATCATTGACATGGACCCTTGTGAACATCTGAGAAATTGTGCCTAAGTGAAGGGGGTGTGCAGATAGTTTTTCTGACCGACATTTTTTCAAGTTTTTATCTAAGATCAAGCTAAAAAACTAAACTCCAGATGATTTTCTATGCCCAAGTGGTAATTTTGCTAGTGCTTCTGGTTAGAAAAAAATCAAACTAGGTGACTAAAACCCACTCGGGATGATTGAGTCAGCTTCCAGTGTGATTACTTCTGTAGTCAATGCCCCCAATTTCCTTCCTATATTAACACTTCCAAGCAGTATACTATCAAAGTCTCAAGTGAATGTGCATTTAGCAGCAGTGTAATTGATAAAAAAGGCCAGAGGGAAGATGTGTTACAAAATACCTATCTTGAATATGTAGATTTTTAAATTTTTTTTTGCCAGTCCTGGGCCTTGGACTCAAGGCCTGAGCACTGTCCCTGGCTTCTTCTTGCTCAAGGCTAGCACTCTGCCATTTGAGCCACAGCGCCACTTCTGGCCATTTTCTGTATATGTGGTGCTAGGGAATTGAACCCAGGGCTTCATGTATACAAGGCAAGCACGCTTTGCCACTAGGCCATATTCCCAGCCCGAATATGTACATTTTCGAAGGCCCCATTTCTTCCTTTCTTGTGAACCTACATACTAATACACTCTAGACTGAACTCAGTGCAGTGACCCATCTTTCATCTTTTAAAGTCAGTACAGCATAAGCCAAAACTACCTTGAAAGAGTACATTTAAGGAAACTAAGCCACAAGACTGTTGCATTATGATTTAATCTAATTGCACAAAAAAATGTGAAATCACAACTCCTCCAGATTTGAAGAGGAAGGTTATGCATGCCTCCATAATGAATTGTGCAGTTACATTTGAACCATATTGTGAATTTTACATCATACTGGATGTGTGGAATTCCCATGCAACACCTCAAATTATAAAATGGAAACAATCTTCAAACCTTTGTGGACATGCTAAAGAGAAAGGCCATTTTTTAAAATGGACAATGTAATTTGGATTACAATATACCAGAGGCTGCTACTTACTTTAAGATCATGGACCCTGAACTGGCTTTGGCCTCGACTCCTAAGAGTAACTAACATCACTCAGGTAACAACCAAAATTTCCCCTTAACTTCAAGACTATACACTATACTCTCCAGTGCCTCAGTTGTGTTTCTTATAAAGAACTACGTGACCAACTGCTTCCCGTGGGACCAGAACAATGGTTAACAGTGGGTTCAACTATTACACAATTATGCTAATATTTTATTAATCCAAAAGCACTTTACAAGAAAATATAAGTATGGCTTCCAATAGGAATGTTATACCTGGACTTGGTACTAAGCTCACAGATTTGAGTTTGCAAGGAAAAACAGGCTTTCAAGTTAAACAACAATTTGTAACCAAAACTTTAATCCCAAGGAATTCTCACAAAACATATTACAAATGACAGCATGAAAAAAAATGTTGCACAGTAACTCAAAAGTTCAGCTCTACAATGTACCCTTAAACTGGCAGGACATTGGTATTTTGAAATCTCAAATTTCCAAATAAAGAATGTTACAAACAGCTATGTATTCATATATAGCAATCACATAAGACACTTTAAAGGTAAACTTTCTCATCAGGTTTCAAACCAAGGCAACCTATGCCCAGGGTGAAGACCAGCTGGATTTTAGAGAAACTTCTCATCTGGTTTAATGGCGCAGCTTTTATCTTTACCTGTTGGCCTGTCTGTGGGCACAGCCACTTGTAAAGACTGCATATTCATCTACAGCTGCATACTGTATCCCAGCTATGAGTGAAAGTGCATCTCAGTTCCACTTCTGAAGTTTTGTTTCTATAATATTAGCACATCACACTTTGGCTGGGCAAGATTTAGAGGTTTTTATTTCAGTCCTACATGTAAGACTAGAGATTCAATGCAAATTCAATCTTGCTTAAGGGAACATTGTAAAGTAACAATTCTTGGTATTACATGCCTCATATGATCCATTTCAAACCATAGAGAATTACATCGCTGTGTCACTGTTCCAAAAGACAAACAAATTTGAACAGCTAAAACATCTTAAAAATGCACCAAGCTTATGAAGTCTCAAACAAAACTTGAATTTTCTGTACATACTCCTGTCAACTGAAGTTATTTCCTGTACACCACTTCTCTTGCAAACTGTTCTTCTATTTCCTTTCATTCGACCTAGATCGGCTAGGGAAAAGAAAATAAAGTTTTTACATCTGTACCTTGGTGACATTCAGTAGTAGCATTACCAGTATATGTTTTATGAGTATCTTTAAAAGTGACCCAAGCCATTTAAGATCTTACCTACGAGACCTAGAGAAAGATCGGGACGGCTTGTGATTTCTCTCGCGAGACAGTGATCTCTCTCTTCTCCTATCTCTAGAAAGGGACCTGAACCAAGAAGAAAAATGTTAGAGCAACTGTTATGGCAACTATACCTAGAAGAAATATCTGCCTAGTCCTTGAAAATTCAAATCTTGTTCATCCCAACAATTTAACCCTAATTAATTTTGGATTTTCCTTCCTATTACTGAATCTTCTGGAAGTTGGCTCCCACTGCCATAGCTGAGAATATGACTCAGAAATGTGGATTTACCTGCTTCGGCTGCGAGAGAAGCTTCTCCTTCTTGGAGATCTAAAAGCAGAAACATGAAAATTAGGCTAATAGTCAACTAGTATTTGTGGCGTGAGGCATTTCCCAACTTTTCAATCTCACTGTTGGGCCCAGTGAACGTGCCGGAAGAACTGGCACTCATCGTCCAAAAATAAAAAAAAGAAAAGAAAAAAGGCACAGAAGGATTAAGGAACAAAAAGCTCAAGTGAAAAGCAGATATTCCAACCATGGATTCATTTTAACAAAGAATGCTTCACAGCAGATCTGTCCAATGCAAAACTTCATGTCAAACTAACTCCACTACCCAAACACCACACCAAAATGTCCCACAAGTAGTTCCAAAAACAGTACCATAAACCAGTATTTGGAACCCATGCAAACCTCTAAGTCCATAACAAGACTTAGGTACCAGGTGGATAGTGTCATTTCGTGAAAACGCGGTAGGTGTAAATACTGATGCCATTTAGTGCTACATTAGAACTGCATCTGTGATCGTCACATTTTAAGAGTGTGTTTAGGCTTATCAAAATCACCTTAGCTTGGCCCACACTTCACCCCCAAAATTTAAAAAAAAATTTGAAAACTGTTAGTAAAACCATTTAAAGGTGATAGGATTCAACCAATTTTTGCTAGGAAGAAAAGCTAAAATCTGTTAGAGATTAAATTTTTTAGTTTGGCATCTCACACATGCAAATAAGTTCCACTTGAAGGTCTAGTTACATTATGAGTTCCCTATCACCCTTAAAAGTTTTTCAAGCAATATATATGTACGTTACCATTCAATTATGCACAGCCAGCCTTTGATCCAGAAAAAGAATTACTTTAAGCCGCTTACTCCTTATTTTAACCAGCAGTAAACTGTATAAGCAGGAAAAACTTACTAGTTTTGGGTTTCAACAAGCTAGAAATGGTGAGGTGAGGCTGCCGGACTGACGGCCAGGAAGAATTTGCTGAAAAGGTTTTGCCAGATGTTGCGTTGGATTTAGTTGGTTGGCGAAGGGGGTGTTGTGGATTTTTCCTGCTTTTTTGTTAGCCGAAGGCTGCTGCTGTAGTTGTTGTGAAGACATTTGGTAAATAAACAGCTGAGCTGATTGGCCAGGAATGTGTGGGCGGTCGAGGTGGCTGCTGCCGATTTGGTTAAGGTTGGAGAGAAGGCTGAGAGAAAACAGCATGCTCGGGAACCAAAGGGCGGTGCAACCTGACGACTGGCCAGCCTGGGTCATGTGAAACGACACCAGCCAAGCTGAATGGGGCGCGCTGGTCACATGACGCTGAAAGGGCTAGTTGACTGGCTAATGCAGATTCAGAGGGTGGTGAGAAGAGACATGATGGTGACTCTGTAACGGGGTTCATTTTTATTAATAGATGGACCAAAAAGCACAAAAAAAAATGAAAAACAAGCCATCAGTACAACCATCTATTAGCTAACAAATACTCTTTATTATGATGGGCAACAGTGTGTTGTTGTTTTTCAAAATAGCAAAAGGGGCAAGATTGTGGCCTCCTATCTCCTAAAAGGACCTCACTCACCTGTAAGAGGCAATTTAGTCCTACAGAAATCATTTTGGCAGTTGGAGATGAGGAGTCAGCATCCAGACAATACTGTCTGGTCCAAGAATGATGCCATTCGCAATTACAAAAAAAAACAAAAAACTGAATTCTCTCCTATGTGGGATCCAAGAACCGATGACTGGGTTTATACTGGTTTAGCCCCCTTTATTGGTCAGTGACTTAAGTTTAGAATGATTTGTACTTTACCAGTTGTAACATTAAAACAGCTGCCTGTTTAGTCAATACTATAATTGTGCTAGTAGAAAACACATTTTTTTTTGTGAAGAGCTAGAGTTGAATGTCATGTTTGTCATTATGGAGTCAAGAAATGGAAAAAGGCCTAAACTGAAGTATAAGGGAAGAATTAGAAAGATGCAACTGGAAGATGAACTAGAAGATAGATCCAAGACAGAAGTTACTCACTACCAACATGAAAAGTACCTACAGACACAAGCCAACACTCAGCACAACTCACATACCCCAAACTACACCCAGCCAATGTTTCGTAGAAACCTCCGAGCCTTCAAACCCACCAGCAAACTTTAGAAGAAATACCTGCTCCTACTAGCTACTCCATTACACCAATACCTCTAAAACGTGCTCTCTCTCAAGTACCTGCGGCGAGGTGGAGGACTCCTCCTTCGATAATCATCTCGAGGGCGACGACCCCAAGAAGGAGGTGGGCCACGGTTTCGGCTTCTCTTCTCACCATTCGACAGTTCCACTCTTACACGGCAGCCACACAGTGTTCTATGGGGACAAATGGAGATGTATATTAAAACAAGAAGAACTCTTCTGCATTTCTGCAGACCTTTTAATACCAAAACTTTAACTGGCTCTTTTTTTGTGTGTTGGTTGTGTGGCTTGAACTCGGGGCCTGGGCACTGTCCCTGAGCTCTTTTGCTCAAGGCTAGGGCAACACTCTTACCACAACGCCACTTCTGGTTTTGTGGTGGTTAACTGGATAGTTGCATAGACTCTCCTGACCAGGCTGGTTTTTAACAATGGTCCTCAGACCTCAGCCTCTTGAGTAGCTAGCACAAGCCACCTGCACCCAGCAAAATTTAAGTTTTTTATTTGTTGGTCATGGGGCTTGAATTCAAGGCCTGTGAGCTGTTTGGGAGCTCTTTCACTCAAGGCTAGGGCTCTACCACTCTGAGCCACAGAATCACTTCCCTTTTCTTCTTTTCGAAAACAAAGTGGTTGATATTGGTCCAATGTCAAACTAAACAGAAGTCATAAGGGATTTTGACAAATAATTCATAAAAACCCATTTTTAAAAATTTTAACATGTTAGAACCAGTGTAATTAAATGAAGTGTCAAGAACCTCTGAATTTACCTTAAAAAAAAAAAACCTGACACTTTTGACTTTCTTTGGAACTATGCCCTAGCATTTTCAGTTACTTATTATGCTCAACTATCAGTCTCTCTCCTGCATCCCTAACAGAGCTCTAAGACAACCATTTTGGCCCTTTTATACCACTCCCTAACACATCATCATGTAAGGAATTATAGCCCAGATATAGGAAAATATGACGTAGTTATGCCTCCCCATTATTTGTACATAGCCATCCATTACTCTTTAGGCAAGTCAAATATATTTGGACAGTTGCTTGGAAGAGGTGGGCCCTAGAAAACTTTGCTACTCACTGCCAAGCAGTGGTGGCTCAGGCCTGTATCCTTAGCCACTCAGGAGGCTGAGATCTGAGGATGGCAGATCAAAGCCAGCCTAGCAGAAAAGTCCCTGGGATTCTCATCTCTTGGATTTTTAGGATTAACCTTTTTCCCTGATATCAAGAATTCAATGCTTTTCAAATAGGTTAAGAGGTGAGGTCAAAATCTATTCCTGTCATAGTCAGGTGTTACTATCAGCTAGCTGTAAGACAAAGAACCAACTCACATTTGAGCTAAAATATTTCAAACATACAGAGAACACAAGTCACCTATCATTGGGAACCAACATTTTTAGTTCATAAAGAATTCCCCAAGGGCTGGGAATATGGCCTAGTGGAAGCCCTTGGTTCAATTCCCCAGCACCACATATATAGAAAGTGGCCAGAAGTGGCGCTATGGCTCAAGTAACAGTGCTAGCCTTGAGCAAAATGAAGCCAAGGGACAGTGCTCAGGCCCTGAGTCCAAGCTCCAGGACTGGCCAAAAAAAAAAAAAAAATAGAAAAAGAAAAGAATTCCCTACTTCCGAAAGCTTATGACTTTTATTAAAAATTTACTTAGTGTTGCTTAAATTACCTTCCATCTAGCTCTCGAACAGCATCAGCTGCATCTCGGGGATCCTCAAATTCAACAAATGCAAAGCCGGGAGGGTTTCTAGCAACCCACACACTTCGGAGTGGCCCATAATAGCCAAAAGCTCGTTCCAATTCAGTCTTGTTGCCATTGTTTCCGAGATTGCCTACATAAACCTTACAGTCCAAAGGACAGGAATCACGATGCATTTCTGTAACAAAAGACCAAAACAAACCATTAATTTATGCAAATGATCTAGTTAAAAGGGAACAATTACAAAATGCCAAAACAAAAACTATAGCAATACTCTAAAGTATGCAACCTCCAAGAAAGCAGTAAATTAACAAGAAAAAAATGACTTCAAAGTGGCTGGGAATGTGGCTAAGTGCTAAGAGTTCATGCCTAGCACACATCAAGCCCTGGACAGAAAAAGGAAGAAGCTCAAGAAGTAGAGTGCTAGCCTTGAAAAAAAGAAATCAGAGACAGTACTCAGGCCCTGAGGTCAAGCCCCAGGACTGGCAGAAAAGAAAAAAAGCCCTCCTAGGAATTAAGGTTCAATTATCAAATAATGTGCTCTGATGAATTTAAACTTGTTAATTCATTTGCCCCTCAAAGCATCTAGAAAAGTTGCTATAACCCACAGAAAACAAGCTGCCAGGAACAAACACCAGAAATACCAAGAAGGGAACTGGTGGCTCCGGCCTGTAATTCTATTTGGGAAGCTGAGATCTGAAGATCAAGGTTTGAAGCCAGCTAGGGCAGGAAAACCAGTTAAAACTAAAAACTCAAATCACCAATAAACTACCAAAGAGCAGGAAGTGGAGCTGCGGCTCCAGTGGTAGAGTGCTAACCTTGAGCAGGAGAAACTCAGGGACAGTGCCCAGAACTGGCACAAAATAAAACCAGCATGGAAAAAAAAAAAACAGGACAGCCAGTTCCTTTTACTTTTCTCGCATACAAGGTAAAACGCATGGAGCCAGTTTACCTTCAAATTAATGTGACCAGGTGATTTTTTTGTCCTGTCCTCCAAATAAAGAGCCAACTCGAATATGGCTAAAAAATATAAGTTTAATACCAGAGAATGTTTCTTCTACCAGGAAGAGCATTTTAACACCAGATCAAAGGGGTTCTTAGGCAGTAAAAATTCCTCAGGCAAGGAAATAAAGCAAGACAACTCAGAAAAGGATGCAGCACAGTGGCAGCAGAGTCACCTAATGAACACCAAGGGCTAGGTTTGATTCCCAGGTAAGGGTTGGGGAGGTAGTAAAACTAGCTAAGCTTCCGAGGCTCAGGCCTGTAATCCTATCTACTCCAGAGGCTGAGCTATGAGGATGGCAGTTCAGAGTCAGCCATACATAGCAGCAAAGTCTAACTGCAAAAAAGCTGGAAATGGTGATATGACAGCATGAGCCTTGGGCACAAAAAGCTCAGGGGGCAGGGTCCCAGCTGAGTTCAAGCCCGGGGAGGGGCATGCAAAAAAAGGTAAACTGTGCTAACACTTCTTCACTGTTGCCCTCCCCCCAGCAAACTGGTAAGCCAAACAAACGTCATATTCCAACCAAAGCCAATATAACTCAAAGGCTACAAGTGGGAAAAATACCTCAAAAGCATGCCAAGTTACACCCGAATCATCCAACAGGTAAATGCGGGAAAACAAAAGTGGCCAGAGATTGGAGCTGAAGGAGAGGCCAGAGAGAACTTGAAGTGGTTGCAAAGTGGACCAGCGTCTAACTTCGGGGGCCCCCAAAAGGATGTACCGTTAAGGGTGTCTAACACCTCACCTCTGCACCAGGGGAGGGGATGCCACCCGTAACCCCCGCATGCCCTACTAGAGCAAAACCTCCCCATCTCCAAAGAAGAGAATGTGCACTGCAAGAATTTGCTACACTTCGAGGCCACTTGTTGATAAGCCTATTTAATCCTTGGGTAACAAATCCAATCAACTTATTCACAAAAGGCAAGACAAGGCTATTAGTTATTCCCTTTCTACTGAACCTAGTTTGGAAAAAAAAATTCCAGTCCAGACACATCCGATTGGTCCCGACCCCACCCTGGGCCCGCGGCGTCAGTCCGGACCTAGTCATTCGTAAAAATTCATTTTTTTAATAAAACCCTTCCGCGCCCCCTTCCAGGCCTGTTAGTGGGAAGGCGCCCTCACCGCCCCTCCACTCGACTTCCAGGAAGGCGCGTTTACATTAAAGGAAACGTTTGGTGCCGACTGTAAAGTATTTTCTTTTAAAAAAAGCCCAAAGTAACATTTACAAAATAAAAAGCACGTATGAAGTCTGGAGTCCGTTCGGTACGGGCTGGAAGATCCAGGCTTAAGTCGGTGACTTAAAATTTGAAAAATCTTGAGAACGTGCTCCCCAAAAGGAGGAATTTCCCTCAAAAAAAAAAAAGGCGCCATAAAACGGGAAGGCCGCGACCTGAAGTATTTCAATTACGGACCCCCCCCTCGGCACCCCAAATCTCGGGGAATCCCTCACGCCGACACCCTCACCCGTGGGGGCAGTCAACACCCGCACCCAAGGCCCGGAAACCTCCTCCGGAAGGTCCGGGGGCCCCCGCCACCGCCCCGCGCCGAACGTCACAAAATGGCGGCGGCGCCTTTGTCTCAGTCAGGCGCCGCCGAGGAGCGTGGCTCCGGCTCGATATCGGCTCAAGGGCCGCTTCCCTCATCCCGCGCGGCTGGTCGCTTACCGAGATCGTGGAGTAGAGACTCGGAGGCTCAAACCCACACACCCGGACTGCTTTCCACCGAACTTCTTCAGCTAAGCCACCACGAGCAGATGCGCACACTTCTCCGGCGTCCACGAAATGGCGGACCACCGCCTTCCCCCTCGCCCCTATTTATACTGGATCCCGCCGATCACGTGGTGGGAGGGTTTCGCCCAATGAGAGGGCGTAGATTCCGTGACGTCAGGCGGCTACAAACGCTGCGAGAGTCGCGGTTGCTGGGAGCGCGCTCCCAGCCGTTCCGTCAGGTGGGCGGAGCCGTGTGCGAGCGCGAGCTCGTCGCCTGGGGGGCTGAGGCCGGGGCTGGGCTTTCTCGGCTGTTCCCTGGGCGTCGACCCCCTCAGTAGTCACCCACAAACCCTTCTCTCTCTCTCTCTCTCTCTCTGGTCCGCGTGGGCTGCAGTTTCCTAAATCCCACGGTCGTCTTTACTCCCGAATACTAGAGCCGCCGGCTGCCGAGAGGATCCGGGTGGATTCATTGATTGCCTCGCCGCAGTGGGCGGTTAGGCCGGGACGTTTACCGAAGCGGCGGGGCCGGGCCCGCAAGGTCACCGACCTTGTTGTTCGTGAGCCGGCTGGAACCGGAGCACGGGGTCCCGGGGAACCTCTCACCGATTTCCCGCCACGAAGCCCACCCGCGGGGCCGGCCCCCGCCCCGCCTCCGGAGGCCGGTCGGGCCTGGGGACCGCCGTGGGAAGGGGCAGGCGGGAGTGGATTCTTGTCCCCTGCCCGGAGGGCCGCCCCGCCTGCCCCCAGCCCCGCAGGGCCTGGCCCGGCCTCTGTTTACCCGGCCACCTCCCTAGCAAGATGGAGCCCCGGCGAGAGTTCAGTAGTAAAGCTAGGAAAGCCCTGATTGCATGAGGAAAACAGAATCGCCTTCGCCCCGTGCTTTCTGCATCTCCCTAACCTGTTTTCCTCCTCACTCTTTTTCTTTCTAGCTGAGCTACCAAGTCTGCCTCCTACCCCCGAATTTTGTCCCCAAATCTAGACCAAACATTTGGTTAAAAATCTGAATTTTCAGCCTCTCATTGCCCCTTAACTGAAAGATAGGCTCAGCCCATAAATTTCTTTTTTTGGGAGGGTGTGCGTGCTAGGGCTGGAACTCAGGGCCAGAGCTGCTTTGCTCAAGGCCAGTGTTCTGCCACTTCAGCCTCAGCTCCACTTGAGACTTTCTGGTAGTTAACCGGAGATAAGAGTCTCATGGACTGTCTTACCCAGGATGGCTTGGAACCTTGAGCCTCAGATCTCAGTCTCCTGAGGAGTTCTACTTACAGGTGTAAACCACAGGTGCCCAGCTCAGCCCATTATTGGCTTCAGTTTTAGCTCTCCTGATGTTTTGGCTTTGATTTACTCCCCTCTGAAGTATATTGAAGTACATTTCCCTCTTGTTTTTCCTTTTTTCCTTTTGGTCTTGCAACTGCTAGGAATGGAACCCAGGGCTCTATGTATTCTATAATCATTCTACATTCTCTAGCCTGCTTTCCACCCCCTTTTGATTTCTATCAAAATAAAGCTGTGTTTTGAATTAACCAGAAAAAAAAATGGGACTAGAGGCATGCCTAGTAAACATAAGGCCCTGAGTTCAAAAGCCACTACTGCTAAAAACTAAAGCATCTGATACCCAGTACCAAACAAAAAACAAATATGATTCTAAAATGACTGCACTGCTAGTTGATGTTAAATTATCTGAGGACCCCTTAACCTCTCAGCATTAATTTCCTCTCAACAATAAGATAGCACCAGCCTTATTGGGCACTATTTGGATCCCACAGGGACATCAGATTTTGCTGTTGCAGTCAGGCCTCCAAATATCCAGGCTTGAAATACCACAGCCAATACATATCTGTTTGCTCAAATAATATATCTAAATGACTACTACATTCTATTTGTGCCAGCCTTGAACTCAGAGTACTGTCCTAAGCTTTTGTGCTCAAGCTAACAACACGAGCCTCAAGTCTATTCTGAAGGTTTTGTTGTTGTTGTTCACGCGCGCGCACACACACACACACGCACACCCCTGGTCCTGGGGCTTGGACTCTGGGCCTGGGCACTGTTCCTGAGCCTCTTTGTGCTCACGGATAGTGCTCTATCATTTGAGCCATGGTGCCACTTTTGGGCTTTTTCTGAGTAGTTTATTGGAGAGAAGAGTCCCATGGACTTTTCTGCCGGCAGGGTTTGATCCACCATCTTCAGACCTCCGCCTCCTGAGTGGCTAGGAATACACACATGAGCTACTGGCACCTGGCTCAGCAGGACTTCCTTAATTGCTTGCTACAGCCCAGGTTTCAGTTAGCAGAAGCCTGGCTCACTATGACAAAAGTGTGGGTGGAGTTGAGGGAACTAAACTGTAGGCTAGCTGGGGCACAGCACACCTCTAGCTACAGCTAGGAGGCCTGTTGGGGCAGGTGGTAGCAGGAGTACCATAACAACCAGATTTTGTAGCTGTGTGTAGCTTAGGTGGAGGCACTGTGGCAGCTCAGTATTAGCCAAGTCAACCTAGAGTCCCTGGACTTGTACTCTTCTTTCAGTGTTGGGAATGGAACCTAGGGCTTACATGCACCCTAGGCAAGCATTCCGCCATTGAGCTCCACTCCTCATCTCTTCATGATGACCTCTGCCTCAGACCAACTGGGGGCCTGTGGGCAGGAGGGCTGGCTGCCACAAGCCCAGAGTCAGGCTCCAGGGCACAGAGCAGGGTACACAAGGCTGAGAATTTATTAATGCAGTCACCACTGAGTATATGTGGCTAGTGTAGTCCCAGTAGAATTTGTTGGGACATATGTGGATTTTAGAGACAATGTAAAAAAGAATGTAAGATATATTTGTGTGTATGTGTGTGTGTGTGTGTGTGTGTGTGTGTGTGTGTTAGACCTGGGGCTTGAACTCAGGGCCTAGGCACTGTCTCTGAGGTTTTCTTGCACAAGACTAGCACTCTACCCCTTGAGTCATAGCTCCACTCCCAGCTTGTTGGTAGTTAATTGGAGATAAGAGTCGCATCCTAGGCTGCTCAGCTTGTAATCCTAGCTACTCAGGAGGCTAAGATCTGAGGATCACAGTTCAAAGCCAGCCCGGGCAGAAAAATCTGTGAGACACATCTCAGAAAAAGCCAGAAGTGGTGGGGTGGCTCAAGTTGTAGAGCACTAGCTTTGAACAAAAGAAGCTCAGGGACAGTGTCCAGCCCCTGAGTTCAAGCCTCAGGACTGGTGAAAAAAAAATGTCTCATGGACTTTGTTACCTATAGTTTTCTAACCTCAATTCACAGATCTCAGCCTCATGAATAGCTAGCATAATAGGCTTGAGCCACCAGTGCCCAGGTAAAATATCGTAATATTTTTTTCTATTGAGTTCATGTTCAAATAACTTGGGGGCGGTACTGGAGCTTGAACCCAGGGTCTCTGCTCTTGAATTCAGGACTGACACTCTAATACTTAGGCCACACCCTGAGGATTTGTCTGCCCTGTAGGGCTTTAGTCTGTGATTCTCAAATCTCATCATCTTGAGTTGCTAGGATTGCAGAGGTAATTTACTTGTGCCTGGTTCCCTAATCTTACCACATCCCACACAAAAGTTTGCAGAACTTTTCAAATAATTTGATTCACTTTTTGTTTTGTTTTGTTTTGCCAGTCCTGGGGCTTGGACTCAGGGCCTGAGCACTGTCCCTGGCTTCTTTTTGCTCAAGGCTAGCACTCTGCCACGTGAGCCACAGGGCCACCTCTGGCCTTTTCTATATATGTGGTGCTGGGGAATTGAACCCAGGGCTTCATACGAGGTGAGCACTTTACCACTAGGCCATATTCCCAGCCCCTTGATTCACTTTTAAAATAAGGTTTAAGTTGCTAGGCACTGATGGCTCATGCCTATAATCCTGGCTATCCAGGGGGCTGAGATCTGAGGATCATTGTTCAAAGCCAGCCTGGGCAGATAATTCCGTGACTCTTATCTCCAATTAGGCACTTAAAAAAAAAAACAGAAGTGGAGCTATGGCTCAAAGTGGTAGGGCATTAGTCTTGAGAAAAAAAAACGAAAAAAAAACTCTGGGACAGAGCCCATGCCCTGAGTTCAAGCCCCAGATGGACAAAACAAACAAAAACAATAAAAATTTGAAGGGGCTGGGAATGTGCCTTAGCGGTAGAGTGCTTGCCTAGCATGCACAAAGCCCTGGGTTCAATTCTTCAGCACCACATAAACAGAAAAAGCTGGAAGTGGCGCTGTAGCTCAAGAGGTAGAGTGCTAGCCTTGAGCAAAAAGAAGCCAGTGACAGTGCTTAGGCCCTGAGTTCAAGCCCCAGGACTGGCAAAAACAAAAATTTGATAACCAGGTTCCAGTACCTCATACCTATAACCCTACCTACTCAGGAGGTTGGGATCTGAAGATCTTGGGTTGTGCTAGCTTGGGCAGGAGAGTCTATGAGACTTTTATCTCCAGTTAACCACTAACAAGCTGGAAGTAGAGCTGTTAGGGCACTAGCCTTAAGCACAAAAACTCAAGAATAATGCCTAGGCCTGGAGTTCAAGACTCAGTACTGGCACACATATACAAATTGGTCCCCAGTGAGTTTCTAGTCATAATTAGTTACCTGATTTCTCCTAGTATGATATCCCTAAGTTACACAGCCCTGAAGTTTCTGAGCTCTTTATTTATTTATTTATTTATTTTGGTCAGTTGTGGGGCTTGAACTCTGGGCCTGTGTGGTGTCCCTGAGCTCTTCAGCTCAAGGCTAGTGCTCTACCACTTGAGTCTCCTGAGTAGATAGGATTACAGTCCTGAGCCACCAGAGCCCAGCTAGTTTCTGAGCTCTTCTGGGTAATTCTAAGTTACTGACAAACCCATCTACACACTAATGATTTCTCCCTGTGATTTTTTTTCCTCCCCCTGGGTTTTACCTTATATACAAAATGTAACTGTTGGCTAGAAGTGTGGCTTAAGTGGCAGAGCACTTGCTTAGCAAGAAGCACAAAATCCTGTGTTCAAGCCAGTACCACCACCACCACCAAACAAACCAACAACAACATCTGTGAATGATGGAAACAAATGCTACTTAGGATGCAGAGACTTTCAGGAACGCCCCAAGGTCACACAGCTTGTAAAGGATGAGGTTTAGAAGCCTGGCCTGGAGTCTCCTCTCAAGGAGACCCAGGAGAGATGAGTCTCTGGGGATGGGTTTGTTTTTTTCAGCTCCAACCCCATTCGTGCAGAAACCCTAAGGGCAAGTCATATGGACAGACAGATGGGGGAGGGTGGGTTTGGGCTGTAGGCAAGCAACTCACTTCTGGAGCCTTGCAGGATTTTTTTTCCTCTCATTTAGCGTTCAACTCCACCCTCTTCTCCCTTAGTGGGTCTGAATTTCTGCATTTAGTGCCAGCTTGCCTGCTGAGTTGAACTCCTTACCTTATTTGGTTCTTAAACCTACCAAAGCCTAGAAAAGGATCCAGGGTAGAAGCAGAGGCTTGGTGGAGCAGAGATGGTGTGTGTGTGTGTGTGTGTGTGTGTGTGTGTGTGTGTGTGTGTGTGTGTGTGAAATGTTCTTTTCAATAGCCAGGCTCACTCCGGAAATCACCAATACAGGGAAGTAGCTTGCCTTCAAAAACAACTACCAGAAGCAACTGAAGGGGGCAGAGTGGCGTATCAGTTTTCAGCGTGTGCTTAATTCTGAGTTTTGAAATACGTTTGTCTTGGTAGGGTTCCAGGAAGACTCTCTTTCTCCCATCTTGAACTCCTAGACTGACACCCATCTCTATAGCAGAGGAAGCCCAGGCCCAGGACAAACACAGATGACGGAATGCAGCATACATATGCTTTTATGGATCATATGAGACAGGGTTTTGCTCTGGAGCCTAGGTTGGCTTCCAACTCACAATTCTCCTGCCACAACCTGTGAAATGTTGGGGTGACAGGCATGTACCACCATACCCAGTTTCCCTTTGGTAGGAGCTTCACATCAAAATCACATATGCAAATACACATACATCTTCCATAATTATGTCCCTGAAGTACTTGGGGACCCAGTTCAGTCCTTCTACTTATATCCCATAGGTGACTCTTGTGTCTTGGCCACTCTGGATTGGCCCATAAGCCTTGTGGCTTTAGATCTTGTCCCCAGAGACAAGCTGTGGACATCTGCCTGGAATGACTACCTAAGCCTGAGATTTATATCTGCCTAGAATAACTAAGCCTGAGATTCCTTTCCCCCCGGGCCTCAAATTCTGGGCCTGGGTGCTGTCTCTAAGCTCCTTTTTGCTCAATGCTAGCACTCTACCATTTGAGCCACAGTGCTACTTCCAGTGTTTTCTGAGATTAATTGGAGATAGGAGTCCCTCAACTTCCCTGCCCTGGCTGGCTTCAAACCATGATCCTCAGATCTCAGCCTACTGAGTAGCTAGGATTACAGGCCTAAGCCACCAGCACCCAGCAGCCTGAGATTTATATATTCTGACCCCCTTAGAAAACAAAAACAAACGTGATATTACCACCCAGAACCTAAAAGCCCACGACCCACGGGTGGGCAGAGTCTGGGTTGTCCAATGTCCTCTGACAGTGGTGGGTAAAACTGCCCGAGTTTAAATATGCTTGCCAGTCACCCTGGTTAGGATCCATTCCAGCCAGTGTCCACACCCACATGGGTTATTCAACACATTTGACCTAGTTCAGTCCGGACCCTAACTAATCAAAGCAGGCCTGGGAGGGTAAAAAGAGAAGAGACTGGGTAGTGGGGTGAGTAGAAGTAGGCCCTGGGCTGGGCTGGGTCTCAGGCAGCAGCCATCTGTCAACAAACACGGAAGTAGCAGGCATTTTAACAGCTGCCACCTCTTACCTAGAGTCTTTGAGTTGCATATCATCAGTTCATCTGTCTCTGGTTCCTAGTCCCTTCACCTCTGATACCCTTCTCCATTCCTGTCTGCTTTTTGTCTGCCTTGTTCCTTTCTCCCTCTGCTTGGAAAAGCGCCCAGGAGCTCACACTTCAATACTTCTGATTTCTGAAAGAAAAGCAGAAGTCAAGGAGCAGTGGGTGCAAGATGTTGACCTGCTAGGCCGCAGTGGCCAGCTCCCATCTGGTACCAGCAGGTCCTGGAAAGAGCAACATAACAGCCTAAGGGACATGGGCCTGTGGTTCATCTGTATAGCAACTCAGGGGCAGAGATCTGAGGATCTTAGTTTGAAATCAGCCTGGGCAGATAAATCCATGAGACTCTCATCTCTAATTAACCAGCAAAAAAGCTGGCAGTGCAGGTGTGACTCAAGTGGTAGAGTGCCAACCTTGAACACATAAGCTAAGCAAGAGAGTGGGGCCCTGAGTTTCACCCCAGTATGCTCACCTTTCCAATCTCTGACAGAGAGTTAGTAATTCCTAGTGGGTTTTTTTTTTCTTTTGCCAGTCCTGGGGTTTGAACTTAGGGCCTGGACACTATCCCTGAGCTTCTTTTGCTCAAGACTTGTACTTTACCACTTGAACCACAATGCTGCTCCGGCTTTTTTGGTTTGTGTGCTATTGAGGAATCAAACCCAGGGCTTTCTGCATGCTAGCCAAGTACTCTACCACTAAGCCAAATTCCCATCCCAGCAATTCCTGTTTCTATGGTGGTTAGATCTGTTCAGATAAATACTGAAAGCCAGGCGCCAGTGGCTCATGCCTATAATCCTAGCTACTCAGGAGGCTGAGATCTGAGGATGCCACTGGAAGCCAGTCTAGGCAGGAAAGTCCATGAGACTCTTTTGTTTGTTTGTTTGCATGGTACCAAGGAATTGAACCCAGGACTTCATGCATGCTAGGCAAGCATTCTACCACTAAGCCACATTCCTAGCTCCCATTAGACTCATGTCTAATTAAAAAAAAAAAACAAACCCAAAAACTGCAAGTAGCCAAGTCCTGGGGCTCATGCCTTTCATGCTAGCTGCTCAGGAGGTTGAGATCTGAGGATCGAGGTTCAAAGTGATAGCTGAGACTCTAAGCTGGAAGTGGTGCTGAGGCTTAAGTGGTAGAACACTAGCCTTGAGGAAAAGAAGCTCAAGGACAGTGTCCAGGCCCTGAGTTCAAGACCCAGGACCAAACAAAAAGAAAAAGAAAAAGCAAAGGTCCATCAATGCCCATTGATTTGTCATCAATACATGGTGGTGGTTGTTAGCAATCAGCATTATAATAAATGAAATCCCTTCAAGCCGGTTTTGTTATTGTTGTTGTTAATCATGGGACTTGAACTCAGGGCCTGGTCACTGTCCCTGAGCTTTTTACTCAAGACTAGCAGCACTCTACCACTTTGAGCCACAACACCACTTGTGGTTTTGTGGTGGTTACTTTGAGATAAGAATCTCACAGACTTCTGCCCAGGCTGGCTTTGAACCATGATCCTCAGATCTCAGCCTTCTGAGTAGCTAGGGTTACAGCCATGAGCCATCAGTGCCTGGCACAAGCTTGTTTTTAAGAAGGGTTTAGCAATTAAGACCTTGATGTAGAGAAAAACTATTTGTCAGTACAGAGAAACCATAGGTCTCCCTGGAGTCCAATTATTTTGGCTTCTCCGAAGCTGTCTCCCCAGAGAGAAGTATGGTGACAATAAGAAAGCAGAGCTGCCAAAAACAAAGAGCAGAGGTGGAACAGGGAAACTGGGAGAAAACAAAGGAAGGAGTGACATTGCCCAAAAGAGAAACATACATATTACCCAAACTATGAAATGGTAGCCCCTCTGTATAACACCTTAATAATAACAATAAAATTATATATAAAATATAAAAACAAAAACAGATGGAGAGAGTATTATGGGAGAGAGTCATCTGAAGGCCAGATCTCAAGTGCTAGACTGGCATCGCCTATTGAGTATGTACTGTGCAAGGGTGAGGCCTGAGTTCAATCCCCAGTGCCACAGAAAAGAGAGAGAAAGAGATCACTGGAGACTAGCATGAATGTCCACTGTGAGCCTGGCTGGTAGAATACATGCCACTGAGTTTCAGAAAGTCACTCTCCCCTGTGTCTTGCCACCACAGAAGTCTCTAGAAATCAAGTACAACCCAGGGGAGGGCCTCTTGGGGGTGTGGAATGACCTAGCACATCTAATTGCAATCTGTGATAATTACTGCTCTGGCATGGGAAACAACGCAGAGGGGTGTTAGGAGACAGGGAAGTGCTCTCTGAGCTGAGTCTTGGAGGGTGAATTAAAGATAACTAGGTGTTTGTGAAGGTAGAAAGAAAAATCTAGTCCCTGAGTTGGCAGTTACCTGGTGACCCATCCTAAACCAACGACAAAATACTGTCAGGAGGAAGGAGGCGAAGAAACAATACTTTAAGGAGAAGGGTCAGTGACCCCACACAGTCAGACAAGCTGTGCATAGTAAGAGCCAGAGCCCGCTATTGGATTTAGATACTCAAGAGGAGGACCCTGGCATTGACCTTGGGAAGAACATTTAAAGCAGGATGTGCAGGAGGCGGGACATATCGCAGGTAGTAAGTGCAGAAACTCTACAGAATGAGTGGTGAAGAGGAAAGGCAGAAATAGGAACTGGGCATGAGTCAGAAGGTGTGTGTGTGTGTGTGTGTGTGTGTGTGTGTGTGTGTACGTGCACCTGGGGCCTTGTGCTCTTTTTAGCTTTTTCTCTCAAGGCTGATATTCTACCAGTTGAGCCACACTTCCACTTCTGGCTTTTCATAGGTTAATTGGAGATGAGTCTCTCAGATTGTCTTCCTGGGATGGCTTTCAACCAGGATCCTCAGATCAAAGCCTTCCGAGTAGCTAGGATTACAGGCGCGAGCCACTTGTGCCCACTCAGAGATGATTTTGATGAGGGAGCCTCTGAATGCTTCTGAACACTGATGGGAAGTAGGGAATAGGGAGCCCCAATAACAACACACACACACACACACACACACACACACACACACACACACACACACAAAACTAGGAAGGAAACGTCTGGAAAGGTAGGAAGCAACCCAGTAGGGCCTCAAGTCTCCTAGCTAAAGAAGCAAATAAATACTTTAAGTAAACACAGAAGTAAACTCGGTTTGGAATATAAAATGCCAATTGGATTCATGTATTTGTTTTCTTTTCGTGCCTGGGCACTGTCCTTGATCTTTTTTTGTTTGTTTGTTTTGGTGCCAGTCCTGGGGCTTGAACTCAGGGCCTGGGCACCGTCCCTGTCCCTGAGCTTCTTTGTGCCCAAGGCTAGTGCTCTACCACTTGAGCCACAGTGCCACTTTGGGCTGGCTTTCTCTGAGTAGTTAATTGAAGATTAGAATCTTCTGGACTTTTCTGCCTAGGCTGGCTTCAAACCTGGATCCCCAGAGCTTAGCCTCCAGAGTAGCTAGGATTTATACGGCAGGCATGAACCACCTGTACTACCAGCTTCATGTATTCTTTTTGTTTTAATTTATATTTTGGTTGAGACAGAACGATGAGAAAATATAATCATAATTATTGTCATAGTATCCACCGTAAATAGATCTTAATTAGCCAGTCAATCAGTCAAACCAATCAATCAGAGAAACAGCAAGTCAAACATTGAGCAAAGACAGGGTTTCCCCTCAGAGCACTTAACCTTTCTCATAAACACACACACACACACACACACACACACACACACACACTGAATGTTCCTGTCTCACCCTGTGAGGTGAATAGATGACCAGTTGACCCAAAGCTGTTCCCTGCAGGCTGGGAGAGCTGAATCTCCTCATCCCTGGCCTACATCATAGTTGTTCCTTTCTACTTTGATTTTGGCTGTACAGTTTGGCTGAGTGGAACCTCCACGAAGAGCAGCTACTGGTGGCCCTGCATGGGGTGGTGATCTCCAGTAAGAGTTTTGGAGAAAGGGCTTTCAAAAGCTTTGCCTGAGCTGGTCACTGGTGGCTCACACCTGTAATCTTAGCTACTCAAGGAGGCTGAGATCTGAGGATCACAGTTCAAAACCAGCCCAGGCAAGAAAGTCCATGAGGCTCTTAGCTCCAATTGACCATCAGAAAGCCCAAAGTGGCCCTGTGGCTCAAATGGTAGAGTGCCAGCCTTAAGCAAAAGAGCTCAGGGACAGCACCCAGGACCTGAATTCAAGCCCCAAGAAAGTTCTGCTTGTATTCTTAGCGACTCAGGATGAGATCTGAGGATCTCAGTTCAAAGCCAGCCTGGGTAAGAAAGTCTGTGAGACACATATCTCCGAATTAATCAGTAAAAAGCCAGGAATGGAGCTGGTAGAATGCCAGCCTTGAGTGAAAAAGCTAAAGAACAGCGCCTAGGCACTTGGTTCAGGCCCCAGTGCCAACACACACACACACACACACACACACACACACACACACACACACAGAGCTTACTACTTAATGAACAAAAGGGGGAAAAGAAAGGCTACACTGGATTGTTCAGCTTCCAGTAGTGGGGGGCGGGCAGAAAGCACCAAGGTGCCTCCCCCCCTTCCTCCATTCCTTTCCTCTCCACACCAGGAGGAAATCACTAGAGACAATCAGCTCGCTGCAATAGAGAGCAACAGCGGGGCAGAACTGCAGAACAATGGCGTTCACATGGGAAAGAATCCCCTTTGGGTTAAATTCAGATTGCTCTCAATAAAGAATGAGGCAGTTCTATTTGTTCTGATTCGGAAGACTTTCCAAGGTATATTTTTTTTTTCAGCAACCAAAACAATAAGATGAAAAATAGTATGTTGTTTCAGACACTATTTTTTAAAAACTCTAGAAGGATGTAGTATTTTCCTTTGTTCTGTTTTCTCAGTCCTGGGATTTGAGCTCAGGGCATTGTGCCTACTTCGCTCAGTTGGCTAACATTACTCCAGAAGCCAAGTCTCCAGTCTTGCTGCTTTTTGCTGTTTTCTTTCTTTCTTTTTTTTTCCAATGGAGTCTCCAGGACTTATCTGCCTGAGCTGGCAGATAAACTTCTAACTTTGATACCCCGGATGTCAGCCTCCTGAGTAGTTAGGATTACAGGGATGAACCACCAGCACAGAGAGCCAGAGCATGTGTTTATGTTTATGCAAATATAGATTTTGTATATGGAAAGATGTGCTGGAAACCTGGGGGGCGGGGAATGCGGCAGAGGAGAGGAGCGTGGGAAATGGTGATGGAGACCAACGTGCAGGCTTTTTCATTGCTTACTCTTTTGTATTTTGTACCCTCTATAAATACTATGTGTGTAATAAATAAATATAGGTAAATGCATCTTTTTAGATTGGCTTAAGTGAAACATTTTGCAAGTCTTTTTTGATGGCAAACAGCCACTCCTTAATTTGCTTTGAAAATGTTATTTGAGTACTGAATTTTCTTAAAGCATGAGACACTGGCATCTGCAAGCCACACCCAGGAGTGCTTCAATTTAAGGTCACTGGCAAAACCAGCCAAGCAAGTCTGACTTTCAAAAGAAAAAACACAAAATCCAAGCATTGCCCAAAGAGGTAGAGCAGGTGGGCAGGGCCGCTGGGGGCTCTGATTCCCAGCAAAGACCTTTACAAACCATAAAATAGAGTTGCAAGAGGAATGTTTGCCTTACATATGAAACTGTAACCCCTCTCTGTACTTCACCTTGACAATAAAGGGGGGGGGGGGAAGGAACGCTGCCTGAAAAACAGATCGTGCCATTTTTGTAAAGGAAAAAAAAAAAGGTGATAACCCAAGGCCTGTAATCCTAGCTACTCAGGAGGCTGAGATCTGAGGATATGATTGTAACCCAGCCTGGGAAGAAAAGGTCATAAAACTTTTACTCCGATTAACCACTAAAAAACTGTAAGTGGAGGTGTGGCTCAAGTGGTAGAGTAGAAAGCTAAAAGTAACTAGTGCCCCGTCCTGGAGTTCAAGCCCCAGTACCAGCGTACACACACCGAAAAGAAAAAGAAAAAGCTGAGCAAGAGCTCAAGGGTCTGAGTTCAAACTGTACTGCAGTATGAAATTTAAAAAATAAATAAAATTTAAAAAGAAGTAAATTCATGTCACTTTCTTTACTTAACCCAGTGTTTACTTAACATGTGGAGTACTTTGAGGTGTGTGTGTGTGTGTGTGTGTGTGTGTATACAATTGCTTCTCTTTGTAACAAATGGGATCCAAAGACCTCATTTTCAGGGAATTTATGAGCCAATTTACCAGTTGGCAGTTCTAGGGAACTCTGCAAATAAGAGATTTTGTATGGTCCCGAGGGAGTCCACAGTTCATGAGTCAGAAGTACTCCACCCCTTGGTCTGAAAGAAAACCTTGTTCAAAGCCAGAGCCTCAGGAACTCCCTAAAGAGCTCGGTGTACATCTCCTCCCTTTCCTTTCCGGCTTTCAGATTTATCTTTGCTTTAGGGAACTCCTTTTCATCACTCTTTCTGTTCAGAAATTAGAGTTCTCTTCCTCTCCTCCCTCCCACAGTTCTTCATGGCTACAGAGGCTCCTCTATTTTCTTTTTATACACCCAGGTCAGAACAGCTAACATATCACTTGGATTGTAGCCAGTCTTGAACTTGCCATCTTTCACGGTCTTCATTGATTTGGAGTAATTTTTTCTTTTTTTCTTAGGCCTGGGGCTTGAACTATGGGCCTCAGCACTATCCCTGAGTTTCTTTTGCTCAAGGCTAGCACTCTACCACTTGAGCCACAGCACCACTTCTGGCCTTTTCTGTTTATATGGTACTGAGGAATTGAACCCAGGGCTTTATGCATGCTAGGCAAGCACTTTACCACTAAGCCACATTCCCAGCCTTGACTTTAAAAAAAATTATCCTTTTTTTCTAGTAATACACAATACACAAAGCCACTTGGAAAAACTTACATTATTATTATTATTATTATTATTATTATTATTATTATTGTGTTGTGCCAGTACTGGGACTTGAACTCAGGGCCAGGGAGCTTTCTCTTAGCTTTGTTTGCTCAAGGCTGACACTCCACTATGTGATCCACAGCTCTACTTCCAGTTTTTATGGTGGTTAATTGGAGATAAGAGTCTTATGAACTTTCCTGCCAGCACTTGTTTTGAACCATGATCCTCAGATCTCAGCCTCCTGAATAGGCAGAGTTACAGGTGTGACCTGCTGGAACCTCACAGAGACTTTGGTAGCAAGAACTGATGTTTCTCCAGAAAGAATTCTACCTCAAGAAGATAACCTAGAAATCCTGACCTATCTGGGTGCCAGTGGCTCACACCTGTAATCCTAGCTACTCAGGCAGCTGAGATTTGCGGATCACAGTTTGAAGCCAGCTGGGGCTTTTATCTCCAATTAACCACTAGAAAACCAAAAGTGTAAATGTTCCTCAAAATGGTAGAGCACTAGCCTTGGTCAAAAAAGCTCAGGCACAACACCCAGGGCCAGAGTTCAAGCCCCACAGCTGGCAGAAAAAAAAAATGAAAATTAAAAAAAAAATAGCAATGCTGTTTAGAAAGTAGAAGGTAAAGAAGCAAGTAAAATGTTAAAAGCAGTTGCTGCTGGTGTGTGAATCAGGCGGGACTGGGTGGAGCCGGGAATGGCTGATTGTTGTTAAAACTCTTGTAGATCACTTGATCTTTCTCAAGTCTCTACATGTATAGTCTGATATAAATAATATTCAGCCAAAAGGTTATGTAGAGCCTGGTACCCCTGGCTCATGCCCGTAATCTAGCTACTCAGGAAGCTGAGATCTGAGGATCATGGTTCAAAGTTAACCTATGCAAGAAAGTCCACAAGACTGTTATCTTCAAGTAACCACTAAAAAACAAACAAACAAACAAAAAAAAACAACAGAATTGGTACTGTGACTCAAGGCAGTAGAGTGCTAGTTTTGAGTGCAAAAGCTCAGGGACAGCACATAGGCCCGAAGTTTAAGCCCCTCATCTGACAAAAAACAAAAGACAAAAACCCCAGTGCTGTCCAGGAAAGAGAGAGTTTGGAGTAAGGGAGGATATAGCTCGGGGGTAAAGTTTGTACTTAGCATGCATGAGGCCTTGGGTTCCACCCCCAATCTTCCTAAAAAAGTAGTGTGGAAGGTATCCTCCCAAAATGTTACTCAGTGGGGCTAGATGTGTGACCCAAGAAATAGAGGATTTGCCTAGCAAGCAGTAGGCCTGAGTTCAAAACTTTCAGTGCTATCAAAAACTTGGTGAGGGGGCTAGGAATATGGCCTAGTGGCAAGAGTGCCTGCCTCGTATACATGAGGCCCTGGGTTCAATTCCCCAGCACCACATATACAGAAAACGGCCAGAAGTGGCGCTGTGGCTCAAGTGGCAGAGTGCTAGCCTTGAGCAAAAAAGAAGCCAGGGACAGTGCTCAGGCCCTGAGTCCAAGCCACAGGACTGGCCAAAAAAAACCCAAAAAAACAAAAAAACAAAACTTGGTGAGTATGTTATGTGGAGAGGGACCAGGGTAAGACAAACAAAAGTCACAGAACTTTTTTTTTTTTTTCCCCAGTCCTGAGCCTTGAACTCAGGTCCTGGGCCTGCAGTTCTTTATGCTCTACCACTTGAGGCATAGGACCACTTGTGATTTTTGAGTGGTTAATTGGAGATAACAGTCTCACAGGGACTTTTCTGCCCAGGCTGGCTTTGAATCACAATCCTCAGATCTCAGCCTCCAGAGTAGCTAGGATTACAGGCGTGAGCCTCCAGTGCCTGGCTATAGAACGTTTAAAGTAAGATGTGGGAGGTCCTCCTTCACTGGGTTGTGCAAGTACATGGTGACACCCAATGGTGAGTGCTTCCTAAAATATGTGCCCTACATGTTTCATTTACTTTTGTCATCCTAGCTTTGGCCTTGGAAGAGACCTAGGGCTATTGGATTGTGCACACTTTCTCTTGTTCTTCTTCCTTTATTTTTATTTTTATTTTATTTATTTATTTATTTATTTATTTATTTTTGCCTGTCCTGGGCCTTGGACTCAGGGCCTGAGCACTGTCCCTGGCTTCCTTTTGCTCAAGACTAGCACTCTGCCACTTGAGCCACAGCACCACTTCTGGCCGTTTTCCATATATGTGGTACTGGGGAATTGAACCCAGGGCTTCATGTATATGAGGCAGGCTCTTTTGCCACTAGGCCATATTCCCAGCCCTTTATTTTTATTTTTTTGTTGGTCCTGAGGCTTAAACTCTGGGCCTGGGTGCTGTCTCTTAGCATCTTTTGCTCAAGGCTAGCACTCTACCACTTGAGCCACAGTGCCACTTCCAGCTTTTTCTGTGTATGTGGTACTGAGGAATCGAACTCCAGGCTTCATGCATTCTAGGCAAGCACTCTACCTCTAGGCCAAACTCCTGGCCCTGGAACCAGAATTTTTTTTTTTTTTTTGCCAGTCCTGGGGCTTGGACTCAGGGCCTGAGCACTGTCCCTGGCTTCCTTTTGCTCAAGGCTAGTACTCTGCCTCTTGAGCCACAGCACCACTTCCGGCTTTTTCTGTCTGTCAGTCATGGGGCTTGAACTCAGATCCTAGGCGCTGACCCTGAGCTCTTTTGCTCAAGGCTAGCATTCTACCACTTTGAGCCACAGCTCCACTACCCCAGCCTTTTCTGTGTATGTGGTGCTGAGGAATTGAACCCACGGCTTGGTGTATGCCAGGCAAGGACTCTACCGCTAAGCCACATTCCCAGCCCCAATAATTTTTTAATTAAATAATTTAATGTTTGTGGTGTTGGGGACCAAACTCTGCCTCCAATGGGCTAGGCAAGCCCTCTACCAACAAGCCACACCTCTAATCCTAGAATCTGCATTTCAAATAACATGGATTTTGTGTGTATGTTAGATCCTAGGGCTTCATGCATGATAGGGAAGCACCCTACCACTAAGCCACATTTCTAGCCCCTTTCCGGTCTTATTACGGATGTAATATTCAGAGTCAGCTGGTGCCATTTCCCCCATGGGCTGGGGCATGCACAGTGGAGTAAAATGCTGGTCTTTATGAGTGCTGTGGCTGGCCAAGTACAGGCTGCAGCAATCAAGTGATTTCTTTAGTACAAGGCAAGGATTCAAGAAGGAAAGGGTTGGGGATGTGGTAGAGACCTTGAAGCCTCAGGACCTCATTCTAACTACTCAGGAGGCAGAGACCCGAGGATCAAAGCCAGGCCAAGAGAAAGGTTAGTGCAACTCTTATCTCCAAGTAAGACTCTTGTTTCCAAGTGGAGCTGTGGCTCAAGTGGTATCTACCACAGAGTCCAAGCCCTAGTATGGTACAAAAGAAAGGAAGAAAAGAAGGAAAGAAAGGAAAGAAGAGAAAGAATGAAAGGAGAGAAATAAAGGAAAGACAAAGGAAGGAAGGATGAAAGGAAGGAAGCAAGGAAAGATGGAGGGGAGAAAGGAAGAAAGAAGATGGAAGGAAGGAAAAAAGGAAGGGAGGAAGGAAGGAGAGAGAAAGAGGAAGAAGACTGGATTTGCAGTCAGGAAACAGGGTTTTCTGCTTGGCTTTGGGTCTCCAAACTGTGAGAATTCAAGCTTGTCACTTAGCTTCTCTGAGTGCTGGCTTATCTGTAAAACCTCATCTGATATGCTTTGCCAAAGGACTGTGAAGATCAACAGATTAAATAGTGAAAGGTGTTTGTAAACTGTAAAGCAAACACCTAGGACTGCTATTAAATGATTGTGGATGGAGATTTTTTTTGGTCAGTTTTGGAGCTTGAACTCAGGGCCCAGGCACTGTCCCTGATTTTGTTTCTTTCTTTCTTTTTTTTTGCCAGTCCTGGGGCTTGGACTCAGGGCCTATGCACTGTCCCTGGCTTCAGCTTCTTTTTTGCTCAAGGCTAGCACCGCCATTTGAGCCACAGTGCCACTTCCAGCTTTTTCTGTGTATGTGGTACTGAGGAATGTAATCAGGGCTTCATACATGCTAGGCAAGTGCTCTACCACTGAGCCACATTCCCAGTCCCATGGAGGATGATTTTAGGAGGAGGCTTTGGGGGTGGGGCTTTGGCTCTGGGCAGGGAGAATGAAGGCTGAAGTATTTTTCTTTTTTGGTTGTTTGTGGGGTTTGAACACAGGGCCTGGGTGCTGTCCCTAAACTCTTTTGCTCAAGTTTAGAGCTCTACTACTTTGAGCCACAGTGCCACTTCTGGTTTCCTGTTGGGTAACTGAAGATAAGAGTCTCAGAGACTTTCTTGCCTGGGCTGGCTTTGAACAGTGCTCCTCAGATCTCAGCCTTCTGAGTAGCTTGGATTACAGGTGTGATCCACCATCACCTGGCTGAAGTGGGTTTTTCTATGATACTAGAAAAGGAGAACAAGGTGTCCACAAAGACTCCAATCAAGGAAAGCCCATCTTTTTCAGACTATGAAGCAAACAAAGCCAGGACTCTGTGCTTAAAGGAGAAAACCAAGTCCTATGATCTCACCACAGTTTAGGGGATAAAGATGTACTGGAATATTTATCAGTCACTACATTCCTAGAGGATGAATGGTAGGGAAGGAGAGCATTCTGCCTCTCTACGTGGCTCTCTGAAGGCTTGGCTAGGACTATGTCTTGTGCATCCTAGATCCTGATATTTTTCACTTGAGGACTCTCTGCTCAGTGCTCAGTGTGTAAAGGCTAAAGGCTTTACCAGACTGAGAAACAGGTAATTAGTTGAAAATCAGATTCTGCCAGGAGTGGTGGCACCACAGGCCTGCAATCCCAGCTACTCCAAAAGTAGAGAGTGAATACTCTCAACTAAAGGCTAAAAAGTTAGCGGGACGCCCTCATCTCAAGTAACAAGTGGTGTGTACTGAGTGGTTCCTGTGAACCCAGCTCTCGGGGAGACATAGTTAGGAGGATCAAGGCACCAATCTGGCACTGGGCAAAATAAAGAGACCAAAAAATTGACGAAAGCAAAAAAGGGCCCGGGAGTCCTGGTTGGCAAATGCCAAGGCCCTAAGTTCAAACCTCAGTAGCCCAAAAGGTGGGGGAGGGAGGGGAGAGGCAGGTCACTGCCATCCCCCAAGTCAGAGAGCTCACCCGATCTCAGGTAAAGCGCATAAACCCTAACTTTAAGGAAAAGGAGGAGGTGGGGGCCGAGAGTTCAGCAGACCTATAGTGCAGCCGATGATGCTGTGGAGATCCTGGGGAGTGGGGGGGCGGGGAGTCTGTAAGGCGATTACATTTCCCTGCACGACCGACTGCACACAGCCGCTCCCGGGTGCACGCCCGAGCGGGCAGGTCCCGCAGCGCTCGGCCACGCAGCTAATTGCATTAGCTCAGCTCAGGCGTGGAGCCAATGTCAACTTCCGGGTGGGGGGGGGGATCCCGTGTCCCAGGTCAGACGCGGAGGGGAGGCGGGGGCCGGCTACACGGAACTTCCCCCCCCCCCCCCCGACTCATTTCGCAACTTCTGGCAGAGTCCGTAATTGTTTCAGGGCAAATAAAACAAAACAAAACAAGAGGAACTTCCCCAGCCCGGCCAGGGCCGGCCCAGCCCACCTCCCCCAGCCCGCTCCCGACCGCACGGGGTCAGGCCTCACCCTTTGTGCAGACCCGGGAAGGGGGTGAGGCCGGGCGGGGGCGGGGCCACGCACGCGCAGCAGCGCCGGCCGGCGCGGCCGGCAGTCGCGCATGCGCAAGTCCGGGTCCGGGGCCGCCGCCGCGGCAGCCCCTCCGCACCGCGAGGGGACCCTGGGCGTCTTGGCCCCTCCGCGCCGCCGTCTTTTCCGGCAGTTGGGACGCTTCCTGTTGTCCCGCTGACAACGGCTCCTCAGGCCCCGACCTCGGAGCCCCCTCGAACGCCCCCTCGGGTCCGGGCCAGCGGCCGCCGCTGGATCTTCGCCCGGCCGCTCGCACGTCGGGAGGACTGCGGGCCGCGGCTCGCCCCGGGCTCGGGTGAGTGCCGCCGCCGCCGCCGCTCCCGCCCCAGCCCCGGCCCGGGCGCGTTCCTCCGGCTCGCCTGCCCGCGGCCCGCGCTCCTCCTCTCTCACCTCCTCGCTTTCGCCCGCTGCTTCCGTCGGCCGAGGCTCCTCGTCGCGGACCCCGGGGCCGCCGCCCCGGCGCTGCCGTCGGTGGTGAGTGCGGCCGGGGCGGGCGCGCGGGGTGGGGGGAGGCGCCGCTCCCCTCCGGCTTCCCACCGCCGCCGCTCGCCACGGTCGCCCCCTTGCCAGGGGGTCGGAGCGGGGGGCCTCGGAGCCTGCGCCTTCTGAACCGTCGAGGTACGGGACACGTCGCGACCCCTCCCCGCCCGGGGAGAGGGACAGGACCTGCCTAGAGTCGGGAAAGTCGGTGTCACCCGGCGTGCGGGGCTGCCGGTGCCGCCGGGAAGTGACCCGGACGCGAGGGGAAACTTGTCCTTTGGTCCCTTGCTCGCTCGCCGCCCACCCCGGCCGTCACTCCGTGAGCCCGAGTGTAAGACCCGAGACCACCGCCGCGAGAACAGGTCCCCCTCACTCCACGCCACCCTCCCGGCCCCATCGGAAAGCCGTGCTCCCGGCCTCTTCCTTGCTAACTTTTCTGTAAGCAGGTGCTCCATCACTTGAGCCATTCTGCCAGTTCCCCCAGGCAATCTGTTTTTTTGTTTTTTGTTTTTTAATTCTCTCTTTTTTAGGTACTAAGCGCACAGTACTATGTGTGAATTAGGGGAAGAATTAAGACATGTATAGGACAAGGTGTCTGCCCTCATGCGCGCTCTCTCTCTCCTGGAGTCTGGCCTTGATCCTCAAACCTCAGTCTCCTGAGTGCTGAGCTTACAGCCTGTACCACCACACCCTGCTCCCGGTGTTTGCTTTTCCGTGGCTCACAGTTCAGAAGGAAAGATGAGACATGTGATGATGTGTGTGTGTTCGTGTGTGTGCGTGTGTGCACGTGGGTCTTGAATTCAGAGCCTGGGCACTTGCCTGAGAGTTTGGCCTGCCTTCTTGCCTGCCTGCCCTCCTTCCCTCCCCCACCCCTTTCCTTCCTTTCTTCCTCTGCTCAAGACCAGCATTCTATCTCTTCTTTTGGTCTTTTTTTGGTGGTTAATTGGAGATAAAGAGTCTCATGGACTTTTCTGCCTGGTCTGGCTTTGAACCTTGATCCTCAGATCTGAGTCTCCGGAGTAGCTAGGGATACAGGTGTGAGCCACCATTGTCAGATAGACATGTGATTTTTTTTTTTTTTTTTTTTTTTTTTTTTGCCAGGCCTGGGCCTTGGACTCAGGGCCTGAGCACTGTCCCTGGCTTCTTTTTGCTCAAGGCTAGCACTCTACCACTTGAGCCACAGCACCACTTCTGGCAGTTTTCTATATATGTGGTGCTGGGGAACCGGATCCAGGGCTTCATGTATACGAGGCAAGCACTCCTGCCACTAGGCCATATTCCCAGCCCAGACATGTGATTCTTGAGGAACAATTTTGTCTCAAGTTCAAGTGTCCAGTTGAGAGGTAATGAGTTGTTAGTCACAAAGGAATAAAGTATTGGTAACAGCAAAGGTGTTTGTATAGAGATAACAGTTCCTTTGTAAACTCAGTGAACCCAGCATAACCATCTAGACTGAATTAAACTGTGCTTTTCCTTTGACCTCCTTTTAAGTTTGAAGTTCTCATCCCTGGCTTTTATGAGGATCATATCCTTTTGTTAATCTTTTTAAACTTTGAAGAATTTCTCAACTATCTATTATAACTGTCTAACAGAGTTGTAGGAGAATGAGACAAATTGAACAAGAGCTCCAGTGACCTGTGTTGAATTACAGAAAGCATAAGGGAAAGCCGAGTCGTAAAAAGTACTTGGTTGGCTCAGTAAACCTATGAATTGCTATTAGGAAATGTTAATTGTCTCTTGATTAAAGGTTATTAATGTTAGACTAAACCTTTTTTCAATGAAGGAAGTAGAGGAGGAGAGGGTTTGGAGAAAGGTCAAAAGGAAGGACATCACAGGCTTTACTATTACATTAGACATTGCTCGTGTAAGATGAAAATCATTCTGCTGAAGAATTTGTTGACTTAATGTATGAGCATCTTTGAATGTGAGTGTATAGTACCTGTTGATCTTTTCTTTCAAAAGTTTACAAAGTAATGGCAATGAATCAATGTGTGTGTGTATGTATGTATGTATGTATGTGTGTGTGTAGTCAGCTTGTTGCGTAAGCATTTCTACTGAGCTATAACCCCAGCTCAAGTTAAAACTTATTTTTCCTAGTTTTTTTTTTTATATATTCAAGACTAGCACTCTACCACTTGGGCCGCAGCAGTGCCACTTCCAGCTTTTTCTGAGTAATTTAGTGGAGATTAGAGTCTCATGGACTTTTCTGTCTGGGCTGGCTTCGAACTGAGATCCTCAGATCTCAGTCTCCTGAGTAGCCAGGATTACAGGCATGAGACACAAGCACTGGCTGCAACTGAAAATCCTAACTTGCCGAATTTAAGACTAATTGTTCATTATATTGAAGGTATTGCTGGCTTCAGATTTAAGTACTCTCATTGTATTTTTCTATTGAAATAGTTTCAGTTGTTAAAGTTTATGTATATGAAGAATTTCCAGAAATCTTCAGACAGGGAAAGAGTACACAGCTCTCACTTAGACTTCTTTTTTTTTTTTTTTTAATCTCTGGTCTTAAGTTTTTCTTTACCAAACACTCTTAGAGTACATGTGGTTTTCATTGTGGGTGGAGGGGGTACAGGCTGACAAATAGGGAACCACACCCAAGCTTCATAAACCAGAGGGTGTTTGTGTGTGTGTGTGTGTGTGTTTTGGTGAGACAAGGTATTGCTATTAGCCTAGGCTGTTCCTGAACTAGAGATACTTTGCTTAAAATGGAAGTTTAAAAAATTTGCTCTTTTATTCTAAAAGCATTAGAGCTTGCTTTGATATAGTAGGGGCTTCCCCATTAATTTATGGTAAGGTAGCTCTGAGCACAATGTCTTGAATTTGTATCTTTGAATTTGAATCAAAATGCTTGATAATTGAAGTATAGCCATGACTTTGAATCTCTGCTTTTGAAAGTATTAATTACATGACTTTTTTTCTTGAGTATTAAAAAAAACTTGCTAATGTACAAAACCTTTTTTTTTTTTTTTGTAATGAAGACTTTTCACATTCCATATAGACCTTAGTTTAATCCACGATTTTAAAAGCTGCTAATTGTTTTTTGTCCAGTCTTGGGGCCTGAACTCAGGGCCTGAGCACTGTCCCTGAGATTCTTTTTTGCTCTGTAGCACTCTACCACTTGAGCCATATAGCGCCACTTCCAGCTTTTTCTGTTTATGTGGTACTGAAGAATTGAACCCAAGGCTTTTTTGTGCATGCTAGTCAAGCACTCTGCCACTGTGCCATATTCCTAGCCCCATGATCAGTGCCACTTCTTTTTAAAGCTTTTATTGCACTTTAATTAGTGAAAGGGGGATTTCATTGCTACATTCCCATACATGTTTACAATATGTTCCACTCAACCTCCACCCCTCTAAAGCTCCCCTCCCCCACTTTCCAAAACAATTTTAGCAAGTTTTCAGTTTTTATACTTGCAAGCAATCTATTTTCATCTTGTTCATCCTCTTTCAAAATACATTTTAAAATTATTCAACCTTGCCAGCTGTCAGTGACTGCTTTTGATAGCAAAGAATAATACTGTGTATTTGATGTGTTTTTATATATATTTATGTATGTATGACTTATGTATATGGTGGTTTGAACTCAGGGCTTTGTACTGAATTGGAACCCCACTAGTAGCTCTATATTCTCAATTTATGTCTGTTGTATTGTGATCTTGTGTACTCATCTTTTTTCTTTTGGTGGTGCTATTGTTTGAACCCTGCCTTGACCTTGCTAGGCTGGTGATCTACTTGTACTATTCTTTTTTGTGTGTGTGTGCAGATCCTGGGGATTGAACTCAGGGCCTGGGGCTGACCCTTTTCTGCTCAAGGTTAGTGCTCTACCACTTTGAGCCATAGCTCCACTTCAGGTTTTCTGGTGGCTAATGGGAGATAAAAGTCTCATGGACTTTTCCTGCCTAGGTTGGCTTTGAACCATGATCCTCAGATCTCAGCCTCCTGAGTAGCAGTACTACAGATGTGAGCACCAGTGCCTGGCCATGTATTTTTTTTTTTTTTTAATACAACTCTATGGGCTGGCAGAATGGCTAAGTGGAAGACCAACTGCCTAGTAAGCTGTAAGGTTCTGAGTTAAAACCCTGCTGGGTGAGGATGATTCACATCTGTAATCCTAGCTTCTCCGGAGGCTGAGAGATCAGTAGGATCAAGGTTTGAAGCCAGGCTGGACAGAAAAATATGAGAGACTTCATCTCCAAACTCACCAGCAAAATCACTGTGCTGCAGACATGGTCCAAGTGGGAGAGTGCCAGCTGTGAGCAAGAAAGCCAAGTGAGCGTTTGAGGCCTTCTGTCCAGGCCCATGTACCAATACACCAAAAAAAAATACACATAAGCTTCTTCAACCTACAAAGGATATCTCTGAAAAATCTACAACTAACATTGTAACTAATAATGAAACAACATTGTAACTAATAGCATAATAGTGTCAGCTGAGCATTCAAGTTAAGGAAATACTGGGCCCTGGAGTTCAAGCCCTGGAACTGGCAAAGAAAAAAAAAAGCAACATTGTGCTGTAAAGATAATTCATGAGGATTGTAGGTAGGTACTACAAGGAGAGTTTTTCTTTTTTGGTGCCAGTACTAGGGGCTTGAACTCAGAGCCTGCTCTCTGCTTCTGAGCTGTTTTGGACAAGGCTAGTACGCTACCACTTGAGCCACAGCTCCACTACCATCTTTTTGGTGGTTCATTGAAGATCATAGTCTCGTGGACCTTCCTTCCTGGGCTGGCTTCAAACCGGGATCCTCAGATCTCAGCCTTCTGAGTAGCTAGGATTACAGTGTAAGCCACCCGTGCCCATCTTGTTGCAAGGTATTTCTTAAAATGCTGCCACTACTTCTTATTTCCTTATTGAATTACTTCTAGCATCCCATAACACATGATTGCACAATAAGCATATTTTGTGTAATGCACATCCTGTGTATATCCCAGAGCCTATGTGATAAAGAATAGAAAGTATAAGGGTGGGGTTTCTGATTTACAAGATGTTACTGTGTACTTACTCTCACCAGTTATCCTGTTTGTGTGGCTTTTGTTACATCTTAAAATTTACACTCACCTCTAAGACTAAGTCATCTTCTTTGTTTCTAGAAGCCATGGCCATGACAGGTTCAACACCGTGCTCATCCATGAGTAACCACACAAAAGAACGAGTGACAATGACCAAAGTGACACTGGAGAATTTTTATAGCAATCTTATCGCCCAGCATGAAGAACGAGAGATGAGGTAAAGAGCTATGTTTGAAAGAAATTCCTATCACTAGGCTGGATATGTCGCCCAGTGGTAAAGTGCTGCTGAGTGTGGGAGGCCCTGAGTATCATCCCAGCACTCTGTAGCATTCTTATCTAACATAAAACACGTATTGTTGAAAGGAGACCAGAATAGAAGCAACCATCCTATCCTTCTAGAATGCACTTAGTTCAGTGATCTATCTTGAATTAATATGTGTTTTGTCAGGTGGGGGCATGTGTAAGATTTAACTGTTTCATTGTTTTGTCCACTTACTTTATTTTTTTACTGGTCCTGGAGCTGGAACTCTGGGCTTGGGCACTGTCTCTGAGCTCCCTTTTGCTCAAGGCTAGCCCTGTACCACTTGAGCTACAGCACTGCTTCCAGCTTTTTTTTGTGATTAATTGGATATAAGAGTCTCACAGCCTTTCCTGCCTGGCCTGGCTTGAAAGTGCAGTCCTCAGATCTCAGCCTCCTGAGAAAATAACTAGGATGTGTCACTGGTGCCTGGCATGTCCAGTTATTTTAGTATCCTACTAGATTGCTTTGGCACTTTCCTCCAAAATCAAATAAATGTGTAAGTATGAATTCACTTTTGGACTCTATTAATTAATCTCCTTGTCCTAGTGACAATATTGCACTGTTTCATTATACTCTAACTTGTAGTAAGGTGCTCTTTCCTTTTTCCTTTCCTTCCTTTCCCTTCCCCTTCCCCTTCCCTCTCCCCCTTCCCCTTCTCTCCCCTCTCCTCCCCCCTCCCTTTCTCTCCCCTCCCCTCCCTTCCCTTTCATTTTCTAGTAATTGAACTCAGGGCTTTATGCTTGCTAGGCTAGTGTTGTGACACATGAGTCATGCTCCCAGCCCTTTTTTTGTGTATGTGTGTTTTTTTTTAGGTAGGGTCTCGTGTTTATTTAATAGGGCTAATCTGGTCTGTTACCTTCCTACCTAGGGCATCCTGTGTAGCTAGGATGAACACCACTATGCTCTACCTATTGAGTCTTGCTATCTTTTTGCTCAGGTTGGCTTCAAACTTTTATCCTCCCCATCTCTACTTTCTGAATTAGGATTACAAACACGAGCCACCGCATTCAGCTGTAATAAATTTTTTTTTTTTTTTTTTTTGGCCAGTCCTGGGCCTTGGACTCAGGGCCTGAGCACTGTCCCTGGCTTCTTCCCGCTCAAGGCTAGCACTCTGCCACTTGAGCCACAGCGCCGCTTCTGGCCGTTTTCTGTATATGTGGTGCTGGGGAATCGAACCTAGGGCCTCGTGTATATGAGGCAGGCACTCTTGCCACTAGGCTATATCCCCAGCCCTGTAATAAATTTTGAAATGAGGTATTCTGCCAACTTCCTTTATTTCACCCCCCAAATATGGGTGTGCTTTTTTTGGTTCTTTGCATTTCCATATGAATGTTTTGATGCATTTCGTCAGTTTCTACAGAAAAACCTAATAGGGAATTATAATTGGAGTCATATAAATCTGTAGATCAGTTTTGGAAGACTTGTTATCTTTTCTTTGGTGCCTCTCCCCCAACTGGGGTTTCAGCTTAGGGCCTTGCATTCCCTTAGTTTGCTTGATGGGCTGGCACTCTACCATTTAAGCCATTTAAGCCATACCCCCAGCCAGGCCTTTTCTGGTTATTTAAAAAATTAATAAATATTAGTTATACAGGATTTCATCATGACATTTCCATGCATGTTTGCAATATATTCCAATCAGTCATTCTCTCTTCCCTGCTTTCTAAAACAACTGCAACACTTTATTTATTTATTTTTGGGTCAGTTGTGGGGCTTGAATTCAGAGCCTGGGCACTATTCCTGAGCTTTTCCACTCAAGGTTAGAACCCTTACCACTTTGAGCCTTACCACTTTACAGCACCATTTCTGGTTTTCTGGTGGTTAATTGGAGTCTCATAGACTTTCCTGCCGGGGCTGGCTTTGAACTGTGATCCTCAGATCTCAGTCTCCTGAGTAGCTAGGGTTACAGGAGTAAGCCACTGGCATCTGGCTCAACAGATTTTATTGTTCTATTTTCATACATGCACACCATCTACTTTAAATGTATTCATTCTCTTTCATAGTAGTTTGTTGGCATATCCCACAGAGGATATCCCCTTTTTTTTTTTTTTGGCCAGTCCTGGGGCTTGGACTCAGGGCCTGAGCACTGTCCCTGGCTTCTTTTTGCTCAAGGCTAGCACTCTGCCACTTGAGCCACAGCGCCACTTCTGGCCATTTTCTGTGTATGTGGTGCTGGGGAATCAAACCCAGGGCCTCATGTATACGAGGCAAGCTCTCTTGCCACTAGGCTATGTCCCCAGCCCCTGAGGAAATCCCTTTTAAACCTTTTTGTCTAAGCTTATTAGGTTTTTGTTGTTGTTGTGGGGCTTGAACTTCTGTTCTGGGTACTGTCCCTAAGCTTCTTTTCCTCAAGGCTAGCCCTCCACGTCTGGCTTTTTCTGTTTTTGTGGTTCTGAGGAATCAAACCCAGGGCTTCATGCATGCTAGGCAAGCAAGCACTCTACCACTAAGTCACATTCCTAGGACCCGCGCCCCCCCCCCCCCAGCTCTTTTTTTGTTCAAGGCTATCACTATACTACTTTGAGCCACAACACCACTTCCAGTTTTCTGGTGGTTAATTGGAAGTATGCGTTTCATAGACTTTCCTACCCAGGCTGGCTTTGAACTGTGATCCTCAGATCTCAGCCTCCTGAGAAGCTAGGATTAGAGGGATGAGCCCTGGGGTAGTTTTGGTCTTCTTAAGATCTTTGTGGACCTAGTCCTAATGAATCATGATAGATTGTCATGACAAGATTCTTCTTCTTTTTTTTTTTTTTTTTTTGGCCAGTCCTGGGCCTTGAACTCAGGGCCTGAGCACTGTCCCTGGCTTCCATTTGCTCAAGGCTAGCACTCTGCCACTTGAGTCACAGTGCCACTTCTGGCTGTTTTCTGTATATGTGGTACTGGGGAATTGAACCCAGGGCCTCACGTATATGAGGCAAGCTCTCTTGCCACTAGGCCATATCCCCAGCCCCCATCTTTTCACTTTTTATGAGTTTGGACATAAATTCATATCCATTGATCCCATCGATTTGTAATATAGCTTCTAACAGCAGTCATTTTAATCAATTAAATTATTTTTGTGTGTGAGATTTGGGGCTTGAACACAGGGACTGGGTCCTATCGCTGAGGTTTTTTTGCTCAAGGCTGGTGTTCTACCACTTAAGCCACAGCTCCACTTCTGGCTTTTTAGTGGTTAAATGGAGATAATGGTCTCATAGAATTTCCTGACTGGGATGGCTTCAAACCAGGATCCTCAGATCTCAGCCTCTTGAGTATCTAGGATTACAGGCAAGAGCCACCAGTGCCTAGTTTAACAGTCATTTTGATTAAGTGCTATTAATGTAATAAGTATTCATTGGCAAAAATGAAACTTTTTTTCTTCTAATGTTCTTCCATTTCATAATTTTGGTGGTGATATCATTAGCCCTCAGACAGGAAATTCTAGACTTTTGCTGTGCCTTAACTACCAGTTGGTCTTTGCAATAGATGCCTTCATTCTCCTCCTGACACCATATCTATATTGCACATCTGAATTAATGTGATAGCTTTCTATTGGCCTCCGGACTTTTCAGTTGTTTTCCTGCCTGTCAGTCCATCAGATCCACATTCCACGGTTACCATTCTAGAACAGAAATCTCATCACATCATCCCTTTGCTGACTCTTCAGCATTAAAGCAAACTTGTTGGTGTGGCATTTGAAGTGCTTTGTGCATGATGCAAGCGCTTGCTTCTTCCCTGCCCTGCTTACCAGGATGGCTGTTAAGTGGTGGTAACATTCTGGCCCTTGTGCTTTCTTTTGTGTGTGTGTATGTGCCCGTCCTGGGACATGAACTCAGGGCATGAGTGCTGTCCCTGAGCTTTTTTCTCAAGGGAGCACTCTACCACTTGCACTATAGTTTTTTTCTCTCTTTCTTTCTTTCTTTCTTTCTTTCTTCCTCACTCTTGCTCTTGCTCTCTCTCTCTCTCGCTCTCTCTTTAATTTGGTGTTTAGTTGAAGGTAAGAATCTCACAAGACTTTCCTGCCCAGGCTGGGAGTTGGGTGAAAAAAGTAGGGAGACTAGGACCCATGTAGCTGTAGAAAATATGTTGTAGCATAGGTTATAAGGAAGTTTTACTTGGTTCTTTTAACTTTGTTAAATCAGTATAAGGCCAGGCTCACATCTATAATCCTAGCTACTCAAGGGGCTGGGGTCTGAGGATCACTGTTTAAAGCCAGCCCAGGCAAAAATGTCTGTGAGACTCTTATCTCCAATAAACTACTCAGAAAAAGCTGGAAGTGGCTCTGTGGCTCAAGTGTTAGAGCACTAGGCTTGAGCAAAAGAAGCTCAGGGACAGTGCTCAGGCTTGAGTTCAAGGCGCAGGACTGGCAAAAAAAAATTTTGTATGAGACTGAAGATCAAGTGGTAGGAAGCCTTAATCTCTCAGTATGAAAAAGAAAATTTGAAGGGCTGGGAATGTGGTTTAGTGGTAGAGTGAGTGTTTGCCTAGCATGCATGAAGCCCTGGGTTTGATTCTTCACATAAATAGAAAAAGCTGGAAGAAGTCGTGCTGTGGCTCAAGTGGTAGAGTGCTGGACTTAAGCAAAAGAAGCTCAGGGACAGTGCCCAGGCTACTAAGCCACATTCCCAGCCCCAAGTTCTAAGTTTTGACACTCGCATCACTTGTCTTTTTTAATCATTTACCCTCCCTCCCCTTGAATGTTCTTTTCCTTTGTTGTTTATCACTCTTTGCTTGTGGCAGGGTAAGGAGGACGATGTGGAAATGAAGGAAGTAGATTTTAGTCAGAGAGAGGAAGAGAAAGACTGTGACATGAGAATTACCAAATAGTAGCTGGTTTTGGTTTTGTAAGGAGGAAATGACCAGGAGAGCTGGAGGAAGGAGGAAAGGGGAGATTTGGCTTTGAACCAAGAGTCTTTGTTGCTTTAACATCTTCTACAGTCTTGGAAATGTAGATCTAACAAGGATAAGAATCTGTATTTGTCTTAATCTGATTTTTTTCCTTTGATTAGACATTTTATATTTAACTGTTTTTGTTTTCTCCCCAAACCCAGTTATATGTAAGTAGAATTATCAGTTATTTAAATGTTACTTCATGTATCCTGTGCTGTTTGTTTTAGACAAAAGAAGTTAGAGAAAGTGATGGAAGAAGAAGGCCTAAAAGATGAAGAGGTAATTAATATTGGCAACTATTTTTCCTGACCAGTGTGAAAGGTTGTGGCACCAAGTTAACCTTGGTGTTCAGGGAAGGATTTTGGCTCCATCAGAGAAGAATCTAAGGGATTGCATGGGAGGAGCTAATTACTGAGTACCTAGGAGAGGAATACATGTCTAGGCATAGTTTAGTAATTAGGTATAGAATGCCAAGAAAAGGAAAGGATGAAATCAGCTGGGTATGAGTAGCTTATGCCTGTAATTCTAACTACTTGGGAAGTAGAGTTCAGGAGGATCCCGATTTAAGGCAAAAAGTTTATGAGACCCTGACCTCAACCAGTAGCTGGGTTTGTCACTGCTCACAAGAAATCTTAGAATAGTGGGCTGCACAAGTAGAATGGCAGATACCACCTGGCATGCACCTGTCATCCCAGCTGTGTGGAGAATGGTGATCTCATTTGGCACAAGCATCAAAGGTAACTAAAATAAAAAGTGATAGGAAGTTTGGCTTGGCAAGTAGAGTGCCTTCCTAGCACATTCAAGGCCTGAGATCAAACCCTGGTACTAAAGAAAGATGTCTGGGCATTGGTGGCTCACATTGGTAATCCTAGCTACTCAAGAGAGTGAAATCTGGGGAATCTCGGTTCAGAGCCAGCTTGGGCAGGAAAGCCAGCAGTGGAGCTGTGGCTTATGTGGTAGAGCACTAGCTTTGAGCACAAAAGCTCAGGGACAGTGCCAAGACCCTGAGTTCAAGTCCCAGGACAGATGCACACACAAAGGTGAAACTATTGATATCCAATTATTATTATTGGTTTGTACTGGTCCTTGTGATTGAACTTGGCTTGGTTGCTGTCTCTTAGCTTTTTTGGCTCAAGGCTAGCATTCTTTTTTTTTTTTGGCCTGTCCTGGGCCTTGGACTCAGGGCCTGAGCACTGTCCCTGGCTTCTTCTTGCTCAAGGCTAGCACTCTGCCACTTGAGCCACAGCGCCGCTTCTGGCCGTTTTCTGTATATGTGGTGCTGGGGAATCGAACCTAGGGCCTCGTGTATCCGAGGCAGGCACTCTTGCCACTAGGCTATATCCCCAGCCCAAGGCTAGCATTCTTGAGCCACAACTACCCTTCTAGTTTTTTGGTAGTTCATTGGTGATAAGAGTCTCACAGACTTTCCTGCCTGGGCTTCCTTTGAACCATAATTCTCAGATCTCAGCCTTCTGAGTAGGATTATAGGTATGAGCCACAAGGGCCCAGCCAAATTAAAATTTAAGAGAACAAAGTAAGCATTCTCTTAGAGTTCACTGAAAAGTTATCATGGAAATAAGAAATTTCTTAAATCATTGACAAACAAAGTACTTAGCTCCCAATCAGCCCTCTGTCCCACTGTCCATTTATCAGGTAGGAGAAAACAATTAAGAATATCTCCAGGTTGAGAATGTGACTCAAGTGGTACAAATACCTGCCTAACAACTGTGAGGATCTGAGTTCAAATCCCAGTGCCAAATGTGCTAGTAACTAAATAGTGCTGGGAATGCCTTCAGAAATAAGAATGAACCACAGACCCAGGACTGTGTCAAAACTATTGAACACATTTAGGAATAATAGGAAGTTCTAGCATCCCATGAAAGCCAGAGGGAAATAAAAAAGATACTTTTATGTTATCTAAAAAGATTAAAGAAATTGATTTTTTTTTTCCTTCTGTTCACTAGAAATCTTAGAATAGAGGCTGCTGAAGTAGGATGGTCAGGTTTTCAGAGGAAGCAGTCCTGGCTGCTGGTGTCTGAAGGCCAGGGGAGGAAGAAGAAACCTCTTGAGGGTTCTGTCTTGTGTAAGACTGCCTAGTCTAGTGTGGTCCTACTTTCCAGTTGGCAAGGCACAGATGATTTTGTTGCAGTTCCAGAATTTCAACTCCTCCTCTTTCCTTCCCTCCTTCTTGAAATATTAGAAGCGACTCAGGAGGTCTGCACATGCTCGGAAGGAAACAGAGTTTCTGCGTTTGAAGAGAACAAGACTTGGGTTGGAAGATTTTGAATCCTTAAAAGTCATAGGCAGAGGAGCATTTGGTGAGGTAAAAACCACAGCTATATATCAAGTACAAGAATACCACAGATTTCAGGCATTTTTAACAAAGTGAGCTCATGATTGCTTTCCAACTGAACTGTACTCTAGCCTTTCTTTGGCCCACCTGTTCTGGGCTTGATCACAACAACAATTTGTTGGAGAAGGGGGTCAAGCCCATGCAAAGTCATTTTCATTAATTGGAAAACACCCAAGGCAGACAAGCTACTGCTGCAGTAGTTACATTAACTTTGGTTGTTTTTTGCCAGTCCTGGGGCTTGAACTCTGGGCCTGGGCACTGTCCCTGGCTTCTTTTTGCTCAAGGCTGGCACTCTACCACTTGAGCCACAGTGCCACTTCCATCATTATATATATATAGTGCGGAGGAATCGAACCCAGGGCTTCATGCAAAGAGGCAAGCACTGTACCACAAGGCCATATTCCCAGCCTGTTACATTATCTTTGTATAGGTGGAACACCACATTATTAGAAACCCCTTCCCAGGGACATTTGAGTGTGGAAGATACAGGTTTTCAGAGTTCCTGCTGGCACTATTGAAAACATTTCCTGTTCTGAAAGGAATGCTCACAGGACTTGATTAGAAAAGATGGGGAGGAAGATGCAGGAAAAAGGACACTTACTGTCTTGGGAGAAAAGGGGAAGGTGAGCAGGAACTTGTCAACAAGTTCTTTTGGTTTGTACAACACTAATTACTTTTCATAATAGATTATTATTATTTTTGGCGCCAGTCTTAGGGCTTAAATTCAGGGCATGGGTGGTGTCTTTGAGTTTTTGTGCTCGGGGCTAGCGCTCTACCACTTGAGCCACAGCTCCAATTCTGGCTTTTTGCTGGTTAATTGGAGATAAGAATTTCATGAGATTTCCTGCCCACACTGACTTCAAACTCAAGCCTCAGATTTCAGCCTTGTGAGTAGCTAGAATTACAAGTATGAGTCGCCAGCGCCCAGCAGTTATCCATTTAAAAAAAAATTAGGATATATAAAGAGTAATAGGATTGGGAATATGGCCTAGTGGCAAGAGTGCTTGCCTCGTATACATGAAGCCCTGGGTTCAATTCCCGAGCATCACATATATAGAAAAGACCAGAAGTGGCGCTGTGGCTCAAGTGGTAGTGTGCTAGCCCTGAGCAAAAAGAAGCCAGGGACAGTGCTCAGGCCCTGAGTTCAAGCCCTAGGACTGGCAAAAAAAAAAAAAAAAAAAGTATAAGATGGCTCATACCTGCAATTCCAGCTACTCCAGAGGATCATGATCTGCTTTGAGCAGAAAATTTGGGCAAGAGCAGAAAATTTGGGCAAGAGCTCAAAGCCTTGAGACCAGACTCCAGTACTGACAAAATGTAAAAGAGAAAGAAAAACTCCACGAAATCTCCTTTCCCTAATTTACATTAAAAAGTTACTTATTGGGGGCTGGGAATATGGCCTAGTGGCAAGAGTGCTTGCCTCCTACACATGAAGCTCTCGGTTCGATTCCCCAGCACCACATATATGGAAAATGGCCAGAAGGGACGCTGTGGCTCAGGTGGCAGAGTTGCTAGCCTTGAATGGGAAGATGCCAGGGACAGTGCTCAGGCCCTGAGTCCAAGGCCCAGGACTGACAAAAATAAATAAATAAATAAAAAGTTACTTATTTTTGCTGGGTGCTGGTGCCTTATTTCTGTAATCCTAACTACCCAAGAGGCTGAAATCTGAGGATTGTGGTTCAAAGCCAGCCCAGATAGGAAAGGCCTTGAGACTCATCTCTAATTAACCACCAGAAAACTATAGCGCTATGTCTCAAAATGGTAGTAAAGAAGCTCGGGGACAGTACCCAGGCCGAGTGGCCATGACCACTCAAGAAAAAGAAAAGTTACTATATTTTACATTAAAAGACATTTTTCTTAGGTACGTATGAGTTGTCATTTTGTTGTATTTGTTGCTCTAATTTACGTAGGTTTTCTGAGCTGGGCGGTACAGGCCAGAGGTATAACTTGTCCTTAAATTTGAAACTGAAGGTGATAGATTGTTTTTTTTTTTCAACTAGGGAGCCCAAGTTGCTCAGATATAGAGATGTTTGAGGATGCTTCCAGCCCCTACATTGCTGTGCAGAAAGTATTTGTTTTGAAACATTGAGAAGCAGTTGCTTCTGTTTCGTTACTACTAGTTGCTGTATTCAAATTATAGTATTTTCCAGTATCTCACTTGTGAGTCCTGGGTTTCCAGCACTGAGTGAAAAAATGACTTCTCTAACATGCAGAAGCATTAGCTTGCCAGTGTGAACTTTTGACTTGATGTTTCTTTTGTATCTTCAGGTGCGGCTTGTTCAGAAGAAGGATACCGGGCACGTGTATGCAATGAAAATCCTTCGTAAAGCAGATATGCTTGAAAAAGAGCAGGTAAAGAGCAGCACGGCTGAAGTGCTCTAACTCAGCTCATGTTAGGAGTTTTTGTTTACTAGAACTGTTCTTTAGCTAAATCAGATGTGTGTTTGTTAGCTTTCTTAAGCTCCTTTACACATGACTTTACATATAATACTACATTTTTCTTTTGCAAAGAGGTAATTACATATTTATAAGTACAAATAATGCTTATGAGTTATGTACTCTCCGAAAAGTTGAATCCTATTAGAGAAACAATTGCAGTCTGAGTCTCCTTGTTGATTCCTAGGTGTCTTTCTCATAAGAACCTTTCTGAGGCCATACTGTGAGTACACATACACACACCTTGGAATTGAAGACTAGGAATTCGATTTTGCTATTTACAATGCAAAATGTATCTTAATAGGCTTCATTCTATGTAGCTAAACCAAAGCTGAGTCTTCTGAATAATCCCATCTTACTTGAGAGACCAGCTTCCCAATTTCCAGATGAATTTAAAAAACAGTGCAGATGACTGAGTAATGCAGATTCTCCTTTAATGCCTAAGAACACTTTTGGAGATTGGGGATGTAGCTTAGTTATCACTAAGTCACCCTCGTCATCGCAGTGTTTACCCTATCATTGTTTGAGGCCTTGAGTTCCATCCCTAACTTCTCCATCCCTGCAATCAACAAAACAAAACAAGATGGAACAACAGCAGCATACCACATGTACACAGCACTTTATGAAACCTATACCCTCTGCAGGTAGATCTATGATCTATGTAAGTACTTCATGCAAATTAAATAAGGTTTAAATAGTTCAGTCTTCTTTGTTTGTTTGTTTTCGCCAGTTCTAGAGCTTGAACTCAGGGCCTGAGCACTGTCTCTGGCTTCTTTTGCTCAAGGTTAGCACTCTATCTCTGGAGCCACAGCACCACTTCTGGCTTTTTCTGTTTATGTGGTGCTAAGGAATTGAACCCAGGGCTTCATGCATGCTAGGCAAGCACTCTACCACTAGGCCACATTCCCAGCCCCTATTGTACAGTTTTTTTGTTTTGTTATTTTAAGTCAGAATGCAGACTTTCTATAAATCTGGTTTAATTCAGCTGGTTTGCAGTGGGTCATAAATGCAAATGTCCTGCAAAAGATCCACAGTGACAGCCCAAAGAGCAGGACTCGTGACAGGAGAATTCCCTGTGGGGCCCAACAGTAAGGATGGAGTTTGGCCCATATCCAGGTCTGTCTGCCACCTTTGGGAAATAAAACCATGGAATCCTCTGCCTTCACTTAAGTGCCACCTGAAAACTTGGAGGTTTTGTTTTCT